>NW_026900570.1:13230000-14677004 GCF_033783945.1 Neopsephotus bourkii
CATATTTTTAAAAAATACATAAATAATATAGTCACAGATACAGACACAGACATAGATATATAGCCCCAGTGTGCCAAGCAGTCATCACATGAGATTACCAAACCTGGTCAAATACTTCTAAAGAAGTACAAAGCACTTTAATTTTAAATCTAGTGCTTTCTTGAAAGATTTATTCTGAATTATCAACTAATCAGAGGTTTTCATCTTCAAAAACTAGAACAGCAGCTGTCCACCACTGTCTGAACTTTTTGAACTGCTTCTCGTACTCACATATGTAACAGATACAAATATTTGCTTCCTATAAGCCTAGGAAATACTGAGTTGTACTTAAAAGAAAGTAAGAAGTCTTTATTTACAAATGAGCTTTTATCCTTTGTATTAGAAACAAAAATGGCATGGAAATAATTATAAACAATGTTTGTTCAATAAGAACGGTCAGGTCCTAAGAACAAAAATGTGAGAATGCCTAAAGCCTAAACAAACAAAGGTGAATTAGACTTGCTCAGTAATGCAAGGATTTCTTGAAGGTACAGAGCACTAACAACAGGTTGGATCCCTCTCTATTCCTTCTCTCCCAAAACCCCATATGCACCCTCACTCACTGATTGGTTTCTAATCTCCTCCTCATTACCAGAGGAAAACCTGCAGATGGGAAGTTCACTGCAGCCACATTAAGCAGAGGGGCTCAGAGTTGGCTGAAGGTTTTTTTTTTATCTGACGAAATTCTCTTCCAATTCCTCTCCCCACCTCCTTTTTATTGCCTGCAACCTCTTTCAAGTCCCTGTTTGGATACTTCTCCTCAATGTTTTCCTTATGCCCTCCAGACTGTGATCAAAGGCCCTGCTGTATCCCCTTTGTAGGCAGGAGTCATTGCTCCTCTCTGCTGCTGCTGACAGCAATGACTAGGGATGCCTCTGCAGTGCTGAGGAGGCAGCAGAAAAGCTGAGGAGAGAGGAGACGATGCACTGTTACTGAAAAACCACTGAAAAATAATGCATGTTTTAGATACCACTACGGTTTTTCCCCTAGCCTCACTGTATGTATTCATACAAGTCAACAATACTGTCATCAAGTAGGCCCTGGAAATGGTCTACAGAGCAAGATCTTCTGATAAAGCCAAGGACAGTGTAAATAATAACTATAAAGGAGTGTTTTGCTGCTTCTCTGGATGCATTCTAACTGTCGGCACATTCAAATGGCAGATTGTTAAACACAGCCTTAAAAGTTCATTTTGGCTCCTGCTGCTTGCTGTGCCTTTGCCTGCTGGCATACGGCAGCTCCCTAATCTTACATTTGAAGCTGGTCTGTGGTACTAGAGCTCAGCTCAAGAGGAGATGTCTTGGCAAGCAGTCTGCCTTGCTGCCGAAACTGGGGTAGCTCCCTAGCGAGAAGATAGAAGAACAAAGGAGCCTGTAATGCTACAAGAAGACTACAAGGAAACACAGGAAGGAGCTCATTCTTGTTTGGAAACAAAAAGATCTAATCAAAACACTGAATTAACATTATTAATCAGCTTCTTGCTGCAGCTTAGCAGTCAGATCAGCAACAGAAACAGACCCCAAGAGATGCATGCAATATAGCATCTTGAACAAAACCCCGAATACATAGAACTTACCAGCGCTACTTTGTGCTTCTTTTGGAAACAGAAAAATAACAACTACCACTTAGACTTTCAAAAGAGCATAAATAACTTATGTGTCCAAACTCCACAAAGTTTCAATGAAGTTAACTGCCTTACTTCTCTTGAGGCTTCTCCAGCCTCCACAGTTACTGAAACACTTACTGGAGGTTAGACAAATAATTAAGATAAATGAGGTCCAGATTCAGAAGTACTCAGAAAAAAATAAAATCATTAATATATTTAGCTCTGCCTAAAGAGACCAAAAACAAATTACTGCTGAAATTCAGAGCTGATGTGGAAGCTCCACATATTTTGTACTCACATGTTGAGGGTTTCACAGGCAGAAGGTGCACCACAAAGTTGCTGCTGCCCACATCACCTATTAACCAACCAGATTCATACAAGAATGACAAACCATCCAGCGAGATGCAAAGTTCCTGAGGCTGCATTTTGTCTTTTTCCTCAGCAAAAGAGGATGAATAACTCTGTAAAAACCTGTTGTTCCCCCCTGCTGTTTCTACTACTACCATTAGGACTTTGCAAATGAAGTCTCAGTGTGTTTAGATTTAATCTCCACTGGACATTTGCTTTATTCCCCTGACTGTACTTACAAAGCAGACATACTGAAAGTGACTGCTGACTCCTCTGTCTGGGCATTAGCACCCAGGCACCAGCAACCAGGTCAACAGACACAAGTTATGCACCAACAAACTATTGTGCCACTTCCAGCATGAGGCCACTTAAACTGCATCTGCTAATCCCACGGTTTTGCATGCCCAACCGAGACAAAGCAGGCAAGGCTGCCTCTAAATACCCCCTTTCCCTTTAGATATAAAGGGGACTTTCCTGATGTAACCCCAGGGATTGGAGTCTGTTGTGCAGCTTCATTTGACACTGTCTTGTTTTTCCTACTGAGAAAATCACTGCTTACAATGTACCAAATATACTTGCCCCATGCATAAGTACAAGGGAGACTAAAAAAAACTAAAAAGGTCAAAATATTCTCTCATCCCATTGAATAAGGGCTTCCGGTGCTGCACAGAAAGAACTGTTGGTGAGGATGACTTCCTATGCACTCCCTTCCCTGGACATTCCTGACAGCTAGGACATATTAAACATTTTAAATTATTAAAACCTCCAGGCACCCTGCAGACAATCCATGCTGCCTCCATACCTCACCGGTCATACCCTTTAAATCCGTTAACAAAGGCCAGTAATTTCTCAAT
Source organism: Neopsephotus bourkii (assembly GCF_033783945.1). NCBI lineage: Eukaryota > Metazoa > Chordata > Aves > Psittaciformes > Psittacidae > Neopsephotus > Neopsephotus bourkii. Next base: position 13,232,848 of record NW_026900570.1, read on the forward strand.
GAAGATATTTCAAATATCCAATAAAAATGAAAGATTGTGGAATGGCATCCAGAATGCTCATTGTCCTCTGGGAGGCAAGGTCAGCACAGGCCTTCCCTCAATAAACACACTGTGCTTTCATAACTCTCATTTATGTCGTCTATATGAAATCAGCTGCTTACTAGATTTAAACTCCACATTTCTTCTTAACCAAAAACATAAGTGGGGGTAAGACAGCAAATGCTAAGGCACTCATAGATCACAACATATGCAGGTTTTATTATTAGAATGCTCAAAGATAAAGAATTGAAATAACCTGTTACACTATTGACATCAATTAAGTGTCCAAACTCAGTTTCTAGATGCTACATGGAAGCACACACTCACCAAGTACACTGTCCCAGTTTCCCTAACATGCCTATATTCAGGGGATATCTATATTCACATATGAAGCAATGCAATGGGACTCTTTTAAGGTGCAGGGCTTTGGATGATTTTTAGTAAGATTACTCAGTCACACTGTAATAAGGCATCAAAATAATGGAAACTTGCAGGAGGCTGGAGCAGGGGCATGCTCTTCAGGCATGAGGCTGTACACACATAGCCACAAACACATCTGTGAATTAAACCTAATTTATACAAGATCTCGCTCACACAAAGTAAATACTTAAAATCCTCTAAAAATAATTTGCTGTAGCAGACGATGTTGAGAAATGTAAAGAGACCTGTTCAGCTAAGGTTCTCTCTTCCTCTTCCTTACAAACTAATACAACTTGTACCTTGCCATGGAGGAAGTTTACAGAAGACAAGTTAGAAGGGTAACAAAAAGATAGAGGGAGTGAAGGGGCACCCTTACCCAGCTAGTGCCTCACACTGGCACACAGTCAGCAGCAGGAACCAGGCACCCTCATGAGAGGATTAATCCTGGCTATAGCCTTCTACCATCCTGCCCCTCTGAAGTGTATGGCCATGCACAGAGGATAATCATAGGAGCAGGCATCAAAATATTTAACAAATGGCATCAGTTCCATCACTGTATCACAGAGGAGTGATATCATCATGCAAGTTTCTCAGACTTTGTGTGTCTCAGATGAACTGGTACAGAGAAAGGGAGACGTGGTGTTTACATGCCAGCTGCACACTGGGGAGAGGGGAAGGCAAAGGTATTTCTAAAGAACAAGCCAGCAACAATTAGTTAAAATACATTTGCAGCATCAGGAACTAGAAGGTGGAAATAACAGTGATGTACTGTTTGGCACTGAGCAAAAATTAGTTGAATGGTTCATGGAAATAATGTGCATACCTACACACTTGCCAGTTGCATCCAAGTGTGGTTTTGCAGGATCATCCTACTTTCAAAGCATTTCGGTCTTTACTGAAAGTTTTCCACATTCTAGGCTATCCTTACATAAACTGTAAATCTGTAGATGGCTTTGTGTATTCCAAGCTATTATTTTCACTCACTTCTTGAATAATAAGTCAATGCTTGCGGAAATTTATCATTTAACAAGCTGTTTATTAGCGAGAGGTCATCAAGGTTGATTAATTTTAAGAAATTCCCAGTCCAGTTTAATTACATCAAGCAGAAGAACTGAAGTGGCCTCAATGCATGTAAAATACTCTGGGGACTCCTAAATATAGTGTAAGAATATTAATAAAATCCTTTAAAATTGGTACACATATGCCATACACACTCCATCACATTACTATTACTTATCATTTGATAGGATCAATAAAATGATTCATATTTTCTAAATATAAATAGACAACCACACCCTCATAAAAAGCATACGTGCACTGACCCCCCCCAAAAAAGGAAACAGAAGGAAAAAACAGATGAGATAAATAACCAGGTATGATAAGAAATCATTACATTTCTACTTCATCACTCTTACATACTTCAATACTGCATAAATGCTGTTTAAAACGTACAGTAGACTGGTCCATGTATCTACATGAGCTGCTTCTTGATTACAAAGGGGAGGCCCCTTTTTCCCATACTAAGACAACATCTGTGGAAACAGCTGGAGAAAAACTGGCAGATTCACCAGGGTCTAACACTAGGGAAAGTGGGATCCCAAACTATAGGAGCAGTGCAGTTTAAAGCATCAGTGTCCAATATTACTAATGTCATCTAGGTGATATTATCAAGGCATGCATAACACTGGCAAAGTGTTCTTCACCCTCTTCTGGTGAGGCAACAGATACATACTTCTATGTAGGAAAACTGCTTGAGAAGCCAAAGAAATGGAGATTTTTTTCAGCCTACTTCAAGGGTTTAAGAATCCAGGTGACAGGTCTCAAAACACAGCAGTTTGGTGATTTTTTAGCAAATTCTTGGCAAAAAGCACAGGGTGAAGGGATGAAAAAAAAGACCATAAAACAAAACCAGAGGCAGGAAGAAATATTTCAAACAGAGTCCCCAAATACCAACATGGTTGAGATATCAAAGTTCTGGGACTGGGAAAGACTGGTGCTCAAGTTGTTTTGTGGTATGGATAGAGAGGTTTTCTACATGCATGCATTGTACAACCACTACCAGTATCCTGGACAAATATGGACTTCAAACTAGTTATTTTTAACTGGAATACTACACATCACTGCAGAGACAGTGACTAGGAAAGTCTTAAACCCTACCCAACACACAGTGATCACTCACTAGATGAGTGCTTGTTACCTATACATCACAGCTACTTATATTCCCCACATTTCCTGACATACTTTCTGAACAAGCATGCTAATAGAAAATATTATGCTCCTCTCACCCTCAGTGAAGACAAGCAAGCACATTATCAGTAGGCTCCTATACATTTTCTATACAGGAATCTGCAGACTGGAAGGAGGAGGAGCTGAAAACCACAGACTTAAAGCAATGGGGAAAAAGCAGATGTGAGCCTCTTGTGATGAAGGAAAGGGTAGTAAGAAGTTGCTTAAGATGGCACTAAGACTCAGGAATGCTATTCAAATCTCAGTTTCCTGAGCAGCATTACAGTAAAGATAAATATCTAGTGGCATATGTATAATGACTCTCATGATTTTGTAGAAATTTGTTTTTAAAAGTTGTCTTAAAAAATTAATAAAAAATGCGTAAGAAACTCATTGAAAACTGACAATATAACTGGTTTTGCAGCTAATTCCAATCTAGATTTCAGGTAGATGACATATTATCTGGCTTTTGCTTGTCTGATGGCTCTCTCTCACTGGAGCACATCAAAACCAATTGCATTATTTACACTCAGCAGTACGAATCAAAGTCTGAAATGCCTTCTATAACAGAGATAAAAGAACAGAGCACAGACATAATCCATCACACAAGTGAAACCCAATAAAGCTCCAACCCTAGGCAGGACATCTGTCTGCTGTGCTACAGCATGAAGCTTCCAAAGCCTCCAAAGTCTTTGAAGACTGATGTGGTAATTCAGTTCGATGAGAAGTACCATATTTAATTTCTTATACAGCACACTAAGTGAGTTAATACTTCAGTTTTGGTTTCTAAACGTTTAATCATGAAACATCTGAATCAGCAAAACAAGGAGGACTGTTTGCTACATCAACATGTTTTCTGTTTCCATAATATTTAATAAGGAGCACATTTATGAATACCCTCTGTGGACTTCAGTCTCTTTGTGGAATTCAGACCAGAAGTGAGGACACCGGGAAAAGTTTTAAGGCAAAGGGATGAGATATTCAAAGGATTCCAAAATCTTCCCTACAGAAAACACTTGATGGGCAGAACATCAAGCTGGGTAACACCCAAGAAGACCCTGGACTCCCCATCTGCAATGCAGGGCTGAAACAAAGGCACATACGAAAGCTTCGAAGGTTGCAAGGGGCAAGAGCACACTAGGGGACATTTCATCTTTGCATATGTGTAGGGACAGGAAGGGGAAAGAGAGGTTGGCAACACAGATTTTCTGTCCATACTCCTCTTTTACAAGCACAATGTAAACAGCGTACAAAAGGGTTCCTTTGGATCTTAAGTGCTATTCGTGAAATGAGCAGTACTTCAACTGGTTTCACTCATTGGCAAATAGTTCCACTATTTAATGAAAGGTCCCTTTTTATTACAGTATGCCAAATAGATCCTACACAGCAGAGAAGGGCAAAAAAGTTTAAACAGGTTTTTCCTGATCCAGTTTTCTGTATCACAGGCAAGCAAAGGCAAACCACAATATGAATGATTTTTGGGGGGAAAAAAGGGAATGATTTCTAACATAGTAACAACATCAGCCTCAGCCACTTAAGTGTTATCTTTAACAACAGCTCATAAAACTGCATGTCTTTCAACTACTTCTTAAATATGAGACAGCAGACACAACAATAAATACTGATGGCAGGGGTGTGTTGCTATAGGGAAACATTTTTGGCTTTTCAATTAATACCATAGTAATAGACAGCAACACTTCAACACAGCTTTCCAAGACTCTTCTCTTTTTATTCCTTAGGAGATCTGTACCCAGAAAGGGTACAGATAACTCATACAGAAAACTGCTGAATTTTCAGGCAGTGATAGTAGATGTGCCACAAGGTCTCTACTACTGGTATACAATATAATGGTTCATTTTGTCAAATATTTAATGTGGTGGCAGCAGGAAATTTTGGACTGCAGGTGCTTACATCAGTGGAATGTATACAAATACAACCTAGAAGAGCAGTAACTTTCTAAGATCAAGGTGTAATTTTAAAATTATCTGCCTACACAAATTTGACAGTGTCCCCGATGCACAATATAGTCCTCCTGAAAACGTGCTTCCTGAAACATGTGCATCTTGAAAAAGCATATACTTAACAAGCTTAAAAAAAAACCCCAATTATTAACAATGCAAAAACCAGGAATGATTTAGAAATGTATCAAATCGCATTAAGTATGCTGTTGGTTTACACTTACAGCACCGAGCGTACCCTTTCTGCTCTGCAAAGGAGCCTGAAGGGCACCAGATTTGTCTATCACAGAAGCTAGCAAGTGAACTCATTTCCACTGAGCACAAGCTGTGCTGAAACTCTCTCGCTTGCTCTCTCTGCTACCCTCTAGTGAGCAAGCAAAAGTAAACGATGAGATTCAAGTGCCTTTGCATAAGGACAATGTTAATCAATTCAGTTTTCCAGTTTCAGCGTGAAGTACAAACCTCTGTCAATATCACTTTTGGCAATTACTTTTCCTGACTTTTTCACTCCATAATTTGAGAAGTATAAGCTTGCAAAATGCATTTTTAAAATCATTTTTATTGAGAGGTAATCGGACTAGTTGACCTTAAGGTATTTCTCTAAATTCCAGACCTTTTTCCTCCCAGTGATAAGCATTGTTTAGTGATCTACAGCATTTACTTTTTTTCTAAATTGTAACTTGCTTTGCACTATTATGTTTTGCTCAAGATGGGGAACTACTTGTCTTTCTTTTACAAGGAATACTGGAGATGGGGGATGCCAGGGAGAGCTGAGCACTGGAGAAACAGAATTCTTAGTATTTTGGTATCCACCATGAGATACAAGAAATGGGCATTTCATTCTAACTACTTAAGAAAAGCAACATTCAGGACATATTGTGAAGGTTACTACACTATTACTGTTTGCTGTTCCTCTACACCATTTCTAGCTCCTTTCCTGCCCCTTTCTGAGGATTAAACAGATGGTAAACAGAAGCTAATGCCAGTGTAACTTACCATCTGGCTAATAGACGCATTTTTGCATAGGCTCATTAGCATGCTTGTTCCATCCTAAATCCTCCATAACAGTTTCGTCGCTGTCAGTATCATCTTCATAACATAGTTAATAAATGCAAAACGCATATACGAAGTTGCAGTCCATGTGGAACATAATCACAGCTTTTAACTAACCAAAACATCAGAAGTGGGACTAGACCCAACTCTCCTTAGCATCAGCTGTATTTGCTGCCTACTCCACTTTTTGATTATTATTATTTTATTCTGCTTGAATGTTTGCCTTTGATTTACAGCTGGTTCTTTGTTTACCTGAGATGCACTCTGTAACAAAAAGCAACCGTTATCTTAATCTTCATTATCTTTGTTTCACTTAGAGGGAAAGGCAAATCATCAAAATAAAAGCATTAAAACCTCAGCTTATTTGAGGTACACCTTGGCTGGCCTTGCCAATTATAATTACCTTCAGATGCCTAAAAGCAAGAAGAATGACAACGCTAATTTTAGTCTATTCAGTAGCATTAGGGCAATTCATCAAGCACAGGGCTTTTTTTCCCCTTGACCAATCCTGTCACCCTGTAATAACACTGGTCAGAAAGTTCAAAACTTGTGTTATTTAAGTGCACTGAATTACTGCTCAAATTCAACAGTGTCACAACAGGCTAATGGACAGAAAAACACAATGACAAATAAAAATACACCCAGGCTAGACTGAAAATGAGATTATCAACAGTCAAGTGGAAGTGAAGAACACCAGCACTGTGCATTGTGCTAATTCAGGACACACTAGGGTCTCTCCTCAGGTATTTGTGAATCATCAACTTTAAATGAAAATAGTAAACATTCAGAGGAGGGAAAAGTCTACTAATGTTCACTAAGTTATCTATGAGCATTTAAATATAATTACAGCAAGTATTTAAGAGCGTGAAACTCTTTGGTTAAATCCAGGGGGAAAGGCAGCAAAACCCGCCTGCACAGGAGGAGGATCCCTCAGCAACACAAGCACTGCCTGCTCTACTGCCAGCCACTGCCCCACACAGCAGCTGTGGTTCACACATACGGCTTTTCAGCCATTGCAGACCTAAGATTAGTCTAAATTGCTACTCAGGTTTGAAAGAAAAGAAACAACCAGCAGGAGACAGACAAGATTATCACTGAACTGAAATGAAACTTTAGATTTTTGTTGCTTTAGGCAGCCACATAACTTGGAACTAAGGGAAAATGAAGCAAAGAGCAGGAAGAGAATCAGTGTGCAAACAGTAACAAAGAAAGAGAAAGCAAGAAAGAAAGGAAAAACAATAGTGAATGGAAATTAGTAGAGAGAGGGGAGAACCTAGAGGTGCACAGAAGAAAATGCTGGTTGCAGTAGCCAACAAGAATAAGGTTGGAAGTCTAAATATGCCCAGTAACTTTCAAGGGATTGCATTTGAAATACACCAAGGATACTCTGCAAACAACTTCTTTATCCAGATTCATGCAGATGCAAATACAGCCTACAAGCAGTTTTCAGAGAGCCAAACTTACTTAGAAAATTGTCTTTGGTAAAAATGCTGATATGGACAGCAACACAACCTATGAACATAACTCCTACCCACCCACCAGTGAGTTTACCACTTCAGTAGCAGCCTGGCAGATTTTGCCTCATTTTATTTGGCAACACTATCATTACTCTCTTATACTTGCACACTGACTTGAAAGCATAATAGTTTGGTTTAAGACTAATGGGTTACTAGCATGAATTTAAGAATGCTTTTTAGAAAAGAGAAGTGTATAGAGATCTACGCTGACTCTGAAGAGAGGTGGCCAATTCACATTACTTTCCACAAGATGTTGAAGACCCTCAGTTTCAAGAGACAGTATTTTTGTCATAGGTGCTTAGCACCACAGGCTTTGACCTTAGTCATCTAAGTTTCAGAATTCCCATCTGATCCACCAGCAAAATGCTTCAGCTTTTAAAATGCTGCTCTCAAGGCAACAATACATTGCTTAATCCCACACTGGACAAATTCCACACTTCAGCAGCAAGCTTGGATTCAAGCAGAATTTCAGTTGTCAGCCCCATTTAAAAAGAAAAAAGGGTATTTCTGGCCTCTTTTGTAATACCAACAATTTATGTTCCCACAGCTCTTTTCCAGTCCTTTGTGATTTTACATCTAATTTGTGCCTTATGGCTATTGGCCTTACATGGGTCTTCAGAAGAAAATGACAGACAGCAGCATGAAAGGGATGGCTGAGTCCAAGGATCTATTTTTCTCAACTCCAGACTGCAATTCTGTTTCACCAAGCTCCCATCCATAAGCGTTGTCCCAAACCTAGCATGGCAGTGTTCATGCATAAGGCTCACTGCTGTGCCAGTGTCTAAGGATGATGAAGAGAAACCTCCCAAAGACCCAAAACCCAACCCCCAAGAATTCTGCATACAAGACCATTAACTGCAAAAGAGCTAAGCTATCCAAAGTAACTACTGTTTGGGCTTGCTGTCACAAATATAGTGCACCTCTCTGAGCATTACTAATCTGGACCTATTAAAGGTATTCACCAAGTAAAGTACTGTGACAGAGGCAGTGCCTACAAAACAAGCCTACTGAGAATAAATCCTTCCAATAGCTGATGATGTGTAGCTGATACTGGGATCATGCACAATTCCAAGGTCTTCACTAGGGACCAAGAACTTTTAGGTCAATGAGTTTAATTAATTGGCACATGTCCACAAGATAAAAGTCAAGAAGGGTAGGGCTTGGATATATTATAGTCACATGGAACATTTTGACATGCCCATCCCAGGTGGGGATTAGAACAAAGGGGATAATTATTACCTTATTAGAATATAATGTTATGATATTATAGTCTGCAGTTAGCCTGATAATACTAAAGACATAAACCAACCATCCACTTAATTATTTCAACACTTACAGGATACAGAGAAGATGAAAGATTTAAAGGATTTCTAGAACCAAGATTCATCTCAGTGGGAAATTCCAGTTGTTTTTTTTTCTTTAGCAGCATTCCAAATCAGGATTGATAAAAGAGGGGTTTTCTGGGGCAAAAAAATAGAACAATTAAAGGGGATTTCAGATAAATTAAAGTACTGTGTGCAGTAAAATTGAGGTTTTTCTTTTAGGTGGTTTCAGCTTCAAGGTGCATACACTCAAAAAAGTCAATACAAGTACAGAAAAATGCAACCTTGCAACTGGTGGTTTCTGTGTAAGAGGGCACTGCTGCTGTCTCCCTCCTCACTTCTCCCCCAGCAATCAAAAATAAAATCCAAAGCATCACTGATTTTTCCAGGAGGGAAGCATAATTTTGACTAAATGGTATTATCCAGAACAGCAGCATGAAAAACAAAATATCTAAGCATCACTTTCTCCAAACCTATTCCTGTGGCAATGCCAAGAAGCATGCCATCCTGTTTTGTCGGACAACTCTATTACAACCTTTGACTCCTTGCCTTATGCTTCAACAGCATCCTCAGTGAGAGCAAACAGAAAGCATACTGTCTACCTCTTCCTTAGTTTATTCCCAGCCTGCTGCTTCCGTCGAGGGCAAAATTACCTAAAACATCTGGAAAGATTAAGATTATCCATTTGCAAAGGGAAGTCTGGCAGTTCTTTCCATCTAACTCCTTCAAAACAGTATATGAACCCTTAATTGTTTCTCTTTGCAAGGATTCCAGATTTTTTGTTTTACAATAAGCCAAATTCAGAACCACTCCAGACAGAAGACTTGCCAAAAGTAACATCCACAGACTGACTGAAAAACATTCACCACCCACCAGGACCGGTGCATTGTCTGCCCAGAGCCAGCCCCAGATACTGCCATCCAAAACCAGTGTGATAGGCCTGGTGTTAACCCAACTTGTGTCACTCAAAACCCTAACCTCCCCTAGATCAAAACCCTGAGCTAGCTCAATACCTCAGAAGTTACCAGCTACTGCAGAAGAGATCATGGAATAGTTTGGGTTGGAAGGGAAATTAAGGATCATCTAGTTCCAAACCCCCTGCCAGGAAGGGACACCTTCCACTAGACCAGGTTGCTCAAAGCCCCATTCAACCTGGCCTTAAACACTTCCAAGGATGGGGCAGCCACAGCTTCTCTGGGCAACCTGTGCCAGTGCCTCACCACCCTCACAGTGAAGGACTTCTTCCTAACAGCTCATCTAAATCTCTTCTCTTTCAGTTTAAAGCCATTCCCCCTTGGCCTGTCACTATGAGCCTTTGTAAAAAGCCCCTCTCCAGATTTCTTGTAGACCCCTTTAGGTACTGGAAAGCTGTTCTAAGGTCTTCCTTGGAACCTTCTCCTCTCCAGGCTGAACAAGCCCAGCTCTCTCAGCCTGAATTCATAGGAGAGGTGCTCCAGCCCTCTGATTATCTGAATGGCCCTGCTCTGGACTTGCCTGAGTAGATCCATGTCCCTCTTGTGTTGGGGTCTCAGAGCTGAATGCAGTACTGTAGGTGGGATATCACAAGAGCAGAGTAGAGGGGGAGAATCACCTCCCTCAACCTGGCTGCTTGGACAATTTCTCTGTATTCCTCCCAGGCTACTGTCCTTGCTTCCATGCTCTGTAGCCTTCCTTTTCGTGTTTGACTTTGTCAGGAGCTCCTTTGTCAGGAGCTCATCTACACTGGCCTCCAGTGTTTTTGCTTGACTTCCTCTTCATCACAATGCATCACTCCTGAGTTCGGAGGTGGTGATCCTTGAATATTAACCAGCTTTCTTGGGTCCCTCTTCACTACAGGGCTTTGTCCCATGGTATTCTACCAAGCAGATCTCTCAAGAGGCCTAAGTCTGCTCTCCTAATGCCCATGTTAGCGAGCTTGCTGTGTGCTCTCCTTGCCACCCTAAGGATCTCAAACTCCACCATTTTGTGATCACTGCAGCCAAGCCTTAAGCTTCACATTCCCCAGCAGCCCCTCTTTGTTGGTGAGAACAAGGTCCAGCATTACACCTCATTGCCTCCTCTATCACTTGGAGAAAGACATTATCATCACTGCATTCCAGGGATCTCCCTGATTGCTTACGCCCTGCTATGTTGTCCCTTCAACAGGTATCAGGGTGGTGGAAGCCCTGCCACAAGGACCCGGGCTTGTGAACATGAGGCTGCTCCTATCTGTCTGTAGAGGGCCTCATCTGCTCAGTCTTCCTGTTCGGGTGGCCTGTAACAGACATTCACTATAATGTCACTTGTCCCTGCCCACCCTTTAATCCTGGCCTGTAAACCCTTGGTTGGCTCCTCATCCATTCCCAGGCAGAGGTCCATACACTCCAGCTTATCACTGGCACAGAAGGTGACACTCCCTTCCTTGTCTCCCCTACCTGTGCTTCCTGGAGAGCCTGCATCCTTCATTCCAACACTCTGGTCATAGGAGCCATTCCACCACCATGTGCACAGAGGCATTTAAGCTGGGTCCCCAGTGAAGCTGACTTACTGGGTGGAGTGGCTGGGAATCCCATGTGCTGCCCTTTAGGTGCTCTCCGGCTAACCTGTGATCCCTCTCCAGGTTCAGGGTATCCATTGCTAGCACTGCCATCAAACTGGTAAGACTAGGATGGATTGAGGTTCCCACATCCCCCAGCAACTTTACCTTAAAGCCCTCTTCACCAATTTGGCAAACCTATGACCGAATACTGCAATTCCTTCTCTCCACAAAGCCATTACTATTCAGGTATTTATACTGTTGCAGCAACAGCTTATCTGGTGCAGATAAATCTCTATATCTCTTCTGATTTAAAAAGGACAGTCAAATGGATTCTGTCATACAGCTCCTCCTGTATTTTATGTAAGCCCAGAAAAATCTTCTGTTCTCAGACTAGTGGGTGCTGGTACAAAACTGCATCTTTCCCTGGCAATATACGCCTCCAACCCTGCACACTGTTCTTACCTATAGCCTTGTAGAAAATAAGTTATGAGTAGTTTGCCTATCAACAATTTAAAGTGTTAGCAAACATCTTCGTTCCACTACCTTTGCCTACATTTATTGAGAAGAGTATCCAATTGTCCCAGATTGCTACCAACCACCACCAGCATTTCAGAAGATAAAGCTAACCTTAACCATGACTATGCTCAAATACGCCATTCACTTACCGTCACTTTCCAAATGTTACTCTCTGAGATATCCTAGGAGAAGTTTCACAGCTCTTATCAGCCAGAATTTAAAGGAGGGAGAGAACAACAGTACGAAGCATGCAGAGGCACGTTATGGGAGGAAGCAGAGACACTCCTTCTTGCCTCACCAGGATGTAGCAACTTCCAGTGACTGCAACTGGGCCCCTTCACCAAACTGGTTTGTGCATTGAAGGGTATGTCAGGAAATTAGAGACACATCATAGGCTTCTGTTGTGGCTATGTGCTTACATGTATTTTTTTGTCAATATATATGACCAGAAAATACACACTGCATGGATTTTTTGTTACACGGGTGTAAATAAAACATCGTGAATATATAACTAAGTAACCTTTTCCTCCAGGCACTCAGCCTTTTGCAGGCTGAAAATATATGCTGTTAATGCATGGCTCTTCTACAACAGTATTTATCCCGAAAAAATCCTTAGAACAATGTATGTTCAAACCACTTGGAAAATGAAAATTTAAGCTTAAATTAGGAGCAGAAAAATGTAAAGGCAGTTTATATGGAGTTATAGAAAATTCTTTATAATGAATCCACAGACAAAATCCCTTCAATAATGATTATTTAAAAAAAATCCCATCTCTTTATCTTCATTGTTTATAATGAAGTTTGGTCAATACACAGATTTTAATTAGTACAGGTCAGGGTAAGACAACAGTGAAGACAACTTTTTAGCCCAATAATACTATCCCTTGGGTCACTAATTCAGTTTCAAAAACTAAGGAGTTTTTTAACTCAGTTCCTACCTTACTGAGTACAGCAAAATGTGGACACTTCTCCTGACCTCTACCACGCCAGGATGCTACCCTTGACGTCCTGCGCCACAGCTGCACTGACCGAAATCCTCATCCTTGCTCTTTTTTTTTTTTGCACACAAAATAGACTGAAAACACAGAGAAATTGAAAACACAACCACTCAGGAAGAACATCTGCAGTGACTGCTGGGATACTGCACTTTGCAGTGTAGTGACTGATAGGGATGACAGAAGTTTGCTGTGGTCAGAGACAAACTACAGATCCCTTGGAAATCTCCAGCAGTGATTTCCAAGTGTGCTGCTCTATGTAGGAGACTTGCAGTATCAGATAATACTGAAAACCTACACAGATTATACTGGCACCACCAGATAGCTACAATAGCTCTCTCTCCCCTGGTCTGTGACTCTTGCTATGCAATATTATCAACTCACTTCTAGGGTGATGTAACACCCCAGTCACACCCACTTCTGGGGTGATGGGAGGGTAACAGGAAAGTCTCCAAGTGACAGAGCCCAATGCACCAACCTATGCTTTTGTATGTGGTTTTGTCCTCCTTAAGTTCTATACAGCTCTAACCAGGTACTCCTCTATGTAGAAATCAGCACCCTTTCCTTAAGATTGGTTCCAAGTATGCAACAGACTCAGCCCAAAATACAGAGTTGGCAAAATCCATCATCTGTGCAGTTCCACTCGGATCAGGGTCCTGCAAGCATCCTCTATCACTTATTCCAGCTGACACTGTACATCTCCGTTCCTTCCCTTGTAGATATGAAAGGAATTAAGCCTTTGGAAAATAGCAAGTGATTTACATGCATTATTAATACCTCTTGGTATAACAGTATTCAGTATGTCACTTTTTGTTGCTTCACATCAATCACAGTCTCTTAGATTTCAGAGGAATATTTGCCCACTCACTGTGTCAAGCCAAATGTTACAAAAGGAAATTCTGCTCATTCCTTGACTGAAATTAATTATGCTTTTACAAGTATATAGTCTGGTAGATCACAGGTATTTTGGAATAAGTTAAGTATAAAAAAATCATTATAGGCTACATTTTCTATGCAGCACTGGCAAATTCTACACACAATTTCTATCATTAATGATAAGGATTAATCAAAAATATTCTAATCATAAAAAAACACCTCAAAACCCTTTCATAGTATTTCTCATAAATGCAGTCAGGTTACTTATAACTTTATATATCATAGAATGATTTGGGTTGGAAGGGACTTAAATATCATTGAGTTCCAACCCCCTGACATGGCCAGGGATACCTTCCACTAGACCATCCAACCTGGCCTTGAACACTGCCAGGGATGAGGAGCCACAGCTTCTCTGGGCAACTTGTGCCAGTGCCTCACCACTCTCATAGTGAAGAACTTTTTCCTAATAGCTAACCTAAATCCCCCCTCTGACAGCTTAAAGCCATTCCCCTTGTCCTATCATTACATGCCCTTGCAAAAAAGTCCCTCTCCAGTTTTCTTGGAGGCCCCTTTACGTACTGGAAGACTGTTATATGGTCCATCCCCCCCTTGAGATTTCTCTTCTCCAGGCTGAATAAGCCCAGCTCTCTCAGCCTGTCTTCATACAAGAGGTGCTCCACTCCTCTGATCACCTTTATGGCCTCCTCTGGACTCACTCCAACAGGTCCTCATCCCTCTTGTGTTGGGGTCTCAGAGCCGAATGCAAGACTCCAAGCAAGGTCTCATAAGAGCAGAGTAGAGGGGCAGGATCAGCTCCTTCAACCTGCTGGTCACACTCCCTTTGTTGCAGCCCAGGGCATGGTCGGCTTTCTGGGATGCAAGTGCACACTGTCAGCTCATGTTGAGCTTCTCATCAACCAACACTCCCAGGTCCTGATTAGCACCCTTCTCAAAAATTTACCCAATTTTTTTTTTTTACATTTTTAGGGTACTTCTTTCAAAACCTGTAATTAAAAATTGTTTGGCATTTTCTGCATCCTTTCAAAACTCAAACATACCAGCTTCTAACTCCATGAAGTCCAAATGCAGTATCAGTGCATGGTTTGTTTTAGCTCTGTGTGCCCCACTTTCAAACAAAAAGCCTCTAATAAGATTAAAAGGAAAATAAAAAATCAAGCGAATAGAGCAACTCACTTGGGCATCTTAGAAGATCATTTCATATCCACGAAAAAGTTTGCCTGGGATTTACAGCTCTAATACTGAGGAAATACCATATTGGCCACAAGAGCCTGTGGTTTACTTTGGCCATGGGATAATGGAAAATACAGAACAATAAATAAATGATCATTTGTCTCCACTTTCACCAGAGTTGTATAGCATGTTAGAATAGTGTAAGATGCAACTGTGTAAACCTTCATCCCTCAAAAATTATGAATAGCTTCTCTGTGCTGGAATGTTTCACTAATTCCTGCTAAGTGATTTGCAAGGCTGAGTAGAAAAGCAGAAATACCTTCTCTGTTCCACATCTAAGGATCATCACCCTTTTCAGTTACCTTAGGAACCAGCTATGAGAGAGCATCAGAATGGGCAGTGGCCCCTGCAAGGCTTATTATGACTTGTGCTGCACTGGTTTAGTTCTATTACCAGAAAACAAAATTAAAACAACAACAACAAAAAAGGCAAAAAAAAGGAAACAAAACAAACAAAAAAAATCCCACCCACATTTGTCCCAGGCACTACACATACCTAAAAGCAATGTGATTAGTCTTTGCTGTGAAAATATCACAGTCACTCAACTCTGTCCAAATGACAAAAAGAGAAATAACTATTAGAAATAAGTGGACTTGATTTCTAAGAACATCTGTATTTAAACTCCAGAATAGCTAAACCATAAAACATGTGTTTAATACTAGTAAGCTCTGCAATCAAATGACACTTAATTCCTTAGACCTACTTACCACCTAAGAAGCCTTTAGCGCTAATACATTAAAATCTAACTTACATTCTCAAAAGCCAATACAAGGAAATGTGAAAGGAAATACAAGGAAATGCTTACAGGTTATAAGGCAACTTTAACCCATGTATCAAGATTATACTTCAGGAATGCTACTCAAGACAAACACCCCTTTCTGGTTTGGGGCAAACACATTCCCAAACCTTGAGTGGTTGAAGGTACACCAGATGACTTTGCCTATCAGTACCACTGGGTGTTGCTATGGAAGTCTCATCTGTCCCACCATTCCTCCTGAGAGACGCTGACCTTCATGGCTGTCCATCTCAAGGCAGACACAAAAATTGCTCTGTGTGACTATCTTAAATGTTTCACCTCAGCTGATGCTAATCATGACATGAGAGACACAAAGGGGAAGAAAATGAGTGTGAGGATTTGTCTGAGCGCAGTAAATGTTCTTCCTTCTGCTTTCCCCAACTCCTGCACATGCAAATTACTCCCACTTACAGCCTTCCCGTTTCAGTGGAAATCAGAGGTGACACTTGAATTAAGCTGCTTTCTGTCAACCTCTACTTAACCTACTCACACCCAGTCTGCTGCACAGCATCTAAGGCAGCCTGTATTGACAACTAACTCCTGAGCAGGCTTAGCAAAGTTTTTTCTTTCCATACAATCATTCCTAAGGTAAATGTTACGTGAGCAGGTGTTGAATATAGCCTTCCAGTGTTTCCAACTTAAAAACCTGCATGGAAGGGAAGCATCTTTTTAATAACACAGAATCTAAAATTTAGAGAGTAACAACCATTCAGACAAGATCTTTATCTTCTGTAATGATTCAATAGCTCCTTGCTGCCACTGACTGGAAGTTAACCATCAAACGAATTCAATTTTTAATGTCACAGTACATATTTTTTCATTGTTCCAGGACATCAGTCAGCCATCATACTGAAAAAAATAAGAATGCAATTTATAACTAGGGAATTGATTAAGACACATTCATATGACCTCACCACTCACATCACTTATCAGTAAAGCCAGAGTACCAATTCACATATTGTTTTTTCACCTAAAATTCTGTGTACACAAATATTTTAACCTTTCCCTAAGGACCTGGCCTCTCTGCTGCCTGCAGTAGGGCTTAAAATTCAGTCATAACAAAGCCTTGACCTTAGATGTACGCCTTCTGTCATGTTGTGACATTTCCATCTAGGCTCTGAGAGCCGAAAACCTTTACAAACCTTCACTTGCCTTCTCAAAATAAAACACTAGAAGCATTTTTGGCATGACTGAACACAAATCCCTTCCCTCAGTTACGCCTTGCCACCTACCCTCTCCAGGGAGATCCAGTCCAAACCCACCCTGACAGCTGATACCACTTTCTGAAGAATAAAAGTGGCCAACAAATGGGATGCTCCTACAAAACTTTAACTCAAACAGCCCATGTCAGTATTGAAGAAACAGCTTCTTACCAAAGGAGGGCAGAGGAAGGAGCAGAATGAATATAGGTCAGAAAACTTCCATCTCCCACATCATCTTCACTGGGTGCTACCACTCACTTTTACCTAAGCTGCAAACTCCAAGGTGCTGTCACCAAAACATTGGGGGTGAAGTTCCAGAACTTCATGCCTCACAATGGCTCCCAGCTCAGGCAGGGACAGGACTGTCAGAGCCCTGTTCTTACCTCCACCCACATTTTAAAGTCCAACATTTCCTGATTGGAAGTTAATACCTGATTCAGAAAGCCCGATTCTTTCAAAAGTGCCAGAAAGTTAATTTATATCTAGTTACAGTTCTATGAACTCCTTAAAATTCAAAAGTTGGAGCTAATTTCAACATTAATTGCCTGCATATTCAGCCAAATTGCTTCTCTGCTCCCAAGTCAGAGGGTAAAAAACCAGGCTGATGCATCTCAAGGTTTGCAAACATAATTGCTTTGGCATCCATAGCTGTGAAGTACTGACAGCTCTTCATAATATCCAGTTTGCTTGAATATTCAAAAGTTAGACTTCAGGGATCACTTGAATTGATGTAGTTTTCCTCTTTTTCTTTCTTTCTTTTTTTTTTTTTTTTAATGGGTTTGGCTCTTTTACACAGTAAACTGGACTTTATGCACGCTTTCCTCTACCAACAGTGATACATTATGATATGGAAAAAATATACACGAACACACAGCTATCTATCTCATAAAAAAAAATTATTACAAACTCAAAATAGGCAACAAAACTCAGATACAGGAAGAGGGTTAATGTTTAGTTTTAGCTGTTTTCCCAAAAACAATTACCTTTAGGTTCAGTGCCATCCCTTAAATACCATTTCTCTGCTTTCCAAAACAGCTACCAGTGGTGCTTTCCCCTTCTTTAACTAGCAGTTCAGCCATGAACTATGAGAACACAAAATGCACTCAGCATAATTTGATTAGGATTCTAATTTATAATTATATTTCTGTCAGCAAATATTCCTACATAAAAAATTTATTAAACCATCATTCATCCATTTGTAATTAATTTCAGTCAATCATGAACACAACATCTCTTTTTCAGCAGCAAAAGCTGCAGTGGTTGACAAGCACTAAAAATGGACTTTTTGTATACACCTACTCTAAGTTTCTGCTTCAGGGAAGGAATAGTGAACAGTTTTCCTTTGCCCAGACACATACTGTGAACAGCATAACTGTCTGACAATTTTGGCAGGTATAATTTGCTAAGAAAAGTAAAAGCCAACTGGAATATCTTAAAAGAAATCTCAGGGTTGTTTCTGAAGAAAACTTCCCAGTATTCTATAGGAAATACTCATGGCAGCCCCTGAAGTATTTATTTCTTTTTTAATTCAAGTTCTAAACAATTAGCATCTCCTCTTCCATCTCCTTGCCCCTGACTGGCTAAAACACCACTTCTTTTCCTTACCCTACACTACACCCACTTAACAAAACTGGGTGCCTAAGCGTTCAAGCACTTGACATGTTAAAATCGTTTTTAACAGCTTAGTTTACAACTGAATGCCTGTAATTTCCTAACGTGTCCTGAGGCAGTTTCCTAAACTGTGTCATTATCCCGACAAGTGTTCAGGGATAGGGCTAAGCAAGGTTTAAAATCTTACCTACAGCGCTCCTTCGGGGCTCTTGAAGAGTCTTCCTAGTTATTTGGGTGCTTAATATGAATGGCGGTAAAATGCTTCTATATTATTTTTTTGGCATTATCTTTCCACCGTATATTTTCTACAGCTAACAAAGTCATTGCCCATTTTAATATGTACACATATTAACTTACAATTAATATGTACAAATTTTAACATGTACAAATATTTTTATTGCCTCTTTTGAATCTTCTCAAAATGTTCTATCATTAATTTCATAACACCTTCTTACGAAAGGCTCTTCTCCCTTATTGTATGCTTAATCTAACACTCTACCTCCACTAAATTTTACAAGATTATTGTAAAATATTTCAGAAAAAAAAAGACATTTTGTCATATTAATTACATGTCTCACTGTTTCAGCAAGGGGAAGAAATCTGCAACCACAAAAAAGCTATACACTGGGTTTTCTTTTCCTTCCCTCCTTGAAAATGCAGTGCAGAATTACTTTGAACATCTGGGTAGCAAAGGGAACTGGATGTTTTCATGTAGTGCAAGTAGCTCAGCAGGGTTATTTTGCCTTCTTTTTTTATCTTCTTCACAAACTGATAAAAATGGGGATTGCTTCTTTAACATATCGTACTGAACACTAAAAAAAAAAAAAAAAAAAGAAAAAAGAAAAAAGAAAACTGGATCCTGCTTCTGCTTTTGACTGAATTTGTGTATTTATTTGAAAATAATAGGATGAACCACGGCTGTTGGACAGACTCAGTGTACCTGGGAGTCTGGCCATTCAACATAAAGATCTGTAAAACTACTAAAAATTACAATCAAGAGATAATCTGGGGTTAAAATGCTCATAGAATTAAAATACTGCTTTGAAAGACTCCAGTTACAGGTGTTCTTGTCTATTTGTTGGTTACATTGGTGTGATCATGCAGCACCCACCCTCATCTACACTTCTGACTGTTTATGCTTTCAAGGCAGTGCATGACCATCAAACACTTGCACCTTCTCTACTGATAATATAGCCTGAATATGTCATAGGATGACTATGCCAACAGCAGTCAATCAAGGTAACAAAAGAAATACATTCAAGGGCATACTGCATTTTGTAGCCTGATTTGAAAGACTTGCTCTAGCTCCGAGAAGAACATTCTCTTCAGACAAGTGTTAGTACTGATTTTTCTGAGTGGACTCTGACTTTGTGTGAAGCCAGCTCCCAGGGATGCCTCTGAGCAACTGGTATGGAGGTCTTCTGGTCCTCTTCACAGCAAGCAGGGCCTGGTGATATGCTGGAAAAACTGCCCAGAGCTGGAGCCAAGCAGATGACCTACGCTATGGGGTTTCTACGTAGTGGTCCCGTGAAGTCCATAAACATGGAAATCATGCATGAGTAATATCTGCTCTTCTCCAAAAGCTGGCAACAAGCACATGACAATCTCCCATGCAAGAAATGTTTCCTGTGTTTATTGGCTAACTTTGACCAAAAAGAAGCTTCTATAACTTTGCAACATGTCAAAACAGAAGAGTGAGCTGGATTCCAGTCAGTCACAAACCAAATTAACATCCAAGATCCCATCTAGCTCTAAAAAGCATCAGTGTACTTTTAATCTATAAGTTCCATGGCCATGTTTGATTTGCAAAGCTGAAACACATCCTTTGCCACACTTTTAAACCTATTGATGTCAATAAAATCTAAGATTAAGTGAGAATTAACATTAGTTATCCAGGTGCAGTGGAGAATCCCTTTTTAAATTCTCTTTTCTGATTGTAAGAAACATAAATAACAAAACATAGTAAATAAAATGGAAAATGAAATAGGGATTCTAGCCCTAGACAGCCACATTTTTTTCCTCAGGTAACATTACTTCTGGCACATTTAGCTTAAGAAAACAGAGGTAAACAGTAGGAATAAAAGAAATACTATTGCTATAAATTTAGTGATAATGCATCATATTCAGTAGAAGACAGGTTGAGTAATAGAGACACCTGGTAGTAAGACAAATTAGGCATTTCTACATTTCATGCTTTGATATTTTTTTCCTTAAGACAGGTTACTCTTCTTCACTACATGTCAAAACTAGCTACAGCTAACATCATTCAAGAGTTAACTGTTTGGTTCTGAAAAATAAATTATGAAATTTAGGGTTTTTTTCATTTGTGTTGTAGAAAGATTTTTCCATTAAAACACGTCATTAATTCAAAGTGGACATTGATTAAATATTAATGCAGTTCTGTAATGCCATTAAAAAATTACAAACCTAGAAACAAACTATTAATGCTCACAAAGTAGACTAAAATATCCCCTTGAGACAGAAATCCACAATTATTTGCATTATAACTACCAGAATAGTATTACTTCTTTTCATAAAATTATAGATTAAATTTGTCCAAACTGGATTTTTACATCCAATTTTTTTTCTTAGCCATCTGTATAGTAGAAGATTCTAATGTTACTTAGTCTTCAACATTTTCATATTCAATTCTATTTAGAAGGTAACAGATAGCTTAATGCACTACAGGAGGATTTTTTGACCTAATTAAGATGACTAGTAAGCTTTAACATTTTTCTCCCCAGTTATTTGTTTCACAGCAGGAGCTCAATCAATTTCTTTCCCGTTGGTAGAGGGATCTATATTTCTATCTTCCATGTAAATATTCTTAAATATTAACAATGATCTAGCAGTTGATTAACTGTATTTATTTATTTATTTATTAGCTTGAGCTACTAAATGAATGAAAAGAAGAAAAACAAACTACAACTGTTAAAGGCTGCTGGAAAGTACTCAGTGAGGAAAGCATTGACAACCACTGACATGAAGCTCCAGCACAAAAACAATTAACACTGGCCAGCAATCAAAGCCATAGGTAAATAATTACTGACAAGCAGATAAATTAGTAAGAGAAATAAGCCCCCTTGCCATTTAACTCAAGCACCACAACAGCTTCCCTGCTGCAGAGCTGCTCAGAGCCCTCTCTCCTGAGCACTGGAGAAATTCCCAAATGGAGACTTGTTCCATAACCTTCCCTGCAGAGTCCAATGCAGGAGGCAGTGTCCAGCCCATTCACTGGAGAAATCATCCAAGGCAGGGTGAGAGGAAGAGCACAACAATGAAATGGGCTTTACAAAAAAGGATTTCTTTTCAGATATCCATGCAATATATTAACTCAGAAATCTTTTCTTCTGTGCCTCTCCTGCAGATGAAGCATGTGAAAATAAAAATAGGAGAAATGATCCTGCAAAGAATACATGTAGAGCCCCCAGCTATTACAGGCAATGGAGTCAACAGGAACAACCTAAGCTGCCACACTGGAGACAACAGACAACATAAATCACCTTCACTCCCCACTTACAGTAAATCACTTTCACCCATCTTGACCTCCCACAAATTTGTTTTGCAAAACCAGAGCTATCCAGCAAGTAATGTAATCTGAGCAAGATGAGGAACAGGAATACCTGCATGTATAAATAGCTCTCTCCAGAAAAGCAATCCAACTTACACTTTTTGCTCGTTAGTGGTCTTGCACAGACTGATCAGCTCCCAGACAATTACCGAGCCTGGTAAGAAAGCCCAGGAAGTTAAAGTAATGGTAAAGTTACTTACGCCTATTGTTGAGGTCAAAAATATTTCTGTGTGTCACAGAACTACCGACTGATGGCTACACAACTTGTAGCTAACCATCCTTGAAACATTTACTGGGCTAAACTTTCAGCATAATGATTTTATATATGCATTAAACAAGACGTTGTAACAGTTCATCACGAGCTTCTTTCTGCTTCATAAAAGAATGTGAAACACAGGAAATGAGAAGTCAATTGCTTTTCTCTCCCTAGATGAACGTCTGAGACACCAAGGTTGTATAACAAATGCACAAGATTCAATCCCTATAAATCAGTATCTACAGATTCACAATTTGTGTATTCCCTGAAGTGGCAGAAAGGCATGATAGGTTTCGAGGTAACACATATTGAGTTTGGAAATCAGTCTAAAATGTGCTATTAACAGGGACATCCAGATACTTACCTTCAGAAGGACTGCATGCTTCTGAATTTCTTCCTCAAACTCTCTTCTCTTTCATCATTAAACACTGACATTTTAACTGCAATTTATTATGAAGCAAAAGCACCCATTGAACAAAACAACTCTTCCATGAATATCCATACTGAAAACAAATCTCACTTTGTTAGAACATGCAGTTCTCACAATGCTTTGCCAGTCTGAAGACAGTCAAACACACCCTTTCAAAGTTCTCTAGGCCAGTAGCAGTCCCTAAGGTACTGGGAACCCCCCACTTCGATGTTTCAGAATTCAATGCATAGATGCTGCAGCCAGGGGAATCACAGGCCAGTGGCCAGAGCTCTGCTAGAAATCAGTATCGCCACATGAAAGCACCACTCTCGGTTTCAAATTCAGGGGGCAATTTTAGAAATTAAGTAATTTTAAATCTATAGCAAGAGGTGCCCAATAAAAGCTAACCATGAGCTTATTATTACATGCTCAGAAGGGACTAATAAATGCTGAAGAATGTAACTTTTAAACAGGAACCTTCTAACACCAGATTAAAATTCCCAGAGCACAGCCCAATTTACTGCCTGCGGTCTGGGACACAAAGCCACAGCCAACCTTGACGAACGCATTACCAGAATGTGCTGGAACCAGAAAGCTCTGAGCCTTTTGAGACCAAACTGCTCTATATTTTGATAGACCTTTTCCATCCTGCAGATGCTCACAACAGACTCCAAGACATCACAATATGCAAAACAGAGATTAATTTAGCCTTCAGTGGGGAATGGCAGGTGGTTGCATCAGGCAGGAAAAGCCATGTTTTTATGAGCACTGCTACAAACTGTTTGTAAAAGTAAGTGTTTACATTTGGGTTTGTGCAACAGTGATTTGAGAGAGGCAGAAGCAAGTCTCTTAGTTTGCTGCGATTTTGATGCAAGTCAGAAAAAAGCTCCATTTACTGATACTATCAAGTTCTTCAAAAAAGAAACAGATCTTCATCTCTGTTTTGTGACAGAAGAAATAGGTAGTACACAGCAAAAGGCAGCTTTGCTCAGCTTTACAAATACTAAAATGCAGGTCTGCTGTTGGTGTTATCAGAGGAAAAATAAGCCACGCTTAGAAAATCCATGGGATAAACACTATTATTTTGTAAGAAATTAGATTAATAATTCTCAGGAACTAAGCTCTGTTTCTAACAGGAAGAATCATGAAAAAGAACCTCCCTCCCCTATGCTCTCACCCCACTAAGCCCTGGACTCTCCAGAAGGTGAAAATTCCACATCAGAGTCCAAGTTCAGGTACATAAATAAAAGTACAGGCAGCTTCATATCCACCAAGCTGCTGCATTTTGATGCCTGTGGTTAGCACATTTTCCTCAACACTGATTTTCTTCAGAAACCTCAGTGCAGAAAATACATGGCAAAACAGAAAACTCTCTTGAAGTACAACTCTTTAGCTGAAGAATGAAAATGTAGCCCACAGAAATGCTGCCAGGTGAATTTTTATATATACACACACATATATAAATTGTGTGTGTGCGTATATATTTTATTTGTTTGTTTGTTTGTTTATTTTTAAGCAAAAATATTTGAAACCTACAGTCAGGGTTTTTATTTCTCCTGGTTACAGGACTCAAAATCCTGTAGTTTAGAGAGAAAAGGAGTAAAACCTTTTTTTCCATTTCAGAAATCAGAAGGATGCCACAGTATAAGTGCAAGTTTCTATCCCTTTGTCGTCCCCACATCCCTCAATCCTAACATCTGTTTTCATCACAGTGTCCTGCAGATTTTCTGCTGCAGCCAGTCTGCACAAGATTCCTTCCTCGTCTAAAACTCTTCCTTTTCTTCCAGCTATTCTCTATACACAGACTCTGGGTTACAGCTGGGTTTGTTTTGTACAAATGAATTCTGCTACTGTTAAGGGAACAGACAACAGTTGTTATTTGGAGAAAAAAACTTGTAATTATGACTTTATTTTTTATACTTGCCGTTCCATTCTCAGCTTGAGCTGTTCAGAGCAGAAAGGACTCTTCTTCAAAACAAAATCCAAATTTGATGATAGATACAAATTACTATAACGTCTACACATGTGGGAGTCCTCACCGTATTTCTCTACCAGTAGTGCACACCACTTGGAAGGAAACACATCTCTGGGTATGTCCAGTAGATTATTCTTACTGCAGCTTCCATCACTTCAGGCAGGTCTCAATTTTAGCAATTACTTTCTAGTGACTGCCATTCCTGCAAGCCAGTATCTTCTCCCCCAGTATCAGAAAGTTGCACCCTCTAATATGTGCTAGCAGACACCAATATGCAGATGCCACAAGTCAGTACCCCTTGGCCATCAGACATATTCTTATCTTAGAGTTTATTAAAACAGCCTTTTAAACCCAAAGACAGTATAAAAACCCTTCTCAGTAAATTATACTTCATGGTTTGGAAATAGTTAGCTCCTTTACTGTTTAATTAATGGTTTTCTTTTCTTGGTTTTCTCCACATGGGTCACCTTCATGCTAGCCATATAAAAAAGCTTAATATAGGGCTATATAAAGGTAGGTTCATCTTTCTCTGAACTACACACACAGGTAGATAAAGTTCAGACTTAACAACAAAGCCACTCTGTAGTGTGGAGTCTAACATGACCATACCCTGATATTAAAAGAGACTATCAGGTCCATTCCAAGCAGCCCACAGGTCCAGCCAAAAGAAGGTCACAAACCCTCTACTTACACACTGAACTCAAAGCACATGCACAACCCCAAACACTCTATGCCAAACCCAGGACCTATAATATGCCACAAGTCTGAGCTACAACAGTCAGGAAGAAGAACCAAAGGCATCACTAGTGAAGAACATTACCAGTAGTGGGAATTCCTTAAGTTAAAATGCTCAGGAGATGATATATGATAAACCATAATGCACATTCCAAAGTGGAATTCCAGTACTAAGTAAATTTGAAAAAAAAATCAGTAATTCCTAGATTATAACATCTAGTCTTGAACTCATTCTAAATTCCACTGCTCCTTGCTTTTTCTCTGCATAAAGCTATCAGCTATCATTACTACCTTTGCAATTGCTGCTAAGTACCACTGTCTGTATAAGTTTGCAACCATTACATCCAAGAAGATGACAAAAATGATCATTCAAGAAAGATGTAACATCCTAAAGCCAGATGTGAATGGTTCCCACTGCTGCTGGCCAGAGGCTCTATGCTTGAATCAGAAACTGGCCAAAAAAACCCCAAACAATTAACCCAGCCCAGAAACCCTGTCCTAAGAACACATGTCCCACATGCAAGCAAAGATTTGTGAAGTATAAGCACAAATACACAGGCATTTCAATGCAGCCAGAAGGCAGGACTGCACTTGAATGTTGGATATGATGGTAGGGCTTGACAAACCTGTTGTGATGGGGGGCACCTATCTGGGGACAGGGCAGAAGAGTGATTTGACACATAACCCCCAAATACCTAAAGGGGCTACATGTCTTCTCAAGCTAGAACACTGAAGTCATTGCATTGTGTGTTTCCAGCAGGGTCCTGTTTTGGCATGGAGCAAGAGAGAAAATGCTGCAGCTACACACTGTGTGCAAGCAGGACAATTTCTTCATTTCAGCTTGGTCAGCTCTTTTTGTATTTCTGGCATTTGTCAGGGACCAGAGATATTGATCTATATCCTTTTTATTTGGCAAAAATTCACTTGTGGTCATACAGAACACTCTTGCTTAATGCTTAGCTAATAAAATGCACATATACTGTCATCAAAAGGAATAAAGCTGTATGTCAAATCAGCAACAGATACCCAAGCTATTTTTCAGACCACAGGCAACTCTATACACTTACTTTACTACTTTCAGAGGAATAAACTGTACATTAATGGAGAAGCTGAGGATACATGAAGAGAAACTATAGTGCTAAGAGAACAGCATGAATAAGGCTATCGGTGACCTATAACCATCAAGTGCCCATCCTGCTTCTCCTGTAATGCACAAAGTAGAGCAGTCCAGATTCAGTCACTCCCCTTTTATCCACAAGTTGAATACATTATATTTCTTGTCTCCACGCACTGCTTATAAGGAAGTGAAATTTTCAGGAAAAAAATTTGAAGTCAAGCTATACTTCAACTTTTGCCCCAAATTTCAGGAGGATGGGGAGGGAACAAAGTGTTTTCAGGCTTTATAGTAAGCAGCCCATCTTATAAATTCCAACAGCAACAGAGACTGAAAAACACTCACCCTTACAGGTGAAAAGCATATCAGAAATGCTTCACACAATTCAGAATGTTCTTTTTTTTTTAGTTAACAAACAAAAATTCCATTATTACATAAGAAAATGTGAATTTCTTTCTAATCATATCATTATAGCTATCCCTGTGGCAGGATAACCTACTAAATGATGTAATGAAACAACCCTCAATTTGCGCTCTCTGCCTATGGAGTAAACAATAGGACTCCTCACATAAAATCCACATCTAGTTAAAAGGCCTACATACTGAAAAGTACTTAGCTATCATTTCGAGCCAGAAACCCAGTGACAGTTTCATTAAAATCACCTGATTTAATATTCCCGATGAAATAAGATTCCCCTAAGTACTTCTGTGAGAAAACAACACACCGCGTGTTGCCAGCTGTCCCGAGTTATTACGCTTGAGCCTTAGCCACAGATTGCCACACAGCAGTAAGCCAATCTACACAACTACTGCTGTATACACATGTCAGCATTCCTCTGGTGTAATAAAAACTGCTTGAATACTTTGTAGGAATTAGCATAGGATATCAGAAGATACAGCATGGCCAACACCCACCCAAAATTCACAGGGTTTTAAAGACCACAGGCTCTAACCTTCTGCCTGGCCCCCTCTCCAAGGCCCTATCTTTTCAAGTTTATATTTGTCCATGAGGGCTTCAACAAGGTTCTGTCTAATGTTAATGGTAAATATTAGGTAGTAGGTTCCCTATTCTGGAGTTATGAGCCATTATAAGTGTCTTGTAAGGAGGTGGAATAAAATTCCATCATTAATCTGTGTGCCATTTTATACATAGCAGCTGAGGGAAAGCAGATTCACAATCTCCACAGACTCATACTCTCAAATCTCTGGATTCCTTCAGGTCTTTGACCTAACACTACCAATGCAAAAAGTTTCCACTAGATGGTGTGGGATATGTAGGACATGTAACTATTTAAATTATTAATAAATACACATTCTGTAAATAGTGTTTCCCCAAGTTTCTGCTGCATTTCTCTTCCCTTCCAATAGAGAGAATCAGCTTATAGGAAAACCAAAACACATACCTTACAAAGCATTAATTCAACCTAGGATGTATGCACAATAGTTTTTCTGGGTGAGGAGAAGCAGCAACTCTGAAATCCTATTATCCAGTGAATTACCTTAAAAATTAAGAATACTGGTTTATTAATACAATTAGAAAAGAAAAAAATAAAATCAGTCATCACAGGAAAAATGAGAGAAAAAGAAGTGGAAAATCTCTTTTATTTTCTCTGTCTTTTAAAAAGAGAGAAAAACCCAGGAAGTCCAAGTGAATGCAAAAAGCCCCTAGGGTTTGGTCAGCCCCTTTTCAGCTCACATCTGAAGTGCTATTCTGTTTTGAAACTGTGACTATGAAAAGACAGCTTCTTACTGAGGAATCTTCTAGCGGGGACCTGATGTGACAAATACAGCTTTCTCTGGCCCTCAGCTGTGTGAGCATGGCACAGCACAGTGCTTCATCCCTGTCCTCAGAGCCCTGAGAGCATAAGCTGGGGAAGGGGTGAGGAAATTAATTATCAGAACTGCTATACATATTTCAGCACTTATTCTTTTGTACAAATTAGTCTCAGGCCATCTACACAGTTACCACTGGGGACCTGACAAGACTCAGGCACGATACAATTGCTAATTAAAACATAATTCCTTCAGAAAAGTTTGTGTTATTGAGCGAGAAGGAATGAACTCTTCTTGACTCCTGGATCACTAAATAAATTTGCACTGTGTGGAATAAATAATAATAATTAAAAAAAGAAAAATCATAATCCTCACTTATTTTTAACCTAGGCACATAGTAAAATAGAAGCCATTAAGACACAACAGCCATTAAATCCTCCTGACATTTTTAGGCAATTTTCAATGCCAAATAGCAGGTTAAGCCTATGCATTTCTGAAAAAAATTGAAGCAAGCACACATGATCTAACGCAGAAACAGATTTATTCCCCACTGACTAATAATCAGAAACAACTGAATAAAGTAAAAGTGGTGCAAAATACCACACCACAAAATACTACTGAGCATGCTCGACAACATAGGGAGAAACTGAAAAGTCCGCATGGGCCATGGCTGAAACATGAATTCTGGGACAAAAGAGGGAAGGGAGCAGGCAGGACCAGTGGACCAGAAGGGACTTGGGCACCTTCTGGCATGACCCTCAGAAAGCTCTCCCCACAAACAGACAAACAAAATAAAGCAGGTATAGCTGTGAATGATCAGGGGATTTTTATGGGTTTTAAATTTGGCTTCACCTCTTACAGCCAGCTTCTGAATGGTGGGAAGTTACGAGGACAGCCCACTCTGAAAGGTATTGCTACAGAAAGCTGCCATTCAACTAGATTGACTTGCTGCCTCCAGATTCCCTTCCTGCCCATGGATGGGTAACAAACTGCTTTTTTTTCTATGAAAAGTCAAGTGTATAGACATACTGTGCTTCCATTCTCTCATAAGAGACTAGCCCACAACTTCCCAGACATCTCACCATTCGAGAAACCCAGTTTCTCAATTCTTCCAGAAAGCAAGTAATTTAATACCTCCTATATTCCAGATATAAAAAATAAATTCACAAGGAAATGGAAAAGGAGCAAGTAACCACCTGGGAATGAAAAGGCAGCCAGAAGATAGGATTGCTTTTGAGACAGCCAGCGATAACCAACTAAAAAAAGGACCAGGAAAGAAAGAAAAATTAAAGGAAAGAGGCATAACTCTATCAAACAAGAAAAAAAAAAAATGAAAGCAAATGGAAAAATAGGAGAGAGTGTGCTGTGAGAAGGACATACATACTTTGAAATTTCTTCCCAATGCTTGGCAACTAGGATATTCATTACCATTTAAGATAAAAAAAAAGAATAATTATCTCATAAAGACTGCAATGAAGTTTAAAGAAAATCTGGTGAATTCAAGTGACTTGTGTAATACAAGTAAAAATACAATATAAAACTAATGTTGGAACAAGCACACTTATTTAAAGACTACTTCTTCCCCACTCCACAAACAAAAATTATGGTTATGTAAGGAAAAAAGGGCAAAAAAAGGTCAGAAGTAGAAAAAAAAATTGTTCAAGTAAATAAAGCTTAAATGTGATGAAAGAAAATACAATTTAAAAAATCAAGGACTGAATATTCTTACTTTACCCCACTGAAAACGTGAAACAAAATTAGGGTGATTGATTACTATATAAGAATGCATTATATTCCAGAGTAACAAACTGCAGTTATACCTTCCAAATTTGAAAGCACAGAGAGCACTGAATTCAGTGTAAGTATGAATTACATAAGCATTTGGCTATTTGCTATTATAAAACCACATGAAAATATCATTACTATATACTCGTGATGCGAACAGAGCAGCCTTTCCAACTCTTTTATGATTGTTAGGAAATACTTCCTTGCAATTAAACTAATTCACCTCTTCTTTCTATGGAAGAGTGGTTAAGAAAGTAATTTTCACAGTATTCCTCTCCTGTTACTGCTCTTGTTCTTTGGTTTTATTTCTTTTTGGGTGGAGCTCTTCCTTTTCCCTTTCTTATTTCCTTTGGTTTCTCAACTCTCTTACTCTTGAGTGCCCTGAGCTCTGTTTTCTCCTTCCTCAGATGGTTATTTTTCCCCTTGCAGTTTCTCCAGTGAGGTGTCCAGCCTTTACAAGCACTTCCTTGGGAATCTGATAACAGCTTCGTATTTTAGAATTACTTGGGAGCTGTATTTGAGGGTATTCCATTATTACTCTATAACTCAATGCCAAGCAAGTCAGTTACAGACTCAAATGAAGAGATCATTCAGATGTAGTTTTAAACATTCATTTACAAGACAGTGATACTTTTGGAGCCAGGTTATCTGGCAGCAAATCCACAGAATTACTTTATCAGGAGTTCCCAAAAACTGTCGAGTTGGTGATTTTCATTGAATAGAATCACAGAATCATAGAATCATAGAATAGTTAGGGCTGGAAAGGGCCTTCAGATCTTCTAGTTCCAAACCCAAACTTAGTCTGCTCCAAGATTTTGCCAGGCACAGAGGTGAGACTGACTGGTCTATAATTCCCTGGGTCATCCATTTTCCCCTTCTTGAAAATGGGGGTTATATTTCCCTTTTTTCCAGTTGTTGGGAACTTCACCTGACTGCCATGATTTTTCAAATACGATGGCCAATGGCTTCGCAACTTCATTTGCCAGCTAAATTTTTAGAAATTTTAATACATTTTTAGAATTAAATATTGTAAAACAGGTAGCTAAGAAAAAAATAAAACTTACTTGCTTCTCCCAGTTCAACAGAAGCCCTGCGGGAAGAGTTTGCATAGTGCTCTCATAAATCACTATTAACTTTCACAAGAGGGAGAGGAAAAAAAGACATTTCATAATAAAAGGCATCATCCATATCTTCTTCAGGAGGGCCTGATGTAATACAGTCATCCCTGAGAGCCAGTGACAGTACCAAAACCACCTCTCTCCTGCTGCACAGGACTGTGGCACTCAGCTGTTAGGCACTGGCTACAAGAGGAGCATCCTAAAAAGCCACCCACAAGTGGCTTTACAGCTGCCGCTTCTGTTATAAAGTGTGCTAATAGGGGAATTCAGAAATAGCAACCACTGTTTTTACCCTCCTCTGTGGCATTTTATACCATGTATCAAGTTTAACTTGTCCTTGCTTCTATCAAAGCCAATATACAGCCCTCTAAAGGGATCCTCCCATGTCCCTGTGTCCTTGACTCTTCCTACCCTTCGTAGGGACATCGATTATAGCAAACTTCTCACTATTCTAGCTATAGGGTCAACTCTGCCTGGATCTTTAGCTTCAGTTACTCACAATTATCCCTAAAAATACATAGTGGTTTGCCTGTAAAAAACAGAAGTAGATGCATTTCTATTTTTAAAAAAGTCATGTATTAAAAAAATGAGAAGTAAGATGACACACAGGGTAACCTATGACCTGCTTTTAGTGGAAACTGCATCTTTTAGGGCCAGACTCTGGCACCATGGCTGCAGCAAAAGCAGAGGACAACCTCCAACCCAGAACAAACACTGAACTGGCATATACGCAGCATTAGAGAGCAGGGGACGCCTGGGCAAATTGATTTTTAGATAAGAACTAAAGGACACTGAGAACAAAAGAGATTATTGCAGTGATTACATGATACATTGGAGATACATGACAGCCAAGAGATGTAATAAAGCTTGGTACAACATGGGGAAGAGAAGCGTAAGAGACTAGGGAGCAGAATAAATTGAGCTGTAGACACAAGTATTAGAAGACAGGAGGGGTTTAAATCTTATGTATAAAACTATAAAGGATTTAATTACCTGAAAATATTATGCTACAGACTTCTCACAGTATGTTATGAGAAGATATAAACACCTAAAATCAATTAATGCTAGCAAAATCAACTCAATTCTTGATACATCAAAAGAAAACATATCCAGAGGAATACAGCTGGCACAGAAAGGAAAGAACAGCAGACTTGTCCAACATTATTCTGGAGCATTTAAGTGCATCATGCCAGCCTGTGGAGCAGGGCAGCAGTTCTGCACTAAGTCCTTTCTCTCTGGACTAGCTTGGGGCAGGACCCACCTGTCTGAAGACAGTGGAGCCTTGCACCCACAGGTCTAGCACCTTTATCTCCTGAATAGGTTGACCTCTTGATGACTGGGAACAACTAGTCAGGCATACAGGCTAGTGCTGGTGGTTCCAGGCCATACTGAGCCCTAACCAACTGCTGGTGCTCACACATATGATGGTCCTGCTTACTAGCCCAGGTGTAGCCTACAGGACCAATTTCTAGTCCGAGTTAACACTAATCTGTATCTCACAATGTGATTTGTCTCGCTGATGTCTGGGTATGCCTTGAGGGTGCAACAGCACCAAGACAGTTATGACAACAGGATAAAGAACAACTCACTAAGCAAGCATAGTACCCTGTTTATCTCCAGCACCATATTTAGCTCCTTTTAATTTACTTGCCAAGTTCCATATTACAAGCACTTGCAGTTTGTGCCCTTGGCACTCTCACTACAAAGCTACCCCCCACTATTATTTTTTTAGAGTTGTTCTTTTCCACTTCTATTTTTAAATGTCACTCAAATACAATGCTTTGTTCACCAAAATGTCTCATTTGGCTTCAGATATGCATTCCAGATATGTACTATTTCTAAGCAGGGGCATGGGGGAAGGACACAGACAGACACACATGACAGATGAGACTTCTATATTCAAGCAGCACAGCACAACAAACTTAGATAAGCTAAGGAATCTGATTAATGTAGCGTGTTCTTTCCAAAACCAAAACCTTACTTACATGCATGTTTGTACTTATCTTTCTATTCATTTTAACTTGCAAGAACTCAATCCAAGCCTATTTACTAGAGCCAGCTGTTTTAATGGCCTCATTACTTACCCAAACCCACATCTCAATAAGCTTGGGGAAGCTGCCAGAGGATTTGGCTGAACCTCTTAAAAGGCCCCAGGACAAATGGTAGCTATCATTTTATTTTCTGTCTCAGTGATATCAAAGTCTGGTTGGATTCTCCAATTCTGGATGATTAAAGAATAGCAACAAGTTACTGCTTTCCACCCATCATTAACAAGAAGATCATAATTGCTTGTACCCACAGGCATTACCGGTACAATATGAACTCTGGCACCTCCAAGCTCAAACCCTGGAATTCATGGCAAATCAAGGGGATATATTCAAATACCAGGGCACTTGCTGCTTGTTACCTTCCTGAAACAAAGAGTTCCAACCTATTGACTTTGCAACCAGCTAGAACACTGGTGGTTTTCCACCACAGCAGCTAAGTGGAGGCATTTAGTCCAGCTCACGACAGTACAGAAGAGTGGCAGTGAAGGCCAGAGAGCTCTAGAATGAGCTCCCTCAGCGTTTGAGCTCATTTTCCTGACACCTGAAGTTGACTGGTGTAGTTTCAGAGAAGACTGCAAAAAATCAGGCTTTTGAGCAGACAGATGGGAATGGCAGAATTTCTGCAGGAAACTCAGGATGGGATCCTTCTGAGGTAAATGATCTTCTCTGGTACCTGCTTTCATTAGAGAGCTGTTTTGCTACTATTACTGTATTTCAGCAGAGAATGAGCCCCATCCTGAACTTAGAGACAGACTGTCCCAGTTATTTACTCAAGGCATAAAACCAATATTTTAGGAGACAGAAGAATATGAGAATAAGGAAATTTGAGTTGTTTGACAGTATCACTTTGCTCCAGTTCTGCTTTTAGAAAATAGTAATCATCACTTAATCACACTAAAAAGGAGTCCAACATAGAAGTTTGCTCTATAAGCTTTACTCTGGGACTTGTCTAAAAGAAAGCCTGATCTGCACTGCTTGCCTCCCGGCAGCCTTCTCTTTCCCGGTCCTTTTGTTTTATTTCTATTGCTTTTGATGTATTAGTTAACAAAGCACTGCAATAATAATAAGCAAAACACAATGTGGGATGGGAGAGCACAACAACCAGAGTCAATAAAAAAGCCATGCATAAGGCAGGGTGTAGCTGAAAGAGAGCAGGAAATAAGAAACAAATAATCCAAGACACACAGACTGGTGATTCCCCTGAGATGATTTCTACAACCAAATTTCTCCTTCACCTCTGAGCAGGATTTCATCTGACAGCATTCAAACTGCTTGAGACTTCAAACTTTTCCCGTTACCTGAGAAAAATGACATTTCTGTGGTCCTATACATGATCTTCTACAACATTACTATGATGCAAGATGCTTATTTCTGGAAGACCAAGAAAGAGATTCTGTTAAACATTAAACCAATCAAATGGTCTAAAAAAATCTTGCATGCATCATATGGGTAGGAGTTTCTCTTACTCCAAGTTGTACTCACCATAACAAAGAAACACAGCTCTACACAACAGTGGCTACACGTTGAGGAGAGCTCCAGCTCTCCTCCACCAGCCAAGGAGCCAGAAATGGGCTCCCAACAGGGACAAGCCTGAGTGAAATGAAAAACCCACTGGTTCCTCCCCAGTTTCCTATGACACCCTAGCAAGTCATCCTGGAAGTCGTGCTACTGACTGCAAGTGATAGAGGTCTCTTGCAGTTACTATTCAGGAGCATGGAAAGCACTCCATCACCAGGATGCATCAAGACTATGTAGAGCCAGCTGAGAGCAGATGTGGCACCTCTGAAGTTCCAGTTCTCACATGCATGCAATGGAACATGCCACAAAAGTAAATACAAATGGAGTTTACAGCATTAGGGAAAGAGAGGATAAACTAACTCTCTGTGCAGAGACAACTATTTAAAGAGCTGCAGTTCTACAAGAGGTCTCCTTTTTTTCAGTCGAACATGTTGAAGGTGGCTCTCCTGCACCTCTCCTTCCTCACCAAATAGAAAAAGGCTGACCAGGATTTACTACTCCAGTCTTTATTACAGGGAAAATCAAATTCACCCTTCTTAACACAGATCAACAGCTAAAGATATTACCCAACAATATTCTCAAATTCCCACCAGTTTCCTGCTCAGGTTTTATGACCCGTTACACAGGCATCTCACCAACTATGCCACAGGTCTCTTGCATATTTATCAACTACTCACGTTCCAAGTAATGTTAACCTTCAAAAAAAAGAAAATTACTAATATTTACATTTTTTGCTCCCAGGGTGCCTTCAGCCATTTGGCTAGAATTCAGATTTTGAATTTACTGCTCTTACTTGCAGGGTGCTTTCCTATCATGCTCCCATATTAGAGTGCTGGCGCCTACTAACTCATAAATTTGTCTCTACCTTTTTAGTATTTTTTGCACATCTTGTCTTAGCAAAGGTTCAAAAGTTTGTTAACAAAATGCTACTTATCTCTCTGCTCACTGAAATGCCTTACGACAGATAATGTCAAGAAATTTAACGCAATTATGATAACTGAATTACACAGCACGGCATAGATCTTCTAAGGTTGCAGAAAACATTAGGAGTAATTAACTGTTCTTAACAGGTTTACACTGACTCAACAACACATGCTTAGCCCCAAAACTGAACTGCTAATAAGTATGTCCATAATTTTTGCAGGGACTCAGACTGAATTACTTCATGGCAGGATGTTACTCAGTTTGCTTATTGTTTTCCTAATAGATTACAGTTGATTCCATGCTCATCCTGAAGGACCTTGTAGAAGCCTTCTGCATAGTGCTAGAAGCCTACCTTTCCCTCTCTGCCCCATCGAAGTCCAGCAGCAAAGTCATAGAGCCACTCTTCTAAAATAACTTTTATTGGAAAAGATCCAAATGTGGAGGGGAACAAGCACAAGCTTAGAACCTGTACCTGGAAGAAGTTATTTTGTTGTAATCGAGGGTGGCACATGCCATGTGGAACAAAGGTACTTCCAGTGCACATAGAAAAGCATATAATGCACGAGAAAACAGGATGGAAGAAAACATCACACTATTTAATGGACAGCAATTTACCTGCACAGACATTGTAAAATGTCCTTAATTTACAAAAATGAGTATGTGAATAAATTTGCAAAAACAAATAGGTGAATAAAATTTACTCCTAAAAACAGACTGGCTGTCTCCACTGGTCTTCCTTCAGTAAATGCAGGATATTACATGCAGAACTGAATCCTAATCAACACTGCTTTTACTTACTAGTCCTTGCAAGGGATCTGTGCAAGGACACTGAACAAACAATACCACCAAAAAAAATCCTAATTTAAACAGTGAACATGTTCAAGTGCCCCTGTTGGTAATCCCCTACGACTAAATTCTACTTTTTACACTGGGCTAAACGACAAACACTTCAGTTGACACAGAATATTTATTTTCAAATGAAGTTCCAAGCTAATCTGTACCCTCCTAGTGCTTGTATCTCTGAAACTGTGAATGACGTGCCAGACAGACTTATGCTGGTAACAGCTGAGTGGTTTCCAATTTACACACCTTCAGAAATTACCATCAGCACGTACAAATGTCCTGGTGCTTGCTGGTGATGTAACTTCATAAATAGAACAGGCCAAATACTGACAGGTATCTTTTTTTTTTTTTAAGAACTAATCAATCAACTCTCCTAGGATATATATAAAAATGTTATTTATTGTCCCTTATTAATCAAGCTGTCACAGTTCTGACAGTTAAAGTGTATTGGGTTTGCATGGCAAGGTTTTGGTAGCAGGGGGGCTACAGGGGTGGCTTCTGTGAGAAGCTTCCAGAATCTTACCCCATGTCTGATGGAGACAACACCAGCCAGCTCCAAGGCGCACCTGCTGCTGGCCAAGGCTGATCCCATCAGCGATGGTGGTCATGCCTCAGCGATAACATAGTTAAGAATGTGGGAAAAGAAAATGCACAACTGCAGCCAGAGAGGAGTGAGAACATGGGAGAGGAGCAGCTCTGCAGACACCAAGGTCAGTGCAGAAGGAGAGGAGGAAGTGCTCCAGGTGCTGGAGCAGAGTCCCCTGCAGTGCGTGGTGCAGACCATGGTGAGGCAGGCTAAGCCCCTGCAGCCCATGGAGATCCATGGTGGAGGAGATCTCCACCTGCAGCCATGGAGGTCCACAGTGGAGAAGATTTCCACCTGCAGCCCAGGAAGGACCCCACACTGGAGCAGGTGAGTGCCAAAGGAGGCTCTGACCACATGAGAAGCCCGCGTTGGAGCAGGTTTGCTGCAGGACTTGTGACCCTGTGGAGTGAGAGGAGCCCACAGTAAGAAGGGAAGGGTGGGGGGAAGGCATTCCTTCCTTGAGAAGCGAATTTGGGTTCGCTGCTCATGCTCCACTCTGATCAGTAATAAATTAAATTGTATTTTTACCCCAGGTCTGTTTTGCCCATGATGGTAATCGCTGAGTGATCTCTCCCTGTCCTTATCTCAACCCATGAGCCTTTCATGCTATTTTCTCTCACCTGTCCAGAGGTGAGCAGCCATAAAGCCAGCCATAGAGCAGCTCTGGTGGGCACCTGGCATCCAGCCAGGATCAAACCTACATAAAGTCCAGACATTTCACAGGAAGAATGCTGTGACAGGGTTTTTGCCCCAACATTTAAGTTACCCAGAAATCTTAAGGAAAAGGGAACAAAAAACCTCACAGAAATGTTCCAAGTAACTTTAAATTTATTATATTCCTTCCTAGAATAAGAACTATTATAATCATGGTTCAGATATGTGGAAAGACAGGGCAGTAACCAGTCTTACATATATGCTCAACAACCAAATGGAAAACCACTGTCGTAAATGTGCTTCCCCATTCATACGAAAACCTGCGGATAAAGGTAAAAAGCCTTTTCTGCAGTGTAAATACAAATGGTAAAGTTTTAAATGACTTCATATGATTCTGTGATTACTAGAGCAACAGTTTCAAGAAAGATAAATATGACCTTAGGTGAGTTAAAAGACATTTTATCTCATCAAGCTACTACTAAGGAAAGCAACGTTCGTTAAAATAATGCATTCATCTTAAAGAAGAGCATGCACATGCATACTTGCAACAGTGACAGAAGTGCTCCTGGTTTGACTGAAATAAGGAAACACAATGACTGAGTACTCAGTACTTTCCCAGTAAAACTACTACCACAGCAAAAACTACCGAATGTCAGAAAAAGATCAAGTGCTAAAGCCATGTGCTTACATACAGCTCTGAAGGGAGTACTTAAAATAGTACTCAAAAAATCTGGAAATAGAAGAAATTAAAAAAGCACTCAGTGCATGTAACACAGACCATTAAAAAAGACAGCACGTACACTAGGATGAACTAAAATGTCTCTAAATGGGAAATCTAATAATTTTCAAGTCAGAGGCAAACAACATCCTGAAGGAAAGCAATTGTTCTGTGTGGAAAGTGATGGAAACAATTATCAGTGGTACAGCCTTGGCCCTCCAGTGTAGGATGTGTTCTTCTCTTGTTCTCGGCAGTCGACTCAGCTACTCAAAGGATTAAAGAAACAGGAAAAGACAATACTCCAGCACCAGGCAGACATTTCTGGGTTAGTAAACGGAATAATTTGTTCTGTGATCACAACGGCAGCCAAGTGTCAGCAGAAACTCAGTTTCATACTAGATACAGCAGCTGGCCCTTCATCTGCAAATTAAGCGGTCTGAAATACATTACGTAGTGCTAAATCTCATTTGAAATGGCTCATCCTTTACCTTTCTCCATGCAAGTACTATACAATTGAAGGCACAGTGCAGTGCTTCTCAGGACATTTCTGGGTGTGGATATAACCACCTTCGTTTACCCTGACACGAACAGCTGCTCTAGAGCTGCCTACAGAATACCGCCCTGGTATTCTGCCTCCCTGGCCCATGACCATCAGTAGTTCCTCCAAACACAGCCCTGAGCTCCATCTCCACCATTAATCTCCCACTGTAAAAACAAAACACAAACAAAAAAGCCACCCACAGGACCTCCTTTCCTCCAAAGCTGTTCAAGCACCTCTGCTTTAGAATATTAAAGAATACAGGGTCTTTTTTTTCCTCCAGAAAGTTGTGCATGCCCTATTCCTGGAAGTGTTCAAGGCCAGGTTGGATGGGGCTTTGATCAACCCGGTCTAGTGGAAGGTGTCCCTGCCCATGGAAGGCGGTTGGAATTAGATGATCTTCAAGGTCCCTTCCAACCCAAGCCATTCTATGATTCTATAAAAATCTTTCCAACCCACCTTTAAACAGAACCAAACACTGCATTCACATATCAATATACATATTTTCACTGGCTTTGAATTAGAGTATTGATATCAGAAAACTAAGCATAAACATGCCAACTGATCAGTGTCTTTCCAAATTCAAGCTTGTTCTTTTTATGCTTTGAAAAGTTAAATCCTTTGTTTGGGATGCAAGGGTTGCTCGACCCTATGGCACCTCATGCTTGGCCTAACTATGCTTCCACAAGATCCATCTTCATCAGCTTTTCCTGACTCTTTTTTTCAGAGCATGTGAAACGTGGTGAAAGTTTCAGATGCTCTCAGGTTGTGTGATATGGTTAGTGTTCACCAGATTCCAACTTGAAGTATAAAAGAAGGAAGTCTCACAGAGCACTCCAGAGGTGCTCGATGATGGAAGTTTTTGATCAACATAAGGAGCTAGCAAGCAGTTTCATTCAAGTCATTAGCACATCCTGGATCACACACACCATCTCCCTCTGCCATTCTTGTACCCCTTCCTGCCCTCACAGTGCTCTTAAATAATACAGATGTTCCTATGAATCCCACAAGAAATTTGTTATATACAGTTAATTATTTGCAACATCTGGTAACACAAAACTCATTTGAACTCAGCCACTGACAGCCAAGGTCAGAGCAATGACAAAGCCATCAGCCTCTGCACCACATGAGCTGCTTCTACCCCACTTACTCAGTGAGTGAATGAGTCCTGCCTATGTTCACACAATAGCTTTGCTCTGATGTTGTCTATAGAAACAGGAATTCACTTTGAAATGGAGACATCAGTTTTACTGTGGACAACTGAGTCATCTTACCAACAATATTACTCCCCCCCTTTTTCTTTTTTTTTTTTTTTTTTTCATTTTCTGGTTTGAAAACCAGGATGATCAGACGATCAGGCAGAAAATCTGCCCAAACTCAGCATCTGTGCAGTCACACTTGAGGAGAGAGCAAGCACTATGCCAAGCAGAAAACAGCTGAAGTGAGGAAGTTAGAGCAAGTTAAGCAGAGTATGCCAGCCAGGGCAATCCAGCTGAAGCACTACTTTGCAGCCAACTGTGATCAGAACGAAAGTTATAGCAAGGAGCTATAGCAGCATGACCTAGAGCTAAAGGATGAAGAACATCATGCTGAAGGACAGGATTAGTAGAAATACAAACATCACAAGATTAGGCGTGCAGCCCTAAATGTCAGCACATTCAGACCAAAGAACTGCAGCATGCCTAGATCCACAAGGGCCCATCCACCCTCCTCACCACCATCTCCTCCTGTCGCTGCCAACTTTTCCCAGTACCTCCCCAAGAGCAGGAAGCTCCTTCCTCTATATTTTCTTAAGATATCTCTGTTTATCACCATATGCCAATTTTTCCACTCACAACCCTTTATCCTCTCAGTGACTGACTCCCCCGCGTGCTGCCATTTTTACAGCACTGCTGTTTGGAAACAGGCACCTACTCATTTCCTTTCATCAGTCAGTCAGTTTGACACCCTGCCTATCGCTTGCCTCAGGATTTTATACTGATGATTTTTCAGCTTTCTGGTGTGTGCTGTCAATTGCCTGCCAAGTCCCACATAACATCAAACCCCAATAAAAAAGCCACGGCTGGTGTGAAGTCCCACCAATTCACACAGGGAAGCCCTTTTCTGGGGTTTCACAACAGGACTGGGTCCTGGAAGGTCAAAGACTTTGCATCTTTCTGTAAGCTCCTTATAATGCTCAAGGACTCCAAAATGTCAACACCCCCTTCTCATTCACATTCGTGTAAACCTATATTAGAAGCAGATCTAAACACAGGAGCCCACACTGCAGGTGGCACCATGCTCTGATGAGCACAGATCCAGGCACGACTTTGGAAACAAGTCTGTTTCATGGAGAAATTTTGCTCTCATGAAGATCCAAAATGTTATCTCTGATCTCTGCAACACTGGAGAAAGAGCATAACCCAGCTGTTGAAGGGCAGTATGGATCCAGATCAGCATGGAGTAGCCTCACATGCTACTTTATCTGCTTTTGCACCCCTGAGGAACTGGCAGAACAAAATGTAGAACCCTGTAGACTTCAAAGTGCGGTTTCGCTTCTCAATCTTCTTTCTGTAGTCCTTTAGAGAAGGGCAAGACCAAAAACCACATACAGCATACAGCTGAAAACATCCACCTCATTCTGAGGAAGATGCTCTTAGAAGCACAGTCCTAGCTAAACCTTCACAGTAACAGCCTCACATGTACATATGTATATACACAAAAACCCCACAGCTGCAGTTGCTGAATTGGTGGAAGCTACTTCTTCAATAAGGCAGATAGACCTATGCTGAGAAACACAGCTGAGAGCTCATGAGTGTTTATTTTTGGTCCAAAACCTTTCTCATGAAAAGCCTGTCCATATTTCAATAGTTCAAGAAATATCTAATGAAATGAAGCGTCACATGATGTATCAAGAATATTTCAGAATATGTTTTAACACCTTCATCAGTGTGTTTTGTACAGGCTACTTCATATGCATTAAAGTAAAATCCTTCTCCCTTGTTACCTACACTCACAATGGAAATAACAATATCAAAAAACATCCTTCTGCTTTTACACTACGGGGCCCTAAAATACTGGTCATACCTCAAATGTCGCTCAAATGGCGCTAGCCTCTATGAAGTCACTGAAGGCCACTAATCTACACAGAAGTGCTCACTAGTCGTAAAACTCTTGCATTAGTTCATTTAACTCCCGTTCCATTTGTTTAGGGGGTTCATACCATTCACGTGAAGTCGTATA
Organism: Neopsephotus bourkii; assembly: GCF_033783945.1. Classification (NCBI taxonomy): domain Eukaryota; kingdom Metazoa; phylum Chordata; class Aves; order Psittaciformes; family Psittacidae; genus Neopsephotus; species Neopsephotus bourkii. Next base: position 13,274,934 of record NW_026900570.1, read on the forward strand.
GCTTCAAACACTTCAAATGGCTAACTACTAATAAAAATTGTACACCAAAAAAACCCTTATTTTATCTTCTGAGTTTTCTGAGAGTAGGACTTCATTTATATGAATCTTGTATGTAACCAAACAGATTAAATGTACTTTTTATTGAATATATGTGCATTTAATGTAGAATCCTTCGAAAACATGAGCACATATTACAAAGCAAACGAGATAGTCTTTCTTTTCTGTAAGAATCATATGAAAACTCAGGCAAAATGAAAAAAGGATATCTATTACCACTTTTGCCCTATTTTTTTAGAATCTGTCATATAAAAAAGGAAAACATTATTTCTATGCTTAAGCTCACAAATAGGCTTAATGCACTAAGAAGCAGAGGGAAGCTTGGTTTGTTTGGTTTTTAGCAGTAGCTCATTCCAGTGAAAATATCTTCCTTTCACTCTGTAAACTCAAAAACCTAGGTTTACATATTTAAGTACTAATCCCATATGGGAAAGCCACCTACAGATACATTGATGCATAACTGAACTCTCCTTCCAAGTAACAGAATTTAAGTTAACTTTTAGATAAGTAAAGTTGAGCTATGTATAAAAAGTTTATAAACATATATACATGCATATAGGCATGACATCAGACCTGGTATACACTGGACAAACAAGAACTCTAGCTGCTACAAAATTGATTGAAAAGGGCAAAAATGAATAAAACCTAAAAATGTTACCTTAAAACAACTTCATTCAAAAATTAATTCAAATTTAAGTTAAGGCACTTTATGCAAACACAACTGACGTACAGTAGCAGCCAAAACCCAAAGTGTTTTATGAATCTAAGTTTTTGCATACAATCCTAACTTTTTATTGTAAAGATCAAGAAGCACTAGCAAATTTCTTCAGCCAAGGTTAAAAAAGTAATTTGTTCACCACCTTACCTGCTTTACATAAAAGATACTGTACTCGCATACAGAATATGCAGTTTATTTTTGGATCTAGTTTACTTAGAAGTCAGGCCCAAAGTTGCCTAAAATAAGTACTTAAACTGTATTTAGGAATCTATCTGAACACGACTAATTTCCAGATAGCGTGGGCCATGCAGAATTCCCACTAAAGCCAAAGAAGTTGTAGAGCCTAATACATTTTGAACAAAACCACAGACACATAACAAGATACACTCATATAGTCCTGAAATAAAAGGAAAACTGAAACAGATCCCAAGATCTAAAAGCAGATCACAATTAAGCATTTTGTTGTAGGTACAAGTGTCGCTAAGGTAATAGAAATTCCAAAATCTCTTGGATTAAACTCAAATTTCCCCCTTCAAGAAAAAGCACGCATGCTTTGTATGGGAGATAATTTCCAACATTTTATAGATATTTTTTTAGGCATAACTTCCCTCTTAAACAAAAAAAATCACTCCTGAAAACTGCCTTTTCTCACATTTAATAGACAAAAGCATATTTAAAACTATGCACCATTAAAAGTTTTACAGTCAGAAGAAAAGAAAACAAAACCAAACACATTAGAAGCCCTGGGAAAAAAATAAGGTACTTAAGAATACATGGTAAATTGTTTAGGTTCCAGGTACCATTAAATATGAGTAAGTTCACAATCATTCATGTATTTTAGAGCAGGCTATTGCAGAATTCCTTGTGGAAACAGAAAAACTATAGACACCACCTGCTTCCACTCACAATCCATCCCTCCTAACCGCATGTTCTCTCTCATGCACTGGCAGAAAAAGCCATTTAATGTGTGCCTGCATGATTTTAAAGATGTGAGAAAAATCAAATATTCAGGGGAAAGAGGATTTTTAAGTGCTGTTGGACTCTAACAAGGTGAAAAAGGAAAAGGAACTATCTTTTAAAAGAATAGCAATTTATTGATAGAAAAATGAGCATTTCAGATAGCTGTTAATTTTAAATCCACCGATTTAAAAAATAATTGTTAAATATGTGCAAACACGTTGTTTGTGCAGTACCTAGAGAAAGTAAAGAAAATTCATGAGACTGTATTCAAGGTGGTACAGTCGGTAAACTATTTTGGGTCTTCTGCTGTGTTCCCAGACTTTTGTAAGGATTGTTACTCTTCATATATACTTACATATATACTTATATACACATACTTTGCATATGAGCAGACAGAAATCTCCAAATTTCTACACACGCTGGCATAGTGTTCAGATAATACAGATGAGCTCAGAAGCGGTGACTAGTTTTCTATCAAAGACTCCAAATTACACAAGAATTCGTCTCATAACAAGTGTCCAGTGGATTTTCTTTCTTTTATTTACTTTGCTTATATGAGTTACCTCACTAATAAACACTTTTACTCACTCCTGCTACTACTGTAATCATCAAGTGGCATAGGCATAATTTCTTAGATTTAGGAAAAAGCAACAGAAGTAGAACAGTTAAATCTTTTAAAAGATTTAGGAAAAAAAAAAAAGAAATCTTTTTAAGAAAAGTTCTTTTTTTAAAAAAATCTTTTAAAAGATCTTGGTAAAATCTTTTTTTATCCAGAAATGGCTACAACTTTTGAAAAGTTTCAAAGATTCAAAGATGTGTTTTTACAGAAGGAAAAAGTTTAAGATGTCTTGTAAATCTGTCATTTATTTAATTCAGATATGTCCTCAGGTCTCCAATATTAAAGCAATGAACTGGAGTCAATGACAGAATACTTCCTTAGGTGATTATTTAAAGATCAGTAGGTCTTATGTCTGGACCTCTCTCTTGTTATAAATGTTTTTACGGAGCTCATTACCAACCTTACTTCAGGCAGTCAAGAAAATGAAGAGTCAGCACTGGCACTGAGAGAGAGCTGTATGTGGTAAAGGACATCCTGGAGATCCTTCACACTTCTCAGTTGTATTTGATTTACACCAGAGATCATCTACTGCACACACTTCCTTTAAAGCACACTAAACACTAGTAAATTAAGGTAAAACTAGACATTTACAAAAAGTGTAGCAACTAGTCCTACAACTGTCATACGCTGCTAGCTGCCAGATTTTATGCTTTTTGCTCACAGTTCCTTTACCACAGAGATCCCTTAGCCCAGCTACAGCATGCACTCAAGGCAATACTGAGCATCTGATGAGCTGTTCTGACAAGAGCCTGCTAAATTTTCAGCAATAAACAGCTAATGTCAGAAGAGCACTACAAAATCACATTTAAGGCACTCTAAATCATTGTCATGGGGCTCCAGCAGCTTCACTCCTCTGCTTCTTCTGAGGCTCTCCTCGTTTTAAGACCAACTATTTCCAGGTGTGCCAGGTGAGAACAACAGAGACCTCCTGATTGTGAAAACTGAGATTGCAGAATTCTGGAGAACTCCTACCTTTTCACAGGGAACTCACATTTGATTCTGAGAAAATTACACAAAGTAATTTAGGAACGTCTCAGAAGACTAAAAAAGGAATAGAAAACATTTTTACTCAAAACAGTTAACACAAAATGCAAGGAAAATATCAGGATCCCATGAAATTTAAATTATGTCCTTTCAAGTTTGCCACACAGCTGTAGAGAAAAGTCATAAGCTAGGAAGAGCTGCAACTCTTCTTTTGGCAGTAAGACTAGAGCAGGGAGTCCTCTGCGATGAGCCAGAAGCACTCTGAAGCAGGGAGCTCTGTGGCTGCCTCCACCCCTACTTGTATTGCTTTGCCTTTTGAGCACACCAACACCACTGCCAATCACAGGAATAGTTTCTGAAATGTGAAGATGGATACTCTGAAAACTGGGCTGAGACCAGTAACTCATTTTGCAGACCTCTAGCTAGTTACTCAAATGTTAATGGTCTTTAGCCACTACAGCCAAGAATGAATTTAAACGAATGCCCTAAGAGAGAATAATACCATTTCCTTACTAGCTATCTCATCAGCCATCTAATGCTTCCCAAAGTACTAAACATTTTCAAGTGCAAATATTGCTATACCTTTGACTGTTGCTACGCAACACTAGGTCTTATATTTCCTAGAAGGATGTGAAGGAAATTGGACTCCTGATCCTTAGCTTAACTACTATTACTCACCGCCATATCTGCTATACACAATTTGGATTAATACTCATTGAGGAAACCAGGTTATAGTCTTCAACAATTTACTTTTAGAAACTGGGCTCCGCTCCAGTGTATTTTCCCCCCTCATTTGATATTTAATTCTTTTCTGAACATGACCTGCCCCGCAATTTTAAGAGAAACCATCCAAGTTCTTCATCTAGCTATATTATAGTCATTTTGCTTCAGAATTGCTCCCACAGCGGTATCAGGAATGTCTTAAGGATAATTATGTTTTATGGTTATAAAAGTTAGTATTGCTGGAATGCAAGAGGACTAAAAGTACAGAGCACACACAAGGGTCATAACGCAGCCCTTCTCGTACCTACAGAAGAAGGCATACCACCCCATAAACAACCTCCCTCCCCCCACCCAACTGCTCATCTTCAGGCATTCTGGGACAACAAATCACCATATCAATCAGCATAACTTTCAGAAATAACGGCAGGAATTTTTTTTCTTGCTAAGACCAATTATTTGCTCCTCTGTAGACATGCAGACATTTTTAGTAACACTTCTGGATAATCAGCTTTATCAGCCAGATGGCACATATTTTTTGGAACAAGAGACATGGGCTGTTTGTTTCACCACAAACTGGTGTAATCCATTTTGATAAGAATTTAATTCACAGTTAATACACATTTTTGGCATCTGGTTTTATATGAATTGATTGCACAAGTAAATCAGGTCAAGATCAGTTCTGAGTAAGACCAACAGATCTAGTGGAGAGCTCCTGTCACATGTAGTGGAATGTGGCTAACCAGAAGTTGTCTAGTGCCCCATCAAGACAGAGCATGTTATACCGGCCCCCCCCCCTCTCCCCCCCAATGCATTTAAAAAAGGGAGGAACGGGACAACACTGGTAAATTCTCTCCCATTTCACTTGGTAAAACACATTGACAGCAGTCTTTCACACTGTGACATCAGCTATGCTTCCTCAATACATGGGCTTTGTAGTACCTAAGAAAAGATGAGTAACAAGAAGCAATTATAAGACTGATACAGTTTCACATAAAAGTACACTTTTGTTTTTAATTAAAAGTTTTAGTGTAGTAGCTTCTTTTTTTTTTTTTTTTTTAAATATAATCTGCTGACCAGGATCACTGAAAGTTCCAAGAACTGCACAACTTTTACACTGTATTTACAGTAACTTCCAGAGCAATATTCAGCAAATCAGTTCACCCTGTTTCTCTCCAAACTCACACTAGGCCTTTTTATCATATTAGAATGCTTATAAGTGAAACTGTCTTTGGGAAAACATCATTTCAGAATACATACTTAGAGTTCAAACTACAGATAGATTTTGAGAACATGATCAAAACTGTATGATTCTATGACCAGATCTCAAAATATTAACTTTGAGATTTACCATGTGTAGGGTGCAAGACTATAAAACTGAGTATGTCACAGAAGATTATTTTATCCTTTCAATAATAATATATTTGATACATGTTCTACTATTTACCTTATTTTATAGTACCTGAAATCGATAATTTAAAAGCAGTTATGAATCTAATACAAAACAGATATTTTCCTGCACATCTCAACTATTTTCTAAGACAGCTTCTGCTGAAGTCACAACTACAACGAGAAGGAACAAAAATGGTTTCCCATCAAGTGGGAAAAAACAGTTCCTGTTATGCAGTTCCATCATACAAAGCTCTTTATTTACTGAAAATTAGTCAGGTTCCCAAGTTACAAAATAAGCAGACAAAACAGTATGCTTATGTTGCTTACTGAATTTTAACAGCATTGGAAAAAAGGCATTGGAAAAACAGCATGACCCAAGAAGAAGATGACTCATGGTTATTAGAGAAGGAAATTCAGAAGGGTTTTTATTTGATCATAGAGATTTTACCCTTCACAGTGCACACCCTAAAGTTTTTCTGCAATAATAGCAAGGGCAAAGGATTGCTGGCATTTGAAGAACTAAGCCTGCATCTCCCACAGTCTTGAGATTTGGAGATAGGTTTGTAGATAACAACACAAGACAACCACATAAAATCTCAATAGCTATGAAAAATCAAAACAAAACATTTCACAATTTGTGGGAATTGCCCCACACAGCCATTCCCAGCACCCACCTGAAGATGAGACCACACTCTTTTGTGACCACAGAATCCGTTACCAATTCATGTAGTGATAAGTGGACTTCACCACCACCTTTCCCTCTGTGGGTCCCATGCAACAAGCCAGCTCTCTTTTCAAGTTTACATTAACCAACAGGAAAGGAGGAAGGCACAAATCCTTTCTGTTGCATCTGGGAACAGCAGAGGAGCTTGGAAGGAAAAGGAAAAATAGAAAGAGATAAAAAAAAAGAACAAAGCCAGGAAAACAGGAGGCTTGCAAAATTTGCCATTGACTTCATTCAAACAATGCAAGATTCAGAACATTGGAAGGTCAAAAAAAAAAAAAGACAAACAAACAAACAAACAAACAAAAACAAACCTAAAACTCCTGAAGACTGAATCCGAGTCTTCAGTTCCACTAAGAACTAGTTTTGGCTGACATCTCTATTTCACCAGACTTACATCAGGATAAAAAGAGCCTAGAAAGTTCAGTGCTTCTGTCTAGTGATCTGCACTTCCTTCCTTCTTTTTTTTTTTTTCTTTTTTTTTTCAAATGCAGAAGTAGGATTTTTTTTTTATAGCTTAAGATGTAACTTTCATTGCACAGAGGGCACCATTCAGATGATTGACTGTTTTTTTTAATGAAGCAGGAACACAAACTTTTGAAAGAAATCATCAAAAAATGGAAATGGCATAGCAAAATTGTGTTTAGAACATCACTGAGAGAAAAAGTCTCTTAACCACAGTTAATTACCAAACTTAAGTACTCTATGACAGTAGGTGACATAACCTAAACCTGAATTTTTGTACCTGCATTCCAACTGGTGAAGCAGTGCTGGTTTTACATGGGAGCTATTAGGACAGGAGTTTGGAGCTCTCACCAGGCACCCAGGACACAGTGTACATCATCACCCATTACATTAGAAGGAGGGCAGAAAGGTTTCTCTTACGCTCGGTCTCACTTCATACTGCCTTTGCTTTGAAGGAAGCTAGTCTGTACTGCATTTTGAAGGACATTGCAATGAATGTGCACTTCATTGCTAATGTGAAATTTAGCCAGCTAATGTGAAATTTCAGACATCAAATTTATTACTTCCTGCATTTGTTAGTTTTACAGTAAAATAGCAGCAAGTCATCATTAATAACTCCTGGCATCTGATGAAAGTACAACAGTTTGGAACTCTCCAAAATCTTTTAAAATATATTAATATATTGTAAGAGCAGAAAATAATCTCATAAAAAAATGAAAAGCAATGTACACTTCTGACAACATAAATCTACACCTTAAAACTGCAGAAGAGATGGATGGGGGTGTTATGTTTTGTTTCAGGAAGCCTCCTGACAACCTTTCAGCAACTACAAAAGGATAAGGTCCATTTTATTCCATCTATTTTAGCATTATCTGAATATCATAGAAAGCCTCTAATAATTTCTGCAACTGGTAATTATTCCATCTTTCTGTTAGCCTGCAAAATGCCTCCAAAGCATGCCATATCCTTCTGTGGGGCTCAGTGGTAATTTAGTCCTCAAAGTCAAGCCCTCAGCAAAACAGCTCTACTGCTTCACAGACATTAAGGCCAGAAGGGACTATTCAATCACCTAGTCCCATCACCTGCATTTCACAAAACATTACATTTCTCCCTCACTTCCACTTCAAGCCCAGTGACTCTTCAAGATGCTTCAGAAAATGTTTGTCCTACAGGTTAAATGCATGTATTGCAGACAACACTGATGCTGGAACGTGATAGAGATGACCAGAGTCCCAGCACGTGGCAGAGATACCAGCATACCCAATTTGGAGGACCAAAGCAAATTCCCTATGAAATTCAAATTGCATGACCACATCAGTAAGAAATAATACATCTTCCCAAAAAAGCACTCCTTGTGCAACTTCCAAGCTTTGACTGCCTCTTGGAACACCTCCTTTGCTGCCAAGGAGAACTTCTGTAGATTCTGAAAAGGGCAAAAAAATCCCAGATAGAAACCCAGCCGAAATACATTTGGCCAATGGCATCTCAGCCATATTAAATCCCATCTTGGGCAGCTCAATCCACACAGTAAGATTCACTCATAAGGCACAGAGTGCAGAGCCGAGAGGGACATAAGAACATTTGTGGAAACACAAGCAGTTCTGCTCTCTCCATCAGAGAACAGGAGGATGCTCAGAGGCTCAGATCACAGCCCACAGAGCAACTCACTGCTCATGAAAGGAGAGCCACAGCTACTGGGCTCACAGTGCCACGCTTTGCAGTGATTGCAAGAAAATAACTAAATAAGAAAATCAGGGATACCTATGAAAGTACTTTTATGGACTCACCTAAGGATTTATTGTGATTTAAACCAGATAAAATCTAAAAAGTTAAACAACTCTAAAGAGCATGCTTACTCAAGAATTATAAAACAATTATTATTTCCTGGCATTTAATGTACTCCTCAAAAAAAGTCATTAAAAAAAAAAAAGAAAAAAGAAAAACTACAAAGTAAATAAGTAGCACATGCAGCTCTGCTTCAAAAAGCTTAATGGCAATCAGTTCTCTGATTTTTCTTAATCAGAATAAACATGCTCTTTCCATCAGACTGTTCTCTCTCTTATCCCACGATCCACACAGTACTACAGTGACTATCACTTCTGCTGGATGAAAAAGTAATTCAGGATATTATCACTGGGAGATTAAAAGATAAAAAAATAAACTAAACCTTCAGTCTCTAAACATCTATGTTGTTTTGCTGCTTTAGGTGCTGTTCAAATGCCCCCAGACATCCTACCCTCTCCATTTGCTTTCCTTCAATTGACAAGGCAATTTAGCCCAATTTGACTAACAGTCTACACAGGATCTGCTTCCACTGTCTATTCACTTCCCTCATTTACTGGGGCTCTTGGACAGAAACCAAACATGCCACATACTGTTTTCTCTTAATACTGTTTCTTCTCTCAGTCTTTGCCAGTTCTCCCAGCATAGTGAGCATGTAGTGTTATGGCTACAGAGCACTTTATTATTTGCTGTATAATAGCAAAGAATAATACCATGAAACATTCTTTCTCACATCCATATTCACAACTCCCATGCCTGTGTACCTCTCTCATTCTTCTTTCCAAATTGCAGCTGGAGGAATACAGAAAGGTAACAGCTTTGCATTTCAAAGAGAAATAAGCATACACAGCACACTGCTAGGATCAACATCATAAATTGGTTGGGAAAGGACAGGCAGATGCTAGAACAAACCTGCACTTCTTGTGTGTCCTTAGTTTGGGGTAAACAGAAGCAGCCTGTTTCATGCGAGGCTGTGCATATGCTGTAACAGGAGCAGCAACTAAATCTCGTTTCTCCATTCCTGCCTCTCCGGCCAGTATTAGATGTGCCTTGTAGCTCCTGACCATGAAAATATGTGAGGTTCAGAGGCAGCTGCCATGCCTGCCCTGCAGCCTAAGGCTGAGTATGGTCAAAGTCTGATGGGTAACTACCATCACTCCTGGTAGCACCTGCTGGCTGGTACCACACCAATGCTACTGCCACACATCAGGGACCAGCACAGAGCAGCAGATGCCACACGGGTAACCTCCATGTCAGGGAAACCCCAGCATCTCCATCCACCACCCAAGGTGGCTCAGCAGTGCCTCAACTCCCACCTTCTATAGGAGGGCTTCATTGTCCTGCATACCTTCACACAGGACATTCACTCCCCTCCCCATTTCTGTATACTGATACCTTATACCCCCATCTTGTGGGCTTGAACAGCTCTAACAGTTAAACAAATATTTTAATGCAGATGGGGAAAGAGAAGGGTAGAAAATTAAAAACAAAAAAAAACACCAAAAAAACCCCAAACAAACAAACAAATAAATAAATAAAAAACAACCAACCAACACACACTGCCTGTTGAGAAGAAACAGAAGTATCCCAGTCATCTGAGGGATGAGAACGGACACTCTATTGGGAGCTTTCGGAGGCCAGATGCTTTTTGGATAGAAGGTACTTCTGATTTTGCAAGGTCTGAGAAAGGAAAATTAAATATTTACTATAATGTTTAAAAAAAAACCTTCAGCAATACAAAAGATTTTCATTTTGTAATCCAGAACTTTTTCCTGCACTTTTCAATTAATTTAAATAAAATTGCTTTGAATTTTATATTGTAGCTAATTGACATTAACAAAAATTCCCTTTTGCTGCCAATGTACAAAAGAAGTCTAAATGCCTGTTCTCACACCAAAAATGGTACAAGTATGCAAGAACTAGATTATAAAAAAAACCCAACAAAACCCACTATACAGTCACCCTGTCACTCTCAACCAAGTGCAGCCAATTTGTAGCAATTAGCACATTGTGCATAACGCAATTCATCTGGCTGTTTGCTGGGCTGCCAAAGAAATTCTGGGTGGTGGTTTGCCTTAGAGCTTATCAGTAGTGCTGACAAGGGATGCTGGTGCATCAGCAAACACCTTCTAAAACATGCAGCAGCTTGGCTGCTGTTTCTACCTGTCAGCCACTTTTCAGTGAGCTGTTATCAGGAGGGAGAACACTTAATCACAGCTCTCCAAGAGCTAATATTAAAGGGGAGTGCAGGATGACTTCTGACACATTAAAGTCGGCTGAAGTTATCACCCTTTCCCTCATGGCCACACAGTTTCCAGACCAGCATGGGATAATTTTAATCCATTGCTGTAAGACAACCAGTTTTTGTTTCCCCCCATTTCAATTGCCTTTTGCACGAAAGGCTGGGTCTTAGCCAAGAATGAGCTTGAAAATTTTGGCTTGCTAATGCAGGATCTGATTCCCCAACCCATAATTTAACTTACACTGAATACTTACCACACCGGTATCCTTATAAAACACATTAGAGATGTAAAATTTCTAAGTACCACCATTCTGAAAAATATTATTTACTTAGTAGCTATAAATTGCCCTTGGATACATCAAAGACCCCTTACCATAGAAAGATCTTAAATATAATGTGTGTTATGGAGAAATTAAAATGAAAGATATGATCCTTCAGTGGCTGTGGTCCTCAAATGCCTTTTTACTGATTTTTTAAAATATTTCAATTTGCTCCTTTTAAAAAAGAAAACACCCACCTCTAAACATGACCCAGAACTCCTTTTCCTTCAAGAACTTTACAGAAATTTATGACAGAAAAACGCCTGTGAATTTCTACCCTTTTCCTTCCTTCACGATTCCTATGTCAAGACTAAACCTGATCTTCCCTTCAAACACTATTTTTCCACTAATATGTTCAAGAAATTACTGCCTCAACAGCCTGACAAAGGCACCCTTGAGAGGTGTGAATGACTACAGATGGGGAGCTGGGTTCAAACTCTTTGATAAATCTGTCTGAGCAGCAAGACCCAAAGAGATGCACAGAATTGTGAAATTCATTTTCTTCCTGAATCCATTAGCAGATCTGAATAAATTAGTTTTGACAAAACCAGCACATTTTCATTGACCACAAAAAAAGGAAAAAAAAAACCAAACCAAAACAACAACATTGAAACATGATCTAAAGGCATTCCTGGAGCTGTATGGAAATAAAATAACTTCTTACAGCAGTACTTACACCAGCAGACTGGATTGGCACAAAACTAGAGGTACATTTTTCAAATCACAGCACCCACACTCTCTGGATTCAGTAGCTTCACTACTCAGCATAAACACTGTCAACAGCATGCCAAGGATGTGACTAAAGGATGAGGGTCCATGTCTGGCAAGTGAGGCCAATGCCAGCATTACAGCTCCTGCCTGGGGTTGATCTCTGCATTCTGCAGCAGCATTGTGAGGCTCAGCTGTCTTTATACCCTACAGTCCTCCCACAGCCAACAGCACTTTGCTTTGATTTGTTAGCAGTGAAGCCAAAGGAGATGGAGGAAGCTATTCTATCCTGGTGGAAGCCAAGCCTTTCAAATTATTGTGTCCTCAACAAAACCCAACATGCATTTGTTACACAACTGACCATGGATAGCACTACAGCAGTGATGACTAACCTGGACAGCTGTGACTCTTCTGCTTACTATGTAGAACCAAAGAATTGTTATGAGAAACAGCACAGCAGCTCAACATGTACAACAATCCCAAAGAGGAGCAAGATTAATTTTAAATAAGACTAAATATTTAAACAAATGTAATATTGAAACAATGAAACAGATAATAAGCAAAACTGAATATATGCTAACATATACACACACAAACTCATGCCACACTGTGCCTCAACATTGATAAAAATTGAAGAACTCTGGGTGCAATTTTATTTGGTAGCTATGTCATACAGAAAGCAACACACAAACTCAGGAACCCTCCAAGATGGCATTTCATCAAAAAAAAAGAATACATTATGTTTAACCACAGTTAGGGTGTTCCCTCTGATACAAAAAAAGGTATGTTGCTGTGGGACAGCCACAGCAGGCATTGGCACACGGTTCAGTTGGAAGATGAAGGTCTGTGCACCCAGGTCCTGACACAGAGGAGAGGGAGCAGCTGGGCACCACTCCAACCAGGGCAGAGGGCTGAGCTCCGGACCACTGCACTCGCCGACATTTCACTTGTGTGCAAGCCCATAGCTTACAGGAAAAGGAGGCACTGACTTGTTCTTTTTGCTGCCAATCATAAGAGCTGTGCAGTGTGAATATTCACATGCACACAATTCCTTCCCATCATTGGGGGATCCTGAGCACATAGCACCTGTCCTTGTGGAGTGTGCTACAGGGTACCGAGTGTCCAGGATACAGACTCCCCTTTCCCCAGGCCACTGCATTAGCACATATGTACCCCCACTACGACAAGGGATGGGACAGGGAGGCCTCTTGTTCCAGGTAGTGCCCCACTGATCACAGCCCAACTCCTGGAGCAGAGCAGCTACTGATGCCAAAGGATGCATCATCAAGTGAGACCCTCTAGCCCAGCTCTTCACGAACTTTCCCAAGGTGAGAAACCACAGTTCAAGCTCTTCTGTGACAAGGACAGAGAATGGATTTGAAACTGAATCTCTTCCTTCTAATATTTTACAAATCAAGCCAAAGACATTCTCTGTCTTCAGGTCAGTGAAATGTAATGACATGCAGTAAAATGAATTATTTTTAAAGCACATCAGTACAATAGCTGTGGAACAGTATCACCAATGCTTCAGAAAAATAGCCCACACCAATATTCACATCTTTATTCATATATTTTAGTGAGACTAAAAGCTCTCATACTTTAAGATTCACATAAGATATAATGTTGGATATGCATGAGATGAAGACTGCAAGGGTTCTTACTGTTCTCAGGTTCCTGGATATAATGAAAAAGATTGATGGGCTCTGGAAGAAGCTTTCCTACACACGCAGCGCTATTTCAAGGTTTTTCACATCTTCTGGTCTAGATCGTTCGACTAAAGAGACAGAAGAGAGAGTTACCAGAGTGGGCAGTTTTAAAGCTGTTTGATGTGACTATAAAATTATTTTTCTTTTTTCCTAATTTATTTTGCATCCATGTGGGAGACAGAACAACACTAAAAAAAAAGTACTAACATAATGGTGGTGGTGAAGTAGGATGGCTCACTTAAACCAAACTACATATTCACCAATCAGGCAAAAGATTTTTGTTTGTCTTTTCTTGTGTTTGCATAGCAAGTGCTGCCTCTTTGGGCATAAAACTCATCCCAAGGCACTGCACATAGCATGCCCCTGCTTTCTGTCTCAGATAGCAGTACAAACCAGCACTGCACAGCAGAAAGGAGGCTCCCAGCTGCAAGACTCCATATGATGCTAATGACCTTCCTGTCCACCATCATCTTCCTGCTTTTTGGAACATAAGGAGGTAGCAATTGTTATCAAAATAGTTCTTCAGATTTCTAATCTGTTTTTAAACAGAGGATGAACCTAAGATAGGACCTGAAGTACTTAATGATTTTGCAGCTATACATTGGGATGTCTCTGAGCTAGATACAATATTTTTCAGCTGTATTTGAGTTTCTTACTACATACCATTGAAAAAGGTGCTAGCTGTAGATGAAGTTACTAGAATAACCCCAGAGAGAAATTCTGCTGACTGAAAGAAGGCTCAATGTGATTTTGAGTGAACAAACATTACAAGAATGTTTTAAATAGTGTGTTGGGCTACTCACGTCCAAGCTGCATGCAAGAGGTACACAGAACCCCTAGCAATTTCAATTATCAGCCATAGATTACTGTATCTGTACCAAGCATGTAAGTAGCATCGAGTTTTACTTATCCACTGCAACTAATTAATTTGATGAAGCTGATTCAATGACTCTTGGGATTCTGAGAGAATGAGTCCCGAATAAAGTCAGACAGTTACAACTTCACCTAGGTAAAACACACAGAAGAGTAATAGACAGAAATAGGCTTATAGCAAGTTTGGTTGTGGGTTTTTTTTATATCACCTGAAGTACCATTAAATGATGGAGAGCTGGCATCATTTATTAATAGGGTTGTTAATTTAAGAGTCTTGCTAGACTGCATGCATAACAGAAAACACTTGTGCATAAACACATCACTGTAAATATAGTTTTATCTTGAATGAGATGATTTCCACTTTAGTATTCAATCCTTTCTATGTAGAACCCCTTGTTGTTAACACTCACAAGCTGCACCTAAGATGCTCATAAATACCTCTCAGGAGATGACACCTTGCAGAAAAAGCACATAAAAGCCTTGCTTCAGAAATGAAACTGATTTCTTGTGAGTCTGCAGATAGAATTTAAGCTACTGATTTTGACCTCTGATGATCACTATTGTGCGCAACAGCATTAGCAGACGTATTCACGCTACAGCACTCCACCAAGACGAACGGTTCCCAGTGCAGTGTTTCCTCTGTTCTCACAGCACACATTTCTCACCCTGCCTGCCAGAATCCAGATTTGTTTTAGTTACAAGACCATCTGCTTTTTGAAAGACTTTTGTTTTTTTTTGATGACAGATGGACGAGGTTCAAATTCTTCTTGTACCAGCAATGAATTTTTACAATTCATTGTCTGTGCAGCTTACCGTCTTGCTTTAATTACTTGAAAGAAAGAAGTCTCGTGGGGGAGAGTTTTCCAAACGCATAAAATTTTTAAACCAAAATAAGCTATAAAATACGTTTCTGATGCTTTAACTACAAATAGTCCAGCTCCAGGCTTGTAACCTACTGTAATCCTGTATTGGCTCAGGTTTCTCTTTCATGTCCCAGAATAAAGGGATGTGGAAGCAGAGGGAGTACTTTAACGGACTATCTACAGAGTTATAAGCATCATATTTTTCCCCCCTAGAGTCTCACAATATCATCTGGCTCAAAAGAGTCTTAGTTCTCCAAGACTGGTGTTCGCAGAAGAGCTATGCTTACTTTTAAAAAGCTCACAAAAAAACCCTCAAGACTTCTAGACCTTAATATTTAAGGAATAAAAACTTTAAAGGTTGGTAGATAGATTTATGGTTTTTTGCTTAAATTATTTCATATTTTAAAAGCCTCTCCATTTTTATTTCATATTTAATACCCTTTTCAAAGTGAAAAGCTTGGAATAGCAAACAAGCCTCCATGATACCACTAAAATACAATAAAAGGGTCCCCACTAATACCATGCTGCCAAGTTGGCAAGCCTTGATCAGCCATAAATTATACATCCACTAGCCATGAGCACTCTGCTACATACTTCAGGAGGAAGGAGGCGTTGGGAAGTGTGTCACTGAGAATAGTGGGATTTGGAAGCCTCATCCCTGACCATGGCTGTATCAGGTTTGCACCCTGGCTCCAAACCAACATCATTACGTTGCTCTCAGCCTCAGCACTTTACTTACTTGTCAGGGACTGTGATTAACCACCACCCCCTGCCCCACCACAACTCCCCTGCCAGGCATGCACAGATCCCCAAAATGGGACGCACACATGAGTTAGGGAAAGCTTCAGGGATCTGAAGAGCCCCACGTTGCCCAATCCACTATAACAGGAAACCTAAGCTGTGTGTGAACGGGGGATGAAAGGAAGAAGAGCCAAAGAACAAATAACTGAGCAAAATGCTAAACAGTCCTCTAGTTTACATCCCTAGGTTATGCCGCAGACTCATTCCATCTGTGCACATATTTCAGTGAACTACATGTCATGTTTATATAAATTTCTTAACAGCAAATAAGTGCTGCCTGTACAGCTGCAGGCACCGACCTCACCAAGCGCCTCCCATGCCCCGCAGCCAGCGTGCCAGCCTCGCAAACATGCACTGCCAAGAAGGGTCACGTCCATATCTCAAACCAGGCACAGACGCTACAGAAAAATCAAGACCAGATTAACAACATTTGGAATCTCTGTCCTTTATTGTTAGTTCACTATGGAGCCTTTGTAGGCTTCAGTCTTGGTTTCAATGAAGCGACTGTTTCAAGAAAAGGAACAAAAAAAAAAAAACAGAGGAAAGGAGAAACTCCATGAAGTAAGGGGAAGCCTGACAGCAGATACAGAAGTTTAATCCAAGCAAAAAACCAAAATCTAACAGGTTTTTTGTTCCAGTTGCTTCTTGATTTCCAAAAAAAAACCAAAAGCAGATGCTTTCGTTTACTGTTCCCATAGTACACTTTAGCATGCCTTCATCTGCTTCCTGATGTTATTCCCATTTTCCCTTCTCATTTACTAATAAAAGGAATGAAAGATCACAGATAATATAGGCAGGGAAAAGTGGCAGAAGCCAAGGCATTTTGCATCATGTTAAAAATAATTTTCAAGACAAAGTCCCTACTAACCATGATCTCCTCTGAGAATAAATATAAGAATCTATTCCTCAAAATCAGTGCAATCTAGATGCTGCCTGTTTAGGGTTGGGGTTTTGGTTGTTTTTTCAATAAGACCACCCAAAACCCAGACCATCCTAAACCCAAGAAAATACATTTAATTTACACAAGTATTTTCTATCACAGCCATGCTGGTTGTTCCACATTCACATGAACTTCATTGCATTCTGAAGCTATGACCGTATTTCACACATTCTTTTTAAACCTTGATTAATTTAACAGAAAAAGAGTAGGCCAGAAGGAAGCTCTCTATTGAAGACATTTCTCCTCAAGTCACATCCAAAGTAGTCATGATTCTATATCACAGGAGCAATTTATTTAGAATTAAGACAGCAATAGAAGTGGTATAGAGAAAAGTATTTGAACAGCACTGACAAACTTCACTGCTGTAACACTTTCCCCATGCTATAAGGCTCATATCCAAAATTCCAACACTGAAGCTTTTTTTCTCTTTTGAACACTGGGATATTCCAAATGTTCATTTTAGAAGAAATCAGTCAGTAACCTCTGTGGGTGTTAACTTGCTGCATTCTACAATACAGTGTCTGCCTGTGCATCACTTGGCTCCACCACATGCTTTCCTGTACTTAAGTGGCACTGACAGGCCTTCATTCCACTCCTTGCACCCCACCAGTCATTATAAAGAAAAAAGTTGATAAATAATATCTCCCCCTGCAACATTAAAAGGCGAAATAGATGCTTCAGCAGATGCCTCAGCAATGGCCCAGTTCACGGCAAAAACTGAAAGACTCCCAACCACCAGCAGGGGTTAAGTGATGCTACTGACCATTACCAGCCTGTGGCCAGCAAAGAGGAACCCATCAGCAGCTTCATGGCAGGTCCCCAGGCCCTCCTGAAATCTAGAAAGCTGTAGGAGTAACTCAGGTCCAGAGGTAGGTGAAAAGCTTAAGAGCAGAAAAAACAACCAAATAAAACCCAGAGATAAGCTGGTGTGCTTAAAAACTGGCAGCTTTGAGGGAGAAAGAAAAGACTCATTTATTGTGTTAATGTTGCCCAAATCATGCTCACAGCAAACGCTGAGCCCAGCCTCTCAGGACAACATGATAGTAGACAGTCTCTTTATTGGGATTTCATAGGAAGACAAAGCACTTCCATCACCTTGGGAGAAGTGGGTGGATCTACCACCTCAGAGAGCTGATAAATTTAAGTCTCCAATTAAAATAGATATCCTTATGTTCTTACCAAAAAGGTACTAGAGCAGTGCTGAGGGCTACAGAACCAAGTCTAGAGTGCTACATGAATCTGCTCCAGCACGGAAAAGATAAGGAGGAACATCGGCCCTTTTTATCACAGCTATGTCCAGCATGTCAGGATCCAGGAGCTCTTAACAGCTACATCTTGGAGCACAAAACAAAGTAAAAAGGATCTTGCTGTACTTGTTTTTCAGAGACCATCTGTTTCTTTTAAGACTTTGCAGTCTTCAGAAGAATCATTTTACAGATTTTATTAAAATAGATATACATACAAAAATAAAAATGGCTGCAAAGATAGGGAAATGCTCTCAATGCCAAGTCTCTTGACTTGCCAGGTCTGAGAAGGAATCCAGACAAACTGACCAAGTAAATATGTTAGCACATATATACTCTTCCCCCCCCCCCCCCCCGTAGGGTAGAGCTTAAAAGATTTACAAATTGAGCACTTGTCGAGGATGAAATTCCTTCCATACAATGCAGTCACTTCATGAGAGTATCTGCAATACAAGTACCCCACCTCAGGATGGGCAAAATTTACAGTCACCCCAAAAAGGAAGGAAGGAAATTAATAAAAGGAGGAAAGGGCTGATAGAGAAATGCCATATAACTAGGATATTCCCCCTTGAATCAAAGAAAGGTGAAAGCAGAGAAGAAATGCAAAAACCACCCGCCTTCCCCTAAACACACACAAAGTATCAAGGAGATAAAACAGTCCTGAGAGCAGCACACCAGCAAAGGCAAAAATCTATAACATAAAAGAATTCTGACTTAATTCAAATAACTGAAAGTGAAAATCCTATATCAGGTACAACTGTTTTGTTTATGCACACAGGCACAGGAAAGGCAGGGTGCAAGTGCATTATGCATAATGTCAATGAAAGCCCATTTCCAAGTTAGGCACTTGCAATACAAACACCCAATATGAATACATATACAGAGATAAGGACTCAGAAAGAAAACCTGAAGTGAAAATACCATGTGACCCAGGAACACGTGCACACACAACTCCTCACTGCCCCCAGGAAAAAGAGCAGTGAAAACAAAAGTGCCTTCTGAATGTGCAAATTCAGTAAGTGATGAGCATTTAACGCAACTAGCCAAATACATGTAGTGAATATCCATAGAATCATAGAATGGTTTGGGTTGGATAGGACCTTAACATCATCTAGTTCTAACCCCCCTGCCAGGGGCAGGGATGCCTCACGCTACACCATGTTGCCCAAGGCTCAGGTAAAAGCAATAAATAACAATAAACAATCACAAGATTCTCTTTAACCTCCTCCTTTTTAGATGATTCTCGAAGTGTAAGTCTGGGAGCAATGGAGTGTACCGTAGTGACAGGCTGATGAAGGTTGAGCTGCTCAGCAGCCTCCACCACAATACTCAGCTACCGCAGTGGCTTCTTTTCAACTCCTAAAAATTGCTGTACTGGGCTGGAGCAAAACTCCAGCTCAGCACTGGGAATCCACACAGGTTTGGTCAAGGCTCTAGAACAGCCCTCTGCTGCAGCACAATCCCACCGCATAACTGTTTCCATTTTGAGACAGGTTGCCTAAAATAGACCTATTTCATTTGGTATAACCAAATTGTTAAAAAAAGTTATTTGCATAACAAAAATCAACCTGCAGTGAATGCCAGTTACTGTATGTGAATCAACCAACACCCCCCCCTCCCCCCCAAATCCACTGTTGGAAAGTGTTCATACATAAAAGCACCATTAAAAAACACCTATAAAGTATATTTCTAATCTATATTTCTAACTTTTAAGACCTATTCCAAATTAAACGAATTATCAACTGGGGAAAGAGTTTAAAAAAAAGTCTGAAAAATACATGCTTAAAGCAGATACAAAGGTTGGAGTGGCACTAAGCAGATTTACAGAGGAAGATTGAGACACCACCTTCCCAACCCCACTTCAAAGTTTTCCTGTCCCCCAGATCGAGTTAATGTCAAGATCCCAAAGGGGATGTCACTTCCAAGTACTAAACCTACTTAAAAAAAGTAGTACTTCAGATTCACAGAAGGTGCCAAGGTGCCTTGCAGAGGCTCAGAGGCTGCCCCTCAGAACTGAAACTCGGTCTATCTGAAGG
Source organism: Neopsephotus bourkii (assembly GCF_033783945.1). Taxonomy (NCBI): domain Eukaryota; kingdom Metazoa; phylum Chordata; class Aves; order Psittaciformes; family Psittacidae; genus Neopsephotus; species Neopsephotus bourkii. The sequence continues at coordinate 13,295,088 of NW_026900570.1, forward strand.
CAGCCAATAATGAATGCAAAGCATGAACAGAAACAACTTCAAACATTTGAGCTAACAGTAGTGGTTAAGTCTCATGAAACCTGGTGACACGGTAACTCCACTGATCAGATCTCAAGAAGAGCAGGAGTTGCTGCCACCATCTACCCAAAAGGCAAGTTAGAGCTCAATCCCTCCAAGGACAAAGAGCAACCATGGTCCTCATGTTTGTTCCCTGAACAGGACATGATCAGAAGTTAAAGTGACTGTTACGAGTATGTTGGTGGTGCTCTGCTGACACTGATTTCACAAGCAGCTTCACATCAACATGAGTGACAACAATTCACATTGCTTCACAGCAACAGCAATCACCCATCACTGCTGCAAGTCTTCCCAAAGCAGCTGCCCCAGCGCACCACCCCTCAGGCAGCAGAAAAACAGGCCATGGTCAGTTATCAGTATCTACCAAAGTGATCCGTATTAGCCCTGGTCATGCACACAGACCTATCACCTATGAAGTCTCCATTCCAGGGGAAGGCAGGACAGCAGACTCAACAGACTGTCCTCCAAATTAATGGGTCTCTAGACAGAAAAGCCTCTCCCTCTCAATCATCTTCTGAACACCACAATGGGACAAAGTGAGACATAACTGATTAACAGCATGACTTTGAAAGATGATTTCCTGAGGTTCTGACCGATTTTCAAAATCAGCAGTATCTTCCCCCCGTAATTCAGACACTGACAATGGATGTCAGTCACTGCATAAATAAGCTAGCACTTTTTAAAACAACTACAGTAGTAGACTAAAAATGCAGTATTTGGCTTTAGGGAATTCAGAGAATCAAAATGCGTTCTTGTCAGAGTCTAAATTAAATTCAAAGGGCATCAGTCCATCAGTAATATACAAGTTTGTTAAATCAAAGTTCTGAGGAACTACCCCAGCATCAGTCTGCATTATCTACATAAAACAAGATAATTTCTTCGCAGCTCTGCCTCATGCATTCAGTCCCCAGACTGTCCGAGAGGATTCAGCTAGACTGCTCTTCATTGTACAAAACCAAAAGACAGTATTACTTTATTTAAGATACATCTCTCCTTTCTGCCTGCACATACAGTTAAAGCAAATTATCAGATGCCAACCAGTACTTCAGCCATCCTCTCTCTTGGACATCCAGTCCAGTTGGATTAATTCCTAGAGATTCCCCTTAGACCCATGGATCTTCTTGCCAGGGCTGTTAGGATAAGGATCCAAGTCCAGAAGTCCATAATCCTGTCTACAGCTGATGACCCTTAACCTTAAGCCCATAATCACTGACACACAAATATCTAGATTTATTCCCGAAGATGTTCATAAGCAGTGTTTGCTCAGCAAGACTCCCTAGCAGACATACTGATCTATACACTGATAGAACCAAAGAATGGCCTGATTCCAATATAGGCACCTAAAACAGCCAAATACCTTTCTTAGAGGATCATACAGGAAGTCCCAGCTATCCACCACACCTCAGTTTTGTAAGAGGGAAATAATTCAACTGGTGTACCACATAGATAGCAATTATTTCATAACAGGTAACATCACCTAAGAAATTTTAGCAACATATGGAAGATTTTACGGAGCTTATAGTGTGTGAAGGAAATCAACACTGTTCATGGCAGAAATAAAACCCAATATCTTCCCACAAAATTATTTTTAAAAGAGGGGAGCAAGAAGATGCTTCAGATGCACCTTCTATAACCTACCTTAGCCACACCAATGCTTACCTTTTGTATAAAACAGGGACAATGAAGAGGCAACTCATATCTTAGTGAGCATCTCTAAGAACTACTAACTCTGCCTCTATATCCTCCCCATCCATCCAACAGCTAACCACCTCTCCTGAAGAAACTGTCTTCCAAGCACACCAGAAAGAACAGAAAATACTCATGCACACATCACCATCCAGCAGACCTTCTTCTAATGTACACAAAGCCAGGAGAGCATGATAAGGCATGCAAGAAGGGGCTGATGACAGCATCCCATGTCACTGGGTTCTTCACAGCTACCACTGTGTCTGAACACAGGAGCAATGTGGGCAGGCAGTGTTTTACATGCTGAGGACAAGGTTTCACTTACCCAGTTCCCTACAGGGGAGCGCCACGCTCCAGCGGGGTGGCCGGGTACCTCTGCCATGGGGCATGCCGGGGCATCACAGCACGGCAGCTGCCAGCAAACTGAGGCTTCGGGAAACCTAAAACAGGAGAGATGCGAGTCAAGAGTGAATGTGCTAAAGCCCCTTTCAAAAGCAGCACTGACAACCTCCCACAGACATCTGCGGCATTGCCACAGCTGAAAACCCTGCAAGCAACACATCATCAAGGTTGACTAACCAAAACATTGTTTGTTAGAATGCAATTAAAAGTGGAAGTATGAGCAATTTAACAGCTATACATACCAGAAAATATTGCAATGATCTCAAACCCAAACATTTTTAGCCCAGTAGTGATGCCATTCAGCAGCTGTTAGCAACCTGACGATCTGACTTTTAAAATATCAGCTGCCCTTCCGTGTTTCATCACATGGCAGAGTTGCCATATTCCTGAAAAAAAGTGAGCTCCCAGCATTTGGAATACTTTCAGCTTTATTTCACCAATACCTATTTGCAAGCTTCATCCATTTGTAAGTTACTTTTAGACATTACAAATAAATCATTATCTCTAGAAGCAATAAAGCTAAAAAGAACAACAACATTATTTCCAGTCATTCAAGAATAACAGTGTCAGTTTGAAGATTAACTACGTTATTAATGAGATGTGGGTTCAAGGTCACTGAAATAATGAGCATTATCAAATTTACACCAAACAATCTGTGAATCGACTGGAAGGCTGAGATACAGTTAAGCAATTTGCCCTTTAACTTGCATCTGACAGTAGCTTAAGTGACATTTCCCAAACCTAAGGCCAACAGTCCATATTCACAAGTCTTGCAGGTTGATAATCACAGCCTATGCTCTCTCAAAACTCCAAAACAAATAGTGTTAAGAACACTGCTGAAAAGCAAGGAATCAGTGGTCACAACTGAAAACTGTGGCTGCGTCAGTGAGTCTCAAGCTACCCAAAAAGCAGATGGCAGAATCCAAGTGCCTCTGTCTCTCCTTGCTCCAGTTTCCCAGCAAAAGAGCATAGCACTGGAAAGATGCTTTGATATTGCCTCCAACATCCCCATGCAGATGCACAAGAGGCATTTTTCAGAATTAACCCATAGAAGCCATTAATAAGAGCAACAGATGCACATTTAGGATTAAAAGGGTTGATGTACTTGAATACATACAGGTAAGTGAGCCAGGAGAAGGAAGAGGAGCTAGAGAGGTTTGCTGGCTTTATGTTTTCTGAATTGAGAATGGCAACACCGCCTATTTAAATCCGACTGCAGTCTACACAACCACAACTGGCATAATCAAAATCCTTTGTATAGGATATACTTGATTAAATCAGCTAAATTTTCACTATAAAGTTGGAAAATAATTACTGGTTTAAAAAAAAAAAATCATATAAAATATCCTTTATCCAAAGACTGCTGTAGTTTCAGGGGAACACAGTTCATTCTTCATACAAAACCAGAAGTGGCTAAATTGCTTGAACACAAAAGATAACTCAAATTCAACTACCAAGTTGTGCCCAGCAACTCTGTAATAATTGCATACAGAACACAAACATGCTTTGTTGGGAACTCATAATATCTAATCAGCTATAATTGTAAATTTTATTTTCCATTTGTAAATTACCAAGGGAGATAACTAGAGAACAGGGATGTAAAATAATATTCTAGCTGGGGATATTTTGTTAACACATAAACCTCTACCCACCCCTTCCGTAATGCCTGCAAGGCTCTTCTGCTTCTGAACTTATTTTAATTGTTAGCTTCTCTTTGAAGGTATTTCAACTATAATGCAAGCAATGCTCTAATGAATTCTCAGCTCTGTGGTATTTTTCCCAAGCAGTTCTTTTATATAAAAATTTGGATGCTGAGATGTAGTTTCCCATGATTATGCATCTCTGTTTCGGAGGAACGTCAATATTCTCATCAAGTAAGATGTTTCAGAGTTCCTAAACTTAAAAAATAAAAAATAAAATTAAAAAAGAAAAAAAAACCACCACCAAACAAAAACACCTTCTGTGGGTTTGTCATTTTCTCACATGAACCTGTTTTAGCACTTAACTCATTGCTCCCTTCTCCCCCTCCCTCCTTACTGACTGGTCCTGCTAAGCTGTGCAGCAACACCAGCAAGCACAGCTCTCTGGAGCCAGGGGAGGATGCTTGCAGGGTCCAGCCGGTAGCACAGCCCAGCTTGCACCACAGCAATGTACTTCACACCTCTCCCTTAGAAAGTGTGCCCTTTGGGCAAGCAGATTTGGTAGTTTGCATCTTTTCCAAACTTGCCTCTGCCAACACTTATTTTTCAGATGCACAAGTAGTTACTGCCATCCTGAACTCTCAAAACACCACCAAGAGCTGCACTAAAGACACAACACACTGAGTACCTCAGCAGAAAGCAGATGGCAGTTGCCTCATGCTTAGAGCATCCAGACACCACAGCTCCTTCTGCTTAAGGGACACTTCTGACATTGTCCTAGGTCATGCCTTCCCTATGACAACATCTGACTACATTTTGCCACCAACTACAGTCCCACTGTGACAAGGACCCTTCCAGAAGGGCACAGACAGTGGGCAGTACAACTTACGCCTTTGTCTTTTACCCCAGCAATGACAGGCAGACCTTTCAGTAAAGGAAAACTACTGTCAGCTACACTTGTAAGCTGAACTATCCAAAACTAAATATAATTTAAAAGGGGAATAATATAAAAAGAACCACCAAAGGATTCCAGCTTGCCTTATGAACAGATATGTTTTTTTTTAAATAAGCTTAAACGTGCTTCCTCAAAGCCAGCAGTCAATGGAACCAATATTCCACCTTTACCAGCCCTGCTTCAAAAGCCACACCAAGCTCACTGAAAATGCAAAGACAAACAAAAAGCCAGAAATTCCCTGCATTCTGCAGCACTCTGACAAATCATATATAGATGGGTGGAAGAATTCAGCTATAATTAGCAACCTTGTTGACCCAAACAGTCATCTTGTGTTCTTTTAAATAAAAAAGCAAGCATTTCCAGGTTGTAAAAAAGCAGTAACAAAAGGTCATTCCTCTGAAAACAGCAGCTGACAACTTTATACAATAAATAATACTATTTCATAGTAACAAGTACGACATCCGCAACATGGTAAACTTAACATATTAACACTGACAGAAATTATCTCTGTTCTCTATTAATCTGCATTCTTTACAGATGGTTAATCGTGAAAATTAAGCATGAAGCTGAAAGGTTATCTATGGCCATATTAGCAAACATCTGCTTGCAATTCTGATTTCATGTTTGCATGCTATTCTTGGAAAAGCAACCATATTTGAGAAGTACCAGATGTGACCAAGTGTTCTTAATCATAAAATATTCTTTTTAGCAAGATAAAAGTTCAGTGAAAAAGCCAGTCCAGGAAAGAAATCATACTCTCTGAACACAGCAACTGCCTTATGCCACTGCTGCTGAATACTCCAGGGGAAAAGTGCTTCTGAAGAGGAAAAATAGCATTTTATTTGGTGTGCCACTACAGATAATCACTCTTCATTTTTAAATATGAAACATTCGAAGGAATAAACATGAACTCAGTTTCAACTTTAAAGCAGAGAAGTTATGCATGACATGAACTGAACCACCTATTTACTCCCCAGCAGGGGGACTGACATGGTACCTTTCAACCTCCAGTGGCAGGAGCTCCAGTAGCCTCCCACAAACTGAGTTGAGGGATCTTGACTTGCTCCCCAAATAACCTCACCAAGATCTCTACTGTCCACAAGAAGGAAGAAGCAGTTAACTGTGAGCTGGGAAGGTGTTGCAGACAGCAGGCCTGTCTAGCCATACAAGGGAATTAATTTAGGACCAAGGAGGAAAGGGTTAATTCTTTCACAGATTCTTGCTACACTTAACCTAGTTCCTAAAATTTATATATAAAAAAAACCCCAGTGTTTCTGCACCTTCAAAGTATTTGTTTATTGTGTTTGATAGCTACACTCTTTGAATGAATAGGACTGCTAATCAAAAAGAAAATCTGCAGATAAAGTATATTTCTATTACAACACAAGATTAAATATGTACTCAGGTAGCTTTTTTAATATATATACACACACAGACAAATTTAGAAGTATATGTATATTCTGTTTATAAACTATCATGAACTCCTGTCTTTGCAGAGACAATGCCTCTGAAATTAAAGAAAAAAAGAGAAATGTAAGAATGAAATAGTGGAGTGCAGGATTACAAGCCCAGCCACCAGCACTTATCAGTCTGATTCAGGGACTTCTTCAAAAGACGCTCATTTTAAATAAGGCAACCTGCATAAGGAAAGAAAATAAAAACTAAAATCAAAACCCACCCACATGTCCATCCCCTCTTTTCCTCTCCAACAGTTCTACTGGGTTTGAGAATTATTCTTCTGACGAGCCCTTGTGCAAAATGCTGAGCAATGCACTTGATTTACATCCCTAATTGCTCAGAGGAACACAATACCGTGTAAAGACTCGACTTTGGGAAAGCTCAGCTTCCCCCAGTACTACAAGACAAGAAACTTGCACTGCCAAGCCTATCTTCAGTCTTCAGTTATTCTAGTTTTTTGTTGTTTTGTGGTGTTTTTTTTTTTTTTGGGGGGGGGGGGTTAGGGATGTTTTTTGTTTGTTTCATCTGGGGTTTTTGTTGGGATTTTTTTTTTGTGGGGGTGGTTTGGGTTTCTGGGGGAGTTTTGGTTGGGCTTTTTTGTTTGTTTCTTTGCTTTGGTGTGGGTTTTTTTTTTTTAACTGGCTCATGGATTTAATTTAATCCCAGACTGATTAAATGACAATGGCCATAACATTTAATGTAAAACTACAGGTGCATAGTTAGTTGATGCTGCTCATACATTCTTTTATTGAAGAACACTGGTCACCACAAATCCCAAATATTAAAAAGGCATAAATTATCTCTTTATCTACAGAAAAAGGAGTTTCATCTGGAAGACTACTGTTTCTTAAAGTATCATTTTAGATCCTTTTCATGTTCAAACAGCTTGGGACATTCACTAAATACATGATTCATGTTTTGAATGACATGGCTCCTTGAGCTGAAGCTTCAAGACTACAAGTTACAAGCCTCACAATGAAACTGGGTGAAACTCTGTATTCTGAAGCTCTACTTTTCACTCTCCTGCCCCATTATTTCACATGATTCTTCTAAAACTTAGATTAAGAATCGCAGAAGGGGGCATGCTGTGCTTCACACAAAGCTCTGGAAGGTGCAAGGGTTTGACCATGGCGACTGGCAGATCCCCACAAGGTGGCAGGCCCCCAAGTGTTCCAGCCATCACCTCCCAGCCTGCTTTTCCCAGGACTGGAACAGGAGTGAAGTCTGAGCCTGCTGCAGACTTCTATTTCATTATGCCAGACCTGCAGAATATTCCTCACCACCACCACCACAAGGGAAAATGAAATAATAAAATAAAATAAAAATTATACGTGTACTTTCCCCTCTTTGCTCCCTGTTCCCTCAAGCACAGGAATTCACACAAGTGGCAAATGATGCAAAAACCTGCCACTGCACATACAAGAGGTCTGAGAGCTGCCCTGAGAGAAGGAGGCTCTGCTGAAGGGAGAGTTGTGTCACATTGAGCTATACAAAATTTATGTAATTGAATTCCTTAGCACAATGTGAATTGGGAAGAGCCTGTTTCCCCTCCCATGCATGGGCCAAGCTGAGGTGATGCCTGCAGCCACAGAACAAAATGCAGAGCACACCTTGAGCTACCTCTGCAGGAAGGCTTGAGGACTTTTCCTGGGACAAACAAAGGCAATATGATTATGAAATGCAGAAATAGACACAGGAGCAATGGAACAAAGGCAGAGGAGTAGGAATACCAGGAATCATCCATTTAATGCAAAAGCACAAGCTGAAATTCTTCCAAGTCTCTTCAGCAATGATGCATGATTCTATAAACAAAAGTAGCTCTTAACATACTTTCCACTTGAAATAAATTCGTCCAAATGGAAGAGTAAAGCAGAAAAGCTTCCGTTTTGGACATATGAAAGCATCCAAATGCTGTTCCTTACACACCTCTACACCCTTGACATCATTTCAGGTGTAAATCAAGGGGTCTAACACCCCAGGAAAATGGGCAAATCACATACACTCTCATACAAGTGGTGTGTATGTAGCTTCTGTGCACAAGAACATGTGCATTTAGCTATGGTGCCTTGAAATCAGAAATCTAATCAAGAAAAGAACTGTTTTCAGCCATCAGATAAGCTATAAAACTATTATCAATTCATATTGTAAATCTAACACTGCCAAGTACCACTAGATCATAAGAATACTTGTTGCATAACTGTATGGCAAAAGCCAAAGAAAAAGCTTCACTTACTGAAGCTGAGCAAAAGAACAGGACACCATACGCTTGTTGCAGACACCTTAAAACACTTCACAAAGCTGTCAGATGGATCACTCCTACTTTTGCAAATGCAGAAACTGAGTCATAGGAAGAACATAACTCACAAAGCTCTCCAGCCAGCAGCAGGGCACAGTCAAATTTCTTTCACCCAGTGCTCCAATCCACTAGGTAACACTTATTAAATCAAAGGTTTTATTTCATGTCTTCAAGTATGTCTCAGAATAATTTGATTGGACACTGGACTCAGGTCAAATTGACAGTGTAACCTAAAATATATAAAGACCACTTTCTTCTGTTCCTGTGGATATTAACATATTCTGAATAAATTCCCCAACATTACCTGGAGCACTATTTTTCACACAGCTCTCAAATGAAGGTATGTCAGAAGACACCTGGAATGCTTCCTGACATTGTACTGGTGCTTTCATTTCAGCAGCACCTCTAAGGACAGTGGAAACAAACTACGGACTACCATTCCCTCCCTCTTTATCTGCCATGCTGTATTCAGAGTATACGTAGATGTAAAGCAGTAAAAGACTGGAAGCAAATCTTCCCGCCAGTGCTCCTGTCATTGTCAGTACTGGCAGAGCTATGCTGCTGCTGCAGCAACAGCAGCAGGTTTCCAAAGAAACGGAAGTGTATACAAGGATGCTTTACGCAGCCAAACAGAAAATCTTCCTTCTAGTTCCCTCTGGCTTCAGACAAAAGCAGCAAACCCTAAATCAACACAATTCATGAGCACACAGGGACAGGAAGAGGCAGATGCCATGGGTTTGCCTGCAGTTGAAAATTTTATGATTAAAAAGTTTATGTTGGTATAGCTCCACTGCGAAGAACCACCAGAGGATCTGAGCACTCAGTGTTGATGATGTAGCACAGGACACTGAAAAATTCAGGTCTTACCTGCAAATGCTGCTGCTCCAACACTGAAATGCACATAACAGTATGCTACTGAAGAAGACAGAACAGTTTGCTGAAAGACAGCCAATTCTATTTTATAAAAAGATGACAAGTAATATATTATTAAACAAGGCTATAAAAAATTTTATCACAACTGTAATATCATTTCTTGTAATTAAAAGTAAAAAAATAAAGCTAAGAGTTGTTTCGTGATTATTTTTTTTTAAATCACAAGTATTAGTACCAAAAATGCTAGTAGCAAAAAGGAAAGGTTGAAAGCAATTCATACCTGAACAAAAATCAGTTACTGCTCTATTCCAGTAACCTACGGGAAAGCTGTTAATCTCAATATTCAGGATTCTGCACAGCAGGCTTGGGTTGCGAAATAATCCTTTTAAAGTTGAGTTTCAGCAACTGACAAAGGCAAGTGTTAGCTGAATCCTATTTATGGCATTCATCCAAATATCAAATAAAGTTTTCCTGGCTGTGTTTCAGTCATCCCTATTCACAGCTCAGAGTACTTTTATAAAATGTAGGCAGGCAGTATAAAACCTGTGTCTTGTTTGTATCCAATTTTATACATCTCAAAGAGGGAACAACATTATTCAGTAATTATCACCTCGAGAAATGGGCCAGTAATGACTTACTGAACAGTCTATCCTGTGCAGTTATATATTCCAGACAAAAAACTGAGAACTCGCAAGACACCTCTCAAACACCACACTGAGCAAGGCAGAGCAACTAAGGACAGGCAGGACTGCATGTACATGAGCATAACAGGGTACCACTCCACTAAATGGCTAACCACTTCAGCAACATATTTGAAAGGCTTTACCACATATAAGCAGTAGTATTTAGAGATGCACATTTCTCTCATAAACAACCCAAAATGGGAGAAGGGTTGCAAAAACTAAATAAAAATCAATCTGTTCACAATACCTTCAGAATGACAAAAGAAATAAATCCAATGTTGCCATGTTTTAATCTTCCAGCATGCAAGAAGCCAAGCTAAGCTTATGTTTGGAAAGAATCCAAATATGATAGGTATGAAAAATTCAATTAAGGAATTCAAACAACCTCATTTTGCCATACAATACTGTGATATAACAACATTGTTATAACAATGGCATTTCTTTATTTCTGTTTCTATACTAAACTGAATTCTAAGGTTTTCTCCCCCTCTTCATATACTGTCACTGCAAAGACTTCATTTCTCAAATGCTCAAAGAAACCCCAACACAGGATGACCAGAAAATATCAGTAATAGCTGGTTATCAATCCTTTAAAATATTGCTAGTATTTCAGAATCAAAGTTCATCAGAAGCATAGAAGCAATCAGACCCTCCAGCCAGTTATGCTGGTTCCCGATTTGCAATGCACCACCGCAGTTCAGAGGCACACAGAAGCCCACCTGACTCTCAGTTTATTACTGTCTGAGAACAGCATTTCTAAGCTATGCACACTTCTTTCCAATAGAGTTATTTTTGCCACCTCTTCCATTTGCTGTAGAACAAGAAATGCAACACGTGCAATGAAAAAGTGCACGCGCTTTTCCTGTCAAGGCTGTACCACAATATTTGACATGAAGAACAAAAGCGTACAGGTATTCAGACACACTTTCAATACATTGCAGCCCCTCTTGGATTCAGTATTTTTTTAGTAAACCTGGATGTACACGGTTTGTGCATGAGACTTGACAGGTCCTAGTAACTCCTAGCATGATGTCTAGCATCAAGCTTACAAACCATCATCCTGCTTGTCTCCTTACTCATTTATATAAGATACTGACATTAAAAGGTATTTTCATTCATCATTCCGCAAACTGAGATTTATGCTTCCTGTCATCATTTGAATTTCTCATTATAATTCAACTATGTTTGATGATGAACATAACTTTTAAAAGCAAACATGAAGTAATGCTTGACAAACACTATTCCTTGGCACAGTTAAAAGAAAGCTTTGCTGAAAGCCTGACATCTGTAATGTCACTTCTAATAAACTGACTGATCGCGTACATGAAAGACATGTTGTGTGAAAGTGATGGAGTCTGCGACTTTTGTATCACACAGTTTGTCTCTCTGGTACTGCAAGATCCCAGAATAGGGGTAGAACTTCATGTTAGAAAGCACTGAAAGTAACCAGAGACAGCCTGGATGCTTGACACACATTTCATACAGTCACAAGGCATCTTGGAGCACTGAACATGAGTCCCAGATTGCCTGCTCAGCTTTCTGTCACATTCAGCACTAACAGCAGTTACTCTGGGCCCATCATGCCAGAAATTGGAAAAAAAAAAAAGGAGGAAAAGGAAAAAGAAGATTATAAATAATATCCTTTTTAGCAAGCCTGAATGATATAACAGAAGCATGTGTCATGTATAGTTCCACCTTAGGCTCTAAAAGATCTCCATTCTAACAAGCAGTTCTGGTGATATACACCAAGCCTCCATTAGCCTGCAGATAAAGACACATGCAACTAATGAAGTGCATTCTCAATCACATGCAAACCTGAATGATAAATACTGTACCCGGAAGGAATTCCTCATAGAAAGAAAAGATGAAAATTGTATGTAAAAACAGGTTTCGAAACTATTAAGCAAGTTCTTCTCCAAACGTGGTCACAAATGGCTCTTGGGAGAGAAGTGGGAACCTCAGCCAATTAATTAAAGGCAAAACACAGATAAAAGATTCCTTTCTGTGGCACAGAGCTAAAACCCCAATAGAATTGGAGGGAGACAGCAATGAAAGAATTAGGGGTGTAGCTGCTCTGAACTGCCAAGTCACGTGAAACTTAAGGATAGTCATAACAAATGAAGCTAAATATTCAATTAGCCCACATCTTTTCTCTGATAGCAGCAAACTACAGGAATAGGCTTACAAGAACCAGAAAGTTTAAAAGAGTATTTCTATTATAACACCTTCTGAAGTCTATCAGCTTTAGACTAACTCCTTAGCATACAGGCTTCCCTAAATAGGTATATCCTCTGCAAATCTAACAGCTTCTTGAACTGTTTATCCTTTCACCACCCAAAACATCTGTCAATTGTTTCCACAATTAAATGGTGTACAGAAGAACACACACACACACACAAAAAAAAAAAAAAAAAAGGAAAAATCTGTCCTTCATTTTAAATTGCTGCCTAATCATTGCATTGGGTGTCTCTTATCTCTGAAATCGTGGAAATAAATAAGCACAGCTTATTTATCTGTGCTGTATACCATTCCGGATTTTCCTCCTCTCCCATTCATTCAAATTCTTCAGTTTGGTATCTACAGTTAAATTATGCAACATTTTGTATATGCTAAAGCTTGACGTTGATTCAAGGAAAGACAACATAATAAAAGATATGTCCACTGAGGGTTAGAGTTTGTGGAGATAATTGGCAAGCATGCAAAGATTATAGCTGGATGGGTATAGTGTACCTATCAAAGGCTTTTGAGGATTCCAACATCCTTTGTCTAGGTCTATCCCACCCCACTTCCCAGTAAATTGAGCTATTAGAGTCTGCTATGACCAGCTTCTCAAAACTCATATATAGCTATACTTACAGATCCCTTCAGCTCCATTAAGTTGTCTTTACTTATTGATTTCTAAGGGGAAAAAAAAACACCTTGTATTCAGTTTCTTCAACAGGTAACTAGTATCCCACTGTATAAACTGTTTGTTTCAAATGCCCAGAGTACTTCAGCTGTCTTTCCTCTATGTCCAAAAGGTGAATTCAGCAAAAAGAAAGCCTGTTGATTCCTTGACTCAGGGGCAGAAAGGTAGCAATCTTCCTAAATTAATTCTGTTTTTATTGTATTAATGTAGCAAAATACCTGTATGGCAAGGAGTACTTAAATTTACTCTAGACAATATAATCCCCTCATATTATTTCCCCATCTTATTAAAGAGCAACTCCATTTCAGTACAGTTCAAGTTTCAAGGTGAGGAGGAAGGTGCTGTCTAGAATTCAGATATGAAATTGATTTAAGATTTACTCCCAAATGAAATCAACACACAGGCTAAGGAAGGCTCTTACACTCACACAAATATACCTACAAGCAAGAGATGATGGAAGTTCTTCATCACTAACAAATGCAAAGAGGAGTTTAAAACTGCTGAATATGCTGAGTGTGCCTGGAGCACAGACCTCCAGGAATGCCCAGAAAGTCACTTTCAAAGGAACACACTCTTGCTAAACAAGTGTAACTCTCTTTCTTAAGGGAGCAACACGGCAATCACATCACCCAATAGGTTCTGAACCTGGTAGGTAGCCTCAGCAAAACTGATAACAGGATACAAAATCTCCGTGTACAAGAAAACAAACCACTATATTTCAGAGGAAAAAAAAGGACTTAGGGCTCCAGTAAGAAAATGACTGCAAAGTAACACTAAACATAAGAAATTCTGACGTGGGAACTCACAAATTTCCCAACAACAGTAAAAGCTGTTCAGAACTCACAAACTGACATGCATTTATGACCATGAAGATGAAGGGCTTGAAGCATCTTTCACGCAAGGAGAAGCTGAGAGACCTGGAGTTGTTCAGCCTGAAATAGAGAAGGTCTCAGGGAAATCTTATCCATGCATAGAAAATACCGATGGGAGGGAACGAGGGGCTTTTCTCAGAGGTGCCCAGTAACAGAACAAGAGGCAATGGACACCAATTACAACACAGTAAGCTCCACCTTAATTATTTTAACCATGAAGGCAGCCAAACACCAGCACAGGTTGCCCAGAAAAGTTGTGGAACCTCCATCCACAAAGACAGTCAAAACCCGGCTGGATGTAGTCCCAGGCAAACTGCTCTAGCTGGCACAGCTTGGCAGTGTGAGAGGAAGAGGGAGGCTGGATTAGATGATCTCAGGAGGTCCGTGCCAATCTCAATGACTGTGTGACTGAAAGCTGGCACTTTCTCTAGAAGTACTCACCCTGCTCCTCTCCCACACCCTGTGCAACTTGGGACATCTCATTGTTTTCAGAACTTTAACCTAAACCAGATGATTCCTGGGGTCTGTAGCATTCAGTTACAAGATATAACCAAGACTATTGGCAACTGTAATTGTTATAAGTTCCTCAGTAACCCTGCTTTAACAGGAGTACATATTCCAAGCTAAGACACCTTTCCCATCCACAAGAAACAAAAACATACTCAAATATTTTAAATTAGGAGACCTTCTCATTCCTAATACTAACCTGAAGAGAGGGTAAACTTTAAGGAATATTTCTTCACCAAGCATACAACTGGATTGCAGAATTCCTTGCTGAATTCCAAAACTAATCAAAACTCAAGAGAACTAATTCTACATACTCCTATTATACTACAAATAGTTGAGCATATACACACATATATACAAAGGAACCTCACTGCAAAGGTAGGCATATCCATACTGTGACACACACATTAATAGTGGTACTCTTGCTGTTCAAATGTATAGATGCACAGTGCTGTTTGGCATGAGCTCTGCTACAGCCTGCAGCTCAGGAGCCACTGCTGCCATCAACATTCCAAGGACAAGCACTAAGAGAAGTGGAATGTTATTTTAACAGAAGCAGATTGTCACTTACAACTCATACCTTCCTGCTCCACTTTACAAAGCAGTTTGCACGACTGCTATCAGTTAATAGTCACATTAGTAGGTCATGTTCCCCTATGCACAAGAAAACAGAAACTGTCATAGTTACTAGAAGTTACTGAATTCTGCAGGTTATTATTCTCCAATCACTTTGTAGTGCTACTATAAAAACTTACAGATGCTTCTGCTGGGTGAATCCATTAAAAAAGAAAAATAATCAGGCCTCTAGTCAGCAAGAGAACTGGTTTGTAATGTCACTTTTTCTGAATGGGATTGCAACTCCGACACTTAAAATTTCTTATTACTGTCTTTAAATCTCTCTTTCCTATATGCTTCATCTTATCTGGGCATTAATAGGAGCTGATATCCATCTTCCCTTTGTTTGCCAAACAGTATGAGCTTCACTGCAACTCAAACCTGCTTGTAATATCAAAACTTTGCATTACTCAGTTTAAGAAGGACAGGGACCTGCTGGAGAGAGTCCAGCGCAGGGCAACTAAGATGATTAAGGGAGTGGAGCATCTCCCTTATGAGGAAAGACTGAGGGAGCTGGGTCTCTATAGTTTGGAGAAGAGGAGATTGAGGGGTGATCTTATTAGTGTATATAAATATATAAAGGGGGAGTGTCACGAGGATTGAGCCAGGCTCTTCTCAATGGCAAACAATGATAGGACAAGGGGAAATGGGTACAAAATGGAACACAAGAGGTTCCACTTAAACTTGAGAAGAAACTTCTTCTCAGTGAGGGTGACGGAACACTGGAACAGGCTGCCCAGGGAGGTTGTGGAGTCTCCTTCTTTGGAGACATTCAAAACCCGCCTGGACACGTTCCTGTGTAACCTTATCTAGGTGTTCCTGCTCCGGCAGGGGGATTGGACTAGATGATCTTTTGAGGTCCCTTCCAATCTCTAACATACTGTGATACTGTGTGATACTTCGGCATATTGCATTAGTTTTATAAACTTTGTACGGTGAGCTGAAATTCTTTCTAATTATTTACAAAGCAATTGTAAAACTTTCTCAGCTGCTGAAGGGACAAGTAACCAGAGGAATGGGAGAAGGATTCTTCAGAGCATATTTATGTAAGTAGTGAAAAAATTCTTTTAAGTCTGGTGTGGTGATATTCACCATACAGATCGCTCAGAACTATATGACTTAATAGCATAACAAAACTGATGTTAAGCATTTACATTTCAAGCACTGCATGCTTTTGGAAATAGCAGTTACTTAAGGTTCAACTATGTGCCTATTAAAATATGCTACTACAACCCAGTTAAGTTAGATCTGAGAATTCAATTCAGTCAGTTCCTAAAGTAATTGCTGTACTCGCTAATGAGGAAACCAAAACTTGTCTGAATATTCATCCTCATCAGTTTGCTCTTTACATAAACACAGAGAAGGTAACAAACGTGATGAACTGCAAAGACACAATCACATAGCTTACCTCACCTGTGCTTCGGACACTCATCAATTCCTGCTAGGGTTTATCAGCATATCTAAACTTCCAATCAATTCAGGCCATTGCCTTCTTGTATAAAAGTAAGCATTACTTCCCTTTCATTTTCTCCAACTCAAAAGAAATTCATTTCCACATAAAACTAAGTAAGCTGTGTAATAGTGCAAAAATCAGATAAAGGCTTCAGGCTGATAATTTTTATCCAACAGGCACCAAAAATTAACTATGCTGCTGAAAACTAAAAAATAAAGAACAGATACTTCATAAAAATCCTAAAATCTTAATCTACAACTTGAGAAAACACATGGTAAAAAAAAAATATCTACCTCTTGTCTATATTACATAGCAGTATCCTAGGATTTCCCTTATAAACAGCTGTAATAGATTTCAAGTAAGCAGACCCTCAACTGAAGCACAAGTACTCTTGACTCCTAATATTTTCATATTCTAAAGATTCTCAGATCTCTATTACAGCAAGTATCAAAACTGCACAATGAACTTTCCAGAACAAAACAAAATATAAGTGATCCTGAGTAGCATAACCTTGCATCAAAGAAGAATGTGGTAAGCCAAAACCAGGAAGACTAAGGTGGGTGTCGGCTACTCTTGACACTTCCCATGTTATGCTCAGATCTCAGAGTCTAATTCAGGCTCTTCATTGCGATATTCAAATCCATCCACGGGATTCAAATACGTTCTCTCCAATTATGGGTTCTTCAAATATCTAAATTTAAATAGGACAAGAGATTTGGGCAATGCATGGGGATTCTCTAATAGATAAAAAACAAACAACAAACAAAAACAAACAAAAAAAGAAACAAAAAACCTACAAGTTTCATAGAACTACATAAAGTACAACAAGTAAAACTGAGAATGAAAGAATCCAACTAGACTTCGAATTAAAGAAAAGGCTTACTTAATTCCTCTTAATTTCCCCTCATCTTTGATCCGCACCACATATTTACACTCAGATACAAACAGACAAGCGTTATGAGAACAAGTTATTCCTGGGGAGATTCTGGTTGAACATTAGACAAAAACTTTTCACACTGAGAACAATCAGCTATTGGAATAATCTCCACAGGAAAGTGGACTCCCCAACACTGGACACTTTTAGGACTCATGTGGACAGGATGCTGGGACATCTAACCTGGGTCATAACAAAAAGTTAGACCAGATGATCCTTGAGGTCTTTTCCAACCTGGTATTCTATAATTAAACATCAGAGAACCTAAGGCAGGAACATAGTCTTACAGTCTTCCATCCACAGCTGCAGCAGGAGACGTGCTGCATCGTCCTGCCCAGCTTCCCAAGCTCTAAAAATGGATTCCCTCAACAAGCCCCAAGAAACCAGCCCCTGCAGGAAGCCTGGCTTTCCTGGTCTCAGCACAAACACAGGCACAACAAATGCAACAGAAGGCACAACATGAGGAGCATTTATGTCCATGACAGAGGCAGTTTAGTAGTTCTAGCTCATCCGCTACCTCCTCTACCATTTAATCCCAGTCCTTTACACACTCTTCTCAGACTTGACACCATTACTTGTGCAGTTGCACAGTAAACTAGACCAAGGGGCAGAACAATGTCAGAAAAGCATATGAAAAAAAAATTTAGATTGGTTTCCCAATCCATTCATTTTGCAAACACACAAAAAAATTGTACTGGGACAATTCAGAGAACAGTATATGGGTGAGAAGAGACATCAGGGAAACGCGTCTATTTAAACAGCTCTGTCACTGGAATATTCAAATTACAGTGCGAAAAGCTGCGAATTCAGAATCTTCCCTCCAGCAGCATACATAATGATCATTCAACAATGTATTCCATAGTTTCGTTTTTAAAGCTAATAAACTTACAAGATTCAAAGTAGAAACAGACATTTACAAGGCTGACAAAGAATTTAATGCCTGTATAATGTGGCACATTCTATGGACTACAAAAAGAGTCTAACTACTATTAGAAAGAAAAGCTAAGTGTTACTTCTATTCCTAAAAAGTGCTTGGTCAAATCCAAAAGCAGGCTCTTAATAGTTTTTATAATGCATCTGTTCCATACCTTGATAACTCAGTTACTGTCTTACTGAAGTTATCCCTTGGATCATAGAAAGAAAAAAAGATCTCGCATGAGAAGGAAAAAAGAAATCACCAATACCCATGTGTTGCATCAACAATCCTCAGTAAACACAAGTAGATTAACATCATTTAACATTTAAGCATGGAGAAAAATTGAGGTCTGACTATTTGACATTTTTATGGCAGAAGAGACTACTAATTTTTTCTTGTTGCTACTGAAATCCATAACGTCTCACAGTTTCATAGTTACTCAGATGTGCAAAGCAAAATCAGGGGGAGAAGGGAAGAATTAATAAGAAGTTCCAACTGTATTTGTTACAGAGCAAAAATACAGCTTTATTAGTACACACCTAGTACTTTGCAATTGTTCAAAATGGATGTATTAGCTAAATTAATCACACAATCACTTCAGATTTAGTACCCAACATTTGATGAACTGCTTAAATCACAGGTTTTCACTTCTGTCTACAATGAACAGCTACCTTTGCTACGTTTGAGTACCACATATGATATTCAACCACAGAACAACTAGCTGCAAGGTTTTAGATTTTAAGCACCAGTGATTTTTTTACTCTTATTAATTTGTATGCACATTCGGGTTGATTTACTTCAAAAAGGGCAGCATGTTTAATGTCAGTTTTTTACTAAGTTGAGTAAAGGAAGGGAGGGATGAAGAGTTTGTGGGCTCAAGATCATAGGCATTACGCTAGGCGTTACTAGGACCTGTCAAGTCTCATGCACAAACCGTGTACATCCAGGTTTATTAAAAAAATACTGAATCCAAGAGGGGCTGCAATGTATTGAAAGTGTGTCTGAATACCTGTACGCTTTTGTTCTTCATGTCAAATATTGTGGTACAGCCTTGACAGGAAAAGCGCATGAACTTTTTCATTGCACGTGTTGCATTTCTTGTTCTACAGCAAATGGAAGAGGTGGCAAAAATAACTCTATTGGAAAAAAGTGTGCATAGCTGAGAAGGCTGAGAAATGCTGTTCTCAGACAGTAATAAACTGAGGGTCAGGTGGGCTTCTGTGTGCCTCTGAACTGTGGTGGTGCATTGCAAATCGGGAACCAGCATAACTGGCTGGAGGGTCTGATTGCTTCTATGCTTCTGATGAACTTTGATTACTGGCCCATTTCTCGAGGTGACAATTACTGAATAATGCTGTTCCCTCTTTCTGAAAAACCTTTGCCAAATTCCACTTGCATTACAGAACAAGACAAGAAGTTGAACATGTGCAAAAAAGGGGGTTCACTTTAGGGGGATGGGCAACAGAACCCCATTCAGGATTGTCTCCAACTAGCACAGTCCACCAAAGAAGGGAAAGAGTAAACAAGATTTGTGCTTTAAATATTTACATCACTGTAGTTCATATCTTTCAATCTTAATTTTCATCTTACTTGGTGCCCTTTACAGATATTTGTTCAGAATTGGTTAAATGTCAGCCACAAAAATAAAGCTCAGAAGAAAAAGTAAAACTTGATCATACTTTAAAAGTTTCCATCAACTCCAGAAGTCCACTGCATGCCAGCAGCCTGCGTAAGAAAGAGAGTCTTGTTCCTGCCCCGCACACAGCGTCCCACATAACCTTTAAAACTCTGTTGGATACATAAAATAGCATTGATCCCAGCGCGCCGGGAAACAAGGCCCTGCGAATAAGAGATCTCAGCCACAGATGCCCCGCTGAGGACAAATCCCGCCTTGTCCTTTCTGCCACAGGCAGTGGCGGGGGGGTCTCCCTCCCGTGGTCGAGGCAGCCTCCAGCAGCAGCCCAGCCTGCTGCAATTGCTCGTTTGCCTTGGCACAAAAATCCCGACTTTAAGAAGGGGCTGAGGGTGCTGAACTCCTCCCTGTGCCACAGAACTCATGCCCCAACTTCCATGTAGCCTAACCCTCCCCACAGAGGTCTTGCATTTCTCATCTCAATCCTGCTGAAAACATGAGCAGGATTTGCTCTTTCTTAGGCAAAAAACTTAAAAGAGTTAACTGCTGTGCCAGATGGTAGGCCGGGTTGGATGGGGCTTTGAGCAAACTGGTCTAGTGGGCTGTGATCCTGCCCATGTCAGGGGGGCTGGAACTAAATGATCTTTAAGGTCCCTTCCAACCTTAATGATTCTACGAATGGTCCAAGTTATTATGAATTATATAAAGCACTCAGAGGTCTGGTCTTTACTGAACAATCCAGCGATCAAGCTCTGTGCCAGAGATCATTAAGAGAATCCCCTAAAACAACTGGTTACAAGACTTGCGTTATGAAATTACAAAAGTACAGTAATAGGATCTTAATACCTACCCATGGAGACACTTGGTTTAAAAAGAAAATTTGTAACATTTAGCATCAGTGAGATAGCACCTAGAAACCAGTAAAAAAGAAAAAAAGTGCGCCTACCAGTAAACCTGCACTTACAAGAAACAAAGGAAGGCACAGTGACCTTTGTCAGGGAGACACAGAAGAGACATTTCTTGTGTTCGGGATACACTTTCTACTTAAACAGAATTACCGTGCTCACCCCATCACTTGGAAACTTTTAGATGTCATATTGCCATTTCAGTAATAACAGCAGAAACTAATAAACGGTCATGGGTTGTTAGACACTGAAACAATACTCCAGTCGAACATGGCAGTGCACGCTGGTGCTCTGTTAACATTAAAGCAAACATCAAAAGGAAGAATCTCTCACACGTAGACTCCCTCTGAGTTTTTGTCCTCCAGTTTTCCCTCAGCGAGCTCCATCCATTAGAGCTAGAAGAAGAGCTCAGGCACAAGGCTGCATGCAATCTCTGCCTTTTCAACAGCTGTGTCATTTAGCTGCTTTGAGGATAGTTAATGATGCTTATTAGCATGCTGACAGCTGATGTATCCATCATTAATACCGTTAGTGAATAGAGCAGCAGTTAAAAACTAGCAGTAACACAGAATAAGCAGAGAGACTGCATCTGCAGACAGTGAACTCCATTGAGCCCAATGGCATTAGCACTCATCGATCCATTTTCCCCATCATTGCCATCACATTAAAAAAAAATAATAAATAGCTTTATGCTTTCCTGCCCCCCTGAATGTTGAAGTTTGTTCATCCAACTGCAGACTTTCAACAGGAGACACATAAACAGCCCTTCACAACTTAAGATACTAGGATACAGGAGATGTGGGTTTAAACCCACATCTAGGCTGAGGACTTGTTGAATGTCTTGTTCATTTTCATGCCAAGTGAAGTGCTAACAAGGGGCTGAAGAGTAGCAACTCCTTAAATCACCACTCACATGACTCCTCTGGAAGAGCTGCTAGTTTAAAGGCAACAACATACAAGCTAACTTGAACACTACTGAAAGGGCTTCCAAGTAACCTGTTTGTCTTTGACCTAAGATGACCTGAACTATCCATAATCAGGTCCCAAGTTTCCAAGGAGTAGAGGTAGGTCAACAAACTAAATGTTGGCTTTTCTAGCTACACAACACAAAACAACAAAGCTTCAGGAACTATGCCCTGATCTCAGCCTCACGTACGGCTTTGCAAATGCTAGACTTTGGACTTCTTGCATACCCAATAGCTGGCATTGCCTCAGATGCCTAAGTGCCACACATGACAATTCCTCATTCTGCACCTTCTGTCCCAGGAAGTGAGTTTCAGCTTGGATTCCAAGGCACCCACTTCTCTACATGCAAAAGAAACAGCCCAAGCATACAGGTAGAACACCTAAGCCAGGGAACTGACACTATTTCATCTAAAATCAAACTGCAAAGTTTCCTGTTAAGCAACACAAACAATGAAGGAAAGATCTAACACAGAAGCACACACCAATCACACAGGTTGGAGAATTCCATAACCCATAAAGCTGTTTTCACTGTAAGGACAGTCAAGTAGCAGCACAGGTTGACCTGAGAGGTTGTGCAGGCTCCATCCTTGGATTTTTTCAAGACATGGTTGGATCAAGCCCTGAGCAGCTTGATTTGCTACCACAGCTACCCCTTCCGTGAGCAGGGGGCTGCTCTAGAGATCTTCTGAAGCTCCTTCCAGCCTGATTTATCCCATGAGTCCTTACAATACATGCCACAATATGTCATGCAATTGGACCCTGATGTTAGTCTAGCCTCTGGAAGGTACTATCATGAAGTTAAAAGCAGTTTAAGAAAAACTGATTGCACAAATGAGACTTTTAAAGATCCACTCTGGCATCAACTAGTCTTTGTTACTGGGAGGAGGCCAAGCAAATAATATTGAAAATACTATCAACTAGATACTTCTGTTCTCCAATATGATTTCTGAGGCTAGATGCTTGAAAAAATATTTATGTATAGAATGTACTGCCTTCATGCAAATTTTGCCTAACCCCAAAATAAAATAATGAACTGTTCCTACTGGAAAACAACCAGACAGTAGACCACAACTCTTTTCTTTTTAAGAACAGAAAGAGATTGTCATTTGCAGAGTCATGAAACCATGAGCTAGATTTTATGATAAACATTAACTTTGCTAAATAAAATAATAATAAATTAAAAAAAATACTGCATTCATTTAAAGTCCCATATTAGGGAAACAATGTTGTCTTTTTATGGCTATCTATTGCATATAGCTGAATCTCAATAATCAATTGTAATTCAGCACCATATCATCTATTTATATCCACTGTTCTCAGCCAACTGCAGATTACTGCACTCTCTTGAAAAGTTTGGCCAGGATTTCAGCATAGCTGGCAAATGCAAGCTGGCAAGCTTTTAGCCAATTAAAGTCTTTAGAATGACTATACCACCACATGCAAGACTGCTAGAAATGGGACTGGACAAAGTACAAATATGATGCAGTCATGCTTATAATACTATATAATAATATTTAAGCATGACTCCTTCGTACTTCAATTTTATTTTGCTGATATTTCAGTAGCATACTACAGCTATCCCATCATTCCTAAAACAAGACATTTAAGTATTAGCTCCATGTTCCAATTACATTAGAAGAGGATTATCCAAATGAAAATATGGTTTATTAGAATAAACGTGACAATGGAAAGCTTTTCTTCTTTAAATGCATAACACACGTTCAGCCAAAGTACTAATTGCATACTCCATGACTAAGCAACAAATACGTATAATCCATCCTTATGGATTTCAAAATAAAGGCAAAAGAAATCTGCAAAAGTTTTTCCAGCAAACATTTCCAAGTAACCTCCATACAAAGTCATAGCAACAAAGGACAAAGGATTTCCTAACCACACAATTTAGACTCTTGCCAGACAGAACGTAGTTTCCAAGGTAGGACTCATTGTTACTAAAGCAATACTCAGTCTCAACTATCTTCACAGTCCATATTCCGAGTATGTGATCCCAAGAGAACCCTGTAGCTTTTCCCCACTGGCATCCTAATATACAACAACATAATGCTGAACTCTGACATGTTTATAAAGGGTCTTCCATCATTCTATTTGATGCAATTCTGTAAGAAAAAGTTGGTTTAAAAAGGAAACAGTAAGGCAAACATGAGAAATACACTACATTTCACTTTTAAGAACCTTCCTAAGATGGAAAGCTATACAGTTTCTAAAACAATTAGCAAATACCTGATTATAAGCAGTCTTGCGTATTATGCTGTACATTATGCCCAAGTTATGTAACAAGACTGGATTAGTGCAATATAGTTTCAATGAATTCTATGGAAAGGACAGAATAAGGTAGCAACACTTAACTATGCAGTAACATTTCACAGCCTGTAACTTTTTTAAAATTCTAAGAACAAATCACAAACTGTAAATAATAAATACATTTTTTTGTTTGCTTCCCAAAAAGTCCCTTGGGAGACTTGGAACTCCAGCAAAAGAGAAGTCTATTTGAATTGCATATCCAGATGTGGGAACAGAGACGACCAGTATCAGCTGGGTCAGCCCTAACATCACACCAGGAGAGAAAAAGAACAGGAGGGATGCATGCATGTTAGGATCCATGTTGTCCAGAACTCCTAAATCTGACAAGACTAAGCTGCATTCCACCAGAATTAAGGGGTCCTTTAGCCACTACTGTAAGCAGGGTTTCCTGCTCCATCCTTGTAAAGGAAGCTTGCATGAGCACAACACTGGAATCATGTTTTGGGATACAGGTCAGAGGAAAAATTAATGAAAGGGAAGCACCAAGCAGGCAGCTGAAGGGTAAAGCACCAACTTTTGTGAGTTTGAGCAGCACAGACATGTATATGGCGTCTTAGCAATAAGCAAACCCCAGAAGTTTTGGTGGTGGAGGGCTTTGTTTGTTTTAAGCTGAATCCTTCATTAAATACTCAGCCCCAGTGACAAAGCTTTAAGGACTCCTCCAAAATTCCACCTCAAGGAATCAGACATCTTTTCTAGCAATACTGACTGAGCACTGGCACAGAGTGCTCAGAGAGGCTCTAGAGTCTCCACCCTTGGAGATGCTCAAAAGCCACCTGGACAACGAGGTCTAGGTAAGTCTGCTTGAAGAAGGAGGTTGAACATGATGACCCTCCAGAGATTCCCTTCCAATCTCAACTATCCTGCGGTGGACTCAACCAAACTTCCTCAAAGGCACCATTTCATGTCTCACCATGCTCAAAGAAGGGACATAGAAGAGTAACAGCTTCCCCTGCATCTCATAAGATCTACAAACTGATTTAGTCTGTCATGTATAACAAGAAAAAAGAAAATCACACACATACAAATTTAACTTTAGAACGGGGCAGTTTGGACCTCAGGGTCCAAAGATGCAGGATACTCCAGGAGGAAGGAAGAGATACAAGGAATATTTGTATAGTAACAGACACAAAAGCTACACTGTATTAAAACAAACCACCCATGAACAACAAGATTTTACAGACTTACCATTAAATTGTACAAACTCAAATACAGTATCAAGTGATTTTGAGATAATCCAGTGATTCAGTGAAGGGTTTCCTGAGACATTTTCAGTGGGGAGTTCAAGGAAGACTTTTCTCCTCTTTCCCTACCCAAGAAAATTGGAGCAAAAGGTATAACAACTGATCATTTTAATATCCCCTTAAATAAAAATAAACACACACACACCATTAGCATCATGGGATATTTCTGGAGGGACCACTGCACTGTCCCAACCCATTCTGTCCCTGCCTGCCATAGAACCTGTTTCTTTTCCTGGCATGGCCCACCTCCCTGGCACAAATAGTTTTATTACCCCAAGATCTGGCCCATGTATCTCAGTGTTTTACTTGATTTTTGTATACATGTTTAAAGTTATTCCATTTCATGCTGGCTTGGAAAACTACAGTTCCATTACTTAATTAATTCCAAGGCATTCCAAAATATAGCCAGTTGAGCTTATGTTACATGAAAAATGGAATAAACACTATTATTCAACTATGTCAAGGAAAAAAAAAATAGGAGCAGTCTTGCATATTAAAACTATGTATACAAGTTCCCAGACATCTTTAGTGAATCCAAGTCTACAAACAGAAATCTAGGGAGACTTACAGATAAACTTGATGTCAAGTATCGCATGGAAGTCTTCACTGGATCAAGACCAAGGACCTCACCTTTTTCAGTCAGAAGGATTTAGATGTTTGCTATGACAGAAGAATATCCTTTTGCACCACAATATATTCAAGGAAAGGCAATTTAATTTTTGCAGAATTAAAGAGTTGGTGATGCTCAGCTGGAAAGCACTCTTATGGAAGAGGCCCAAAGGCTCAAGTGATTTCAATGGACTGGAAGGCCTTGACCCCCAGGTCAGGAATTTACATTCCAGTCAGGCTGTTTACAGAGGGCAGCAGTTACCACCAACTGCCCTTCAAATGCACAAGTTACCGATTTGTGTACCAACACATTTGGGCACAAACAAGTACACATAGCATGACAAACCAGTCCCACGGACTTCTTCAGCACACGAGCCCCGGGCTGAGGTAGTGTACAAAATCAATTAATCAGTTACCAGAAGTGGACCAAGACAACTAAGTTGGGTCTGCAATACAATTCCTCTTTACAGGCTTGAGCTTCTGTCCACCACAACAATGCCAAATGCAGAATCAGCATAAGTAATGGCAAGTAAAAATAACCTTTCATCCTCCAGCAGATTGTTAACTCGTTACAATTTGATATAAGCAATGGTTTGTATAGAAAAAGAAAGTCCACATTTTTCTTCTTTCCCTGCCAGCTAACATTAGTTCCACCCCACTTTCCCAGTTATTTTTTTCAGTTCCCTCCCTCTCCTCCCTCTCAGCTTGCTGTGTCCTCTGCTTCTTGCTTCAGTGCTTCGTCCTTTTTCTTAGTCCTAGATTTGCCACCCATAGTCTTTCTCCTCATTGCTTTCTTCACTGCTTCTAATTTAACTTTTAATAGTCCTCTGTAAACACTAACTGATTAATCAAGATAATTACAAAAATAAGCAAGTCTTATCTTTAAGACTTCTGCATCTATAAAATAACCTTTAAGTACCAAAGTTCTCAGTATATGCATAAATTTTTTTCATGTATGTGTAAGAATACCAAGTGCAATAAGGATGTAATAGTGAAATAAGTGAAAATTTAATCATGGCTGAGACTTAGAACAGGAACTAGAATTAAACATCCTCATTTTCAACTCTGAGTGAAAGACAAGCTTCAAAATCATTAACTGTCTCCCTCTGCTTACAGCGAGAGGTCACAGCAAATGTCAAACACAAGAGAGCTGTTCAATTAAGGTCAACCTTACAAAATCCAAACTATTACCAACAGCAGCCTAGACGTCATCCTTGCCCCAACAAAACCACTGCCCAGGCAGCAGCTATTACACAAGACTCTACACTAAAAAGCTGCCAAGCTTAACCTTCAGTGAAGAGAAACAAATTTATTCTCTCAAGAAACAATTCTGCCATACCAGAGTATTGACTTCCTGGGAAATAAGTCAGAAAAAAAAAAGCAAGTTAACTTTTCCCACCTCTTCCTATAGCCTAAACTAAAAGCTACATATATGGAGTAACAGCACGGTAATTTAACAGAAAGCAATAAACAGGAGATTGCTGTTGCAAATAGAGAAAGTAGGTAGAGAGTAAGTTAGATGCTCTGAATAGCTATATGGTTTAAAAAAACAACCACAAACCGCACGATGCATCATAGGAATACAAAGGCAAATGGGAGAGGGGGGAGAGAGGATACAACATGGGACATATCCCAGAAAGAAAAAAAAAAAAGTAAGTAAATGTAGTGGTTTTCTTTAAATGGCAGCTTTATCATTGTACATTGAATGCCTTAGAAAAGACAGCCAGTCCAAACTACAGCAAATTGTCAAAACAGTTTTAGAATAATTCCTCTGCCATACAGGAAAACACCCAGTGTATAGTTCCAGGCAGAGAAGCATTAAAATACTCAGTACTAAACCCCTCGTCCAATTTTGCAGTGATCTGTGGATAAAGGTTCTCCACAGCCCACAAGCCTGAACTAACACATTACATAATTTATAACTCCGGGCCTGTGGACATCAGTCAGAGCTCCAGGTACGCACAGTGTGAAGTCACTTTGAGCCGCAGAGAGTTCTGCACTATTAACGCTGCACCCTGGACACTGCACACACAACAAGACCAGCTGTGTGCATATAACTTCCTGCATGCATTAGCTCAAGTATTTTCAAAGGAATTTAAGATTAGGTCATATTTCTTGGTAAACATACAGTTAAGGCAAAAAGTTGTTATATATAGTCACAGTTCTAGCTTGGTCAATGTACATAAATGTCATTCTTAGAGAGCTAGATGATACAGACTTCTACACACTGCATGCTCACTGCATTTGGCTCCACACAGTTCACAAGGTCAGAAGAAATAAATAAATAAATATGGCTTTCATCTTCATCTCTAACTTGCAGAAAGTCAGCTTACCAAAAGTCTGCAAGATGACGTCTTAATGTTTGATATTATGCAATACTTGGTTTAATAGCCTAATTATGCTTTCACAGTAAGAAAAAGCTACTGTCCACACAGACATTCAAGCAATCCGAGCTATGCAAATGATGAGCTGGTGATGCCCCTGAGTAGTACACAATGCTCATCTGCAGAGCTCCAAACAAGTATCTTGAAGGTATCAGGACAGAGAAAAATCAAGACATGAAAGCGTATCAAGAATGACTCATTTTAAACAGCAGCACAAAAATAAAGCACTAAAGATGCCATTTAATATTCCAAAAAACTTGCACCACCATGCTGACCAATGCTGCATGCAAAGGCTGAGCTCTGCCAAATTCTGCTATTCTTGAGGTTAACAATAGTTTTGCTTTGAACTCCAGAAGCAGCAGAAAAAGCTAGCCCTCAGCTGACAGCAGATCATACCTCAGCGCACACACATGGGCAAAGAGACCCGCAAACCATCCCATGGAGACTCGCCCACCCTCCCGCGGTCCCTGAGAGACGGGCAGCAAGCTGGGGCTGGGGTCCGGCACCCGGACAAACAGCAGTCGCTCCCTTAAGGCTCAAGGGAAAAGGTTCCGACACAAACTGCACGTTCATAGAAGACTGGGGTTTGGGGTTTTTTTTTCCTCCAAAGAGCACATCAATTCTGTTGTGGAAACCTTCTGAATACAGTCAGCATACATACACTCTTTTCCCCCACACAGACTTTTTTGTGGGAAAACTCATCTTTTGTGGTACTCCATGCTTACAAATAAGTAACTTCTAAGTTTGACATATTCGCAAGTTTACTTACAAGCAGAAGACACTCAGAGGTCCGCGCAGGGATGGCCAGGGCAGCCGAAGGATGCTGCGCTGCCGAACACCCCAACCCGTCCGCCGAAGCACCGCTCTCTCCCGGCGGCGGCTGCCGGTGCCACCTCCCAGCCCGGGCACCCCTCCCACCCCCCGCGTTTGCTGCCGGTGCCGGACTGCGAGGGCAGCGCGTAGAGAGAGGGGCGCACCCCCAACGCCGACCCCCGCCCCGCTCAGCCCCACCTGCCCGCTGCCCCAAGGTCACCCGCTCCCCCGGGAAGGCAAACTTTGGGTACCACTCACTTCCGCGGAGCAGAGCGCAGCGCCGGCACGCAGCCGCCGCGGAGATCCGGGGGGGCGGCGCGGAGCCTCCACCGGCTGCAGCGCGCAAGGCGGGCTGCGCGCTTCCTCCTTCTCCGCCTCCTTCTCCCTCTCTCCCCGACGACTTTCACTTCACCTGCAGGCAGCCTGGCTGCGGCGGGGCGGGTGACTCCGCAGCTCTCCGCGGAGCTGCAGTCCCTGCCGCAGCGCCCTCCCCTCCCCACGGGGGAAGCCGGACGGGCCGGAGGGGCGGGCCGCACCGCGAAGACCAGCCCAGCGGCCGCTCGTCCCGCCGGGGCACAGGGTGAGCCCCTGCCTGGAGCGTAGCCGCAGCCCCTGGGGGAGAACACAGGGAGGACCTCTGGGGTAGCGAGGTCTGCCCCAAGCTCCACCGCGAGTGCGGAGGCCGGGCGGACTCGCTCCGCGCACCCCTCGGGATCCTTTCCCCGAGGCGGCTGCTTGCCTGCAGCTACTGGGTAGGGATTGCCCCCGTGCTGTCAATCACCTCCCCGGTGAGAGGCTATAAATATTTATTAGGCATCCTAATAGCTGCATCAAGCTAAGCAGAGCATTTTGTTCGTGTGGCTCTTGTGACTCAGACCTCCAAAACCACCCCTACACCTGCTTCATTTAAAGTTGTTCCAGCACTGCCCCGGCTTGTTCCGCACTGGGGAAGGACTCTCCTGCCCCAGCCAGGTGCAGAGGTTTGGTAGCAGAGCGTCAGCAAGTGCCTAAGCACCTGAAACCTTCCTTCCTCCTTTTTAAGGCTAGCTGAATGTTTACCGGCTTGAGTGGTTTCCATCAGAATATACCCATCAGCAGGGAGCTTGACCAAATTCCGCTGTGGGAATATCACATGAGTAGACTTGTTTGGACAAAGTGGGCTTTTATGCTCTATAATCAAGCTATGAAAAATGTCTTAAGCAAAATCTGAATGCACAGGGAGCCCTGAAATAAGAAGCTAATCTTGGATGCTATTAACTGTGTCTAGAAAATGATAAGAAATGATAAAATTTCTACAACTGCATACATGTTTAAAAAACACCAACTGGGTCTCTCACTAAAATATGTGTATGGATGAAAAATCCTAAATTAATCTTTTTCTGTTTGTTTTCCTCCTTACAAAAATGATGCTTGGTGGCATACAACCACACTGATAGGAGCTCCCCAAGATTTCAATACCTCCTGCAACAGCTGCCATCTTTGTAAATTCTGCAGATAAGCAAAATTTTGGAGGTAAGAGCAAGAAAGATCAAGACAAGCAACATCAGAAAAACCTGATTACAAAGGCACAAGCTTTCCTTGGGTTTGTTTCAATGGAGGATGGTGGGTTTATTTTGCAGGTGATCGTTAACATGAAATCAGCTAGTAACACAGGTTTGGTTTCTGGTTTTCTTCACCTCCTGTTCCCAACCAGCTGACACTTCTGTCAGGAATCTGAACAGGTTTCGCTTGACAGCAGACTCAAGGTCTCCCGCAGTCTCTCAGGATGCTCCCATGCCTTCCCAAATGGGGGTAATGAAGGTCCCACTCCTACACAGTGATAGGTCCAGGGAAAATTACTTCATCTTATAGGAAATTCCCAGTGATGTTCATCAGATTTAGTACAGGACAAAGTCCCTCTGTGTGTTGGCCTAACAAGCAAGTTACAGCCCAAAGCCTTGTTAACATGTAGGGGCAACAACTAATTTATAGCAGTGGAAGCTGAATGGAAGAAATCATTGTCTGGTGTTAATTAAAACCCATTTTTAATCAATTTAAGATAACCTTAAGAAAGTAGATGCCTGGTCTTCTCTAAACTCTTGTGAATTAATACCTAATATTAAAATACTGCATTTCCATCTGTAGACAGGTACTAATTTTTCATGTACTCCATTGAGGTAAATAGTAATTTTTCCCTCAGGCAGAATAAGGGTCTTAGAGATGCTAAAAATACTGTCTTCCCCATTCAGTGGATTTTTTCTAAAGGAATGCTTTGTCAACTTTTCTTTTATACTAAGTTACCATTTGATAACCGTTAGCTGTTATGTACAGGTTCTGTAATGGTTACAAACAGCAAGGTGCTGGTTGGTATGCAGCTGTAATGAGTCTAACTTAGACAGAGTTAAATTTTCCCCATAGCAGCCCTCATAGTGTCATGCTAGAAAGGTGTTGATGACACACCAGTGTTTTGGCTGAGCGCAGCTGAGCAGTGCTGGCACATCATCAAGGCTGTTTCTCCAACATGCCCCCTCAATAGTAGGGTGGGGATGGGCAAGATCAACTCTTGGGAGGGGACGCAGCCAGGGTAGCTGACCCAAGGTGACTAAAGGGATATTCCATACCGTATGACGTCTGCTCAGCAATAAAAGCTAGGAGAAAGGAGAAGGGAGGGTGGGCATTTGTTGATGACAGCATTTGTCTTCCAAAGCAACTGTCACATGTGCTGAAGCCCTGCTTCCCAGGACGTGGCTGGACACGGCCTGCTGATGGGAAGTAGAGAATAATTTACTTTTTTTTCTTTGCTTCCATGTACAGTTTTTGCTTTTGCTTATTAAAGTGTCTTTATCTTGACCCATAAGGGTTTTTTCCATCTTATTTTCTCCCCTGCTGTCCTGCTGAGTGGGAGAGTGGCTTGGTGGGCACCTGGCATCAGCCAAGGTCCATCCACTACTGCAACTATTCAAAACTGGAAAGCAGGAAGCAAAATGTTGAGTTGGCTGAAGATATTCCATTCTAAGAAGATTTACTTTTTTTAAAAGTATTTGGTATTGTTATAGGAATCTTGTGAGGGTGTGTTGTGCTTCACTAAGTATCCCATATACAAGAAAGTTCTTATTCCCAATTGCACTGTGAGAAATGAAGGGAATTTCTGTAGATGTGATACCCATAGAACTTTTGCATTCACAGATTTTATTGCTCTGTTGTATTTCTGAGACAAACATGGTCTTGCTTTAAGTTACCAGTACATCTAAAACTGTTCAGCCTGAGTACAACACACCAAAGTAATCCCTTTTGTTTTCCAAGGTCAAGTAAAGATAGATACCATTAAAAATCAACCAAACACAAAAAATAAAACCTTCCCCAAAGTTTTATCACATTAGAGAAAGGAAGAAAACTCTCACACAGTATTTTCATTCCTTCTTTCATATGTGCCTTACTTTCTGTTTTTCTATAAAGGAATATCTATCTAACTTGTGTGAATGGGGACCAAGCACATTTGCTTGGTCTCTGGGTCTGTGCAGTGATGTTCATGTTAGGCAATGAAGTATTTCAGGATACCTGAATTGATTAAATATAGGATTGCACTGCTGCAGAATTACTTAGGAAGGTGCAGTTCCCTGAAAGCGCTGTTCACAGCGACACAGAGCCACTGCAACAGAACCAAACCTCCAGGGAGGCTGCGAACTTGCACTTCGGCTTCTGAGCCAAATTCATGCCCTTTGCAGCACAACCTGGCATCCACGTCAATGAGGAATTCATTTAGAATTTTACATTTTCCATGGCTATAGCATGCACTTGTTTTCATTTCTTCCTTATGGAATGATATTTAGAATTTTTGTATATTTCCCTGATTTAATTCAGATCCCAGGCAGTCAGCCCTGCAGAAAAAAACATCCTTCAGAACTTCCTGCATTTGAAAAGAAAGGAATACTGCAGGACATGGTCTTATTCTGCCAACACTCTTCCCTGTTTTGGAGCACACAAACCTCCTTGGAACTACAAGCAGCAGGGGGAAAAGAGGTTTTTAGAGAAATTAAGAAAACAGACACAAAATGTTTATCAAAGAGTATCACAGGCTTTTGTAAGAGTGTATAGCAAAGCGCTCAGCCCATTTCAACAATGTTTTAAAGCAAGAGAGAGGTCTCAAAACCTCTCGAAATATCTCAAAAATAATTAAATTCCTATGAAAATCAACTGCTGCACTGACCACACCCAGGTCAAGACAAGCAGGACCCAGACAGTTCCTCTCCAGTGCAGCAGCTTTTTCCATGGTGGCTTTTCCCTGAGCTATGAGTTATTCTGGAGCACCAGCACTTTTCAGAGCAGCTCTGTGACCTGCTGGAAAATTCAAGGTCAAGTCTGTGGCAAGTGCCTGAATCTGGGTTTGTAAACAATGGGTCCTGCATGTCAGCTGAATGGACAGAGGTAGAGTCCAGGCTTGGGGAATCAGAGGAGCATCTCCAGCTCTGGTGCCATTATGATCAGTATCTCTTGCATGGGTGTTTGCCACAGACTCCTGGTTCTCCCTTAATTCCAAATCTGCATTTTTCTCTGCTTCTGCTGGTGAAAACTCCTAACTAAATATTTAAATTCAACACCAAATGGCCTTTCTGGATCCCTCAAAGAAGTTAAACTCTTCTTTGCCTTCCTCCACCCCAGGTATTCCCTTGGTTTTGCTTGAGCCAAAAGAGAACCGATTGACTTCTCTGCCCATTTTGGTGCTGAAGTGGAGCAACGCCATTTTCTGTCCTTCCTGTTGCTGAAGAAGACTAGGTATTTTTGATGCTACATAACCTTGGAATCATTTAGTTTTGAATAAAATATATTGAAGATATATTAGAAAATAAAAGCACACATAAAAAAGAAGTTTTAGGTTTGAACTCTGTGCTGGACTATGCCCACTGAAATAACATTAAAATGCTGAAAGTTATAACAGTTCAGTAAAATGGAAATGAACAATGACACACCAATGTTAACAGAAAGGCAATCCATATATCCTTAATTCTTTTTCTAGCTAAGTCAAATATTCTGCTGCTGGCTTCAAGTAGAAGTTCACACATAACTGAGAGGAGAAGAGTAATAAGAAGAATATGTTGGACAATGAACCATAATTTCTTGTAGGACATTGAAATCTCCTATATACAGCAAATGCTGCATCCTTGTCTCCACTAGCAATTCCTGGCACGTAGCCCAGTTAGATGCCACTGAAGCATTGCTGGCCACAGTCTTGCAGCAGCAATGGACCAGGAACTGTTCTGCAGTGTAGGCAAGATACTGGAGTGAAGGGAAAGTATGTATGTGTACATGTTTAGTTTATGTTTATCATTTATATGTCTGTTGCCAAGGAAGGAAGGGCAGCTAAACACTCAATATAAAACAAGGTTCTGAAGAGCAGTTTAAAAAAAGGAAGCTCACTCTCTTCTTACCTCCACAACAGGAACTAAGAACATTTCCAGAACTACCTAACATGGGACTGATACTTACGCTGTCAGATTTCCTCCTGGCAAAAGAACCATGTATTTTAGCCATGGGGTTTTAACCATGGGCAACTTTTGGTAGGAAGCTAAAATCACTTCTATTTTATTATCAGTTGTTTGATTTGAGAGGGCTGAGTAAAGCTGTAGATAATTCTTAACATGTTCTGAAGATTACTAGAGCCTGAGTTGTAATAGTGACCCTACAAGAGTCTCATAGGGATCTCACGGGGTAGAAAAGCTCCTGACTGGGAATAGAACAATTTCCTTGCAAAGAGAAACTAAGATGACCAGAAGCCCACACTTTGGAAAAGGTATAAACAAGTTATTAAAATCATGGACAATATGGAAATCGAAAATAAGAACTCATTATTTGCTTTCCCTCATAATTCAAGATCTATAGTTAACCAGTTGAAATTATCCAACTTCAAGTTTACAATAACGAAATGGAAGCACTCAGTAAGACAATATCTGACTCAGCCTGAAATACAAATGTTTTTAAAAGTCAAATAGTTTTTTACAACCAACATCCAAGCAGGTCTGTTTAATAGAGTGCTGTGGATGCAATCTTTGGCATACAAGTCCCTGAACTGACAGAAATTGGTTACATTTTTGCATACACTTACTTTCTTCATAGTGACATGCCACTGGTAACCATTAGAGACAGTATACCGAGTGAGATGGACCTTTGTTCTTTTCCAATGTGGTTGCACTTACTTTGTGATTAAGCAATTTCCTTCAAAATGAAAGCATCTGTGATAAAACTGGTGCTGTCTTTGTCATATAGAAACCTATGCTATACACATTAGGCATAAAATGATGAGCTTATATATTTATTTCTAGATTTATGGAGTGTTCTGTTTTATATTTCAACTAACTGAGATAATGCTCTGCAGCAAACACCTGAAGATGGAGAGCCATCATGAAAACATGAAATCAATCCTTAGACCTTCCAAAAAATAAACTCCTGTAAAACTGGTTAATGGTACGAGCTTCATTTTATATATTCAGTGATAAACTACTGATCAACATATCAGAGTAGTTTATGAATACTGACAATACCTACTTGGTTTATAGGGATCATTATTTCCAAAAGGCTGAAGAGAACATGAAGTATGTCAAGACCGCATATATATGATTACTACAGGAAATAAAGTACTAAAGCTGTGTTTCTACATAATTCACACACAAAGCCAAGACGACATGCTGTCTTTTGAATGCTGACAGTGATGATGTGATTCAAAGCTAAATAAAGGTAGATTACACATCCATAACAAATAGTAACATGTTGAAGTATCCCAGAAGATTCTGAGCAGAAAATGACTCTTAAATTGTATTCGTGGGAGGAGCTAAAGGGGAAACACTACATAGGCAGGGCTTAAGCGCAAGAACTATACTGTATTGTATTGGTCTTCAATTTATACTGGATCCTAGATTTCTTTGGTCCACAGAAATCAGTAAATGCAGTATTTAGTGATTCCTGGAGAACTGCACAGGCATGCTTGGTTAACATCCCTGCCCAACAACACACCATTTGAAACCAAAAGGCAGCTAACAAACCATCTGTAAACTTGCAAAAAAGGCCATGTTTTGCACCACTTAGAATATCCACTCTAAAACTTACTACATGATAAAAATGTATCAGGATCCAAATGAGACACTTTCTCCAGTTGAAAGCTGCAGCAACATGCTGTGGGAGAGGAAACGGAAGGAAACCTTTCCAACTATCAGGAACTCTAGCAGTTTCACATACCCAGCTCTTTTGCCAAGGCTTCCAGATCACCTGGCAAACCAAATCGTTTTGCCAAGACTGGAAAAGTTTTTGCCATCTGGGATAGCTCCCTGTGCACACAAGGTTTCATGGAAACACTGTGTACAGCAATGTTCTTTTTAAACAGTAGAGGTTACTAGGTTTCTCAAAGCAAACTGCTGACACACAAGCTGCTTTTTTATTGTCTTTTAAGCCTCACCTTATTTGTTTTGCCCTACAACAATTGCTATGGATAAATAAATAATATTGTGACCTAGACAGGTATCCTTTAAGCACCAATGATCTCAACCCTCCTGAAATCACAATGATGTACTTGAGTGCTGGCACTATTGAAATGTTGTGCAGGCTTCCAGAGGCAGCTAATGCAGACTCAGGTTTTGGCCACACCACATCATTGTATTTATTTATTTTCACATGAGAGCAGGCTAAGATGGAAAATCTAAGAGGAAGATAAAGCCATTTGGAAAAAAAGTAAACAGTGTTTTTAGTAAAGAGGAAAGTGCTGTAACTCAGTGGTTTTAAGATGGCTGACTTGTAATTTCAATATTCCATTAGCAAGAAGTTTTTAGAGACATGTTTTTCCTCTTAGATCTGTAGAGTTATTAGAACATACCAAAACTGTATGAAACAACACTGCACACAAGGAAATAAGAATAGCTAATGCAAAATATTGAATTAATCTTTTATTGCAGCGAGACATTTTTTTAAATGATGCCATCCAGACAAGCACCCTTCTCAGTCTAAGAATGTGAGTTGTCTTTCATACACCTATTGAAGGTGTATGAAAGCTGTATAGTCTGGTTTTAGATTGCGACATGTTGACCGCCTAAAGAAGAAAACGAACTAATCTGAGGTCAAACAAGAAATCACAGAAGAAAGGATATGTGAAAACATTTCCTAAATTCCTTTATTTCAAGATTACAGACAGGCTGCACTATTTTGATTATGCTCAAGGACTTGGAAAGCATGAAGCAAGGAGTATGGTGTGCTGTGTAAAATGAAGAGCAGAGGCACAGCAATTGCTCGTGTCCTCTGGGTGCGGGATAAAATTCACTGTTACGTGCATCAATCATCCTTTGCTAGAGGGCCTTCCAAGAGGTACTACATAGCTTAATACAAAGGAGAGAGACGTAACTATTTGTCTACTTGCTTATGTTCTGTAGGCTTATGGAGTGTCTTGCAAAGGATAAAATTCACTGCACTGTCCTACTGTTTTGACTGCAAACTCACCTTGCTGTTGTCTATGGTAGCACTCTGCTATTTGAAGTCCTCTCCAGACAGATTGATATTCATTGCTATATCATGCATTGAAAATTCAGTCTAACGTTCTTTTGAGACTACTAAAAATCATGGAAATGGTTTATTTCTTTAGCTTTTGAGACTACTAAAATCATGCAAATGGTTTATTTCTTTAGAATTTTGGAACCTGCTAAATTACTTGGATGCTGTCACAGTGACTTTTCCCCTAAAAATATTTATTATACTGTTGAAAGGAAGAAAAAACATAACACAACCAGAGGTGATGTTCTTACAGAAAACCCTAAAAAAATCCCAATCTGTCCAAATCCTGTTTCTTACCCACTACTTAGTCTGAAAATACCCGCTAGCAAGGCAAACATTTGTTCCAAGCACAGAGCCCATGTAAACTCAGGTCCGAGGTCCTTATTCATGTCATGGCTAAGAAGGACTTTCTCAGCAGGAACTTTTATAAATACACACAGCTTTTGTTCAAGGTCTGAGGCAGGTAAAAAACAGGAAAGCAGTGGCTACAGGGGTTATAGGTGATAACTGATATTAAAATGATCTGTGCCTGATAGATATCACTGGTGTAAAAGATTCAATACCAAAGCTGTAATTGCTGTCATCAATAGGATACCTTCAGTTCTTCGTTGCTGTCATCACACATTCTGGTGTAAACTTTAGCCCTGGCCATCCTTGTATCATCACTGGGGAGCAGTGGGTCCAGAAAGGTTATTTCTAACTCTATGGAACACATAACAGTGAAATCCAGTCTGGCATGTGATTCTCTCACAGCTGCAAGAATGCCAAATGGCCTGCAGGAAGACCTATAACTGAATATTCAATATTCCAGTGATATTGCTTCCTTTCTCTGTACAATAGCAGCAAACCAACAATAAACAATTGAAAAGCTGTACCATTAATGCACCTACCTCTGAAAATCAAAACCCATTTTTAGGTCACTTTTGTCTCAACATTAAGCACAGAAAATTACAAATGTTTACACTTACAGAATACTTTGGGAAATTATACACACATGAAAGCTTTGCTTTCATTTTAACTCAAAGACACAAGTTGCCAGTTTATGTTCCTTTTACTCACCTATTCCCTGTCCTAACTTGGTAATTTGTTTAACTTTTATTATTATAGCATGGGCTTAGCTTTTTCGTGGCTTAATATGCCAGAATAACCAGGTGAAATACGTCTTTACTCTAAAATTCATGTCTTTTCAGCTTTCCTTATTAAGCCTTCATCTAGTTTCTCCATTTATTATACCAACAGATTCATGCATACTTTAAAATGTAGAATTTAAAGCTATTATAGAAATTGTTTAGGCAGAGTTCATTTTGGGATAATACACAGCAATATTTGAAGATGTTGGAAATGGAACTTGAGTCTATAACATTAAAATAAGGAATATTTATTACAACTTAGAATTCATTAAAAATGCACAAGTTTTTGCTGAGCATAATTCTATTTGTGGTATAAATCAACAAAACAAATAGTTACTGCAGTCTATACAGGTATCCAAATGTTGATTGTTCAGTTAGGGTAGGGATGCTAATCATCATCTGACACCATATCTCCAGGCTCCTGTAACTGCCTCTGGTTTAAATCCTGACAATTTTATCATGATACCAGCCAACATTATGCATGTTGGTATTTTTCCTGTGGTGGGCAATGTCCCTAACATGACAGATGAGCACTTTATTTCACAGGCTTTGCAAAGCAACATTCAGGCAGTAAAGCTTCATTGACCCTACTGACTTGGAATATATTTGAGCCAATTATGTAAAAGCTGAATGTCTTTGCCAGCTCCGTTACCCATCCAGCTCTTTCTGTAATCAGATTATACAATTTTATATGGTTTCTGCACTGGCCACTTTTGGATTTGAGCTCACAGAGTGAAATTCAGGGATTTTTCTTTTTCTTTCCAGCCATATAAAAACGTTAATATCTTGAGAATGTACCATAAAGAGTAAGAAGATTCACCTGAGGACAGTGCTAAGATGAATACCACCCATGAGATGTGCCACTGTTTATTAATATTAGGCTAGTTTCAAGCACTGAATATATTTTCTGGTGACATAAAGTGCCTTAGCAGAAGGCTGCTGCTCTGCAGAACAACCTATGCCTGCCTGTCAGCCTATCATCAGAGATGGTGAAAAAATGGATCGGGCTGGTTAGATGTGGCACCTCTTCACAACCATCAGGAGACACATTATTATAGTGTTTCCAAATTATTTGAGGATTCTGTTAGTTTAGTCCAGTATTTCCAATGTGGATTATCAATTTAACTGATTTTTTAGATAATGAAGCCTAATCTTTTGAAGGGCTAGGCACCCAAAACACTACTTGGAATCAATGGGTTATGGGAGTATGCTTAGTACCCCTGAAAATTAAGTCCAAAAATAATTGCAGATGTAAAAACAGTGTCACATAATTCGTTTGAGAGTGCTCCCAAAGAAGCCAATAACTGTAGTTTTACTGATGCTGATGGGTATGAATCAAGCTCCCTATCAGATGTAGATTCATTCATAAAAGGATGAGCAGTTCCCATCTCATTTAAGGCTGCTCTGTCATACATTCTCACACCTTACCATGTACTGCCTCCATTGAGGAGACTTTCTGAAATTTTCTACGTTAAGACTTGTTCATACCAAGCTGTTCCTGCTTACTTTTGCAAATAGATAACAAAGATACACACTTTTTAATAAGCAACTGCTGAATATGATTAGCATGCAGTGCTGTTGCTTAGATGTGAGAATGAAGACCCTGGGCCCACTGTAGGAGAGAAAGTGGTTCAAGACCATCTTAAAAATCTGAATGTGCCCAAGTCCATGGGTCCTGATGAAATCCATCCATGGGTCCTGAAGGAGCTGGTGAATGAAGCTGCTAAGCCACTGGCCATCGTATTTGAGAAATCATGGCAGTCAGGTGAAGTTCCCAACAACTGGAAAAAGGGAAATATAACCCCCATTTTCAAGAAAAGGAACATGGATGACCCAGGGAACTACAGAGCAGTCAGTCTCATCTCTATGCCTGGCAAAATCTCGGAGCAGATTCTCCTGGAAGTCATGCTAAGGCACATGAAAAACAACAAGGTGCTTGGTGACAGCCAGAATGGCTTCACTAAGGGGAAATCCTGCCTGACCAATTTGGTGGCCTTCTATGATGGGGCTACGGAACTGATGGACAGGGGTAGAGCAGTTGATGTCATCTACCTGGACTTGTGTAAAGCGTTCAACACTGTCCCACACAACATCCTTGTCTCTAAATTGGAGAGACATCAATTTGATGGATGCACCACTCGGTGGATAAAGAACTGGCTGGATGGCCACATGCTAAGAGTTGTGGTCAATGGCTCAATGTCCGGCTGGAGACCAGTAACGAGTGGTGTCCCTCAGGGATCGGTGTTGGGACCGGTCTTGTTCAACATCTTTGTCACTGACATGGACAGTGGGATTGAGTGCGCCCTTAGCAAGTTTGCCAATGACACCAAGCTGTGTGGTTCGGTTGATACGCTGGAGGGAAGGAATGCCATCCAGAGGGATCTTGACATGCTTGTGAGATGGGCTGGTGCCAACCTCATGAAGTTTAACCATGCTAAGTGGTTACATGCTAAGTGCTAAGTCCTACATCTGGGTCAGAGCAATCCCAGACACAGCTACAGGCTGGGTAGAGAAGAGATTCAGAGCAGCCCTGCAGAGAAGGACTTGGGGGTGTTGGTCAATGAGAAAATGAACATGAGCCAGCTTCAGTGTGCCCTCACAGCCCAGAAAGCCAACCGTATCCTGGGCTGCATAAAAAGGAGCGTGACCAGCAGGTCAAAGGAGGTGATCCTGCCCCTCTACTCTGCTCTTGTGAGACCTCACTTGGAGTATTGTGTGCAGTTCTGGTGTCCTCAACATAAAAGGAACATGGATCTGTTGGAACAAGTCCAGAGGAGGGCCACAAGGATGATCAGGGGACTGGAGCACCTCCTGTATGAAGACAGGCTGAGAAAGTTGGGGCTGTTCAGTCTGGAGAAGAGAAGGCTGCGTGGAGACCTCATAGTAGCCTTCCAGTATCTGAAGGGGGGCTATAGGGATGCTGGGGAGGGACTCTTCATTAGGGACTGTCATGACAGGACAAGGGGTAATGGGTTAAAACTTAAA
Organism: Neopsephotus bourkii; assembly: GCF_033783945.1. Lineage (NCBI taxonomy): Eukaryota > Metazoa > Chordata > Aves > Psittaciformes > Psittacidae > Neopsephotus > Neopsephotus bourkii. Next base: position 13,336,857 of record NW_026900570.1, read on the forward strand.
GAGGGGAAGTTTAGATTGGATATAAGGAGGAAATTCTTTCCTGTTAGGGTGGTGAGGCACTGGAATGGGTTGCCCAGGGAAGTTGTGAATGCTCCGTCCCTGGCAGTTTTCAAGGCCAGGTTGGACGATGCCTTGGGTGATTTGGTTTAGTGTGAGGTGTCCCTGCCCATGGCAGGGGGTTGGAACTTGATGTTCTTAAGGTCCTTTCCAACCCTAACTACTCTTTGATTCTATAGTCACTCTGGTTATACTGAATAATAGGACTATGTTATCAAGGTAAATTGCAAAGTCTTCAAGAACTATCAAAATTTCTGGCCAGAGGTAAATGTAAGATACATTGGCAACATCTTATATGAAATGTACCACAAGACATGAGCATATTTCATCTGGTGCCTTAGCCCTTGCTCACCAGCCTGCACCAGCCCCAGTAGGAAAATATGATACACATTTCAAAGGGATCTAAAGGGGTTTTCTTACATTCCTCCTAAACCACATGCTTTAGGAGCAAAGCTTGGAATTTAACCCTTGGATTTGGAAAGGACATATTTCTGTTAGTGTCCTAGAAGTTCACATTTACATAGAAAAAGTATTTCAGGGTCCAGTTGAGTTGTGATAATGAAAATGTTTGAAATTTATGTTTCATATATTCAGAAATTTGAACTACACCAAGGAATAGTAGCAATTACTTCGGGTGTGTAAAATAATGGTATCAAATCTTTATCTAGTTCCATGTTACAGAGAAGCAGTCTGTCCTTTATGTCTGAGCAGAGTTGGACAGGTGTTATGATTGTTCAGGGTTACTTGGGGTCTCGGGTGCCAGTGCAAATAGCTCCATTTTTAGAGGATCGCTGAAGCTCCTGTTAGACTCAGTTATCCAGCCCTCCTGAAAAAACAACCGATGGGAGACTACTAGTGAGGGATTGTGCTCCTGCATTTTATCATGTCCTGAGCAAAAGCGAATTTATCCTGGTCCTTGAAGCACTTATTGCAGGACATCACAGCAGTGTAAGGAGCTTATCTATGGCTTGGGACTGATCTAAACAAGGAGAAAAATGGTAGTTTTCCTCAGCTTCAAGGTGTGGTGTTGTTAAGTTTGAGAAAGCATTACACATTCACAGCTTGACTGCTGAGTAGTTTCCACAGGAAGTTCACACACATGGGAAGAAGCTGGGTAGGATACCATCTACTTGTATGACCCAGCACATCCTTCTTGCAGCCCACTTTGCTGATGCCATGCTGCGGTGGCTAGGTATGCCCAAAGTCTCCAGCTCTCCCTCAGAGTACCACAGAAACCTCCAACAGCAAGCAGCTATTGTGCCTGAACCTACAACACATCTTTTCTTCCCTTCTCAGGACCCTGTGAGCTGTTTCTTCTGCTTTTTGCCTTTCCACCAAATCACCACACACATCCTAAAAAAAACAAGCAAATAAACATGAAACCCCAATGCTCCTCAAAAAAACAACTCCCCTCCACAAAAACAACAAACACCCCCTCAACCCCACCAAAACCTTCACCCATCAAAAAAAAAGAAGCCCCAAAATTCACATGCACACATAACCCAAAAATCCAATATCCCCCCCAAAAACCCAAATAAACAAACAAACAAAAAAAAAAAACCCATCCCCAAAACATATATTTGCAGCAGCAGCAAATGCATTCTCTCACTCATCTACCACCACTGGTCTCAGGGGAACAGCCCAGTGCTCTTATCAGGAAGGTATCTTAGCTATAGCAAACACATCATTTGATTGAATAAGCCATCCCCATTCTCATTTTCAGTTTTCTTTCTTTTCCTTTTTTTCACCATGTAATTTTATTTTATTTTTTACTCTCCTAGGTTATCTTTAGTTGAATCAAGTTAATTCAATAACCTAAATGACTTCAGATCTTACAGTCCAATAGCTTTGCTCATTTCAAAGAGTAAATTTAGAAGAGAGAAAAATCAGACAATGAGGCATGTGTGAATGCTCCTTTTTATGGAGAAAATAAACACATCTTCTTACGGATCTATGTATTAAGACAGAGTCATTTTAAAATACCTCCTTAGACTGTACCAATATTTTATACAAGGTAATTCAGGCATCTTTATGTAATGCAAGAATCTGGTTGACATTAACATTCATGCATTGATGACAGAAATACTCTCTGTGTTATGATTTTTTAAACACCTGATCTGTAAATATTCATACTCTTTGGGTTGGAAGAATATTACTACCTGTATTTAAAGGATTTGATCTTTCACTTAGCTTCAATTTGGAGAAAAGGGAAAAGGAAAGTCATTGCTAACTTCCTAGTTTCAAGAGAGATGAATCAGACATTGTCCTAGCACTTTCCCAGGTGGCCACCGAAAAAGAAGCACAGGCATAGAGGAGAAGCAGGTATCACCTTTCTTTTGGCAGCTGAAAGCTTCATTTCTGAATAGCGTGAGGGGGAAAAAATCCCTGTCTTAAGTAATATTCAGCTGCAACTTTGTTGTATTGATTAGTCATACAAAACACATACGGCAAAAAAAAAGCATTGGTGCACTGGGAAAACTGAATTTCTGTTAAAAGAAAACTGAGGTTATAGTTCACAATGTACAGCGGTTTCAGGGGAGACTGAACAGAGCTGGAATCTGAGAAACAACTGGAGTGTAAGGTACATTTTAGAAATATCTATCCTGACATTGCTGGAGTAAGACGATCAGCAGCCCTGTTTCTGGCAAATTCTCTTTGCAGGGTTTCAACAAGAATAACCATGCAAGTCCATGTCTTCTTGTTCGGAAGACAGCATATCTATTTACGGCAGCTGAAAACTCTGACTTAGAGGCATATTGCCTTTCCACCCACTGGGTTTTGTTACTGATACCTCAGCGCTCATTCCCACATAGTCTTGCTTCACTATTTGCTGGCTTAATACCCACCATTTCAAAAAAGACCACCCCTGCCCCAAAATTATGACACAGAATATGCCTCAAGATTAAAGAGCTCTAGCTCTAAGAATTGTATTTCGCAGCTCTTCTAGTTCATAATACAAAATCAGATCGTTAGAGAGCTCCCTGTCTACAGCATTCAATCCCCGCCCCTCTCCCCAGACTCTTACATGTTTATGTAAGAAAGGCCATGAAACAATTAACAATAGTTAACAATTTTCTGGATGACTTCACCCTGCTTCATGTAAAACTGACTAAATCCCTTTATGGGACTGATTTACCTGAAACCAATACAGGAAGAATATTAAATTCTAAAAACCCCAGTGCTCTCCAAACAAGATTAAGTAACACAGCTCTGCTTTCAGCGGTCACCCTTTGTAGATTGTTTACAGAGAAACTTGTTGGTTATATAATCTGTCAATGAGATGTTTTCTTTTTTCCCATAAATTTAATTAAGTTTTGATAGATTCATCAGTTTTCATCTAAATTATTTTTGGTGAATTCTAATTGGTTCCTGCTGTGGCTTGGCAGCCACATAACTGATCATATGCCTATTTAATCCACTCATGGGATATTTAACAAATTGTTAGCTATTTTACTGTGCACTGAAGTGTAGCTTTACCAATTCTTTTTTCCTGTCATGCCACTGGGGCTATTATGACAGTCCATTATGTGATTTATTTTCTGAAATAAATGTGAAGTGTTGCAAAAACAACAATACATCATAATCTTCACCCAAAATATAGTAAGGTCAAGTGACATCTCTAAGCTTGTACATGCAAAACACTAATACCTTTCTTTCCAATCTGTGGACAGTAGTTTGCCTTTTCTGACATGAATGTACTAAGTAAGACATATTGCAGTGAAATAGTTACATGATAATTCATTTTATCCTTCTAAAATAAGTACTTAATTGGTGAAGAGAAAAAGTAATAGGCCTATTTATCAGATGTTTAAGCTTGTCTACCTGGGGAAATAGCCTGGAATACTTATTGCATACTAACTCTTCAGGTGGACATTCTCAGTCCATAATGAAAATATCTCTGTGTGTTTAGCTTAATCCACACTTTGGAATGAGCATAGACTGTATGTTGCACTTTAAATTCATCCCCTAAATTTATTCTGCAATAACTCCCCCACATAGACAAATTCTTAATGAAAGTTAGTTAAGAGTTCAGCAAAATAGCTGTAAAGCTTGGCTCTTCTTTTATGCAGTAAAATGCTTGCTCTCCTTCCCATGATGCAGCTTGCTGGGTAGAACTAGAGATACCTCCGAATGTGGAAAGAAGTTTCCAGTAAGAGTATCTGAAGTACAGGTCCATATGCTCCCTCTTTTTCCCTAACTGCCCAAATCGTTTAGCTTACGTGGTGTTTTCTGTGGTTGGTTGGTTGGTTTTGGGGCTTTGATTTTTTTCATGGGACATAGAAAGAGTACACATTATGCTCTGGAATTTATGGTACTTCTATTTTTCATAGTGCAAGGTGAGCTGCTTCAGTGCTTGGTCTGCAGAACAGTCCTGCAATACTTCAGCTTTCTACTGGAGATGTGGCACTCTTCCTTCTCTTGGCACAGAGAGGCTGAACTGATGAAGACAATGGTTTCTGGTCAGACCTCTCGGTGTGAAACATTTCTCTCTCTCTAAACTGAATATCAGGGTAATGATGGCTATAAAGTGATGTGAAATTTTGAAAGACAAACATGATAGATGTGAAAATACAATAAATCACCTTAGCAGAAACACCAAGTTTTCGTAAAACCTGAAAACTTCAGTGTGCCACAATTCACATATCAGGCTTTAAAAATCCATAACTCAGGTATCAGAAAGCAATACAAAGCAGACCTGCCAATATGCTGGTCCAGAAACTACCAAAAATATTATTATTAAACTTTGTTAGAATTCACATGTCATAGGAGACATACAGCAGCTTCTGCATATCCATATTTTCTTAACAGACAGTAGCAGGTGAATATACAGCAAGTGCAGTAAAGTACTGCCAAACCAAACCATTAGGAATGACAGACCCCAGCAGATTAAGTCATGATGGCAAGGTCAGTGGGATGTGAAACATGGCTAATGATGTCATGCCCTTGTCAGCTTGCATTGGCTAAACATGTTAAGGTTTACCAGCAAGCCCTATGGCTTAGTGCGTGCTGCTAAAGAGAATTTCAACCTGAAATAGGTCAACATGTGCAGAATACAAATGTTTGCACCTCAAAGACTGCTGGTGAAAGTCTGGCACTGCTGAAGCCAATGGGAGCTTGGCCAATGACCTCTGTGAGGCCAGGATTTTGCCCTTTGGCTTTTACAGTTACAACATTCAATTAAATCCCTTTTCTTATATTCTGTAGATTGGTTTTCATCGTATGTCATAAGACATTTGTAGATTGTAAACTGGGTAGCAGGGAACAGCATCTCATTAAAGATTTGTTCAGGTCCCGGGTTAATGGGACCTTGGCCCTTCCAGGCCCACGTCACACACACCGAAGAGCAAAGCAGTGAAAGAAATCTCACCCACAGTGTAAGAATGATCATGCTGTAGGAATTAGCTAATTTAGCCTTCTGAAAATGACTGCACAGGGTGCTCTATGCAGACAAGCAGAGTGGCATGGTAAGTCTGGAGGGAGCCATTACCAGCTTCCCCCTGTCAGAAAGCATTACGATGAGCAGGGGCTTAGCAGGAGCTGTCTCCCAGCCGAGACAGAGCCACTCTGACAGTTGGCACTCCAGGAGTCAGCCAAGGATTTCCAGAGGGGAAAGGGACAGCAAGAGAGGGGCTGGATGACAAGCCAAGGTGAAAGTGGGCAGCATCTCTTTGAGAGACAGAGATCAGAGGTGTGTCTTATGCTTCAAATAAGTGACTGACCTTGAAACTCAGTTTGCCTCACAGAGGTGGATTGTGTTTCATACCAGTTGGGTTTACTTTTGAATCAACACTCAACAGTAAGCACTAAAGCTACTTTCTTCAAACAGGTTTTGTTTGTTGTAGGGATTTTTTACTGCTAGGCACAGGCATTGCTAGGCTTACCAGCTGAACAAAGCAAAAATATTCCCCCACAGCCAGAGTTACAAAGGCAAAGGAGCAAACATGCTTACCCCTAAAAGGCGATCAGCAGAGATTCTCAGAACATACAGAGATTCTCAGAAGATACAGAACAATGTCTGAAATGTTGTATGGGCAGTATCTCAACCCCACCCATCATTCCATAGAAACACAGGTCTCCCAAGCTCTGCTTAGCACATCTGAGGGCTGTAAAAGGGAAAGAGTAAGACAGTATATTTAACCATTCTTCAGTGAGTTCTGTTGTCACACATTTCAAAGCACACTCCCAAGCATCTCCAAATTTAGAAGTATTTTAGCTGAAAACCCTTGAAGTTCAACAGAATACAAATGACCAATGGCTATGAAAAAGTTAGAAATCCCACTCTGACGCTCAGATCCATGCTTAGCTTCCCATGCAGTTATTTTGGGGTTTTTAATTGCAGATACACACTGTTTAATTGCAACATGGATAAGTATTTAAACTACACTTAATTATTTACATTACATGTATTTGCTTAATTTAAAACGAAAAGGTTTATTGTTTTCTCCTACTAATGCAATAAATAAAACCAGATGGGAGGAGATGCAATTTATCGTTCTAAAAATGTAGGGGCCAAAGTCTTAGATACATTTAGGCAACTAAAACTAAAGAATTATAATGAATTTTTTAGAAGTGCCCAGCAGGCTAGATGCCTTACTTCTGCTAATGTAAATGATGGTTTTACTGTCAAACTGCCAAAAGAATGGCAATCTGAAAGATAAGAAATAGAGTATTATTAGTGTCAATGCCAGAAAATGTTAATGCAGGTGATATTACGGCAAATGAAATCAGACACAGACAAGCAGGCTTTAGAGAAGGATAATCATATATTGAACAAGAATTTGTGTTCTTAAGAATTCTAGAAGTGCACAGTATCTCTAATAATAGTTGTTTAAGAGACACTTCATGAAATATAGTGACCTCAAAAGATAGTAAGAATTAGGAGTAATAATCCTCCAGTGAGGAGGCAGATGATGTCAATCAAAAAAAAGTAACAGTAAAAAGGGAGTGTAATAAGAGTGCAAAGTAATGAGTTTGTGTGTTATTGCCACAGCTTTTGTGACTGTCCATGGACAGACCCGTGAGAAAGCCCTGGGCAAAGGACACTGAAGTTCCTGCGGCTAAGATACAAAGACCTGTATTTTACTACTGACTTAACCTTCCTCCCACTTTCTGGGCACATACAGATCAACCTCCAAAGCCAGGAGTAAGAAGGAAGATGACATGTTTTAACAAAAAGACCAACTTTGGCAAAATTCAAATTATTGTGAATAGCCAAAGCAAATAGGAAGTTCCAGTTAATTTGCTTTCATTGTGAGCAATAAGAAAGACACAGAAAAAAAGGTACGGACAGGGAAAGTTTCTGGGACCATGAAAATTTCAGGTAACATAGTAAGCACCATAGAAACCTTCTGTTAACATGAACAAAGATGAAGCAATATGACAACAGAGGATTATTACCATCAGCACGCAGAACAAAGCGTGACCAACTACAACATGGTCTTAAAACAGAACAAAACCAAAGAAATCATTTTAGTTCACAATGTCCTGCATATCAAAAGTTGATCAGAGTGTCAAAGTTACACACATAGATATATATGAACAAACAATGAAGGTACCAATGACCAGAAGTAGTCATACTGGCCAGGGACTGGGCAAGTAGCAAACCATAAGTATGTGAGGTTCAACAGTAAATATCAGCCAGAAGCCAATACAGGGGAGAATAAGGGTGTGTAGAAGAACAACAAAGCAACAAACTGGCATAGGCATAAAGTGAGTAGCAAACCAGTCAGGCATAAGCAGATGAATGAAAAGACATCCACACAGTTCTATTCATCTAAAGAAAGAGAATTCTAAAATGCTGCTTTTGTGCGTTTTATATTGAAATCCACTTTCCATCCAGAAGCACAATCCTTGGCACAATTACAAGGAAAAAGGTATCTAGTTATTTAGCACATACTAATGTGTTAGAGAAAATGTAAAATGTTACAGAAAAAAGCACGTTATGGAATGCAACTGCTAAAATAAATATGCATGTAGGGCCAAGAACGTAACAAATTTGGCATAAAAGTATATTCAGTTGCAATTCCATATGTGTGCATGATTATGAAAATCAATAAGAATTTTCCTTTCTTTACTGAAGTATAAATACAAAAAAAAGATCAAAATGAATGCCTCCAGCAAAGTTCCCTTGTTCCTGGTTTCGGGACAGTAAAAAAGAGTTTGAAGAACAGTTTTCAGAGGGCACAAAAACCAAATAATTAATCATTTCTTCAAACACATCAGGAGCAGGAAGCTATAGAGTTTGTTGACCCATTAATTGATCAAAGTACAAAAGGAGCTCTCAGAGAAGATAAAGCAGAGGAGGCAAATTAAATTATTTTTGTGCAGCCTTGAAGGAGTTTAGGGAAATTTCTGGGCTGGAACCTTTCTTTGTACATCAGAGGAGATGTGTCAGAGGAACTAGTTCAGAGCTAGTTCATTAGAAGAATCTATAGAAGAAATTGTCAAAATTAAGGTGACAGATTGTCAGGCCCAGATGATTTAAAAGCTGACCTACTAAAGGAAGCTGCAAGGCATTTAGAGCAGCCATTGCACTGTAGGAATGGAGAGTGGTGAAGATCATGACAAATGTTTAGCAGTTGCAAGGTGCATCTGGACAGCTACAGTCTAGAAGCTGTAGCACCTACTAGTCTGACAACTGTGTCAGGAGAACTGGTAGGTATTAAAGCAGCAAATATTGGGAAAGTATAATACCCTGGAGAAGTAGCTTTCAAAAAGGGAAGCCATGCTTTGTAAACCAGGCAGAGTTTCTTGAAGGAAGAAGAGACCCAGTTAAGAACACTGGCACAAAACCACAGGAGAATGGCTATACTGAGTTTGCTAAGAATCCTGTCTCCAAAGTGAACGTCTGGGAAAAAGAAGACAACCAGGGCAGAAATATGTGATGTCCCTGATGAGTACTCTTAGGACTTTCAATTGTTTTGACTTTCATGAACTCCTCAAGCAGCCTTTACTTCTACGTGTTTAGTAACCTTCAACAGATTTGTCATCTGTGAACAAGCCCAGTCTGTCCCTTGAATCCACAAATACTACCCACATTATGTGCAGCAATGAATTTTGAAACTTAACTACACATTGCATGAAGAATCACCTGACATTTTTTGTTCTAAGTGTGTCTTCTAGTAGCATCCTTCAGTGTCCTCCAGTTCGTGTACAAGAAGAGACAGTGAATGAACAATTCCCACCCCATTCTGCACATAATAATTGAGATTTAATCTCTTGGGATCCCTGAAAAGCATTTGACAACATCCTTCACCAAAAACTCTGCAAAAACCTGTGCTACAACAGAATAGGAAAGGAACTCCTTTTGGGGGTAAATTAAAAGTTAAGGTTTAGCAAATGAGGGGTAAGAATAAACAACCAATTTTCTCAATACAGTGAAGGTACCAGTAGAGCCCTACTGAGGCATGTGATAGGTCTGCCCTGTTCAACATACTTCTAAATTATCTGGGAAAAGAGGTGAATAGTAAGATGCCAATGTTTTCTGTTGATAAGAATTCGTTCAGTGTTATCATTAAAAAAAAGAAGAACTGCAGAAAGCAGACTGACTGGATGATTAAGTGGCAGATGAAATTCAAAGTAGATAAATGTAAAGCAGCACGCATGAGAAAAACAATCCTAACTCTACATACAGAGTGACAGTCTTTGAATTAGTGTTATCATTCAGAAATAAGATCTTGGAAATCTAATAGACAGTCTATGAAATTGTCAGATCAATGCTCAGGAGTAATTAAAAAAGCAAATTGAATGCTAAGAATTATTAGGAAATGAAAAGAGAAGGGAGAATGTCATCTCACACTGCATAGATGTGGGACACCCACACATTGAATACTGTGGGCAGTTCTGGTCCACCCATCTCCAAACTGTGTAGCAGGCCTGGAAAAAGGGTTCAGAGATGGAGTATCAGGATGAGAAAGGTATCAAACAGCTTCTGCATCAGAAGTGATTAAATAGATTAGGTTTTTTCAGTCTGAAAAGATATGACAGAACAAGGCTACAAGAAAGGTCTATGAAACCACAAGTGTATAGAGAACATAAATAAGGGCCCTGTGTTCATTGTGTTTTCTAATGCAAGAACCAGAAAGTACCAAAGAAAGCTGGAAGATGGCAAATTCAAAACAAATGGAAGAAAAAAAAGTCATCTGTGTTTTCCCACAGGCTTTCACCAGAGTTTCCCTGGCTTTAGAGAGTGATTAGTCAAACCAGGGTAAGACAAAAAAAAAGAATCCCTCCAGCTCTATGAAATATGAAGCCAAAATATGTAGCCCAGAACCATGGCTCACCAGAAGCTGAGATATTATGGCTTCCCTGGCTTTGTACACATCCCAGTGAATCATCAGTTTGTTGCCATAAGAGTTTATTGTTGCTATAAAATAATGGATTGAATGAATATTCTGGCTGCACAGGCTTAGACTTTCTCATGTGCTTAATCAATACACCCCAGCTTCTAAGGTTGACAGCTAATGACATACTTCTAATTTTTGTTCAAATAAGGTAATTCTATTTGGTATGGGACACACTGTCAGACAGTGACACTTGACTATGAAAGGGATTGTATTTTTTCCAGTGTCATTTTAAAGTTTCGCACATGAAAGCTCTAAGATCTGCTGTGAAAGAAATAGGTGAGCAAAGTGATACAGGAGCAGTGCTTCAACAGGAGGTCTAACCATAGCATGTCTTCCAAGTCTTCAGGGCAGCTGAACATGGCCAGTTGTGTTGACTCCAACATACTGATTTAGGTACAAATGAAGTTAATTTCAGCACAAAACTCCTCAGTTTTAACTCTATCGAGTACTGAGATGGTAGTTTGCTAGTTTAAGTCTTGATTTACCACTTTGCAGAAACCTCAGACTGCCAGTTACAAAGCTCAGAGTTTGAAGCTTGCTTTGCATCTACTGAGCTCAGTAATACTGGGTAGCACTATTTAGTGCTATTGATGTCAATGAATCCCGGGCCTTTTCTGAAGACCCAGCTGTGAGAAACAAAGTTTTAGTGAATGGGCACACCAGTGGCAGAGGTACAGCAAGCCTGAGGACAAGCCTGAGATTTTGTAGTGGTTTCATAGTAATAGGCATGACTGAGTGATACATTTCACCACCAGCCTCCGTCATGTTCAGCTGCAAAAAGAAGTTCTCAGCTCTTTGAAAGATGATAGAGTTTTGAAGCCTTGCTGTTAAATAGACCAGGCTACATTGGAGCTTGGCAAAACACTCTATACAAAAAAAAAAACAAAACAAAAAAAAACAAACAACAGGATGTCTTCCTACAGAAGAAATGAAGAGTTACATACAAAATGTCCCTGGCTTTGCTTTGCTTCTGTTGCTTCCTGCATGGTGGGTGATGGAGCAGGCACTGATCTCCACAGGAGTGGGCAGGTAGGAACTGGCTTGGAGGTATCCAGTGTCACAAGATCAGGACTCCTGCGCACACAGAAGACTGGCACAAGCATGTATGTGCATTCACACACCCATGCCCAAGCACGGAAGGAATGATTAACCAGGCTGCTACCCATCTGCTCCTGCAGGGGCAGACGGCACCTCCCCACCACCTCACCTCCCTGCTGGGAAACTCCTCAGGGTGGGCAGAACTTCTGTATCTATTCACTGGATATCTAGAGAACCTACTTAACCCTAACTACATGGGAGAGGTATGCAGCCCACAGAATTGCCATCAGCCAGATTCCATACAGAATTTAAAGCACAGGCCTGCTCTAAGCAGTATGTGCCAAGTCATCCTACCTCAGGTCTCCAGGCAGGTTTGACAAACCAAGGACCATACTCATCACAAAGACAGCATTGTTTCGAGTTTTCAGGGATACAGTGCTCCAGCAGTTCAAATTACCTTCAGCTACAATTATCAGTGTTAAGTACTCTGAAAATGAGAGCCTTGAGGGCTTGATTTTGGTGAGTTGAAGGCAGCTAAAAACGCTCAGCCCATTGATTTATCCCATCAGTGGGAAAAGAGACTGGAGTGGTTACAAAATGAAAGGAAATTTTGCTAGAGCTTTCTGCTAGCATTTTCGCAAACTTCCCAAGCAGGAATTTCAGAATTCAAACAACTAGTTGTTCAGAACTGGCAGTACAGAAAGTCTCACAGAAAAACAAAATAAGATAAGAAATCTCAACGTGTCCTTTGCCAGATAGCTGAAAAACATCCTGCAAATTTTTCTGACATGTTTTTGAGCTTGCATTTTACTCTATGAATTGATGTTAAACTGTGACCCTTTGCTGGGTCGTTTGCAAATAGGAAGATTGTCACATCAAATCATTATAAAATATAGCCACATTCACATTCCAATTTTAGTCTGCATTTCTCTGGTGAGGCAGACAAAATAAGAGGTGTTTTAATTGAAGTGACTCCCAGAATGCTAATGAATACTTGATTAGGTTGGGACATTTTCATAATTCTGATGTTCATATTTTGCTGACAAAATGCTGACCTCCTCCAATATCATCCTGTTCAATGAAGGAAGCACACAGGGAATTGTATTATTTTTTAAAACTACAAAGATGTTTCACTTGTCCAGAGATTGACAAAAGGTGGCAGGACAAAACAGAAGTGAGAAAAGTTAACACATTCTTATGCTCACATTTTTACTTACCGGTACAGTATTTTTCTGAGAGCACAGGCTGTGTTGGACTTAGAAAGCAGAAACATGTAGTTTGCTCATTTCTGCAGTGGCATAAAGTCGGCGTTCTTTTCTTTATGGGACAGACTTCACAATAAACAGAAAATGTGAAGTGTTTTTTCAGTGCAGTGTTTTGCCTTCATCACTTGACAGATTTTTTCAGCAGAAACACAGTCGTTAGATAGAAAGCTCCCTCTTGCATACTCATGCAGTAATGTACACTCATGCGGAGTAGGACACAGTACAGCAGGAGAATGAGGGCTTGTACCCTAGCTTTGCAGAGGTGCAAGTGATTACCCACCCAGAGCAGTAGATCAGAACTCCTCTAGTGCACTTTGCCTTCTAAACGGCACAGCTGGTTCAATCTGAATCACTCCTTCTGCCAGATCCCTCATTTCTCCACCACGGCACTGCTGCATGAACTCCTTTCTCCAGAACCCAAGGTGTATAACCAAAGATACAATATTAGTATTCAATGCAAATGCACATTAAAGAATCCCTAAGAGTGATGAAATGCAAATAATATGCAAGTAACTTACTCTCCAGAATTTGTCAAGACAACAGCCATGTCCACAGCAGATGGCATCCAGAGACGAAACAGAGAAAAATCAGGCACCCAGCAGAGGGAAGCTCTGGTGACACCAGAGCCATCTTGAGTAATTTGGGCTTGTGAGCATCAGGACAGGACACCTCCAATACAGGGACAACCTCCTGCAGCCCATCTGATCTCTCTTTCAGTCTTTGAACAAAACAAGCAGCCACATTATCAGCCTCTTTAGGGAGAGAATGATCCTTAAACTCTGTTTCAGAAATTTTGAAATAGAGCATTGTCATGAAAAACATTTTTCTTTGTTTCAGCATTTTCAAATAAAACTTTGGGAGTTTAATAATTTTAAAGATGAAATGGCAAACAAAAGCAGAATGTTTTCTGCCAATATTTCAAATGTGGATTGGAAAGTAACACGGAAATGGGCATGGAGGAGGAATACCAGTTGTGAGGACAGCATAAGCACATCTGAATAAACAAGATCTGACACAAAATCTTCACTCAATTTTGTAACCAAAGTGTTACAGATTCAGAAAGCTGAGACCTTTCTCTTTTTCATGTCCTGGAAGTAGAAGTCATGGAAGTCCCCAGACAGATGCTATTTCACTTTCCCACAACTAAAAGACAAATGAATCTTTGAGGAAAGGCCTGCCTCTCAAACTGCCAGCTACCGATGTGACAGGCAGAGGAGATCCCCTGAGATTTAAATGAATATCCAACAAAATTCTGTAATCTGTGCCAACACAGCATTTAGGTGGCTGCTGATATGACACATAGGTTTTCAGCTATCAGCTAACAGCCTCAGCTACAAAAGGGAAAAAAAAAAAATCTTTTCCAGGATTAGCCTTTTATTTAGTGTTCAAGATATGTCAATGTGGAAAATGCAAAATGCTTTGCTTCCTTACTTAACAAGTCACCATCTGCATTAAAACAAGCAGAGTACTTAACATATTGCCAACAGAAAACCATTCTGGAACAAGGTATTCCAATAGCAAATCATTCACAGCAGAGGAAGGACTTTGTGGCATCAGCAGGTTCAGCTGTTAGCTACCCAGAGACCTTACCAAATATTTGCAATGTATTATAGGTAATTAAATGTTGAGGGGCTCATTTTGGAGAGCAAAGCCTGCTTGTTCTGTGCCTTGAAAATATGCTCGTAACAATGACAGGGCTTTTTTTAGTTCTAGCTTCATGTTATCATTAAGTGCAAGGTTATATCACACTTCAATTGATTAAGTGCAGATTGCCCAGGTAGACAGATTTGATTATGTTGCAAGTATGAGCTTGGGGAGAGTAATTAGTAGTTTCACCCTCATTTTGCATCTCCAGTTCCACATTTGGATTATGAGCAGAGCCTTTCAGGTTCCTTAATTTATTTTTACAAGATATCACAGATCCACAGCTGTTTGGCAGCAGACACAGAGGAAAGTGCATTTGTGAAACATACCAAGCCGTTAATAATTAAGGCATTTCTTGTTTTGGTGACATCCATCCTTGTTCAACTTATCTGCAGTCACAGTCAGAAATAGCTGTGGAAGAAAGGGAGCAAAGACAGCTAAACTGTTTAAGCAGCAGCATTAATGCCAACTGATTGATTTCGTAACCTGTTCACTGTTTTCTATTCCAAATTGTCAGGTGGCTGGCAAAGCATTCAGGAAACTGTACATTTCTTCAGTCATGATTTTCACAACCCAGGTTTTTTGTTCTTGACTTTTATTCTTTTGTCTTGCAGGGACATAGGCACAAAATCAGATTCTGAACTGTATGCTAGCATTAAGTTAATGAAAGATAAGAATAGACACTGACATCCCAAATAGCTCTATAAAGAATTTTGGTGCCTAGTACCCAGTAATGCACAGTATAGATGCAATTTAAAATGTTGAAAAGGAAAAAAAGTGTTTAAATACTTTTACAAGAGAACCATGACCATAAGTAGCCCCCCCAAAAGGACCGAAGATTTGGTTGGGAGAATTGCTGACTAAACTACAATATGTATAACTATTAAGTAGCTTACTAACCTCAGTAAATATATTTAAATGCCACAGGTGGAGTGGCTAAGTGAAATACATTTAATGTGGTACTACAATAGCATGTCACTCTCTGCCAGTATTTTCTTCCAGCATGTTTGGAGTTTGGAGTGCAGAACCTTGGGTCACCAGTCTTAGGCATTTGGAACTCTAGATTCATAGCAAAACCTCTCCCTAATCATTGCTTAAAATATAGAAGCACCTATTTGTTTCAGAAATCTGTTTCCTGAAGGTGGTTTGTCTTTATGGAAAACATCAGCTGGAAATCACAAAACAGGTCTGGATATTATTTAAAAGCATTCTTGTTTAAAAAAGTTACGTCGGCAATGTGCCGTAATCCTAATTACTGCAGAGAAATTAGCAAATAATTATACACAAATAAATGAAGCTAATCAAGGTTATTAGCACATTTGGTAGTCAGTTATTTCATTTGCTTTAGGCTATGTTACAGCATTGGTAGGTGAGAAACTGCTAAAGGAAATAAAACAAGAGAACTTTATTACGTGAGTATCCAACATTTCTATAAACATTTCAAATGTAGTGTTGAATCAGCTAAACTACTCAATATCACACTGGATTGGCTCTGGTAATGCATATTACCTATATTATGGGAATGGTTTTATATGGAAGGTAGGGTTGACAGTCCAATATATGCTATTTTCCAGTTTCTTCTAGAAGTGTGTCTACACAGTTAAAGGACATTTCTATGCCAGGCTTCTGCTTCAGGCTGTATTTGTTACTGGGGCTGTTTTGAGTGTTGTTGCCTAAATGTTTCTGTCATTTCAGGGAGCAAGACTTGAAGAAATCTGTTGGTTTCCCAATGTTAAAATATCTGATGGCAGAAGAGACAAATCTGGCACTACCATGTTTTGACGCGATGGCTGATTCCTGCTTTTAAGCCACACTTTTTCTGCCCTGTTATTGATCTACTCAAATTTTGCTAGTTTTTCAACTTTTGGTTTGTTCGTGTTGGGTGGAGACTTCTATTTTCTCATCAGTTTCCAAGAATTTCCTTTTCTCCAGTGTTGCTCAAGCTGCTCCAGCAACTGGGAGGGCACTGTCCCCTTGATGTGACTCATAGCCTCCAGGACACCCAGCCAAGGCAGATTTGTCTTTCATGGGTGTTTTGGGCTCTGCTGCTTCTCAGTGCTGTAGCAGAGATGACTCAAAGGCCAGAAAAATGAGAAAGAGAGGAATGAAGATCCTGGGAAGGCTGAGGTTCAGCGGTGGAAGAGAAAAGGATACTGGCAGCCCAAATGTATTGTGGCTGAACCAGGCAGAAAAGCAACTCACTACCCAAAAAAGCCCCAGGAGCACAGGGAAGGTGGCAGCAGCAACAGGTGGGGTAAGCCAAGGGGCAGGTGGCACATGTCTCTCTCAATGAAGCTGTCTACATTTTGCTGGTTCACTATTGGAGTCTTGTCCCCGGGGACAAGGGGTGCTAGTAAGATTAAGATTGGACTTTAATCAGTGCCAGTGTGCCATGGTGAACAGAGGTGTCCAGATATTAATCCTGCTGACATTTGCTGCTTTGCTTACCACAAATACCAGCTCACTTAATTGCTCTCGAAAGATTCACTCTCCCCATCTGTAGGACCAGGTTCTAGGTGACTGTGGTTCAGGAGAATGACAGCAGGATTTATACATGCATACTCAGAAGCACAATAAAAATGTTAGACTTCAAGACTTAATTACAATTCTCATACACACACATACTCAGCTCTTATTTTAGGACTGTCTCTCTCATTATATCAATACTAGTAAGTTAAACATTTCAAGGGAGCATTCCCAGGCACTGGAGCTGTCAGAGTTGCCTCCAGCTAAAGGCCACCCTGTGCCAGTGCTGGCTCTCAAACTGCCCTTAGAAACATATTGGGAGTTAGCACAGCCTGGGTTCTTTCCTATCAGACAGGTCAGATGTGACACCTTACCCCAAGGCATGGGGCAATTTAGCAGAGACATGGGCCATTTCACAGAAGCTATTTGATGAGTTCAGACATAGTTTTTGTATGATGCTATAGTCAACTTCCTGTTCCCTGTTCCTCATGCTTAATGGGGATTTTTTTTTTATTATGGCTTATTTTTAAAGTACAATAAGTTTTAGAAGAGAAACAATTCCACTGGTTAATTTTTATCAGATTTGCCCAGCTCTGCTTAACTTCCTAGAAGCTAGCTTGGACTGAGCATCTTCAAAAACTTCTCACAAGTATTAGCATGCAAGAACATGCTATATTAGTGGCATATCATACAGTTCCATAATGGTGTCATCCTCATAGTAGTAAATGTATTATTTGTTATATTGTCTTCTATTTTTTCTAATATTGGCTCAAATCATTGTAATAGTTGTAAATAATTGTGATGCTCACTTTTATCTTTGTAGGTTAAGTCCTTCTACCCATGACTCAGGTCCACAGAAGATCCTCATTAGCTTTTGAGAATTCTGAATTCATTCATCATTCATTGATTTATTAATCCATTCGTTCATTCATTCATTCATTCATTCATGCAGACGTGTTCTCATGAGCTCAGCCCTTGTTATGTTCCTCCACTTTTTTTCAGTGAGGTACAACTTCAGGTATTGAAATATTAAAGTATTGAATATTACTTCTCACCTGGGAAATGAGAAAGAATTCATTGTATAGTTTATGGATTATAAATGAGGAGGAACCACTGTTTTCATAGTCTGCAGTCGCCAGTGGAATGTTTCCAATACGTTGCAGATACGGAATGGCAAGATGAGACCTCACTGGGAGTATTGTGTGCAGTTCTGGTGTCCACAACATAAAAAGGACATGGAACTGTTGGAACAAGTCCAGAGGAGGGCCACGAGGATGATCAGGGGACTGGAGCACCTCCTGTATGAAGACAGGCTGAGAAAGTTGGGGCTGTTCAGCCTAGAGAAGAGAAGGCTTCATGGAGACCATGCAGTTGTGTGTCAACATTACCATTCAGTGATATTTTCTTTTTTCATTCATCAGATTTTTAAGAAAAATCTTTATATTTATCTCTACTTGTCAGTTTGAAGAAACCTGAATGTTTGATTTTATGTATATTTCCAGCAGAAATCACAAGTTAAAAACATATTGCCAAATACAAGAAGAACAGGATTACCTTGTGCTTACTATGTAAGACAGGACAGCAATTGTATGTTGCTCCTTATTTTTTTCTATTTCTCCTCTTTCTAGCCACAGTTAATAATTTATATAAAATTAAATACATTTATATAGCAGATTAATTAGGCATGCTTAAATTCTAAATAGTTGCCTTGTACAACTAGAAAAATGCTACAGTAAGAACAAAGTAGAGTAACTACTCAGAGCATCTTCAAATCCTTGAAAAGGAGTATTATTTACAGCAATTGCCAGATTAAAGTTAATTACTGTAACACTCCGCGACTCCTATATATGTCAAAAGAATGTGTATTTTTAAATCATGCCAAATGGCTGTACAGGCTATTAGGATTATTTTATGAAGCTGCTATAGTTGAGACAACATCTCACAACTTAGATTTATATGCCTAATAATGATCTGCTTTGTTTAATATATATTTTCAGTAATTTTGTGTGGTCTTCCTATTTTCTAGCTTAAATCAGTGGCAATGTGCTTGTTTAGCAGAGAGGCTCTGCTCCACAGCATTGTTTGTGCAGACTGTGCAACGTTACCCACTAAGTGTTTACTATATGAGGCACTAAAACTCAGATTTATGCTGCATCTTTAGAGGTGGTAGTCAGCTGCAGTTGCTATTACAACAATTCAATTTTTGTATAATACACAGTAAGCCTCCGTTGAGAATGGTTTTATACTCTTTTAATGCACTCCATATGCTGAAAGAAATAGTTTGAGATTAAGGGAGGTTTATGGTAGACGTTTGCTAAACTTCTTGTTTTCATTCGGAAACCCCAGAGGCCTGTTAATAGCCTGGTGTCAGCATCATACCCCAGCTTCTGGGGCTGGCTGCTGTCTCTGTTCTCCATCACATACAGGTCTGCACAGGGGTTATGCAGGCCAAAAGAGATGAAAAGTCACCATCCAGCCTTGTCTGGACCACTGCTTCTCAAATCTCTGCCTCTCCCCCCTGCCATCCTACCCATCTCATTTTCTTTTCTCTCCTGGCCTCAGTTTTGGACTATTTAATATTAAAAACCGCAATGGAGAAACTTCTGCTCTGATACTCCTGCTGTGGTTTTTTTTATATATTTTTTAATATATTACATGCAAACACGGCTCTACGCCATCTTTCTCGCCCATAGGCCTCCAACTTCTGTCTCGGTTTTTTCTGTAACTTAATAATGTGTTTGGCAGAAAAAGAATATAGATTATCTGTGAAATTCTTACAGGAGAGAAGCCAAACAAAATCATAGTTATAGATGGACTCAGTATCTCAATGACTGACATCAGAAAATAGAAAGGCAGTCAACATTTAGGGACCTTGTCATGCTTGTGAGGTGGGCTGATGCCAACCTCATGAAGTTTAAGCATGCCAAGTGCAAGGTACTACACCTGGGTCGGAGCAATCCAAGACACAGCTACAGGTTGGGCAGAGAAGAGATGCAGAGCAGCCCTGCGGAGAAGGACTTGGGGGTGATGGTCGATGAGAAAATGAACATGAGCCAGCTTCAGTGTGCCCTCACAGCCCAGAAAGCCAACTGTATCCTGGGCTGCATCAAAAGGAGCGTGACCAGCAGCATGTTGAAGGAAGTGATCCTGCCCCTCTACTCTGCTCTCATGAGACCTCACTTGGAGTATTGTGTGCAGTTCTGGTGTCCTCAACATAAAAAGGACATGGAACTGTTGGAACAAGTCCAGAGGAGGGCCACGAGAATGATCAGGGGACTGGAGCACCTCCCATATGAAGGCAGGCTGAGAAAGTTGGGGCTGTTCAGCCTGGAGAAGAGAAGGCTGCGCGGAGACCTCATAGCAGCCTTCCAGTATCTGAAGGGGGCCTATAGGGAAGCTGGGGAAGGACCCTTCACTAGGGACTGTAGTGACAGGACAACGGTTAACTGGTTAAAACTCAAACAGGAGAAGTTTAGATTGGATATAATGAGGAAGTTCTTTACTGTTAGGGTGGTGAGGCACTGGAATGGGTTGCCCAAGGAAGCTGCGAATGCTCCATCCCTGACGGTGTTCAGGGCCAGGTTGGGCAGATCCCTGGCTGGCATGGTTTAGTGTGAGGTGTCCCTGCCCATGGCAGGGGGTTGGAACTTGATGATCTTAAGGTCCTTTCCGAACCTAGCTATTCTACGATTCTGTGATTCTATGTCCTTGTACAGAGGAAGACAAATGCATTCCTATGCTAGGCAGATACATATAGAACTGTGTATCCAACTTATAAAATTATGCAGTTTCTCATGTGCGTGACCGTGTATAATTTACAGGCAGGGACAGTAACAAAGGGGTTTGTGAGGCAGGTTTTGTTCCCAGAAGTAGGGAATTGTGTGTGCTGATGGAGCAGCTTGGCTAACAGTGTCTTCAGCTAGGACAGACCACAAGAAGCAGAGAATATAAAGTCCTCCAAACCAAGAGAGAACAGTATCACCTCTAACTGTGCAGCATAAATCCAGCTTTTAGTTTCCAATACCATAAACAATTGATGGCTAATGTTGCACAGGCTGCACCACCATGCTCTGGAGCAGGGCCTGTCTACAATAACAAGCAGAGACACTAATCTATAGTAGAAAATATGAAGGTCACACAAAATTACCTCATATTATATATTAAGCAAAGTAATGCACTGACAGCCACTGACAATACTAGAAGCAGCCTTGTTCAAAAGGAGTCTGACTGCAGCATCCCAGAAACCTCAGAGCTTAGACACCAAAGATTTAGGAGAACCAGAAAGGAGAATTGCAGTAGACAAGTCACGTAGTGATTTGGACGTGATTAAAGATTTCAGAGTAGTGGCTGGTGCAGATCTGGGTAGAGCAACTCACAGCCCATCAGACAATGCTGAGAGAAAGTCAGGCGGCATCAGAGCTGACTCCAGGTATCTGCCTGGAGAACGAAGTAGAAGGCTGATTTAAGGGAAAATGAGAGTCTCGTTGAGAATGAAAGCATCAAAAAAGTGTTTAAGTTAGGAGGAAGATACTTCAGACAGTGAGCAAGGTTTTGTTGTAAGCTGGTGAGGGAGGCAGTGAAGAGCAGAGGGAGGGCTTGGTTGAAGAGAGGCACAACTGTGCTGTTCAAGACAGTCGGAGTGGTACGTTTGGAGACTGCTCTGAGCAACATTAAATTGAATGACATTCCACAGAGACAATGAACCTCAGTGAAAAAGCCTGGATGTAACTCACTTGGAAAAATAGTGTGCCAATAAATAAATGTTCCAGGAAGAAACTACATTACTACCAGAATTAACTTATGTGAAATTTGTCAAGTTAAAGGCCTCAGTGTTACTGGTCTCACCATATGTTTGTAATTTTTTTCCTTCAGAGCAGCTGGTATTTTCCTAGGATGTTCAGGTCATGCCCCTATTGTCTAACTATGACTAGCAACATTAAAACATTTCCCAATCCAATAAAGTCTGAAAGCTATTTCTTAACTAGCTGCACATTGTTTCATTTCTCCCCCTTTGTTGTTCCAGTGCCGTTCAGAAAAGCGTGCACTCCGTTTATGAAAGCAACCCCTCTTTAAACAATTTGTCTTCCCTTTTATTTTTTTTTTAAGCTTAATCACTTTGCTGGGAATGAAACCGTGAGTTGAAGCATTACTATCAATGTCTTGCAGAGAAAGTAAAGTATGTGAGAAGAAAAGGGTTACTGTGGGTGTTGCTGCTGAAACAGCACTGGGAAGGCCAGGCAGGCTCTCTACAGCTGTGTGGGCTTTTGGCTGCTGCAGTTAATAAACAAGGATCTGACAGACTGGCATGACTGCTCCTTCCCTCTTGTCAAGAAGCTGCTGTACACTATCATCAGTGACTGGGAAGAAAACGTGAAGTTTATCCTGCAGCTGAGGGAAATCACTGAGCAGTAAAAAACGGGGCCAGGTCAGTAATGCAGAGTGAGAGAGGTGGATCGATTTATAAAGCAGGTGGTGTCAGGCCCTGCACATTCTGAATATGACCAAAGCAAAATTATACATCTGGAAAGAAAAAAGGCATCTTGTAGTATGCATTAATATTCTCTGGAAAAAAATTGTCCTGCAGGGGACATGGTGTATAATTGACTGAACATCAGGTCCCGGTGACACAGTGTCATCTGAAGTGTCACTGTGATTTTGGATTTATAAATACATACATACATACATACCTGTGAGTCTGTGCAAGTCTTTGATGGGAATATGAACTTTATTCCTTGCCTAGACACATTTGAAGAGTCTGTACAACTCTCTTCCCAACCAAATAGAAGTTATGTGGTGGATACAGTCCAGAAGTTGTGCTGCATCTAAAAGGGTTGAGCATACCTGTTCATGACAAATCTCATGACCCCCCAAGCTGGAAATCACTTTCTTGTTCCCTGTAAATGCATACAGGGTTGAAAAACACCTGAAATGGCAAACCTGACAAAGCCTGAGGTGGTGCAGTTTACCCAAACATTGTGCTAAGTGGAACCACCACTGCCATTATCCTGCTGCAAGGCTTGGAATTGTAACTCCAAAACCTCCCTTCCAGGGAAGCAGTGGTGTTTCCATCCCACTGCCTGCCCCTGGGGTGTGTTGTGGAATTCTCATCTTCCCTGAGCCAACAAACCCTGGCAAGAGATGAAGTCAGGTTTTAAAGAACTGACGCCTTGTCTTACAGAAAATCGATGGAGCTTGTCCTCCTCAGTCACTTAGATAACCTGCTTATTCTTGGGGTTTTTGTCTGAATGACACTCCTAAATCCCTCACTGGATCTAGCTGCCAGGGATTGGGGGTTTGCTATTTCACACGCATTATTCCCGTACAACTGGAAGACAGGCTGGTCCCCATCAGGGGAGCACCCAGGGTGTAGTTTCCCATGCCCACTTCTCCCCCTCTCCTTCATCCTCCCTGCAAAGCCAGAAAGTTTCTGGGAGTGGCAGAGGTCAGGACACTCCCTCGGTGTTCCTCACAGAGGTATGCTGTGGAGCCGCAGCCCCCAGGCAGCTCCAGGCTTCCCTCCCATCAGTGTCCGGAGCAGTGCCAAGGGGGGCACCCCACACCAGAGCGGGTGGCACTGCCAGCAGTGGTCTCCAGCACTCCCTTCATCTCTCCCTGCTGGCTGTGCAGGCAGCTGGAGCCCAGCTGTCCCACTCCGACCTTGAAAAGAGGCAGCAGCACAGCAAGCGCTGAGCTTCGATTCAGACCACACAGGCGGTAATCTGGAAATGACACAGCTCTTTCTGGATCCAGCCCTTCAGCAGGAGAGAGAAAAAAATCCCTCTCTTTGGCCAGACTCAGCC
This sequence comes from Neopsephotus bourkii, assembly GCF_033783945.1. Taxonomy (NCBI): domain Eukaryota; kingdom Metazoa; phylum Chordata; class Aves; order Psittaciformes; family Psittacidae; genus Neopsephotus; species Neopsephotus bourkii. Next base: position 13,360,473 of record NW_026900570.1, read on the forward strand.
TTAACTTGGCGTTTGGCTTCATTGCATTCAACATGATAGCAAACATCCGACTGAATTCCTCTTCCCATCTGGGCTGTTCCCGTGGTTTCCCCGTCCCAGCTGACATTTCCTTCCTCTCCCACTTTACAAAGAATTCTTATAATCCTTTCTGCATGTTTTTCAGAATTAACAAGAATTAACAAGCACCTGTCTCGGAACTCTGTCTGTAACTATCTTTCAGCTTAATAAGCCCAGTGTTTCCAGCACCTAATTTAAGGGAAAGTTAAACAGAAACATGATATACCAGAAGCTTAAGGTATTACACAGGAATTACAAATGCTAAACGGGTAGCTAAGTCTGTAATTGAAGGCAAGGCATATTCTCTTTGCGAATGCTCTCGGGATTATTTGAACATCTCAACTGTCAGGAAACTAGTAAAGACATAATACTCAAAAGTTTTTTCTCCTCTCTAGAGAAGAGTGCTGCTTTTCTAGACTGTATGCTAAAAACATACATAGAATGAGGATCAACTACTTTTTAAGATTGCTCTGTAAACATATTTTGGTAATCCATCTGAGAATCTAGGATTTATATCTTTGGGGGGGGTGGGGGGGTTTGGAATGCTGCACAGTTTGAGCATCTGGAAGTTATATTTAGGGAGTTAATAGATATATGAACATACAGAAAATGTGTGCAACATGGCATCAAGGAATGGCCAATGACTAGAAAGGCTTCAGGAATTCAGCACAAAAAAGAAAGGTGGCTGCGGTTTCTAACCTGCAAGATTAGCAATAAGGATTTGGTGATGTGGATGTTCTTGAAGCCATTATATGAGAATACAGACAAAATGAAATATGCTTTGATCTACAGTTCCCATTTAGAAAACCCTAAAATTAGCTACTGCATATCATATGCTGAGTGTATCTTATAGATGACTGAGCAGGTCTGTAATTAACTTCAGTTCTTTGAGTGCAAAAGGAGATGTGGTTGATTATCATCCAGACAAGAGGCCTGGAAAATGCAGCACTGTCATGGATATATGGGTGTATAGTGCTCCCTACTAATTCTATTCAGTTATATAGTGCAATATTTTGATACATTTCTCAATCTTGGAAAATACTATATTTAAGACCAGATTATGATATTAGAATACACTGGATAAAAGTGTTCTGGGGAACAAAAGCTAGCAGCAAGTGCTGAAGACACAGACCAAAGCCCAGTATCAGAGCCAGGAGTTCCCATTCATGCTCCTGTCCCCAACACAAGAATATTTTTTAGAATCTTCTCAAACCATCTCTGCCTAATGGCCACAAAGTGATACCAGGTACACCCTGCTGCCACATCTGCCAAGCACCATTTAAACACCTGATGAGTTGGACAGTCCCTAAAAAGGTTCCCAGCAGGAAAAGTGGCTTGAAACAGCCTCAGCAGAGTCCTGGAGCAACTCTGAAAAGAACAGTCTGAGGGAAGGATTTAACTCCTTGTTATTAGGTAACACTGACATTTTTACTGTATTTTTTACCTAAGCTAAAATAACGCTTCTTTAGCAAAAGAGACAAACCATTGAGGTTTCAATTCACTTTGCTCAGCTTAGTCCCGCGAAATCGTACGTAATCACTAAGAAAGGTTCACAACTCCTTAAGCACAGAAATCGTACCTTGTTTATATTACCACTAGGTGGCCCAAAAATCAAAGAGAAAATACACCACTGCTCAACCTGCGATTAGAATAAACACACATCATTTAAAGACTACTATGTGCTGTCTATAATTCCAAATTTTCAGTAAATTGTCAAGCTTCCCTAGGTTAGTGGTAAATACTCCTCTAAGAGAGCAGAGCTGTCATAGCCTCAGATATGTTACAGCTCTTAAAGACAGACGTTGCTTGTGAATCTGTGGGAGAGCAACATCCAAATGAATAATTTGTACTTTTATCCTTCTTAAGATCAATTACTACTGAGTGAAGTCACCAGCTGACAAAGAGCAATGGAGGATGTTCAAAAGCCTCTAAAAGCAGCCTTAGCATCACATCATATTTTAATTTATTTTAACAAATCATCTGAACAAGTAACTTGTTTTGCTTCATAGTGATTACCTTTATTTATAACTGTTAGCAGCTTATGACTTGCAGTCTAACTTTCTATTACACATTGCTTTAGATTAAGGACAAACCTTGCAAATTAAACTCGTCCTTACCTGAAAGTAACTTACTGATAGGGAAGACTCCTGGGTATAGGTATATCTGCAATCAATCAAACCTGCTGGCTTAACAGCACTCTGCTCTTTTCAGGTCAAGTAAAATAAATAGAAAGGACAGTTTCTGTAGAACTTCAAGAGGCAGATTATGTTATCTTCTACCTTACAGTCAGCCATTATCCTACCACTGACTTATGAATTGCCTCCTATTGAAGATGATGGGACTTGTTAAACAGGAGGGTGTCAAAAGGAGAGACAAGGAGAGAGACATAGAAAGGATTTCTATTTTCTCATTATTCAAGTGCCTCAAGTGTTGTATGCAAATCTCCCATTTCTTACATGAAGCAAGACGGGGTATGAACCAAAATGAATACCTAGTCACAGTGATCCTTGCATTTCCCACACAAATCAAACACTTTCACAGAAGCTGTAGTCTGGGCAGTTAAAATACACCTGGACAATAAGCATGCTTTCATGTGGTCGCTCACTGATGGAGATTTTGGTATCCATATGTGCTCATCATAGCCGTAACTGAGAATTACTGATAGAGAGGAGTCTCACAGGGAACAATATGAAGGCTGATACCAGATTTCCACCTACACAGTCTTCTGTGGCACCTCTAAAAAAAATACAGCATGTGCTTGTTTTGTCTGCCTTTCCTGTTTGACCAGGCATGCTCAAACCTAGGGCTCACTATCACACCTTGGGCTTTAAAAAGAGAAAGGTACAGGTTCTCAAACAACAGTGATGGAAGGAGCTTGCCTTTTCCTTCCTACAGAGAAAGACCTTCAGAAAGCAGCAATGCTGACATAAAGGAAACATCCAGAAAAGCACCCCTCCCTTACAGTTGGAGGCATTGGTCTGTTAAATCAGATACACCTTTAAAATCTTCACAAGTGCCTTGCAAGTTGCCCTATGAGGACAACACCCTACTTTCTAACCAAGTTGTCATCATGATGCACACCAGCTTCACCCCCCAGGTTCAGAGGCATGGCATGCTCACATGGTCTGGGTCCTAGAACAAAGCTTCTGCCAAAAAACATCCCAGATGACTCTGAATACAGTACCCTGCTTAGAAGCAGATTACAAGCAAGAAGGAAGGAATAGCTCTTACTTCAGGGGCGCTGAGTTGTCACCACCAGTGCCAAAATCTTTCTTTGGCATTTTGCCTTAAGAATGAACTGCATCACTGCCAAGACACAATGGAACTTAAACTCCGTGGTACAACAAGCCCTGTACCACCCTCATGAGAGACAATTGCAAACCTTGTGCAAACCTGTTACAACAGGGAATAAACCACAGGATGTAGGAATTTACTACAAGCAAAAAAAACCCATACTTCTTTTTACTAGTGTTTTAATCCCTTTGCAACAGTTCTTGGTGGGGATGTCCCTGGCTGACGCCAGGTCCACAGAAACAGGCATGGGGCATCCTGATTGGGCTAAACACAAAAAGGGCATGCAGGAGAATCATACATCCTCCACACAATGGCTCTATTTTTTGTTTGTTTGTTTCCAGCATATCCATCTAAAAACTCTAACCTCTTCAGTAGTATCTTGATAACAAATAACGTATGCTGTTCTTGTTTTGTAAGATATTGTTGTCTTGAACTTCCATTGTGTTAAATGCATGTGCACACACATGTTTGCTATTCATTTTGGTTGTCCACCAGCTCTTGGAGGTGTGGTGGTGCTTGATAGTCTACCTCGTTTCAATGCACTGCATACTGGGTGCACTGCTCTGCACCATGCGCCTGGTGCAGAGCCCACTTTAAGGTCCCTTCCCTGATTTTCAAAGCCCTCCATGTCTGCTTCTGACTACAGTAACAAATGATTTGTTCCCTTTGTGGGAGGGGAAAAAAAACCCACCACATTATTTTGTTGCTCAGTAAGAGCAAAGTTGTGACCAGAACAGGCTGAACCTTCAGAGAAGCCAAAACAAGTCCAAAACAAAGTAAAAATAGCCACTACCTTCACCAAATCCAATCCAAATGAAATACAAAATGCTCTCACTACTGGAGCTGGCTCCCAGTCACACTGCCACTTCCTAACACAGGTTTCTGTACACAATTTCTTGAAGGGCAAAGGGGGTGCTCTTGGAAAGCACCACCTATGGCACAGTAGGAAGAAAAGGGCAAAGAAAAGGCTGGAGGATTAGTTTAGGCAAAGATAGTTTGAAAGCTTGGCTGGAATTAAGAGTTGCAGGGGTAACCCCCAACATCTTGTGTAATGACTGGTTGATTTAGATCTGTTTCTGATAAGCCTCTTTGTGCCCTCCTCATGAGCACTAGAGGTAAGTGCATGGAAAGGAAATATCCTATCATAGGCCTGACTCATCTGGGAAAGCTGACTGCTCCTCAGCCTGGTATCTAACTGGTCGCAGTTTCCCACATTCAGCTGCCTCTCCTACCTGCGGTGCCAGCAGCCTGCACAGTGCAGGGTGTACAGGCACACAGCTGTTCTGCAGGAAGGGACAGAGTGCCCTGATACAATCCTCAATGCCCTCCCACTCTGAGGAAGGGGAGTGAATGTATATTCAGCAGCAAAGAGTGAGGAAAAGGTGGAAAAATACAGTTTGTGTCTTGACAATCAGGGTTGGTTTTTCTTGTTTCAAAGAGAAAGAGCAAGCAGGCATTTATGGTCTTCATTTTCTAAAAAGGGGAATGTCTGTTCCTACAGTGCCACCTTCAGTTCTTTCTTGCTTATTGTCTCAGTTTTACCTAACCTCTCATTTTCTGACACCTACTACTATTTCTGTTAGTGAAAGACTAGACAAAAGCATTTGTGTGCATTTCTCTTTGTTACTAATTTGTATCACTAGAACACAACACTCTTCAGATCCAGAAGGTAACTCTTGAACATTTCTCAACAGTGTTAATTGTCTCTCTTGCACATTCTGGACTGACGAGGCAATCAGTTGTTTGCTGAGAAGGTAATGGGCAAGTAGGAGTAGGGAGGGGTACATCTTGCTGGTGTATTGCTAAGAAGGCAGGTTTTTTCCCAAACAAATCTAGTAGTTTGGTGTATGCTGTACATAAGATATGGATCTGAATGTCTATTGGGATAAGAATGAGCATAAGCAATAACAAATACAGCTTCTTCTGTCAAAGAATCAAACAACTGAGTTACAAAACAATTACGACAAACATAAAATCATGTTGGTTACACTGGCAAAATCATCTGCAGCTTGACCGCTCACTGAACGAACTTATCCTCAGTAATAATAAATTTTATACCCAGATAATTCAATGCAAGTCTAGTATTGTTTTGTCAACAAAAGCAGAAACAGAATCTACAGGGAATAGCAAATGCATATTATTCATTTCTGTAATCCAAGCTTTTTTTATATGGGGATATCTAATCAATAATCAATAGATATTTTAAGTCAAAGAAGTACCACATTAACCTCTCCAGAATATAAATCTGTTGTCACACTCTTCTCCACATCACATGCTACAAAGAGGATCTGCAATAACTTCTCGGAAGACATTTTTTTCATTGAAGTTCATTAAAGTACCACAGGCACATTTACATCAGCATCCATACTGCGCTCACAGGGTCTTGTCCCCAGGTGTTGAAGTTGATATTGCATGGTCACTGGCACCACCGCTAATTAGAAGACTAATTTCAGTATCCCAGGATGAGTCCTGCCCAAAGTGTTTATCACTTGGCAATACACGTTCCATGACTCAGTTCCATGAGGAAGCTGTAAAGATCCAGTTGCAGCACGGATAAAGGAAGGGTCTCACCTTCCCCATCTCCCAAGGGGTGTGTGCTGCCAAGTGTGGGTGCTGAGTGCCTCTGCTGTAACTAAAGTCCAGGGAGATCCTGAACCTGAGACGAGCACAGCAAGAGGGAAAGTACTGGTTGCCGCCTGTCCTGGCCCCGGGGGAACCCAGCGGGGGCTCAGTCAGTGGGGCTTTGCTTGCTTCAAACTTAGGCAAGCTCTGGTGAAGCACTGAGACTATCTGGGAATATAGGGGTCCAGGCAAGTAAAGAAAGGCTCTTTCCCTGCTTTTGCTGTGTCAATCATGAAAAGAGAGAAGCAGGGCCACTTAGGTGAAGTTACATGGTAGGTCACATAGAAAGCATTTCCCTTGCAGATAGCGCCAAAAGTACTGTAGGATAGGAGATCCTAAGGACACTTTGTGCTGCTTTGTATTAAAACATCTGGGGTATTTGGGAAGAATGGTAAAGGCCTGAAATGTGCATCTGAACTCCAGCTTGGAATGCCTTCCTTGATCTGTCCCTGGGAACAACCACAGAATCACAGAATGGTTTGGGTTGCAAGGGACCTTAAGATCATGTAGTTCCAACCCCCCTGCCATGGGGCAGGAACACCTTCCACTAGATCAGGTTGCTCAAAGCACTGTCCAGCCTGGCCTTGAGCACATCCAGGGACTGGGCAATCTGATAAAGCAGTACACATATGGCCAGTGAGACCATGATTTCAAACTTCATGTAGGTGTTTTTTCCCTAGCTAAAAAGTTAATGTCTTAGTTGTCTCCTGCCTTGAAGCTAGCATAGTTATGTGTGCATGTAAAAAATGAAGGTGCTATTTACTAGCATTTTATGCCTGCACTACCCAGCATAAGCAGTTGAAAAAGGTTTCTGTTGCTGTTGGTTCAGACCTTAATGCAACTGCATCAAAGCTAGCTTCTTCTAATGGACTGAAACACTGACGTATTTATTTTAACTTAAAACATTTAGAAGCTCAATGAAGAAATGGGAAGCACTTCCCCTCAATGTGATACATACTACCAGAAGAGCTGCTGATACTCAGCTGTCTCCTTCCAGCAGCAAGAGCCAAGGCACCAGGTGATACAGCCCCAACACACATCTGTAATCCCTGTAAATTGGGGCTGTTCAGCCTGGAGAAGAGAAGGCTGCATGGAGACCTCATAGCAGCCTTCCAGTATCTGAAGGGAGCCTATAGGGATGCTGGGGATGGACTCTTCATTGGGGACTGTAGTGATAGGACAAGGGGTAATGGGTTCAAACTTAAACAGGGGAAGTTTAGATTGGATATAAGGAGGAAATTCTTTCCTGTTAGGGTGGTGAGGCACTGGAATGGGTTGTCCAGGGAGGTTGTGAATGCTCCATCCCTGCCAGTGTTCAAGGCCAGGCTGGACGAGGCCTTGAGTAATATGGTTTAGAGTGAGGTGTCCCTGCCCATGACAGGGGGGTTGGAACTTGATGTTCTTAAGGTCCTTTCCAACCCTAACTATTCTATTATTCTATGATTCTATGATTCTATTTCAATCCCTGTCATGGTTTCTCAAGTGCACTGTTATATCACATTGTGCTGAAAGGAAATTACTTCACATGGATTCTACTGTTGATTGCATGAAAAACTAATGATTTTTTGCCTGCCAATAAAACAGGACTTTCCCATGACTGCTACCAATACGTTCCATACTCAGGGTGTGACTCCTAAAAGTGCTTCTATCACCATCTTCCAGAGGAGTGACCTTTCTCTTCATTTGCCTCCCTACATCATAAAATAGAACAGACTTTTTGTTTGTTTCCATCTCCAAAGTATGTCATCAAAATAGCCACATATTTGCTATGGAAGTGAAGATCTAATATTTTTATCTAAAACATCAGATTAACAAAGCATCACTCATAGATGGCATTGGGTGCAAACTATTTTAAGACTATATTTAGAAAAGGGACTAAAGTGTCTGTATCAGATGCTTTAAGGATCTCTCACCGGTAATTTCTCTTTGCACTACTTCTGCCAAGTACATTCTGAACTCTGCAGTACAAAACCCCTGCCTGCTAACTGACACGGCATTTGTGCTTCAGATTAATATCCTCCTGGTTGTCTTTCTGACAATAGGCTAATGAGCCAACCAGAACAGCTTTGCATGGGAGGAAATTAATAAAACATGAATTGGAGAGCCAGTCTATAAACAGAAATCGCTCAGATTGTATAGCTAGTCTGTCACATTATTGATGAAGTGCATCCATTTCCTGCTGGAGACATTCATCCACCTTCAACACAGCCCACTCGCATCTTGGAACAGTGACTCTGTCTCTCAGTAATACCTTACAGGTTTTCAAATTTTCCATGATTTTAATACCTTCTGAGATTATATTCTCATGCTGACAAAGCTAGAAGGAAAAATCTACCTACACTACTTTGGGAAAGCTGGAAATGCCATATTTGTGGGTTAAAAACCATATCAGACACATATGGTGTATCTGACCCACTGGCTGCAGCACCCATGTGTCATACAGATGGCCTGACCATGAGCTGTGAGCCCCACATGTGCCCAGTCCCCCAGTCCACACACACTGCTGACAGGCAGCCCCTGCCTGTGGACAAGTAGGGCTAGATTAAACTAGGGCTATTGCACCTCCACACACCAGCTGCCTGCGAGGGGATCCACCACCACTCCCAGCTTTTACATTAATGTTGGAAGAGCTTCGGAAAGGGTTGCATCAGTGAAGAGGTACAGGCCTGCTGCTACCAGCTGAAGTACTGTGGCCTCTGGCACAATGCTAAGCAGTTCTGACCCACTGTTCCAAAAGGTCCTTTCTGAACTCAAACTCTTCTCAATAGAGTAATCATTCTCTTCTCAAAAGAGTTAATCATTATATAGTGCCTGTCTGACAACATACCTGATGTGATCTGCTCATAGTTCTTTTTTGATGTACAGCTTCTGTCCCCATTTCACTATTTGCTATCAAAAAAGGAATGTCTGCTATTAGTTCCAAAGAACTAAACTGATCATCTGAGGCAGGTTGGTTGCTTGGGATTTTTTTCTTCTCTTGAGGGGGTGGGAGGGTTAGGACATGGTGGGAGAGCAGAAGCCAAACGTTATTTTCTTGATTCCTTAGTGAAAAGCAAAGTGGGCAAAGTGAGCACAGGCAAATCCATTTCAGTACAAAGGCAAGGCATCCTAGGAGAGCACAAACCAGAGCTTATGTAAGAGACATTACACACCTCATTACGGAATTCAAAATATTTGACAAGGCAAAGCCTGTTGAGAGCTGTAAATAAAGCATGAAGGTAGGTGCTCCGGGGCAAAAATGAGAACAAGCAGATACGAAAAGATAAAAAGGTGAGTTTAAGCTCCTCCATCTAAGGTCTTTTAAAACACTCTAAAGGTTGGATGTTTTTCAGTGACATCCTGTTTGTTCAGCAGAGCAAGTGACAAGCACAGGGCAAACCTGATTGCTTGGCGTAGAAAACACACTGCAGTACAACAATTACCTTGGTATGCTAAGTGTCATTGTGGAACATAAAGCTATCTGGCTGGTGCTTAAATGAGTGTAAGAAGAATTTATTAGCATTTTTATGGAGATTAAACCTGTTCTTGTTTTATAATTTAGCAGCAAGGTGATATTGATACACAAGGATCTGACGGATGGAAGTGTCTCATCACTGAATCTTGTTTGTGCAAGGCTGCTAAATCAGGCTGTGCAGTCCTTACTCCTGTGAGCAGGTCTACTCACTTTAATGGGATAGCAAAGGTCTGCGTCCCTTCAGCTTTTATACAAATTCAAAGCTCACAAAACACAGCTACCTCAGTGAGGAGATAGCAGCACATTCAAGAATAGCACACCTACACCATTGCTACAGGCTGGAGTTGCCAATCTGAAAGGCATCACAAACTGTTCCCACAAAATGTAATTGAAGCTGGGTTTCAGCAGAGATTAGCTGAAAACTCAGCTCAAGGGCACTTTTTGAACATGAAGGGCTCAACAAAATCCCCTGGCTTCCAAAATTCAAACCTGCTGCAATGTAACATGAGCAACAATTTTAAAGTACTGACAAGGAACAAGTAACTGATGAAACTACCTCTTTCATTACTGGTAGAGAAAATAGTCCATATCCTTCCTTGTAGTACAGCTTTTGCTTTTCATTTTTAAAATGCACGTGTTTGGCCAGCAGAACCTAACTTAGCATTCGATTTCTATACCAATCACAGTATCAGACAACAGACCACTAGTGGTAAAACAGCACAGCATAACATACCACACAGATTTGCCTTATTGCAGCAATTCTACATTACATTCACCTAGCTAATCCATTTGGAGTATTAGCAATCCAATATTTCATTAGCAATCTAGTATTTCTCTAATTTTGCTGAGGACTGTAACCCTTACAGGAGAATGAAATGAGTACATACTGCAGAGATTACTTTGTCCTCCTCTCAAGGCAAAAGAATCATCATAAAAAATCTCATCCCATGATGGGATCAGAAGGCCACATAGCAAGGGGAGAAGGTTTCCACAAAAAGACACTTTCTCAGGTCTCAGCAGCAACTGCATGTAAAAGGCTTGACTAGGGTTTAGGCATTTAACAGCTGGCAGTTTAGAAGGGGGGACTATCTCTTTATTCCCCTGCTATACCACCACCTACAGTTAAGCTTGCCATGAGACTCTGCATACAGTATTTCTCTTGGGGCAGAGCATCAGACATATCAGCTCCACAAATTATAACAATGTTAGAAATCAGGCACATATGCAGTATTTGTGTAAGAGCCCAAAGACACAACGCTGAATCTGCAAGTCATTCCCTATGGGCAGCTAGGCACCCTTCTCCTGGTTCGGCATTATCCCCCCTCAGGTTTTGAAGACCAGAGCTCCCAGTCCCAGGGCCTCATCTGCAGCATTCAAGCGCAGATACATTACATCTTTGTACTGTGGCATAATCATCTGCTCTCATTTGTTATGAGTTCCTTTCCTAAACGTTTTTCTGATTCAATTTGCCTTTGACTCTTGACAACTATTGAACTGATGCCTTCAGAAAACTATCTACAATAACTCATATGCCTCTCTCTGAGTGGTATTAGGGAATTAAATCCTTTACTGACTATGCTTATACTTAGAGGTATAGTTTTATTCTTGTATGCATTACCTTATAATTATTGACATTGAATTTCATGTGTCGTTTCATTAATCAGTCAGCTCTGCAATCTGCTCATCTAATTCAAGATCAGACTATTCTAAGAAAATATTCTGGTTTATTATCTGCATTACTGTCACTCATTTCATTATTCGTGTCTTCTTACCATATCCTTTATGTTTCAAATGGCATAATCGTAAGCCCAAATCCAGGTGATAAGCCACAGATAACCTCCTATTTGCTCCAACATACAGTCATGAAAAACCTAAACATGAAGCAGGTTCTGTTGGAGTCCTCCTCTAAAAGCCTTATGTCCTAAATACTCCCCCACCTTACGCACTATACCTGCCCTTCATGATGTGCCTTCATGCAGGCTGTGAAACTGTCCTCTCCTGGGTGTGGTGTGGTGTAAAATGGGGGAGGACAGTGGGTTGAGCTGAGGACCCGAGCTCTCATCAACATACATTAAAACTACACCTCTGAAACTTCCTACCAGCAGCATCTGAGACAGTGGCAAACCTGGCCCATCACAGATGCATAGCATCTGTGAAAGAGAGGGGAGTGTGAAAGAGAGGGAAGTACATCATTCTGGCTGTCCCTGTGTCTCTTTGCTTAGGGATCTCTTTGATATCAGGTCCTTGTTTTATTGTCTTCACCTGTTGGTGAAAACAAGGATCCATGGCAAGAGCCTCCTTATGAATGGGAAAGTTGCTATTTCAATCTCCCACTGTCTTTTCAATTGCTTCCACCAATGACTTGGCATGGATGTCAGACTTCTTAGTCTGTAATTTTCAGATATTCCTCAAACCCTATTTAAAAACTGGTGACCCATTTGCATCCTTCGTTTTTTTTCATCATTAAGTGCTTTAAGAAGTAACTCAAATAGGACAGTTGTGGTTCCATAGATTCATACCAGAATACTGCTTCTGCATGAATTTGTTCGGTCCTGAGAACTGGTGAGGTTCAGTTTACTGGTTTATTCCAGTCAGAGTTTCTCACACTCATCTCTTGCAAAAAATGACCCCAGTAGGAGCCTCACTGACCTCTCCTGTAACCCGCACTATCAGAAACACATCATTTAGCTCTGCTGCATGGTCCTGTCTTCACAGAGTGCCTTTTCTACACCTGCGTCATGTATTGGCCTGGTTGACTTTATGGGCAGCTTCCTCCTTTTATGTTTTGGTAAACGTTTTATAGCAGCTTTCACACCCTTATTAGGTTGCCCCTCTAAACCCTCTCTGGTAGTGTGACACTCGCCACAGTTTATGATCTTTTCTATTTTCGTTGTTCAGATAAAATTTCCACTTTTTAAAACATGCCTTTGGTATCATTTAGTAGTTCTCACTGCCTTGATGTTTGACCATGCCAACATTTTGTTTTCCTTTCAGTCCTTTAAAAGTCTTCTCTAGTAGGTGGTATATATTTTCTCCATGCTCCTAAAATAGTGTTCTGAAGCTGTGTCCATGCTGCCAACACACATTCTCCTGGTTTATTTAATCTTCTGGTTTTCTACATCCCATCTCACTGATTTATTGCAGCTCTGCTTTCCAAAAATCCTAAGTCAGCTGCACATATCATCTCAGATTTTTGTTGTTCAAGAATAGAAAAGCTACACTCGAAACACCATCTTCTCGTGGGAATGACCCCAGCAACATGGGCTCCTGTGAGAGGATTATTGTGAAGTCAAAGGACTAGCATGAGAAAGGGCTTTGAGGAGCAGAACCCTGTAAATTTTAAGCCAAATATAAAAATAAGATTATTTTTATATATTGCTCTTTTGTGCCCTTGTTGCCTGCCTACCTTCCGCTTGATTTTGGGTATTTACACACCAGAATAATCATTTGCATCTAAATGGCATAAATTAGGCATAGCCTTGTTATCCAACCTTATGGAATATTCATTCTTCAAGGAATTGCAATTAAAAAATTGCTATATAAAAGAAAGAAATTTGTAATTAAGAATGAAATTTAACCTTCTTTTAAAGAGTAAATCTGCTTTCCATATACTTACGAAAGTTGTGTCTACTACACGCACCCTGAATTGCTTCTCTCAAATAGCTATTTAAATAGCTGCATTAATTACAATCTCCTCTGGATTCAAAACTTGCTGTGGACTGGAAGATAAGGTTTAATCAGGTCACTCTTTCACTCCCATGACTCTTTTGCTGACCTGCATGAAGGCAGCTGCCGTCTGAGCTGCTGTACAAATAGAGGGTAGCAACATCCTACAGAAGAATATGAGTCTTACAAGTGTTCATTTTTGCCTGTTGGGTGCTGACTGTAGGAACCATGCCTGTCAAAGGTAAAGCACAACTTTTATCTCCTAAGTCTGAGAGAGTGAGTGTCTGAGGATGTATGTGAAGCCCCGTGCCCTGGTGTCCCAGGTGACTGTAGTGGGAATCAGGTGAGGTGCAGCTCAGGTCCCTTTTGGCCAGTGGGTTTCGTCGCCTTCCAGTGGAAATCCAGACTTTGCAGAGGGACGCTTCACACTTGGATCTCCATTCATTGGGATGCTGGGGCATGCTGGGGCACACAGGTAGTCCCAGAAGATACAAGACCTTCTCAGCTACCAGGCTTTTGACCTAAACTGAACCCAGAATCAAAGATAGGTTGTGGTTGCTCTACTTCATTTCACACTGCTACAGCACAGGCTGGGAACATCATCCACCCAGGGACAGCAAAAAGAGCCCAACATTCTGATCCACCATCTTGCACCCAGCATGGGGTACGTGTCTCTGTGGGCAGATCAGAGATCACGCCAGCAGCTAGAGAACACCCAGAGAGCCTTTGTATTCTGAGGAATACTGCCTCCTCCAGGTCAATAAACCCTGCGTATGTGAACCCCTGTGCAGACTCCTGGTTTTCTTCTTACTTTGGTGTAATTATAAAGTAATTTGTCTGAAATCAGAGAAAGCAGAAACAGATAAGCCAGAAGGACTGAAAAAGGACTTTACCTTTATAAGCCTTAACTGACCTTTCCTCCATGCAGCTAACAGCTCCCATGGGTTTTGTGGTGGTGTTGGTTTGGGGGTTTTTGTGAGCTGGCCTTCATGGTGGTCTTCTTCTCTTATGGTTTCCACAGAAGCAAAGTCAAATCATGTATGCTGGCTCCTGTTTTCCTTCAGAAAACAAAATCTGAAATAGCAGCTAATGCCTCACTGACCATGTACATCAACCAGCAAATTCGTCCTCTTATTTCAACATTAACATGTCCAAATCAGAGCAACCACCACAAAAGGAAGTATTTGGGTTAGGTCTAACTGTATAGAAGAGGTCTGTTTCTTTTTTCCTATATGTGTTACAGTGGCTCACGTTAACCAGGTGTATGGCTCCCATCAGCTGCAACATGATTGATTCGCAGGTGTCCGAGTCAGGTTCCCGAGTGTCCCTATGGTTCTGGACTTCAGTTTGCAATGACACCTGCAATTCAAAAAGGAAGTGGTTTTAGCTGCTCACAAGGCAGTATCAAGAGCATGCCAAAGCACATGACAGAAAACATCACTGCAGTCCTGCAACTCCTTCAGGTCCCTCTCATGAAGGTTTTAGGGTTTTTCTTTCGAAATTTATCTCAGACTTCTGCAGAGATAAAAATGGGAGACAACATTACCAGGAGCTGGTGACTTTGTTCAGTTTAAACAGACAGGAAAATAAAGGCTTATGATTTAAGTGTCAGCTCCACCTTTACCACTAAGTCCTTAATGCAGCACTAAAATGACTCTATTGCGGAAGAAAAAAACCCCACTATCACAGTATTGAAGAGGTTTGATCTCTTCCAATGTACAAGTGACAGAAGTTTAATCCTGGATGTATTTCAAACAAGAATGAAGTGCACAAATTGCCCAACAAAGCTCATAAAACAAAGTTGAGTAAGAAGCCTAGCAACCATGAGCTGTTTTAACATGTTTATCCTGAAAATTTCCTCAGCAACTGTAACCACCCCACTAATAAAGGCTACATTAGGTATGCCCTGAGAAGAGACTTTTAATCACATTTTCATGGACATGCTGTGAGTAGACTGTCAGCTGGTTTTAAGGTTAAGCTGGTTTTGCACTTCAGATCTATATGACTATGGGAATGACAAACAGTGCCATTACAACACTGTGGCCCTACCTTTTCCAGAACCAAATCAGTTGCACAACAGGTCATATGTTCAAAGACTGTAAATATGAATCTCAGTAAGCAATTCACACAATTCAAAATTCAATGGAAAAGAATTACCTTCTGCTCAAAACTTAAAGGCATGTCCCAGCAAGTTAAAATGTGATATTTCTGTTTAGAAATTACAACCAACTCTTGCTTTCTATGGACATTCAGTGCTTCACTAGCTCTGGCAGGGATTTTGAATACAAAATATTAGTAACAAATTATAACAGAAAACCCAGCAGAGAAAAAGCAGATCAGCCTCTGTGCAACGTATTTCTTCACTATCTAGAACAGCAAAAGCAGCCTTTTAAAACCCCATCTGGTTATCTGACCATGATGTTGTATAGAACTGGTCTGTGAAAATAAATATCCAGTATTTGTGTTTCTTTGCAGTTTGGCATTTTTCGGGGGTATTTGCAGCACTTCTGGAGAATAAGAAAATTTATTCCATGTACGTATTTGTGATTATATTATTTTGAAACTTTACACAGTTATCCTACACTTGCCTTTCCTTTCTCATCCAGCTTACGCCTCACTAAATGAATGAGGGAAGAGAAATATACCCACAGAGTTTTATTCTAAAGACATCTTCACAAAGGAGATCTTGCATATGTTTCTTCGTCTAGCTGAGTACAGCTCTTTCTGCTAATGAAAAATCCCTTAATTGACTTCATTCAAATCACCCCAGGTGGGTGATTAAAAGATTGATTAGGGATTTGTCCCCTGCCTGTCAAGTCTGACTGCAGCTCACTTAGATTAATAGTGTATCTCTCCCTGAGCTTGAAATGATAATGCACTGCTTGATTGACTGAAGTGTCCCTGGGTCAAATCAAATAGGACAAATGGATGCTACAGAACATCTCCCCAGTTGACATACAACATTAGCTGCTTTTCAATGCACAGTATTTTTACCTTACCTTTACTGCCCTACAGCATTTCATGACCACTGAATCAGAGAAATAAAATCTCTTTATAAGTGGGGAAATGAGAAGGGAGGAAAGAAAGCAATCCACAAAACAATGAGTTTATTAACACTTGCTTACCCCAAAAAAAACAATTTTCCTCTGGAAAGATTCTTCTCTAAACACCTACTAGGTTTCTGCTCTTCCCATGCAAGCTTGGCATCTTTAACTAGCAGTTTCTGTCAGGACCCCATGCAAGATCATAACCTTGCACACCCTTGTGTTCATCTAAACCTTTCTGGGAATTACACATTTGAAACTAATGTTGTGCCTTTATTGCCTAGAATCCAAAACAGGATACTGCAACAGCAGGGAAGGTGGGAAGTTGGTGGGATTAATCTGAGCAGAATGTTTCAAAGGCCTTCTCCCAGGAGGAGATTCCCAGCTATCTGATACCTACCTTCTGGGGTGAGGCAACATGATGAATGCCCCCCAAATGAAAAACTAGTAAATGCTGGGAAAAATGCCTCTATTAAGTGAAGGCAATCAAAAAGTGGAATAAAAATACTCCTCAAAAGGAGACATCTCTCAAATTATTTCAGTTGGTGAAAAAGGTTTGGTGTCAGAAAGGATGCTGCAGTGGTCTTTACCGATAGTACCATGGGCTTCAGTATCAAAGACAATTGTAGAGATTTCCAGGTTCCAGTGAAACAAAAGTCCCCAAAAGTTGAAAAGGTGAATTGAGTGGAGGGTATTTGTTTGGAGGAGAAACAATATAAACAGCATCACAGCAAATTCAGAGGGAATTGTAACCAAATCAAAGCTGAGGGCACTGAGCCTGCTGGTGGCCAACAGGTGAAGCAGACCTGGATGCATTTCTTACAGAGACAGAGGTGTGGATATGAGGTGCCAGTGCAGCAGCTGGTTCTCAAGAGTAGCTGAAGAACGGTTTGCATTAGCGAAAATCCATTGCTGAGCCCCAGACTCTGGTAAAGGCTCTTTTTCCTCCACAGAAAGCAGGCCTGGCTGACTGATCTACTGAAAGCCACAGCTCATTTTTGCAGAGATCACTGTTACAATCTGAGCCATCTTGATCCCCTGTTCAGCTGAACTGACCTCTCTTGTGCTTGGATCATTGCTCATCTGCAGCTCTGTCGAGAGACAAGCTGAGTTCTTTCTCATAGGAATTTCTGAAATACAGCCAGCCATCACTGACCTTTCTATTAAAAACAACATTAAACTTGATTCTCAGGCTAAGTACTTCTTGAGAAAGATACGCAAACTGCATATTTCTCAGGGAAGTGGCCACAAATAAAAACATGTATTTTAACATCTGTCACTTGAGGATCCAACTCCTGGAATGGAAAGGTGCTCAAACCAATGTCTTGATGCCTAAATACTCAGGTGGTGATTATTGTACAAGTTTTCTGGTATTGTCTCATTACTGAAATATGAAATAAGGCAAAATAAGTGACTGCCATAACAAATAATGTGACAGCCTGCACAGGACATCTAGCGGGACATCACAAGTTGCCCTCACAGCTGCCATCAGAGGGAGCAGGACAAACAGCATCCAGCTCTCCTGGATGAGAAAGTCCACTCCAACACTCACCCCATCCCACCTATCATAATAGAGCACACAGCATTCTTGGGGGATACCATTAAGTAGGCAGGCTGCCAAATCAAGGTATTCTAAAGAACAAATGATCATTGAAAACAAGAAGAGGTTTCTTTCCCATCATTTGTTTTCTACTGAATGGTTTGCTCTGCTTTCTACAGCAGCCATTCTCTGCCCATGGGGTGACAGAGCACAGCTCCACTGCTGGGAGAGGCATTAAAAGACAGGACAATGGTTGGGGGTGGGATTTCTATCACTGTAACCAAATCCTGATAATACTTTGGTGTGCACACAAGAATATACACAGTAGTGCTTGCAATATCAGGAGTTGTGTTGCAACTCCTGAACCTGTCTGTGTTACAATCTCCATTTCTTGTACCATCTGTTATGAGCTGAAGCCACTACAACAGCCTGGGAATTCTGAAGTATTTCAGCAGTTGAGGAAATATAGTGAAGCTGCTTTTCTTCGCAAGGAGGGTAACTGATCAAGTTTTATAAACATTACAGTATTTTTGCTTTTAATGCTAACTTCTTTAAAGCAAGCTGGCATTAAATGCAGTGCAAATAGATCACACACAACTGCTGATCAGCAGAAAGTCTTAAGAATATTAGCTTTAGAAGGGTCTTCTTAACACAAATTGTCTTAATGCCCTGTGACTCTTAAATTCACAAAAGTCCACATAAAATGCCTCTCTTTCAACATCATTTTATGGCTTTCTCTCTCTGTTCTAATTAAAACATACTTAGTGTCCAATACGTTCTGCTAGTACTTTAGTAAAGGCAGATATGAAAAGTAAAATGATTAATGACTAATGATTGACATTTCCCCCTTTCCACCCGATTAACAAAGTTTCCAGTCATTTGTTCTATTTAGCCTAATGGTAGCCAGACCTAAGACCATTAAGTAATATAGATAAAACAGGGAGGCACAATGTGCTGCAGCTTATTAAAGAGCATTTTACATTATTCTAAAAGCTCTTAACCTTAATAGACCTTGAATATTCCATTAAAAAATTAACTAAATAGTAATTTTTTTAATTCTGTGGATTTTATATACAATGCTTAATGATTTATTCAGCATTCAAGAATGTCCAGAAATAAAGTCTCTGCAGTCTCTGAATGATTCTAGAAGCAGGCTTCTTAAGCATGATGATAATGCAGTGATAAATAGCCTAATGCTGGCAATGTAACAATTTACCTTCTTGTGCAGATGGAATCACCACTTTGTGGAAGAAAAATGCTTCCTCCTAGATCTTCCTAAATTTGAGTTCCCTATTTACTGATTTATTTGGATTCTCTTTCTTACTGCATGTTTATGTTTAACGGGGAAGTGACTGGCTGAATCTGAGAGACAGACCTTAGTTTTCTTAACATTAATTCATTATGCAGCACTTCTGTGTGCCTGCAGTGGCCTTTTGTTTAAACAGCTAAGTTAGAGAGACCTTTAATGTTAATATCAATTTATTTGTGTGGGGTTTATACTGTCTTAAATTATTACACTGTTACATTAAAAATGACATTTTACAAAGAATTTCTATCCTATTTCAAATTTATTTCTCTTTTATCCAATATTCCCTGCAGGCTGAGAGAGACCTTCAAGATAAAGGTTAATGCTGACATTTATGGTTCAAATGTTTTGTTTGTATTTGCCCATAACCACATAAAAGCAAATTAATCTCATTTCCATATATACTTGGTAGCAACAACAGTTTTCACCAGCACTTTGTACGTAGAAGACAAATGTTTTCTTGTTATTACTTAAAAATGGTGAAGATAATGAGTTGAGCAACCTTTTGAGCAGAGGCAGATTTCAGAGCTCTCACTGCATTATGCAAACTTTGAAAATGTAATTGGGTTACCAAAAATCACATTAAGTTGTCATACATATTACTTGCCTCTCACAGTATTGCTGATTATTGAAGTATTTTGCATGGATGCAATTTTTTACGATGCACTTTTTAAATTCCCTTATAAACTCATTGACTTTAAACTCCAAATCATAATTTTGG
Source organism: Neopsephotus bourkii (assembly GCF_033783945.1). Classification (NCBI taxonomy): domain Eukaryota; kingdom Metazoa; phylum Chordata; class Aves; order Psittaciformes; family Psittacidae; genus Neopsephotus; species Neopsephotus bourkii. The sequence goes on from NW_026900570.1 coordinate 13,380,177, forward strand.
TTGTTAGTGATGCAGCAAAACACTTGGCCACATCAAAGAGAACAGCCCCAAACCATTCACCATCAAGATTCATACACAATATGCTTTATTTTCTGCTTCCTGTTCAAAATCCAGTAAATAAAAAAAAAAACACATTTATTTATTTTAAATCATATGTTACCTTTAACACCTTTATTTTCTGTAATCAGACCTTTATGATGACTCCCATGTACACATTAGAATAAGAAGCTTTATTATCAGATTAGTATTTCATCTTTGCTCAATATGCAGATATGCACAAGCTTCAGTTCAGAGTCCTCTAAATTGATCAGACATGACAAAACCTCACTTATCCCACCGGGATTAGCCTCCCTTGATATGTAAGCACAATCAAAAACATTAATCAATCAATTATTTCTTTTTATGGTTAGCTTCAGTCCAACTTTCTTTCGGTGGCAAACGTGATCATTAGATCACTTCTGGCAATTTTAAGAGAAACTTGATAAGAAGCAAATTTAATTCACAAAGCAGTCATTATTATACTTCATTGAACAGTGTCCAGCATGTGTTTGACCTGCTCAGTCCAACACATGACTGGCTTCAGCCAGTCACAGCTTTCCCAGCAGCAACATCAAACACCAGCAGAAGAGAGCAGCAGAAGAGGAGGCTGTGTTGTTTCCCCTGGGTTTGCTGCTACTCTTTTCTTTCGCTCACCTCAGTTATAGTGCTTGGATTGACTGTTTGTCTGCTTTGACAAGGGCACCCAGGCAGAGGAACACCATCCCCAGCTACACCTCCCAACTGCTCTGCACTGCCCACAGTCACTCAGCTCAACCTACAATAAGATTTGGATCACTACACTTTGCACTGGACCTGGAGAATCCTGTTTCTCCTTCCCACTGCCCTACCTGGACCCACTGTGGTTGCATATCTGCAGATGATCCCAGCACCACACTCACAGTGTTTGCGGTCCACCTGCTTTTTGCCAGCCACAGTACAAGAACCCTCACCAGAGCTGGGAATCTGGGTGGTCAGTGAGCAGGCTCCAAAGGGGCCTGACAGATCATCTGTTCCTAGGGTCTGGGGACATTAGCCCCATGGAGCTTGGGAACCCCACCATCTCAAGCAGCCAAGCAGCTACAGTACAGCCAGGAGCACTGCAGTGAGCACCATCTCCAGCACAGAGGGCAGAGCCACTCTCCAAGTCACCACACCATGGGCATGGCTACTCTGGGCAGCAATGGGATGGGCTACACTGGACTGGGATGCAGCAGATGAAGCAAGACAGAACACAGAAAAGAAAACAGCAAAAAAGAGGAGGAAAAGCCTTCACAGCAGTATTGTACACAGAGTATTGTACACAGAAGATTTGTCTGTCCACAGGTTTATCTAAACCTTTTCCTACTGTTTGGGTTTCAGCCAACATTGCTTTTCTGTTCAATCTATTGTGCCACCACCCCTGCTGTACAGCCACTGCCACCACTGCCCTTGCAGTACTGCTGCCACCATGGTATCACTTTGCTTTCGGGATTGTTTCCTTCCCTTCTCTCTCTTTGCCAATTCTTGTATGAGACTTCCCTTTACGCTGCACATTTTCTCCATTATTAAATCTTCACATTATTCCACATTAAGCTTTAGTTGCATGAAGAACTTACACATGTTACTTTCATAACAGCATAGAAAGCATGCTCGGTCTATCCCTCACAAAGACAGATCTCATGCCATTGATGCAGTTTATCCTGGAAATCCTGAGCTATTCTCTTTTGACAGGGAGACACTGGCTTTTTCCTTTGGAAATGCCGTTAAAACTATTAGGTCACTGCTACACTAGTAAATATAAGAGTTCAAGGCTTATCCTCTGGCCTTGAGATTGACGGACATGGCCCCGATCGTATGTTTTACAGGAAAGGAGAGCAGTCCTTCCTTTTGGGAGCAGCCCCCAGGCTGACCTCTGGACAGGATCCAAGAACTGGGGGAAAAGTGCTCGTGGGCACAGGCCAAAACTGTGCCAGGAACTGACCTACCAGCATGATTATTAGCCCAGGCTTAGATCCTGGCATTAATTAGACTACTACTGCAGCTGCAGCCTGAAAGACCTACAGAATCTACTCAATGCAGTAAAGGCAGCTGAATTTTGTAACTATTTTGTAACACATTATATTGACCAAAAATTGAAAAAGAATTGTCTTTCAGCCATTCTGATCAGATGTATGTAACATGTATTTCATTATGCATTCTTTACTTTTTTTCTTTAAAAAGAAGGAAAAACTTCCTGTTAAAGTTTTTTCTCAACACATTCCCTAAAAAATGCTTTTTTTCTCAAAGTTCTAAATGGGAGCATAAAAAAGAAACTTCCAGCAGAGAAGCGAAAGGCCCCAACCCCAGGTTTTGAAGCATGGACAGCACAGATAATGAAGCTCCAATACACTTTTTGGATGCACAGTTCGAGTTCATGTTGCAGACTCACAAGCCCTGTTGGAAACCCACCAGCCTCTTGCTGAAGCTCAGAGGTTAGCTGGCTAAAACACAATTTACTGCTGAATCCTTTGTACTCAATAAGGTATGAGAAATTCAGGTGAATCATTACTTACTAGTCATGCAGGATACATTTGATTCATGACAAAGCACCAGACAGGAAGGAATTTTAAGATGAACCTTGAGAAAAATGCCAGATCTGGCAAAAGTAAAGATCATATGAAGCTTTTATTTCATTTTGTTTATGGCTGTATTAAGTTAAAGAAACGTAACATTACTTCTGAACCTGTAATTGCTGTTAGCAATGTATTTTGACCTATGATAAGCACCTGTTTGTGCATGTGTATGTATCTCTGTGTATGCATGGATACATTTGGATTTGGATTGTCATAGGTTTAGGTGTTCCTGCTCCGGCAGGGGGATTGGACTAGATGATCCTTTGAGGTCCCTTCCAATCTCTAACCTACTGTGATACTGTGATACTGTGATCGTTATCATTTACCCAGGATTATCAGCCTGGATAAATGTCTTATGATACATATTACTTACAGGCTTAGTTTTCAAAAGGGTAGATGGTACAACATCAACTGTAAAGTATATTCCCAAGCAGCAAGCTGGTATTTTGACTAAGCTCTTCATTTCAGTACTCATAACATCATCTGGCTTCATCCATATTCAAAACAACTTATTTTGTATTTGTGCAAGATCTCTGAAGCACAGACTAACTTTGTTATCTGTTTATGCAGTCCTTAACACAATTTTTGTCAGGAGCTCCTGTATGTTATTACTCTACATAGTACGTATAGGCATGTTAAACGCCAATTTATTTGAGGTTGTGTTTACGCATACATCTACACTTTCCCTGTAGCTCTTGATGAACTCTGACTGTTGCTAAACTCAGGTTATGGAAAACTGTTCCCATGTGACATCTAGCATCCAGATCAGGCCTACACCTACTCTGGTCGGTCCAATATTCCTGCAGAGCTTGTATTTGTCTTCACAAAGAGAAAGACACACTTGCAAAATAAAAGGTATTCAGGAAGACCAGTGGTTTCAATATTTTTTTCTTGGAAATACCCCTCTGAGAACTGGATGGATCCTGCAGTTCCTGTAGCATATGCAGTTTTGGTTTCCAGGTTGAAGCCCAGCAACTTTTAAGGTTCAAAGAAACCCCAGTGGATGTTAGTGAGATCAGGTGTAGAAATGCAACCTACCATAACAACATAGTTTCTGAGATGGCAAGTCAAATGTAAGAGAGGCCCTGTGAAATCCAAGTAATGCAGTAGGAACACTGAGGAGTTACCCTGCCCCATCACAAGGTCACAAAGAACTGCAAAGCCTGTGCTGTTCAGTTTCTGAAAGCTTCAACACACCCTGAGCATCTATAAAGTGACATATTCTTGTGCAGTAAGGAATAGAAAGAAGTATTTTAAACTACCAGGATTAAGAATATGCTAGGAAGAAAGTGGACTTTTCCAAGCCTTGATTATGACTATATCACAAGGGACCAAAGCAAGAAGCATGAGGAATTCAAGTTCTGTGTCACTATTTTGCCACTGATGCTTTTCCTTTCACCAAATGGAATTCCTCAGTTTTTATTCCAGCCCGCAGGCAAACTGCAAACTTCAAATTTAGACCTGCCTCTGAAGCTGACTGGAGGTTTTTTGGGAAAAAATAAAACTGTGCACTTCTGCAAACTCAGGAGATGCTGAGGAACATGTTACTATAATATTCTCTCTTCTGGTCCTCTCTTCCCTGCTGCAAGTAAACTGTTGTTAGAGCATATTCAGAAAGACACAACTGTAGAAACATACTCAACATTTACTGCTTTCCTTATCTTTTAATAAAATTTTACAGTATAATCCTTGCCTAATGACTTTTACTAACACGGATGAAAACAAAAGCTGGCATGTGTTCACCATGCTACAAGACTATCTATCATTCAAGCTGTAAGTTCTTCAGACAGGAGTCCCTGGGACAAGGGTATAGCCTTGACTTCTGACTTTAATTTCCAGCATAATGTAGATAGAGAAAGAAAACATCAGCAAGAGCAAGAAAGCAGACTATGCAACTGTGGTGTGTCATCTGAAGGTTTCCTTTAGCACTTCCACTGGGAAACTTCATGGCAAAGTTGTATCCTTCGTGCTGTTGTCATTTCTCTTTCAACCCACGAGTGTCTGTGGTTCTTTGCACTTACATGCTCTTCTAGGCAACAGTGACACAGAAGAACACCTTGCACTTTGAGACAAACTACACGAAAGATCCAGAAGAATTATTAGCTCATGAATGAGCTGACTTGCATCTTACTGGAAGCAGATAGTCTGTTCCACCTACGCTGGCCTAGACAAAGTCACCCAGACTTCAACACTAAGCGGAGCTGGAGTGAAAAGCTCAGGTGTAATAGGTATAAACCCTAAAAACAGTAGAAGACAAGACATTGGAAGAAATCCAAGAAATACATTTCACCTCGAATTTCATACCTCCAGTGCTGAGCACAGTCTGTGTGCAAATATTAATCATAGATGCATCAAACTGCTAACCATGTGCTTTTCTTTAACATCCCTTTTAGTTGTCAGCTGCAGGATGTTTCACTTGAATGCGTTGCTGGTTAAGCCTTTCTTATCTTTCCATTTGTATTAATTTCTTGTTTGGATTTTCAGTGTTCATTAATGCCCATCTACTGTATCACTCAATGTAAAATATTCCACTTTACTAAAACTAGTTACATTATCCTTTTTACATCAAACAACAATTATCCCTCCCTACCACTGTCATTTAATTTTAAGTTCAATGACTGCAACAGTGTTTAACAGGTTATTGCTGCTTTTTGTAACTAGTACTAAGAAAAAGATCACTGACAAAATCTAGAACAGAGAACTCAAGTAGGATAACTTTGGCCATTTATTGCTGCTACTAATTATCCTAACCTTCTTATCATAATTACTTATTGGCCTACTTACCCAGTTACCCTAACCTCACAGCCTTGACTTCCGCTACACTCAGGATTTAGTGCTAGTAAAGTTCAAGTCTTTGTTACTGACACTAAATACAACATAGACGTGAAACAAAAGTGAGGAGCAATTAAAACAATACCATTATTTTGGTAGCCATTTCCTTGGCAGTAGTTGTTAACCATAAATGTTCAAGGGCATGAAAAAGGGAGAGTCTGTGGAAGAGGAAAATCTTCATAGACCAACAGACAGAGGGGGGGGAAATCTTGCAAGTGTGCAAGCCTTTCTTCAAACAGTGCAGTGATATTCAAAGCTAAATACAAGCTGAAGAAGTTCCTCTGAGTTCAGTTAGGTATGATAATCATCTGAGAGAAAAGGTCTGGAGTCTCAAGGGCAGTGTTAGCGAGGTTAGGTGGTGAAATGTTTATCTCCTGCAGGGAAATGGGAGCAACAGCCCATTTATTGCCTGTGGAACTTGAGGGAAAGCCTTTTTCTCTATTTACATTTATAGTTGTAGTTCATCATCTGAAGGTTTAGCTTCATCCTTTTAATGGGTTTTCTTGCTAAGGCCTGAGAGGTCCCAGTCAGCAGTGGCTGAAGGTGTGAAATGCTGATAATGGGCACCTGAGAGTTGCTGTCCCCTACAGCACTGCCTGTTCTGAGCACAGGTGTCGTCCAACTTCACCCATGCAGTTTCCCAGAGGGTATGTGGTGTATGGAGTGAGATACAAGATATTCAAAGGGTGCCACACATGGCCAAATGAAGGTACAAGGGAACTCATGGGATACTGCCCATTGCTTGGGGCATGCTTTGCAAGAGAAGTGGTTACCAAATAGACCAACCCAACAGACAGTCTTCTTAGCTGCGAGTAGTCAGGTATGCTGAGCCTCGTTTTGGTTTTCCTTCCAGATGTCAGTTTATAGATACTATAGCAGAGAGAATACCAGGCATTGCTAACCCATCACTCAAGAATCAGTGCAGCTAGTCCTGTATTATTATTCTGAAAAATGGGGATGTAGGTTCCCAATTGTCACAGCCATGGAGGTGTGCTACTAGTGGGGTTTTTTGCTGAGGCATAGTCTGGATTATTCATGCAGATATTTCTTTTTTCCTAATGGCAAGTTAAGTGACACAGGAGTGTTTAAAGCTGAAAGGGCTATTCTTAGAAAGACTGGAAAAAATCCTGGAAAAGATTTTTTTATATATTTAGGTTATAAACCTTAAATTGTTTTCTGAATAGGTTCAAAGCTACCAAGAGTGTGCAATTGTTTTCTACTGAAACCATAACTCTGAAAAATGCAGTGATTCAGAGGAGTATTGTTACAGGACAAAACGTTTTTTACACTGTGGAACTGAATACTGAAAATGTTGAGCTTAGATACCACTCACTTGGGTTCAAGAGCTCAGCTGTGCTCTTCAAACCAGTTAATTTTCTTCAAAGCAATTGCTGTTGCAGCAACTATTTTGCGTGCACTGCCCTAATGACTGCATTATCCATACACATACATCCATCATGACAGAAATGGAGTTGCTTGGTCTCAACTATATAAATGAGAAGTTTTAAAATCTTACAATGTAATTTTTACATTACAAACAGTACAAAAAGCACAATTTCATGCAACTTTTAGCAATTCATGACCTGTAAGAATAGCACCATATGTATGGCATTAAAAGCACCTTATTCAGTAAAAGTCTCTTTAATTAATGTACAATTGAAAACAACTTCAAAAACGTTTTCTGTGTAGGTTCCAATTTTTGTTGAAATAAACCTTGTACTTAAAAATAGCACATCACTGGGTTTTTTCAGTGTTGTAAACCCAAACTTTGATTTCCCCCCTCTCTAGCAGGAACAGTAGGTGCTCTCAGTGTGTTTATAATAGGTGTTCTGGGTGTGTTTGGGAATTCTGGCATCAATAATGCTTTCCACATCAGCCAAAACCGCATCTACTCATAAGGTTAGAAAGAGCACACCCACATACGTATATCTTTGCAAATCAAGCAATGTAACACCTTAGACTGCTAATGCTTTAAAACTTAGTCATTAAGAGAGGTTTCTAATCCTCTAGTAATGCTCCCTTCAAATTGTAATGTTAATCTCTTTAAGAAGCTATGGAATTCCTCCATCATAAGCATGTTTGTAGTGACATATGTAACAAATTAAGATTGTGTCTCTTTTCAAGACTAGTGAACTTTTCTGGCATACTAACTGAAAGCAATGAGAAAGGAAGGTAATGAATTTAGCCAAAAGCACACTTAGCTCACACAGGCTGTTACAACTGAAGTAGACTTCTACTTGACTAAAACCTGTGAGGAACTGCAAAGAGTAATGAAACACGAATCACATCACAACCAGCATAACTATTATTCTCATTCCCATTATTCAGGTGTCTGATTCATTTATTTACAGGTTCAGCACTGTAAGGAACAAAAGTTCTGAACACTGGAGAAGTAAGCACTAATTATTGTTATTACAGTGGTACACAATCACATGTGTGACACTTATTTACAGGGGACCAATTTTTCTGCAGGGTTGAAATAGCACAGTATCACAGTACTTCAATATATATCTGTGCCAGTAGAACTGGTACAGTCAATGGTATACTGTACAACTCAACTTTTCCCATTCTATTTTTAAATGCATTTCTGTTGACGATTATTCACCTACTGCTTGAGAGAAGAACATATGATGGTAATGCTATTTTTGTACAAAACTGTTTATCCAGTTATGTAAGACAAAAAAGACTTAATCTCATCTGTCAGTGGAATGTAACATCCTGAAGGTTTTAATCTTATGGTTTTTGAAGGCATCGAAAAGATGATGCTGCAATGAACACAAGTTTAGGGACAAAAAGCTTTGTGAACATGTATAGAGGTAGAGATAAAATCTTTCATACAGCAAATTAAAACAAATTAGTGATATGAAATAGCCTGAGAGAAGGGAATTTATTTTGCAAATTATTATTAATCAAGAGCTGGCACAGTGTTCTTTGCCAAAGTACAAACAGCATTACTGGTCCTACCAGGGCTGTATGCACAGACAAACAGATGGTGAATCTCTGCCTTTTTGAAGTTGTGAACTTCATTCAAACGAATGTGGCTCTAATGGTACCTATATGAAATTTATACATTTTTTTAATGGAAATTGTGTCAGGGACATCATCTTGTTCAAATGCAGAACTAGCTTTACAATGTTGTGCTCATTAAAGGATTTTAATTGTTATGTATTTGAACATCAGATACTTCTTTCAGCTTTTATAAAGACTGATTTTAGCAGAATAGTTAATAACTAGATCTACTGTGTGAGGTTTCTGTTTAATCCACAAATACTTACAGATGCGTAAGTAAACAAATGTTCTATTTTAGCACACAAATAGGCATATGCCCACATACCTACTGAAAAACAAATGCAAAGCAAATTTGCCAGAGAAAGGTTACAGCCTAAAGGAAAACACTGAAAGGAGCTTAACAGAATGGAAAACTAGAAATGTCAAATGTTTCAATCACGTCTAACATGAATTAGCAATTTAGAAGCCAAGAAAAACAAGGAAAAATAAAGTGCATGTATCAAATCTACCATGACTCATAGCAGCTCTATTGTACTTTTTGCTGTTTATAAAGCCTGTTAGTTCTAGCTCCTGGCAAGCTGTGAGAAAGTTGTTCCTTGCATCTCTGATATGCAGAAATTAAGCAAGAGCAACTCCATGACTGCTGGAGACCAGGGCCACCAATGAAGCTGTGGATAAAGCGGTGCTAATGCAGGGACTTTTAACTTACAGCTCTCAGTCAGAGTGACAGTTTTGCAGGGTGACATGAAATGCAAACCTCCTCGTCCCTGCATCAGGACAGAGCTGAGTTTCACCAGGCCTGTGCAAAACCCTGCCCCAGCAGCTCTTCTGCTCTGCTTTGCACTGCTCCCTGCCCTCCACAGCCTCTCTGTTGACAGCTCCAGGATTACAGCACATTGTAAATGAGGTCCAAGAAGGGGTGCAAGGTGGCAATTGAGACCTTCAAGTCCCAAGGATTGGTAAATCAGCTAACTCCTATCAGCTTGGGCTTGGAAATGAGCTGTTGCCATGTAATTTCCTCTGCTCTCCGCCAGCATTGCTGAGAAGTGGTTTATGTTACTTACAACTGCTATACCATTTTCCTGCTTGCAGTTACCATGGCTTCCTATTAAATGGCAATTCAGCTATATATGGAATTTTTATATGTTTGTAATATAGTATCTTTAACGCTCTCCTGGGGCTACATACTGCTCATACAATTACTGCAGCTTGGTATTGCAAGACTGTTGCCTGGCACAAAATAATACCTTGAAATCTAGTCCATAGAGTTAAACCCCTGAAGGCTTATCTGTGCCCCAGAGTGTTGATGCCAAACCTCACCAGAGTGCGCAGGACCCTGCATGTGCACCAGGGGAGGAAGCAAAACAATCCTGTGGCTCGGAGTCCTACTAAACTGCTTCAGGGACCTGCTTTTTCCTTCTACCTAATAAGCACTGTGCTGCCATTGCAACGCTGCTGCCCCTCCTGAGCTCGGCAGGGCGTCTCCACACACCACTGTCTTTTGCAGTGCAGACATACCCCAGAAGACTAGCAGAGTAATTTTCTTTCTTCATCTCACTGAGCAGCATAGGAGGAAGAAAATCCAGGAAATGGCATTTCAAATACTGTGCAGGTGATGATGCTGACCTTATGTACAGATGTAGATATTATATTCTCTCCTTCAAGGATCTTCTTTCAAGAACCTGTGTAAACAGACCCCGCACTCAGTTCCCCGTCTGCAATAACTAGAGGCAAAGGCAGCTGTCTCAGGAAAGTGACAGGTACAGGATTTTGTTGGGATGAGCTGGCCCATCAGCATAGCAGCAGAGAGCCTAAATAAGCTCCAGTTTCATTCTCTCCCCCCCTAAGAAATTAAATCTGTAAATTTAGAATAAAGTACATAAGAATGAGAAATGTCAGATTTTTATAACATCCCATTCATGTAATATTTCCCGTTCAGAATTCCCTTACTATCCATCAAATTTAACACAGCTGTAAGCACTTACTTAAAAAGCCTATAAAGGTGGAATTAATACTTCTTCGCAAATTTATTTTTCAGAGCTATGTGCTTGAATTACATGGTAAAGTTTGCGAAATTGAAAACACCACATAAATCTTGTCAGATGTAAAATTCCTAAAATATATTCTGGACTTGACTCTCAAGAGCCAAAATCTCTGTTCATACTTAATATCTGGGTGGGAAAAGCTAACGTTTTGCAAAAATGTGAAAAGCTTTTTTTTTTTTTTGCCAAGGAAATAAAGGCAAATTTATAAGTGAGATGCAAAACCCACAGCTCAGACCACTGAAAAGCAAGGCTTCCTGCACACTGCACTTTAAGCTCAGATAGATACATCACTTTGATTTTTGTTGGCACAGTCCTAATCCTCTCTCATCTCAGAGCCTTTGGCAATTGCATAAGCATGTGCTCAATATAAGGAATATTAGCAAGAATAAGGCTCTCTAAAGAAGGCTTTCAGTCTGAAATTATTCTCTCCTCTCCTTTTTGGCTTTAATAGTATTCATTATCACTGGAAACAATCCCCAACATGCCCTCCCTATGCTAAGGGAATAAACACTTAAGAGTTTATGAGGGGATTAAAAACATAATAGTGGTAGTAAATAGAAACAAATACCCAAACAGCAGATTAACTTGGATCCAGGGTGGAATTCAGTAGAAAACCTGACTGCATCCCGCTGAAGATCTCCATTTGACCAAGTGTCTGTAGCGTTTCTAGAGCTGTAAAATGCCTCCATGGCCAGCTATAAACTGGGGGGGGGGGAGTAAATATAACTGGCTTGGCGCAGATGTGAGGATTTTTATGTGACAGATTTTAAGTGAGTAGTGGGAGAGAACTGATTCCGTGTTCCAGTGATGTATAATTTCTTTTTCCTTACACTTTATGCTAGACAGGAGTGATACATGACACCGTTAGGACAACCAACCACGTATGCTGGAGAACAAGTTTCCCTACACACTGACAGTATCTGCTTCTTGTCTACCTTTCGATCAGTATCAAGTGACTGAAAGAGATTTGATACAGCTGCTGGCTTGTTAGAGCTTAATCCAGAGAGCACTGAGATAAAGCTCAGAGGCTTGAGGAAGCACCAGAAGTCTTAGCAGAGATTAACTCAATCCGTTGACTGAAGTAGAGCAACTACTATTACCTACTTGGTCTCAAGGCTAGAAGCCTAGCTGGCAACGTGATTTCCACAGATGTTTAGGCTGAGGCCACTGCCAAGGTCTGTGCTGTACAGCCTGTCTCTGGGGCAATGGATGCCATGGTTCCTTTCAAATAGCGTCTACCTGGAGCAGTATCTTTTGTCACCTCAGAACAGGTCTAGTGCAATAATTCATGTGTGCTTTTAACTACAACAACAAAAAACTTTTATCTGATATCTACTCTATTGCTATTTACTCACCAAGTAATATGGCAGAAATTCAAAGGGGAATCCAAGAAGCTGCATTGACCCACCAAGCTCAGGGCTCACTGGCTCCACTTCTTTGAGCTGTCCTGTCCCAGCCAGTGAGCCAGCAGATGCTGGGCTGGGATGCCAGCTCTTGAGGGGCACATGCCTGAGTGCTTCCAGTGATGGACAGCATAGCCAGAAAGAATCTGGGTCAAACCAGCCCAAAGAAATCTGAGGTTTCCCAGGACACACAGCTGTCCAGATAAATGCTGTAATTGCCTGGTGATTCTTACATGCAATCAAAGTGTTTCAAGTACCTATTGCAATTTTAAGTGTGAGCATAGAACTAATAACGCAGTATACAACCTACACGGGTTAGATGATGTTCTAGGCTAGTCATGCATCTCTGCTAAGTTTCTTAATTGAAGTTATGGAGGTTTTTGTGATAAGAATATAAACCTAAGTGTCACTCAGCTTTTGGACACTGGTTAATGCAGATGGTGGTGATGTTAGCCAGAGAAAGTTAATGTATGAGCAAGCAAGCTCTAGTCACTTCAAGAATTACATTGTCCCCTCACTCCCACACACCAAGCCTGTCAAAGTTAAAGAAAACTGTTATCCTATGTGTTAATTATCACTTAACTGATAATTTGAAGGACTCCTAGGAGTAAATACAGCAGGAAATTTGTTGTGACAACGCCATGCAGGACAGAACAGTTAGAATTATTGCAATTCCGTGAGTCATTTTAGGCAATATTTTGTTTTGAAAGATTATGTACTTTTGGGTTTTTACGTTGATGTAATTTCAGTGTGACAATAAAATGTTTTGAAGAACACGTGTACTAGGGTATCCCAGCAGCCCCCTTTGCAATAATACATTTGGTGAAGCTTTCCACAATAATCATTTCTTATTAAAAGATTCTTTAATTTACCCAGCAGAGCCCATATTTGTCCTATTTGTCCATTTTGCAACATGTTTGTCTCTCGCCAGAGCTATATAAAACCCTCTACAAGGAGAGGAAACTGGCTACACAGATGCTATCAGCTCCATACACAAGTAACTGATTTTTTTTATTTGATAGAATTTCTGGCCATTTCAGATCTTACAGAGCCTCTTCAGAGCTACTGCTGTAAAATACTAGCTGAAAAATGGAAATCTACTAGGAATCACGTTCACACAAATGTTTTACATGAATTATTGTGAGTATATACAAAAGGACAGCTACCTAATTGAGAAAATATCCATAAATATTTACTTCCTGATAAGTAAGATAAGGCACATGCCAAAAAGAAAATGAAACGGAGAATAAGTTTTCAGATACCTGCTAAGGGTGTGCTGTTAGTAATACTGCTTCTCATCAAGGTCCCAGTGGGATTGCAGCTTTGTTGTACTAAATGCTCTACAGTATAAAAGTTGTTTAACCAAGGAAATTTCTTATTCACCATTTAGTTAGGGGTATAAATCTGAATTAAGGATCTTATTCTACACGTATTCAACCTACGAGTTCAGGAAGGACGCAGGCCACATAAACAAACATTCCTTAACTAAAGCCAAAGATCTCTTTCACTAGATAATAGACATGGTGGGAAATACATGACAAAAAAAGCAATTATTTCCTGGCTCCTAATAACAGAACATTATTTTATTTTTTAATCTACCAGTCTTAGTGGTCTCGTGTCTCCATTCTCAGTTTAGCAAAAATATAACGTGAGATGACATTTTTTATGAAGAAATAATAAACACAATTACATTAAAGCTTTTAGATCAGCGGCTACAATGCCAATCTATAAACTGACATAACCACCTTTTAGAGCAAAAGAAGTCCTTTCACAACTGCTTCATTTTGGGCAACACCTCTCCCTCCCTTATACATAAACAACAAAAGAGCTGTCAACTCCTAAACTCATTCAAATGTCGCATTTAATTAGGCTTTGGTTTACAGCATAACTAGTTTCAAAGGTTAAACTTGAACGGGCAAATAACTGCCAATCAACAAAAATGAAAATGGAAAGAAAAGATTGCAGGTATGATTTGCAGGAGTTGTATTATTGGTAATTAATGAGACAATACTTTTGTCATCACTTCTACTTTAAACTCCAATAGTCAGTCCTTGTGAGTAATCCACTAATCCAGTGGAGCTGAAATTTGGTAGGAAAGCAAACAACTCATATAAACATGCCAGCTAATTGCTTAATTGCTTATTCAAAGCTCAATCTTTAAGTCATATGTAAGACAGGCAATTTAGATATAAAATATACTGTATGATTTATTTACAAAAGGGGTACATTTTGACCACTGCCCTCTCTCAAAAAAGTATCAAAACAAGCTCAGTTAGAGTTTCAAGCATCATATGATTTCTGAAAGCAGCCATGTAAACATGAGTACAGCATCAGCGATGGGAAGAAGTATTACTCTTAGCCATATTAGGTTAAATTGACAGAACTTACAAGGTTCCAAATCCCACGCAGGGATCCAAAATCATGGATTTTCTTGCCCAGAAACATTGGTGAGTTGGAATAGCTGAAAAATGGAATTTTACACTTAGCAAAAAATAGTTTCATGCAGGAAAAATGCTGGATCCTTGTACCCATGAAAATAATATGGCCTACATAATGAAATTATGGATTAATTAAAAAAAAAAAAAGTTTGCCAAGCTTTCTTAGAGTCTTAAAAATTTGCTATCAAGTGCTTTATCTGATCTTTAAAATTATGTTGGTTCTTTATGACCATTTTGGTATTCAGTCATGCTGTTGCTCATTGATACTTAGGAACAAAAGGCAAGAAAAAACCCACACCTTTGTCTGTGAAATTCTTTCATTTTTGTCTGAGACAGTGCTGCATCCCTTCTTCCATATGCAGCCTCCCAGAAACTCGGCAGGATAGTAACTTCACAGCTGAACATCAATGAGCAATAACAGTGAACCTGATGCACACTGCCACCAGAACAGCAGCACAGACTCACTGCCTACCACAGCAAGTCCAGATCTCCCCTGCCTGGGATGTGGGTGAACACGAGACAAAAGGATAGAAGACAACCTGAGCTCCTTCACAACCATCTCCCAGCTTCATCTTTCCCTGCAGCTACCCTCCCCTCCTGCAATAGTCTTCACTGCAGATGCCATTCTTTATGCAACTTAACTGTGCTGTAGTGCTGAAGGTTCACACTCTTAACCATGCCTTGTAGTAAGGATACAACAGTTTTCTACAACTTCCAGTAAAAACAATAGGATATAAAATACACATTAAAAGCATAATGGTTTAAAAACGCACACTAAAAATGCAGGAAATGCCAAATTTAGGATCACACAGGAAAGATTAGTTCTATGTGTGTATGTGCATCGTGCTGCTACAATTGCACACTCACAGTTTCTCTAAAGAAACCTGATCTTACTCAGTAATTAGGAGAAATGTATGAGGATACAGAATAATAACCACTCATGCAACAGAAACCTGGAACTTGCCAGTGGTTTATTTCTATCAGTTTGAAGTCCAAATACCAGGCATGAGTTTTCTTGTATAAAAGAAGATTTGAAATACTAACACCAGAAAAAAAAAAAAAGACTGAAGTACAGTGTATTACTGCATTGCTATACCTTTCTATCCATTTATACTATAAACTTACTTTAAAAAAAGACAGACTGTAAATTAAAACTTAACAGGAAATAAGACCTTCAACATTTTTCAACTAAAATGCACATGTACATGTTACAAATCAGCCTGTACACTAGTGAAAAGTTCAAAGCTTAAATTCTTCTGCTTCTTTAAAAGAAGTCCTGGTGGCTACAGAATCGGCGTTTGCCAGACCAAACGGTTGCTCACCACCTTTCTGAATGCTGCATACTTTCATATGACCGTGTCCTTCAGTAAAAGGGACAATCTATACAACACCAAAGCTGAGGCTTTTTTCATTCGGCACCATTTTTCAACACATCCCAATAACACTTATCAATGCATATCAGCGAACTGCTAAATACATATGAAAGAGTATAAACAAAAAACAGTTAATGCCAGGTACCTGTCCCTGATGTGAGATATCTGTCATCAGGTATCTGCTTAGATTCAGAAGCTTTGTATGTGCACACTGACAAACCACTAAACCAAAATTGTAATTTTAACCTCAAAAATCCTATCAATTAATCCTGACATAATAAAAGCAAAATCAGAAGAAATATTTGGGTGCACACGGTTTTCTGCATGCATAGGGAGTACTGAAATATACCTTTATGTTTACAAATTACATCAATGTAACAGATTTATCTTGCGCACATGTAATGTACCAGACAGGTACAACAGGAAATATAAACCCAATAGCTGGCACTAAGCAACTTTTATGAATCCTAAATAAATCACTAAGCACGGAGTCACCCACTTAACTTTCTGAAAGAAAACCATTGACTGAGATGAAGAAAGACACACAAATCTCCCTTTTCCCACTTCCCACCTTATTTTGGGATGCATTCATTGTACGTACAAACCAATTCAGTTCTTGCAAACCTTACGTTGTCCAACAGAGTCTGTTCAAGACACACGAAAATTCTAACATATCCATTGCACGTTTAGTGACAGAATGCCATAGTCTTGGCAACCTAAGAAACTTCTGAAATGAAGCATCAACTAATTCACGATTGTATTATAAAACACAAGCAAAGATCCTCAGTTCAGAATTAAAGCATTTTCTACTTGACTTAAAGGACCATACAACCAAATATTGAAAACCTAGCTCTCCTTTTCACTTATTGTTAGTAATAAAGAGCCTATTGACCGAAGTCCCCAGACAGGTCTAAGGATGAGCTGTGTTATGCAAGTGATTAGCCAAGGTTAAAATAATCAGGTATTGAAATTATGAGCAAAATGACACTTGTCATCTCCTTGTTACTGGAATTGTTGAGGACACTCAAGGAAAACTTACACTTGGGCCAGCTGACAACGTTACAACCAGTTCTGTAAAGTTTTGTCCACATAAGGACCACTGCCTCTCTAGATGAACTATTCCACTGTCCAGAACTGACGCTATTGCTCCTCAGGCAAGACGCTGGCTTGCATCTAGACTCAAGTTTCTCAGCTAAACTTCAAACACCAGAGCTATAAAAAGAAGTTTTCACTTTCCATGTGCCTGGAACAACTGACATGCCATTTTTGTCATTTCCTGTCAGAACAGACACAGTATGTAATGTAAGCTGCAAAAACAAGTGCGCCGATAGATGCTTCAGCAGTGTATCCTCAATGTTTTCACAAGCTAGTTCAACAAGTAGCCTAGTTTCTTTAAATTCTTTAAAGTTATCCACATGTCCCTGTGACTTCATGCAGTAGCATCAAAATTGTTAATGAACCCCATGGGAACTTACCCACGGTTCTGCACTGCTCATTTTTAACATTACTGTTGATATTTTAGTGTAAAATATATCTCTCAGAGTGAACACTATACAGTATCAATCCTTCTTTGCTTTGCTTACTCTATGAGGGTTTCTAAGGTGTAGCAAAACACAATCAAAATTTGTAAACCCAAGTCATGTAGCCAAAAATCATAATTTTAAAAGACCTGAGGTTTAAACAAACTTTTTCAAAACAAAGTGTGGGATATCCACAACTGTGAATGAAATCGTCATCTCCAACCCAAAAGGTAAGCAAGTAGATACAAAGTTTTTAATCAATCAAGCACATCACTGATATTTAGTGACGCTGTATTAGTATTTTTGTGCTTATACCCACCTAAGTAACAGTTTTTCTCAACTATCTCTGTCCTTATGAACACCCATATCTGCATCTTCGCCTGGCTCTCACCTCAGAACTCAGCTTTTCAGAGATTCAGTAAAGTTAAGCAATAGTGGACTAGCAAGACAGGGTTTTACCACTTTTGACCTTTAAGGAAGAAACACGATTGTGTGTGAAGAAAGAATGGGGGAAAATACAATCTGTATTTACCAGTATTTTGGAAGTAACACAAGAAACTTAAGTCTACCCTTTGCATCACATAAAACAGCACCAAAATAAACACAATCCCGCGGCTCTGTAGCATGACTGTGCTCAATGAAGACTGCTGCATTTCAGGTATTTAGTTAATTTATAATCCTAATTTTAACCCAGTACCCTTCTGTCATTTAAGGGTGGCCTTGTAGCATTTTGAGATCAGGGGTAGGTTTGTAACTGCATGCATGCACACCAAGCAAGGTCTAACAACTTTCACTCCCCTTACAAGATGGAAATGCTCTATTCAACTCACGTGAGGAGGGCTGAGAGATACAAGTCGTGACAAGGGAAATCTAAAATTTGGAGCTGCAGAATGGCCATTCCCAATTACCGCAATCCAAGCCCAAGTGTACACAGCCCCACGGAGAGCTGGTCCATCACAACCACTGGTATGACCAGTGCAGGTACCACACTTGAGAACTCCCCTCCTAAGGCAAATTAATATACAAAAAATATTTCTTATGTGCAGAGATATGCCAAGATCTGTAATCTTACAGATATTCAATTGGTTTTAAATGCTTGCATTTCTTTCACATGTTCACAGACACCAAAATTATCAGTGGTTCACATTTGTGTAGTACCATGCCCTTCCTCCCACCTCTTAATTGAGGAAACTATGGCAGAGAAACTAAATAATGGGTCTTGGGAACACAACTGCAGTTCTTCACCACACTAGGAATAGAAAGGGTGGAAAGAAAGATCACAAGTAAAATTACATTCTTTATTCATTCCATTTTAGCTGTGAATATTCCTATTATACAAATACAGTATAAATTCCAAAATCACAATATATTACAAAATAAAAAAGTACAAACTGCATTACTTAATAAATATATCTAACAAGTTAATCAGAAAGTAGAAGACAGAGTTAAGATTGAAACATCCAAATGTTTGACCCAGCAAACCATACAAACCTCAATACTTTTTTTCCTCCTTTTAAACCATAATGTAGAACAAACACCATTCCTGATTTATTAGAAAATAACGCCAAGTGAATAAAATGTTGTGATCAGATAATGAGTTGTTGGTGCAATACCAGTGCCAGAAAACAAGCAGGGCTTATACAAAAGACATCATAACCCCAGAAACAAGAACACAAACACCGAGGTGCAGCCAAGGCAATTACTGCCGAAGTGGGAGACTATTATCTAGTCACAACATTCTATTGCAAGTTAATGTTCTGTTATTACAGATAACTAATATAAATGGAGCAGAGGGTAAGCCAACCAGGCAACAAGAGGCCAGTTTACTCAAAACAATAATTAAATACAGAAGAGTCAATTGCTCCCTGTACTGTTCATGTGTAGCTGCATTCTAACTGGCTCAAAGGGCCTGTTCTGTGCTCCAGGCAGAGAAAGCAACTGTTCTGAAAAGCAATCTGTTCACACTTTGGTGCACTTTTACAAAAAACATTGTTTTAGTTTTGCAAGAAAATACCCACGATGCTTTCATCATTAGGAAGGGTTAGTCTGACATCAGCTTCATTTGGTAAAAATATAAGGTTTATGGGTAAAAAACACAGCAAAAAATAGCTGTTACATCATAAGCCTTATTTACAAAAACAGTTTACAAACGTTTTTGGCTGTACAGCTGAAAGCCAGATACTAATGTCATGTGTAGAAGATGGAGGTAACAGTTTAAAAATATTGTGCAAAAAAATACATTCTGATAGAAAATAGACAGTGGGGAGACACAAACATATGCGGAAAATCTGCTTGCAAATAATCCGAGGCTGTGTTTTTTACAACAGAATAT
The DNA here is from genome assembly GCF_033783945.1 of Neopsephotus bourkii. Taxonomy (NCBI): domain Eukaryota; kingdom Metazoa; phylum Chordata; class Aves; order Psittaciformes; family Psittacidae; genus Neopsephotus; species Neopsephotus bourkii. The sequence goes on from NW_026900570.1 coordinate 13,399,759, forward strand.
TACAACACGTTTGCATTTACTCCCCCCACAATCTACAGTTCTTCTCAGTCTGGGGTGCTCTTGCTGCTTCATTAAGGATTAAGGCATCACCATCACAGCTAGCACACTTTCCATCTGTCTCAGTCCCTGCAGCAAAGCTCCCAGCCTGCCATCCAGGGGGTCTCAAGAGCAGGCATTCTGCTCAATGTACATCTTGGACAAGGACACCGCCATGGACTTGGCCAGCTCCTCATCCCGCCTGCGCTGTACCTGAGTCTGTCTGCACCAGGCCTCGTACTCTGGGTTGGGGCACATGCGGTCCAGCACAGCATCATAGTGCCCATTGCTAAGCCAGCTCAGCCAGATACTGGGCCGTGTCGGGTCCTCGGGCCCCAGGTAGTGAACCATGGTGGAAACAGTGGGGCTCTCGGGCCGGCCGCCTGTGGTGAGGTGGATGTTCACGTTCAGCATCTGCCCCATGGCCAACAGCTCCGGGTAGCCGGCCCAGGCCCCGTCCTGAGCGGCGGCGATGAGAAACTCTCCCACGTCGCCCTCGATGATAGGGGTGAAGTGGTCCAGGTGGTCGGCGATGTAGTGCACGGTCTGCTCGCGGAGCTCGCTGTGCAGCCGCTGGTCCCCGTACACCGCCTTGCAGACGGCGCGGTACAGGCAGTTCCCGTCGGGGATGATGTGGAAACGGAACCGGCCCTTCTGTCGCAGGTATCTGTCTTGCTTCTCCACCTCGGCCAGGTACAGAGCCAGCTTCTCGCTGCGCTCCGGCCTGCCCCCCGGCACCCTGCGCACAGCGGGATCCGCTCGGTCCTCTTCCTCCTCCTCCCCGGCCGTGGGGCCGGCGGCAGGATGCGCGGGGCTGCGGCTCCGCTCCGCAGGGACACAACCAGGTGTCAGCCCGGGCTGGGCGCCGGCGGCCACCGCCTGCAGCGCCTGACAGTGCTCGCTGAAGCGCAGGCTGCGGTTGCTGGGCTCCTCGGCGGGCGGCGGCAGCGCGGCGGCCTCACCGTCCCCCCCGGCCTGCCGCATGCTCTCCAAGATGCCCTCCAGCCAAGCCCGGCTGCGTGGCGAGGCCGGGACCAACTCGCCGGGGGACTCGACTCGCTGCACGATGCGTATGGGCACGATGCGCTCCAGCGGCCGCCGGCGGCTGACAGTGACCTGCGCGCAGGTGCTGTACTGCGGGCCGCCCGCCGGCCGGCTGCCCGGGCCCGCCGCAGGGCCGCTCGGCATCACCTCCAGGCAGGAGGAGAATGCGGGCATGGCGGCGGCGGTGGCACTACTGCTGCTGCTGCTGCTGCTGCTGCTTCCCCCACCGGGAACGAAGCCGTCCTTAGCGGAGCTCTCGGCGGCCGGATTCGGACCCGCGGCGGCTGCGCTTGGTGCCTCCGCGGAGGGGGATCCCGGCGATAAGGAGACCTTGAAGACACCGGTGCTCGGCGAGGCCGCGGCGGCTGCGGTGGCTGTTGCGCCCGCCGGGTAATGGGTGATCACCGAGCTGTAGAGCTGCATCCTCTGCTCCCCGCGGGCGGCGCTTTATAGGCGGCGCCGTCGGGGCCGGGGCGGGGATCGGCGGCGGGGGCTGCGCTGGGGCTGCCGGAGAGGATGAGCTGCCCGGGTAAAAATAAACAAGGGCATCACCCCCACCAATCCCCCCGCCACCGCCCCGCCCCTGCGCGCCCAGCTGCCGGCTGCGCCCCGCGGACACGGCAATTCCAACTGCGCCACCACCTCCGCCACTGCCGACCGCCCGAGACCGGCCCGACCCCCTCCGCACCGCCCGGGCGCTTCTGGAAGCTGCTGGAGGCCGGGCCGGGGGCGGGGCCGCGCCGTGTTTACCTCAGGGACAAGGCACGTTGGAATGTGCGCGGGGTGGGGCTGAGTGATGTGGCGTCATCGAGTCCGGTCCCCTGCCGGAAGGGGACGCGGTAGAGGCGGGGCGATTCTTCTGTCAGTGGCGCCGGGCGTGAGGGTTCAGGGCCTCCGTGGGGTCTGGACCTCAGTGGGGGTCCCTCCGCTGTCGGGGAGGGGCGAGCGGTGTGTAGTAGACTTGGCGGTGCTCAGCGTGGTCTGGGTTGGGCTCTTGGTGCGGGGCCGGCTTCTCCTCTCTGCTTCAGCCCCGGTGTCGGGGAAGTGGTGCTCAGCGGCTCTGGCGGCGCGGGTCGGCCGGTGAGGATGGGTGCTTCTGTCTGAGAAGTGTTCCGGGGGAAAATGCCTGCAGTCTCCTGTGGGGATTCGGTATGTCACTGCTGCTGTGCCGGGCTGGGCACTGGCTCTGACATCGCTTGGTAACGGGAGTGTTGGGGAGACTTCCAAGAGGGAACACTGCGCCGGGTGTGCTCGGGGGCCGACCTGAGAAATGCCACAGGAGGCAGTGAAAGCAACTTCTCATGAAACAGTTTGTCAGCCAAGCAGCTTGATATTTAGACTTGACCATCAAGTATAAGTTGTTGGAGATGTTCTACCTATGTTTATGATGCTGTGTTGTATCCATGTTACTGCTGAATTATGCTTCTGCCAACATATAATCAGTGTCATGATTCATAATTTGCAGTTAGGGTTAAGAATAATACTCATCGGTTTTCTGACACAAGTTGCTATTTGTCCACCTGCAGCCCTACTTCAGAAAATAGTAGTGCATGCATACAGAGAGTATGATGTAAACTGTCACATAATAACAGGAGACACCAAATTTAAAATACAGGTCTCATAAAGATCATTGATAATTGGTTTGTTAATACCTGTAGTGTCTTCAAATTAAGCTATGCCTTTTAACCTTAGCTGTGATATAAAGTAATATCAAACCCTTTGTCCATGAACGATGATGTCATCTGTACACACTGGATTTGATGATGTTCTGGCAAGCATGACGTTTCTTGCTGACCAAGGAACACCAGTTTATACTATGATCAGATGCTAACACAGACATTTATTACTACCAAAATAGAAATACAGTGTATTGATATATGTAATTTCAAAGTGATAGTTAAAAATAATTAAGTAAATTCTGGATTTCATTCCAGAGTCTCAAATATCTTTGGAAATGCTTTAGTAATCCAAACAGATTGCAGAATTAAAAAAAAAAAAAAAGGATATTCTGAAAATAAAATATTTTCCTTATTCCATTTATTTTAATTAAAAACATGTAACTAAGATCACTTGCAAGAGGCTGCAGAGTCAAGAGTGATTGTTTCTTTGGAGCCTTGGTAGTCCTTTGGATCCATGTCCAGGGATGTATTTCCCATCTTCAATTTCTGCAGCTCATTCGAGGGCTACCAGGAACACAATATGGAATTCCATTCTTTTTACATAGAAAACATGTTCTGATCCCTTCTGCTAACTTGCATGTTGAAGGAAAAATGCTGAAATCCTTCATGCTAAAAACTGTGGATATTTTTGGGAACAGTCTTCACATCCACCTGTTTTATTCTGGATAAAACACAGCAGCTAATTCCACGCATTACTGGGAACCTCTTGATAAAAAATTACAAGGTCACTCTATGTCCAAAATCATTGCCTTCAGAGTTGAAATGCAAGAGGTGCATCAGACATGAATCAAAGCCCAGAAGTCCTGACTTACCTGATACAGCCAGAAAGCTGATATTTTCAGAACAAATGGTGATGGGCATTAGGCAGGAGCATTTCTGGCAGCCTGTTACAGGGGGATAAGAGGTTACAACTGCTCTGAAATTACAGAGTGACTCTTGCATTTCAGAATGTTCAGAACTTTGTTATAAATATAGCTTGCAAGCTCAGAGAGTATTTCTGGACTAATCACTGCATGGAGAGGAATATATATTGATCAGATTGGTAAATTGAAAACTCCCCTCCTTAAAACGAAGGCTTGGAGCAAAAGAAAGATTCTTGTCTAGTTTTGCTTCTTAGTCAAAACCTGGTAAGGTATTCCCAAGTTAAAATGTGGTGTAGTGTATTGATATGTAATTTAATGTAAAATCACTGGAAGTTACCCCCTCCTAGAGAGTTCTCAATGTGCCAGTAGCTGTTCATTGTGAGTTTGTTCATTGATATAATAAAGATGTACAGTACTCCATGCCCACCAGCCTTTTTGCCTTCATTTCCTAGTTATAAAAGGTATCTCTGTGGTTTTGTTTAGTGAATTGCTCTGTCTGCTAGTAAATGTCAGAGCTGAGTACAGGGTGATGGGTTTAAAGTCTTAAATAGTCTAATAACAGAGAGTGGGGGGAGAGGCAACTCTCTAGCGCTCTTTCTGTTAGAGATGGAGACAGCAGAATAAGTGTGCTTCTGTCTTAAATGAGTGCTGTGTTTTGAATATTCAGTACCACAGTTTTCTTTCTTCAAGGATGTTACAGAAACTCCCACTAATGACTGTTATGCCTCTCGAAAACCACAGGTTGTTTGGAACAGTGGTACAATAACGACTGGGCAGCTGTTTAGTTCTGATGGATGGTTACAATGAGGTACGATGCTTGTGGTGCTTTGTTTGAAGAAAGAAACAGTTTTTTTATGTATACCCAAATTACCATCATGTTAGTATTCTGATGCTCTGCTATAGCATAGTCTGGAGAAAAAACTTGTTTATCCCTGAGCAAAAAGCCAAGGATACATACAATACATGCTATATGAACAAGCAGATCTTAGTAATGGTAGCTGATAGATTGTTCATTGGTTCTCTTTTCATTTATAAACAGATGTTTTTCCAGTTAAAATGCACATGGTAAGCTTGCTAATAAGGTTAAAATGATCCAAATCTGTTACTAGGTAACTGACAGACACAACAAACATTTCTATCACTGTCTTAATAGTATACGACTTTGGGCATGCTTATTACCTCCCTTGTGAAGTAAATGGAAAGAGAAGCTCACAGTGGTGTGGTTTACCTGTGTTGTTATTAAATACTGACGATGTAGTGCAACCAGTATTTTCCATAACTGAGCACCCAGAGTTAGTCACATGTACTTGGCCTGGGGGGCATGCAGTCTCTCTGGGTGATCAATGACAAAAATCCCATCGAACTGCTGCAATACAAGCATCTCATGGTTGGTTTTCAACTTTCATATTAGGAGGTACCAGAAATCAGCACTTACCTGAAAGGTAATTTTCTTACATCTGGTTTTAACAATCACATCCTAAACTGTGGTCTGCTCCAGAGAGGAATGATCAATACAGTTCTGGTGTAAAAGAAATTGATAGGCAGAATTTGAATGTCTTCAATGAAAGAGTATCTAAAAAGTCAGGGGGCATGTGGATGTGCCTTAGTGCCTTTTGCTACCAGAAGATGGGGTTTTGCTGCTTCTGTGAGCTGCATAGAAAGCTGCAGCTAATTCCATGGGGGAAAACAAAAAAAAAAACCCCAAACAAACAAAAACCAAACAAACAAAAAACCCAACTTTAGTGTGGCCTGTATCAAACATGAAGCACAGATGGACTGCTTGCAGAATATTCCTGCATGTGCCACTTCTGTCACTGTGGCCTGCATGTTGTGGCCTCACAGGCACTAGAGGGGTATGGAAAGTGAGAACACAGTAAGGAGACACCTTTTCACCTTCTTCCTGGGCGTAATGACCATGGGCTTCTGGTTCACTCATTATAGGGTAATGTACAGTCCTTTGCTAATACAGAATAGATCTCAAAACAGTCTTTGTAGTAATAAACATCTCCTGTAGTTAAAGTTTCTCCTGACAAGAGTGTTATCACTGGTTACGCTGCACATTCCAGGAATTGTCTGGATTGTTTAGAAGGCAACCCATGATCACAAGAACAGCTGCGGAACAACAGTGGTATTCACTGACGTAAAACTACATGCCTGAGAATGGAACTACTTTTAATTTTAATGTGTAGTAGATACATGACTGACATAGAAGGAACAAATTAATTACATCACCAGGAACATTTGTTAGTGAAGAAGGGAGGAGAAGTTAGCTTTAATGATGTATTGAATGACACCGAATAAGCGTTTCCAGTGTCTTCTTTTCTTATGCCAGCATAACAGCCCTTCAGCCAAAGATATTTCTGGCTGAAGTATTTAATGAATTAATAGCTCTTTGCATGTACTTGGAAAATGCAATATTTAAGTTTTATTAATAGTTTTGAAGTGATTTATCAAGGAAGAAAAAAATAAAAAATAGAAAATAGAAATATGTATCAAGCATCTTCCAATACAGGGAATACATATAAGCTGGAACTTACACGTAGGAGCCTCCTGAATCACCAGTTTTATCCTCTGATACCTGCAGGTGATCATATCAATCATATAATTATATCATATCATATATCATATCACATCCTTTCATAAAATTACCAAGTTGCAGGTAGCTTACTGAGGGTAAAGTTAATGAACGTGTAAAGATGTGACAAGCCAAAAGCACTAGCAAAAGAACCATTTCTGCTCTTTCCCACTCTTACTCTCTTTTTTCTTCTCCAGATGCTAGCTACTTTGTGATGGCTTAAGTGTTGGCATTAACTGGACTACCTACTTTGTTCAACCCTAAATATACCACTAACATGAAAAGTGAAAGTATCCATGGTTACTTCCAACGTGTCAATAAGCTGTGTAAAGCAAGGGCTGTGTCTCAGAGAGCACTGCCTCACAATTTGTTGCTCAGCTTCTGATACACTGTTATGTTAAAATCTTATTAAAATCTTATTCACTGTATGGGTGCACTAGTCATTAGAGAGGTAACCCATGCAATGACATCATGTGGCAAGAGTTTGTGGAAAAAGGGCTGTTGGTGATAAATATAGACATTTGCTCATATCTAGGTGTCTCGGGTGGTATCCCACTTGATAAGTGAGTCTCTAAATGTGAGCAGTGACGCAGGTCACGTCTCTCATTTCTACTCAGAAGTGTGGATGGCATTTGTGGTGGTCATTGTGCATAGAGCCTTAAGATGCTACCACGGAAAGAAAAAAAAAGGGGGGATCTACAATGCTGTTTCCCCTGGAAAAAAAAGAAAGTAGTAATAATGTGATGCAAACAAGCTTTATAACATGCATGACATTTAGAAAGGGTCATCTCCTCTATTTTAATAAATGCTGTGAGTATTTGCAATGTCTATATTTTGTTATCAGTTACAGGAAATCAAATTGTCATCTTCTCTCACTTTCATGTTGGTTAATGGCAAGCTTAGGGTTGAGGAAAGTACATATTTTAGCTAATGCCAAGAGCAGAACAGAGTTCTGACAAGGACAGACTGTGAAGGAGGTAGGAGAAGCGGGTAATACAGAAATACCAGAAGCAGGAAGCCACCACTCACAATTACAGGAAATATTATTAATAGATTAATCCTGATAAAAAGTGTAAGCATAAAGTAGCTGTGGTAGAAAAGAAGGTACAATGCTCCCTACTCTTGAAGTGAAAAAGTACTCCGTTGAGGTAGCAAATAGCCAGCACTTCCATGTGTGGCCTCACAACAGAAAGATTTTGGAAACACAGTGATTGGATGCAAGTATCATCCCCTCGATCATCCACAACCTTGCAATGCACAGCTTTCCCAACCTTTCTGCCATCAGTAAGCAGCAAAAGGAGGAACCATCACTTCACACAGAGAGCTGAGCAATGCAGAAAACCACATTTCATCATTCACGCTTTGAGAGTCATGGAATAGCATGTAATTGCATTACCTAACTTTTGTTGTTCCACTGCCGAGTCCTTCCTGTGGGAAAGGGCTGTGGTTATGTGCTACATAACCAGCTCAGCAAGTTGTGTCCTGGCTCTGATGAAATGTAAGAGAGAATTTACCTCATCACAATTAAAAACCTGCTCTGTTTCCATCTGTGCAGCACAGAGCTAACTGTTACAGCAAGGTCAGATCACAGCTATTTAGCTCCACCATCTAACAATAAAAATTAATACAGGTAGAGCCATTAGAGAGGAGGCATGACATCCTGACCGTGACATCCTACTCAGTGTAAATAATTAAGCATTTCCTAATCTAATTTACCATACCTAAATGTACAATATGGATTATTCTGATTTGACATTTCCAAAGTTCTAAAGTGACAAGAGATGATTTAAAAGAGCATTTAAAACAATGAGCCCGAATCTAAAGTAATTTTCACTGGAAGAATTCAGAAATAGATAGTCCAGTTAGTGGATTTATACTGGTAACTCCAATCAGAATGGAATCTTAACTTAGTTTAGTTATCCTGAAATACAAAGTAGTGTTCCTGAGTATCTGTATCTATGAGTATTTATAGAAATTTTAAAATAATATTTTAACAACTTTCAGTTCTTCATTTTCTCTCTTGAAGTGCTTTAGGGATTTCAGTACTTACTCAAGCACAACTGAAACTTTAAAATTGTTATAAAGAAGCACTAGTTGTAAGAGTTATATTATCCATGCATGAAAAACATAAACAGTCTTCAAGTTTTTATATGCAAGCACAATTTTATGAAAATTAAGCTTTAGTCAATTAGTAATTCAGAGTAGGAAACAAATATAATCAGTTTACTGTCAGACCTGGGCCCTTCAACTGAAGAGAGGTTTTTGTGCACATCTGTCTGAATTTGATATAAAGTTACTATAGGGAATTAGCGTATCTTATCTTGCTAAGGGAGAGATTACTGAACATAATTTAGAGGAATTGTTACACTGAAAGGAAGTAGTATAGTTGTCAAAGATCTGTCTTGGGACTGTAGTATTTTCATTAATTACACTGGCACTAGTGTGCTACAGACTTTTGTTAACGACTCTCAGCTGAGCAGCATTTTTACAATAAAGATTTTTGAAATATTATATGGGTAACTTCTGAAGACTAGAAACAGACATAATGTGACAATGAAATTCAACAGTGGAAAAATGAAACAGCGTGCACTTGGTGGCAGGTCAGGATTGTTATTATTAGCAGAATCTCGTATGCAGGAAACCATCAGGACAGGTGAAAGAACCACATATTCTATTCAGCTGCAGAATCACTGTAGTTTCTGATGTGATGAACCTTTCAAAAGCACAAATAGAATCATAGAACACAGCAGGTGAGAATGTATCCAAAGTAAGTATTTCTTATAGAAAGGACTTATAAGAAATAAGTATTTTTTTGTAGATAAGACTTGTAAGACTTCCTCTGGAATATCATACGCATGTCTGGTGAACATCACTTAAGGATGTTGAATTTTGACTGGAATGTGAGCAAAGGGGAATTAAAATGATCTGGGCACTGGTGACTGTCTAACAAGAGGAGACTAACTGTTCTTGGCTTGTGTTATCTAATGAAGGTTGAGAAGGGATGTCTATAAATACATCACAGATGAAATACAGGGAGTGAGAAGGGCTCATAAAATTGAAGGACAGTGTTGGCTAAAAAGAAACTGTCAGTGAATAAATTTAGTGTTGACTCACAGCCTTGGCTTTCAGATATGACATAATTGCAGATAATTTTGTGAAAGGATACCAGTAACAATATACTAGCAGCAGCGCGGTGAAATCAGGACGGCCTATGAATGTGAAGACCATTATGGTTTAATGATAACAGCAGGGCAATAGCTTGGTTAAGACTTTAATCTTAACGTGCAATCATATCGTGTCCACTTCTTTGTTCCATTTATCTCTGTTCCTGGGGGTTTATGATCTGTCATTCTCTTCCTGTAAATACGACTCCCCTCTGAAAATGCTGCTACACTTTTTTCTTCCAAATTGTCCAAGAAATTAGTCTAATTAGTTTAAACAAAGCACATCTCTCTCTTATGAAGTTTGCTGCTGCTATACCAGACTTGCAGAAGGATCTGAAGATGCCTGAAGATCTGTTCGTTTTTTCCAACAAAGCCAGTGAGAATAAAATAGATATATTGTATTTCTTAGGTCAACAAACATGGCTCAGATAATAAGAAAAAATAGAAAATGTGCATGGTTTTAATTGTCATACTTGCATTGGACTCACTCTAACTTAGAAAATTGTTTGCTTCTCTGTAATACAGGACTAAGAGATTTGGGGTTGTTAGAAAAATATCAATAACTGTTAGCACATGAACCTGGTTACCTTGGAGACTTGGTTAGAAATTAATGAACCAACATTAACTCTTGATGAGACAGGCTGAGAAAGTTGGGGCTGTTCAGCCTGGAGAAGAGAAGGCTGTGTGGAGAACTCATAGCAGCCTTCCAGTATCTGAAGGGGGGCTATAGGGATGCTCAGGATGGGCTGTTCATTAGGGACTGTAGTGACAGGACAAGTGGTAATGGGTTAAAACTTAAAGAGGGGAAGTTTAGATTGGATATAAGGGAGAAATTCTTTCCTGTTAGGGTGGTGAGGCACTGGAATGGGTTGCCCAGGGCAGTTGTGAATTTTCCATGCCTGGCAGAGTTCAAGGCCAGGCTAGATGAAGCCTTGGGTGGCATGGTTTAGTGTGAGGTGTCCCTGCCCATGGCAGGGGGGTTGGAACTAGATGATCTTAAGGTCCTTTCTAACCCTAACTATTCTATGATTCTATAATGATGACTTCAGTGGAAGGAGACAGAATGTGTAAAATGATCACGTAATTAGAATCTGAAGCAAAACCCTGAGGTAGCTGGAAGGGAAGAAGAGGAGCTTATTGTGTGTTGCCAGCTCCATCTTGTCACTAAAACTTAACATTTACAGGCCAAATAGATTAACAGATTCATCACAAGGAACCACAGAAGCTTTGTTCCATTCTAACATAATGTACCCTAAATACTGTAGCTTGTTTTAAGAAGATGGTATGTGCAACTGTAAACATCAGAGGTCAAGTTCATCTAAACTGAGTGGGAAGCCATAGTTACAAAAGAGCAGTGCTGATGCAGAAGCCCAGCTTCTCCCTTGTGGTGCCACAGCATTCGCTGCACAGAAAGCAGAAGGCCCAGCCAATGATACAGAAACACTCCTGGAGAGAGAAGACACAATCCAGAGGCAAATAGGATCTCATTTTTAAAGATTATAACTAAACTCTTTTTGCAAAGTCAAAACCAGTATTCTATTACGCCATAAATACTATTCCTTAAGATTTGGCACTAGTACCATTCCAAATCCATTTTCAGCAGTACCTACCTGGTTAAAATATCGTAAAATCCATTTCAGGGAATTTGGGAATTTGGTGAATGAAGACTAAATGTTTGATTGCTATCTCAGATGAGATAACAGTAGCCATCAGTAGCCATCCTTGACCAGGCTAGACAGCAAAGATGTTTCTAAATAAACAAGATTGTTATAACTAGAGTAGGTCATCAGGGTGTGAGGCACTGAGCTACTTAACATAAAGACAGTAGTTAGAATAGTTACAACCTGACTGTAATCAAAAGTAAGAAAACAATCAACATGGGATGAAATACATCATAAACAGAAATGTTTAGTTTTTCAGTGTCTTTCAGCGCTCAGAAATAAATGTTAATCTTCTGGTCAGTTCCTCTACTGGATACAACTTGTTTCTTTCATATGTATCAAAGCAATATATGGGATTAAGAAAGCAAGTTTTCTTAACCTGTAATTTGATTCCTACACGTCATAAAAGCTTTGATGTAATTCTGTGGCAGTTTTTGCCATTTCACACTACAGCTTATGTTAGTAAATGTTTTCCATGTATTCAGTGGCAAATTGGACTTTTTCCCAAACCAAAATACACTCTTCTCTGCATTATTACCGTTGGAATGTGACCTAAAATACAGGGTTTACAAATGGTCTTTTTAAGCCAACTAACAGTTTCTGCATTTCACTCTATTACCTTTACCATTTCTCTAAATGGAAGATAACACCTGAGAAGAATATCTGAGTTACAAGTATCAGTTTAAATTACTACTCAGCATGTGACTTTTTGTATTTAGTAACATTTGTGCACTATTATAAAGACATTGCTGCAGAAAAGGAGCAATTAATAAAATTATTTTTATTCTTGAAAATAAAGGCACTTTTTCCTATAAGCCACATAAATCCTTGATTCTGTAGATTCACAGAAGTTGAAGTGGTTTTCTCAATGATAATCACTCCAAATACTGCAAATGGTGATTTATTCTTTTGAGTAAAGGAAACCAAGTCTGTAACCTGGTCCATAAAAATTATGTATCACAAGGAACAGACACGGGTGTCAATCTTAGCAAAATTCAACTCCATTAGAAGCAGTCACCTTCTTTAAAAATCCTTAGCTCCTAGTAGATAAATCATTATTTTGCTTCTATATTTATACAGTTGTGCCACATTGATGTGATTTTTGATATTATATGCTTGCTATCTCTGCAGTTGTAACTTGAGCTTAAGCAAAGTTGAACTGATTTTTAGTGTAAATACTAGTAACTATTGAGGTCAAAGAGCACAACATATCGAATACAGAATCACAGAATAGTTAGGGTTGGAAAGGGCCTTAAGATCATCTAGTTCCAAACCCCCTGCCATCATTCGGAGGGACACCTTGCACTAAACCATGTCACCCAAGGCCATGTTCAACCTGGCCTTGACCACCACCAGGGATGGAGCATTCTCAACTTCCCTGGGGAACCCATTCCAGTGCCTCACCACCCTTACAGTAAAGAACTTCCTCCTTATATCCAGTCTAAACTTCCCCTGTTTAAGTTTTAACCTGTTACCCCTTGTCCTATCTCTACAGTCCCTAATGAAGAGTTCCTCCCCAGCATCCTTACAGGCCCCCTTCAGATACTGAAAGGCTCAAAACCTAATTAATAACTTTATAGCTCTTCCAGCTATCCCATACTCTCTGATTGAATTCTGTTAAGGAAGAGTTATGAGAAAATTGTGCATAGCTTTTGGTCATCACACTACTGTCTCCCAGTGCAAAAACCAGAATGGCAAAGCCAAGGTTTGTTATATTACAATGAAAGCAAACAGGCCACTCATAATGGCTTATGTTTGACATCATCTTCTAGCCTGCAGTCATAAACTGCTCAAGATCTCTTCTTCTTTTACTTACAGCACCTCAGCCACTATTTCCTCCTCATTTTCTGCTCATTCTTGTGTAGCTTAAGAAACCCATCTGAACATCTCACCTCAGTTTTCAGACTGGAGGAGGGAGAGGTGGATGAAGTTCAGGGATGGTCCATGTGCGATGGGAATCGCTGCATTAGGGTGCCATGTTCGATGAGGCATTCTTAGAACTTTATGCGAGGAAAATGTTTCTTAACCCTGTAATACTTTACCTTGAGTGTATAATCCCTCCTCAGGTAACTGCTCTCCAGTGAGGCTTTGACGATTTGTATTTTCAACTTAACAGCACTTTCAGCTGCAATAGGAAACCTGATGCTTGCGAGGTTGGGTGAAAGTGGAGAAGGTTCCTGCAGCAGACTAACGCGTGCTGAGTAAGAGAAACATCTAAGAGGGACTAAGTTCGCTTGTGGCGCAACAGCTGAGTGGCGGCAAAAGGGATAAATGAAAGAAAAGCCTTCTGCCTCCCGGCAGATGGGACGCTCCAGTTGGACGAACTCGCTCGTCGAGGGGAGGCTTCCGAGGCCAACCAGACGGTGCGGGTTGCTCCAGGCGGGCGGGCGGGCGGGCCGCTGAAGGCAGCAGCGCCCACGGGGACCATGACGGAGCCCCTGCGTGAGATCCTAGGGGGAAGGTGCAGCACTCTCACACCGGAGCCGCCAACTGGACGCACCCCGACGCCACACGGCCCTGCGCCATACGTCACTTCCTGCCGCCCGCGCGCGGAAGTGTCGCTGTCGCTGGGCCTCCGGCCGGCGCGGCGTGCGGAGCTTGCCGGTTTCCATAGCAGCGGCCGCGGGGGGCGGCCCGGCTGGCTGTGAGCGTCCCGGCGGGGTAAGGAGGGGAGAGGGCCGCGGTCTTGGGCCCTCCGCCCGGCCCCGCAGGCGCTGCCGTGCTGCTGCGGGAGCCGGGGCCCGAGCACCCGTGAGGAGTGGTGGCGGGTCGCCGAGGCCTGAGCTGGCGTCCCGCTGCGCCGCAGGCTGCCTACGGCGGCGGCGGGCTGCTGTATGAAGCCTGGCTTGGATGGGGACAGTTCCGTTCCGTGGAGATCCCGCCTGGTTTTACAGCTGCAGGGGCCAAGGGCGGTTCCCGGTCGGTCTGGAGTGACACCAGATGCTGTTAACGGGACTCGATTCACGATGCTTTGAACGCGAAACCAAATATGTCCTGAATTTTGCTCTTGGTAATGCTCTTGGGGCGGTTACGCACTGAGCTTTCACCTAAATAGCTGATTTACCTATTTGAGAACGTGCCCTGTGTTTTGCTGCTGTTCTACGGACTGACAAGGATAAGACGGTATCTTGTATACACTTCTGCTTCGGAAGAATCTGTTTGTGCTGTGATTGAAAGTAATCTCTTTGTGCACTAAATTAAATGTAGCCCACGGTAATTCAGACTTTTTGGCTGAGCTGTGCATCTTACACGGAAGCCTTACAGCTGGGTTCACAGCTTCTTCAGTGAGGAGATTTGCATAGAATCATAGAGATATTTGGGTTGGAAGGGATCTTAAAGATCATCCACTTCCACACCCCCAATGTCATGGGCAGGGACACCTTCCACTAGACCAGGTTGCTCAAAGCCCCATCCGACCTAGGTTTGAATATTTCCAGGGATGGGGTATCTACACTCTGGGTAACCTATTTCAGTGTCTCACCACCAAGTAAATAATTTCTTCTCTATAAATAGTTTAAATCTACCCACTTACAGTTTAAGTCGTTACCTCTTGTTCTGTCACAACCACCCCTATTAAAAAGTCTGTCCCAATCTTTCTTACAAGTCCCCTTCAGATACTGGAAGGCTGCTATGAGGTCTTCTCGCAGTCTTCGCCAGGCTGAACAGCCGAGCTTTCTCAGCCTGTCTTCATACGGGAGGTGCTCCAGTTCCCTGATCATCATCATCGTGGCTTCCTCTGGACTTGCTCTAACAGCTCAATGTCCTTCTTATGTTGAGGACACCATAACTGCACACAATACTCCAAGCAATGTCTCATGAGAGCAGAGTAGAGGGGAAGGATCAGATCCTTCGACCTGCTGGTCATGCTCCTTTTGATGCAACCCAGGATACGGTTGGCTTTCTGAGCTGCGAGTACTTGGAATACATCTAAAAGTCTGCAAAATAAAGAGGTCTTCAGAACATCTCTGACTGAATGGTATTTGCCCAGTTGCAATGACTGATGGTAATTAGATAGAGCTGGGCAAGAATTTTCTGGCACCATCTGTTTCTAGCAAAAAGGAATTCCAACAGAGTCAAATGTTATGTTTTTAACAATCCAATGTTGCAACGTTTTCTTTAAAATGCAACAGTATTAACATCTTTTAGACTCTGTATAGTATCAAAATAATCAAATCTACCAGTGAGACAGAAAATCTAGCTCCTAACCAGATATACAGTCCAGGATTTCTAGGCTGAAATATTTTTCTACAGAACACTGAAAATAGCCTGTTTACTGCAGAAGCTCTCTTTTCTTTAGCATTTTCTTTTATGTTCCTTAACATAATGTTTAGTGTTGGTTAACTTTTTGTTATTTGTTATTTAAATAAAAAAGTCTTCATGAAACAAGCATTGAAAAAAACTGATAATGTGTTTTATTACACTCTTTTAAACTCCTCTCTGTCTTAAAAAAAGTCAGACAATTGAAATGATAAAAGTATAAGCACTTAGCCTCTGAATTTCTATTTTTAACAGAAGACTTAGCTTAATGCAAGTAATGTAATATTGCAAGTAATTTTTGTTTCAATTCTGTCTGGTTTTGCAGGCCTTGCATTTCAAATGGTTTAAAACCCAGGATATTACAGCACTGATCATGCTAAGCAAACAGGTATCAAAGAAATACTAGAATTAAAGGACCTAGTGATTGCTATGCAGTATAAATTAGGAAAGTATCATAACAGCCTTCCTTGTGCTATAGAGCGTGTACTTTTGTCACTGACATTTGCTTTGTGTAATTCTTGAGGAATCTGTTTTGGCTTTTCAGCTGTCTTCATATACCTATTTCAGCTAAATTATATATATTTCTGTTTTCAATATAGAATAATATACAAGTATTGATAGATGAATTAGAGACTGCATTACTTGGTTATCTGAATCAGAAAAATATGTAGGGATTAACACTGCTTAATGTACAAAAAAAAGAAAAGAAGGCACGATGCAGTCTGCTTAACGTAAATACCGTAGCAATTTGTGATGGAAGACAGGTTCCTCTAGAGACCTGCAGAGGGAGATCTGTCCTATCAAGTGAGGGGGTTTTATCTATCCCTTTGCTGTGTAAGAAATTATAACGGAAGGTGTTTTGGAATATAAAATAACATGTGGGAAAAGGTTGATTTCCTACTGGGGGAAAAAAAATCCCAAACCAACAAAAAAAAAGAACAACCCCACTTTTGTTTTTAGTTCTTGGATGGCATATAAAGTGATAACTAAAATGAAAATGAAATGCTTTTGATACTAATTTTAGAAGCAATATCTCATTCTACCTCACACCTCTGAAAGACTTCAGAGTATTTTGCTCATCTGAGCCAGTGTCAAGCAGAATGCATTTCCTTTAGCACTTCCTCTGTCATTTCTTCTTAAAATGCACATTTTTTTATTCTTTTTAGCATAAAATACTTTAAGAATGTTGAATTAGGGTTTATAAATAATTTTTTATCATTCCTGGGTGTACATTTTGATATCTGTATTGATACATATGTGTGGGTCTCCTTTGCAGAATCTGACTAGTTACCATCTGGCAGATACTTGAGTGTTCCTAAATTAGTTAATTTTTAAGAAAGCTAAATATCTTTCCTGCATAAATATTCTCTGGCTGTCAGATACTGAATCCAAATATCTTTAAAGTATGCAATACTGAGGTTTGGAGGAGGAGGGTTTAGTTTCACAGAGAACACTGTAATCTGGAAACAAGGTATATTTAAATGAAGGGTCAGTTCTCATTATGCTTTCCTTGCCTGTGACTAGTGAAATATATGCTTAATATTGTATATTCAGATCTTCCATTTCATGGGTAATCGTTTTCTTAATGTCAGTTTCAAATTTTTATCATACACAGGAGTGATACAATGGAGTGGTGCTTACAACAAACATTGCAAAGATGTCATTGATACTTCTGACATAGCAATATATGTTCGTTTTGGTGCTTTTGTATAATTTATGCTTTGCTCTGCAAAAGTAATTATAGTTTTCTTCATATCATTACTTAATTTCATCAGACAACATTATAGTTCAATGTTTCTTGTTTTCATTATAGAAGGCTCCCCAAGACTCTATTTAACAGTCAAATTTGTTATTTGGGGTGAGAATCAGTTCACAGATTAAGAAACCGACATTTAAGTGTCGCATGGGGGTATTTTTGCCTGAGCAGGGCATCTGAACTTCCCATATCATGAATGCAGATCTGTCTTTGTAGTCAGTGGCAAAGCCTAAAAACATGCCAGTTGGCCTCTGTCTCTGGTTTCAGAAAGGGACAGGTTTCCCTTAGCCCTCCATCATGTCTGTCAGCCGTGCATAAGAGGTCTTTCATACCTCATCTGACAGTAAACCATGTGTGCATGAACAACTGAGTCAAGTTCCATTGACTTCATTGCCTGTAACAGAAACTTACTCACCTGGTTCTTATGTAGACACCTAAATATAGGTGATTTACTTTGCAGATAGAAACTCCCACTGACAGCCTAAGATATCTAAGGCATGGGTATGAAGCTGTGAGCTCTGACACATGTAGAGACCCCTACCAAAGTGACTGTTGTAGACCAAAGAGGATACCATAGGGTGTAAAAATGTATTAGATGCTCATTAAGGTGAGTGAATCTAGCCATCAGCAT
Organism: Neopsephotus bourkii; assembly: GCF_033783945.1. NCBI lineage: Eukaryota > Metazoa > Chordata > Aves > Psittaciformes > Psittacidae > Neopsephotus > Neopsephotus bourkii. Next base: position 13,417,425 of record NW_026900570.1, read on the forward strand.
CTCAGACTACTGGATTATTTGTAGTTTTCTTTTGACTAGCTTACTTTGTATATGAAAATAAATAACACTAAGATTTTAATTTTTAGCTTGTTCACTACAGCAAGACTTGCGCTTCTACAAAAGTACCATTCAAGCACAATATGAAGAAAAAAATTGAAGAGCAGGCTTCAAATCTTTGTAAATACATAAATGATTGACTAACAGATGCTGAGTTTTTACAGTGCATGCTCCATTTGCACGTGGCACAAGAAGGATGACATTTAGATTCCATACTTTCTAATTTGAATTATTTTTATTATACCGATTGCATCCTGAACTCGTTAATAAGAAAGTTTATTACATAGTTTATGCAGTTTTGCATACTCTAGTTTTAGACGAGTAACATTATAGTTAGTACAACATAAATATGTTTATAGATACCAGTGGAAGAAAGCAAAAATTGCAGAGTTTTTAATTTCTTGACAAGTGAAAAACAATTGACTATAAAATACTCAAGCAGTGTAGGATTAGACCCAAATATGCACTCAGTACTTACTCTTCCATGTTATGGAAGGCAGTAAATCAAATGAACATGCTAATTCACAGCAAATAAAGAGAACTTGCTTTAATTGACAGTCTGTGATTGGGTCTGTTAGGAGGCAGAAACATAGTAAATAATTCACATAAAATGCTGCTTGGTTGGTTCAATAAAAAATGAAAATGTCTTGAAAATTCTGTAGTTGAGCTCTTAGGCTACCGGTTAGAGAATGAGGACCAATTCTCGGCACTGCAGGTGGCTTTCTACTGCCCTCTAGGGACTATGCCACAAACTTTCTTCTTAACGAGTTCAGGCTGTAACTGGTACAGTAAAAATTATCCAGTTTAGAAAATATGGAGCCTAGATTTCATCTTTCTTCCCCACATTCAAATGGAGCATGCGAGTTTTTATTCTTGACAAAACAAATCCAATAGTAAAAAGAAATAGAAAGAAAAATATTAAATTACTTTACTTGGATAGTTAGGAAATTTATTGAGTAAAAATATTTCGCTATAATTATTCTATTATTGGATTTACACAGCAAGGTCAAATGGAGATATGTAGTGGAAATTGTGTACAGCATTTTAACAGTGTCTACTATATAATACAGTATATAGAAAATCATAGAGAATCCTGAAAGGAAAAAGGAATGTGTTTTTTGCAGAATGAATGATCTCCTGGACATCTGAAGGGACAGAAGAACAGGTGCACTTGTGAATGAGTTCAGACCAGCATTAATCATGTGGATGTTTCAAAGAATAGGATAGAGAAATGTGAAGCAAAGAAGAAAAGTCCACAGAAAAGATATGTGGAACTGTGAAGCTGAGGAATTTTAATAAGATGTGAGAGGAGATCAGAATGCTGGAAACACTGAGCAAGTGACAGAAGATGATAATGCATTTCAAGAATGTTGCATAGCTTGAAGCGGGTGGTTGGAAGGCAAAAGTGAGGCTTTAACAGTAAAGGAAAGGATAGCTACTGTAAAGAAAGAAACTACAGGATTTATTAAGAAGACAACACCGAGAGTAAAGATTTTAATTTTTCACTTTGTTCTTCATTCCTGGATAATGATATGTAGTGCCATCACTTGAACATCCAAAACCAAGTGTAAAACGAGGTGGGGTGGGAGGGAGGGGGGCTGTTCATAGGAATTGTGGAATCTTCCTAGCAATCACTGTAATGTTTTAAGCAGAGTTGTTAAGTTGTTAATCTTTTAAGCAGAGTTAAAAGTGTGCTGTAGACTATATAGACTATTTGAAAAAATAGATATATGTTCCTTTTCAAAAGTGCATAGTGAAACATTCCTGTTGGGAAATAGTCACTACAGAGAAAAATTAAGTGAGTAACATCTATCTCGTGTAACACTTCATCAGTAATGTAGACATGTTTATGATGCAGTTGTGCTGACCTTGCTGCCTTGATATTCAAGGCAGAGATCATAAACTATTTATCCAGATGTGGAAATCTTTGAACACTTTCAACAAAGTGTATTTCTAATGTGATTAATTTTATAGGAACATAAGGTTGGGAAGGTCCTAGAATGCTATTTGGGATTATCCTATGCTATTGTAAGTATTTTGACTAAAATAATTTGTAGTACTCTAAATTAATGTGACACAAATTTATATCATTGATAGTCTGACCATGACTTAGTAGTTGTATTCCCCACCCAAATACAGTCACAAATAGCCAATTATAATGGTTAAGAACAGTCTTATTTCTTCAGTCTGTTGTCTTCAAATGGGAAACGTAATTGTCTCATATGTCCACACATCATCTTAGTATCCTTCTGTAAAAGAAATACCTCAGTCTCCTTTTCTCTAAACTAGACAAGCTCAAAGTCCTCAGCCGCTCCTCACAGGACATTTCTTCCAGCCCTGTCATCAGTTTTGTTGCCCTCCTCAGGATGCTTTTGGGTACCTTCACATCCTGCTTGAATTGTGGGACCTGGAATAACACACAGTACTCAAGGTGAAGCCAAGGTGAATGATAGGTTAATAACTTATGCCATAAGTATATGAATACATTTATGTATGCAAGCAGGGGAGAGTTCATGAACATATATCATGAACAAAAGCTTGATTTACACTCATGAGGAAACTCACTGAGGCTTAAAATCTAAACACAATAATATGAACAAAAAAGCTAAAGTCTCTAAGAAAAAAAGTGTTACGTGACCATGAGTCTTATAGTCAAGGAAGGAAACAGCTTTTACTAAAGTCCTGTTTTAGTTTCACGGAAAGGTGACATTAGTAAATTATAGAAATCAAAGCAACATATAACAAATGTGGGAAAAAATACATCAGTTAATATAATTAGAAGGTTTTGAAAGATGTAAAATGGACAATGTATCAAATAAAGAACTATAAATAGTACCATTAAGAACAAAATCTTAATGTATTGGGAGCAAAGAAGTGCCTGCAACTGAATGAGCTTACTCATAAGGAGTGTGACCAGCAGGTCTAAGGAGGTGATCCTGCCCCTCTGCTCTCGTGAGACCTCACTTGGAGTATTGTGTACAGTTCTGGTGTCCTCAACATAAAAAGGACATGGAACTGTTGGAACAAGTCCAGACGAGGCCCACAAGAATGATCAGGGGACTGGAGCACCTCCCATTTGAAGATCAGCTGAGAAAGTTGGGGCTGTTCAGCCTGGAGCAGAGAAGGCTGCGTTGAGACCTCATAGCAGCCTTCCAGTATCTGAAGGGGGCCTATAGGGATGCTGGGGATGGACTCTTCATTAGGGACTGTAGTGGTAGGACAAGGGGTAATGGGTTAAAACTTAAACAGGAGAAGTTTAGATTTGATATAAGGAGGAAATTCTTTCTTGTTAGGGTGGTGAGGCACTGGAATGGGTTGCCCAGGGAAGTTGTGAATGCTCCATCCCTGTCAGTGTTCAAGGCCAGGTTGGATGAGGCCTTGGGTGATATGGTTTAGAGCGAGGTGTCCCTGCCCATGGCAGGGGGTTTGGAACTTGATGATCTTAAGGTGTTTTCCAACCCTAACTATCCTATGATTCTATGATTCTATAAATAAAAATTGTAGAATCGTTAGTACTGTGAAAACCCTGGGGGCAATTTCAAAAAGATGTTCTGTCTGTAGGAGGAGGCAGAACAAGGTGCTTGTATCACAGGTTAACAAGCACTTTGATTTATTAACCTCAGAAAGGGTTTAACATGTTTACAGAGAGCATCTGTTCTAGATGAGGAAACCCAGATAGCTTAGATCCAGGGATCCCCCAGATACTGCTGCCCTGTTTATGTTAGATGTGGTAACATAATGGAAAACATAATACAGGGTTTCCTAATCAGCACTAAAGGCTTTATACAGAATACTTTTCAGCAAAGCTGATTTCATTGTTTCAGTAGGATACAGTGGTACGTGTCAAGTCAAGACTTGCAATGTGTTTGATTTAGTAGCACTGTTTGAAATACAGTATTCAATATGCTATGGTAACGTATGTCATGCCTTAAAATTTAGAGGTTTGATCTTCCATTAAGGGGTAGGAAGTTCATAAAAGGCTTTAGTTTGAGACCTCAGGTTGAGGTAGGCACTTCTGCCTAAAGAGCAAAACCAGGAAGCATAGCAGTGAAGTTTTCAGTTCAAGAACTTCAGTCAAAGTTCCATTAATTACATAGACTGTGGAGCTTGTAGAGTCAAGCAATCAATGGCAGTCAAGCAGTCAATGGCAATCTACCATTGCCATTTGCCCTTTTAACTCCAGTACGGTGGGATGCTGTTCAGGTCCTGCACTATGCATATTTTACGAACCAGACAAAGACATTTTCCTTCGGCAAAGCTCCTGTTCAACAATGAAAGATTTCAAAAGCTACCTGTAAATGGGGAATCAACATTGTGTAGGTCTTGTTTGTTTGTTTGTTTCTTAAAGTTTGTTTAATAATAAAGTTTGTTTAATAAAGGTTCCACATCATTCATCAGTGACCTGGGGGTAAATTAAAACACTGACGATTAAACTTGTAGGCAATACAGAGTGCTAGGTAAGTAACGACAGCACATGGCAGTTGCAGCAACCTGTTGTACACTGGGTCCACTGAAAATTGTGTTCTACCTCTAGAAGCAAGGAATTTAGCCCATACCTATAGAGCTATCATCAGGAGTACACTTGGCAAGTGAACACAGACTCATAGTTCACAACAATTTTAGAAAGAGCTGATGTAATTCTTCAGTCATTAGCTAAGCATAAGGAGATACTTGATCTCAGGAAGCTTGTGAGTGCTAGTCCTAGTTAGGGACCAGCACGGTCAGGGAACTGAACAAGAAAAATAAGAACATTTTTAAGAGCTGAAGAGCATGCCCTAAATTGAAAAACTCAGCTTAAATATGTTAATTACAGAATCTGAATACCTTGCCAATAAGAGGATTTAGAGATATTTGCCCAAGGTTTGGGGTTTATACAGCATTCTCTTAAGAGGTCCTGTATATGACAACTTCAATCTCTCTCCAGGTCACAAGAAGCATTCTAACAACAGTTAACAAAAAATCTCTGATTGATCTTTGTCTGTTTCTGAGCAGATGAAGAAAGGGACAGTAGAGAAGGCTGGTTGCAATATACAATATCAAATTGGCTGGCTAACCCTTCATCCTTAGGCTCCACTTCAAGGACTGCTTCAGAATCTGTGCAATCTTTAGCTGATCCATACAGCAAAAAATTGTCATCAGCACCTTCCTCTCCAAGAGGTCTGCATTTAAACATTTGCTGTTCTGTCAAGGAGTTTGCAATGAAATGAATGTTTTCTCTTCAAAGCTGTGCTGTCATTAGTCTTTTTTTTTTTTTCCCAGCTCCTTGAAAAGGTAAATGGAGCTATTTAGGCCAGTGATGATTTGTCAGTCCCTTCTGGGCCGTTGCCCACGTTCTGTCACATTTTAAAGACCTCCATAGATGACAAAATCAAGCACAGCAGCTACAAGATGAAACCTCTATGAGAATGCTTGCCGATAGAGCATATTGTCAAAGCAATAATGGCATCTGGATCTCCTGAAATCTTCAAGACTGGAAGTTCTTGCAGAAAATACGCATTAGCTCAACTGAAGATGCTGGTGTAAAAACAGGTGACTGAGAAGTAAAGACTTGTATTTGACCAGTAGCCACATAAGGGGTTCCCACGTTCAACCTTAAACTGCATTTATTTGAAATTAAAATTATGTAGATACCAATGTAACACACTATGGATAATAACAATAAACGCAAATATCAAAATGGTCATTTCCCTTGCAACTCAAAACTGGTGGATTTGTAAATGGCTGGTTTTCCTGCCAGCTTGTACAATTGCACCCTCTCGTGGTGTGCATAATGCGGACTTTAAATGCCAAAAGTACAGTTTAGAAATGGAAAGGTATGTAGTAATTTGGATGACAGATTTTCAACAATAGATTTGTTTTCAAGGCAAATTCCCGGTAAATCAACAGCAGTAACAACTTCAGTTTATGATTTTGAATAGAATATGCTCAAACATTTTCTTTCTTCATGTCACAGGAGAACATTAGTTATTTCCATCATATTTCTTTGCAATAAGAGTGCAAAAATCTTAACTGTTATTCAGAAGGCCATTTGATTATTTTGAGTGTGTTAAATACTGCAAGGTATCAAACAGAAATGTCTATTTCTCAACTGCATAATAAATAGCTGTATTTTCTCACCTTTACCTGTTTGGCTAGAATACTATCTAGTTGAAGTTTGTTATATTCCAAATTATGTATGCATCTCTGTCTAGTATTACTAGAAAAGTGATCCTAAGGGTATACGATACAAAACTTCAGTAAACATATAGTAGAATTTATTACAGATAAAATATGCATATTTTCACTTAAATTAATAAAACTGTTAAAATGAAGGCAATAAAACAGGAAAAGTGAGAAATGTTGAAGCCTCCTACAAAAGCTGTGTTAAAATTGCCTTCCGATCTCCAGCCCTTTTTTCTTACAACTTAGAAGTTCCCCAGTTTAAGTAAGCCAAACGCTACCGCTGTGGGCAGATGGTAGAGAGAACATTGCTACAAAACCTGCCACTCAAAGTGTAACAGATGACTGTAGCTACAGAAAACTGTCCCTTTGTTCATTTTGCTAATGAGTGTCCTCATTGCAGCAGGAGACTGAATAGTTAATTACTTGCAGTTCTTGGGTTCAGCAGATGGTGGAGCTAGAGCTAAAGGTTATCTGAGTAATGGGCAAAGCACAAGTTGCGAAGAAAATGGCTTTTGTGGGTTTTCCATCCTTTCCTTAAAACAGTAACAGATTATGGCTACACTTATAGCTGGGGTACCATTTAAAACATAGCCACAGGATTAATTAAAACCTTTTTGTTTATGGAAAGGTTCGTCTTTGAGCATCAGCTGTTGATGCTCAAATACAGCCAGAGCAAAGGAACAACTGCTTAAGCCTATTAAGAGCTGTAACAGTTATTTAAAAGGTCTTTTGAAATTCTGAGTTGGTTTTGCAGTGGTTTAGAGTTGAGCACCGCCAGAGCAGAGTGTTAGCTAATTACTTAAATATTGCATGTGCTGTGGCCTTAGCACTGCTGTTTTCCCCAGAGTGTGCTCAGCTGTCTGCAGGGTTTGGTAAAAGTTTTCAATAAAACCACACACTCATCAGTAATTGCCTCAGAGGATTAATTTCAAATCTGTTACTGCATAAAGACTGTTTAGAATTCAGTACTCTTGAAGTATTTCATTAGAATTTATTTAAAAGTTACATTATTAAAAGTAACATTTTTGTTAATCATACTTGGTCTTTATGTAAACTGCTACTCTTCCTTCAGTAAAGGAAGGGGAACCACAACCAAGTATTAATTACTTTCCAACGCACTTGCATTTTAGTTACATGATGTTTTATACAAGCAGTGAATATTTTGTGGCTAAAACTTTATGTGCATTGATAATTTGCTCTGGTAAATTGGAAATCAAAAATGTCATTTTTGAGAAAAAACAACTAGTTATGGACTAAATTTTACTCATCGATACATTGTAGTTTAAGTTTATATGACACTTGAAAACCTCTGAATTTTACTTTTGAAGACCTTTAAGATTTTTATTTTGAAGTCATTTTTAAAAAAGAGTTCATATTTTTCCCAAGCAAAGCAAATAATATCCTCAATTTTCCTTAGCAAGCAAAGCAACTGCTGCCTGAATCTTCCCTTTTGTGTTAATATTTTAAACGGTTTGGGGAGTTAGTTACTATTCTGGTATTACTATAAAGATCTGTGCCAGCTCTGAAAGCTTTTCTATAATTTTAAAAGAAATATGTGGCAGTAAAATCTAGACAGCCATAAGACAATATATTCAAATGTTTTCAATAGCTTTGAGACCAACAAGAAAAAAAGAGTAGCTGTCCCAATAAGCTTCAGTTGCATAAGAAGTCTTTTCCATAATGGATGTGGCAAGATTTAAACAAAGGGCACGCATAATAAAAATGTAAATGAGTTTGCTTTACTAAAACTATAACTTTAAAGTCTTTTGTTGCATGTTATCCTGGAACCTTCTTACAAGGTAATCACTGTTTGCATAGAGATTTAAACCGTAGTCTTCAATAGCATTAAACCCCTGCACGGTCTATGTGTGACAGGCATGCAAAGCCATGTTAATGTTCAGAATATGAATTGCCTCTGGGTGGCTCCGACACCAAGTAGAAAACCAACTGTGTTGATATCAGAAGGCCTGATGGACTCCATGCGGCTCCCAGCCTGAAAACTTCACCGCTTTGACATGTGATGTGCTCCTCATGACACTGGCAGCACTGTCACTGAGAAATGGCACAAAGGCAACAAGCCCCCCTCCTTAGCCATGCACTTTGCAACCCCCTGGTGTTGCCTGTCCACAGTCTCTCCTGCCTGCCTAGTTACGGACAGCACTTCATAAACACGGGGGGAAGTGTGGGTGGATAGGCCCCAGCTGCCTTCCTGGACACAGCCTCCATAATAAATTGACCTGAATGATGAGGGCACACAAACAGTATGATATGCATTATTCCTGTCAATAAAATGTCCCCATGTGTTATGGTCTTTGTATATAATGTACTGCAGCCTTTCTTCTAGCGGGGACCTATTTAGAGTCTCGACTTTTTTCTATTCATAATATGACTCTGTAATAGAATTCAGAAATTATATGATACTGTGTTGTATAATATACCAGTGCAGCATATTTAAATCCCTGATTCCTTACTTATAAATTCAAGGCATCACAATCTTCAAGTTGTCTTTGAAGATGATGACCATGAAAAAAAATAATGCTTGAAAAAGATAATGAGGATTTCAAAGAGGAGGTTTTTAAACTGCACAATGAGATTTCTCATCTCAAAAATTCTCTGAAATGCTCAGAAAAGGTAAAACTTTATGTTAGAGCAAGATGATTAGTTTACATGCAGCATGTAAGAAGTGTCACTAAAGTCAGAATTGTTAACACGCTTCAGAAGGATGGCAGCTTCTATCTGGACTGTGGTTTTTTTCTGGTATTGAATGCTAATTTTCTATGTATTTGTGGAGAAATTCATACATATTTATTCTAATTTTAATGCATATATTTACATATTTTTAATTTATGACAAAGGAATATTTGCTGAGGCTTTTGAGACTTCTAATACTGCCTAGCAATGTGGCTAGAGTTCATATTTTGTGACAGATACATGCTGTAAACTTACTGAAATACAAAAGTGTCTTATGTAAATAGTTATCTTTTTAAATTATGTTCTACTATTTTGTCTTAAGGGAACTGTATTAAAAGCAACTCTCTCTCTAGAGCAGTGTTCAAGCTTCCACACAGTATCTGAATGTGCATTTCTTCATATATTTAGTTTTGTGTTTCTGTGAAAGTTTCTAACACAATCAGTTTCTCTCCAATAAGATGTTACTACTTTTGATACCTCTGCTATATTACAGCTCTTTAAAGGAGTTTTTTTCTTGTTAAGTAACAATATATGGTCTTTACCTGCAGGTTACTTCTCATATTCTCATATTCTCATTTCAGTCATTGCCAGAGTAAAATATTTAATGGGGGACTGGAAACTACAGCAATAGAGTAGAATCTGGATGTTTAGCTTTGTTATGTTCGCATAGTATCACCTTTAGCAGTAGCAAGATGAATTTGACTCAGGCGATATTCCCGATTCCTGTTTATCATCCGATTCAATGGTGCTTCTTATCTTTTGGTAGTTTTGTGTGAGCAATAAAGAACCACCTGCTAAACCACTTTGTATTGGCTGTGACTAACAGCAAGGATGTCCAGAGTAAGTATTAATGAAAAGCGGTGGGTACTCAGTCACACTTGGCTCTTGAACTTACTTCATCTCTATCTGACCAGCCGGCTGAACAGCAGGAAGAAGGCTGTGAATGTCAAGGGCAGTGGCGAAGGTCATAGTTCTGCAGGACTCTCATCCCTCGTGCATTCCGCTGTGTTTAGAGACTGACCTGAAGGAAACACTTTGAATACATTAATGTAGGCATGTAATTCCATGGGTTTTCTCTTTTCCCTCCTGTTTCCAGATAAGCAAGTTCAAAGAATGTGATCAAAAATGGAAACAGATGAGCAAATTCCTCAAAGGGTACTGTATTTTTTACTTTTATAATCTATGCTCTTGGCAGAACAGTAATGAGCTTGGGCTGTTGGTATAGTCCCAGTAATGGCTGACTGTAACTTGAATTATGTTACCTTTTGCTTTATGGTAGTATAACTCACTGTAGAGGAATAATGAATTGGTATTCCTTTAATGAGTATCATGATTGTGATTTTCTCATCCTGCCATATTTCATAATGTTGTTAAGACACAGTGAAAATCCTGAGCCTCCATAAACTACAGTAAAATGATTGAATACTTTTATAAAAAAAGTAACACATTTACTTCAAAAAAGGTAAGCTTTTGAAGGCAGGGAAAGATTTGTGTAGGTGAATAGCCAGTAACTTCAAAAAAGAAAATGGTTATTTTTTGTAACTTACGACTTATTAAATATTCCACTATTTCTGGATAGAGCTGTTAGTATTCATGAAGTATTATTTATACGCTATCTGAGCAAAACAATAACTGATCAAGGCATGAAAGTCAATGTTTTAAAAAGCTTTCCTGTACCAATGTTTGTTAATTACTAAATGATGCCAGCAAAAGATTGATAGCTCTCAGGGTTTTCCCAGTATAACATCTAGGTATCTTTCCAGTGGGCTTCCTACCCTGTGATAGTTCTTGAAGGACTTTTTTCTACAGTGCATATATAGTTGTCATCCTGAACGTTAAGAAATAGACACAGAACTTCTGCCTATAAAAAATATCCCTTCTGTAAAACATTTCCAAAATGTATTGTAGATAACTTGCTTCTTTGTGCTGAAATACAAGGGAAATGGTCATACTTCTATATGCTAATTCCATGACCACTAAATTCTCATGTAAATTCATATTTTAAAAAAATTGTGAGGACTGAGGCATTGGATTTCTAAAATCATTCCTTTCATTGCCTTTCCTTCTGAAAATTTACTCTGTCTTTTCCTTTTCCTTCATCTCCACGCAATGGAAGATGTTACATCTAGTATCTTCCCACAGATATGACCTCGGTCTGTGGATGTCAGCAGCAGCATAGGAACGCTTTTCTGTATGTCTCTCACATGACTTGGAAGCACTACATTTGTGTAAATTTGGGTCACACACCTTCCTCCCAGTCCACCTCCAGTATAGGTAGCCCTTCACAGTCACTGCACCATGTGTCAAGCGAGCTAAACCGTAAGACTGCAGTGCTGTGAGAAATCTTCGAGCAGTCCTTCCTTTCTCACTATAATTCTGATAATGAATCTAATTAGATTTCCATTCCCATAAGAAAAACTACAATTCTGGAAAATTAACTACATTGATTCAAGTTTCTGACTATCTCCCTCTCCCCCACCTCTTTGCTGAAGTATCTTTGAAAGATATTCTCTTGATAGCCAGGATGCGCAGAAACTCTCTGGTTAAAAAGCTTTGATCTTTAAAAAGGAGCAGAACATGAAGGCACACACTGCTGTAGTGCCCAGTGGTTTGACATTTCACTCCAGAAAGGGAGTTCACAAAGCTGGTACAGTATCCAATGAACAATGCTTATGGAAAAGTCAACACTTAAAATCAGGATTCAAAGCAAACTCAATCAGTACTGAGTAATGACGAAACATGTTGGAAGCACTGTCTCTTAACTGGACTAACTATAAATCACCAGGTGATTTCTTGTAGGTGGGACTCAGAGCCTGGGTCTTCCTCGTGTGCTCAGGCAGCCAAGCTGTACATACACTAGCTGTGGGCAATTGCCTCTCTAATTTCTCTTAAAGCACCATAAGAGATGGCAAGGACTGAGGTTTTCATAAGTACTGGAGCACTTGCCCAGGGTTCTCAACACTGAACTTGAGGACCTTTGAACCTGTAGCTCCGTATACCAATGACTTAACTGCTAGATTACACTCTGTTCTCTTGGGAAAACATTCTCTTTAAAGCTGGATAAAGGGAGAGCAAGTACAGAAGAGCCATAATCTCTGTGCTACATGTTATGATACTCAGCATAGAGGAAGGGACTTTTCTATAGATTTGCTCTTTCTTTCTTCGCATTTTTTCTGTGTATTTTTGCTTAGGTTTTAGGGGGAGGGTGTTTTGTGTATTGTTTTCTTGTAATTCATAGTCTAATGTAAAATGCATAAATGATGTAGCAAGTCAAAACACAATGTTGTCCCTTTCTCATGCAGTCACAGCTTTGGTATGTCATGAAGCTCATGCATGAGTATTTTGTATCTAGTCTCATGAATTTCATATTCTTTGTGTCCAATGGCACAGCTTGAACAGAGCTGGTGGCTTATTCTCATCATAGAGGGGTAGTTAGGCTACTTTTCCATGACTTGAGATATTGTAATCAAGCCCCATAAAACTCCCAGCGGCATACAATGTCGGCTGCCCTGATTTGTGGCTGAGCATTCTAGCATCTAGGTTATTATGCTGAAGGGGAGCATTTCTCCATTTTTATGAAAGAAAAAGAATGTCAGTCTTGTACTCAACATTGTCTGGCTTTAAATATGTTCAAAATGCAAATTTGGTGAGTAGCAAACTCTGCTCCTGGTGACACAGAGTAATATAGATGTTTAACTTACAAGTCCCAAGTGACAGTACCTCTGACAGAAGTGCCAGACAGCTCAAACCCAGCAGAACCGAAGCAGCTTTGCCATGCAATGTAACCAAAACAACCAAAACCAAAAACCACACAACCCCCAAACAAAAACCTGACAATGTTCATCTCATGCAGATGATACAGACGTCTCCTGATCTTTCTACAGATTTACAACACAACAGTGCAGTTGCAGTTCCAAACTGCCACTGCTGTTTGACTGTAACAGCTTTCCACAAATATTCACTTTTCTGAGAGTTTAAGTCATTATGTCTCTGTTTCTAACGTTTTCGTCATCTTCCCATCTCCTGTGACATCACACTCTGCTTATGTCGAAAGAACTTCATACGTGTGACTTTTGTGACATTATTCAACTCCACATAAAAGTATCTGTCATCTCTAAGTGAACACGTCTGTTACCAATCATAACACAAAAATATGTGTATGTTCACATGTAGTTTCTTGATCCGGGAGACTGTACTTAGAAAATCCTTTCTGCTTGTGATACAAAATCCACCATCAATTCTCGTATGTTTATATTTTAGTCGATTGAAATTCATGAACAAATGAAGGCAGAACTTCAAACTCAAACACCTTTAGTTAAAAATCTGGTCGGATTCGTGTACATTGTTTTATGTAAACCACCACTTATTGCAAATGTAATAAAATATGCAAAACCCTTTAAATATACCATAGATGGAATAAACTTGGAGTTTAAGTATGGGAGTTGCTTTACATGTAAAAAAAAAGATAGCAAAAATGCTTTACAGTCTTACTTTGTTCTTAGAGTATATTTTACAGATGTCAACAATGCCACTAGAAAGACCTGATTTTAAAACTTCTTTTTTTTTTAGAAGGGCTTGGAAAATATTTAATAAATGCAACATTATCTGAAAGGATTTGCTGCTGCTGTTTACAAATGTCATAGTCAATGATGCAGAGTTTTGTCTTAAAATATTTTTGTATTCTGCATTAGTCTCATAAGAACACTGCCTTTTATTTTCTTTTTACATGATCCAGGAACTTTCCAGACGGCTGGTCCTTTATTTTACCATTTGACTTTTTTTTTTTCCTCCTAGCCTGATTTCGTACTGGCTTTCACACTGATCACCACTAGTATGTCTTTGTTACAGTAAACTGACTGGGTTTATTATGATAAAAAATAAAACACAGCTTGACTTGCAATCTAAATGTGCTGGAAAAGAATATGATACTGTTTCGAAGAGAAAAGGTTGTGAATAGAAAATCAGTACCACTTCAGTTATTTAAACATTTGCTTTTCTGCAGCTTGTCAAACTTTGTGCCAAGTCATAGCTGCTTTACTTTGTTTTGTTAATCTCAGCACCATGTGTCTTGGGCTTTTTTAATAGGGGGCCAATCCTGCAGTCCTTACTCAGTTTTCAGTTTCAGCAAGGCTGGGTAAATACTGTAGGACTGCATCTTTTGAAAATCAGAGGGGAAAAATAAAACAAAACCAAAACCAAAATATAGTGTTATAAAGTAGGTCTTTGAAATCAGTCTGTGAAAACTAAAAATCTACAAAATGTTGCCTACTAACTACATGTTAATCAGCACCTTCAAAATGAAAATGGTTTCTAATTTGCATCACATTTTAAGAAAATTTCTTTAACATGAAGATGTAAGCAGGACTGGTTTGGAATAGGAAACTGTAAACAAAGGATTTTAAAGTTTGATTGTCTAAATTTAGGCCAGAGTCTAGACTTTGCTCCGTCAAGGAAAAGCTCTGGGGATAAAAATGTGCCAGCGAAGAATCCTTAAATACTTAATACTTAAGCTAATACTTAAACTTACACTCTGATTTGTGTATTTACCAAAAGCATTTGAAGGCATTATGATAAGATGATATAACTGAGGGTTGATTTGGCTTCATGGTCTGTTTCTGAACTGATGCATAGCATGAAGACAGCTCAGACAGACTTCTGGATCATAGCTGAAGCACCTATAATTATTTTAAGTCACAATTTGAATTGTGATAGTTCTAGAAATCCCAGTGGGACCTTTAACATCAAAGCTTAAGTAGTCAGGTTTGTGATATCCTTAATGTATGCAAACCGATCTATGTATTAGAAAACTTTTATTAATACAATAGAAAAAAAAGTTTTCAAAATATATTTTATTAATAAATACTGATTATCAGAAACATTTACTTCTTTTTATTATTATTCCAGAATTAGTTCCAATTTTTACCTAGAAATGCTTTATCTGAGGACAAATTCTTGGATGAACTGGGCAAACCTTTCTTTGTGCAGATGTAGTTAACAGTCTGAATTCAAAACAAATGAGTAGGTAAGAGCCCAGCTTTTGCAAAGGCTGTTGTGTGAGATTTGATCTCACTCTTCCCTCTTCTCCTAACTTTAAAATCAATCACACAGGAATCAAATACCTAAAACATCTGGGAGACTGGTTCTAAGGTCTTTAAGTGCCACAAAACATAGAGAGTATGCATCCCAATAAATTGCGAATTGTGATCACTAACCTGTGACACCTAACGTTATTTAGCATGCAGCTTTTTGTGGCTTTAACTTTTCACTGCATATTAGCAAACAATTTGGTATTACGCACAAAAGAAATACAGCAGTAATGAAGGTAAGGTAAGTCAGAGCAGTAATGTGCACACTGAATGGGAAATAACATTGAAAGTGGAATGCTTACCTAGTACATATCAAAGAAGGAGTAGACTTGGTGAAAAAATTCAGATGCTTTGCTCATTGAGACTTCTTATTGGTACTCTGAGTGCATACAAATGTGGAAATGAAAGATGGACAAGCAAGAGAATAAAAACACCCTAAGTACACAGTGCTGAAGAGAAAGAGGAATCAACACTGAATGTAAAAAGTAATTTATAAGTAAGATTTAACCTAAAAATATAAATCCTATGACATATGATTGGAATAAAACATCTGTGCTCTCACAATATCTTCTTGAAGTTTTAACAAGTTTTTAAAGCAACTTCATGAAGATTGTTACATAAATGTAATATCTTCAATTTTCATACAATTCTGTGAATTTTTATTTTCTGACAAGAAATAAGAATGCTAGTGGTATAAAATGACATTTCCTAATGGTTTAAATTTTGGGAAATGTAACAATGTTAGCTGAAAATAAACAATTACAAAACAGAATAGATAGCAAAGTAGCCAAAGTTGAATCAATAATAAAAACCTGGAATAAATATTAGGGGGGAAATATCGATTGATTAAATGTTTTCCTTTTGTCATGTTTAATGATTTCATGAATATTCAGTTTCATCTCATTGTCTAAACAACATTGTTGCTTTTCCATCATTCCAGTAGTACAAATTTCTGAGCAATGATGAGCAGTAACACAGAAGCAACAGGCTTTGTTAAAGCTCAGTACAAGCCAGGGACTTGCTGTCACTTTCTAATGTTGTTGACAGTCCCAGCTTATTTCAATAGAGTTTTCAAAGAAGAAGTGTAAGTATTTTTCTCTCTAGTTATTATGTTCCCAGATGGTGAACTGAAAGACAGCTTTTCACAGCCATAGGTCAAAGTGCAAATACAATTAGCTTCAAATCTGCAAAAAGTCATATGCCTTTTTGAAAATAATACCATTTACAGATTACCTCTTAGTTTCTCATTTTCATACAATTTTTCAATAAACCATAATGCTGGTTAATATTAGACTTTTCCTACATTTTAGGCCTACAGTTTTGTTCATATTTCTTGGTGTCTGCTTTCAGCAGCACAAGATGAAGAGAGAAGCTGCCAAGTCAAAAATGCAAAGTGTGGTACAGGATGTGGTACAGGAAAAAGTATGCAATTTACTTTGTTTCTGAAGTAAAATACAGATTTATTAGCTAATATTGCAAAGTTCTGTTCTCGTGTTATACCTCTATTTTAGATTTTTTCAGTCTTGTTTATCACATTCCACTCGTTTCTCTTAAACTTATGTTTGTGCTTTAACAGTATTTTAAACTTTTATGTTTATTCTAACAGTAAAAAACACTTTGCTTACACTGTACTAGTAACAGTCTACTTTCACTGCAGCTATACTTTTTTAAACAGCGCTTTTTCCCCATTTAACCTAAACGGAGTTCAGTAACATCACTACTAGACTAGGTCCTTATCTTCTACTCACCACCCCTTTGAACTGAAACGTGTACTCAGTGTTCCCTGCCCTTTAATCTAGAGAGAATGAGCATGGCCGATCAAAGGACATGATGTTTAACAGTTGTAATTATTAGGTAAGCCTAAATCTGGGTTTGTTCAGCTGAAATCAATTCAACTGACAACATAGAAGTCTGATGGAAGAAATCCCTTTATTACTATTGTACCTCATAAATAGCTAAAAATACAAGAAAACCACACAAAAACTTTTAAACAATAGACACTCAATACTAATTTTGTCCACAGGCAGCAATGCTTTACCAAAAAAATACAATTTATATCAATCACAGAGACAGAAAACCAGGATGTTTGCGGTTTGACATAATACCTACATATCTCAAGACTAAAAGCATCACAAATTCTACTTTAAGCACATGTCATAGTATAGCCAGAGACCAACAGCTTACTGTGCTCCAACAGTGTCTTCAGATAGCAAGTTTAAGGGTATTGAATAGACTTATTTCCAAAGCTTAAACTGAGAATCATGTTTATCCACATGTGAAAAATATTTCCTGTGCTTCATCAAGATTAACTAAATTGGACGTGATCCTGAAGGAACTATGGAAATAGAATTTAAAATGCTGTTAGGGCATTTGGGTAAAGCTGGCATCTGAGTTAGTAACTGTCAGGAAAAAATCCTGTGTGGGTCCTAAGTGACACTAGGAGGCTCTTGAGAAATAACTAGGATACCTGGCATGGAGGTCCTCTGGTTCCTCTGTGGTTCTATACCTGATATGAGGCATGGCTGGTTATTCTTGCAAACATACGCACTTAAGTGGTCCCAGCTTTCAAGGAACAATATGTGCATTATAATTATATACAGCTGAAGGAAATCTGACAGACAGCTAAATATATATAAAGAGATATTACTGCATTGTAGCTGTCAGTACTTATGATATTATGAAATCATTGAATTCTCTTGAAAATAAGGATTGTTGCAAAACAAGGAATGTTACTGGAATATAAAAGAGTCTGCAAATAAAGTATACATGACTACATAAATAAATTTTAAAATGGTTTTGATGCTTAGTGTAATTTTCAAAAGCCCATAGTGATCTATCTCCCAAACACTTCAGAATATGCCCAGGGTAAAGCAAATGTACTAGCTCCACAAAGCAGTGAAAAATCCAAGGAATTAATTTGTCCTTCATGAAACTCTAGTTTCATTTAAAATATCATGGGAGGGGATTCCAGTGGCAGTGTCCTAACTGATTTCATAAGAAAATGATAGGTTCTTGTGTTATTCTTGATGTTCACAGGATAACTCTCCATTTATGCTTTTCTTTTTGCATGCTGAATGATCAAAACCACTTCTTTGATATATGGAAAGTGTGGTCTGCTTTACATAAGTCATCCTCTCTTTCCAAAGACTTACTCTTGTAATTCCTTCTGTACACTTGCCAGCTTTAGAATCCTTTAGGTAAAGAACATGTGAGACTAATAAGGGAAAATCTAAACATTTTAATAACATTTGAAGGTTTTCCTTTAAAATTTGCTCTTTCTTCCTTCATAAGAATGATTATCACTTAGGAGTCTGTAACCAGTTTCCATTAGGTATTTGAATTATCTAAAAGCTCACTCTACCAGGAGGTTCCTAAATGTGACCACAATCAAATAAAAATGTAATTTTTCAACTGTACCTACTACTACAGCCTGTCATTTACCAGAGGTGTGGGGACAGTTAAACTGTGTGGATTTCTCTTCTGCTATGAATTATATTTTAATCATTTCAGAAAATAATTGCCTGTAAAATGTGTATTTATGTTTGTGGATGTTCTTTAACTTTTGTAGAATATTTTTATAATATCAAGATAAATGTAGTGAGCCATTATAAGAAGAAAGGATTTTTTTTATTGTTTTATTATCTTTGGAGTTAGATAGAATTTAGGTTTCACAACACTTTGAGTAAAGGGTTGATGATATCCCTGATCTTCCAAAAACTTCAAATAATAGGAAAAAAGGAGTCAGTGCTTAGAAGTTAATATCTAAATCAATGTATTAATCAGTCTCACTTTTTGAAGCTGGATTTCCTTCAACAGTTATTTGACATATCCTATTAATCACAGTTAGATTTGGAAATCTATGGCATGTGGTGAGAACAGGCCATATGCTGAGATAAACTGAACTGAAGCACATCTAGGTTAGCTGAAATATGTATGATGTTTGAAAGTGGCATTTGATTGTATTAAATCAAAAAATTAGTATACTGTTAGTAATTGTATTGCTTTGGCACTTACCCAAATCTCTACTTGCCCTAATGCTTTAATAATTACATTATTAATATTAATAATACAGTAAAATCTCAGAGAGAACAACATAAAATTTCAATCTCAGTATCAACAATGCAAAACTTCAACAGAAATTCAGCCCCTATACTACCTTCAAAACCTTTTCTTTCCCTTTAAGGACAAATCTTTTTATCTCTTTCATTCTATTATAATTTGATAAAATAAGAATTTCAGTTTTCCACTATTCCACTGGGTGTAATTTTTGTGGGTTTTTTCCCCTCTTGCTTTTTTAAGTATTTTGTGAATTTTCCTGTTATAATTATGTCAAAAATCCACTCTCCATTGACCAAGTCTGCACATGTCTGAATATACCTGAAGAACTCCAACCTGGACTAGTGGGAAGTGTCCCTGCCCATGGTAGGGGGTTTGGAACTGTATGATCTTTAAGTTACTTTCTAACCCAAACAACTCTATGATTCTATGAAGTGAAGGAGCCCTTCATTATAGTTCCACCTTTAAAATGACCTGGCCTAGTTCTTCTCGTATTAGAAATATTTTGAGGAGTTTGAAACATAGGTTTGGTTTTCCTGTGTTCCTTTAATACCTGATTCTCCCATCTACCATTATCCTTCGCTGTATACTATTTTTGACCAATTTGCTGCTGCTATTTCCTAATTTTTTTTCTTTCTATTAGGTGAATTTCTAAGACTATCCCATCAGTAACACCCAGAGTTCTGTTATGTTACTAGTGCTCGTACTATTGTTCTTTCTAATGCCTACAGCCCTTCATAATTCCTATTATCAAAGATAATAGGATTTTGACCTGGTGAATTCAAAATTAATTTATTGGAGCTGTGTGGTTTTGTATTGATACTGGTCAATACTGTATTTATCCTGCAAGAGAGTGCACAAATCCTTCTCCTCCTTAATGCACCCTTCTAAAAAGAGCAAAGAATATTTATTCCTTTCAGTTTTTTAAACAAGAAGATAAATGCACAGACCTGGCCACCACACAGGGCACATGAGGATGTTCAGGCCTAACCTGACATCCTTCCCATAGCTCTACAGTCCTAGGAGGACGGTTCCTCTCAGAAACCACATAGACTGGCACAGCCTGAAGCGTTTTCAAGATACAATCTGCTGTTAATGAGTAAAACACTAAGTAACACTGTAAGGTTCTGCTGTATAGCCTTTCTAATTTTGAATGTGGGTTTGAAGAAGCACACAATAGCACATTCAATAAAGCTCAACTCCTTTTCAATTACTATCCAATTACTATTAAGTACACATATGGTGTTAGCTGATATTTTAATCAGTGTTTGTACTGTAGCAGATTTGGTTATGTAATTCTGTTTTGTAGATCGAGCACCAGACACTTGCATTCACCTCTAGAAATTTTTATGTATCTAGATAGGGTTTATATTTACACTGGAAAGTCCATTTTGTTATAAATCAAGATTTTGTAAATAACAGGGTATCTGTTTATTCTCTGTTTCAGTGGTAGCTGGTGACTGCATACAGCACTGTAGATAAAATTTGAGATGTATGCAATAAGAAATTTACTATTTTGTGTTTATTACAGAAACAGGAGGCTAGAGGTGGAAAAGTACATTAGATCATTCTAACTAGTCCCATCAATGGGGCAGATTTTTCTTATTGAGTGGTTTCCCTTCTTTTCTTCGTTTAAAGCAAATAATTAATATCCAGTGTCATGATGGAAGGGTATAATTGAGGAGAAATAATGTTACAGGTAATAAAATTGTCACATTTCCCCTGACATCTATTTCACAGCCTCATGTCACTTACCCAGTTTAATTCTATTTTCTAACTACTCTAAATTCATCCCTTAACTCCTAATAATTGGCACATATTGAATGGTTTTATTCCTCAGTGTTCTTGAAATTCCCCAACATGGAAGATTCCCAGTCAGGTCACAGTATCTGATATTTATGACACTCTTTTATATTAGGTGTAAAATGAAAACCTATCATGCCCTCTGAGCAAGTCTATAAAGCCATTGTAACTTCATCCATCTCCAGGCCTTCATGGCTGTTCAGCAAGCAGTGTTCAGTTTTAGAACCTTTGGGGCAATTAGGAGTCTTGTTGAAAGTGAAATCTAATCATATTTCAAAATGCTGTAGTAATATTCTTAGTAATATAAGTTGCTTTATGTACTAAGTAGGATACACTGTATTTCGAACTTTCATCTTTTAAGATGAAAATGAGATTGGGAGAATGGGAAGATGTTACCAAAAGACTAGTTGCAGAATGCTTTTTCCTACTGAGTAAATTAGAGTTCCAATATCTGAAAGCTAAGTGTGTTTGTGCAGTGGATGAAAAGTTTAGTGAACATGAAGAACTGCGGTTACTGGATTCTGGCCATGATTAATTTGCTAAAAAATTAGGTATGTTTTTTATTACATATCTGAAATATCTGCAAGGTCTTCCCTGAAATGCAATCCTTATAATCACCATGCTAATACGCAACATCCCAAGTTACACTACAGAGGAGCTCAACTTCCTTGCCGAAGTTAAATTCGGGAATCCTGTTCAGTAGGATTCTTATTTTTATTTCCAGACTTTATTTGCAAAGTGTAGATCAAGGTTCAGTTCTTTTACATTGCCTGAAGTACTGAGGTGTTGTAACCACGCTGAAACACTAGCTAAGCAATTACTTCCTCTGCCAAATAACGTGGTTAAAATTCACCTGTACTAAGAGGTGTATCAACAAAACTTCTGTAATAAAATCTAGTATTTTTGCAAAGTGTTCATTTGCAAATAACATGCTCTTGTAATTCCTATTACATAAAAGCTTATATAAGGAGATAAATATATAGTTATGTCCTGGGAACACTTCATTAATGACACAGGGAAAGGATTTCCTGTAGAACAGATGGCCTTCGTAGTGTTAACCAAACTGTTCATCTAAACCAGCATTGTCTGGAACCTAATGCCCTCAGGCAAGGATCCGACCCAGTTGTGGAGAGGCACCATGCAATCACAACAGATGGTCATGTGTTGAGGCAGTCCAAAGACCATGCATGTGTACCAAGGGTGCTTGTTGAGAGCTGAAACTCACGGTGGAGAATAGTCAGTAGGCTTATGGCTATGGGCTGTCCTAATCTGAATAACATCAATGTAAAACAATGACGGCACATGAGAACTTAAACTGAGTGGGAGGAAGACAGTGATAGTTTCTTAGCCCTTCACCTGAGTTTTGTTGGATAGATCAATAGGAGGCAGAAACTTGTTTCATTAGCTTCAGCTTAAAGAGGGTACAGAGTTTAGTCCATCATTCTGCAGTGAGTTGAATGAGTGACAGTAATAAATACATTTCCAGCTTTTGAAAAACAAAAATTTAAATGCACTTATGGTTGTTGCATTAGTGGTTAGTGTTTCTTACCACTTTTATATATAAAACTCAATAAAATCTTAAATGAGGCCTGGCTGAGGTTTTAAAGCTGAGAGATATGAAATACAGTTTAAATAGCAAGGGCTTTTCTGATCAAGAGATTGAACAAGATCCCTGTATTGAAATTATGCTTCAATCAGCTGGAGATGCTCTTGAAAAGGGGCAAGAATCTCAATTATCTTCAAAAGTTGAATTTTAAACCAGCTTATGATTGCTTTCCACATTTGCAAGGAGATTTGCTCTTCTTTTCAGACAGGAAATTGTTACCATTATGCTAACATAATGGTAGCAATAGACATTTATGGGGCAGCTTTATCCCAGGACCTTACAGTTTTTTTTCATGACAATTCTATAAGAGACATAGGAATCAGTTTCCCAGAAGGGAGAATGAAGATCCAGTCATGCAGGCTGTGTCTAATCTGTATTGCATGGGTGTTCCGTGAACACCTGCATGGGTACTTCCATCCAATCACGAGTCATAGAAACTGGAAATGTGCCACAGCTCCCTTCTAGTCTGTGTATCTGGATTTTCCTCTTGCATTTGACATGGGACTGATTTGAGTCAGGGCATATGCACAAAAGCAAAGTTTCGGAAGCATTCCTGGATCTCAGTATGGAGAATCATGAAAATCAGAGTTAGGTCTGAGTCATTGTCCTAATCACTTGACCGTGTACTTTTCACAAACTACTGGTTTTGCCACAGGGAATTTGTGGTGATTGGCCTTGACTCCTCATCCGTTTAATGCAATGGCAATTTTACCATTGCTATCAGTAAGATGAGGCTCAGACAACCCTATGTAGGACAAGACTGCACAGTGCTGTTTTTATTATAGTTGCCTGTCACAATCCTTAGAAACAAAACCAAAAATTTGAGCTGACTTTGAACTACTGACTTAAGCTATAAAACCTTTCCATTTTAAACAGGATGCTGAAACTATACGAAGGCCCAATCATGAAAACTCATCCCAAGAGTAGCTCTGTGTATGAGCAAAACATCGTGTTTGGTTTTGCATAGCTGGCAAAAAAAAAAATGAATGTTTTACTTACTTTCATATAACATATGTAGTACCTGAGCAGCGAGCTGTTGACAGATCCCTGACTGCTGGAAAAGGTTGGGAAAGGCAAACCACAGAATGGTAGTGGCCAAAATTGTGAAGATGTGTTTTGGAGAGATTTAAGAAACCTCTATTTCTTAAATAAATGTAACTACTTCTCTTGACATTTCTTTTTTTCTACCTTAGAAAGGAAGCTGAGCAAAGTAAAGAGAAATCGCAGATTCTACAGATCATGGTTAGTGTTATTGAATCAATTGCAGTGATAAAATACTGCAGGCCTATAGATTTTGCAAATTATATTATACAGTTATATACATTATTCAGTTACGTAGTTGTTAGCATTTGTAATAGCTAGGTTTAGAAGGTTGGAATTAAATATTAATGGACTGAATAATATATTGTTAACCTAATAATGATAAACACTTCAGACAATGAATTTTGTACAATTGTGCACAAATAGTACTCAGAGTTCTTAAAAACAAAACCTGTTTTGTGTGCTGTTAGACTACATTTTCTGTAATGTCTTTCTTATGGCAGTCTTGAATGAGATTTTAAGCTGTTAATACTCTTTTTTAGCCTGTTTGCTTCTTTTGTCTTCTTTCTTAATGCCCCTCTTTCCCAGAATTGTTTTTCATCTCCTATTTCATACTTTACCATTTTCTGTCACTACACTTTCTCTATCCCAGAATCACAGTCATTTTTTTCTTCTGTTTTTCATGTCATGGCAGTTCTCCTTTATGCAGTTTTCTCCTCTGCTCTGTCCATCCTTTCCAGAATCTTAACCTTCCTCCTCTATATACTGAAACATTTTGGCTAAAAAATGCTGATTCTCCAAATGCACAAATTCACTTGAACCATTAAATTTAATGAACTAGCAAAAGAACATGGAGGCTCCCATGGAGCTCCGCTCAGTCATAGAGACTGGCTGAGAACTGTAGCACTTCTATATTACACAGCTCCAGCTGCGTCTCAGGACACAGCTTTCTGATTTGCCATCAATCTGTGACTGAGATTTAAGACCATGTAAACCTATGAATTCCCTTGGTCTAAACCTGGTTCTAGTCTTGCTCACTGAAAAAGCCTTATGCTGTTTTTTGAGCAAGTAGCACTTGGACAGCCAGACGTGCTAGGACTACATCTATACTGACAAGTAATTTTCAATGCTGTAGATACATTTGTCCTTGGGTCTTGGTTCTCTATGAGCCTCTCTGTGTCTGTTGCTTCATTCATGGTCTTTTTTTTGGATAGAGCAAGCAATCCCTCAGGACAAAACCTTAGAGCAGTTCTGGTGCTGGTTTGTTCCCTATAGGCAGTGCAGATGAGATAGCATGCCCACAGAACTCCAGGCCATATCTTTGAACATGCAATGTATGTGTTTGGCACCATGCTATAAAAACAGCTCTCTCATAGGCCATGACATAGCCCAAAGCTACTTTAGGTAGAAAACTACAAAGATTATCTAAAATCCACATGTGCCCTATGGGAGCCAACCTGGCACACGAAGAATGCAACCAGTATGCTCTGGAGGTCACTAGTACTGAGCAGTGAGGACAAATTGTGTAGCATGTCTTATGCTTATGAATTTCTCCCTGCAGCAAAATACTTCAGTAGTGCATATCTTACATAGTGCACTCAGACTGAATTCCACAGCAGGCAAATAAGGTACAAAACCCTGGTAGCCTCCATTCTGACGATCAGAGCTTCCATAGTGCCTACTATGAACTCAGGAGCTACAGTCTGAAGTCTCTGAGACAACATATGGAAGCTGTAGGGGTTGCAGCCACAGACCGTTTGCATATGAGTGTTGCCTGGAATGGCAGAATAGTGGAGTCCTAGCAGATGTTAAATGAATTTAATATGTTCTTGGTGGTATCTTTGCTAATGCTGTAGGGATAAATCAGAGAAACTCTAACTTTAAATTTACAGAGTCCTGAAGGAATCAATTTAATCATGTAAACATTGTATTTCATTCTTTCCAAGATTTTTTTCCCCAGAAATTTCAAGTTTATGCAAATTCACCTGGACTGATAACAAGTTTTAAAGAACAAAATTTCCCACCAACAGCACATTCTGCTGTACTTCAGAGTTTTTTTCCTTATATTTTTATCTCCACAACACCAATCAAAGGTGTGGAAATTCAGTAGTTCGCATCCTACAAATAGTGAACTGCAATGAAGGCACACCCATCGCACAGGATACTCGCTGTATTGTACATCATGCTTGTTTAGTTTGATACAATATCTCTAGGGTCAATGGATAGTTGCTCATTAAGTTCACCATTCATTGAAAAAGGCCCCAACTTATCTTCTCATCTGAAAATGGTGACAGTACGCTATGCTGATAATATAATGACAGTGTTATCAGTGTTTTCAGTCATAATGCAAGTCTCCATAGAAAAATAAAACCCTATTATTCTTACTAGGTCTACTTTAATGAGTATACACTGTGTTACCAGAATAGGTAGGTATTGGAGGATATTTTAACAGAGACCATTAAAATTATTTGTTTAAATAAGAGATTGATTTCTCATTTTATATATATCTAATTGTTACAACATCATAGAAACAGAGATATTTTGATGAAAAGCCAATTAATGGTGAGATATGAATAGACTATAAGAACACAGAATCATAGAATGGTTTGTTTTGGAAAGGACCTTAAGATCATCTAGCTCCAATCCCTCTGCCATTGGCAGAACACCTCACACTAGACCATGTTGCCCGAGGCTCTGTCCATCCTGGCCTTGAACTTTTGATTCATTTCTTTCTGATAGTTTATTAAGAACCACACCAATTATTTTTTCATGACAGCATTACTCTCTGGGCAGCAGACATCTGCCTTGAATGTAGCCTGAATCTCGTTAAAATTTTATTATACTCATATTAAAAAAAAAAAAAAGTATAAAATATGTGAGCCCTCTTGTGGCCAAAATATCTTCTATGTGTGTTATGAAATCATCAAAGGTTGTGTGTGCTGGTGAACGAAGTGCCTGAAAATATCCAGGCAACATGAAGCATAAATTTGTCTAGTTAGCACTTCTGATGTCAGTTCTTCTTCATTTTTCATAACAATCAAATCAAGTTTGCCTTGACATCTTTCTTAATTTATTGTTTGTAGCTAAAGTGCCTATGAAGTTCTGGTTTTGGAAGCAGACACAAACAGGACATAGAACTCCAAAATTTCTAATAACTTCATCCATGCTGCTGTAATTGCCATGAAAGGTTCTAGTTAATGTAAAATGGGTTTTGTGGAGATCTTCATTATGGTACAGGGTTTTTATTTTAAAATCTTTATATAAAGCAATGATTCAAGTCATATAGGACCAAACGGGACAGACAGTCAGAGGTGCCTTTTAGGTGTTACTGAACTGGAGCTAAGCTCTGTGGTAATTTTGAGGAAGAAGAGACAACATTTCATTGCGAGTTATCACTCATCCCTCACAAATTCAAGGGAAAATGACCCAAACCATCCAAACTACATATTCTTATTTAAGAAAAACTTTTATCACCTGAGACAATAGTTTTCATCTTCTGTGTTTTGGGTTTGGTTTTTTTTGCTTCCCTCCATTAAAAAGGTCTGCTGCTGCATTGTAATACCTTTCTTTGTAAAGAAAGAGGAAAAATTTTACAGCTGTGCAAATTACCTCATGAACTGGGCCTTGAGAAATTAGGCAGTGATATTCATTGATTAGATAAAATAGCAACACTCTGTGGTTGAAGTGATAGTAAATTTACAGGTAGGAAAACGATGGTGTTTTAAATTCAAAGCATGTATTCTGCTCTTCACAGGCTTTTCCACTGCATAAGGTGTGTTACTTTACTCATACATCTAATGTAATGGCATTTAAATGTATGTATGTCCCTTGTATTGCTGAACGCTTACTGCTTATTTGTTCTAATTTTGCTGCTTGATAGTATTTGCTTAATTATTTCCCCTGAGGCCTGAGAAAAATACAAAAATGTACACTTTTTTTATTAACTGGCTATTTTAAGCTGTTCTGGAGAGTATTGGCTGCGATATCTTAACCTTATTCGGTACCACAGTATTTGCGACACTTGTGTAAAGTTATCTATTTATGACTCAGCTATATATATGTTGAAAAATGCAAACTATCGACACTTCTGTTAATATTTTCCTGGTTTAATCTGGTCTTATATTTTTGTTTTCTGCTAATTTTATGTCTGTTTATCACTATCTTTTCAGTAGTATGGAAGCAGATTAAAATTGGAGTGTATTTGTTAATTCTTGCATGATTAGGCTGTATCTGTTTCTCTCCTCAAAAACATAACATACATTCATACCTCAAAAGAAATGCCGTATTTACAAATGTACTTGATGTTCATTGTTGTAGTGCATTTTATCATTGCATCCTTGATATAAACTCTCAAGGGACTCTTTGCAAAGACTCACTGTAGAATGAACAGAATTAAAGACTTCCAGTAGAAGTCTTTAATTAGAAATTACCATATAGAATTCTACTTTAAGTCGAAATTACCTTATAAGAATTACATGCACAGGAAACATACAGGAGTCTGCAGAAAACATGTCAGAGAAGAGGCAAAAATTAGTGCATTTAGTGAGGAGAGAAAAAGCCAAAGCTCACATCCATTACTGGTGAGATGATGCAAGTTTCCCATTTTCAAAACATGAATGAATGCAAATATTAACTGGGCAGAGCAATGGGTAATAATCCATAGATTGATTGATTTATTTAAATGAGAGGAATTCAGATGCAGTGTTTTTTGATCAGCCTTCAATGTTATTTTAAATGGAAGCATCTCCTTCTATTAAGAGAAGATTGACCACTGATGGTGAAAGTGCTCTGAACTTGAATTCACCTGATTGATTAACAACCATATGAGAGAGGCTGAGGCTACACAGAACTAATATGCTCCACCTATATTTAAGAGTCTTTTATATTTACAACTCTGAAGTGAGTATCAATCATGTGTCTGCTTAATCATAGTTATTTTGATATTTTGGAAAGTCAATTTCAGTTTGATTTTGATTATGTATTGTAATTATTAAGAATGACAACAAGCTAATGTAAGTTAATGTGAAAATCTTTTCAGTCTGCATGCGATTAAGGGTGAGATATTTCTTAGAAAAACCCTGTAACACCAGTTACTAGCACTTAAAGACAAGGTGACTGGTTTATTTTATTTAATGCTTTATTTCTATCAAAAGAAACCTTTCTAATACAACAAGACACAGAAGCCAGCTCCTGCCATACAACAGTAAAAACTATGAAATGGTAAATGCTAGAGGGGCAGATTGTCAAATCTGGAT
The DNA here is from genome assembly GCF_033783945.1 of Neopsephotus bourkii. Lineage (NCBI taxonomy): Eukaryota > Metazoa > Chordata > Aves > Psittaciformes > Psittacidae > Neopsephotus > Neopsephotus bourkii. The sequence continues at coordinate 13,446,182 of NW_026900570.1, forward strand.
ATGCTCAGCTGCATGCAGCACAATCTTGTGTACATAATTTGTGTCTACAAATAGCAGATAAATTGTGCCTTTGCTAAGTAAACATAGCATTCATCCGCCGTATATGAATAAGCCCTAATGATAACATTTTCAATCAATTTGTGAATTCAGACTCAGACTGTAGGCTGCCTCTTATAACCATATGACAGAAGGTAGGGAGACCAGGAACTATGAGGTTGGGCATATTACTCCCTCTGTGGCTTACTCACATTTGTAAATCCTAACTCAGCAAGGACAGCCACCCCTAAAGTGCCATTGATCCTTCTCTTATGCAAGCGGGTGCAGCAGGCCAGAGTGAAATTAGGGTCTTTCCTTTTTTTCCAGGGAAGTTAAATAGGGGAAGATGTATTCTAGTCTAAGTGTAGGACTAGCACAGTCTGCTTACTCCCTGGATCAGGGGAGAGGGCTTCATAAAAACCCTGAGTCCTCTGGGATTTAATTTAAATGCTCTAGATGTCAGAAAGGTCTTCAGTCAGTCCTTTGCATAGGCATGGGTTAGCACAATACCACATTGTCTCTGCCTCCGTTCAGTTAGACATTCACTACACTGTGCTTGGAAGGATTTAAGGAAATTGGTTTTGCAAAGCAGAATTGGGAGATAAATGTTTGAAATTCATTTACTGCATGGCAATTGCCTTCAACAGAATTACTTTAATTCCCTTCATATGTGGTTGAATGTTTTGTCCTCTTTTGTGCTGTTGTGAAAGCATAGAAAGAATTGCATGGAGAATGAACAGGGATGGAACTTGTCAAATTGAAATAATTTTGAGTTTACTATCATTAGCATAATTAATGTTCAAACACAAGTACTTTCCATTGATTTATTACCCTGATTAAAGTCATATATGCAACTGAGTTCTACATATACTCAACTCTCAAAGTAAAAGGTGTACAATTCAGGTACGGTCAAGTTAAAATACATTCCCCTAATTTAAGAATGATTATACAGTCATGGGAATTCCACATTCAATTAGAGTTTACAAAATGTTACATCCTGTTTAACACCTTTTATTAATGTTGATTTCATCCAACCATAGAATCATAGAATGCTTTGGGTTGGAAAGAACCTTAAGCATCATCTAGTTCCAACCCCCTTTGGCCATGGGCAGGGACACCTTCTGCTAGAACAGGTTGTTCAACCTGGCCTTGCAACTTCAGGGATGGGGCAGACACACTTCTCTGGCCAACCTGTGCTAGTGTCTCACCACCCTCACAATAAATACATTCTTCCTAGTAGCCCACCTAAATCTCTCATCTGTCAGTTTAAAGCCATTCCCCCTTGTCCTGTCACTACCCGCCCTTGTCAAAAGCCCCTATCCAGCTTTTTTGTAGCCCCTTTAGGCACTGGAAGCTGCTCTAAGGTCTCCCTGGAGCCTTCACCTCTACAGGCTGAAAAAGCCCAACTCTCTCAGTCTGTCTTCATAGGGGAGGTGCTACAGTCCGCTCATTATCCTTGTGCCCCTCCTCTGAACGTGCTTCAACAGGCCCTCATCCCTCTTGTGTTGGCTGCCCCAGAGCTGAATGCAGTAAGGTTTCTCACTTATTATTTTATATATCTTAAGCTACACTTTCTGGAAATATTTTTAGTATATGATTAGCATGTTACTTACAGGTGGCTTGTCCTGTTTGTGTTGAAAATGATACAAGAGACATGAAGGGATTTAGAGCTAGGTTATATTTGCATTCAAATTTGCTCTGTAACTTCTTTGGGTTTTGTTGGGGTTTTTCCTAAACATAAATATTTATATATTTGTCATTATAATAATGATAATATTTGTGCCAATTTCGTGAAGCATAGAATAAGACTTTTGTCCTGGGTTCAGCAGTAGCAGTCATTTTTCTCTTTCTTGGTAGCTGGTGCAGTGCTGTGTTTTGACTTTCGGGCTGGGAACAGAGCTGAGAAAAATGATGTTTTGGTTTGGCCAAGGACTTTGTGAGCCTCATGCTCTGCCAGAGAGGAGGGGAGGCCGGGAGGAAGCAGAGACAGGACACCTGACCCAAAGTGACCAAAGAAGTATTCCATACCACAGCACGTCATGCCCAGGATGTAACTGGGAGTTACCCGGAAGGGCAAGGTGGACTGCAGGCTTGGAGGAGGTATCGGTCAGTGCTTGATCGGGCTGGGGGGGCAAGTTATTGGTCGCCTGGTGATAGGGTGTTGTATTCTCTTCCCTTGTTATTTCCTTTATCATTACTATTATTGGTGGTAGCAGTAGTGATTTGTGTTATACCTTAGTTACTAAACTGTTCTTATCTCAACCTGTGGGAGTTACCTGAATAGGTAGGTACTGGAGGATATTTCTGATTCTTCTCTCTGTCCCTCCGGGAGTAGGGGGAGGGCAAGAAGAGGGGGGGAGTGGGTGAACAAGTTGTCTGGTTGGGGTTAAACCACGACAACTTTTATATATCCAAGAGTCAACATTTATCATTTGCATAATGGAAGATTGTTTCAATTGGAGAGTTTCTTAATGTCAGGTAATGATTTGCTGCAAATGTATACCAAATTTCACATTTCTCTACAATATGAATTATGATTGTTTACATACTTTTTATATTTTTGTTAATTATTTAAATATTTAACATGTCCAAATTTTCCATAGTTTTTTGTTTTCAAAACAATAGCAAGTATTGTTTTGAAACACGCAATAATAAGTATTTGTGAGAAGCATGACTGCTTCAGTTTTAAAGCCAGCTGCAATATTAAAATAATAACAATAATTAGGTGGCTGCAATTGTAATCATCTGCATAGGAACTGATGTAGCATTGTCTCAGTGGTTAGAAAGGCCAGTGTAAGCCTCATTCATCCAGTCCTAAAATAAATGGGAAGACCAAGATGGTTTAAGTGAGAAATGAGTGGGTTTCTAAGGTTATGAACACCACCAGTTGCCTAACTTGTAAGAGTTTAGTTTGTCTTGCTCCCTTTCAGGCCTAACAGCTCAACCTCAGTGGGTTGATTTTCAGATGACATTAGGGGATGGAAAATTCTATACACAGTTTGTGAGCACATATGGAATCTTCATGAGAAATGTATGTCACACAACTGGGTTTATAGTTTGAAATTTCATTATGCAATGTAATGTAAATGAAGAAGCCTATATGATACAATTATTTTTATGACAGGATCCAGGGGCTAACATAGCACCAGAAAGTGTCATTACTTCTTCCCAATTAATTTTATTTTATAACCTGGTGTTTGCTGAATCTTAATCCCCTAAAGATAAATCAGTTTAATGTCTTTAAAAGTGCAAATTTAATGGCACACTCTTAAGTCTGCTTTGTGGAGAAATTTGAATATTGATTATCTTTAGTAAGCCCATTATTCTGGCTATGGACAAGGGCATCTTTGAAATGAAATGGAACAATATGCTGTATGATGAGAGCTTGCTATAACTTAGGTATCTATCTTGTGAAAATAATTGCATCAAAAGATCACTAAGATCTTGCATGCTTATAGAAACAAGAAGATATAAATTTTATTGGCATACTGCATGGGAGTGTACAGATAGAGAAGATAGCTAATTTTGCTTTATGAATTACACAAATCTTTGACTTGGGGCATGAATCAGTCACTACACGTACGAATGCAACCTGAGACAAACAGACTTGCTGCAGAGATAAGTTCAGTCAAAAATGCTTGCCAGCAGGTAAACACCAAAAGCAAAATGACAGGTGGGGAAAAAAATACATTTAAGTAAAGGCTAGTGAAGAATAAGGTATTGTTCAGGTTGCTATAGGTAATCACAGAAAAGATACCAAGGTTACAAAAATAATGAGGTTTCTATTTTAGCCATCAATTGACATAAAGTTAATAAAGAGCAATTTTCAGTCAAAAGCATCCTGAAGTATCTCTTTTCAACTCTCTAAACAAGTCCCTGCAAATAGCAAAGGATTAATTGGCTTTCAGATGCTTCTCTCAGAAGAAAACCTGAAAGTATCTTAGCAATTCTTTTAAAAGTGGTATTATTTTAAAGGAATATTGGATGCTTAAGTGCTTAAAATTAGGGGTATTAATAGTCTACATAGTACACTACTGTGTTTGTTTCTAACAGCAGTTAAATTCACTGTATCCATGATTACACGACCTTCTTTAAATTATTGAACAGAATAAATCTAGTATCTTAATCAAGACAATAGAAATGTGCCATATTCATGTCATAGCAAACTGCTGGTCAGAAACACATGTAGAGATAGACATAAAGATGTACAGAAATACAGACTTGCTTGAATATATTTGCCTGAAATATGTAAATAAATATCTCTGTAAATATGCATGCAAAAATTCAAATCCTCATGTTCTATCCTGCAAAAGGGGCATGTATGAAACAATTACAGTTCTCTATATTCAATGGAAATATTTCTGCTAATTTTAATTAAAATTGACTCAGGGCCTAAAATAGTCTTACAAGAATCAAGGCCATATTAGGTTTGAATTAAATGCTGGTAGCTGAAATATCTCTCGGGGGGGTTCTTCAAGCACTTATTACTAATCTAAGCATGAGAATTGTACTCATTTTTGTGCTTTATAGTGTTTTAGTGTTTCCTGGCTTTAAGAACAGTTTGAGTTTTATTTCTTTTTCCTGAAATTCAGATGAACTTAATTGTAACTTGGCTTTCTAGTTATTTAGTTATTTAGCTTCTAATCAATCTTGACAATAAAATATTTCTTCTCTAGCCCCCATTTTATTCCCAGTCTATAGAAAAATAGAAAGAAGACAAAGATTAATTTCTTAGTCTTCCAAACGCAACAACAATGGACAGTATTTGAAGGTAGTGAGTCTGAAATTTGTGATGCATAGTAACCTACTCTGCAGTTTAAGTATTTCTTTCTAACTTCTTAGCATATAGTTGGACATGATTTCATTTCTCCAGATCTCTTTCTTCTAAGATTTTATAAGGGTTTGATGTATTGTCATCCCTTTCCATAAGAAATCACTGCTGAACTTAATTCCATTTCAATACCAAATTCTAATATCACCATGAAATTGTACTTTGAAGAACTTTATAAGAACTTTTTAACCTCTATTTTGTTTGCTCTGAGGTAGGTATCAAAACCATACTTCAACAGCAATGCATCAAAACTGTAATACTAATCACTCATCAATATCTCTGCTACTGAAAAATAAAAAGGATAGTAACTATTAAGCACAACATGTTCACTACTTGTCTCAGTGCTAATTAGCAGGGGGTTTGTTTTGCCATACAGTGTCACCATTTCTTTACTCACACCTTATGACTCCTTCTCCAGCAAGATAGGTTTAAAAAGTGTGGCTAGTACTCTTTTCATCCAGTGTCTATTCTTACGGCTAAAAACAAGTACGCACTTTCAAATGTTTTGTTGTAAGTAATTCTTCACACGTGTATTTCTCACTGACTTTATAAATGTAAAGAATTGCTACCTTTACTGCATTGGAATCTTTAAATGCACGGATACCATTTAAACACTTTTCTTTGGGTTTGTTGCGTACTTAAACTAACGTAAGTCTTTCCCATGGACATTTCTCAACTCCTTGTGGTCTATTTCTGCAGCTCTTCTCCAGTCATTTTTCAGATTCTCTTTCTAAAAGCTTCCTTTGGAATGAGTCGGAGAATGGATATGATGTTTGTTCCGACAGTCTCAGTCTCTGGGACAGTCTTGATCCTGGGAAAAAATAGTCATCCTTGCTAGTTTTCAGCTTTTTCAGCTAGCAATGGCTGTGCTCTGATTGGTAAATAATAGTGATAATTACGACCACAAAGAAAGAGGTACTGTTTTGTATGTCACAGTAGTTTACCTTTCTAATTGTCTTTTTCCTTCTTCAGTCAGCTGTTTGCTGAAGCTATGAAGAAAGAGGTAGATTAGCTCTGTACGGGTTTGGAGCACGGTTTCAAGGTCAGTCTCTTTAAACTTTTTCCCCATGCAGAAGGCCAAGAAAGAAATAAAATCAAGAACAACAGACATGGTTACATTCAAAAGGACTTGAATCTATTACATTTAGTGGCATTCATGCTGTCAGTGACTATTCTGACCCAGAATTCAAGTGAAGGAGTCTTTAGGGAGCAGTGAAAAAAGTTCTTTGTTTCAGATTTTGAAATTAAACTGTGGTTGTCCCAGAGACACAATTCTGTTATTCAGCTCACAGGAGCAGGAGGTTTGGAGGCAGCCTCTAAGAGAACATTTTATTTTGACTAGGTAAGTAGGGATGTTTGGAATGTTTGATTTCAAATGAGGTGTCTACTGTTCTTGATATTCAGATAAAAGTCTGATGCTTCAGTGACTGGAGGTTTCACACTAGTTCCCTTTACTCTACAAAGACTTTTTAACAGTTGTATAAGTCTTGCAGATACCTACCAAGTAGGAACCTGTTACTAACATTTCTTAATAATTGCCAGTGTTTCTGGGAATTTGAGCCAGATGTATTATTTTTTCTCTCAAAAAATAGAAATGAAAAAGACAGCTCATGTATGTGAAAGGAGTTCTGAACTGTCTTCCTTCCTTTTCTCCTTTCTTCAACCTCTAATATGTACAGTGAGCCACTAGTCTTTTTGACACCTTCTTTCTACCACCGTTACTACAGTTATTTCCACCTGACTTTTTCACAGATGATGAACAGAGGAAAACCAGGCATAACAGAGCCTGTGGTTCTTTGGCTTACCAAGTGCAATCTCTGACTCCATCCCAAATCTAAGTGCCAAATTGTGTTTAGCTGTCTTCACAGTCTTTTGCAGGGGAAGAGGGAAGCTATGGGGCCTCAAACATAACACAGCAAAACATAAATGCTGTTGCACTTCAATGTGATAAAGAACTCATAGAAAATCATTCTCTTTTAACAAAACTGAAGTACATTCCAGCTTACAGAGTAGTAATATGGAGTTGCTTTAATTATTCAAACCTATTACTGTTTGTCAATATTGGCTGAATTAAGAAAAATAATGTAGATTGGTTTTGCGATACTCAAAGGCAATCAGCTGAATTGTAACTGTTGAAGTAGAAAGCAACCACTTGGAGCAACAAAGTTATTGGGGTTTGCTGGTGGTTTAAAAGAATTATTGCTAACTTCAGTGGGGCAACATGGGAAGGAAAATACTGTGATTGAGCATATTCCTATTTCTGAAATACTTCAGCAATTGTTTCCATAACAAGACCTGCTTGTCTGCTCATCGTGTTCTGATGATGCTTAATCTTTATATTGTATGAAGCTGTTTATATCATGCATAGATACTTTGTAAATGTCTGCTCTAAGCTATTTTAGACCTGGTATGTACCAAGGTTCAAAGTTATGGGTATAGGTTACTTCTGTAACCTGTCAGAGTACACAGCGTGACCAACTAGGGTAAAGGATAAACTGATCCCACTATTTATAGGAGCCACTTCTGACATTATAGCAGTCTAGAACATAGGATGTTAGTATGCCTTGCTCTGATTTTTTTTTGTTTAAAGAAGCAAACTATTTTTCCACCCAGTAGTAATGGGAAATGTTCCTGTAACCTGAATTCTTTCACTGGAAAATGCTTCTATGGTCTGAGAAATTTCGAGTTTCTACAAACCCAAGGACTGCTTTTCTTTGATGTTGTACTGCGGTTTGTTTTCAGCATTTTTGAAAGAAAGAGAAAAAAGGCATTAGTTAGCCAAACAAGAATATTCACCTCAACATCAATTTTACTGAAAGGAAAATATTCCCTGAACTAAAGAAAATTACTAGAAACAAAGTTCGTGATTAATTTCCTTTAACGCAACCTAACCCTATATTGAAAACTGTGACTCAACAGGAGACTCCTCCAGCCTATAGTGGTGTTTTGTCTTCTGCATTTATCTTGATATCTTTCTCATTAATAGTTCATTAGAGTGTAGAGTGTAATGTCTACATGCATAATTGAAGCTATACAGAAATAATTGTTCAATTAACCACTGCTATATAACATCATTCCAGTTACAGACCCATACCACTGGGTGATATCTGCCCTAGAGGTTCTCCTCAGAAAGCATATATGATATTCTGAAGGAATTCTTGATATTTTCAATGACTCTTCTGACCTGCAAAGTATCTTCTTGACAACTGATATGTTCAGTGTAGAATATTCTATAGAAACCAACCTCCTGTGTGCTTCCATACCCAAGTGAATTATTAGAAGGTATCCATTCTATTTGGCCTTATGGGTTTTCTGTTTTGTACCCCTGCACCCTCTTTAGTCATGGATACTGTGGTGGAATGAACAAGACAAGAGGAACTGAAAAAATGAGCAATTTTTAAAGAAGAAAAAAGAAACTCTCTTGCCTCTTCCCAATTTTGAGTATTGACCTACCTAGCTTTGATTGCAAGACACACTTGCAAAATGCTTTACCTTTCCTCTGTCATGGTATTATTGCCACAAGCTTTCTGTGAAGATTTTGAACATGCAGCTGTCATAGCATGTACAGATAGAACTTAAGTGGTGTAAGAGGCTTCTTTGCAACATAGATTTCCATCTATGCTACTGAAGAAGTAGTGATACATGATGCTGCTAATGGGAGGACAGTCCAAGAGTCCTTATTTGATATTGGCTGCATGAGTTTTCTCTGGGTTTATGGACTTTCAGGACGTGCACTGCCTGAAGTCACGACCCATATGAATCTATATATATAAATAAGCACACACCAAAAAAATGAAGTTATCAGTAACTGTCTTCAGATTAATTTCTTTCATGTGTGTATGCAGGTCCCTGTGGTCCAACCTGCTCTCCTACCTCACCTTCTCAGTCCTCTGAAGACTTTAAAACAAACCAAAACAAAAATCGCAAGCAGGATGTTTTTCCCAGATCATAGGATAAGCATGAGCTGAGGATGATGAAAGAAAAGCCTTTCCTAAATTCCCAGTCTTGAGTTCCTAGGTTTGTATGTCTTCAGTAATGGGGAGAGAGACAGTCTTAACCAACAACAGCAATAAATAAGTACCAATCAGAACACAGAGCTTATTGAAATAAGATTTTCAGACTGTTAAACACAGTAGATAGTCTGTCCAAACCTGGGCAAGCATTCACTCTTCCCAGAATAGAAGGAATTTGCTTGATTTGCTTCAAATCATCTGCTCAGATGTTCAGGGTGAAAAACTCTGGTAAATTCTAAACTGAAAATACTTCTGAGGAAACATGGTTGGAATACTGCTACCACAGTGCAAGAAGGAATTGTCTATATGGTACAAATGTAATTGATCTTAAAATTATCAGGTTTATGTGAAGAATAGCAAGCTAGAATTTTTTTTTCAAGACACTGATGACCTATAACTGGTGCAAACAGAAAGAAATGCTTCAGGTAAGTGATTCCTATTTAAAATATCCTTGAATTATTTTATTGCAAGCTATGAACTTATGGAAAGATTATTGACATCAGTTCATAAATTTTCACTTAGTGAAATGAATGTGAATTACTTTCATAAAATGGTTCAATGCATCATTTCGAGGACACTGGCAAACTGTATGGGAGTGAGAACCGTGCAAGTGCTCCACATTAAAGCACCCCTGAAATCATCTCTTGGTTACATCCACGGTCCCATGGACAAGTCCAGTGAACTGCATATACTGGAGCAGAATAAATTGCACTAAATCTCAGGTGAGTTCATGGTTTGGAACTTTTTCAGCTTGGGAAATTGTTCATAAAACAAGAAGATGACACAATATTTTAATGCATAGTTTCTTCTGTTAATAATTTTGCTGGCATTTAATGAGATAAACAATTATTTAAGCAAAGACATGAAAAACCAGGGGCGTAGGAATGTATGATGATATAAATCAAGGAAATTTTAGGAAGTGAACTGTTTCTTTTTCTATTCTTCAAGTTCCTGAATTTGGGATTCAAGTGTTGCATCACTTCCTCCGGCTGTCTGCCTCTGCACAGAAGCTTAATAATACAATAGAATTAATAGTAAAAATATTTTTTCATTTTATTAGTTTCAATACAGATTCTGATTTCCGCACAAATATATGTTTATTTTAAATTTATGACGTCTAATGTTAAGCCTTTTTAAAGGCAAATGAGAAAATCATGTTCTAGTTTAATGTCACATGAAACAAAATATTTTATAAGTGCTTAGCAGACCTATTGAACTTCTTTGTCCTAGACAGGTTCCAGCTCATGCATCTGCCCGCACCTTACCTACAGCCTTTTCTTTATCAAATAGAACTTTTTTATGTCTTTGCTACCTTTATAAAGTAGTTTCGAGTATAAGCAGTAAGTCCAGCCCTGCTGGTCACACATCTCTGTGTTTAAGGCTCTGCTGCAGAGGAGTTGGTTCCGGTTTCCGGGAAGTGATCGCTTGGTATTGTGCACGAAGAGGAAAATCACTGTGTACCTGAATGGATAGTGCATAACAGTAATACATAGCATAGTCAGGGAGAATTCAGTCAGTATAATAAAGTGAGGTGCCAGCTGTAAAGTACCAGGCAGTTGTACACTGTCCCTGTGCAGTTACCTTCCCCTCTTCAGAAGTGAAGCGCCGTGTCAGGGAGATGCCAGGTCTACCCTCTTGCTGGAACCGCGGGGTATTCCACCTACGTCTGAAACCCCACTGCTCTTCTAACGTGGGCACTGAACGGTAAAGGACTGGCGAGTTATTGTGAATGTACAACTCACATACACGAGTCATTAAAGGCAGGGGCTGCAGGAGTCACAGGGGCTACAGCCCTGAAGGCAATCGTTGGTGGGCTCCAGCTTTCAGCGGGGAAGAGACACCTGCGGACTCGGCAGGTACCCGCTTCAGGCCGCTGCCCTCCGCGCCGCTGCTCAGCGCCCTGGACACGTTCGGCGTCCCGATTCCCCCGGCCCCATCCAGAGCGACCCGACAGGCACCATCCCGGTGACGCAGAGCCAGGGCAAGGGAACGAGCTCTGACCCTCGACGTGCCCGGGCACAGTCTGAGCTCCTGAGGAGGCTGTCCGACTAGCTGGCAGCGGGACAGTAGCTCCCGGCTTTGGCGACCCTTCCCTTTCCAGCTCTCCCGATAGATAGCCGTACTGCGGGCATGTAATGGGACCCTCTGAATGCTCTTTCCAAGCCCACACCTTGCTTCTCTCTGGCCTCGCTCCTCCGGTGGGAGCGAGGAGCCGTTCTCACCGCCGCCCCTCCGGGTAACCCCCTACCGCTTCAGCTCGCTCACACCAAAATGCCTTTTCAGGTGGATTGGGCTGAAGCTGAGTGGGGGGTTTTTCTGGTGTTTTTCTTCATTTCAGTCTCAGTTTAACGTGCGAGCACAGAGGAATACGGGGAATGTATAAACTGAATCACTTAAAAATATAGGCATATAATAACTTGGACACATTAGGGCAGGAAATAGTGAAAACCTGCTCCTTGAGGCATTTCTCAAAGCTGGGGGAACCTGCCCAGGGCCCAGGATCCTTCAGGCGCTTAATGAAGTGCCAGAACTCCACTTGGGATCAGTCATCCCTTTCCAGGACAACCCATAAAAAGTAGCTGTAACGTCATCCCCTCAGGGCCAGCCGGATAATTACCCATTAGTTACGCGTAGAAAACTCGAAACATTCGTAAAACAGATTTCACTAAAACTTAGAACTGCCATTAAGGAAGCGCGATCCCCTTTGGGAATGGCAGAAGGAAGTGTGCGACACCGGGGGATGAAGCTTTGCCACAGTATTTACTCTCTTGCTTGTTTCAAGCTGATAAAACCGAACACCTACAAACATCTATGCTTGCCATTGTACAGCATCCACCGCTGCTGGTTCTTATGTACTCAGGGAGAGTTTTCTCACAGTCCGGTGTTTGCATCTATTGACTTTGTAATCTGCAGACATACTCTTAATGAGCAGAAAAGACAAGGATCTCTGAGATAAACCCTTGGAATAACAGTGAGCCTTTACAGCTTGTCAGTAAGAGAAAGCTCAAACACAAATATCTGATTTACAGAAGTAACACAACTTATTTGGGTAGATTACATTGTTTCTGTTTCAAATTACTCTGTCAATCGAGAAAGAAGAGGTTAAGAGGTCATATTGTTTAAAAAAAAAAATGCTTGAAAGGGCTCTTTGAAGGGATTTTTCATAAACTTCAACCCCATACGTAAGTACTTATTTGTGATGCTGCATGCTCTTTGCTTTGCCTGTCAAATGTGCTGGGTTTATGAAACATTGTTTCACAACCCCCCTCAAGCAGTCAGGAACAGGATCACCCCCTACACGCGGACTGGAGCGCAGTGATTTGCCCCACACGGCAGCTGCTGACAGGTCTCCATCACATCTTCATTTCAAGTTTTGAGCTTTTTTTTCCCCCTGTTGGGTGAGGCTTTGTTGTTGCTTTGAACCGTTTTACTAGAGAGGACGCAGAAAACGCCACACGGGCTTTTCAAGGAGGAGCGAGGTCAAGGTTGAGAGTCGTGTGCATTGAAAACTTTCAAACCAGAGACTGCCCAGCAAAGACACGGGGAGGAGAGGGGTTAGGGATTAAAACATCGAGGCAGAAGTCCCCTTGGCCGCAGTGGTGCTGAACTCTTGAGTTTGGAGATTGGAGAGGACACCCGCCCCCCCCCACCACCCCTTCCCCCCGGGGAGCCGGCGAGAAGCACTGGGTGCCCCCCGTGGGGCTGTGGGGACCCTCGTCACCCACACACAACACCCCCCGCCCTGCTCCCCACGCGTGCTCTGCCTGCCCAGGCACCGCGGCCCTCGGGTGAGACCCCAAGGCGGACACGCGTGTCCGACACCTCAGGCAAAGGTCCGGGGAGGCGGCGTTGGGGCCGGTGCTCCCGAGAGAATCGACTCTGCGGCGTGTGGCAGGGGAAGCGCCCTCATCACGAGTGGACTGTCCGGGAACCCCGGAGACCCGGTCGGTTGCTGCCTCCTCTGCCCGCCGAGCCCCTGCTTCCTCGAGGAGCTGCGCTCCCCGGCAGCCGGCAAGGGGAATAAATTACAAACCCGCGTTTAATGTTAGTGACTCTTTAAATGGAATTTTTCATTCAAAGTTTGTCATTAAAATAGAAAGGCCCTTTGGTTGTGACCATACAAGCATACTAAATTGTATATGTTTGCGATACTGAATGAATCTTGCCCATATGCTGCACTGCAAGGCTACATGAATGAAGCATTTACCAAATCAGGCCCACCACATTAAACAGAAAAACAATCTTTATTCATGGTAACTTATCAGTTTCAATTAATCAACCTCAACAATAGAAATTCTGATGTGTTCAAGCAACTTGAAAGCAATAGGTCATCTCCAGGGCAGCCATGTTGTGTCTTTGTGCCGACGGTTTCACACAAAGCAACATCCCCAATAAATGTACATCCCCACACACAGATGTGTGCCTGTATGTGCACAAACACCCGAGGGCCGCCGTGTACACGGACGGCTCCGCGTCGGAGTGTTTCTCTTTTTGTCATACAAAAAGGAATTGTTTTCCAGTATTTTATTTTTTTTTTCTTAAAAAAAAAAAAAAAAAGCTCTGCAAGTTTAAACAAAAGAAAAGAAATTTCCATTGGATGACCATCCTTTCAGTTTCTCTGCTGCTATGTGAATAGCATTGTGCAAACCATTCCAATGGTATTGAAAAGGGGTAACCATTGGTTTGATTTGGTTACACGGTTTCGTAAAGAGCTCCCTCCCACTGCCTTAGGGTCTGTGAAAGGTCCGTGACCTGTTTAGAACTGCCAAGTGAAATGTCATGTCGCCCCTCCCAAATGGGAGTATCTGCATTCATTTGATCAGTATAAAAAATGATTGGGGATGGCGAGATCAGGGCTTTTGAATTGCAATTTATAGCAGTTTACAAAAATGCACATTGTTGGAAAAGAAAACATGGAAGTGTTTCTTTCGAAATTGCATTACCTGTGAAATGTCATTAGTCTTTTTAGGATAGCGCATCCTATTTTTTATGATCTCAGAGTTAAGCAGATGTAAAGCGAAGAAGTTGAGTGTGTGCTTGAGGCCGGGTGCGCAGGTTTGCCCTCGGCTGTTGGAGGAAACGTTTCCCCGTTCCCCCCCAGGCCGTGTTTCTGTCATCACTCAACGGTACCGGGTATTTCACGAGGTCTCTCCGGTTTAGCGAAACGACACGAGGCTGTGGCTTCCCGGGAGGGTGGTTTGTTCATGTTCGGGTCTCAGCATCCTCCTACCTCCCGCCGTGCGCTTTGACCACCGCCGCCTTGTCCGGAGACGGATGCGCTGAACGCTTAATTTGTTACTCGTGCAATTGTCCGCCGCCGCCGCCGCGAACCCGAAAATAAAAGCGGGGGGAGAAATCGCGAAGCAAGGGAGAACGGTTATACTTATGTTAAACTATCCGCCCTTGTATTTGTCCCCTCTCGCACCCCTTTTCCCCTGGGGGCTGCGCCCGTTACTGGCCAAGCCCGGCCCTTGGTTGCGCACCGGGACCCCTTCGCCAGGTGCCTGCGGGCTGCCCGACGGGACAAGGTGTGGGGCAGCTCTGGGAGAGGTGCGGGGCGGAGAAAAACGCTGGGGAGGGAAGAGCGGCTGTGAACGCTCGGGGCAGACGTGTGAGAAACAAAAGCCAGGGATGAAGGTGTCTCGGATCTGCCCGGGATGGCGGAAACCCTTGGCTGGGCTCAGGCCCCGAGGGAGAGCAGGACCGCTGCCGGCGGGGCCGGCAAACGGGGCGGACCGCCCTGGGCTGCTCCTCTTGCTGCAGGTGCTGGGACAGAGGGCGAAGATGACCCCCATCACCTCCCCCCCTCACCAAGCAGGTACCCCGATGCCAGCAGCCAAAGAGGTGAGGTCTGGGTCTGCAAGAGCACCCTGCCTTGTGAGCCAGGCCCCCCGCAGCCTCGGCCAGGGTACGGGTCTCCCTGGGACTATCCTCCCCAGCCTGAACTGTGTGTTAAGGAGCTGAACGCCAGAGATGAAACCTCAATAAACTATGCCTATGCCACACCGGGAACCTCCGGAGCTGCCCTGCCGCGGAGATCCCGGAGCGGTCCCTCAGGCATGGGGGGCTGGGAGGACCACGCGTGTCCCTGTGTTCTCCCGGGGTGATCCGGACCACAGGGAGAGGGGAGCTGAGGTGCCGTCGCCAACCGCCTGGCAAAAGTCTGACGCTATTCCTCGACCCGCGCTCGCTGGGTGCCGCGGAGATGCGCTTTGTAGCTGTCGCCAGAGGCTGAAACGTTTAAACGGGGCAGATAAATTATTAGGAGTAAAAGCCTTGAGCGGCTTAATTGGGAAAAGCAGCCCGGTTCCAACCAATGTCCGTACAATTGCACACTGCAGTCCACCATTATTCGAGCTTCATCTACTATGCACTATATACCACCGTCTCCAAAGGATTGTTGCCCTAGAAACTTGTTTTAAATCTCCAGCTATATATCAACACCTTGTTTTAGCAGTCCTTGGCTGAATTACAGTTACACAGTTTGGCGCTTCTTTCAAATTTCCTCCCATCAGTTTGGCCAAAGAAAGGAATTTTTCTCCTTTAGAAATGAATTGGCTTAATTAGTAAGTAGATTAATGGCAATTGCTGGTGAGTTGGTTTCCAGCAGAGTTTCACCAGAGAGGGTTAATCGGAGTCAGGTCTGGAATCTTTCCCAGAACTGGCTGCCAGCCATTTCCGTCAACCAATCAACCCCGTAAACAAACGCGCCATCCGCCCAAACAAGGCTAACTCCGGGGCTCGTCCTGCGCTGAGCCCCGGCCCCGCCGTCCCGAGTGAACCCAGCGCCGCCGGGCCCAGCCGCTGTCCCAAGAGCTTGGAAGCGTCTCCCCGGCACGAAGAGATTTGTTGGGCTCTTCGGCGCTCAGTAAACACGGAATCTGATGGTTTTCTCCCCTAAATAGCTGATAAGTAGAGGCAAAGCCAATTTACGTGACGGGACGAGCCCAAACTCTTTCCCAAAGCCACTGGGCAAAGAAGAAAACCCTCGACATTGACTTTGACATCTTTTTCAGCCTTGCCACTTATTTTTTTCTTTCCCTACGCCGATAAACCGCATTCATACTTGGGCTCGCAGCTGCATTAGCCTTGCCAAAAAAAAAAAAAAAAAAAAAGGAAAAAAAGGGGGAAAAAAAATCCCTGCTGAGAAATGCATATAATAGGAAAAACAGATCGGCTGGACAGCAGCGTAATTAATGCCAGCAAGGGCTGGGGCCGGTTCCATAGTTTGTCTTTTGAGGATATCAAGACGAGACCTGGTGAAAAATGACGCATGCTTTAGCATCTCAGAGAGCCGGCGGCCAGCGGCGCTCCCCCCGCCGCCCCTCCGCCTCTTTTAACTCCGTGCCTCGGAACAAAGGGGTCGGCAGAACTAGCTAGGGTGTAATGAGTCCTGTGTCCCTAGCACATTAAGTGCATCATGGAAACATATTGTATCGAAATAGTTTGGAGGAGAATACTGGGGATGAAAGAGAAAGGGTGCTTTGATCAGCTCCCTGGGGTCCTGAGTGCGCGCAGACCGACTTGCAAGGACTTATTCAGCTCCAGCGAGACACACTTACAACGCCATTCAAAGAAATTTGCATATCTGTAATTTATCACATTTGTCCCCAACATTTTTGCAAGGTAAATAAAAGTTGGCTGAATGAAAAATATCAATCATCACACAGCGAGGGCGACCGGGAGAAGGGCGAGGCGTTTCTTTCACCAGGCTCCGTTTGCAGAACTTTTGCTCGACGCGGGGTACAACCCACCCCGGAGCGTTTTTTGCAGTTGCTTTCAAGCCGGCGACAGCGCGTGTGTCCGCGGCCGGAGCTCCGCGCCCCGGTGCGGCCCGGTACGGCTCCTCAGGGCCCGAGCTCCGGCACTTCGCGCTCTCCCGCAAGCCCCGGCAGAAGCGACGGGCAAAGCCCAAAGGGGAAATGGGGAAAGGGGGAGGTAAAAATGTAACGTCGGGGAGGGCCCCAGCCGGGCCCTGTACGGCTTCTACTGGCGGCGGCCGCACTACCACCGGCATCTTCAACTTGACCTTGGCGAGGGCTCCGCACCTTCGCCTCATCTGTCACCCGCGCCCGGTGACAGTGATGCATTTCGACGCATTGCCGGGGCAGGGCACAGGGAGAGCCGTCGGGATGGGACGGGACAGAACGGGACGGGACGGGCTGGGGTGGCAGCGGAGCGGAAGCAGTGCCTCCGGGCAGTGGCAGGGAACCAAAGTGGTAGCGAGGAGACTGTGAGGATAATTCCGCGACAGGCGGGTCCCGGTCCCCCCCGCGAGAAGGTCATGGCTGCGGACTGCGCTCTGCCAAGGGGGGGCCGCAGCGCTCCGCGCATCCTCGGCCCCAACGACCGCACCGTCGGAGCGCGCCCTCCTCCCCGCAAGCCGACAGGCACGACTGGTGCTGAGACGTCCCGAGGGTTCCGTGCTTTACCCCTCTTCCCAAAACTCTGCCAGCCCGAAGCCACCGGCGGGCGGGCACCGGCGGGGTTGTCCGAGCCACGCTGGGACTCCTCCGGAGCTCTCCTTTCCAACCGCATGTCGCCCCAAGTTACTTCTCCCTTCTGCAGCAGGGATCAGCTCCCTGTGGCCTCCCTCGGATGGGGACCGGCGCCGTCTTGCCCCGGGGGCGTCGCCCCCCGCCATCCACGGAGCAGCCGTCCGCTGCGGGGTAGGATAGAGGTTCTTGCCAGGGACATAACTTTCCCGAGGCCAGAGCGCGAGGTGCTGGGCGCTAAGCGGCCGCCCCGAAAAGGCCCGGGTCCCCGGCGCACGCCGGGGTAAGGGTAGCCGTCGGGGCGCCCAGTGGGGACGTTTCCCACAACAAGGAGACACAGACACCCGCCCAGCTGGTGCGGAGTTCTGCCGTCCAGGCCTGCCCTTCGCCCGGACCTCTCACCGCGCCCCGCGGCGGCAGAGCCCTCGGGGCCCAGTCGAAGTGCGGGACGGCACCATTCGCCAGCCCGTGCGACCCGTCCGTCCTGACTCTCCTTGCGGGAGGGGGGCAGCCTCCACCCAGCGGGGCTGCGGCTCGGGCTGAGGCGCTCGAAGCAAGAATTCTGGGAAGGCGAGGGTCGGGGGATACCGGGGCAGCAGCGGACCGTCCGGGTGGGGCAGGGCATGACCGGGCAGGGCGGCCGGAGCCTCTCGCTGCCCCAGGGCTGCCCCGCGGGGAGCCCAGAGCAGGGAGGGAGCGGTGGGGCCGTGCCTTCCCTGCCCTCTCCAAGCTTCTCGGCGTTACAGGTTGCGCAAAGCAGGTGCACAGAGAAAGCGAGGGTCGCGAGAGGGCTTGGCTGCGGGCGGAGGCTGGGGGAGCGGGGGCCGTGGAGAGGAGGGGGGGGGCGGTTTTTCCAGGGGGGAGCCCTCGGGGGCCGGCTCTGCACCGTCCGGGAGGGCTCCGCGCCCGCGACCGGAGAGCCGAAAGCTGCCTCCAACACTGCGCTTCCGCCCCAGGGGCCTTCCGGGAGGGAGCCCTGCTCTTCCCGGCGGGGCCGTCGCCAGACGGGGCCCGGCGACGCGGCGCGGAGGCTCCTAGCGGGGCACACCCCGGGGCTTCCCCCTGCGCTGCCGCCGCGCAGGGGCGGCGCAGCCCCCGTCCCCGGAGGCGCCCGGTAGTCGGGTCCCCTCTTGGAGACCTCCATGCGTAACGCGGGCCGCCGGGACGGGAGAGCCCCGCCGCCGTCGCCCACTGCCGCTCGCCGGAGCCCCGACGGCAGCGAGTCGGCGGTGGGATCGGCGGCCGGGAGCCTCCCCCGGCTCGGGGCTGCCCCGCCCGACTCCTCCCGGCCGCTGCGGCGGCGCGGGGAGCGGCGGGGAGCGGCGGAGCGCACGCGCGCCCGCGCTGGGTCCGTCCCCGCGGCGAGGCGCGCGGCGTCGCGGAGCCCGGGAGCGGCGCGGGGCCGAGGCGCGGGCGGGAGCGGAGCCGCCCGAGCGGGGGGTGAGAGGCTGCGGGGAGGGGGGGTCGGACGCCCATCAGTGCCTGTCGGGGCTGCCCCCGGGAGCTGCGGCGGCGGCGGAGGCGCGCTCGTCCCCGCCGGGCGGTCTCTGGCGAGGGCAGCGGCGTCCGGGCGCGCCTGGTCTGCAGCCGGAGCCATTCATCCGCTGCCCCTTTGTTCGCCCTGAGAGTAACGCTGTGAATTAAAAGAAATGACAATATTTCGTATCTGCTCGGCCGGGCAGGAGAAGGGCCCTTGAGCCTGGCAAAAATCAGGCGGATCATTCATCGTGCCACCCCGCACCTGTGGGCTTGGCATTGAAAACCCTGCGGACCTCTTCCTATTCAACTTAATTATTCCCCCAAGGCGCACAATGGTTGAAATGGAGCAGGTTGGAGTCTGTTTATTGGTCGTAAATGTTTTTCTGAAGATCTTCTGAATCTCATTGTTAGCTCGTTGTTTGAGGCTGCCCTCTTTCTTTCAGACGAGAGTAGCCTTGGACTTTTCAATTTTCAATCGTAACATCTGCTTAATCGTACGGATCAAAATATGGAGACACAAAACATATGTAATGGTTGATTTGTTAAATCCTGGTAATGAGTTATTAACAAGGGAAAACAATGGGGCAGGATGGTGAGAGCCTTATGGTAACAGAGTCACTTTATGTAACGCCTGACGTTTCCCTTCTTGATAAATGGAACTAAGGTCTGAGCGCCAGGTGATAGCAAGAAAATCAATGTCTTTAGGGGCCGGCCCCGAGACTTTTTTTCTATGTGAAAAATTAGGAGACATAAAATTTAATTGGCTGATCAGGGGAAAGCAGTGGTCTTAAGTTTAATTGCCAGTAGGCTTAGCGAGGGAGACAAAACAAGATTTGGGCCTGTTTGTTTGCTTGCATCCCAGCGCCGCGTCCAAGTGTATCGTTGAAAATGTGTTTTATTATAACACATGTCATGCTTTACAGTTCCCATATTGTGTAAAGACAATAGTTAATGGTACATTAAAGACAAGCAAACCATGCCAACACGTCTTGGACACATTGTAAGGGCCTCTCTCTTTGCTCGCTTTAGGCAGCTGCAGTCCAGGACCCAGAAGCACAAAAAGAACAAGTTTGAAATACCAGGTGCATCCGAGAGAACCACGACAGGGATTGATATGTTATAGCCCAGGACATGAACCTAGCAATAAAGATATCATTGCGATTGTTTGCGGCTTCCACGCCATGTAAAGCCGGAGGCGCCGGGGCAGGCTGCTTGCTGGCGGCGGAGGCTCGGCCGCCCCGGGCTCCCCCGGCGCCCACCGCCAAACCCGAGCACCTGTTGCCCAGACCCCGGCCCCGCCGTGGGAACTGCCTCCCGCCCGGGCTTCCAGGTCCCTGCACCGCGGCTCGCTGCGGAGTTATTTAGGGCCGTTCCCACCGGCTGCGGGATGCTGTGGAAAGCGGGAGGGAGCTTTACCGGGGGACACTCAACTGGTGTTTGTTCGACCTCGCAGCTGGCACTCGGTGCCAGTGAGGGGTGCGTGAATGAAGGAGGGGGTGAGAGCCCGGGACAGGGCAGCCTCTCTCCCCGCGCCCGGCCGCCGGCAGATGAGCGGCCCTGGGAACGGCGGCGGGACTGGTTCACAGCGCCGGGCAGCCCCCGCCTGCGCCCGGCTTTGCGAGGGGCCCCGCCCGCATTCCTGGGCCCGTGTGGGCCCGTGGGCCGACGAAGCGGTCCTCCCGGTTCGGCCGGGGGTACGGTGAGGGCCTTCTTACTATATTTCTTTATATACATATATATTACTTTTATTATTATTATTTTTTAACGGGGGCTTGCCCGTTCTGCACAATAAAGATGTCTTTTCACCTGGTGCCTCACGGGTGATGCTTGCCACTGGAGCACAGCATCACCCCGCACGACCAGAGCCCGCATCACCCTCCCGGCAGCCCGCAGGAACCAGGCAGCCTGAGAGCGCCTCCAACATCCCCTGCACCACGCGGGGCTGGGGATTCCCTCTCCCACTTTTGTCCTCTCCAGCTCCACTTTGCAGCCCCCGCGCGGATACGGGGCGGGGGGGTGAGGGGCAGAGGGCTGGGCCAGAGCGGGCCTCCCCCGTCCCCTCGGGGCGCCGTCGGGGCAGTGGGGCGGCCCCTGCGGGAGCCGGTGTGTAGCTTCAGGCGGGAGGCCGAGGCTTCGGAAGCGGTGCAGGGGCCCGGGGGTTGGCGGGGAGCGGCTGCCCGAGGAGCGCCGGGGGGAACAGCGCTGGAAGGTGCAGCAATCCCTGCCATCGCCCCAGTGACGGCCGCGGGGAGCAGCGGGAAGAGGCGGCGGGCCCCGGGGCTGCGTGGCTGTCGGTCACGCCTGCGCCACGCTGGTCCTCAAGGGACCCAGCCGTGCTCCCCCCCCCTGAAAGCTACCGCGGAAGCCCAGAGCCGGACTTGCGGGACTGGCCGGTCCCGCCGCATCCCTCGGGCCAGGACCCGCGCAGGCGCCTCCTCCTGCCCCGTGCGGCGGGATCTCGTCGGAGGAGCGCGGCGCTGGGGTGAATGGATGATGAGTCGGTCAAAAGGAGCTGTCAGTCTCTTTGAAGACTGCGTTTAAAGGGACTTGCCAAGTCAAGACGGGAGAGTGACAAGATAGACCCTGGTGTTTTACATGCGAAGGCCGGCTCTTCCGCTTCATCTGCACCATACTAAAGGATGTGTTGAAGCATTGAATCACAAAAAAAGTGGCACGCCGAAGAAAAGGTGCCACATAACAATGATTGTAGTGTTTTAATTGTGGGGGACCGCATCACCCGAGCCAATTGAGACGGACGGGGCTATACACAGAAGGAAACGGTACAACACTTCCATAACTTATAATTAAGCCTAACTCCGCCTAACATTTGACTTTCTAATGAGTGTAATGAGATTACATGCCTGATGGAAGCATTTGTGCAAAAGCGACTTTCTGTGTTTAATGAGGTCCTAATACAGGACAAGATCGAATTATAGGTCGGCTTTTTTTCTCGCTCAAAGAGCTCCGTTTAAGTTCAACGACACCGGTGCCGCCCGCCTCCCTCCCGCCGCAGGACGGGGCGAGGCTTCAGCCGGGTTCGCACTGAAAATGGGCAAAGACATAAGCAAAGCTCTCCCCCCCAGCCCCCTCCCCAGCCGAGCCTCGGTCTGTTTTTGTGGGTAAGTAGCTCCTCTAATTGCTATTGGAATAGATCCATGCCATCCGCGCTAGGGAACTAAATGTGTCTAACTAGGTTAATGCAATTAGCATGCATGCAACATATTGCTCCCACTTCGCGGCAGCTTTGAAAAAAAAAAACCCACAACCAACCGAGAGAGAGAGATGTACAGTATATGATGGGTAATAATTATGTCTTGGCTCACCCGGGCCGTTCCCACCCGCCCGGGCACGCCGCGGGGACAGCTCTGCTCCGGCCGGCGGCCGGGCCGGGCATCTGCGGCTCTCCCGGGGGCCGAGCCGTCGGGGCTGAGCCGCGGGTGCCACGGGAAAATCAGCACCTGCGGCACCGGGCCGACCCCAAAGCCCAGCCCCGGGCCGCCCCCCCGCCCCGCCGGTAGCACTTGCATGCCCTGGTCCCCACCGCCCCCTCCCCTTGCCGCCGGGCAGGTGCAGCCCCCCCCCAGCAAATACACACACACCCAGCAGCGGGGTACGCGGGGCTGTGGCTACAGGGGCAACTCTGCCACCAGTTGCTGGGGACAGCCCGGCCTCGCACGCGCAGAGGCCAAGCCTGCCCCCCTCTTTACACCTTCCGCCCCGGCACATTTGGGAAGAGCTTTGTCCGGCTGCGGTTGCGCGCCCATCCCCGCGGCGGCGGGCCGGGGTACAAAACAGCGGCGGGGGGAAGAGGGGTGTCACACCCTCGCAAGGTTGGTGTTTGGGGACTCGGGTCTTCCAGCTGGAAGTTACAAGCAGAAGAAGCACTGAAAGGAGGGGACCTCCTAGAGATAGACAAAGACATCAGTTGGAAGCACTTCAGGAGAGGACGTCAAAAGGGGTGGAGAGAGGGGGTAGGTTTCCCCCGCCCGTCCCCATCCCTCCCAGCTGTATAAGAGCAGCCCGAGCCGGCGATGGGGCAGAGCGGGGCCGGCTGGGGCGGCCTCCAGGCCCCACATAGCCCAGGCTCACCCCATCTATCGGGGGATCAGAACGGATGGGCTTCCCCGGGATGCGGCGGGACTCCCGGCAGCCGCTTCCCGCAAACACACTGCTCCACAAGGTACAGTCTGATTTATTATTAACAAACACAGGAACAGTCCACGTGCGGCAATAAATTATTTTCACAAGTTCTGGCAATTTTTTTGTTTAAAAAAAAAAAAAGAAAAAAAAGGTGCTGGTGGAATAAACCTATTGCATATCAAAAAAATCAGGATAAATTATATAAATTATATATTCAAAACAGACGATTCTATATCATTATCACTACTCCGTAATAAATAGATAAATAAAGTTGATTGCCCTTAGAGTCTGAATCTTAAATTACATTTACAATATAAGTCTTTACACACAGCATGTACAAGGCGGGCGGGGGCCACCTGCTTGGTGCCTCAAGCCACGAAGTCAAAGGGGGGCTCGTTCTCGATATCGTTGAGGGAGGGTTTGCTGTTCACCTTCCGCGGGTCCTCGGGGGTCCACACTTTGGCTGTCCGGATGATGTTTTGTTCCTTGAGTTGCTTTTCATCAGTCCACGACAGCGAGTGACCGGCCAGAGGAGGGAGTCCGTAGTCGGGGTCGCTAGGGGAGGGAGATCCTGGGGGACAGAGGGAGAAAGGCAGGGGGTTATTGCTGGGGACGGCATTCCTGCGGAGAGCCAAGCCGGGCTGAGCCGGGCCGGGCCGTGCCGTACGGGGCCGTGCCAGGCCGCCACTTACTTGTGCCGCGGTGGCAGATGATGATTTTCTTGGGCTGGCTGGGGCTCTCACTGCTGGCGCTGCGCAGCGGCAGGTCGGACTGCACCAGTTCGCTGAGGAAGTTGATGTAGCCGATGGCCAGGCGGAGTGTGTCCACCTTGGAGAGCCGCTTCTCGTAGGGGAGGGTGGGGATGTGCGAGCGGAGCCCCTCGAAGGCGTCGTTGATGGACTGCATCCGCCGCCGCTCCCGCACGTTGGCGGCCTGACGGAGCTGCTGCAGCTCCGCCTCGGAGCGCACCCTCCGCCGCCTCTTGGCTGAGCCCAGCGCCTGAAGCCGCCCCCCAGGGGACAGCAGCGCCGCGCCCGCCGCCCCGCAGCACTCGTAGGCGAAGCCGGGCGAGGCGGGCGACGGCGGGAAGGTGGCGGCCTGCGGCGGGCAGCGGTAGCCGCCCTCGAGGTCGCCGCCGTCGCGGTAGTACTCCTGCAGCTGCCGGCTGAGGAAGTCCACGTCCGGCTCCAGCAGACCGTCGGCTGCCAGCGCGTCCCGCGAGGGCGGCTCGGGAAAGAAGTCCTCCTCGTCGAAATACGGGGGCGAGGAGAAGGAGTCCAGCCCTCCGGCGAAGTGCTCCAGCAGCACAGTCTCCATGCTGCCCCCAGGCTCGGCGGGGATGGGCCGCGACGGGGCGGGCAGCCAGCCCCACCGGGACGCGCCTGCAGCCGCTCCCGCCGGCCCGCTCGCCGAGCCGCCCCGGGGGCGGCGGGGCCCCCGCCCCTGCCCGTGCCCGTGGCCTGCCCTCCCCGCCCCTGGGTGGCCGGGAGGCCGGGCCGCTGCCGCCGCTCTCCAGGGAGGAGGCCGGAGCCGGCTGGCGCGGCGGGCCGGCACGCGAGGAGTCTTATAACGACATCCCCGGGCGCGTGCCGCTGACCGCCGCCGACAGCCAATCAGCGCCCGCAGGGGGGGGGTGGACGGGGGGTGGACGGGAGGGGGGTGGACGGGCCCCCCCGTCGGGGCGACACCAGCAGCGCTCCCGCCGGCCGAGGGGCGGCGCCGCGGCGGAGACTGGGGGGGGGGTGGTGGAAGGCGGGCCCTGATGGTGACCCCCGATGGTGCCCCCAGCCCTGTCCTGCCCGGCCTCGCCCGGCCCCGCCGCCCGGGTACGCGCCTGGAGCCCGCGGAGCAGCTCAGGCTGATGCTCCCCACACGTCGAGGCTCGCAGCCCCTGTCCGCCCAACAGCCTTCCCACAAGCCACAGGCTAATAGCGCGAGTTGGCATCGGGAGGATTAGTACCCTCTCCTGGAGCGCGAAGGGGTCACCACCGCGGATCGTCCCCTTCCCCCGGGCCCGCCAGCCCCTGCCGTCAGCAGAGCCGCTGTCGGAGAGAGCATCGGGTGGATGGATGGCACAGGGTTTAGAAGGCGGACAGATCTACCGTAACATTGAGCAAAGCTGGAGCCGAGCGTGCGGCGGTGTTGACCTGCCGCGTTTTAGCTTTTCCCACTCCCACTGCACTCTCGGGAGAAGCACGTTTGGCGGAGGTTCTGTTAATAATTCGCCAACTGACTCTCACTGATTAAAGCCCTAAAAATTCTCACTGGGGTGAAATGGATTACCCGGCAGATTAGGGGAGGATTATCTCTGTCATTAGCGCTGCAGTAGTTTGTCCGGCAGAGGCTGTCCGGGTTTATCGAAAGTGACTTTTCAGTGTGGCACCAGTAACACCGAGATCAAACCCCGAGTGGAAACGCTCCGCGCTCTATCAGCAGAGAAGGACAGGGCCAGCTCCGGGAAAGTAATAAATGACTCGACTTCAAAGCCGCTGACAACGCCGTGATAACGGCGGGGAAACGCGTGAGTCACGGGAGGGAACAAAGAGCTTTGCAAGAACCACTGCTTGGGAAGTCCTGCCTGCAGACGGACCACACGAAAAAACGAGAAGGGAGGGAGGAAACCTCTTGATGCTAGGAAGCTTTGCGGGGGTACTGCTGCCATCGTTCCGGGACGGCTCCCCGTTCACGTCCAGGAAGCGGGACCGAGGGACCCAGGGTGGGGATGATTGAAGGAGGCTGCCGGTCCGGGAAACACCAGCCGCAGTTGCCTGCTGCAGGCATCACCGCCCGGTACCCTCCGCGGAGCTGGCAGAGTCCGGCACAGCTGCCCGCGGTCGAAGAGCCTCTCTCCTATTACCCTGCGCGTACGGTTCCGCTGCCTACCCGTGCCGAGAGTCCCGCTGGGCTGCACACTCCCCTCGAGTGGGAACCCCGGCAGTTAGAGACCTGAAGAGGGGTCCAGGGCTACATCCTGCTCCCAACCGGGGCAGCTGCGAGGCCGGACCAGGCTTTATCCGGTCTGGTCCTGAAAACGTCCGTGAATGGAACCTGCACCATTTCCCAGGGCAGCCTGTGCGGCTGCTTCACCTTCCTCGGTGTTACAGGAAATGGTGTTCCCCCATGTATGTAGATTTCGAACCTCTCCCGTTTCCCAGGGTTTTCCGCGTGTCTGGACTCCTGTTTCCGTTCACGCCCGCTGTCCCTTAACCTCGCACCACGCACCGCTAGCAAGAGCCCGGCTTCTGCATGCTCCACACCCCTCCCGCCACAGTGCTGCGGCTACCCCCATGGCCGCCTCTGCCTCATAGTCTCGAGTGCCGTAGAACACGGGGAATAATCCCTTCCCTCGATCCCCTGGGCTGTGATCGTGTTCCCGCAGGCAAAGAGGTGCTGCCAGCATCCCGGGCGCCCAGGGCACACGGCTGGCTCTCGCCCAGCCCGCTGCCCACCGGCACTCCCAGCGCTTCCAGTGGCGCTCCCTATGGACAGCTCCGAGCGGCACGAAGCCCTCGTAGCTTGCCAGAGGCACCGCTGCGCGCGGCCCCAGAGTGCGGTGAGTCCCGCAGTCCCCGGGAGCCGTCAGTCTAGCCCCAGTCTGTCCCACAGCCGCGCTGCGCAGCCCCTAACCCGTGCCACCCGCCGGCAGCCTGTTCCCGGTCTTGTGCAGAGCCCGAGACGGGAGGACAGGAGCCCTCACGTCCCCGCTGTGGCACAACCGCATGACCCCCCAGCGCTTCCCGCGCACTGTGGCCGGGAGGAGCGGGCACGCCGGGGCACGCGTGCAGCTGGAGAGCTTCCTTTTCCCGAAAGAAAAGTGCCAGCTCCTTCCCTCCCTACCTGGCACGGCCCTATCCGAGCCAAGCACAGCAAGCGGATGAGCGCTATGGCATCCCAGACAGGAGCACAGGCATAAACCTAGCACGAAATCCTCTCAGATCCATGTAATTCCTAACCCAAAACACACGGAAAAGAAGAAAGCAAAACCTGAAATCCTAACAACGCTGAGGTGATTTTTGGGGGCATTTCCTGGCCCCAGAGCTGTTTCTGTTCTCTCTCCCGCATGCCCAAGGAGTCCATGGGATTGTGAGTCCTTGCTCCTGCCACACTACGGCTGGAGCAGGGGAATTCAGAGCCGATGAGCAAACCACTTCGAGAGGCCCCAGTCACCATCACATCCACTCGAGATCCACACTCACACACGCATACAAACACACCTACGCTGACTCACAGCCTGCCTGAAGCACTTCCCCCGGGTCAGACAGGCCAAGCACCATCAGATCCAGTGGTGAGCACCCCATGAAACAGGCTTTTCTCCCCCATGGTCTCTGCTACCAGCCTTTTCCCTAGCGCAGCTTCTTGACCTTGGTCTGTCCTTGTTCATAAGAGTGAGGCAGGTGTCAGGGCCTCTCTCTTTAATATGGTAGTGAGGAACCTTCCCGGTGGCCGTCTGAAGGCTTTAGATTCACAGAATCATAGAATAGTTCAGTTGGAAGGGACCTTAAATATCATATAGTTCCAACCCCCCCCTACCATGGACAGGGACACCTTCTACTAGACCAGGTTGCTCAAAGCCCCGTCCAACCTGGCCTTGAACTCCGCCAGGAATGGGGCAGACACAGCTTCTCTGGGCAACTTGTGTCAGTGCCTTACTACCCTCACAGTAAAAAAGTTCTTCCTCACATCTAATCTAAATCTCCCCTCTGTCAGTTTCAAGCCATTCCCCCTTGTCCTGTCACTACATGACCTTCTAAAAAGTCCCTATCCAGATTTCTTGTAGTCCCTTTAGGTATGGGAAGGCTGCTATAAGGTCTCTCCAGAGCCTTCTCCAGTCTGAACAAGCCCACATCTCTCAGCCTGTCTTCATAGTAAAGGTGTTCCAGCCCTCCTGATCCTGTTGGTGGCCTCCTCTGAACTCTGATCTTGTTGGTGGCCTCCTCTGGACTCGCTTGAATAGGTCCACATTTCTGTTGTGCTGGGGTCCCACAGCTGGACACAGTATTCCAGGTGAGGTCTCATGAAAGAGGAGTAGAGGAGCAGAACCACCTACCTCGACCTGCTGGCCATGCTCTTTTTGATCCTCCCCAGTGTATGACTGGTTTTCTGGCCTGCAAGCAAGGGGTGATGAGGAGAAGCAGGCTCTCTGCTGTTGATCTAAGGACAACAGGTGCCCAGAGACGCTGGGGCACATTTTCAATGCCCGGAGCCTGTCTCACTTCCCCAGGGCCGGCGGTCCTGCTTTGCTCTGGCGCACAGCTGGAATGAGCCCTGCAGCGCTGGGCAATGAATGTCACACTATGGAGGTGGCACGACAACAGCGGCCCACAAAACAAAGGCAGGTGACCTGGGTAGCTGATCTGTGCGGTCTGTCCATCCCTGCGAGGCAGCTCCCTCAGGACCGACAGACATTTCGCTGCGCCGTTGCGGTAGCAGGTTTCCCTGCGCCGCCAGGCAGCTCCGAATGATGGGAGCGCACTGCCTGGGGGAAGCTGAGGAGTACTTTGGCAACCTACTGTGTCCAAACTGTTGGAAACTCGGAGCCTGTCTTGAAACCGTTCAGACCTAGCAGATCTTTAGTGAGTTGGCGAGCAGTGCCCCGGGAGACGTGACTGATGCATGGAGCTGGTCTTGGACAGCTCCTCTCCCCGTTCGCCGTGCGCGCTGGCGCTCCGCGTGTGCCCAGGGCTGCAAAGGCAATGAATGGAATATCGCTGCGCGGCTCCCCGACGCGCAGTGCTCACTGCGACGCTCGACTCTGGAGCAGAAGAAGCGTTTCCCTCACTGTGCCGTCCTCAGCCCTCGCCCCTGCGACAATGACGGGCTTAAAGACGAGCTGTTCCAGTTTTGTACATCTGCCTGTGAGCAATGAGCAATGACCGTCCCCGAAGGAACTGTCCGAGGAGCGGAAAGGCTTCTCCCGGGTTGCCTAAGAGGTTACGAAAAAGACACGCGAAAACCAAGAGCCGGTACCTGCGCAGCCCGGGCCACGGCAACGCACTTGGACCAGCACCACCTGTGTCGCAAACGCCCTTCTTTCAATATTTGTCCTGTCCCTCTTGTCTTCCTGTGTGCTCACAGCAACGGCACTTCCCTGAGCCACTTTCCAGCAAAGAAAATGCGTGACCAGCGCCTGACACCTCGTTATTTTCATTTCCCGAGGGCAGGAACCAGCAGGGGAGACACCAAGGGGCACACCGCCTTCCTCCACAGCCAATGACCACACGAAAGTTCCGCTGGCAGCCAGCTTCACGCGGAATCACTGAAGGTCCATAGATGGGGAGGGGCATGGGGACGGGGAGAGAGGGCGCGTACCGAAATTCAGTGGCCCACCGAGTGGAGCCAGAGCACCCGGGCTTGCCAGGCCCTCTGGCCCTGCCTCAGCCGGCATGCTCAGCGCTGTACGCGCCTGGCCCGAGGCGAGTGAGGGCTGGAGCCCGACCCTGGCTCGCGAAGGCAGCAAAGATATTCCTGGGCGAGGGATCCCGCAGTACACCTGGGAAGCCACAGCGGCTCTGCTGTTTTCGGGCAAGAATAACGCCCGTCCGGCCGGTGCCCATTCCTTTCCTCTGACAGGTTTCATCTCGGGGTCTTCCGGTGTCGGAGCGGAGCCAGGCAGCAGGAGCAGTCCCTCGCCCCGGCGGGACTGCAAAGCCCGCACGACTCCCGGCGATGCTCTGCGTGGGTCGTGGAAGAATACTGTCTCTGAACTTCCAACACTCGCGGGGCTGAGCGCGGAGGCCCATACTTGAGGGATCGGGCCCAGGAGGCTTCGCAGCCCCTTGCGTCTGCCCCGATTCCCCCAAATCCCTTTTTTTACCCGCACACCCATGGCAGTCAGGATGTCTTAGCGGCGGGCGGGGTTCCCTCCGGGCACCCCGCAGGAGCAAGCGGCATAGCGCTGCTCCCCAGCCTCTCCGCTGGGGTACAAGCCCCGCGGTGAGAAGCAGCAGCTCTCGTCCTCGGTGCCTTTCCGCGACCGCGGAGCCCCCGGGGGTGCTGCGTGGTGATCAGGACCCTGTGCTGGCCACTAGCGGGACGAGGCAGTGGGTGCCTCCGACGCCCCTGGGCTCCCACCCCCGCTGCCTCCCTGCCACGGCTTCCACTTTCGACTACATTTTGCCCTGAACAGAGACGGGAACCGTATAAAAGGTGGAGTTAAGTAAGCAGCAGCGAGGTCCGAGGTGGAGAGGAGCCACAGGCCCCGACCCTGCAAGCCGCCTTTGCATACAGGCCCTCGAGAAGTAGCTCCAAATCCTGTGATAATCCAGAATAATGAAACCTGCTAGCTATACCTAAGGTAACACCCCGGATCCCATAAGGTCCCCAGGTGTGTTGGGTTTCCTACCCAGGCCTAAAATCCAGCTCTCACTCTTACATTACCAGCATATATTTCCTAGGTCCTATTGATACAGTGCCATGAAGCCACAAGAATGGAAATACAAGCCGGGAGAGACCCCCTTCTTCCTCCATGGACCAAATATTCTTCTCAAATCTTCATCTGTCAGCGTTCGATTAAAGAGAACTCAGGTCCATAAAGCCACAGTGGGCTGAATACCGAGTATGGCCATTTTTTTCTCAAGATTATAAAACTCAGCAGCTCACCTGTAAGAATTCCTCGGTGTATTGCACTCACTCAGAGGTGTAACTTTTGATGCAGAAAGAAAGCAGGAGGCTTTTGAAAGACTGGACCAGAGCTGGTCTCAGGTCTTTTTACTACTGAAAATACAGTTTAATGTGCTTTGCCCAGGGCAACCTTGGGGAACCGTGTGTTTCCTGGTAATAAACTTTCGATAACTTTCCTGCTCTACAGGCAAAGGAGGAGACCCTCAACACCTCACTGGGGTGTCAGGGTGTCCTACTGCACACTTGACAGAGGGCTGTGCCAAATCCTGCAGGATGGAAACGGCTGTGTAGAGACGTCTGCGGGAGCTCTTTTGCTCCCCGAGGGCCACCAAAGCCCCACCAACTCTCACCGCCTGTGCCCCACAGCATCCCCCGGTCCACCAGAGTCTGGTGCCCTGGACCGGTACGGAAGTCCCGGAGTAGGGTCTAGTCCAGGGGTGCGGAGAGAATGGGACCAGCCGCCGAGGCCCGGCCTTAGAGACCCCACCCCTTCCCCAGCCACCACGTGAGGGCCATAAATACGGCGGGGAGAAGGGCTTCCCCCTCCCGCCCCCCCAGGCACTGCTACCGGAGCGAGCGCATCGCGGCGGGGAGGCAGCTCCACAAAGACGGTGTGGCGGCCTTGGGCCCTCAAACGCCCGGCCGACGAGGAGGCACCTGCAGCCGGGGTCGGCCCGGCTGCGCGCCTTTCCCTCCGCGCTTGTACCTGGGCGTTGGGCTGGTAATGCACCATAAAAACCATCCTTTCAGGCTCTTTCAAGCCGAGATCGTGGAGGTCACCATGTCTACAAACCCCCCTCTGTCGGCCGCTCGGGCCGGGGTGCCAGCGCGGCAAGCTGGAAAGCAGGCACAGCCCATGGGAATCCCAACACTTGTGCCGCCGGCTCCCCCGGCCAGCCCTTCCCCCCCTCCGCCGCCCCGAGGAGCCGCTGAATGTAACAAATGAGCTGCAATCGATCTGCGGGCACGGGGGAAAATCAAATTATATGGTGCGGCTGGGCGGCCACGGTCGGCAAAAGGTGCAGAGAGCGGCAGGCGAGCTGCCGGCTTCCCTCCGCCGCAGCGCTCGGCGCGCAGTGGACAGGCTGCCAGCCCAGCCCAGCCCAGCCTAGCTCCAGCTTCGCTTCTACCCAGCCAGGGTCTGCTCGGCTTCTCCTCGGCTCCGTGGCAGAGATGGGAAGTCTCTGGCTCGCCCCGGTCTCGCTGAACACGGCTCTGCCAGCCGGTCCCTCCATGCCCCGAGGCACCCTACGACCTTCCGGTCTCGCTGTCGACCTGCGCGCGGGTTGCGCGGCGTGCGGAAGTGCTACCAGCTATGGCAAAGCACCTGGGGCGACTTCAGCAAAGATTAAAGATCTTTCCTCCCCTTCTGGTGCCGCTTTCAGGTCTCCTCCCAGAGCTCCTTTCCCGGGCCTGGGGCTGGCGAGGGGAAGCAACCCCGTCACGGCATCGGTGCCGCCGGGCTTGCCCCGCACATGCGGAACCCTGGGCTCGCTCAGGCACCTGGCAGCACCTGCCGCAGCCGCGGGCTGTGTGCGAGCAGGGGTCTTGTACCTGAGCCCTTTCTCTCCCCCAGCCGTGCGCGGGGCACGGCTCCTCTTGGGAACCCCTGCGCAAGGCCGGCGGTTGCCTGCGGTCCATGGGAATCTGGCCACTTGCGCCGGGCGCAGCCGGGAGGGGGCTATGCTTCCTTTACAAAAAGAGACACAATTAAGCAAAATGCTCAATGAACATTATAAATGATGTGCAATCGCCTCGCAGATTGTCTAGCAAATCAAATTATATGGTTGCTCACGGATGATTTCCATGTGCTTTAAAACGCAAACAGGTACTTTCTGATTTGAGGAGAGGGGGGTGTTGGTGGGTTTTTTTTCCCAAACAAGAAGAAAAAGAAAGCGCAGCGCTTTAAACATTGCGGAGCAATGCCACACGCTGAAAGGCGGCTGTGTGAATATTCACGTTCTCCTTTGTTCGTCCCTGAATTTCACAATAGCCCGGGGAGGGTACGTCCACTGCACTCTTGTAAATTTACCAATCCTTGACTAAAACCGCAAGGCACCTGCTTGGCAAAGCACAAAGCTGCCTACGTTTCCACGAAGAATTTACTGTTTCATCAGCTTCTAAATTGCTCCAGAACAGAACGGCTTCAAGCTAGTATCACTGAAATCAACGGAGATGACCGGGTTTGTGGCTTCGCAGGCTGCGCAAGCGGCACTGCTGCGGCTGCCGCCCGGCTTCTCTAGTAGAAGCGGTTCAGGTGCTAGCGAGGCGGCCGTGCCGTGCTGTGCCGTGCCGTGCCTGCTGGGCTAGCTGGGGCTGCCCGGCCCTGCCAGGTCTGGGCTGGGGAGCTCGGAGGAAAAGGCAACCACAGTGCGGGGTGGGGATGAAGGGCAAGTGCTGGTTGTCCTAGGCGGGGAGGACGCAGAGGCTCCTATAGGGCATCGCAGCAGAATAAACTGGCAACAAACCTGACCGGCCCCGATCGGGAAGAGTCTCCTCAACGGGCAGCCACCACCCCAGAAGGTGCGGGCTGCCCGGATCCCTCGGTGGCATCCCGGGCGAGCCTTGCCCGGGGCCGCCCTTCTGTCCTCCGCAGCAGCACTGGCTGCGGCGTGTCCCTGCGCGCTCTCCCTTGGGGGACTGGTAAGTCAGGCCACTGGAGGGGAGCAGTGTGTGAAAAGCACGTTTGATAAGGATTCCCTTACTTTCCAGTGCATGAAACCATTCATGGGGAGCGGGAATCGTTCCTTTAGAGCAGGTCCTGATCCAGAGCATCGCTCACTTGAAAACACGCACCAGACGGTCACGGTAACCGCGGGAGGGCTGGCTGGAACAAGGCAAAGCGGATGACTGCTCATGAGGCTCTACCCACACGCCGGACAGCTTAAAAAGGGCCACAAGGCTCCTTAGCATCAGCGGGCAGGAGGCACTGCCACTCGGTTTGAATGGTTTTTACTCCGGACAACTTCCTATGACTAAGAGGCCCATCCCAATGGATAACAGGGCACTTTATTATTTCAGTAAGCAATCGCGTTACATCATCTCTTACATAAATATATACAGCTCTAGATTAAATAGAAATAGGTTTTATCTACTCATTGCTCTTTTTTTTTTGGGGGGGGGTGTTAGAGTTTCCTTCTGTTTTGTCTCCTTCCTTGATTCCTCCTCCCTGGTTTATGCCTGTTTGCTCTTGTGAGTGCAGGCTCCCACAAAAAGTGTCAATCTCCACAGGATTTTCCCTTAGGTTTATATACATAGTCACCCAGGAGATAGATGCCTGTGGAAAATGCCTTTCCTTGGACAATGCCGTCGGTATTTGCCTTTCTGCCGAAACTCCTCATGTTGTACTTCATGGGTTGTATTTGCCTTTTTCATGGCTGTGTTCCTTCCGTGGCTCATGACCACTTTGTCATTAACTACTGCCCCAAGGTCTTTTTCCTCCTCTACCTGGCAAGGACTTCCACAGCACATGTTCTTACGATGTGTCTCAAATATATGACCTCCTATTGCTGGATTTCATTCCTTGCTTGCCGCTGTGTCCCTCACAGTCCTAAGCCTCCTCCTGATGATTTTTCAAGCCTTCTCCATGTTGGGATGTCCACCCTCCTCCATGACTGTGTCAGATGTTGTTAGAAGAGTCCTTCTTTTGTTCTAAAACTGTCACTGAAAATTTTCAGTTGAGTCTGTAAAAGCAAAGAGATTACTATGCTGGGCCATGGCATAAGTTCATCCAATTTCTTCATCCACATGTGCCAGTGGTAAGAACTTGAGATAGCTTCTGTGTATCTAAAAGCTCTTGATGCATTTCTCTCTCATGAATTTGTCTAATGGCTTTTAGAACTAAAGCAGCAAGTTGATGTATTAAAACTATTAGATACTATTTAGTAGAGCTGAGTTTTAAATTAACGATTCCTGTCTTGGAAAAAGTTGCAAGATTTAGAGATGCAGGTAAAACCAGAGGCTTAAAAGCATGTGAGGGGTCCAGATTCCTCAAGAATCATTACTCAGCTACCATGTAACCCCACAAAAGTCTCTCCTGCAGACACACCCTACATTGTTGGTGTTTTGTTGAATAGTCTGGGCTGTAATACGATGTGAAAACTACCTCTGATTTTTAACTAGGAAGAGCTGACCTGCCATAGTTGTTCAGTTGTTCCAGTGGAGATCCCTCAACCCCCACTTCTAACTGCCATTAGGTTTTTCTCCAGCCCAGAGTTAGAAATCTTACATGTTTTGCCTCCTTGCTGAGCCTGCTGGCTCACTCATAGTTCTTTGTTGATCACCCGCCTCTTACCATACCGGGAGCCTTGGGGCTGGGTGCCCAGCACCTACAATTTAGGCATTGCAAAACCACATCTCTCCATCCATTTAGCCCTGAGGCTTTTATCTTTGTGGCAAATTATTAACCAAGTCAGGGACATGAAAAACATCTACACAAGGAGATGCTGCATGTTCTTTGGAAGTTGTCCACACATGGAAACTACTGTTTTACCTAGCCTGATAGATCTTCTCCTAAGCTCACCTTAAATAGGCATGGGAGAACACTGTTCATTCCACTCTATGAGAACCTTTCTCACAGTAAGGATTGTTTTCATGCCTCCTTCTCAATGAGTTCTTCCTGAGATGAAGAAAATCCATATCCCTTTAGCGTGTCCTTTTTAAATATAACATTTTTTGTGTTTGCTGCTAATTTCCCTGTAGCTTTTCTTCAAGTGTGCTGTTCAAAACTGGACATTGTGCTTAGGCTAAGCCTCACAAGTGCCAAGTAGAGCAGAATAATTACCTCAGAGTTGTACCCAAGACACTGGTGCTAATATATCCCCAAATTAATTTGTTTTCTTCTGCATAGGTTTTATCCCACTTTACCCAGTGCATAGTTCACAACAGCCAGTTGATCCATTCCGGCACTATTGCTGCCATATCAGCTATTCCTCACTTCACAAACCACACATTTGATCTGTCTTTTGTCCCAAGACTGCATTTTGTACTTGTCTTTATTACAGTGCAGGTTATTGATTTCAGGCAAGCTCTCCAATCTGTGAAGATCAATGTGAGTCCTGATCTTGTTCTCCAAATCAACCTCTCCCAGCCAGCGCTCTCTGGAGTTGAATTAAGTACTCTCTTTTCCAGCAGGCTATTTATTGTTGAAAATGCTGGGGCCAAAACAGATGCCTGCAAGACCCCACTTGGCACATCCAACTTTGACAGTGAACAGCAGATGAGTGCTTTAGTATGATTCAAATATTATGTACTCAGTCTAATCCTGATTTCATTTAGATCTCATCACACAGTTTGGTTTATAAGAAGAGTAAGGCTTTTGATACTAGCAAAGTTGAGATATATCACATCTATCTCTTTACACACTTGGCTAGTTAGTCCTTCAAATAAGGACACAGAATTAATTTGAAGTGATATGTTCTTGATTAATCCATGTTGGTATGTTCTACTGCTTTCTTATCGCTTATGTGCTTACAAATTGATTAATAATTGACTCTCATTATCATGGTTACGCTGATGGATTTATACTTCCCAGGATCCTCTTCTTTGCTCTTTTTTTTTTTGGCTTGTAAACACATGCCTCTGGAATCAATGTCCTCTAGCAAGTCACTCACAAGTGAGTTGTCATTGCCTCTAACTTTAGCCAGTTAAAAGCTGCACATAATTAGAAGGGGATTCAGTTCCTTACACACAGGAGTATGACACACAGTTTAGTATCACGCTAAGTACTAATAGTATCATATATATTTCTTGGGACTTGCAGATATGAGACAGTACCCACAGGAGTCCTCCATGTTTCTGGAAGCTCAGCTGGAGCTTCCTTGTAGGCTATTCCTGTGGGTTACCTGACAGCATCCCAAAAGGGATAAATCTACGTTAAAGTAACTACACCCCTAAGTATAAGGTGTTAATTAATAGTTAAGTAAAAAAAGATGGGTGTAACAGCTTGGGTGGTTTTGTTGATTGAGAGGAATCCAGGGTTTTATAGCTCAGCTGCATCTATTAAGTGCAGAATCCAGCCTTTCACTCATTTGCAGGTGTGAGGATAACCACATGGAAGCTTGAAGGGCACTCCCATCTGTGATAACAGAGCTGCATGCACCCAAGGCAGAAAGTTTGGATGCATTATGTAGTGCAGATGGCAATATTGGAAGTTTACCTGAGCTGCCCACATCCCTGAGCTGTATTAAGACCTTCCTCCAGATCTACAGATAGAACACTCATGGCAAGAAACATCTAAAACAGCAAAAAAAATTGCAGTAAATAGAGAAAATATCAAAGATCACATCCAATGAGAATTGCTTCTGTTTTGTTACTGAAATGTTCAAGACCTCTTCTGACATAGCAGTCCCAAAGGCACATGAAGTAAATCCACTGCACACACACGCTCATGTTCTTCTGATGTACAGGATCTTGATGATAAATTATAGGTGAACAAATGAATGATGTAAGGTACTGGTGGGGAAGGGGTACCTTGAGAAAGGAGCCTCTCCTTCATCTGTGCCTTGATTTGCAAGCTGTCAGAAATATGTAGAAACCATTCCACTGCCGGTAGCTTACAGGCTGTTTGATTTAATCCATGCACCCATCGGCTTCCCCATCAACAGAGCCCACAAGGAGTTGCCATATAATAGTTCACATCCAAATGAGTGCCGCAGTTTCCCAGCATGAGGACTGAACCTGAATCACCATAGGCCACCTGTCCCTGCTCACCACTGCAATGTGCAGTAGAGGGATTTAGCCCTTATTTGTAGCCTTTTGTCTGCTGCCTTGTTGTTTGGGTGGGGGTGCACCTGTTCATGGCGAGTGGGAATCCCTTAATTGCGGCTGCAGGGCTGGGCAGCTAGGGCTGGCCCTGCACACTGGCACACAAAGGCTTAGGGGAACACATGTGAATGTGGTGCCCTCTTTATGCCATGTCAGCATGCACTACAAATCCTCCACAGGTCTTCACGGCTCAGTTCTGGCACTCCCACGGCTTCTGCCTGGTATCTCACACACCAGATTGTCCTTTTGTTGCAGGGCAGAGAAGCTCTCTCCCTGTATTTTGGATTATTGGGGCCTGCAGTTGTTTAGGAATAACACTTGAGGGACAATAATACATTTTAAGGTGTACTTTTGGTTACAGAATCATCAGTTCTTTCCCGTTATCAAATGCAAACAGAGTTTACCTGGTGAACATATCCCTATTGATTTGAAGTGTCATGTAAACGATAGCTTGAGCCATGGGTTATACAACACACTCCACTGAATTCTCAGAGCTGGTGAGACCCCAATCTCTTCCCTTCTTGCAGAAGTCTGTTCCATGGAGCAAGTGCCTCGTTCCCTCCCTCCCCTACCCTAGACTCTCCTCTGCCCTTGACACCACATTTCCTGGATGTCATCATCTCTTGATCCCTCTTCTCCCTACCCAAGCATTGCCTAATTCTCAGTCAAGTGTTACTGTCCCCCACCAAACTGCCATCAGAGAAGACACAGATAACACAGATGGCCTACACCTTTTAACCTGAGAGGCCAATGCCACAGAGACCTCTCAAGACCACAGACAAATTCGTGCCTACACCTCACACGCCCAGGCTGAAGTGTGATTTGTTCATAAGGAAACTACAGAATCATAGAACAGTTTGGATTGGAAGGGACCTTTAAAGATCACCTAGTCCAACACCCTGCAATCAGACATCTTCAGTTAGATCTGGTTGCTGTGGTGTACCTGGATGCCAAAATCGACCAGGCTTCTGTAAGCGTGAGCACAGACGTCCCCCAAACCCACACCATCACAATTTGTCCCATCTTTTCGCAGGCCAGCTCCCCAGCTCCTACCAGTTTTGGTGATTCCTCACGGGAAAAGCCAGCCGGTCGAGTGAGCCGTTAGGGCCCGGCCTCGGGGCTCTGCCGCCATCTTGTGACGCCGCGCGGAACGGCACTGACAGGAGCCGGCACTGACAGGAACCGGCCCTAGGCCCCCGAAGGGGACCCGTGTGTCCGCCAGCCTGCCCCGGAGGCCGGTCGGGCAGCAGCCGGGCCGTTTGGTGAGCCCCCATCTGGTGCTGACCAGGTGCTGCGACCTGCCGCGGCCACCCCGTCCCTTTCCACAGCGCACCAATACGGGTTAAACTAACCCCTCCAAAAACCAAGCTCGCCAATGCACAGCAATGCCTGAAACGTTGCAGTATGACTAAACCAGCTCTGAAAATGGCAGAAAAGTGCTTTCTTGTTTATTCTTGTTCGTAACAGTGCATCCCATTTGCTGTGCTGCTGCCTTGGTGGCTTGCGGGTTTTTGGCTGTGAAGCACCATGGTGGATGTTCCTCAGCCCACCTTGACTCAGAGTGAAGGCTGAAGTGGGTACCAGATAATGAATGCTGAGTCCCCTCCATGAATAGCTCCTGTGAAGAGAATGAAAAAGGGGCTAAGCTGCTGCTGCCTTCATCTCACTGCTGCAGAGCGCAGCGCCCGTACACCCCTCTCCTCCCCTTGGTCCTTGGCAGCATGCAGAAGAGGACCCTGCATCCCCATACCTTCTTTGAACCTGTTGTAATGGCTGTGAGGATAACCAGGGTTGAGAGCCAGCTGTTGTTGAGTTTATGTGACAAATGAGAGGTTCAGATGTAGGATTGATAGCAATTAGATTGCCACCTGCTATCGCTTTAATCCGTATCCCAGATTTTTAATTGTTAAGGGGGGAGGTAGGGGGGCTGTTGGCACATGAATACGTAAGGATTATCTTAAAAGACACAAAGCGTTAGGATTGCATCCCAGTCATTGCAAGTAGGGGTGCCCATTTTTTAGTTTTAGCCTCTACTGTGAACTTTGGTCTCATTTTTCAACAGTTTAGTCCTGAGCTTTCTAGGACTTCTGTACTCTAAACTTCCATCCATCATTTTAGTCATGATTTTATTTGTTTGTTTATTTTAGCAAATTCAGACAATTTCATTTTAGGCTTAGCCAGCTCTTTCCAGTTTGGCTTCCTGACAACCTTCTGCTGTCAAGTGCCCTGCATGCATTTGCATTGTGTCTGATTTTCAGCAGGTCCCTATCTGAGGCCTGTTCCTCCTGGCTGTTACCCAGGTGAGCATTCCTGCTGCAATCAGAGTGATAATAGCTGTCAGTAATCGGTACTTCCACAGGTTTGCAGGGTCAGGGTTTGCTTCTTCCCCCCCTTTGGATAGCGCTAATCTGCTTTCAATTCACACATCTTCAGAAGAAGAGAACACCAAGAAATTTGAAAGGTTTTCCACCGGGTTCCACAAAGGGATATGCTTGAGAGAAACATGTTGATTTTGTTAGAGAGACAGACAAAATAGACTATGATTTGCATAAGGAGCTACTGAGAGAGGGAAATTGAATGAGAGGTCAAGGGAAGGGTTTTGATTGACTTCAAAGGGTATTGGATCAGATCCATGTGGAGCATCTGCAACTTCCTTTGATGCATCAGCAAACTGGAGATAACAAGGCTCTCTTCTCCATACATTTCCTACCTAAGGCATTGTGTGGAAAAGAGACTGGCAATGGCACAAGCCAGCCTTAGAAGAGAAAGCAGGACCGTGTAATCTGTTTCGGAGGAGCTGTTTTTTGTAGGTGACTTAAGGTTGCAACAGGGTTGAAAGCAAACGTACCCTAGAGGTCACTGCAGAGCAGCCAGTTGAGGTGCTCTGCGTTTTGGGGAGAATTGTCAAATTATTCTGGAAAATTAAATATTTTTTTTAAAAATGTATTTTGAGGTGGCTCTGAGTAGTCACTCAGCAATGTGGCTCTACTACTAGTAGTGACACTACTACTCTGAGTAGTCCATCCCTCTCCAAAAGCACCCAACCATATGCCATACCTCCACAGAGCAGGATCCCAAAACTGTACACAGCCACTGCTGTGTTTTCCACAGGCTGGGAAGTCATTACAGGTACAGCTGAAAACCTCTGCTCACTGTAGTTATCTGTGGAGAGGTGCTTAGTGGGCTTACGTGAAGACTTGGCATGGGCATAGTGGAGGAGATTTACTGTGTCTCTTGGAGCAGTTCATCAGTTTTAGGCTTTCTTTTTTATTTGCAGTTTCTGCCTATTCTTGAGGCAGGTGTAGAGTAAGAAGGTGAAATCTTACAGAAAAGGTAATTGGCACAGGGGTGATAGAAATAAGAATAGCAACAGGCCCAAAATAATAAGCCACTGCAAGGATTTCTACAGCCCTTTTCATCTGCGGATGTCAAACAATTTGCAAGAGCTAAAAAAGTTCTCTCAGCAGTGCTCATACATCAGAAATACACAGTTTCTTTCACCTATTGCTTAACTGCTGTCACCCCTGAATTAGGGCAGAGAATCTGTTCATTGCTCAAGGCAACGACGCCTTGCAATTTAGGGTGTGAGAGGCTAACTCAAATGGTAAGACAAGGCAGCATTTAGAGTCTAGAGTTGGCCAGGCCACTGCCTTACAAAAAGAGCCATGGATCTTTAACACCAAGTGGTCAGGCCCTCAGTTTGATGTCTCAGCTGATAAAACAGGAAAGGTGAAAGCAGGGGCAGAACCAATCTTTTAACAGCTGGCTATAGGAGAAGACAAATTTGTAAACTGAAAGAGGGACAAAGGAAAAACATTTACCCCCTGCTTTTAATAGAGATTCATTCATAAAAGTAAAGAGAAGGCTACAAGGTCATAGAAAGTTACATGTGATCCGGTTTTGGAAAATGCTCTTCTTACAGACCAAGTGCAGAGGCAGAGGCTATTGGGGCTATTGCCAAGGAGAAGTGTCTTGGAGGCCCTTTTTTTCCTTCTCTGGGGGCCTAAGGAAACTCCAGCTAGACATAGTGTACATGACAAGGTTTAATGACCTTTGTTCATAATGGGCCCAAGCGTGAATACCCAAGTGCACTGGGGAGAGGCCCAGGACTAAGAGGTAATGGAAAGCCTGAAATAGGGAGGGAACATTTTCTGGATTGGGAATAGGGTCATTCCCAGGGCAGTGAATGTGTGAGGGTTCGTTTTGCACCTGGTATTCTGATTAACAGTGAGGTCAATCTCCTGAACTTCCCAAACATAAACACCTGCTTCTACCTCTGCTCAGATCCTAGCCCTTCACAGGGCTTTTTCCTTCAGTAATCCAAGAAATGCATAGGCATCCCATGGCTCTGTTAGAACTGTCCCCAAGAGACTGTCACACCAGGGAGGATTGATCTCAGCTCCCTCATCCCTGAGAGTTCACAGTCAGCTCTTTTGCTACTGTCCTCTTCATGCTTTCAGTCCTACATGCTTCTGTGTCCCCATCCTTTGGTGCTGACTCCTTCTGCATAGGAAAACACAAATTCTCGTTGTCCATCTTCGACTCCAGCACCTTCTTCCAGCACCTTGTGTTGCCTTTGCCTCCTTCTAACAGTTGTGCGAAATACTTTGCTATTCTTTCCTGTTCCTTCCCCCTATCACAAAATGTCTGGATCCATCTTCCAATCTTCCAGAAATGACACCTGAGCAAAGATGACCTGTCTGTGGTCCACATTTCTACATCCCACCTGTCCTGCCACGTCCAAAATGTGACAGGGCATCACAGTCTTTGTTTCCAGAACCAAGCAGGTTACGTGAGCGTCCTGATGACTTTTCTATTTCCTTTTTCCTGATTTCTGTGGTAGCTTCTCTGTCCCTGATAGGTTCTTCTGGAAGTCACTTTGTAAATGATGTCAAACCATGTACACAAAGGAGATGAGCTGGATGAGCACAGCTGATGCCTGCTCTGCCAGCCCCTCCAGACCCTGCAGGGCGGATCCTCACAGCCACCTCCAGCATGTACAGGTAGCTTCTGACACAGATGTGGGCACAGGACTGTGTGTTTGATCATCTCTCTGGCACAGAGAGTGCCCTGCGTATGTGGAATTAGGAGAGTTCAGGCACAAGGTGAGTGAGAATGCAGTAAATAAAGCTAGAGCCTGGGGGATATTACAAAGGGATTTCTGAGGAGGAGCGGGAAAGGATACCACAGAGCAAAGAAAAAAAACAGAAAAACAACAAAAGAGAAGACAGTAAAAGGGAGTGCAATAATGGGCATGAATTTCTCTTTCTTCTGCCCCATGGCAAGCTGCCAATCCCTTCCACACACATTCCTCAGCGCTGCTAAAACCAGTCCCCATGGACACACCTGCCTTGAGACAAATTCTTTTAGTCTTGAAAAAATCTGGGCACTTCTTCAATAAAGAGCTTTGCTTTTAAACTACTCTGCCTTTGTGAATTTTGGCAGCAGCTCCCACTTGGAGAGCTTTTGAGAAC
The DNA here is from genome assembly GCF_033783945.1 of Neopsephotus bourkii. Classification (NCBI taxonomy): domain Eukaryota; kingdom Metazoa; phylum Chordata; class Aves; order Psittaciformes; family Psittacidae; genus Neopsephotus; species Neopsephotus bourkii. The sequence continues at coordinate 13,489,035 of NW_026900570.1, forward strand.
CCTTTTCTGTAATCAGATTCCCCTGCCCCAGGGGACTGTGGGCGAGTCACTTCCCACAGCTGTCCCTCAGCTTCCTATTCTGTGACATGTGGCTCACCACTACGTCAAAGGGCTGGGGTTAGGCATCATTTATGTGTAAAGAGCTGTGAAATCCATGAGGTTGATGGGGTGCTGAGCATTACACCACACACTGTGAGGGTAGTGTTACCACAGCTCATCACTTGTATATAGCAGGAGGTTGGACAGGCACAGGAGTATGGTTTAAAGCATTTCACTGCCAAGAGCGAAAAGTCATTAAGTGAATGCAATAGGAGGCAGTTCAGTCCTATAGTGACAGTGCCCATTTCTTCTACACAGTAGGTCTGAGGTTGAACACTAGAAAATACAAACATGCTTAGGAGTACTAGCCAAGTCCTCACCATCTTGTTCAAAACCAGGAAAAAAGCAAAACCCAAACAAAGACTTTTTCAATTCCTTCTCATGCAGGCTGCCTCCTGAGCCACCTTATACTGGAGATGTTCTGGGCTGGCAAAATCTTATTTCTGGTCTGAGAAACATCTCTCTTCTTCTCTTGTCCTGACCAGAATCAGGTTGTCAACAGACTTACAAGAGAATCCAAATGATTTGCAACATGGTGCAACAGAAAAGGGCATCACTACAGTTTTGTGGATGTGTGGCTAAAATAATGGGCATCACAGTTTCTGGTGAAAGGAACGTGAAGCTGCTAGTAAGGTAAGAGTAACCTGCTCCTTCTTCCCTATCTTCTCTTTGTGCTCCCCAAAAAAAGCCATACTGTCTTCCAGGAGAAGAAGTTACTGTTAGCAAGCTGCCTTACATCACTTCTACATGAAGCTGTGTTGGAACGTGAAGAACATAAGTTCACTGTAGGCTGCATGGCAACATGCAACACAGCCGGAGAATACTGTGGCCTAATTCCCAACCAAGCCCATACCAGCTTTGCTCTGAGAAAGAGGTCAAGTATTGCTCTTTATGTGCCAAAGTTGCCCTAGTTGACTTAGCTTTGGTTTTAATACCATAGCTGGAAAAAGCATATGCTAATTTTACCTCCTCTGTTTCGATAATTCACACCCCTACCAAACAATCAGGTACCAAAACGAGTTTTAGAAAAGGCAGAGTGTGAAGACAGGAACATTGTTAGGAGCCATGCAGAGTCTAATTCTGGCTTGGCTGCAAATTTAATATGTGGTCTTGAGCAAGTCAATTAAATTCTTTTCATCAAATCTTCCCTCAGTAAAATCCAGAATAATTACTTGTCTTGTAGAGATGCTGTGAAAACTAAGAAAGTCTTTAAATAACTTAAGATGTTAAAGCCTCTTAAGAATTATGTAGAAACCTCAAATAAGATTTCTAAAAAGGTTATTTAAAACCACAATGGGATAAAAAAGTATCATAATTGAAACTAATTCATGAAATAACAATGTTGAAAAACTTCTCTGATGTGAACAGTAGAACATAAATCTGCAGCTGCCTGGCAGACTACAGTCAGCTCAGAGAAGCAACTGCTCTTTCAAACATTCGCTATGGTGGAACAAAGTCAGTGCAGGTACATGTGGAAAGTCTTCTAGCCTATGATGCTCTTTAGTAGTGTCTTCCATTATTATTGGTCTTTATTATTCTTTGTAACACTTTGGGCCTTTAGCTGGGGTCTGTCCTGGTGTGGTTGGTACCACAGAAGATAATGAAATTCCCTGCCCCAAAGAGCTTACAGTCAGAGGTCCTGAATGTCTAGCAGTTTACATCACACAAGGATGAAAGCATGAATGTGAGCAACTCGTGTTTGTAGATGTAAAACTAGGGTCCATAAATGAATCATCATGGGAGACAAGCTCAAATAAATGACGAGAAATGTCATGGGGATTCCCCTGGCATGAAGCACAAGGTAACAGTGGCATCATTAAGGCTGGTTTAACTGTCAGAGTACACCAGATGTGCTCTATGTGCATACTGAGAGATGCACATTTCAGGGAGGAGGCCAGGAAGAGGCAGGGTAACTAAGTGGCCTTGCACATTCTTAGATGAACCTCCTCTTTGGTTTTGGTAGCCCTAGATGAAGCACAAACATATTTGAAGAAAACCTGACCTTAATTTTACAAAGGCAGAGATTACTGGCAGAGCACAGGCCAGTACCATCAGCATATCTGAGACAAAACACAAGGTGGGACCAAGCTGTGATGTATCTTACAAGTGAAATATAGAAGTTCAAACAGATATATAGAGAATAAAAAGCCAGTAGAGGGAATAAAACCAAAGACACGGACAGCCTGCAGTTTTATACATGCAGATCTTGGTGCATCCTCAGAATTACTTGCTAGTCTAAGAACAGTAATGCTCAGCTCGAGAGATGATTAACCTGAACTCAAACGAGCATGGCACTTCCCCCCCCATCTTGCACTGTAAGACAAACAATAGAAAACAAGGCTGTCAAAGATGCCATTTTATAAAGAACTACTGAGGAGTCACCCATTTGATCCGTGTAATTTTCCACAACTGATAATGTAATAAGAAGATGGATCTGTTAAGAAACCTCTGCCTTATCCTCACCGCAGTACTCGAGATTGCTGTGAAAACAGTTCCAGGCACTGTCTGATACAGCAGAGAATGTGAGAGTCAGTTGAAAAAAAGGCATCGCAAGAGCTAATTCAAGAAGGTCATATCCTTTCCTTCACACAATCTTCCCTTACCTACCCACCCCCTCCCTTTTCCTCTGCTGAGTCCTACATCATTCATCTGTATGGCTGTATTTTAACGGAAGAGGTGCAAGCTGCCTGAAATGGAGAGGGCTGGGAGTGGGAAGAAAAATTCTGTTGATTTTGGCTTTTATTCCAAATTGATTACTGGCCATGCTTGCAAAGGAAATTATTTCCCCTGTTCCTCTACCGGTATATACACATGGGTATGTACAGACACCTAAACACTTTTAGATTTACAGTGAGGTGTAAGGGGCAGGATATTCAAACACTTCTCAGTATAGGTACTCCAAACTGTGGGATACATCACCACACTGAAAGGTGATGTGCCACTACTCTGATTTTAAGATGTGGTGAAAGCCAAACCCTCCTCTTTCCCCAATTTTCTTTTGAATAAGCAGAACAAGGTTGCTTAGCTCAGTGCCTGGTTTCTGTGGGGCAGTGGAGTTGTGCTTTATGCTGTTTGCTTGATGACATATCAGTATAGTGCACTTCAGGCGCTATCCCTGAAGTTATGAGTCTGTTCATATGATTACATTATCTGTAATTAACAGCGCACAATCCAAACTGGGGACCTTAACAGGACTATTTCCTCAGGTCATCTTCCTGTATGAAGTGAAGAGGCACTAGCTGCTGCTTAGACCAAACATCTCCAATTGCATAAAGTGATATTTAAAGGCATAAATATGTTCTCTGCTCAGGCAAGCTTCCTCTGTCAGCAACTTGCCAGTTCACTAAGGGCTGGTTTCATCAACCGCATACATGCAAGGTACTAAACTGAGTGTCGTTTGCACACATCTCTGTGTGGATACTTGTTTTGTCAGTGAATGAAGGTACATCAGGATATGGGGGATACGTGAATTCAGAGCATGTGAGAACAGTAATTTCTGTACAGCCTGTGAAGACTCTTGGGTGCAGAGACTTGAACAGGTTGGACACATACATCCTGGTCAGAACAGGCAGGCGATAGCAATGGGTGATGCAAGGGCATCTCTGCATAGCAGAGCATCGTGCAGCGCAGGCACAGCAGGCAGCATGTGGGTGCCATTAACGGACACCTCTGATGACAGTGTGACCATCACCATTTATGACACTACATAAAACCAGTAGCTGCTGTTCTGGTTTAGGTTGGCTGTAGGGATCATTGCCCTCATCTGTTTTTAGAAGCTGAAATTCTAGAGATCTCCTGTAGAAAGTACAGGAGAATGAAAAGCTACAGAGCTCCAAAACAGAAGGAGCAAAGGTAAATCCAGTGGAATAGAGGTCCATTTTCTGAAGACATTTAAATGGTTTTAAGACTATGCTAGTAAATGAACACACCCTTTTTATTACTGAGGCAACCAAAGTGGGGAGAATGGAAACAGCCTGTTATAGGTAAAGCCAAATGAGATGTTGCCTAGTAACTCTCAGCAGGGAAGCATTTAAATCCAGCCAGTTTAGTGAAGCTGATGTTCTGACTCAGAGATTATTTTCTCTGGAAAAAACCTGAAAGCAGGAAAGCTCAATAACAAACATACAATTTATTTTCCTGTTACAGCAAACCATGGTAACAATGCTTGGGAGAATACAGAATTATTTACAAACTTGCACAAATAAGAACAGACAAGGTATGTTGTCAACAAAAGCATCACTTTACTGAACACGTTTTTTTGATGCTGATTCCTGCCCCCCTCCCCATACAGTCAATTTCACATTCATTTTTATTTTGGGATTCTGAAATACACAAGTGATAACAGAAGTGTGGATATATTACACAGACTGTTACATTATTATCATATTATTTCTGTAAGAGGAAGTTCCTGGAGCAAACCCGACTTCAGCTATTGGACACAGAATCAAAGCCATTGATTTTAAAGAAGAAAGACTCTGTGTCCTCACTGGTTCTGTTGCCTGGAATAGTTTTAATTAGGCCCTCCTTCTGCTTTTATGTGTGCACGAAAAAGTCACTTGGCTTGGTTAAAGACCTCTCACATCAGGGAAAAAAAAACCCACCTCAAAACTTGTTTGGAGATTCATGTTATCTTTTTCTTCCCTTTAGAAGGATATGATGATTTTACAGAAGTAAAAGCTTTGGCTTTTGTACATCTGTATTCCTGGGTGCCACAACTACTGTTCAGCATCAGCAAAGTCAGGTTCAGGGAGAGTACTTCATTTCAACAGCCTCAGTGCAGTTCATATCAATAATTATGAATGTGAACTATTGCATAGATATTTTTAATTTAAAAAAATACACTAAACAGATCAATGTTTACCTCACACTAATTATGAAAAAAAGAGACTACGAAAGGTTTAATACGAAAATATATATTTTATCAACACTCAGCTGGAAAGCAAAGCTGCAGTGGCATAAAAATTTGAGTTCTATATTAAAAGCATGAGTTTTTCACAAGCCTGTTGTGTAAGCAGTAAAAGGATGTTCTATAAGCCACAGAGATCCACTTCTCATTGACCAGAGTCTGGTCTGAAGTTTAAGGAAACACTGTTGATACAAAACCTCTGCCCAGAAGGTGGGGGACCATCATCAAATACATGGCCTAGATGAGCTTCACACTGCAACAGAAATTATGTACCATTATTACCACTGCAATTATGGATCGACTTGGTATGAACTTGAATTAAGAAACTTGTATGATGAATTCACTGTTGAGTTATGTTGGGGGGGGGGGGTGTCTTGGGGAGAGATCAGAAATACATCCTGGAGTAATCACCTCTTGTCAGTGGGCGAATATCTGCCCCCAGACAAGCAGAGCACAGAAGAGGGAGCTGAAAGGTACTAATGACAGAAAGTATAGGAAATAAATGGGAGGATTCAGACACCTCAATATATAATGAAAATGTCAAGTTAATTGAGCCAGTCACTGTAGGGACTTCTCACAGGTCAGCTAGGATTTCCTCCCCAAAATTACTAATGGAAAGAAATAGGCCTCAGAATAGCTATAAATGGCTCATTACATAATTGAAAGGCTATCTTCAGCTGGGGTTCTTGAAAGGTGATTGCTGGATATTCCTGCAAACATGAACTCTGCAGTAGATACTTGTTATATTTGCAGATAATACCTAATCCTGTTAGACTGGCCTGCAAGCACACTGGAGGGCAGTGTTAGCAATATTAACAGTTTGGAAAAACAAGCAAAAAAAAAAACCCCAAACCCAAAAGCCTAAGATGCAATTCATTCAACTCAATTGCATACTTTTATACCCTAACAAAAGTAATAAATAGCACAGGTTTAGGGTTGGAAATAAATGGTCATGCATGGCAGTTCTTTGGAAGACAACCTGAGTATTACAGCAAGTCCTAAAAGAAATATGGGTCATGGGCTGTGGAAAGGTAAAGGTGTAAGATCAGGAACACTATCTATAACACACCTACACAGCCTCTGATGCAGGCTAGGCACACCTGCAGTGCTATGTCCAGGTCTGCACTGTACTCAAGAAGGAAAAGGATCAATTGGGAGGAGTGCAAAATACATCAACAAGATGACTAACACTAAAAAACACTGCATAAAAAGAACCAGGCCTTTCTAGTCTTGAAAATAAATGATTCAGAGAGTCAAAATAGCTACTCAAAATAGAAGGGTGGCTTCTGTGGAATAAGAGAAACCATACAAGATAGCTGTGAAGATGTAGGGCACGACCACTGCTGTGCAGGGCAAACAGCAGTAAGTTTCAATGGCTGTGGTGTCTCCACCATTGCGTATTTTAAGAACAGCTTCAGCAAACATTTAGGAGGACTGAATTACAAAGAACTGCCCTGTGATGGAGCAAAATGGGCTAAATCTCACAGTCCCTTCCACCGTGTGTTATTCCGTCCTGCAGTTCACCTGTGGTCATCTGAATATGTTTTCTGTCTAAACTCCAGCCCTTGGCTATACTTAAACAACCGCTCTCCCTAGTCACATCATTTCTTCAATCCAAACCAACTGCCTATACTTGATACTTCAAACTACTCATGTGTTTGAACAGTTGCAGTGATAATCACTATTACTAATAGTAATTCTCACTACTGTATTTGGGTAGATTTATTCACGGGCACAAAAAAAAATATGTATCTGTTAAGATGTGGGTCTTTGGATATCACCTCCAAAATAAACATACCTGTTTGCAGACAACTTCAGTTCTAGTTGATCCCAGTGAGTGATCTGGTCGTCTCATAATATTAGCATTGCTTTCATCTCTGCCACAGGTACCATAAGCCTCAGAAAATGATGGCCATCCAGTCCCAGAATTGAACTTCTTTTCTGAGCTACAGGGGAAATCAGATCTTCTTCTTAATAAATAACAGACATGTTACCAAAAAATCTGATTTTCATAAGAACATTGGATTTTTTCCCTCATCCCTGTCTTGTACTGCTATTAATATTTGGCACAGTATATATTTTCTCACTGGCATCAAACTGTCCTGGAAACTCTTGTCCAAAGGGAATTCTCAATCAGTCCACAATATGGGCTTTTACTTCACTGTCTCTGTTTCACTGACAGACTGACATTCTATAAAGCTTGAAAAAAGCTTTTTCCAACAACTGAGGCACTTGTGTGTGCCTCCTGTTAACATCCAGGATTACCAACCCTGTTTAGCTGCATATTAAAACCTAGAGTATGTTGGAAAAATATGATCAGAAAATATTTTTGGGATCTAGTATACAGAAATGAGATAACCCATCCTGTTTAAAGTTGTGCAAGCTTTGCCAGCAATAAGTACTTTCTCCTAGCGAGGAGGGACCTAGTGTGAGTTAGAGTGAGAAATGAAAACAGACTCACATACTCCCGGGGCAAGTGGTCTGGAGACCCCACATGACCGTTTCCTCCCCATTTTCCATGGTTTATCCCATTTCACAAACCCAATGCTCTTACTGGCATCTAGTGGTGGATGGAGACACCAACACCAGCAGCTGCTTTTCTGTGATGGAGGCGAGTCCATTAGTTAACACAGAATTTAAAGCAAAATACCTAGTACAGACCATGTATATTTTGGTGGGATGTTAACACAGTGGAGAAAAATCTTACTTGCACTGCCTTTTAAAAAGAAAAGACAAACAAGCTGGGAAAAAAGCTTAAAGAAATCCAACCCAAAGAACAGGGCATGCTTGAGCATGTGTTTTATAATTAACTGTACAAGGCTGTCTTTGAGCAATGCAACTGTGGAAATAAAGCAGAATTTGCAAAGACAGAACAGAAGGCTAATTTTCTGGGGGGGCTGTTGCTCAGGCCTTTACATGACTCCATAAAGACCCATGAGAAATGCTCTTCTATCGCCTCCCTTCCTTAAAACTGGGGAGAAATAGGACACACACAGCACAGAAGCAAGAGGCACTGGAGAAAACGCAGTTTGCAGACTGTGTTTGTGTGAGACGGTGTTTAGGGCTCCAGGCCTATTTTGTTCTAGCCAAAAAAGGCTCCCTGCCTCTCCTTGCTATAAAACCACACCAACACTTTGCCTGCTAGCCAGAGTCCCAAAGAATAAGCTGGGGGAACACAAATGCCTGTACATGGCTCCTGAGTTTCCTGGGCATGTACCTGCACTGGTTCTTTCTTATTTGCAAAGTATTTCAATCAACTTTTCTGACACAGGGACCCTTCTGCTTATTCATATACAGGTACAAGGATCCTCTCTGAAACCCTGTAGGGCCAAGGAAGGTCTTCAGCGCTATGTGGGTTTTGCATCTGACCCTGACTGATTCTGTCCCTTTCATGCCACTCACAATGCTTCAGTTTATTGTAGATGTTTCCACTGCTAAAGGATCAATCTTGTGAAATGTTAAACTAGCTCTCAACAGAAATGGTCTCTGTGTGGTTTTACTAACAGTAATATCACTTAGATTCCCTAATAGAAACATTTTAGTTCCCCAAAATATTGCTGTTCGAGATCATATTTGTCCTTTGAAGTATTTCACCACTTAATTTATAGATAAACGGACTTTCCCTAAACATATGCATTAGATTACCCTTCGACACACCATTCCCCCAGCACATGTCATTTACTTTGATCCCTATTTTAGTCATCCTGGATGGAATCCAGATAATTCTAAAAAGTGCTTTTTGCTGTATGAATCTCAGCTGTAGGTTTATGGTTCGCTGAAGGTCTGAGTTTTCATTAAAGCACCGCAATTTGCTATCTATAAAGGTTCGGGGTTTGCTCCATGTATTTCCAACTCTTTCAAATGAGTATTTGGTAGCAGAAGGTAATAAATTCTGGTATAAATGCATACACACACATGTATACTTTGAAAGAAAGGAGGAACTGCTTCATGTTTACCTGTAGCTAATCTGATATATTTGGAAAAGAGCATTTTTAAATGCATTAGGAAATAAACATAATAAATGAATCTCTTATCAAATACCATTTCCCACTCATATTTAGTGTCCTCCACAACATAATGCACTCATGGAAAATATATTTTCAGACTGTTTTGCACATTTAGTAATTTTCAATTTTCTTTTTTTTTTATTATTTATTTTTCTGTAAGTTTGTGGGAAGTTTAATTTCTCTGTATCACTATGCAAGGCTCAGCATTATTTTATGCTTTAAACAGAAGTGCCTATATTCTCTGAGAGTGGATTCTGCATAAAGCAGCATGACTGTTTGGCGATATTGTTGTTTTGTTATTAGTTTAGCAGCAGCAGCAATTCCCTCCAGTGCTCATCTCTTCATGTTGGCCTGTCAGTATCTATTGTCTAATATGAAGGAAGCCTAAACTGAAGGAACATTTGAGGGAACTGAAGGAACTCTTGCACAGCTTAATAATTTAAAATTTCTCTCATTTACCTGAATTTTTCAGAGGTATTTTTAGATTTTGTATTTGTCTTCAGAATATTCTGCAATGTGTTGTAGGTTCTGAAGTAAATGTACTTAAAAGTGTTTATTATCGAACCTCTACAGAAAAAGATACATTTAAGCAAATGTTCATTTGCATAACAATAGCTTTCTGGACTTGGCCAAAGGATAACTAACAGTTCACAATTATCAGCCTTCAATTTTACCATTTAATTGCTGAGTTGAGGTTTATTTTTAATACAGCCATTACCTTTCCCCCCCTTTCTTACTGTCCAGATCTCTTGTTCCTCAGCTTCCCATTGAAGTTCTGATCTGTGACGCATCCTTTAAAGTCTTCATAAAAATGGGCATATCAGCCATATTCCATTGAACTCTCAGCTGGGGATAAATAAAGGCTATTTTCTAGATCAAAAATATGAGGAACTGTCTTTTCTGTTTCAGTTACAGAGAACAGAACACCTTCTGAATATCCTACTCTTGAGGCATTCTATTTCCTTTTACTTAGACTTTAATGAAGTTGCAAAATACACAGTATTGCAAAGAGCACAGAGCTTAACAGCAGAGTCATTTACAGACAGATTTTAAGAAGCAAACGTAACCAAAAATGCAAAAATAGTGGAATTTAATTTAGGGAGCAAGAAGGGGGTGGAGGTAAAGAGAAGATCTCAGATCCAGTACGGGGGACCCAGCAGTAAGAACGTAACAACATCTAGACTAAAGCAGACCAAAAGTCTGTCTAGCCTAGCAGCGTAAGTGGCAGAAGACAGCCATGGAAGAGCATGAGAACAGAGCAAACATACAGTGATACTCACACATAAAATACATGTATTTTGTGGCAGCTTGTGGCTTAGGGACCTCTTAAAGAGAGAATTATAATCAATCAAGAAGGACAGTGTGTGTGGCAGTATACAAAGGCAGACCTTAAAGTACCAGCTATTGCCTGCTGCCCACTGGAGACCTCATATGCTTGAGAAAAGGGCCTATCTTGTACCTGTATCACCACAGGTATCCTGGAAATCCTGTACATAGCACTCTGGCACCAAAGGACTGTTATTCTGACCTAAGCTTCCCATTCCTCTCATGAAAAGATACTTCTCCTCCTGTCATAGTTTGGACATTTTAAGGATGCTGTGAAATCTAAAGGGTGTTACCTGAACAGTGGGGCATTGCAGCACACGCAGCAGTATATTCCTGATTCTGTGTTATTCAGATAGATCCCACTAAATGGCTTTAAAAAAAGGAAGAAAAAAAGGGAAGTTAATAATGTAGGTCTTTAAAGCTCACCATCTGGAAGAAGCATGTAGGAATCAGATTCAAAACAGGAGAAAAACTATAAAAAGAAGGCTTCACAGGGGGGCTTTGAAGAACAAACATTAGCAACCTAAAGATATGAAGGGCAGGATGCCTTTGGATTAACAGTGAAGACTACCCCCTGCCCCCAGAAACTTCGAGAGCAGTCAGATGCATAAATCATCCAGGTACCAGGGCTGGAGTCACGACCTCTGAGGAACTTGTGAAATGAGCAGCATCCCAAAGACCAGGGCTCTGCTGTGGAGTGCCATGACTTCAAAGTGTCTCTGCAAAGGGACTGTCTTCTCCCTGAATGGTCTGGAACTGGGATCCTTATAGATAAGGATTTTGGCACAGCTCACATGGTTTAATCTCATGGTACATGCTCCATGCATGCAGAAGCCCTGGCTTTGGGCTGGGGACACCCACAGTTCTACTTGGCCTCCATCACAGCAAGAAGCAAGGCATGGGGACAAGGTGGGTGCTGACCTGGCACTCGAGGGATAACCCAGCTCCTGAATGGAGTGCTATGTATAAGATTTCTATGGCTAATCTACATATGGTCTAAAAAAGGGGACTATAGGACCAAAGTGTGATCTCCCTCCCCTTTGGAGAGGTCTCCATTACTGCCACAGAGACGGCTGAGCTGGCAGTACAGTATCCCAGAGGAAAAAACCCACCAAAATATGAAAAGAATGTAGAATTTTTTTTTTATCCTCAAACCAGTCTGGATCAGAAGAGAATCCACCCAATTCAGTACGCTGAGTCTACCTTCCACCCACAGGAAGGCAGAGGAAGCAACTGAGTTGTGACAGCTCCCTGCAGCAGGTTTTTCTCTGACCAGTAGGCAGAGGAGTTGGCTTAACCTTGGACAGCATCAATGCTTTTGCTTACCGGTTCAGTTCCTTTTTGTCTTGTAACATAGAATTGCTCTGGAGTCAATTTCTTTTTCCAGTCTGCAGCAGCAGTTGCTTCAGCTTGTTTAGTCAGAGAGCCTGAGCCTTCAGTTACATACAGAAAGACAATTCACAATAATTTTAAAACCACTTCAGCTTAGACTCTGTTCATGCTTTCCATCATCACCTCAAGTCTCCCGAAGTTTCCATGGGTACAGACAGAGCACAGGAAGGCAGTTCAGAGATATAAGAGCAGGGGTGAGAGCAGGACTTTGCATCTGATTTCCATTCTGTGTGCAACATAGGGAGAGCAGCTCCAATACACCACCCAAGGCAGCTCTGATTGGAAGTGGGCACCTACCACCCAAGATACCATCCACCTGGCCAGTGCAGCCCTCTGCACTGGCTTAGGACAACTGCTGGTATGCTGGTGCGCCTTCCTCCTCCCTGGGTATCACTGAAAGCTTTGGCAGTTTGCTTCTTGGAAACCCTTGAACACTGCAACTAATGCTCATTGACGGGCTGTCAAAGGCTAGCAACTTCCACAGCCCTCTGTGAAGTGGTGATAAGAAGCACTGAAAGAAAGAAACACCTACAACCCAAAAGCAGTAGGGCCATAGTTCTGAGGGACACAAATGGAGAACATAATCCCATAATGGTGCAAAACCTCCAGCAATACCTCCTGTGAATCATATAATCATAGAAGGTTTACGGTTAGAAAGTACCATAAGATCATCTAGTTCCAAGCTCCCTGCCATGGGCAGGGACACCTCACCCTAGCCTAGGTTGCCCAAGGTTCTGTTCAGCCTGGCCTTGAATGCTTCCAGGGATGGAGCATTCACAGCTTCTTTGGACAACCCATTTGAGTGCCTCATCAACCTTACAGTAAAGAACTTCTTCCTTATATTCAATCTAAACTTCCTCTGTTTAAGTTTAAACCTATTACCCCATGTCCTGTCACTAGTCCCTGATGAAGACTCTCTCTCTGGCATCCTTGTAGGTCCCCTTCAGATACTGAAAGGCTGCTATGAGGTCTCCACACAACCTTCTCTTCTCCAGGCTGAACAATGTGTGAGTCTGTACACACCATGCAGAACGTTTATGGTGGTGTGGGACTAAAAAGAATATTGTCTGAAAAACAATGAATAGAAGTGTTTCATTCCTTCCTAATCAAAAGTGTGAGGTAGGGAACGACCTCCACACTTACTGCTCATCAGCATAGATTCCTTGGAAAGAAATCAGCCCGAGTGATAAATGCTTACCTTTGGCAATGCAGAGGTGATACGGGGGGGGGGGCCAAATAAAACTTGCAATCACAGTTTAACTATAAACACCTATAATTTAGCCTGCCAGTTCAAGAGAAATACCTACAACAGGCTGATATAGCCCTTTCCGAGCAGCTAGAGGACACCAGGGTCGGGGATACCCTCCCATCGCAGTGCAGCTGCTGCCCTTTCCCCCCCATCTCCCTATGGTCCGGGCAGAGGATACCTGTGCCACCGCGGGTGCTGCTGCTGGAGCTTCCTCTATGGAGGAGGAAGAAGAGGCGGCAGCTCCCGAGCATCCTCCGGAGCACTGGAGACGCCATAGCGATGGGGCGGGACCGGGAGAGAGACACCGGACGCGGCTGGCCGCGTCCGGCGTCTCTCTCCCGGTCCCGCCCCACGGCGTTCTATGTCTGATCCATACGTTCAACCTGAATAATTGCCCCTTATGAGTAAAGCACCCCTTTAAACACCAATGCAGCATTTGCAGCTAAAGGTTTCGATCGCTTCTTTAAGAGCTCGGCTTAAAATGCAGCATTATCATGTCGAGGTATTTGCTTGCAGCTGTTTTCAGTTGTTTTTAAGGAGAACAAGCCTGGTGTTTCCACGCGAAAGTGCTCTTAAAATGCATCTTGTAGGCGTTGCTCTTAGTTGTATTGATTGAGAACGTGGTTTGATTTGCAGTCACAGCTGCTTTGGCTTGGTCTATAAATATAGCTGTAATAGGACACGTGGTTTAGCTTGGGCTTCTGGCCTTAAAAGGTAGACCTAAATACAACACAGTTTTCCAGGTTAAGCCTTAATGCTGTTGTCTGAGTTTTATTCCCTGATAGCTCCATTTCTGATTTGGAATTAGGTCATCACTGAATGGTGTGGAAGGAGCTGTTTTGGTTGCACTGAATAACAAATGGTGTTTAAAACAAAATTACTTTCTTTTTAGTCTAATTTTTCTAGCCTAATTGTAAAATCAAAGCAAAAAGATAGCGTTGTGTGATCAGTCCTGTGTATACACACCCTTACTGAACCATCCTCATGCCTAAGACACTGAGTTCAATGGCAGCTGAGGACATCCAGCACAGCATACAATCAGTACCATGGCTGTAATCAAATCCTCATGCACCAGAAGACAGATAGCAGCAAAGTCTGTAGGTGATTGCATTCGCTGCCTGCAGTGGCAGGGGAGAGTGGGACACACAGCTGATTAATGGCTTTGTCCTATATAAATAGGCACGGTGGAGTGAAGAGTACCTTGATAAAAACCCTGGGGATGGGATGGTGCCTGTGAGTCCTCAGGACCATGGTTCAAAGTGGTAGGAGAGCAGTGCTGCTGGGCAGGGAGGAGACGGCTTTGTCTGAGCTCAGGGCTTCTGTCATTCATTTAGCCATGGTTTAGGAGGGAATTGGAACATTTCAGGGAGCCTGTTTTGAGGACAGACCCAATCTGACACTCCCCAGTTCTGGCAAATGGCTTAGGCCTGGAAAGTGCTGGCAGGGGGTGGCATCACTCCCAGTGCTCCCTGTCACTGTCTCTGGTTCAGCTGTGGAAGAGTTGGCATTTCCCTCCTGTTCCTCCTGGCCTTGATCTCAGGCAGTGGTTGCTGCTGAGGAGGGCAGGTAATCAATGGAGTTCTCCCTGAAGTATCTGGGAAATGAAGGCGGGTGAGAGAAAGTGATTAGTCCTGAAACTTGCATGTTTTAATGTAATTGACATTGATTTAACGGGCGCTTTTTTGAAGACAAAATCCAATGAAAAATGACCCATCAATATCTTCCTTGTAGCTCCCTGTTACTGCTGTATCCCAAAATGCAGTGGTTTCGAGGCAGTGGGAGCTGAACTCAGGTCTGCTGCTGTGCCATCTTCTTTGGGCTCTGAAGGGGGGGCTGGTGCCTGGACTGTGTGCAAGGGAGCAGCAGGCGCAGAAGGAGCAGGAGGCATTAGGCTGGTGGTCCTCTCTGTTACCCAGTTTACTGCAAGGAACTCCTCAATTAAAATGAGCACAGTGGTGGAAGAGGCAGATCCTGTTCACGCCAGCAGCTGTGATCCACATTGGAGGTGGTGCACCAGGAGAGCGGGTCCTCCATTCTTCCCTCCAGCAGAAGCCTGACCTGCAGTCCTCTGAACCTGTGTGACAGGTCTTCCTCAAGCAGAAGACAACCCCTGGCTGGATGTATTTCATTTTTCACATCTTCACTGCTGAAAAACCAAATCATTGTCCTGTCATGCCTCTAATGTCGCTTCCCCTGGTTACAGCACATATCAAGCCTCGTAGCTAGGCAGAGAACTGTCCTGCATCTCTCCCCATAGACTGTTATAAAAGCCAATTAGGCTGTTACTTAATTTTCCTCCTTTTTCCTTCCCTCATGCACGAGGGGAAGCAGTTCAAAAGTCTCCCCTAGCTACATTATGTAAATTTCCAAGTAGATTCTCCCTGAATAGTAATTCAGCGGGTTTGTTGTTAAAAACATCACCTGGCTCTATCCAGCACAGGCACAAGCTACATCCAGGGAAGGGTCACTCATCAAAAGCACAGTGTCATATTAGAGGTGTGTAGATGGGGAAGAAGCTCCCCAGTTCCTCTTGTAGCATTACTTTGTGCCGAGGCAGCAGCAGCAGCATCATGTGTGTTGGTGTGTGAAGGCGAGAAGAGGAGGGGAGCGGTCACGGTCCAGGCTACCCTGCTAATATTTATTCGGGCTCCAACCATTTCCCAGCCCAGGCTCTGTGCTGACTGACAGCTCTGGGGACAAGCAGAGCATCACATAATGCCTACGCTGGCAGATACTGAGCAGTCAGCCAGGAAACAGTGAGGAGCAGAAATCAAATGAACCCTTGTTCAAATGCAAACCTCTGCTTAAGCAGCCTTTCTTAATAAAGCCCCTTGACCTTACTGCGTGCAGAAGAAACACTGAAATAGTGGTGTTTGTATTTTATATGTGCTTGTATGCAATCAGATTTCCTGCTCATTTTGTCATACGTAATGTATGTCCCCTCCTATGGAATGTTCCACTGAAACATTCAGCGTACAAGAATTTAGCTCAGACTTGTCCTGTGTAGTGGCACTGTGTGCCCAAGTCCCTGGAGAATGAAGGAAAGGGGACCAGCATGAGCACATACTTAGGTGGGTAGGCTGTATCTGTGGCAGGCTCTGTTTTCCCCACAGGAATCTTCACTGCTTATGTAGGAGATGATGACATGAACTCCACATCCTTACACAGCTGTCTTTCCTCTCCTCTAACAGACCTGATACAACTCCACAGCTAGTTTCTAGCTGCTCAGATGTTACGAAACTCTGAGTATGGAGATACTGTTTCCATAGCAGTGCTATCCAAGATACATGGCAATGCTCCAGTGCTGAATTCCAGTAGTGGGAAAGGGTTTCAGCAAAAATGGTTGATAGCAGAGTCTTGGAAAAGGATACTGCTGGTTTCCAGAGGTGCAGAGAGCCTTAACACAGATCTGAACCTCCATGAAGCTGACCCATGGGTTCTGCTGAGATTCATTTGCAGAGTAGCTTGATGTGATTTAGGTCAAAGACGCCATCAGAAACAATGAGCACACAACTTCTTGCCTTGTTTGCTTTATGATTTAATATCTCTTTTTGCTAATCATAAGCCTTAGGATACCTAATTACTTGACCTCTGTTTTTGGCAAAAAATACAGGTCATAATTGAGGACTAGTGTAAGCAGGAACCTTCTGCTGGAGCCTAAGGTTAGGATTTGAATATATATGGTAGGAAAAGAGATGGAGGGGGGAGGGGAGAGGAGGAGAGGAGAGGAATTAGTTCCAGTTGGAAGGGACCTACAGGTGTGGTCCACTGTGACAAATGCTTTGAGTTCAATCAACCGATTGCTGTCCATAGGTCCTGTCCAGCATAAACTATTCTAGGATTCTAATGCTTTGAGAAATTTATTGCTAAATGGGTGAAGACATGAATTCAAAACCAAGTGGATATTTTGCAATCACTCCTTGATAGAAAACTCTATTCTGCAACCAGGCTGCCTGTTCAGCTAAATTTCATCCACTTGGAAAAGCAGACACACACTCTGGGGTGGAGTGAGTGTATCTGCAGGGGCAGCTATAGGGAAGCAGCATCTCCAGGCTTCTCCCCTGGATTGCCCCATGCATTCCCCATATCATACCAGAAAGTTTCTTGAGCTACATAGACAGTAATAATACATTCCCCAAACTTGTGTGTGATTTTTATCCCTTGTACCTTAAGGCAGTGGAGAACTGAGCTGGTTCTTCTTCCACCCAGTACCCAGAGCGTCAACAAAGCTTTGAATGAACAGTTATTTGGCAGCAACCGCAGTAGCAGCAGCTTTCTGTAGGTTATCTTAATGGATTTATCACCCTGAACTAAGCCCTGACCATCTGTTCTAGCCTCTAATTACAAATGCAGAAAAAGCTAATTCACGATTGCATCATAAAAAAGTAAAATATAAATGATTTAAGAGTGGGGTATGTCATGCTTCACTCTGACTGCGGGAAATTGCTCTCCCTTCAGCAGGCTTCCCTGATAACAGAGTTTGCCTCCTTCCCAGCAAATGGCAGTTCCTGAGGAGCAGGGCTCACCAGAACAGGTTTTATTCCCCCTCATTCATCTGAGATGTATTTTTAAACTTGGGATTCACATAAATGCCGTTATGAACCTTCTTGCCTTCTCTCTTAGATGACCATCTGAAGATTTAATGCATTTTCTAATCAGGAAAAGCACAAAATCACACTCCTTAAAAATCCCCCCCAAATTCTGCGTTCCCTCCGTATCACTTTTCCTGTGATACAGGCATGATGGTAGTCACCCACTGGTTTCCTGCTGGTAACTCATCTTCACTGTGGTGCTCTTGGTTTAGAAGAGAGGAGAAAAGTATGGGGCTGAGTGCATGCCCTGCTTCCTATGAATGACCTGCCTCATGGCTGGACAGGGAGGCCGGATTTGCCTCTTGATTTCACGTGGGTAAGCATTATGGAGGAATGAACAGGACTGTTGGTGAAGTAGATGGATAGGGGAGGGATGGGGAAATGTCTCAAAATGCATTTGGCATCTGGGTTTCTGGAGGCTTTTTAGTGTTTCAGCCACAACCTAAAATCAGACTGTGATTTTCTCAAATGTGTATGTTATTTGAAAAATAGGAAACATGTAGTAAAGTGGAAGCAGTAGAAAAGACCACTCAAAAAGCTGCCAGAGGGATTTGCATGTGAACAGTGTACAGTTCTGCTTTGCCTAGTGTGATTTGCCTGCCTCTAACTCATTCTTTTAGCAGCACTTCAGGATTTGGTTATAATCCTTGGTCTCCAGCATGCTGACCAGGTAGGTGTCTGTGGGAGAAACTGGCATGCTGCTCTCAGGGCATGAGCTGGTTTTCCATTTCATAACGATGGAGTGCCTGGGGGTACCCTGGCCCAGCAATCCCCACTCCTGCAGCAATGGGAGATGGGGTTTTCTTTTCAGAGGCCATCTGAGCAACTCTGGGTGAGTAAAAACTCCTGCTCCAGCTTCATGTCATGTAAGGACTGGCAGATCTGCAGGGACAGCTACCTCTGTGGCAGCTCTAGGTTTAGGAGCCTTTTAAAAGACAGAGAGTACCAAGTTGAAGCTGCTGCTGTAAGTGTTCTGGTCCCTATTTGCTATGTAGGAAGAGCGTAGAAAGGATCAGAGCAAGCTCTGTGTTTTGTACAGACCTCTTGTTTCCACACCATACTGACATTCACCTAGCAGAGAGAAACAACAGTAGATCAGGTACTGCTAGCTTATTTGTTAAGCACGCACTGCTTTAATTCTGTAGTGGCAAGCAAAGACACCTTCCCAATACCTAATGTTCAGTGGCATTTCAGTATGAAAACTGAGTGCAGACCTGACTGAAGTTTGCGCTCCTGTTTGCTCCTGGATTTCTGTGGTCAGTAGATACACTGCGAGCAGCGACAACACACTGAACTGGTGGTGGTCCCTTTCTTATCCTTCCCCTATTCCATGCTAGCAAAAGTGACAGACTAATCCCTGTGGAAATCACTGCAGATTCCTGACCAGAGGTTTTGCCCCGGAGAAGGCTCCCTAAGCATCAGAGCAGTGTCCTCCTTGGCACACGTAACACCACATCCTGAACTCCCCCTGCATTTCGTGTTGTTTGTACTTTAGAAGCACACCACTTGCTACACTGCGCTTGGCTTGCGGAAACTGCCATTTCCAATGTAACGTGTCCCAGCGCTGCAAAGCCCTGTCCCTGTTAAGCCCTGACACTAGGCTGTCTGGTCATTGGGAATTCCGGAAGGAATTTAGTACCTGAACAGCTCTAAGCTCATCCAGTGTTTGGTCTTAAGACCCCTGGCTTTTTTTGTTGGGTTTTTTTTTCATATATTTACACCTACCTAAGGACCAGCCCTTGATCATTTATCTCTCTTTTTGGTAGTGCAGCTCCTGTTAATACCAGGTGGAGCTAGGGTTAAACTCACTCACAGTAGGCCTTTTCTGCTCCCCACTGGTGAGGAGGTTGGGGATTCACAGGAAGCTGGGAGGGGACACAGTCAGGATGGCTGACCCCAGCTGACCACAGGAATATTCCATACTATATGGCATCAGGCTTACTACATGAAGCTGGGGGAAGAAGGGGAGGAAGTGGGGGCTGTTTGAAGTAATGGTGTTTGTCTTCCCAAGTGACCGTTATGTGCTTTCCTGGAGATGGCTGAACACCTGCCTGCCCATGGGAAGTGGTGAATGGATTCCTTGTTTTGCTTTGCTTGTGCATGTGGCTTTTGCTTTGCCTGTTAAACTGTCCTTATCTCTGCCCACGAGTTTGCTCACTTTTACTCTTCTGATTCTCTTCCCCCATCCCACAGGGAGGGAATGAGCGAGCAGCTGCATGGTGCTTATCTGCCAACTGGGGTTAAACCACCACAGGATATAGGTTAGAAAACACAAGAGATTAGTATCAGCAACAGTAAGACAATGTAGGGACATCTCCTGGAAACAGCAAGAGAGCACAATAATGAATGAACAAGGAACACTGCAGCTGTGAGCTGTTATTTACCTGTGGGACCAGCGTGCACTGAGGTGTCTGGTGGGGTAGTCAACCTGTCTTGTGACAAAAGGGTGAACTGGCTTTGGAGCTGTTTCTGTTCCACAAGAACTTAGTGCCATGTTTTAAACCAAACTTGCACGACGCTGGCACCACAAAAGGGAAAGATGTTACACACCATGGAGTCCACAGAGGAGTCTGTTACTTTTGGCAGGTTTATGCAGCATGGATGAGGGAGTGAGAAACAGCAGTGGACAGCTCTAAAGCTTCAGGTGGACTGGAAAAGGTTTGTTCGCAGGTAGACAGCATGCAAAACCTAATGTTACTGTACATACTAGAAGAGCCTTTTCTGTCTCTATTCTAAAATACGCAAGGTGATCTCACATACACCAAGTGTTAGGACTGCTGGAAGACAGGGTCAAAGAAACCCTCTGCTGTGTTTGCAAGGTCAGGATAGAACAAGGAGAGCTGGTTGTAAGCAGTGTTTGAGAAGGTGGGTATAGCCTCTGCAAAGGGCTGCATGAACAACAGAATCTGCTGCCTGCTTTGGTATGATTGCTTTTCTCATCTTGCTGTATTTTCCCCAACATTTATCAACCCCAAGCAAGAACTGGCTTCAATTATGCTTTGAGCATGATTTCCGTAGATGGCATCGCAGCGTGTCAGTGAAACATCAATGAGCTGGAAGAACTAGCTGGTTCATTAGCATGCAAATAAGCTCACTCTTTAATGAGAGAAAAGCTTTTACTACCTCATTGTGTCTCCAGTACACTAATACCTTCTATGTCCTACAAATAACATTTTTATAGGTCAAAGACATGTATGTATGTGTGTCTCCCTCTGTGTTTCTGTCATTTCTACACATACTCTACCTGTACCTGAACTGTGAATTCTGTGATAGTAGGCAAGAAAGGCCAGATCAGGTTATCCCAATACCTCAAATATCTTTCAGTGTCAGAGTGTTTTTATAATAGAAAAAGAAATAGATCATTAAGAGGGCTGAAGAGCTGTTAATTTATCTGCTGTAATAGCTTTGTTGGTAAAGAGGGTGAAAAAAATGCCCCCCATCCACACAGCTGTATGGCAAAGCAAACACATGCAGCGTCCTTTGGTTACTCCCCTCACCTTCTGGGAGATGTTCAGCTGCCTGGGAGGAGACACCTTGGCAGAGCTGCAGTGTGAGGTCGGCTTTCTGGATGTGCCAGGAGGTGGCTGTACATGTCTGTCTGTGCTGTGTTATGTGTTCTCATTGCTGCATAGTGCTTCACTGTGGTTTGGATGTGTTGATCAGCACTCAGCAGTTTACGCACTTTAGCCGACCTCCGATTCCCACCCCTGCTCAGTTCTGCCTCACAGAGCTCACTGCATGGCCAGCCCCACTTCTTATGGTTTGCGTGGCATCCCTCTGGCTTTTAGGGCTGCAAATATCCAGTGCCACACATAGATCCAATGTATGGCATTCAAAGAGCTCTTTTTTAGCTTCTGCAGTTCACGGAAATAGATTGTACTGGTCAAAAAGAGGTCTTTTGTCAAGGTTCCACCAAGGTGAGAGATTTTCACTTTTTGTCAAGGTGAGGGTTTTGCCATTGTTGCACTATCAGCAAAGATGCTGAGGAGAGACTGGTTGGGGATGTTTCTGTGCAAAGCAATGCCTGTGGTCCATAACCACCCCAGCCCACAGACAAACACGTTTATCAGTGCGCTTTTCTCCCTGTGGTGGAAAGATGAAACCACCCTGTAACTGACTTTGTTCTGCTTCAATGCAGCTGAATACCAGCAGTGGCAGTGCTGATGCTTTCCCTGTGCAGCAGCCCCAAGGCCTCCCCTGCCCCCACAGCAGTGGACCTGGGCAGCAGGAGGTTAGGTCTGAACTCAGCATTGCTGCCTTGAGGAATGCCCGTGTGCCCCTCACACTATCCCAGTGCTGGTGGTGGGTCACCTATCACAGTACTCTTGAAATGTATAAGTGTGTTTGCCGTGTTCTTAACCTTTTCTATACTGACCGCTGCTGGAGTTGGACAGACTCCTGGCTTGAGCCTCTGTGTCCATTCCTATGCTGTTCTCTGCTTTGCTGCAATGGCATATGCTGTCTTCAGGCTTTGAATTAATTTTTTTTTTGCTTATTTTCAGTGTTCTGAAGGGAACAGGTACTGCAAATAAGTTGTGGAGGAGAAGACTCTTGTGTGAGCCAGCAAGAGCTATAACAATATATTAATGCACTTTTCTTTCTTAACTAAATTGACATGCTAGTCAGTAAAGGTCTGTTGCCTCTGCACAGTCTCCATTTTGATGCTGTGCATTGAGCTGGATTATGGATTTATGGAGAAATGAATCACGTAGTAGAAGAGGTGCAGCTTCATCCATGGATGAAATAATATGTCACCATTCAAAACACATATTTAGTAATAAAAGACTTTTTTGTTTTTCTCCAAAGCCAAGTTTGATGACAAAAATAACAACAAAAGTTCTTCTTGGATCTGAAAAGAAACACCTGTTTTGCTCTAAGAGTCTTGGATTCTTCTCAGGATGCAGAGCTAATCAACAATGGATATTTACTGGAGGAAGAGTTCATTTCAATTTCTACCATGCACAGTCTGAGGCAGTGACATTCTGCCATTGCTGTAGTTTAGCGGCGGGTAATCAGAAACTGTTTGAAATATGTTAATTCTATAAATTACACAGCAGTTGTTCCCAGCTAGAATAAAGATAAACAAGTGTAAGTTAACCTCAGTGCTCCTACTGCTCAGGGATCAAGAGCAAGAGAAAGCAAGCATGGAAGCGCTGGTATTGCTGCTGCCAGAAATCTGTTACTGCCTCTGCATCTGCTTGGGGAAAAACAGGAGCAGCCACTTTGGCAGCGAGGTGTTTACGAGAAGCACCCCTCTGAAACAGGTCTCAGCCAAAAACTGGTCTGGAGAGCCTGGAATTATCCACCTAGAATCCCCTTAGCCACAATGGTCCTGGCACAAATAGAAAAAGGCAGAGAAATGTGCAGGATCAAAACATTAGACTTTCTCATACCAAAACTTCTGCTGCAACTTGAGATCTCATTGATACCACCATCAGCTTTGCTGCTTTGCTGGTCCACTTTCGTTAGAAAGCTAGAAATCGTGCCTGACCTTTTGTCAACACAGCCAGTTCTGTATATCTTTGATATGCAGATTGCTGTGTATGAATGTCCTGGGTTTAGCAGTAGCAGTCATTTTTCTTCTTCTTGGTAGCTGGTGCAGTGCTGTGTTTTGACTTTCGGGCTGGGAACAGAGCTGAAAAACAATGATGTTTTGGTTTGGCCAAGGACTTTGTGACCCTCATGCTCTGCCAGGGAGGAGGGAATCCGGGAGGAAGCAGAGACAGGACACCTGACCCAAACTGACCAAAGAGGTATTCCATACCACAGCATGTCATGCCCAGGATGTAACTGGAGAGTTACCCGGAAGGGCTAGGGGTCTGCAGGGTTGGAGGAGGTATCACTCGGTGCTTGGTCGGGCTGGGGGGGTGAGTTATCGGTCGGCTGGTGATGGGGTGATGTATTCTCTTCCCTTGTTATTTCCTTTATCATTACTATTATTGGTGGCAGCAGTAGTGATTTGTGTTCTACCTTAGTTACTAAACTGTTCTTATCTCAACCTGTGGGAGTTGCATTCTCTTTGATTCAGACAATGTGCATTGGCCCAACTTACATACAGGTCTTTTTCTGTCCCATAGTAAACTCACTTGGTAGTGGTGCTCCCTGAAATACTCCAGTACCTTCCTTCCAGTTTCACCAGAAAGTGTTTACCAGAGTGCTGTAGCCAGTGTTTCACCTCTTAGATGCACCACCACAATGTAGCCACATCACATTACCCAAGGCTGCAAGAAATACAAACTCCCTGTCTAAAACTGCTTCCTTCTCAGAGTCCATTTTAACCTCAAGTGAAAGATAAAAAATTCAAATGGAGATTGCAAGCAGTAACTTATCAATCATCTGTCTTCCTTGTGCCAGGACAAACAGTATTTATCCAGAGTATGCTATTATCTGTAATTATTAACTCTGCCAAGTTCCAAGCAATATGAATGGGATGTCTTCTACAAGGCTGAAAGTACGCTGTTATCTTAGTTCTTCTAATTCTCAGTTCCTGGGTTATTTCACACAAAAAATTGTCCAGTTGTTTTTAGGTGACTTGTTACTTTACCAGCCCTCACATTTTCTTGCTTCATGGACATACAACTCCTGTAAATGTGCATAGGCTTTGAAGGAACATAAGAAAAAAAGAATATACTGTATTTTGGAAATAATTTAAAACTACTGAATAAGCATTATAATGTTAGCATGTACCAAGTATTCTTGAGCTACCAAATTTTAATCCTTAGTTTTAGTTTAGCCTTAAAATAGTACCAGAAAAATGAATAACATTTCTAAGCATTGAAGTTGGATACCTAAAATATGTTAAATTAAACATTTAGGAAAACATACCAGTTATGCTTCTTTTTGATAGCTGGACCTGAAACCCCTCATGTTTCATAAACATTAGCACTGCAAACATCTTTAAAATAGGTACTTTGGTGACATTTGTCAAAATGATTAAATATGTTTGTACTGATCTGCCTCTACGCTGCCCTCTTTTATCAAGCGGCCTGGCTCAAACATTAGATCTACAATATACTCGCGAGGGGGAAGCAGAAGCCGAGTTATTCCTTGAGGAGAGTCATCAACCAATTTAACTTCATTCCAAGCTCTGTTGTACTTGCCACGAACTAAACTACAGCCAATGCCAATTCTGTCTGCTATTGCCTAAAAAGGAAAGAAAAAGGAGTTAATCACAGTTAATACATGTAGCTTCTGTGATACAAAGCAAGGCCAAGAGATGCTTAAAAAGAAAACAGATACCTGAGAGGCCAAGCTCTTTCTTGAAACACACTTTGTAAATCTCTAAAGTGTTCCAAACTGTGAATCCTTATTGTTAGTTCTGCCTAGAAAGTGTGGCCTTTAAAAATGTTGTTTGTACCATATTGTATGCACAACATGAAAAATACTAATTTTAACTCTTGATTTGAGATCTGAAGGATTGGATGATAAACAAGCGCAATAGCCGCAGTGCCTAGGAATGTTCTTTTGTTAGTTGGAAGACTTACTTCTGAATAAGATTTTGAAGAACTGTCTATTGAGGCAATGAGGTATAGGTATTGCACACATACAGCTACTATGAAATATCAGGTGTAAAAATGCAACATTTCTATCGGTGTAAGTTTAGGACTGCTGCTTCACTCCAGAGCACACTCCTTGCTTTTCAGCCCTGCAAGTATGGGAAGCAATGAAATGCGAGGCAAGCATCTGCTAGATGAAACACCTGCCTTTCCTCTGTGCTGTGCTATCACTGACAGACCTATAATGGTTTCCAGCTGAAAAACTGCTTTCTCAGAATGCATCTGCTGTGAGGAAATGAGATCCTGGAAGATTTTTAACTTGTTATGAATGGGCAAGGCTAACCAATGCTTAGACTGTTGTGGCTTTAAGAGAGATGATCTGTCCCTGCAAAGGTTTCTTAGGACAGTGCAGGGTAAGCGAACATCAGTGCTGCTTCAGCACAATTAATTCATGTCCTCAGACCTCCATAAAATATGTCAGGAACTTTCTCTCCCTATGGATACCATAAATTTAGGACTGTGCTTTTTCTCCTGTGTTCTGTTTCCTGGGTCCTTCACACTTAATGTGCTAGGCTCTTGCTTCTCTTGTCTTTTCCATCCAAGAAGAAGAAAAGTCCAGCTACCCGACAGCCAAGGAAAAAGGATAGAACAGATATGCAGGCTGCACCAGTACATCTTCACATGAAGAGAGAAGAAATTAATCTTTCCAATTTCAGAAACTAGAACATAAAAGCTGTTATATACTATTATAGAATACTGGATAGATACCAAATAAAAATTTTCCCAACAAGTTTATATTTGCAGCATAGAAAAGAAAGGAAGCTGCATAATTCAGTATTTTACAGTTTACAGAAAATGTAAAATGTTTTGACTCCCAATCAAATATTCTGGCTTTTTGCCATTTATCAAGTATTCTGCAGATATCACTTAAGACAATTTAATGACAACAAGAATGTTTACAGAAAGAAGCGATGCTGGCTTTCATTCACTGGGAAATCAACTTTGCCAGTGAAAAACGATTTAAGTGTATACAAAAGATTTTACATGAATATAAATATTATATTGTACTGATGCAAGTATGCTTTAGTTTATAATATCTATTTAACATCAATATGTTATGTTGTAAAATAAATGTTAATGTACCTTGAAAAGTAAAGCCCTGTGGTAGAATGTCCCTTTTTTGACTTTCCCGATAGGCACAACATTGCATTTCAGTTCAAATTCTATTTCGCTTATGTGAAGTTCCCAGCTGAAGTCATGTAGTTTGTTTCTTTCAATCGGGCCACCCATCTTGTCTGCAACAAACCTGTTCCAGTGTATACCAGAATCAGCTGCATCTGTAATTCCTCTCATATTTACCACAGAAATGTAGCAAATTAAATGTATACAAGCAATAACTGAATGACATATAAGAGTTTAGTACTTTGGCTATGCTTGCTGTGTTAATTCAGTAACTTGTATTTTATATATGCTAACTGTTAAATGCAAATAACCATAACTCAGGTTGTTCTCATTTGTCACAGACCTAAACCAAGGTGCAACTGCTGTAAGCAGATTCTGGAGAGCTTTGGTATAGGCACAGGGTCCTCAGAGAAAAGCACCAGTAACCGTGTCATTACCAAGGACGTAGCTCAGAAGCTAGTGTTCACCTTTACAGTAACAGATTATGTGAGCTACATATTACAATCTGCAGCCCTACCATTTGTTTGAAGTAGTCATTAAGGCATGTGAATATACAGGGTAAAATTTAAGCCACAAGTAATGATCCCAACATAGGAAAGCAACTATATCCATAAAGGATACTTCAGCTTCTGTGTGTGCTGTCTTGTATTGAAGCCAGTATTTGGGTGGTGAGAGGTGTGTATTTATGCATGAAAAAGAATTGGCTTAGTCACAGAAACTGAAGGTCAGAACTCACAATCTCTGCAGACACTGCCAAAAGGATGACTTTTGGGTGACTGTGCACACATAGGACCAGGCCCCATCTATAAGTCTGTAAGACACCTTCACCTTTTCTATGCATGGTCCCTGTATGTGAAGACCTTTGTTCCTCTCAAGAGTCCTCAGCCAGAGCTACAAGTGTTGTTGAGGGCCCTCACTCTGGACAAGGCGATGCAGAGTTGTTGTGGGTTTAAATCACAAGCCACTAATTCAGACAGTGAACTAAGATCTGCATTACCTTTGCAGTAACTGTGTAGGTTCTATCCACGTAGTATGTGCAAGACAACCCTGGAGGCCTTATTTCTCAAACCCTGGGGCCTGAGGTGGTACTGGTTGCAACAGCATGGGCACAGGGAATTATCACTGAGCTGGCTAGACATGGTATCTTGAAGTTGGGAATTACTGGGTGAATGTGAAGAAGTGGGGGCTCCAGGCGGTTGCTTGTGCTGCTTGTGCCTACAGCCAACCCTCAGTAAAGAGAGCAAAGCTTCCTGATCCTACAGGCACACTGCTCCCACGTATGCACAAAGATGTGCTCTGTCTGTTTAAAAGGAGACAGCCAGCACTACTGCATGTTCCTTCATCTACCGCGGCTCCCTCCCTGGTGAGCACAGCAGGAACCCTGCTCAAGCTGCCAGGCTGCCGAGGGCTGCTGCAGCTGCCTCCTCCTCCCGTTCCTATTCAACACACGCTATTCAGGCAGCCGCTTAAAATGGAACATGCACATAAAAATCCCCACAGAAAACATTCTACTTAAATTTCCCATGATTGTTTTGCTGGGTTGTGTGTCTGCAAGAATTTCATTGGTGTGTTTGAAGAGCAGATCTGAAAGAGCATTTTATGGATTCCACCTTGAGGATGGCAGCGTGATTTATACACAGCTGGATAGTAAAGGATGAATATCTGTCCTGTCACATTTTGCAACCAACAGAAAAGTCATGCCTCCTATCAGATTAGACCACTTCATTAAAAATGAGAGTTAGTAGAAGAAACAGATTTTGTGAGACTCAGTGGGATCTGATGCCAAACTCTCCAGATTCAGGAGGTAGCCAGGAAACTGCTAAGATAGTAAAGGTTAAACTAGAGAAGGGAGAAGGTGAAAGCAGACACACTGCTTGGAGATGACAGTGATTGGTGCTAAGGCCAAGTAGTCAGTGTAACTAATGAATCACACATTGATAACAACAGTCTGTACATGCACCATTGCAATATTTGGGCACTATTAAATCATCAGGATATTAATTATAGCAGTACCTAAAAACTACATTAGAAAAATGCCTCGTGCTTTTGGCTTATAGGAAAACAAAATATGAGACAGATCCTGTCCTGAGGGGCTTTCAAACCAAGTAGGCAAAAAAGATCATAAAAGAAGGAACAGACATGATACATGCAAGTTACAACAGTCTCAACTATTAAGTTAGGAGTTTAGGTTGTGGATTTAGTCACTGCAGCTCCTAGGTCTCTCTGGCTCCTTAATGATATCATATGCAGCGGAGGTGTTCATTGGAAAGGATCAATACAGATACATAAATGGGGGGGGGGAAGGAAATGGAAATTTTCATATGAATATTTTCAAAATGGGAAATTTATACCCTTTTGTGGCAAGTGATTTTTTCTTCAAAACAAACCCAATTCAACTAATTACAACAAAATTAGGAACAAGAAGCTTAAAATCTAAAATTATGTTAGAATTATAGACCAGACCTGATTTGGATTCCAGTTAGGATGGGAAAAATAACAAACTTGGAAAAGTTGTCATCAGATGAGAGAACAGTTATTTTACCAATTGAACTTATTTCTATTATTTATGGAAATGTGATTTGATACTCACTGTGCAAGAGCCACAACCTGTTCCTTTGTAGTAGTTAGTGGTAAAATTGTTTTGGAAGCATCATTAATGTAATCCAGTAAAATGAGGTCAGGCGGTGGTAGCCACTGTGTATTTTGTAGATTTATTTCATCCTGGACTGCAGATAGAAACTGAATAACTTCTTTTGATTTTTCCTCTTCTTTTTTCCCCTTCACTTTTCTGACATAGAAAACAATGTACAGTTATTTAGAATGCTGTAATCTCAAAAGTCCAAATTCAAATACAGCAGTTCTCCAACAGAACATTTTAGACAAATAGACTGCAGGGGGAGTTAGGAAAAATCTTTCCGCTTGATAAGGAATACTCTAGAATGTACAAAGTTGTAGAGAACACTTGTGGAACATGCCCTCAGGAGATACTTATGAACCAAGTGTCACTATCATCATAATAATATTGCTGTAAATTCTCATTTTATTTTTGTCTATAACTCTGATATGCCTTTCACATATATCTAGAGGAGAAGAGACACACATCCATATAAGAAACACTTTTAGACAATTGCAGTTTGGTTCCATATGGACACGAACTAGAAATCATGGATTCCAGTGAGGTTTTAGTTGATAGAAA
This sequence comes from Neopsephotus bourkii, assembly GCF_033783945.1. Classification (NCBI taxonomy): domain Eukaryota; kingdom Metazoa; phylum Chordata; class Aves; order Psittaciformes; family Psittacidae; genus Neopsephotus; species Neopsephotus bourkii. The sequence goes on from NW_026900570.1 coordinate 13,518,480, forward strand.
TTGGATTTCAAATAAAGGAACAAGTATTATCAAAAGAATGGCCAAAATTTTTGACAGGACATACCAGGCAGCAGTGTCTGTAGTTGTAAGTCCATGTACTTCAATCATTAGACAAACTACAACACTACTGGTCAGATGAAGATTTTATAAGAAGTCTGTGGTTTTGCTCTCTCTTTTTTCACTGCATATGCCACATACATCAGTAATGCTCAGGACTGGAAAAATGATTGTGATCCTGAACAGGCATCATAAGCACCTAGCAGAAGTATAAATGAAATGCTTCTTCTGCTTAGACTGAATACTGTGCATTTCACAAGTTATGTAGCAACTACAAAACCAGGATCTTAACAGATATCATTAAGATCTATACAATCAGTTTAGGTTATTTCATTTGTGGGAACATGTGGAACTTGTGTTTCATAAGCATTATATCTTTTTTCAGCATGGGTGTTTAATAATCCTACTGTGAAACATGATAGAATTTCTTTCCTTTATTTAACAATTCTAGTTTATTTGCTGAAATCCATAATACTGCTGGCATTCTTGGAAGGAAAAAAGGGGGGGAAAAAAAAGGATAGATCACTAGAGTACATGGCTCCAGGGCACACTATCATTATCTGTGCTCTTCAAATTATTCTTGAGATTTTGACAATGAACAGCTCTCTTAAGAAGGAAGGCAATGGACAAAGCAGAAGGGCATACACCATTATCAGGTGTCTAATTCAAGCCATTTGTCTTCAGAATACTTTGCAAACTTTTCTTTTACCTACTGAGATTTACCGTATTCACAAAAAGGCCTTTTCAGAGGTTTCCTAAAGCACATTATTTTAGCAGGATAACCAATTAAGATTTAATCTTAAAATTATAGAAAATTCACCACCCTGTTAAGTAAACTGTTCTGGTTATTAATTGCACCTATACTTGAAAAAAGCAGACAAACAGTTTTCTTTGTCTAATTTGACTCTTATCTAGATATAGCTAGGGGACCTTATAATGGTGGATTAAACAGCTACCTATTTCTCCATTTATGCACTTAGACATAATGTTTAAGAATAATTTATTTAAAGAAAACAGTTTCCTATTCCTATCTGCTCAGATGACTCTTGAATTACTGTTACTCTCCTTCTTTCCAGTTTTCAGGAAGAAAACACCTGAGAGGGATGGGTTTGCACAGTGATTTGTTTGGGTTTTTTGCTGCTGCCTATTTCTCTCGGGTATGACTATGGTTCCTTGGTGGAATGCTGCTTTAAGGTTGTCTTCCGCACCTGTCTCTACCTTACTCCTCAGCTCTTCAGTTCATCATGTCTAATATTTACCTCCTAAGGAACTGTGGAGGTGCTGTCTCACAGCACAGTGACATAAATAACCAGTAACCATTACACTAGACTTCTACTATCTTTTTTCTGTCCTCTTTTATTATTCCCATTTTATTTACCAGTGGGAATTATGACATCTGAAAAAAAATAATAAATCACTCCTCTTTCTCAAAGCTGTCTTACTACTCATGACACATAATTGCCATGAAAGTAGAAGCATATGCAAAGAAGAACTCATGGCAGTAAACAGTGTCCAAGATGTTTCTGATTTCTGCTGCAAAAACCTCCAGCTGGTCACCAGAGAATCAGTGTGAGGAAGAAGGCAGCCAATAAAATATGCTACCACTAAAAGAAAGCCATGACACCTATTTTCTTTCCTTTTTCACATAGCTTAATCCTTTGGCATGCTGGAGGGAAGGAATACCATCCAGAGGGATCTTGACACGCTTGTGAGGTGGGCTGATGCCAACCTCATGAAGTTTAACCATGACAAGTGCAGGGTCCTACACATGGGTCGGAGCAATCCCAGACACAGCTACAGGTTGGGCAAAAAAGAGATTCAGAGCAGCCCTGCAGAGAAGGACCTGGGGGTGCTGGTTGATGAGAAAATGGACATGAGCTGGCTTCAGTGTGCACTGTCAGCCCAGAAAGCCAACTGTATCCTGGGCTGCATCAAAAGGAGCATGAGCAGCATGTCGAAGGAGGTGATCCTGCCCCTCTACTCTGCTCTCATGAGACCTCACTTGGAGTATTGTGTGCAGTTCTGGTGTCCTCAACATAAAAAGGACATGGAACTGTTGAAACAAGTCCAGAGGATGATCAGGGGACTGGAGCACCTCCCGTATGAAGATCGGCTGAGAAATTTGGGGCTGTTCAGCCTGGAGAAGAGAAGGCTGCGTGGAGACCTCATAGCAGCCTTCCAGTATCTGAAGGGGGCCTATAGGGATGCTGGGGAGGGACTCTTCATCAGGGACTGTAGTGGTAGGACAAGGGGTAATGGGTTAAAACTTAAACAGGGGAAGTTTAGATTGGATATAAGGAGGAAATTCTTTCCTGTTAGGGTGGTGAGGCACTGGAATAGGTTGTCCAGGGAGGTTGTGAATGCTCCATCCCTGGCAGTGTTCAAGGCCAGGTTGGACGAGGCCCTGGGTAATATGGTTTAGAGCGAGGTGTCCCTGCCCATGGCAGGGGGGTTGGAACTTGATGATCTTAAGGTCCTTTCCAACTCTAACTATTCTATGATTCTATGATTCTGTGACACTGGAAAGCACCACCTTAAATGCTGTACTGGAACACAGCATAGAATAAATGTAAATTTGTCAGTCTACATTAAACATCATATTTTAGCCCAGTGAATGTGTATATCAGATATGCAACCGTTTGATTAAAAAGGTTGCTATCTGTCCATGAAAATATATGTCAACTTATCTACTATGCACTTCCTCTACATCTAATTCAAACACTTCCAGCAGACAATTACAACTGCCCTTTCTTTTAGCTTTCAAGTGTGGTTTATATAAAGTAGATTTGCTTTTTCAAAACAATATCTTGAAGCTGTGTTCAGTAGTACTTTGCAAAATACTGATGAACAGAAACATATGATCAAAGGAAAAAAATATGTTGGAAAAGGTCTAAGCATGTTTGAGACTTGGAATCAGCTACTGACCTTCAAGTAACTCCCATATATCTCACAAATTAATAATAATAATGATGTATGAATTATGGATTCAAAATGAATGACAATGGGGTTATAAATCATACAACTTGATCATGACATTCAAAAGCAATTATTTCATACTTGGAGAAAGAAGTCTTTGTATCCCTGCAAGTTTGCTATGGAAAATCGAGACAGGTAAAGAATTTTTTTTGCTTTCCGAAAGAGTTATTGTTGCTAACCCAGCAGTCATTTACTGTGTAATTGACACAAAATAGATTAAAAAGCAATTATCCAAGGGTATCGTCATCTCACATTGTAATAAACAAACATCTTGTCAGAACAGATCTCTAAGCTTTGTGCAGCTGCTTGAGACTATGCAAAATGGTCCATGACTCTAGAGCATCTTCTGAGATGAAGGAATCCCCCACAGTTGCAGGGCACCAGGGGCTCAATATCTCCCATTGCCTTCTGCTCCTTTTGAGTAAACTGACATTGCATAGTGGGTCATAACGAGAGCATGGTGGGCTTCAGGAGGACCTGCTAAATGAGCAGAAGCTAGAACATGCCTGCTAAGACACTCAAGATACTCTTGCATCCTGAAATGGGAACCTCCCACAATGCAACTGACATGATCCATTTCAGTTACCTACTATGAAATTATTTAAACTGAATTCCAGAAGTGTTTGCAGTCCAAATAACTAGTCAAATGTAAATATCTGCCTTGTAAATCAATAGATAGATCCACAAGTCAAATGGATAGACTTACCTCACAGTTCGGGTCCTGATTTAAGTCAGAACCTCAACCCTTCACAGTCAGTAGCTATTATCTGTCAACAATTTGCATGTCAGTTCTAAACAAGCTGATAAGTGATATAATTCAAAGAATAATACATCAAGCCTTTTTCTCTAGTGCTGGTTTTGCTGAGTGAACACCATTGTCCAGATAATTCTTTCTTTTCCTCCACTGGAGATACCATTGAACTACTGAGATCACAAAGCAAGTCTGAATTTTCTCTTGACTTTCCTACTGCAGATTTCGTGTCTCCAGCACAGATACATACATACATACACAGAAATATAGAAGCAGTCTGAGAAATCAATGATATCAATAAAATGCCTGTACAAACATATCACAGTTCATGGGTGAGCTCCAAGCTAAACACTGCAAATGTAGCACTTCAGTTCCCACAACAGGCATGCCATCTCTCCTGTGGGCTTCTTTTTTATGATCCTGTAGCACACAGGATTTTGTAATGCCCACCACTGACATCACATTCACAGCCCTGAAGCAGAGCCAAGGCTCCCTATACCACAAATGAAGAAAAATTAGGAAGACAGGACTGAGACCCACAGAAACTAGCATGATAAATGGTCAGCTCATTAAATTAGCTAACAGAAAAACCAAGGAGAGTTGTAGGTTATATCACATTCCTATCAAGGACCTAGATATCACCCCATCAATGTCAAGGAAGCTCTATCTGGACCAGTTTGGAAATCCTGAAAATTTCTCTGGAATTAGGCATTTACACCTGCGGTTTCTGAAAGACACTGTTGTGGTCATGATTGTGCTGCTGTTTTATATAAAGCACAGCTGAGGGATCATGGTTCAATTTTCTTTAGCAGGAACAAACTAAGGGTTAAGTACCTTATATTAAAAGTCATCAAGACAATGAGTAGTCATTGGTCTCTACTCTCTCAGTTAAGTACTGTAACAGCTGAAGTAGAAAGCTCTGTTCATTCCACCTCATTGTTAGTGAATGGCTACAACAAACCAGAAAGAGACTGCTAAACCCCAAACATCCTGTGGTCAGCTACCTCTAGGTGGGAAGGACAGGATCAAACCCTCTTTCTGTAAAGGAAAGAAATTAATTTCCTACCACAAGGCTAGAGGCTCTGACCTATTTGTTATGAGCAGATATGCCTACCAGATCAGTTCTACAGATCGGACTGCAGGACTGTACCTAGTGTATTGTATGGGTCAGTGGGAGCCCTGCAAAAGCGAGGCAGTTTTAGGCTTGTTGCTGTCAAAACAGACACAGTCCTGAGAACACCCTTCTCAGCTTTTAGTCATGTATAAAATTTCACTGGAAGAAATCTAATCTAGAAATAAAGATGCATGTAGGCAGTGTAGGAACTTTTTGGGTGTCTACATTCTAAATTGAGAAGGAACTTCTACCCTAGTTTCCCTGTGTCTTGGTTGTTAAGCTGTAAAATAACATAATTTCACTGCCTCTAAGGGATATTGAAAGGAAAACCAGCCAAATAAACAGGAGATGTTCTAAGAAAGCCTGGGGAGGGAGGACAAATCATTACTAAGATAGAAAAGGAAGACTACAGCAATTAGGAGGTGAAAGAAAGACTCCAAAAACATATATAACATTGTATTTGAGCATTTGTACTCCATTTGAAAACTGTCTATCACTATTTTCAATCAGAATTTTATTTCTAATGTTAGAGCAATAACAGAATATTGAAAAGTAGTAAATTTTAAAACCATACCTTGTTTTCTCTCTACTGCTTTTTCTTGAAATAGAAGGTGACAAGATAGTTTGTTCATGAGATGAATCGTGTGCCTTCTCCTCTCCTGGAAGACTGAAATGGAACAAGACATTTTTGCATGTCAATTAGTGTTTGCATATTAAGCTGTGAAAATGAAGTTCTGATTTTAAAGGCCACTAAATATATTCATAGGAAGATATAAGTGGAAGACATAACATAACCAGTAATAAACCAGATACTGATTCAGGAATCAAAAATGAATTACCAAATACCAAATGGTGGACACAAAAGTAACTGGAAAGTAAGACTGCTGCCAAAGGCAAGAAGCTGTGTCAAAGTCAAAGAAACAAAACCTGATAGTTGAAGACAACTCTAGGGATCAACAAAGAGCATGAAAGTTTGTTATAGATATTCTCAGACATCTTTATGGTGTCATATACAAGCTTAAAAGGGAAGCTAATGATACTGTTAACCAAATATGTGATGTGTTGACAGAGAAGAAGGTTTTGGACTTGCAAAATATTGGTAGAGCATTCTTTGATCTGTGAGACTGTTTACAGGAAGTGACTCCCAGTTAAACAAGCCAAATACCAACTTACTGCATTGGAATCTAGGAAGATTTGTTAGGCTGGCTTCAACTTAAACAGAGAAGGAACAGGCACAGGTTCTGTATCAAGTATGAAGGCACGATGCCTGGCTTTTTCCTGCTGCTTGGGATGTTGTGCTTAAAATTCCATGCATTTGTCTGTACAAGAGGATCATCAAATCATAGGTTCCATTGCTGCATATTGACATTCATCTTAGATGACATAATTATAATGGCAGGTGATGAGCGTTGTAATAGCTGGGTATACCAACACTGGGTATACCAACACTGGGTATACCACCATCAGGAATCAAAAGGTGTTAAATGAATAAGTCTTAATGGCTAAGTGAAAAAAAAGCAACTCAACTGAATCAATCTTTCCTGTCTAGAGGGAAAAAAAAAGTTATTTTCTAAATTCTTATTTTCCAAAAAGAGAAATATTGCCTTCTAGGACATGAAGCTAGGGATTAAATATTAGGGATACTAGGGATAATCTATTTTTATATATGTGTATACATATATAGACTATGTACTGGAATCAATGGAAATGATGGAAAATATGAGCTACCACAGTAACTTAGTAGATCAAACCTGGCTTGCTCTTCTTGTGGTTTAGCATTAATGAAGATTATGGCCCGATGGTCAGTAAGAGCTTGCATACTCAGTTCCTCCAGAGATGAAAATTTCATTCCAGGTTTTATCTACAAGAAAATTAGCATAGAGGAAAAGGTGTTCTGTTCAGTTAAAGATGAAGAGAAAATAAGGTCTTTAGAAGATCTTTATAGAGTAATTTAAAATTCATAATCTTGAACAGAAGGCTTACCTGAGACTTTATAAAGTCATTCAAAATAAGTAAAATTGTTTTGTTCTTCATTTGCATTTTCTTTGCCAATTTTCTTAGAAAATATTGCTTGTAAATAATTTAACTTGTAGTTATTGTTACTATTGTTACTTTTCAAATAGTTCTAGGATGTTGAAAAGTTCCTGCTTCTGAAGGCTTTACAATCTAGGATGGATTTTTCAAACGCAACCAAGTGCTTTAGGAGCAGTTATTTCACTGATTTACAGTCAGACTGGTATTCCTAATTAATTTGGGCATTTTGAAAAGTCCTTGGGTTTAAAGTGAACACAGCACTAACAAGTGATACTGGAGTCATTCTTTACATATAAACACCGCTTTGTGAGAGAAAGGGTCATGACCAAGGTGAAAATATGAACTCTTTACTTCTTTATGTAAAAATAAACAAAAAGTCCGTAGGTCATTCAGTGTAAGGTCAGTATTTAGAAAGGAGATATTAGGGAAAGAGACCAGAAGAACTGAAGTCTGAGAAAGGATCTGGAAAGGAGCTACGTCTGCACAGCTTACATAGGGTTGGGAAGATCACAACTGGGGCATAACATGAAGATGATGAGATTTCATCCATGAAGAAAGAAAATAAAAAGAAATCTGTATAAAAGCTGTGAAGCTTCAGGACAAGAAAATAAAGTATTTTACATAGCTAGATTCTGGCTTTTGCTGTAGTACTCTTACTTTTTCCAAATCAATAAGAAAATTTCACTCTTTCTAAGAAGAGTAATTTATTTAAAGTAGCTTACCTGACCACAATCGTAGAATCCATCAGTAATGATATTATTTGATGATAAATATCCCATCTGGCTGTACTTTTGGGAAAGGTTGTTATCAAGTAGTTTTTCCAGAGCAGCTTTACTAAAGCTATTTTTGCGGCTTATTGATAGATTAATTTCTTCTAGGATACCTAAAGCACTGTTAAACAAAATACAAAGGCTAATTCATCATTAAATACCAATTAATTGTTATTGTGCAGTCCAGAGTTTGTTTTCAGCATTACCAAGGCCAAGACAGATTCATTTCCAAGTGGTAGCCTTGTGCCCCCTGGGCCAGCAGGGATCTGGCTGTGCTGCACAGAATTCTTTCTTTAGGGAAGAAAAATTTAGGCAGTTAAACTTACATAAAGAAACACGGACAGGATGCCACAACCTTATACCAGAAGGATGTTAAGCACCACAGAGAACCTGAGAAAAAGAAGGATGTAAAAGTACAGTAGAATGAATAATCAGAGCTGATGATAAGATACAAATCAGGGAATGTCTCTCCCTCCAACTTGCAATATTGCAATGCAATTTGCAGATTCCAGCTGTGCAATACTCAGTGTGTGAATCCTTCTGGTTTAGGACTATTACTGTGTTCGGGGAGGAAGGGCAGAGATTTGCTAAACGCAGCTGAGCATGGAAATGCAAGCAGTTGTGTCAGCACTGCCAGGATGGCAGGATTTTTGCAGGATGAAGGTAGAAACAAATAGTCATGTGAGGACACCAGAGTACAGGAATTCATTTATTCAGCTGTTTGGGTGCTGAAACCCACATACTGATAACTTCTGACCTGAAAAACTGAGAAAAAGCTCATTAAGAAGATAAAGGAAGCTCAGTGAGGAGAGCATAGCACACTGTTTAGGAAAGAAAAAAAAAACAGGAAGAAATAGGGAAATATATTTATATGTGTGTGTACATATTCAAATTTATATCTGTGTGCATATATACACACATGCAGACATTCTTTGCATCCTAAGGAGTCAATTTAATATATATATATGTATATATAAATCTAATGAGCTCCACATTTAGACTGCTCTGTGAACTACACAGGGAGCCTCAGCTGTGGACTTTTACCACATAGACTTCTGAAGGTATGTCAGATGAATTCCAGAGAATAAATTTTTCAGGCAAGGTAAATAACAACCCTCTCTTTTAGAAGGGAACAATGGGAGAAAATAGTGGAAGAGCAGTACAGGCTATTTGTCATACAGCATACTGCAACAAAGTCAGGTAACCAGCAAGTGATGCAGAGAATTTTAAAGGGGAAAAATGAATATGGAAAAGCTAGTGTGTACAGCAGTGTCTAAACCAGATGACATTATAAGAGCAATGGCACATTACCCTTATATGGAGGAAAGACATAAATGGACAAATAAAGCTGCACCAAAAATTCTGTGAAGACCTGAAAAAAGAAAGACTCATACAGAAATGGAAACACTGACACTTTTGAAAAGAAAAAGTTAGGGATAAACTCAAAAGACCCACAGGCAAAGTGAGACACAACTAGGCAGGAACTGAAACAAAAATAAACATTTCATATGCTGCAAGTCAGAGAGGAAAACGTAGACCTATTACTCAATGTGGGAAGAAAACTCATAACAGATGGCACAGAAAAGACTGGAGTGTCTGATGCCTTTTTTGCTTTAGTTTTCATAAAAAAAGGTTGCAAGCAGATGCCTAGTAATATTAACAAAGAAGGTAGAAACAGTAGGCTTAGTATGTCTAGAAAAAGTCTGAGGAGGCAAAGTTAGCAGCCCCTGAGGATATCTACCTCACACTGCTCCGTGAACTGGCAAAAGCAACTTCTGAACTGTTTGTGTTTGAAAATTCAGTGAGGACAGGCTAGGTGCCAGGGGAGTGGAGAAGGGCAAAGATTGTATCTACATTTGAAAAATGAAGAACAAGGAAGTTACAATGGAGATAATTCAGCCAAATTTCAGTGTCCGAGGAACACCATATCAAATTATTAAGCAATCAGTTTGCAAGCAACAAGAGATAAGAAATAGCCATTTTGCGTTTGTCAAGAATAAATCATGTAAAGCCAATCTAATCCTTTCTGTGATATGGTAACTGACTTAACATACAGGCAGAAGTAGAAGACATGAGATATGAGTTGACTTTGAGATATGTTTTGACTTTAATAAGTCTTTTCACATATTCCTACTTGAATACTCATAAGCAAGTCAGGGAAATACGATCTACATGAAAATAACAAGAAGTACTGCCTGACGGGTTGAAAAACTATGCTTAATGTATTATTATCAATAATATGCTGTCAGACTAGAAGGACACAAATTAGAGTTCTACTCCGATACTGTCAGACAGAAGGGCTTAAATAAGAACAGTGCTATATGCAAGACATAGAAAATAATTACTGAGCTTTATTTGATGGTGGTATGACCTCAGCTGAAGTGCCTCATCCTGGCTGGGAGACAGCACTTAAAATGGCATAAATAAAATGAGAGCGATTTGGGGATGTGTGACAAAATTGTACAAGATTTCAAACCAAAAAGAAGTTAAACATTTTTACTTTGTCATGAAAAGGAAACTGAGAGAGGGACATGGAACATTAGAAAATTGAGCAAGTTAAACTCAAATTGCTATGAAAAGGTGGTTGTTCAATCCCACTGAAAGCAGGACAACATGTAAGGGATATTTAGAACTCAGAAACTCTTTCTAATTATAAGGACACTCCCGCACTGGAACAGGTTACTTTGGGAAGTTGTGAACCCCCCCATGGAATTGGTATTTACACTGAACAAGTGAAAATATGTCAGTGTACCTGATCCAGTCTTACAGTGGGCAGATGTATAACATCTCCTTTGATGTCCCCTCCTGACCTAAATTTCTGAGATTCTCACTCTGCAGAATTTCCTCATAGATGGGTCTCAAGTATCTGTGCAGTAATCAGAAAAGTGTCCAGCAGAGGGAGCAGGGCAATTACGTATATTTTAACAATAGCTAAGAGTCACCCTGTATAAGGAGGCTTGTGGCATAATTCTTGTAACTTAAAACAGCTTTTGTAATTCAGATATTAATATATGGAACCTGGACTTTCTAAGAAGGAATAAAACAGAGGCTTTTTTTATGTGATACTTGAGCACACCTGCAGTTAACCAGAGCTTTAAATCAAATTTAGCCTGTGCATATTAAATACAATTTACTGTATATTGAACTTAGCCCAAAACTTTAATTTCAGTTTCATATGTATGAGGCACTGCAGTCCCTAATTTTGAGTGATACAAGCACACCTTCAATATAAAGCCCAACTCAGTCACAAAAACAATAAACATTTTTATAACTCCAGACAAAGTCTCTTTTCAGGCTTACATTTTTTCTTAAGCCTTCTGTTACTTAAAATCAATACTATGTATCTATAACATCAGTAGTGCATAAGTAGTTTCTGCTTACCAAAATGTATAGCTTAACTTTGTTATTCTGCTATAAACATGTAAAGATCAACTTAATAGAATTACTGCATCAAAATCTTCCCTCTGCTCCTCGATACTATTTCTACTCACCCTAGCCTGCATAGTTCAACAGCGGTTAGTTCATCACTTGCACAGATCATAACAGCCCAACAGGCATTTCTTCTGACTTCTTCATTTTTAGAATGCAGCAGTTCAACGAGTGGTCCCAGGCCACCTGCTTTTCTTAACTGCAAAAAAAAGAGATGATGTTGCCTCTTACATATTTCATTTATCTCAGCAAGAACTGCCTGGGAAATTCACCTTCGGAAACATCTGAGCCTTGTAGACAAGCTATGCTGGGCTGCTAGAAAGAACATTTATGGGGATTCTGTGCTTCTGTGAACTTGGCATAGGCTAGAGCTGAAGCAAGATTCAGGAGCAGTACAAGGCACACATCCCTTCTGGCTCTGCCTTGCTTTTCAGTTATTAGATTGTGGTATGGAAACTGAAGAGACTATGCAACTCCAGACTGCCACAGAGAATTACACAGCTTTTTCTGTGTTCTGTTGCCTCCTAGCAACTAATTTACATGACAATTTATTTGAATTTGTATTGTATTGTATGTATGACAATCTTATTAACGTCCTATTCTCTTGTGTACTACAGTATCTTTCCTATACATGCTGGAGGAAATATTGCTCATTTGGATTTTTGAAGAGAAAGACATTTTAAGGACACTGAAAGAGGTAGATTAATTATCTATGCCCCTTATTCATGTCCTAATTAACAGTCTTGACCCATGAGAAAACCCCAGCTTAAGATCTATGAATGCACATAGGATCATCCTTATTTATGAAAAGAAAATAGCGTGACCATTGATAAACAGTGAGAAGTTCAACTTGCTGGATGCCACTGATCAAGGGATTAATTATATTTTGAGTTTTGCCTGAATTACATTTACTCCATGTACATGCAGTATCTTATCAATCAAGGTCAGGCAGTGCTGCTCAGGCCTTGAAAATGGGCAATAGAACAATGCTGAGGGAGAGTAAAGAGGGCAGAACTTCTCATCTTCAAAGTTCAGAAGATAGTTGCAGCTGAAAAGCCGTAATGTTTAATGCTCGTAAACATGAGGATTAAGATATGGCCCTTGTGCAAGTTCATCAAAGCCAATGAAAAGGTGTAAAGCATTAATTTGGTGCAAGCAAATACAACAGTAAACATAAAATTAAAGAAAACCCTTTCCAAGTTCTCATGACAAACTGAGCTAGATTCAGCTGAACAAACCTATGATAAAGTGAAAAATTAGCTACCATCTAGAAAGCCTGGGACTTTTAGGACAGACACAAAATACAAAGATTCTAGGTAAGTATAACAGCAACCTCAGGATCTAGAAATGTCATAAAATAACCACAGCCCAGAAGAGCAGCTTTACCTCAGTCCTTGCATCAGCATCACAACCAAACACAGCCACAGCAAATGCTGCTTTGCTTTGCACTTGGCTGTTGGTCGAGCGCAGTGGTTCTGCAAGCACACTCATAATACCATGGTTCTGGATATTTACACGTAATGGCTCTTGCGTGGCCAGATTTGTTAGAACTGTAGCAGCGTTAGCAATGGCTCCATCTCGCTGAGAATACAAGGTATTTAATAATGGCTCAATTCCTTCAGCCTCAGCAACAGCACTAGCAAAATGAAGGAGAAAAAAAAAGCTTTGTTATTTTAGGACCATTTTTTCTTCTTACTGTGCTATATATATGTATCAACTAAATTAGTATTACATTTCAATATCTTTATATATATGTATGTGTGTGTATGTAATACATGTAATTTACATATGACTCATGGTGTGAAGTTCAAGAGGCACAACCTAAGCAGACAAAATCACAAACTTCTGGATTCTTTGACTTATTAGCACATGTATACTTTTCTTCCTGAGGTTTTGAACAAGTGAATTGAATCTTGCATCTTTTCAAAGATGCAAAATTTCTGTACCTCTAATTGCCTCTGCAGACTCTTACCACCTCTCCCCATAACCATTCTAGCACTACTTCTAATAAGGATTACAGTGCATGGAATTTCATGCCGTTGCTCTTTGTGCTGTCTCCATAAACTTCTGTAATCAGATATCTAGGTGACGCGAATGAGTACACCAAGTTTCTGCAATTCTTAAAGAGTAGGTGTGCATGGTGGAGTTCAGTGCAACGTAGGAAATATTGGGCTGGCTTTATACAAACTGATTTAGACAGCAGGAGTACAATGGACGCCTCAGCACGGAGTTCATGGCTGGCTATGACTATGGCTCAACACTAAGAGGTCTATCAGCAGCAGATCCAGTTTAAATATTCCCTCTGCTCCCAGTTGATATTGCAGCCGTAGCTGAAGGGTGCTGCCTCTCAAAAGTGCTGGGACAAATGCGGGTGTGGCCAAGTTCTAAGCTAGATGTGCAACAACCTGCTTGCGAATAAAATTGGGGAAGATTGCTGGGTTTTTTTTAAGGATCATTTCACGGATTTAGGTTAGAGAGCAGCCAAGGAAAAAAACCACAACAGTTTATGAAGCACTACTAAGGAAATAGTAACTTCAGGCAGGAGACAGCAGAAGGTGCAGGCAGCTGCACTATTAAAGGACACATTTGCAAATTACTTAAATCTGATGTGTTGCAGAACTAATAATCATGTGGGCCTACAGCTCAGTCATAGCAGAAGGAACTGGCCTATGAGCACTTCATCTCAACACTGCTATTCTGCTTCTGGCACTCACTGGGATAGTGCCTCTTAAAGGAAAAATAACAAAGTCAACTTCAGGTATATATTTCTGGGTTACCACCTCATTATGTATTCTTTGGTTTCTTTGCCATAGGCAAAAGAAACTACTGAAACCGACACTGTTTACATTCTTTGAATGCCATAAAATATTGCATAACTTGAGATTTTTGTTCACCTTCTAGCCAAAACTTTGCTTACTTCTTTGCCTATACCATCTTACATTCACTCCAGTGGTGCTTTTCCCAATGTCATTAGAAACCAGCACACTGTAAAAACTGAATTGTCTTTGTGCTGAGCTCGTACATAAAATTTGATCAAAAGATTTGAGGCATATGTCAAATTTAATATCTGCGTGTAGCAATTTTACATTAGGCTCATCTGTTTGTTAAACAAAAGTTGGTATTATTGTTAGCAATGGAAATGCGCAGATAGCAATTTGAATTTTCTTTGCAACTGCTTTTTATACCTTCTTTTATATATTGTATATATCAACAACATTATAAACTCTCCCACCTCTGTACAAGCATAGCTAAGCACTTGACCAAGAGAAGAGTATACATTTTTTATAAGTTTTGCTAAATTTCTGTCAACACCTTAATAAGAGAAATCTGGATGTAAAAAAATCTTACTTTTACCGTAACAGTGTTTTACCAAAATCTAACTGGCTTTTGGTAACTTTCACAGTTGCAAAAAATAAACACAAGCTTACAAGTATTACATATACAAGAAAGAGTTAAGCTATCAAAGACTGTCAAAGGCATTGATAAAAACAAAAGACCTCAGGAAAACCGCAGTCACACTCTTACGCAAGCAGGATAGAAAGCAGAATACATGCTAACACATGCCATATAATCCCATTTCATGAGCAATACAATGTCGATCTCACTGTGAACTCAGCACAAGTATCTCCAAACCAGATTTTTTTACTTCTGAGGCTACCTGCAATGAATCAGTAGAGGCTAATGGGGTTTGTTAGTCTGATCTCTGCCTCAGTTACAAGGCAATGGCAGCTCTAGCACTGGAGCATGGGTATAAGGAAGTCTGGCAGACAGGCAGCAGTTTAATACAAGCACTTCAGTCTCTGTTCAGAAGTGAATCCCATGTTTTCAAATGTCCTGCACTACACTCCTCAGACTGCCTTCCATTAGCCCTCTATCGGGGTGACCAGGTAGAGAAGAGCTGAAAACATTTGGTTTGGTTGGTGATCTTTTTATTTTACTTAGGTAAGGCCACTGAATTTCCCCTGTTAATAATTGTCTTCTTTCCCCATAAAAATTTTATGCAGACATCCAGCTTCAGAAGTGCTGTAGCTTTATCCAGGATGCTGTATATGAAGGAATCCTGGACATGTCAATTACACATGTTAAGGATCAGCTATACACCACACGTATCAGAGGTTTACCAGAAAGCATCACATGCATAGCACATGTAACATGACATGATGTACCTGCTGGCAAAATGTGGGGAGAGACTTACCATACATGCACATTAAGGCATATCCATAAGCTTTTTTCCCCCCAGATTATAGAATTACACAGTATATACAGAAATACCTTATCCAGGGAAAAAAAGAAAAAAAAAAAAAAGAAAAAAAAATCAAAGCTTTTCCTGTACAATGGATACATCAAAATTCCAGGATTTACAGGACAGATGGATACACTACATGAGATGCATGGCTGCATCTCACAGGTGTAGTATATCCAATACTTTTGCAGTAAGTATGGGACTTACTCTTCCTATACTACACCTAATAACACATGATTTCTCCCATAGGAAGTCCTAATAAACATATAGTCCCTAACAGACTGATTCCAGGATGACACATGGAACTGAATGATGTAGCCAATCACATTAGAAGCAGATTCACTGTAATTTCCATAAAGCCAGCAAGTACACAAGTACTTAAAAAAAGAGCAAGGTGACGGCTTCTCGTGTGTTCAGAGTTGACCTCAGCGAGGTACAGAGCACAGCCAATTTTCTCAAGTGCCACTCAACTTCAAAAAGGTTGAGAACCACTGATTTAGAAGATCATACATATTTATTTCAGTCCTGCCTTCTGCTTCTGCGCAGGTTCATTTTGAATCACGGTTTAGTGATGGTTTAATCAAGAGCACAATTACAAAGCAAAAAGAATTCATGTTAGAAGTGACGAAAGCGGGTAATAAGAGCTGAAGGTAACCAGTACCTTTGCGAGTAAGATTTTAAGGGGGCATAAACACCTGAGAGCAATGCTGTGTCCTGGTGACAGAGATACATACAGAAGAGGTTATGAGGGAAGAATGGAGAATCCATAGATAAACTCACTGCTACTCCTTAGCCCTCCAGAGAAGGCCTCCATAGCACTGTTACCCTGGGCCACAGAGCACCAGCTGCTAAAGAAACAGCAGGACCCAACATCAGAATGGAGCTGAAAGAATCAATATGCTTAAGCTTTTAAGGTGCTGAAATACTACAACATTAAGATCTCATCATGAAGATCCTCATTCCCTTCCATCTTGGGCAAAGATACACATTGTGTAGATTCTTATTACAAAGCAATAAAAGCCAGAGGAAGAAGCTTTTACCATCACTGTCTTTGCCTAATGTAGATGAGCACTTGCCTCTCCCTGCCTGCAGCACACATCCTACTCAGACGGTGCACTTTGTCAGTGCTCCCACTACAGGACTACATCGGATTAGCTGAAAAAAAATTACACTATTTGATGTGGAAAAGAAACAAATTATATAAATACACAGGTTTTTTCCTCCATGTTTTGTAAAGATTCAAAATACGTCAAGTACCCTAATGGAAAGAAAAGATTAGGGAAAAGGGAAGAAGATAACGACAAGGGAGAAAAAAAAAAGCAAAAAACAATAAAAGATCAATTTGCAGTATCACCATGTTTTTTTGAAAGCTGGAAGCCATTTGAATTACAAACAAGCAAACAAGAAAAAACAGACGAGATAGGTGTAGAAACTGCAGAGCTCAAATTAAAGTTAAAATAATTCAAATGTTACGACTAATAAGCACATGGTTATGATTGTGAGAGTGTCTAACCTAATAGGGTTAGGTATTTACCTTAGCCAGAGTATACATAGTTCAGGTTCCCTAATGACCTTAGCCATGCTCTGTAGTGAAAGAGTAAAATTCTGATTACACCTGAATTCAAATTACTATATACAGGAACAGCTAAATTATTTTTCTCAAGTGCCATTGAAAAGACAAATAGTAAAAGGTCAGATAATGAATATTTAATTTAAATTATTAATTTTAAGTATACATTGTAACAAGCTAAGAGATTTTCTTGAAAGTTCACTGAAGTCACTCAAGACTCAACAAATGCTGAGAGTTTGAGACAAGTGTTTTTTTTAATTGGTTTCACTAAAAAAAAGAAATTAAAAGTTGACAATAAAATAATTACCAAAAATTTCACAACAGATATTTTTAAACAGTTACTTTGGAGATGCATCTGAATTTCACTGAATTAAATATGTTGTTTCTTTAGTTGTCTGGGGTGCAATAGGAAAGCTCAGACAGCGGCAGAGCATTGTGAAAACAATCGTCGGTAAAAATTGATCCAGAACGCCATTATTTTTAGGACTGTGGGTTTTCTGGGGCAAGAACCATCTCTTTGTTGGCATCACATTAAGCATAGTAGTTCTGTCACCAACCAGCCCTCCCAGCCATGGCAAGAAAGATAACGGATTACTTACTTAGTGCATAGACAGAATGGACCAGCTAGATTTTCCTCCTGAAGAGAAGGTCTAGCCTAATGGAGAAAGCATCCGTCCAAAGCACTGACAGAAACCACCGAGACCACCCCCAAGCCCTTAACGTAAGGTAGGTCCCCCTTCTGACTGAGGATTTAGCACAATTTCTGCTCAGAAAAAAATCATATTTCTCCTCCTCACAAAGACTGTTGGACTCCTCGTGGACTTCATTTTCCAAATGTATTTGCAACCGCATGTTTAATTTCTGTGCAAAATTACTGTGATTGTGTGTGAGTGCTTAGCTAGCCATTTATGCCGGTGCATATCTCATTTTCATACATAATTACATGTAAATTATGCATAGGAATTATGCATCTAATTACACACACATTTTTTTAAAGTCAACTCTGTTGAATCGCATGACTTCTTTTTCACACAAGGCATTTTTGATCCAACTCGATTATGTAATTTCTGACTGAGAAAGAATATCATAACCAGAAGTTTGAAAAAAAATCAAGAAATCGCTTCCTTTTTATTCCTTAGATGTATTAATATTCTTCCCTTGCCTTGTTATGCCATCAGAATAATCACATCCAACAAATGTCTTCTGCATGTACCAAAAATTTCACTTTGTGATTTAATTATTTCAAAAGCAATTGACTGTTTATACTGTATGCAGTCCTTTGTATTTTATTTAAAGATTAATATTACTTTTGTTTTCTTCACTATACCAAGGAAATTAATGTCAGTATGTTTATTCTGAGTAAGGGAATCTAGCACAGGAGACTCTGATCTACAATTTAGGGCCCCTTTGTGCTACAATAAAAATAGTGATGATATCAACAAACCATATTAATTTTTAATTTCAGGAACTGAACCCTCTATTCCTATTTTTTTAATGAGAAGTATCTTGTTAAAACATCAACAAACCCCAAACTCAATAAACTCCACAGTCTGGAAGCAATAAAACCTTAAACTATCTGGATTAGCAGAGCCTGTAACACCTGACTCTCATTTAGCACTACAGAGATCTTCTGTCACTGAACCCATCTGACAAAGTAACAGAACTCAGTTCTAAAAGTAGAGCATGCTTAATTTAAAATATTACAGTGGCATTGGTAATGAACTATCTATTTGTGATATCTGAGCCTTTCAATTATAATATTATTTGCAACATTTATTAAGAATCTTTGACACTTCTGCTATAATGAGAAAGGCTTGAAATTCAGCAACAGAAACTTTTTCCCTTTAAAGATCCCACATAGCTTCTGCCAGGGTAAGCTCATGAAAAAGATACCATCCCCCTCTCTCTTTTTTTCCAATCCAAGAAGCAGTGTATGAAAAGAACAGTAACTCGGCACAAATGTTGAGAGTCTGTAACCCACATTGTGACAAAAGCAAACTAATAGGGAACATTCAGGAGCTGACAGAGCAGCCTTCATGGAGGTGTAAGGGAAGAAAAAGCTGAAGCAGGATCCTCACGACGACTCATTTGGACACATGGACTGAGGAGACAGTGGCTCCTCTTCATTTTTGGAAGTACAAAAGAGCTGTGCCAAGTCAGTCTCTCTAAACATAGCACTCAGACTGTGAAACTTGACTCTATCTTTCACTTCTGGATAAGTCTTTTCTGGACAACTGTGAACTTCAGTGACAGCAATCTGCTTTGCTTTGCTAAAGGGTCAACAAGGATTTAGGTGGAGAAACTTATGCTTTTAGTTTTCTCTCTCAAAAGTAAATCTCTAACATGGTGTATGTACACTACTACGTTAAGGTAAAATTACTGAGGTTGCAAGTCAAAAGGGTTAAAGTTACTTGTGAAAGTTTATTTTTACTCCCTTGTATGTCTAACAGTCTAATTAGACAGCATGCCACAGTCAGTGCACAGGTTAAATTCACAGCAGGACAGAATTAAGTTTGCATGATCAGCTATAAACCTGCAATTCCCTTATATACACTTAAATAACTTCACACTACACTTAAGTAAGTTAAAGCAATAATTTACATGTAATTTAGAAATATGTTACAAAGAAAATATGCATGTAAAAGCACCAATAGATTTGCCTGGAAGGTACTCAAATGTAAAATAATCCTTGCTACTTTTAATTCATAAGAAGTATAATTAATCTCAGTGCATATAACTGAATGTCACTGTAGGGGATACACACTCAAAAGAAATCATTGTACCACATTGTGCCACTCCCTTAAACACACTTTTCTCCACCAGGCTTCGGAAGTCTCCATCCAGGAAGAGAGAAGTTTCACCTCATCCCACAGAAATCTACCATGGGAAGTTACAGGTGACAACACACATGCACCAAGTGAAAGTCCAGCCTTCCACAGCTAAGATAAATAGTGATCATACTGCAAGGCTTTGAAGGTAGGAGAGTGCAAACAGCCTGAAAGATTTTGCTGTATCAGTAAGGGGTACAACTTCTTGGGTTCTCATGGACTTTAGGATCTGTGAAATGTTAGCTAGAGCTGAATGTTCTAAGCTGGTCTGTGCCTTCAAGAGAAAACAAACAGGAAAATGCATAACTTTTTTTTTTTTTTTTTTTTTTTTTTTTTTGAGAGAGAGAGAGAGACTGAGAGAAGGGTTGTAATGGGAACAAAATGCAGTTACAGTGAGTCCACAGCAGGACTTTTCTATATAGCCACACTGTCACAAATCCAAGAGAGAAAACCAACAGTTGGCTGAGTGGAACATTTTGCAGCTGCCAGCAAGGCATGATTTTGGGTACTGTCCGTGGGTTGCACATCAGTCATCTGATGTGATGTTAATGTCACAGTGGGAACCCATTTCTGAATGACATCCCAGCAGCAGGCCTTGATTCAGCTTTTCTGCCAAGGGAGAAATTTACCATAAAACAGTTTTCAATGGAAGTCAATATGTAATTTGTAAGGAAAAGCTTGTGAGCTCTTGGGTAATGACTGCATTAGCTTTTCTTCTTTGGAAAGCACCCATTGCACTGTGGATATACAGTAAGAGACAGCCAAAGGAGGAATCTGTTCATGGTATGCGTTAAATGTATTTGTGAAGGGCTCAACAGAATGGGTGCTAATGTAAAAAATAACAACACAAACCACAAAAGCCACAAAATCCCTTTACCTTACAGCACAGTGGCTCAAAAAATATGATTCTGTCACTAGGGGTCAGTATTAAAGCATATTACCTTTACACAATGCAGCTAGCGGCATTCTATTGTTGATTCCCTCCTTCAGAAACACAAACTTACGTTATAAAGAACAACTATTAAACCGTAAAAAAGACAAAACCCATACAATGGATTATTTCCTATTTCTGTTCTTAAATGTAGCTTCCATGTACTAGAAATTTTGGTTCCTGTTCTCATGATTTAACACGTATATTCACACAAATGTATTATCTTATGTAATACCGACGCTTTAATATTGATCCATTTATGCGAATTAGGTTCCATCTACAGTCTCGAAAGAAAAAAGCTGTGATTAAGTTTCCCGTTTTCTAATAGGGAAGATTACTACCTAGTGATATTATCACCTAATGGTAACAATCATTACTTCCTAACGACAATAACAAAATTTGAAATGTAAGAAAACTGGGCGTTCTTTAAATTTATTCCTTGGCAGCTACACCTGTCTTAAAAAGAATAAAAATCTGTTGTGGATACTGAAAAAGTCCATTTAAAAATGTGAAAGACTCTCACTACACATAAGCATTATCCACATGGAATAGACTGAGGATATGTTATTTTGAATCATTAGATCAGTATCTGAATTTCAGCTTGGAATAGATGCAACACCCACTGAAGTTAAGGGACTGACTCACTTTCTTATTACTGGGCACTGCTCATAACCAGTGAGTTCCCAACCTATCTTCCCATCCCCAGCCTACTCCCAAATCTTGGAAATCTTAATACATGTAAGAAAGCATGTATTCTGATGCTGCAATAATGCCTGTAACTGCCTATATAGACATACTTTTGCTTACTTAAATAGGTCCACTGATTCTTGGAAAGAAGTAAAGAATTAGAAAATTAAATAACTATTCTATGATTCTATGATTTAAATATATAATATTTAATATATAAATAAATCAAGCCTGCCTTGACCTTGCAATTTTTAGGATGATACTTCACTATCTCAAATCCAGATAGAATATTTAGAAATAGGTAATGTGACACTAATGATAAACCCCAGGAGAAATATTCTGACAGATCATAAGTCTGTCATGTACCACAATTTCCTGCAGCCCTTAATGCAGCTGAACCAAAAAACATCCCTTTCCTTCTTCCCCCAGACCAAACTCTAACTGAATGCTATAAATTTTGCACTTAAAGTAAACAATTTAAGACAAATATTATTGAAACTGTTGATTAGTTTTCATGTCCAGTACAAAGCTCTAAATTTCAGAGCATATGTTTTTCTTTAGTGGTAAGTCCATTAGGTGCCTAGAATTCAGACATTGCCAGATTTATGAAGAAAGCTATTAGAAATGGCATTTGTGCTATGACAATACTGAAGAGCTAGTCAAATTAATGTCTAACTGGTACACTTAAGAGCTTATTTCTATGTGTTACTTCTAACATATAATATTTATATTTAACATGATTAGCTTAGCCTAAATACAGGAAAAGCAAAAATAATTGATTATACTTTAAATGGGAAAAAATAGGCAGAGTGTGAAGGAAAACGTTTGCTCTGGAGCGAGTTGTGTAGCACAGAAGGATTTGTTTTTCTGACCAATAGATGGCACTGCTGTTTCTTTGTTTGCGTGTAATTTTTCAATCCGTGCATAATGTACGTTATTGAAGTGACTATGCCTACATTTCCCGGTGCTTGGACACATCAAAACCAGACAGATTTCAGAGATTCTTTAAAACGGCATTCTGCTGTCCAAATAACTGTATACAGTTTTCAATAAAGCAACTTAGTGTTCTGGATTAAAAAATGGGAAAAGGATGCAAAACCCTAGCTGAACATAATTCTCTTCTTCTCAGAAGCAGACCACAGAAACAAATTCTGACATGTATCAAGGGTGATGTTGGAGTTATACAAGAGTAACATAACAAAATGATTTCTTTGTTGTATGTTAGAATAAGTACACAGGGTTTTAAACTGCAATATGCTCTGCAATTTTATTTTTATTTAGCCTAATTATTACCAAGCTTATGAAGAATTTATCATTAAAAAAAATCTGTCATTACTTTCAGATAAAATCCTGATAAAAGCATCATCTGTGGTGTCAGTCTGTAAACTAATGAGGCTTTTGACTACCATACTTTCTTCTGTGGGCTACTCAAGCATGACACACTACCAGCTCTGCAGCAAAAATTTGAATGCTGAAATATTTTAGAAGTTATTCATAGTAATTTTATGTGGCCCAGTAGATATCATATTGAAAATCTGTGTTTTCCAGTAAACCTGAAAACTCAAAACAGTTTGTATAGGACCCATGTTCTCTTCTGCTCTAGATCTTTGGCTAAAATACCATGGGGGGCAGAGTCATTCATGAATTTATTTATTTTTGCCAAATTGTGGTTGCTTGGGGACCTGTGTGAAATGACAGGCTGGTCTCCGTCCCGTTTGTCGTGAACAGGTGTTCTAATTACAAAACCTCCACCATATTTGACACCTTTATTAGCTGTCTCAGTTGAGAAACAAAGGATTGATTGGGTAGAGGTATAGAACTAGCCTTTCATTGCTGTGGGGAAGCACCTAAAGGTCAAGGTTAATATACATTAGTGGGGGGTAGTATTGCCCATTGCCTATGCTGTTCTTGTGTTATTAATCAATGGAAGACTTTATCCTTAGGAGCTGGCTATTGTGGGAGCCTTAGCGACACAGTGTGGTTAAATTTTCTTTTTTCTTTTATTTTTCCATATTACAGGAAAACCAGACAACGCTTCTTGAGCAAATATTCCTAACAAGAACAACAAATCTCCAGCAAAAATAGCAATGTTTTGTACTCTCCTTACATTCTGTTATGTATACTGTACAAAACAAAAGGGCAAGGTACACATTCTTCAATCGATATAATACATGCAAAAATGCTCATGAACTGAAATATGGCAGAAGACATGTAGATGAGTTCAACAAGATTGATTTTTTGGGTGGTAAAAAGTAAAAACATTTATAGTAAATAGTCTTCCTCTTTACTGTAGTCATTTTGTTCTTGCCACATAAGGTCTACCTGCTACTACTAGCTTTATGATTTAATATTCTTGGAAGGTTTATAACCAGAATCTAATATATAACCAATAAAAGGACACTAGTCTCATTAGTCTCATTTGGGACTAGAGTACTGTCAACATAATGACACAGCAAAGTCACGTTATTATAAAAGCATATCAGCATCTTCATTATATATACACTTATTTTCAGTGGTTTACAAGACACTCAGAGAAAATATTCCAGGATGAAATATGATTATGGTAACTCAATCTGGAATCCATTTTCTCCAAACTATTTTTTTTCCTATTATGAGAATGTAAAATAAATATGGGCCAGATAGTCAGTGAGCTGGAACTATACCAATTTGTATCAGCCGAGGGTTCAACTCTGTATATTCATTCATAGATCCTAGTCACACTTGGACCCTTCTATGACTTATTAATGGTTTTGATTTAGAAATGAAGCTTTGAAGTAATTATATAGTCACATGGCATTCATCCAATATACATATTTATGTAAATTATTGCTTCCTGATTTTCACAGAAGACCTGTGATTAGATTATCTGGTTCTTCCATATTGTACTTGGAGTTGTACTGCAAAGAGAGAGCAGTATATATAAGCCACCTTTACAATTTCTTGACTGCCCAGCAAGAAACAAATACGGAGTTCATTATAATGCAGAGGAACAGAGGCAGCTATTTCCCTGCCTGAGGTCTCAGAGAATTGTTCTAGCAGTTGAGCTAAACAATGTCCTGACTATCTCCTTGGCAAAAGGAACTGAATGAGTTGGCATAAGCTGCTATACCAACTCAAAACTCTCCAGAGATTTCCTTTTCACAATATGAAGCCTCAAAGGGCTGCTCTACGAAAAACAGCTGTAGCAGAGCTGAAAGTTTGACCCCTAAACTCCAGTACTGTGCTCTTTTTATGTGTGTATGACTCCCACTGACACCAACTGAAGAGTCATGCACATGAGAAGAGCAGAATATCAGACAAAAAAATCTATGTGAATCTGAGAACAGAGTTTTATTCTCTTGTGTCAAATTATGGCTCCATCTGGTAACATTAAGTGAATACTGGTGACTGTAAGAGCTGAATCAATGAATTGAAACAAATAATTTATTTGGTGAGTTATTTTACTTTTTCACTTCAAAGAATGCCTGTGAATGGATTACAACTTCCTTAAGTATATTCCAGGAAACTTTTAAGTAATTTTATTTTATGGTCTGTTAGTTACATGTGATTACTCATATACATCAGACTGCTCCGCTTCTTTTCTCTAAACAGAACTTTTAATAGAGTTCGGATAACAGAACTTTGCAACTGATAGTAGAATTTAGCTGATACAATTATTTTGGAACGTATAGTCAGCTAACCATCCTTTGTTAGTTATCTTGGATACTGAAGTTACACTTTTCTTTTAGAGAATGCACTATGAGCATTCTCTATTACTTGGGAAACAGTAAAAAAAGGAAGAGAAAGACAATGTCAATATTCAGAATATCTGAGTGCTATCTCCACCAAACACTGGGTTTAAATTAATCAAAAAAGCTGCACAAAACATCAAATTTTAAAGGATACTTTACTGATTTTGAATCTTCAAAAAATACCCCACATTGAATGCCTTAGACTACAAGGCGTATTTTCCTCATGTTCCCTTAAAACCACAATGTATATCTCTGCTTTTATTGCATCTGCCTCATACCTTTCCTTGATAAAGCAAACGTTAGTAGAGATTGCATAAGTCTTGTAACGCTGATGAGAACCAACCTATTCCAGATGACACATAAGCACCAAGAAGTGCCTTATAGTCAAATTCAAACAGACCTGCCTTGTAGGGTAAGGACTAGGTAAAGCATTCTTTAAAAATCAAAAATCACTTGCGTTCAGGTCAGTGTTCTAAATAATTTAATTATTGCAGACTCACCTTGCATTACTAGGGCTGGCTGCTGTCAAATTAGCTAATACTGTCACTGCAGCTTCTTTTACCTCTTCATTGTCACTGCTTAGCAACTGTACTAGCTGGGGAATCCCTTTGAAAGAAATAATTGTATACATGAACCTTTAAATAAACCATGGCAGTCTGTGAAATTATAATATGCTCCTTATAAAAGGAAAAAGCACAGATTCTCAGTTCATTCCTTCCCACCTTACTTACCCTGGAGTCCAAATGCACGTTTGCTAGCTAAATTCGCACACATGGCAGACATTGCTTGGGAAGCAGCAACTATAACTCCATCATTATCAGTTTCCAAAAGGTTTATGAGACACTTCTCAACCTCTTCCTCATTTAAGATATTTCTATTTTCCGCTTTAAATGAAAAAGAACAATAGCATTAACCTGCGTTAATTTTCCAGATCAGTGAAAGGACATGATTTTGATTTCATATAGTTGTTTCCAATGTAACACTTGCTTTTGATCCCATGGAAATCAAAACATATTAGTAACAGAGGCACCAGCAATTAAGAAATGTACACAAAGGCCTGATCCAAAACCCATTAGACTTTCAGTGAACTCTGTATCAAGCCCAAAAGATGACTATTAAATAGAGCTTTAAAAACAGATAGCCCAACAGAATGCAAAATTTGTTCTCTATAAGACTTAAAACCACAGAATGCATACAGGCTTGATGAAAACAGCTTTTCCAATTCAACAGATCATACTTACTCAGCATCATGCTTAACTTCGGTTTATGCTAACAAAGCCAAATGCATAAAATTGAAGAACATAGCAGTAAATGTACAATTGAACTTGGTGGAGTACCAGTTAACATACTACAATAGCAAAAAAAACCACAAACCCCAAAATGCAAGGGGTGTTAAAACTGAATTTCAAATTCTGCACAGCTTGCAGTTCTTGATTAATGCACACTTTGCAGAGAATCTCAATTTTGTATTTTAGCATGGTGACACAGGGTTCACTACTGACCTACACTGCAATGATTGGCAGCAGCTAATGAAGGACATAGATGTTCCCTTCCTCTACACAAGTAAAAACATACAGTGTCTACAAAGTATCTACAGACATCTGATAATTACACTAATGAACTCACTCATCCCAAAATGGGTGAGATCGTAAGTGCAGGTGTTTGTTAGAAAGAGCCCTGAAGGTAACCTTCTCAGGCAGAAAGGCACAGGATGGCATAGAAGCCCTACAGTTATGAGGGTCAATAAGCATTTAACCATATGCATAATTTAAAGTGGATTAATTACATGCCAGAAGTTATATCTACATGGCAAAATTTTCAAGTGTATCAAAGAAATTCAGCATCTGAGACATCAGTAGGGGTTTGGTACATTTGGAAATTTTACCAGTGTTTACTAATGCTTTGGGAGAACACTCCCTTCTTTGAACTGTTGGTTTAGGATTAAAAAGTTTAAAAAGGAAAAAAGAACACCATAAGCATTCTTTTAAATAAACCTGAATATGTAGAGAATAAAAGTAGACAGACTAGTCCACAAAACCAAAGAAAAGAAGTTTGATTGAAAACCTGGTTACAGCAGAAATGTATCAATGCACATACACGAGACATTTAGCTGCTTTCTCCTACCCAGCTTCATTTTAAATATTTCTAGAATCATCAGAGATACACAACTGAAATCACAAAGCAAAACATGCAATAAATGAAACAGAAAAGACTTTCAGTGTCAGCAGAACCTTGGCCACAGCCTTGATGAGTATCAGCCAGCTCTCAAGAGAAGGCCGTAACTGGGATTACAGACCATTTTGACAATTTCTCAAGTATGCCGCTGGCCTGTTGCTTTCCAAAGTAATACATGATCCCTAATAATGATCTGTAGATCATTAGATCTCTAGATCTCTTTATGCCTCAGTAATTTGGTTCTTGTACACCAAGTTACTTATTACTATAACAGATTTTCTCAAAAGTTATTCTTCCTTCTAAAGGCAGTTATGATGATGGGTAAGCATTTCATTTTAAAGTTAATTTATGCCTATATGAAATAACAATATGAGTAATTCATTTGAATTAGTGAAAATATCTATTTAAAATATTTTACACAGAATAAAATTTTTTCAACAATGTGAAGAGATTTTGGTTTTCAATTTATGGTAAAGAGAATGTACCTATATTTAGCTAGCTAGACAGATGAAAATTAATATTTTAAGATCCAGGTTCCTATTCTATTTAAAGGATGTATATTTTCTGCTGATCCTCTCTCTGTTTGTGTGAGTCGTTTCCTTTACTATAGAAAAGAAAGAATGTGCAATTGAAAAGCATCCTTTGTACTTAAGCACTTCCGATGTCAGTGCCAACACTGTATTTACAGTGATGAATTTTCTGACCCCTAAGTAATTTGAATACTCTGTTTTAACACAAAGTGAAATACTCCAGCACATCCTACTAAAAGAGTCTGGAGTACTAACACTCCTGTCCATTTTTTCATGCACTGATCCCATCATGAGCCAACCTGTGTTTTCCAATGTATTTTCCTATTTCCCCTTCTTATTCCAGAGGTTCTACTGGTTACTTATTCATCTCATTGTCACCACCCTATGGGATTATTTATACCAATTTCAAATGAAAAAGTTAATGTTAAATAATATCATGACCTCTCACCGATCTTGAGTTGAGATAACCCAGATAAATAAACCCCTGTATTATGAAAAAGCATGTGTTAATCAGGCTACAGAGCATGGCTAGTATGCTCCCCTTTGAAAGGATTTGCATTTAAATACGTGTAAAGAACAGGCAGAGCTTCAAACCAGGTTTAGCAGAGTGAGGCCAAACTCAAGTGAGCATGATCATCACTTTCTTCATACACACTCCGTAACATTTTGTTGTTGCTGGTGTGTCTGGAGCTGTCAGGGGAAACTCAGGTCCTCCTTAATCAACAGTCCAGATAATCCATCACAGATATTCAATTTATAGCATTAAATTATATTTTGAATTCCTATATAACTGCATTATTTACTGGGCAAGGAGGGAATCACAGTAAAATTCACCACTGTAATTCTAAGCATACAAAATAAAACCATTAATAAGTTAATATATTAATTAATAATGAATTCAAAATCATGTTACAGAACAAAACAGATTTTCAGGGGCAAACAGATGATTGTATATAGAAATATAATTTTTACTTTATTTAAACAGAACAGCATCCTAAAGATGCTGTTTAAAATGGAATATAGTGATAGTACCATGTAATTTATACTGATATTGAGAATAGTTCTTGCGGGATACATAACAGCAACAACAATAAAGTCACATGAGTCCCTTTCAAAGGGCTGAATGGGATATAAACCAAAACTGTTTGCTATAATCATATCTATCAGGAAAAAAAACCCCAAAACTAAATCCCATCTGTCAATAATAATGGTTTCAAAACCAGACATTGCTGTGTACTCAGCTGCAAGAATTAAAAAAACAGCTAGATTTATGTTCCATCACAGCAGAAGAAAGTTTTTAATTTCTTTATTTTTCTCCTGAGTATGCAGGAGATGCTGGTAAATTGCAACCACCATTATCAAACCTGAGGATTGTGGGCTACTGGATGGCTATTGTAAATTTAGTGAAAAAGTCATGAAAGAACTTAAAGCTGCGCTGTATTATACTGGATTTACATCAAGGCAAGTATTAGCATAGTATACATTAGTGTTACAGTTTGGATAAGCTGTTTAGTATATTTACAACCAGAATCCAAACAAACTGCAAACAAACTGCAAACATTTCTTCTTTTTTTTTTTTTGCACTTGGACTGTTTCTTATAATGGCCCCAATGACACTTTTCCTTCCACTGGAAGGCTGACTTTATAGCAGTAGCTGTATGTATCTGCCATAAATTCAGTACTACTGGGGGCAGAAGCAAGTTGAGCATGTTCAGCAGCAGGTTGACTGGACTGGGTTTTCCACTGCATCAGTACAACATATTGCATTTGTCTAACTGGTTGTCTGTAACATTCTACAGCTGGAAGCAAATATTTTACATCTTCTTTGGATCTACTTTCTCATCTTGCTGCATTCATGCTGTCATAGGCTGAAGAAGAGAGCAAACCTTTATAATGAAACCACATTGACTCCATTTGTAAAGAAGTATGACAAGAAGATGCATCTTCACTGACAGTAACATCCCATGATATAAGATCATAGCTAGCACTGTAATATATTATGTGTAGTTCTTGCCACCATGCTTTAAAAATATTGTGTTCAGACATCCTTCTACTAACAGCTGCTAAAATATTAGGCCACAAAAACTGAAAAACATGTGAAAGAGGAAAAGAAGGCTATGCTTATTTGAAAATAAATATGAAAAAGACTAAGATGCTGTAGGAAGTAGCAGGAGCAAATATAAATCTGCTTAGCATACTGCTTACAAGCCTGTCACAGGAGTATAAAAATGATACTGACAGTCCTAAGTAGCATAATAAAATGACAATACAGAAAAATACACAAAGAAAATACTGGCATAATAAAGTCCCATCCTATCTTTGATAACTAAACATTAATGAAAACAACTTTCAATGACTTACAAAGCTTCCAATAGATAATGATAAAAGCATGCAGAAACTCACAGAATACTAAGAAATACTAGAAATACTCTTTTCATGTAACATTTGCAATCCAAATAATTACAAATATTCAGGATGTCAAACTAAGCAAGGTGAGAAAGAACTGGAAAGACAGGATGGGGAAAGAAGAAAGGAGGTCTGAACACTGTAGAAAGGAGAGATTATTTTAGCCATGTATTAGAGTACATGTTTGTAAAATACACATAAATTAAAGCCATGATTCAACTATGAGATGATGAAAATTTGAATTAAATATTTTAGCTCTACTGTTATATTCATCAAAACCCCTTGACTGTATTAAAATCTTCTATAGACAAAAGTATGTTATTTCTTACATTGCATTTTGTTACACGGCACTACTAGGCATATGTTGTAACTCAGAAGCCAAGGCATGGAAGGAATTTCAAATGTAGATTTATTTAAAGAGCATCCTTGTGGGCAAAATGATGAGCATGTTCTGCCTAATTCAGAATTCCTTGGTGAATTAAAGAAAAGTGTATAAAGAAAGACTATAGGATGAATAATTATAAAAAGATGACAATGAAACTATTTAACTCCACTAGGAATATTAATCTGAAATCAATTTTAAAGGCTTGTTTTTCATGTCCCGATTAAAGAAATCTGTATTTGAAATTGCCTGACATTTAGAGGGGCAGTTGTGTGCAAAAGGAAGTAAGCTTGCTATTAAGCCTTAACTGATAGGGATCAGAAATAGTGCCAGCAAAGGTGGCTTGAGATGGCAGTTACCTGGCATCATTAAACAAAATGTAAAGAGTGCTGTATTTTCCTTTCTGAGGACATTTTGAAAGAATATATTACATTTAAAAATAAATTGAGGCAAAATCTTGAGATTTTCATATGTATCTATACATACATATCCTAGCATCCAATTGCTGCTCTGATTGGTAAAACTCATCACTGGAATTTATTGTTGCCAGTGTTTTTGTCAGCACAAGTACTACCCTCAACCAAGTGAGATGGCCTCATTCTAGATAAAAATTTACTTCATAAACAAATCTATGTCAATAGGTTTTTAAAAAGTCACATACAGTCATAAGCTGCTTTGGTAATTGCCTTTGCTGCATTCTTCTGAATATCGGGAATGGTAGAGTCTCTTACAAATGAAATTAGCTTTTTAAGGCCTCCTGACTGCTGAATCAGTTGCAGAGTATGCACATCTTCGAGACAATTTCCCAACACAGCAAGAGCTTCCACATGTAGATCACTGAATTCCTAATAAAGAAAAATCCCCAAACAAATAACCTTCAAAACAGGGTTAAAATATCTTAATCATTTAACTTTTTAGTATAATTGTTGTAACTGTCCTTTGGACAGTTTATTCATACTGCAAAGTACATATTTTCATACTCTTTTTTTTTCTTTTTGTATAATTTCTGTGATGTGCCTTGGGATGCAACACAATTTGTCAAAATCAGTAAAAAACCCAGAATTTTCTCATTTACATCAAAGTGGGGTAGGCAGGTAGGAGCAGAAATGATCTGTAATCTGAGAATTTAAAATACTTCACAAATTTCTCTATGCATTGCATTTCCCATGTTGACAGCTGAACTCAAGAAGCACTAAAATGAATTTTGTAATAGCATAAACAATAGAATTTCTATTGCAGGAAATTATATTTCAGGCCATTGATATCAACGTATATTCAGGGGAAAAAAGAGCAATGTTCGAACTAGGAGCCAGCACCAGAGTTCAGCATATAATCAAAAATTCAGAGAAAACATCATATAGAAAGCTACACAGTGGATTTTTCTGATATATGCAATATTTTGAGAAATGGATAGTAAATAGGCAATGGTATTATTAATTGCAAAAAAGCAAGAAAACAAACTGCAGTGAACCCTTTTGCTCCCTTTCTTAATCCTAGCTTATCCTATTTCTATAATAGTTAGTTCCAAGTAAGGAGCTCTTTCTTCTTTTATCACTCTCCCATAACATGAATAATATTTCTCATTAGTCATAAAAATATTAGCAGCAAGAACAAAAAACTTTTAAGGCAAGTGAACTGTACATCAGTTTCCAGTATCGTCAGAAGACAATCTAATCCTCTATTTTCTCCCAGCATTATCCTGGTTTCTCCATCTTTGCTAATTACTTCTAAGGTTTTAAGGGCTAGCAGCTGAATAACTGGGTATTCAGATTTCAGTAGTTCCAGCAAGGGTGGAATTATGTTCAGTTCGTGAACTGCAGCACGGCTTTGAAAATCCTGCAGTAAGATATTCAACAAAGAATGTTAGTGATAGAGAATATAGCAGTACATCAATTCCTGATGTTACAGAAAGAACATACAAAATCTGGTTTCAAGCACACACAAGAAAGTCAATATTCCAGAATTTCCAGTTCTGAAGATTTCATTCTTTTCAGCAAAGGATCAAACTGAATATAATCAAGCCCAACCAATCGTAAATTCCAATTGTTTTGCATGACTGAAGTACACGCTGCAGAATCTTGTCCTAAGGAAGCCTATGCACTCTCATTTTTGCCATGTTTTCTCAACACACATGTTTCTTTGAGAAAGTTTTTTAAATTTAGTTTTATCATTTTGATTTACCTCACTGGGGGGAAAACAGTTTTTGCACTTTACTGTGGTTGCTTGGTTATAACTTCCTTTGTTTTAGTAATTACAAAATGACAATTTAAAATTTCGACTTTAAGTGGTGTATATGCAGCTTAATAAAAAGACAGTAGTAGATGTATTATAATAGAAAAAAAATAAATAAATTACAATTTGCTTTTAAATAGCTTATTGCACATGTGCAGCATGCAATTATCCTTATCAATATAAGCAAGCACCAGGTGCAGTTATCCAGATATACCCTGCAACAAAGACAGTGAGATAGTAAAAAAGGAGAAAGAGTAAAATGTGATTCTGAATAGACATGCTCTGATGCCCCAAAAGAGATAGAGTTATAAACTGAATTCATTATTGAATTGATTCGCTTAAGCCATGGAAAAGAACTGCCATACAAATGCACCATTCTTTTGCTAAGTAGCATATGGATGACATTAGTGCTGAGTGTGAAAGTAGCCAATAACGAATCTGTTCCTCCCAGTATGGAAAGTAGCTGTTGACAGCATTCACCTCTGATTAAAAAGATGTTCAAAACTGGGACTATGGACTTGCTGGCCAAAACAAGGCACAATGCAATTGTTAGTTCTTTAATTTGTAGCATTATTCCAACCATTGGATAGATGGGTTATAACACTAATTACCAAGATTAACATTTTCCAAATAAGAAAACAAATTCATATTTAATTAAAGAAATCTGAATCGGATTCTGATCTCACTTACTTTGCTGTAGAGAATGGGTAATTGCATTAACTTCAACAAAATGAGTCAAATCAGCTATATTTATAACTAATGTAACAATCAGGGACTTGGATGTAATGTTTTCAAATACATTGATGAACACTGAGGAGTAAAGGAACTAAATATTTAAAAATTATTTACCCTGCTGAGGGTGGCCAAGGGGCATAAGTGCTTATCTGACTCTCCCATTTAAAACAACAACAAACTTTACCTGCACCAGGAGGTAGATACATTCAACCGAATTCTTCTGAACATCAGGATCAGGGCTACCTAGCAGCCTGATAAGTGGTTTTAATCCACCTTGCTCAAATATTTGTACTTTAGTAGTATATTCAACAGCCATATATGCAAGACAGAGAGTAGCAAATTCATGAATAACTACATCTTCTATGGGAAAAAAAAAGAATTGATAAAGTTTCAGTACACCAGTACAACATATGTTCACTAATCCTATGGTTTAAAATAGTATTTGAAGCCCATAAACAATAGCTGTTAACCATACCTGACATCTCAATAAACATGTTGATACATCTGTACAATGAAAACCACTACTCAGTGAATAACAGAGCTACTTCTATAGAAGCAATTACCTATTTAACATGTAGTATGACAAATAAAAAATTACAAGGAAGATTTTATAAAACCGTATAATCAAATGGCAATTATAAATTATTTCTGAGTGTATTTTTACACAAGGAATGAATACTGCAAGCTACCTTCTGGCACCAGGTGTGATATAAGTAAATTTGTGACATCCAGTTCCCTCAGTAACTTCTTGACATCATCTACAATAAAATAAATACAAATATGAAGTCTTTCGTTCAACAATCTTGGCTTGTAAATCCTTACTCCAATCTTGAGCAAAAAACCAGATTCTGCTCAAGGAAAATGTACTTATGGTTACTCCCTGAGTGACAAAAAGATCTGACTAGGAATGACACACAACTGAAAATATATCAAAATCATAATGGGCCTAGAAAATATTAAGGAAGTACCAGATGACTCTCATTGACATTTGATACATATGAAATTCCTCAATACTTCATTGAAATTTGATTCAAAATATATGCATTTAGCAGGCTCTGATCAAATATTGCAGTAGTTGTCAAAGGAGTCATAACCCAATTAGTTAAAATTATTTGTGGTTAAGATTATCAAATTAAAACCAATCTTTCTGTTATTTAATTTTCAAGCCATCACTTCCTAATTTTATGCTAACACAACCCACACTGCAAATTGAAAACATGAGTTATATAGGTTTTATTAAAATTATAGTAAAGACTTTCAGAATGCATTTTTATTGTTGTCAATGGCAAACTAGCAAAACCACAATCACTGGATAGAATAACAAAAAACATTCTTTGGGACAGGCTTTATGTGATCTTACAGTGCCAAGTTGTCACAATATACTACAGTGTTGAAATAAAAAAGTTGTTAAGTTGAATTTACTTTTTTTAAAAAAAACCAATTGATCTATGAATATAAAGGAAGATCTTCAGTCATTCCAATCCATGTTGGTGCAGCAGCATTGAAAGCTAAGTTCTGAAGGGAATGATGGTATGCAAGTGCCAAGTTGAAAGGAAGGTAAAGAGCACAAGGTCCAGTGCAACATGAAAAGCAAGTAGCAGTTGATGAGAAGACTTTAATACACCATGGAACTGGGTATCTTCTACCAACTGGGTAGAACATCTACCAAAATAAGACCTCATTAATTAAATTCATTAGATGTAGGCTTACAAAGCAAAGTAAAAATAATAGCCACTAAAACTCAGCCTAACAACGCTTATTGTTTCATCTTCAGGTATGTCTACCTACCACTCACTACAGCCTGATTATTCGGCACTCGGCCACCCAGCATGGATGCAGTACATCCATTCTTACTTTATAAAACAAGAATACTTAATTACTTTATAAAAAAAACCAAGAATACTTAATTACTTTATAAAACAAGAAAATTTGCATATAGAGTGGTTAAATAATTTAATAATGGTATGGTTACAGTAGACATACTACCTTGACGTGAATGTCAATGTCATATTGTCTTAATGTGAAAGATTCAAAACTACTTGAATTTCACTAGTTCAGATACAGATAACAAAACTTTTGCAACAGCACTGACCTGCCAAAGGAGCTGGGTAAATATGCATGCCAATGTTTGCTAGCTCAGGATTTTTTTTTGCCCTCAATACTTGAGTTAGCTACTTTAAATTTAGCACATTTTCTCCCTTATCACTGTAGCTACACTAATGCCTCAAGTAACAACTGATATTTAATTAGAGCATTTTATGTAGATGATAAATACTACTTTATCCTTCTCCTCCAACTTTTGTAAAAGAGTGCGTCACGTCCACATTGGTTGGCGTCTCATGCAGCCAGGCCTTCCTTGACAGACATAGCTCCAGTAATAGACTCTTTCAATTTGGCCACATCAAAACAAAAATAAGGGTTGGAGGAAAATTAACTTCTGTTGTGATTTTCTTTTCAAAATCAGTAGAGTTCATTCTAGCTCAATTTGTTCCTTTGTTCTGGGCCATTATATAGGGGTTTTTTCACATGGGCCACCTATTGCTTTAACGAGCACACTCATACACAACAGAAAATACTAAAAAATGGAGAATCTTACAATTAGAAGCCATGATGCCAAATACCATGATGGCATTTCTACGTACAGTTGGATCTTCAT
The DNA here is from genome assembly GCF_033783945.1 of Neopsephotus bourkii. Classification (NCBI taxonomy): domain Eukaryota; kingdom Metazoa; phylum Chordata; class Aves; order Psittaciformes; family Psittacidae; genus Neopsephotus; species Neopsephotus bourkii. Next base: position 13,554,717 of record NW_026900570.1, read on the forward strand.
GCGAGATGAGTTTATACAGCTGTTCCACTGCACCAAGAGCAAGAAGTGTTGCTTTGTTTTCATCACCTGAAGAGTAATTAGGTTAAAAGGTCTATAAAAATGAAAAATGCTCACAGTTATAATGTCACAAAGTAAAGCAGCTACCAATCTTCTATTGGACAAATAACAAAGGCCTGGACAGGATCCTGGGAGTTGGTCTAATCTATACCCCAAATAACATAAGCATCTGTCAAATAGTATCAAGGATTAATAATGTCTAGGATTAATTCACATTTGTAAAGCAAAGGATGCTTTTGTTTATTGGACACCCAACTCATTTGTTGAAGACTGAAGTGGTAGTACAAAAGACAGCTTTCTATTTAGTGAAGTACAGGTGAATGGTATCATTAAGAACCTAATTTTATTTTCTTCTTTTCTTGCCTCCCAATTTTATTTTCCTCAAAATAACAGTTAATTCATTCTGAGGACCCCTCAACCGAAGCAGCTACCAGGATTTGGATCATTAAATGCCACCTGAGATTTCTGCCACCTGAGAATGGAGCTCTTTGTAGCTGAATAAGCTCTGACCAAGCAAAGAACAGAAGTGTTTTGTATGATTACAGCCTTCTGCTCCTGCTTACTCAAAAAACCCACCCAAAACTCAAGAAATAAAATCCGAAAACTACTTCTATTCTCAGTTCCCACAACATAATTATAATTTATTGTCTAATAAACCATGCCTTTCTTTTCCAACTGCAAGTGATAAATGTCAGGAGAAACAGAAGAACTGTGCTCACTCTCAGGCCAAAACACAAATAAAATACAAGAACTAATTTTTTACTGAGGGATGGGACTTAACTTACTAGCAACATTCAAGAAATTAATTAACTGTAAAGAGAAAACAACAACTTCTCTTGTGCCACACAGCAAAGCATGGTCTCATCTTCCAGAAGACTGCAGCAGTATCTACATGACCAACTTACAGGATTGTTTATTAAGTAGAAACAGAAAAATTAAATATCTGCCCTCCTGCAGTGTGCCACATCTTCCTGTGGACAGCAGGGAAGAAGCCAAAAAGAGTTTATAGTGTGTGGTTCATAACTGTTTCCCAACAGTACAAATTTTCCCTTCACATACTCAAAATCTGGTTGCATGCCCTCAGCCTACATTGCAATATTAAGCTGAACCTAAAGATCTTTCTGAGTCCTATGATCCCTAGCCCACTGTCAAAGTCTTTAGCTCTCCTCTCACTCAGCAGTGTTGGTAATTGTCATCAGTACAACAATCAGCATATAACCTCATAATTTTTTAAGAAAATATACAATAAATGGAAATTTATGTTAGAACAGTTTAATTATACCAAGAATGCTACGAGTATATACCAATTTGAGTGGCTGGTATGGAATGACTAGGATGAAACTTAGGAAATTATGTGCTACATAATTTTGAGCCTTTGTTACACAGTTGTCCTCTGGGTGCCTGGAACATGACACTTAGGTATAGATAATACAGGGACCTTTTTAAGGTTTGGAATCCTGGAGACTTGCTAGATTCCCAACACATACAGAAACAAGCTTGATTTATTGGAGACTGCTCAGCCTCTGTTATCATCTGTAAGAAAAGTACTGACACAAGCGCTATATGCAAAAATAACAGAAACAGGCTAAAAAGTAATTTTTACTGAAAACTGAACCTTGAAATAACTATACTGGAACAAAAGTTTCAAACTATAACATAAAAAAAAAGAGAATTCTTTCCCAGATGCAGGTCTGATGCTCATAACAAAACAAATCTAGGTCATATTTAAAACAAGTTCGATTAAACAGAGAATATAAAAATTCTACAACAAAATGATGAAAATTTCCTTCACACAAACTACAGGATTTCTTTATTACTGCAAATTCAGGTTTGATAGATATTTCAGAAACCCACCAAAACCTTGACAGACACCTTTGAGATGAAATGAAAGTTTCAGTGCTAGGGAACTAAAAAATTGTGAATTACTATCAAAATCCAAACAACACAAAGGAAAGCTCATTGCAAAAAAACTAACCTTTTGATGCAAATTTATAGAGAGAATCACAGGCTCTGGCCAAAACTTCCTCTTCGGGAGAGCTAAGCATTAACACAACTGTTGCTGCTGTTTTGCTTTCAATCAATAAAGGATCAAACTACAAATAAAAACAAAAAGGAGAGAATAGTTTGATTTATATCAAAGTATTGCTTGTAAACATCCCTGTGTGCTGCATTAGACTTTCACATTTCCCTAAAAATAATTAAATCTAGTTTGATATCTACACTGGATTAGAAATATGAACATGTGTAGCTATCTACTTGGAGAAATTATTTTCTCAATAACAATTGGAAACACTGTTGAAAAAATGAAAAAGAATTATTGACTTTCAGATATAATCATGATTTCACCACATATGAAAATTTTTGGGGAAATCATGACACTTCACTGTGTATCTAGGAAGTCTTGAGGACAACAAACTATGTCATTCTCTTACACACATAAGAGCATCCTGAGCTTTGGAAATGAACATGAGAAGTTTATTTTGAGCAGCTGTGCACAGAGCCTATGAACTTAGACATGGTATGAGGAAGAGGATTTGGTTACTCTGTGGCATTAACACTTTGTTGCTGCTTTTAAAAAAGTAAAAAGGACCCTTCCTGTGCTTTTGTCAACTCAGTTCAGTAGCTCACCATGATCTTGATTAGCTGAAGTATTTCCATTATATAATCCCTGCTCATCCATCTAGAAATGATACGTAGTGTTAATTTCCATTTCTGACCTCTCGTACAGAAAGAAATCTTCAAAAAAGTCTGGCAGTTTTCACCCTCTTAATAGACTCTTTAATACTAACACCATTTAAGCAAGGGAATCTTCTAAAAAAGTGTTCTTAACAAAACTCAAGGATTTCTGAAAATTTCACCTATTGAAATATTTTAAGCTTGTTTGGATTTAAAATAATTTTTTTAACATGGAAATACTGTCTTCCCTCCTCACACTTCAGGCCTAGAGAATATCTGTGTTACATACATAAAATACTAGATACTGGAGTCATGCAGTCTCTCAGTACCAATGTATTAACCTTGAAAATCAAAATTATTTTAAAATATTACTACAATGTGTATTCATTTATACCATATGTATTTTAAAATGTCTATTATTTCTCTTACTTCATTTAAAAACTCTCTATGAGCTACATCAGAGTCACATGTTGCTGAACAATACAAGTCAGTTGTCAAGCAGAAGATACATAAAAGTCAATTGTCAAGCAAGGAAATTGTTTGGAGCAAACCTTCAACCAAGTTACGAGTGTGAGAGAAGGAAAAAGAACAGTGAGGAGGCTTTTTTCCTTCTTCCTCCTCTGACTTGCTAAAAAATAAGGCAAAATATACTAGTACCCAGATTTATAAATTCTTATTTTGTTAGGTTTTTAAATGAAGTCATTTCATCACCTTCCATAAGGCATATCACACAGTTTAACAGCCTGCGAGATCAAGATCCAAGCTACATTAACAGTTAAAAGGTTGCTTGGCTGATATGCTTGGTCTTACTATCTTCAAGCATGTCTGAAAACCTGAAACCACTGTGCAACTCCATGCTTGCTGTGACAAGCTAGAGGCATGGGATGAGTCATGAAACAAAGCTCCTTTTTAAAGAAAATGTAATCAGCTTACTGTACCATAAGTCATTTAGTTTAATAATAACTCAGCAACAAGAACTTAATCAGTTTGTCTATGAAGATGTTATGGGAGACAGCGTTGAAAGCATTACTAAAGTCAAATTAATATTTAGGCATTAATTGCTCAAAGAAGGTGTTTCTGTGGAGACTGAATTTCAGGAGTTGGCAGTGCCACTCCATGTATTCCACCTTTTTGACATCAGTGTTATGACTGAAGCCATTTTCAAAAATACTAGGGTATCTGTGACTTTCTTTCAGTGATGTCTCAGTATTTTCTCTAGTGCTAATGTTATGCTTCCCTTTTAAAGTCTATGCCCTAGCTGATGATCAAATAGTAATATTATCAACACCAAATTTAATGAAGATATCATGTGAAAAGTTCCTATCAATCTGTGTAAAAGCTAGCATATTTTACTGGCTAAGGTTATCCATATATAAAGAGAGGCTGGAAGCAATATTTTTCCTGGAGAAGCCCAATTCTCAGAACAGATAATAGCAAAAGACAAATTATGAAAGGCAGAGAAAACAGAGTCCTCAGGAATACCTTCTGAAACATAAGCAGTGGTTAAGCTAAGAGATGTGTTTCCCACCTGTTCCTAGAAATCTATAAAAATTAGTGGTCATCTGCAGTACTATATATTCTCAGAGCATTCCACATGCACAAAGGCCCTCTTTTATAAGCCTGTCCACATTATCTCAAGGCTTCTTTTCCTGGACTTGACATTTTCATAAGCAGATTATCAATCACAAGATAATAGCTAATGTATTTTTTATTTTGCCTGCATCTCATTTCCTGCCATCTGAAACATCCAGGTGAAATTTAAAGTTTTGAGATTTTTTTACATGATGATTATTAACAATATTCTCATAGCTAGAAGATTTTCTTGGTTGATAGTTAAAACTAATCAATGATTTATTTTCATGTTTAATACTGTTTTGCTATGCAAAATTAGTTTTTTTTTCCTCTTGTTACAACTGCTAGAACTGATGCTAGCCCAAAGTACAATAAAGGTAAAAGCTAAGCCAAAAAATTCAGATACCATCTGGACTTCACTCTTTCCAATTCTTCCCTTTTTAATAGTTTTAATGACCTTTTCTGTAAGCTTCGTTTTTTCAGGTGTTGAATATGTTTTCTACCATATTGACGTTTACGTTGATGTCTAACATTATTGACATTTTATTGCTGTACTTAGTAGTCTGTACCATACTTTCCTCCAGAAACTTTAATGCTGTCTTTTGGAAATGGAAATTGTGTTGCTGCTTCTACTGACTTTCTAGGTATTTCCTGGAAAGTTAACTTTTATTACTTGGGAGGGTGATGGCTCATTTGTATGCCTTAAATCTACTTCTTATGCCTTTTTATTTTTTTCTTAGACTGCAAAGATACTTAGTTTTAATTTTTCACACCTGTTTTAATTAGTCCCATCCACCTACACCTTCTATACAGAAATGGCATTAGATGTATTTATCCTGTCATGCTGAAGTCAAGTTGTGCTTTGTAAGGACTTATTATTGATTGAAGCTTATGAATTATGTTTGTAATTCTTCTTTCCACAGAACAGTTGGGAAAAACCTGGTATCAATTGCTATGCTTCACTGACATCATGGCTACTGGATATTACATAGTCAAAACTATTTAGGCTTATTTAATATTGAAATTGTGACATAGGTTTTGCTGATCAACTTTTCTATGACCTTTGAAAAAGCTCTTGCAGTACCATCACTCTTTACAGACAAACCGATTGTTTCTTTTTAAACAATGCACTGAACTTTGTATTTAGCTTCATGCTCCTCTATGGGACTCGTTGAGATCCTGATTGGCGTTAACTTAGTTATTATCTGGCACAGAATTTATATTATACTCTTTTCAATGTTTCTGTCTTATTTCCTCTAATTCTTTCTGAATAAGCCAACTAAACTTTAAAAATACCGATATTTTGAACCTCTATCTTTTTGGGAGTCTCTTTGTAGCTTGTGAATTTTTAGAAACTCTTGAAAAGCATGCTAGTGTTAGACCCTTAAATCTCACATTGCCACCTGTCCTGGATTCAGCTGGGATAGAGTTAATTTGCTTCCTAGTAGCTGGTGCAGTGCTGTGTTTTGGATTTAGTCTGAGAACAATGCTGATAACACACTGATGGTTTAGTTTCTGCCAATTAGCCCTTACACTGATCAGTGTCTCACACTCTGCCAGTGAAGAGGGGCACAAGAAGCTGGGAGGAAGCAAAGACAGGACACCTGACCCAAACCAGCCAAAGGGTTATTCCATACCACAGCACGTCATACCCGGTATATAAACTGGAAGTAGTTACCTGGAACTGGTAGCTTACCTAGAAGGGCAGACTGCTGCTCGAATCGGGCTGGATATTGGTCAGCAGGTGGTGAGCAGTTGCACTGTGCATCTCTTGTGTTTATTTTTTCCGGTTTGTTTTGGTTTGGTTTTTTTCTTTCCCCTTTGAGTTTTTATCTCTCCTGTTTTTATCTCTCCTTGTTATTTCCCTTTTATTAGTAGTATTATACTGTACTTTAGTTATCTTTAGTTATTAAACTTCTTATCTCAACCCATTTGAGATAAGAGGTTTTACATTCTTTAGATTCTCCTCCCCATCCCACCTGAGGTGGGGGAAAGCATGGGGTGAGTGAGCAGCTGTGGGGTACTTCATTACCAGCTGGGTTTAAACCATTACACCACCATTATTCTTTATTTGGCTTCAGCTCTTGTACTACTCACTGTGGCACTTCCAATTATACCAGAAAAACCTGAACTGCTTCTAAAGACTCTATCTTTGCAAAAGAGCCAGAATATGTAGTACTGTCATTCAAAATGTAAAATTTTGTATTCAGTAAAAAACCCTGCAGATCCATCTAGGCTCTTAACTCTTTCATTCTTAAAGAAAGGGAATGTCTCCACAGTTGAAAAGACAGGCAGATGTCAGGTTGCTCTCCTTTCTCCTTTGATTTTTACAAATGGAAAGCTAATACTGTTCTTCAAATAAAAAGAAGCCTGGATTGTTTCATACATTACTATTTGCAAAGCCTGCCAAAGACAACAATCTCCACAAAGAACTACACATGCCCAGTCACTCTGGTTTGTATGCTGTCCAAGAAAAGCATAAACAGAGTCATATTTAAAAGCCATTTTTAGAATAACGTGGGTAAGCTAGGAGAGTAAGGAACTATGTAAGGATGGTAGAACTGGGCCTATAGTTGTGTAATGTTTATTTTATAGCACATACGAGTTTATAAACTTACCGCATCCTTGGGTGGAGGCTCTCCTTCCTTCTTTACTTTTTTACCCATTCTAAAAAAAAAAAATAAAAAAAATAAAACAAACCTAAAAGAGCAGCAGACAAACAAACTCTCTTCTGTGTTTTAGGAACTAGCTTGCCAGTGATCTAGTAAAGTATGTAAAGCTTGACTTTCTCCTTCATTTGACTCACCTAATCAGTTTGAAAATTTCTCTGACATAGCAATTTCTATACAGAAACAAACTAACGCTTATGCACATTTGATGAAGTACATCTGCCAACAAAATACATAACTAAAAAGAAAAATCTGAGACATCACAGGCTCAAGTTTTAATGTGATACAAATACCATGCATTTCTGTAAGTTATTTTAATCTGCATCTATAAATCATATATGAACTTAAAAGTCTTATTAGGCTATTTTCCCATATCTATACGTTCTATGTTGGCATACGTTCTATACAACTGCAGAATGTACAAATAAGTTCTACCTTGAAAATATGGTTCAAGTTCGATTTGAATTCTCTGTTCATATTTCACAGGAGACAAAAATCAGGCCTGCAGGTACTAAGAAACAGTTCTGCACAGTACAAATTTCACTGATTTAAAAAAGTTACACCAATTTACACGAAGTCCAGCTTCTGTCTTCTGCCTTTTTTATATTAGCACATATTCATGTGAACCAGGAAGACCTTTCAGCTGCACCTAATAGTAGCTTCTGAAGCATATGGATGAATACCTCATGTGGATCTAATTTCATGTGGTTTGCGAAACTTCAACAGAGCCTTCTAGTTAAACTGCAGGCAAAAGAAAAGAGCAACCTGACCCATTAGCAATAGCTATGCATACAACATAACCCAAGTTACGCCAATCTTCGTTTTTTACACTGTGCAAAAACAAAATGCACACTGTTATTACGCCTTACTAACTCCTTGGTTAGTTCTCAAAGGGAAACACATATCCACCCTCAAGTCAGGACTACTCTGACAGTCTCCCTCTGATATAAAAGATTATTTTCTAGTGCAACATGAGCTGTGGCCTGGCTAGTAAAGTCAAGGCCATTGTTTGTTGTGTTCAACAAAAATCTGGAGCTCTTCTTGAATCCTCTGAAATTTTTCAGGTATTATTCCTCTACCAACTTCTCAAAGAAACTGTAACATGGCAGTACTGAAACCAGTTGAATAAGCACATCCCAAAAATGGATCTAAAACTTAAAACTTCATAGGCAGGTCACCAATTACAGTTTCTGAGGAAGACCCATACGAAGATTCTTCAGCTCCAATCTGCTTTACCCTAGTGCTTATGTTCAGCCTTGAGAAGAGAAGGCGGCTCAGAGAAGACCTTATAACTGTCTTCCAATAACTAAGGGGGGCCTACAAGAAATCTGGAGAGGGACTTTTTACAAGATCATGTAGGTATAGCACAAGGGGGAATGCTGACAAAGGAGAAATTTAGATTAGATACTAGGAAAAAATTCTTCACTATGATAAACAGGTTTCCCAGAGAAGCTGTGGCTGCCTCATCCCTGGCAGTGTTCAAGGCCAGGCTGGATGGGGCTTTGAACAGCCTGCTCTAGTGGAAGGTGTCCCTGCCTGTGGAACTGGATGATCTTTAAGGTCCCTTCCAGTCCAAACCATTCTATGATTCTACAATATATATATGCACACACAATTCAGTGTTTCAGAAAGTGAAGGTTTGGATAGAGACAAATTAACATGTAAGAAAAAGCGTAAAGACAAATTACTGACAAAAAACATGATGGACATACTACTTTCTGGTTTATGCAGTCACTATAGAAAATAAGGACCATATACACATATAAGAATCAGATTTATAAAGACATTCATGAAATCTGGGTTATTTAAATTGTGTTAAATCTTGGAATACAGATATGGGCACAATGAGAATTATTCAGTTCAGCTCAAATAATTTCAGATATAAATCAAGCTAAAGTTCTAAAAAGCAATTTTAATTCTCAATGAGTTTAATTAGGTTTAAATCAAACAATTAAAAAAGTTAATTAATGTAAGAGCATTTATAATATTGTACCATTAATGTTCACAGATTAAGTAATTGTACATATTACAAGACTGTGAATAACTGAAGCCTTAAATTGTAAATATTTATTCATTCTATATAAATACATCCAACTTCTGAGAATGTTTTCAAGAAACTTATACCTTTTTCTACATGTTTAGGAATACTTGGTTCCTTCGTAATATTTAAAAAGCAACAGGTACAGAGAACATGACAATTACTTTATTGTGGATTATGCCCCTCAGTCTGTTTCATTGCTGCAGTCACTCTTCTGGATTTCAATGCATTCTGCCATCAATTGTTGTTGTTAGTTTTGTTCCCATAAAGCTATCTGTATTCAGTGGTCATTCTGTGACTTGAGGCAATGATGAACGTGGAATTCTTTGGCTTGCTGACAATTAAAAATGTGTCTTCTGCATTGAATTTTAATTATCACAGACAATTGATATGTACAGGTATTGAAAGGCTACTGACCCATAAAAGAACTCCTTATTCAAATCCCTTTCTTAAGATGATAACTGCATGTTGTCTTTTTTTCAGTAGGTTTACAGTACACATATCTTTGACTATCAGTTTACTATTCAGAATATTTAGAATTCAGAAAAAATTTGTAGCAGAATTTAGATTTTAAAATGTGAATAAGTGCTGGGTCTAAGTTAACAGCAAACTTATTTTAAAAATTAAAACTCTATTCACTTGTAATTAAGCATAGTTAATGAATTAATTCCCAGAGAAACTGGCTAATCACAGTGTGACATGGGTGTACTCTTCACTGGGTAATGATGTCTGAGCCCAAAGAGTGGTGATGACTGGAGATAAATCCAGCTGGTGGCCAGTCACAAGGGGTGCTCCCCAGGGCTCAGTACTGGGGCCAGTTCTGTTTAATATCTTTTACCAATGATCTGAAAGAGGGGATTGAGGGTATGCTCAATAAATTTGCAAACTACACTAAGCTGAGTGAGAGTGTTGATCTACTTGAGGGCAGGAAGGGTCTGCAGAGGAATCTGGACCAGCTGGATCCATGAGTCAGGGACAAGGCCAACTATATGAGCTTCAACAAGTCTCTGTGCTACGTCCTGCTCTTTGGTCACAACAACCCCATGCAACACTACAGGCATGGGGAAGAGTGGCTAGAAAGCCGCTCCGTGGAAAAGGACTTGGGGGTGCTGGTTGATAGCTGAACATGAGCCAGCTTGTGCCTAGGTGGCCAAGAATGCAAACGGCATCCTGGCCTGTGTATAGTGTAACCAGCCGGACAAGGGCAGTGATCCTCCCCCTGCACTCAGCACTGCTGAGGCTGCATCTCAAATTCTGTGTTCAGTCCTGGGCCCCTCACTACAAGAAAGACATTGAAGTGCTGGAGCAGGTCTAAAGAAGGGCAACAGAGCTGGTGAAGGGTCTGGAGCACAAGTCTGCTGAGGAAACTGGGGTTGTGCAGCCTGGAGAAAAGAGGGCTCAGAGGAGATCTTATCACTCTCTAGAACTACACAAAATGAGAGTGTAGTGACGCAGGTGTCAGTCGCTTCAAAGCAACAAGCGATAGAACAAGAGGAAATGACATCCTGTTGCACCAGGGCAGCTTTGGATTGGATATTAAGAAAAATTTCTTCATCAAAAGGGTTGTCAAGCACTGGGACAGGCTGCCAGGGCAGTGGTGGAGTCACCATCCCTAGAGGTACTTAGAAGACATGTAAATGTGATGCTTAGGGACATGGTTTAGTGGGACTTGGTAGCGTTAGGTTAACAGTTGGACACATTGACCTTAAAGGTCTTTTCCAACCTAAATGATTCTATGATTCTAAATCTTAAAGACAAAATAAAGAAAATCCTCATTTGAGTAATACTCTTTACTTCATGTTCTGTGGGTTTCTAGAATCATAGAAGCATACCTTTTCCACATATGTTTTTTGAGATTAAAGGGCTGATTGTTTTAAATCATGCAGAGACAGTGTAATAAAGGACTTAGCAGACGTAGCCAATGTGTAGTTAAGCAATCTATGAAGCTATCATTCTATGCTACTTCCTGTCCTTCACCTGGAATTTATTGCTTTCAGTGGTAGACAAATTAGCCTGCTTTGCTTTGCTTCCACCCAGTTTCAGTGCAGTGTCTAATCAGGTGTTGCCTCTCAGCCAGGACAGTCATTACATCTAACTAAATCCTCATTCCAAAATTACAATCCCCATCACTCTCACTCAGCTCTGGCTGTTCCTGGTGCCTAAGCTCAGCAGGCACTTCCCTATTTTACTCTGAACTTCACTAGGACCTCCAGCTTTCCCATAGAACCAGAACTACCCCAGTATCAGTATCTTAAGTTGAACAAGTATCCAGAAACTGTGAGTAGCGTCCCCTAAACTAAATTAGGCATCGGTACTTAAGTTAAGCACTCTCCTTGATAATTGATGGAGATCAAGTCAACATATTCAATAGCCCTTAAGGCAGATTCATCCTAAAGTAGGTAGCTAAAACTGAACTGCACATTAAAAATAGCTACTTTTTCCTCAGACCAAAAGCAGAGTCTAGAGTTGTTAGCTTGTGTACTGACACTTACATTAACATCTAAAGTTAGCAAGATGTACTTATTACCCTGATTCTCCACATGAATCCACATGACAAGCTAGGTCTGACAGATACTATCATAGCAGACTGAATGTTAGCAGACTCAGCATATGACAAAACAGAGCCATCTTGTCGTTTTAGAAGTGGCTGAAGCAATAGGCCCATCCCCAGTAACATCTCTGTGACTAGAATCTTTTGCTCATAAAGGGAAAATGAGTTTGAGGAAGGTCACAAATGTGGACTTTTTAGTTCAAAAATGGAACCCTCTAACCTCTTGGCTATTATATCGTGAACGGTCATCTCTGCCATGTCAAATAAAGCATGCAAAATTTATTTAGTTTTTGAAAGAGTTGTTGCAGATGCCTGCCCAGAGGAGCAGGTGCCAAATACTAGATCATAAGATAATGATAGACACATTCCCTGTAATTACTTCATTTTATTGTCTTGCACTAGGAACCTCTCTCAGTGTGAATAATTTCTTGGATTGCAAATCTGAGATAACCATTTATTTCTAGTCACTATACTTCTTTTTTCTTTTCTTTTTTTTTAAATGCAAGATGATGGCTAGCAAGTGAATGTTAACCAAAAAAAAATAAATCTTTAAATTATACTTTGAAGTATGAGGAAAGTCTTATTGCAGTTTTTCCATTCAAAATACTGAAATCTCATAAACACTTCCTTTACAGTATGGAATATATACCTATAGTGTCAGAGTCCTGGTGCATACATTTAAAGACCATAATATTTCACGGCTTTAAGTCAGACAATGAATTTAGAAAACACTACTTGTTCCATCTGCATCTTATGTTTTCCAAAACCTTGAATAACTGACATAACAACCTAAGACCCTGCCTGTACTGAATATTAGCAAGACATGAGACAAAGAGCAGCTATAAGTTAAAGACACAGGCCAGCTGTGGAACTTAGCTCTTAGTCAAGGAATTAAAGGTCTCTTCTGAGAGAAATTACTCCTATGGAAAAGCAATGCAAAGATAAGTATGTAAGAATAGCTTCCAACCAGTTATTCATGACATGATCCACTTGACAAATTGACTGTCCCACGCTTTAAGTCAGCCTGAAGCTGTGTTACTACAACCTAGTCATGATTTTCAGTTTCCTCACGAAAGTGATGCACAAGTGAGATTCTTTGTGCCTTGCAAGTGATAATCATGTAATCCCAATTTAGTTCAGCTAGTTTCAGTGAAGTTTTGCTATTTCTTCTTATCTCACAAACGAAAATATTTTTTTCTGTTATAACAGTGAAAATTGCTTATAAATTCATCATATTAATTGATTATTTCAATTGATCTCTGTAGGGACACTCTAGTTCTGCTGCCTTCCAATGCAATCAGAAGGAAGATACTAAAATTTTAATAAAAGCATTAGAAGACAATCTCACTCAACCTTTCTTGAGTTTGCAAACTAGTCTGTCCTTTGTATGCCAGCTTAAACATCTTCCTCATCATTCTCTGGTAACCTTGTAATGATTAAGAAAATAATGTGGAATAATCTTGAAACTTCCTTCTTTCTTTCTTTCACCTAAATTCTTCCTCTGGCTTTATTCTGTCCTACTCCTTATATATGGATTTTCCCAGTGTTGTAATGCTAATGCAAGCATTAATACACTATAAAAACCTGGGTTCATACAAGAAGAGAGCTAAAAAGAGATACCAGGTCCAATTTAATATTCAGTTTCTGAAGCTATATGCTGTATGAAATTAATACATTATATGAGAGACCAATTAAGTCAAGACCTTTGAATCTGCTCACTCTTTTTTCTGTGCCCATGTGTATATTATGTAAAAAATTATCAAGTTAAGTCAAGAATTAGCTACCATACAGATGTTAGCTAACCAAACGTAACAAGAATCTGCTTCTACATACAAGACAAAAACCAAAAAGTCTAAATATATTTTGATTATTCTGAGAATTCATTTAAATAGTCATTTTTTTAAAATTATGCATTTATTAATTATATACACACCAAACAAAATAATTCTATTTTCAAAAAAAAGAAGAAAAAGAGACATGCAGAGTGAAGTACTCTGCAGACAAACCCTTAAAACCAAGACGAGTTTTTAGTTAGATGCCAGGTTGAGGAAATAGCTATAAGAGAGAAAAGGTGGGGATTTTAGGTGAGCCAAAAAATAATACCATAATTTATTTAAAATCTCAGAAGTTTTAAGATACACTGAATACATTGGTAGTTTTTATTCACATTCTGATATCACGTTAACATTCAGCTGAGTGTTACTTTCAAAAGCCCAAGGATAGAGGTTTAGATTTAAGAAAAGCCAAGATTCTCAGGTATTTGATCCCACAGTCTGATGCTGTGAAAATATGCAAGATGTGCAATAAAATTTTGACTTGTGTGCAGGCTCTGATTGATAGTAGCACCTTTTTCATACTGCCCAAGGATGACACTTCATTGTTTTCTGAAGCTTAAGAGCTTGGTAGACCTAGTAAGAAGTATACAAAGTCAGGAGTGTTTCAGTCATTTTAAGACCTTAAGCTGCAGAGGCAGAATGCATTCTCCAATTACTGCAGTGTAAAAGATGATGTATGAATGTTAATAAAAAGAAGTAACAGGAACTAAAGAACGTGGTAACAGTCTTTTCAAATCATAGAATGACTAAGATATCTCAGCATAAGAAACCTCCTTCAGTAAGAACAGTCTTCATGGCAGATCACTATTCTGCCTCCAGAATGGTAAGAGCCAAATGCTTCTAATAAGTACATGAAACCAATCCCAAGTCAGATTTCCACCATCTGTTACAGGGTTTTTATTTCCCTAAAGTACAAAGGTTTAGATCGCCTGAATTTTTTTATGCTCTTCCTAACAATAGTAGCTATTTTTACTGTCCACATAAATGTTTAATCCTTTTACTCTTCATTCTTAGTCTGACATGCTACAGCACAGGTCCAATTGTCAAGTGTACTGTATAAGGAACTACTCTTTAGATATAAAAAATGTGTAAACAGTTTAAACGTGTTATTTAATTCAACACATTTCCTCGTTCTTGTGTTACAACTTCAGTTAAAAGATGCCGACTTGATCTTTTCTACTTTCTTTTATAACTCCCAGTACATTCTGATTTATCACTTTTCTAAGCTGCCTTAATTATTTTTTCCATATAGCTTTTCCAGACATATATGTTTCTTGTCTCAGAGTCCCTCTGTGACCGTTAAATCTTTCTCAGATATGATGAACCTAACCTGAAATACCATAATCAATTCTAGAACACTACTGATTTATTCCAGTAATGTTATAACTTTCTGAGTATTAATTTTTACCCAATTTCCTCAGTGAAGATTTTCACTAACCTATATATAGCTCATTTTCCCAGTTGATCACAATTAATTTAGGTTCACTACTGAAGAGTATATTGTTCCAAAGTGTAAATTACACTGCTTTCATCAACAATGAATTTTATCTGTCACAGTGTCACCAGTTCACCTAACTGCAGAAGAACCCTCAGAAGTTTCTAGCAGTCTTTGTTAGTCATAATGTAAGTTATTTTACCTCACCAGAAAATTTTGATTTCTCTATGTTATTGTTCATTTCCAAATTATAATGAACATAATAAATAGCATCAGACCTAGGTTATATCGTTGGAGAATCTAAGCTGAGACAGCCTGAAAGAAGGAGGTTTTTAGAAATTACGTGTGTGATTTTAAATGACTCACTAAGAAGCATAATGGAATCCCTCATCCCATGAGAAAGAGACTAAAGAAAAATTTACTTAATCTAAAACAAATGAGAGAGAGCAGTTACACAACCACTGCCTGAGCAATAATAGAAAACACTTTTCATACAGAAGTCAAAGATGGTCTGCCTTAGGAAAAAAGGTGCTTTAAAGATTAGTAAAAATTAAAGACACTCCTAAATTTTTAGCCAGCTGTGCCAATCTACGTCTGAAAATGGATGCTCCTTCTGTCAGTTTTACAGAGACACCAGGTGAAAGGGACATTGTGAATGATCAGATTCATTCCCTTCCCCTGTCACAGCGACTGCACCATGTTAATCCCACCAGATACCTATTCTGATGTGTCCTAAAAACCACTAGGTATTTTGCTCCCACTTCTCTCTTTAAAAAGCTGTTCCACTGGCCAATTGCTCAGCAGCCAGGGACCTTTTTCAATTTTTATTCTACATTTATTCATGACCAGTTTTACTGTCATTAGGCATGACTATATTTGCATCATATTCAAACATTTGTCAATTACTTTCTTTGCTGGCATGTTATCAAAATATATTATTTATACCAAATATTTATACTATGAATTATGTATAGGTTAAGGTAATACAATATTGGACTATCTTATATATAGATGATAATTTGAGATTACCAGGAAGATCATAAAAGGTTCTGTTCTACAGATTATGCTCCTCTGCCAGCAAATCCATACTTTGTTTTGAAATTCCTGTCTGCAGATGCTCCAAAACCTTTGAAATATCAATAAATCAGCCTAATTCCCTGTTAGTGTTCTTTAGGATAAAAATTCTGTTTTTAAAAAGTTATTATTTTTGTTGGGGCTTTTTTTCTTCTTTTTATCTATCATCCATATAATGTTAGGTTTCATACTTTTCATGTTACAGTCACACAAAAATTCTACGTATCTGTAGTGCACTGTTCTTTCTTTATTCATATTCCCTATCTAATTTTTTTAATACAATTCTTTTTCTCTACTATATAAGTTTCCTTAAGGCACTTCCACTGAGGTTTCTTTCTTCCTAGCTCACATCTAAAAACACTGGTCACAGTCATCCTCTGCTGAACTAGCCCATCCCATGCCTTTCCCTACCTTTGCTGACACCAATCCCTAGGCTCCCAGTTTCTCATAGGGAATATTGTCAGGATGTCCTAAGTGCAGTATTTGCTCTGTCTGGTTTAAAATGCCATTTTTCTTCATTCTGATATACTTCAACTGTTCTTAAATCTTACAATTCTTTTTATAAATCTTGGAATTATCATTGCTGTTCAGAAGGTGTAGATGCCGCTGCCAAAAGGACAGTAAGTTTTTAGGGATTTTCTGGTTGTGGTTAAAGGAAACTTCAATGTACACTTTTAAAATATCAATTAAAAAAGGTAATGATTCTGCTTTAATTTTGGGTCATGAATTTTGATCCTCTACAGGCACGGGGACCCCAGTTCTCTGAGCGCTAGAGAGCCAAACCCGCCGGAGGCGAGGCACGAAGCGCTGACCCCCTGCCTAACGCCGCACCGGCACCGCCGGCACCCCGCCACCGCGTTCGGACGTTAGGGCTCTAACCGGCGACACCAAACAGATTATTTCTGCTTACTTGGAGCTGGCAGCCACCAGTCCCTCGCGGCACCTGCCCCCTTCGGGCGCCGCTGCTGCTCTCCGCCACAGGCTTGCCGCGGAGATTCCCCCAGACCCAAGGCCGCCTTCCTCTCGCCCGCTCCGGCGCTGTCCGGGGCTGTCCGGACCCTGGCATCAGGGCCGGGAGGGACCCTCACTCCCCCGCCGCGGACGGGCAGGCACGACGTGCCACCCGAGGGCGATCACGCTGCAGCGTCTAGCCCCGTTGTTTCCGCGGTTGCTAGGAGACGCCTGTGGCGCATGCGCGGGGAGCGCCGGGCCCGCCTGAGGGGAGCCGTGGGGGAGGATGATATCGCCGCTGGCGCTCTTCCCCTTCTTTCCCATTTCCCGTTTGTCCCAGGGCAGCGGCTTCAAGCTAGTTCGTTTGCCATGAATTTCCACAGTCCTTTTGGAGTGATTTCACCATGACACCTGCATTACTCCATTTCTTCACATTTTGTCCCAACTCCAGAGTGCTGCTGGTAAGGAATCTTCGAGGGACGCATTAAGTCATCAATACCCAAAGGGCACGGGTAGTGATGAAAAAATAAGTCAGTTGTTTCTCAAAGCTAAAGGGAAAGGCTACTTTCTAACCCAAAGAAAGCTATTTCTGAAAACTAATAAAACATGGAATCATAGAATGGTTCAGTTTGGAAAGGACCTTAAGATCATCTAGCTCCAACTCCCCTGCCACAGGCAGGGAAGCCTCACACTAAACCATGTCACCCAAGGCTCTGTCCAACCTGGTCTTTAACACCACCAGGGATGGAGTATTCACAACTTCCTTGGGCAACCCATTCCAGTGCCTCACCACCCTTACAGGGAAGAACGTCCTCCTTATATCTAACCTGAACTTCCCCTGTTTGAACCTCTTGTCCTATCGCTACAGTCCCTGATGAAGAGCCCCTCTCTGGCTTCCTTGTAGGCCCCCTTCAGATACTGGAAGGCTGCTATGAGGTCTTCTCTTCTCCAGCCTTCTCTTCTCCAGCGTGAACAGCCCCAACTTTAGCAGCCTGTCTTCATACGGGAGGTGCTCCAGTCCCCTGATCATCCTCGTGGCCCTCCTCTGGATTTGTTCCAACAGTTCCATGTCCTTTTTATGTTGAGGACACCAGAACTGCACACAATACTCCAAGTGAGGTCTCACGAGAGCAGAGTAGAGGGGCAGGATCACCTCCTTCGACATGCTGCTGGTCACGCTCCTTTTGATGCAGCCAAGGATATATTTGATGGAGTTCCCAATGACTGGGAAAAGGGAAATATAACCCCCATTTTCAAGAAGAGGAATATGGATGACCTGGGGAATTACCAGTCAGTCTCACCTCTCTGCCTGGCAAAATCTCGGAGCAGATTCTCCTGGAAGGCACGCTAAGGCACAAGATAAACAACAAGGTGCTTGGTGACAGCCAGCATGGCTTCACTAAGGGGAAATCCTGCCTGACCAATTTGGTGGCCTTCTATGATGGGGCTACAGAACTGATGGACAGGGGTAGAGCAGTTGATGTCATCTACCTGGATTTGTGTAAAGCGTTCAACACTGTCCCACACAACATCCTTGTCTCTAAATTGGAGAGACATCAATTTGATAGGTGGACCACTCAGTGGATAAAGAACTGGCTGGACGGCCACACGTGAAGTGTTGTGGTCAATGGCTCAATGTCTGGCTGGAGACCAGTAACGAGTGGTGTCCCTCAGGGATCAGTGTTGGGACTGGTCTTGTTTAACATCTTCGTTGCTGACATGGACAGTGGGATTGAGTGCACCCTCAACAAGTTTGCCGATGACACCAAGCTGTGTGGTTTGGTTGATACGCTGGAGGGAAGGAATGCCATCCAGAGGGACCTTGACACGCTTGTGAAGTGGGCTGATGCCAACCTCATGAAGTTTAACCATGCCAAGTGCAAGGTCCTACACCTGGGTCGGAGCAATCCCAGGCACAGCTACAGGTTGGGCAGAGAAGAGATTCAGAGCAGCCCTGCGGAGAAGGACTTGGGGGTGCTGGTTGGTGAGAAAATGAACATGAGACAGTTTCAGTGCGTGCTCGCAGCCCAGAAAGCCAACCGTATCCTGGGCTGCATCAAAAGGAGCGTGACCAGCAGGTCGAAGGAGGTGATCCTACCTCTTTACTCTGCTCTCATGAGACCTCACTTGGAGTATTGTGTGCAGTTCTGGTGTCCTCAACATAAAAAGGACATGGAACTGTTGGAACAAATCCAGAGGAGGGCCACGAGGATGATCAGGGGACTGGATTACCTCCTCTATGAAGACAGGCTGAGAAAGTTGGGGCTGTTCACGCTGGAGAAGAGAAGGCTGCGTGGAGACCTCATAGCAGCCTTCCAGTATCTGGAGGGGGCCTATAGGGACGCTGGGGAGGGACTCTTCATTAGGGACTGTAGTGATAGGACAAGGGGTAACGGGTTTTAACTTAAACAGGGGAAGTTTAGATTGGATATAAGGAGGAAATTCTTTCCTGTTAGGGTGGTGAGGCACTGGAATAGGTTGCCCAGGGAGGTTGTGAATGCTCCATCCCTGGCAGTGTTCAAGACCAGGCTGGATGAGGCCTTGGGTGATATGTTTTAGTGTGAGGTGTTCCTGCCCATGGCAGGGGGTTGGAACTTGATGATCTTAAGGTCCTTTCCAGCCCTAACTATTCTATGATTCTATGATCTTTAGGTCATTTCCAACCCTAACTAGTCTATGATTCTATGATTCTGGGCTGGGAGCACAAACTGACAGATAATGTTCACTTGGTAGACCAGAACTAATAAACATAGAATCATAGAATGGTTTCAGTTGGAAGGGACCTTAAAGATCTTCTAGTTCAAGGCCCCGTGCTACATGCAGGGTCACCTTCTACTAGAGCAGGTTGCTCAAAGCTCTGTCCAACCCGGCCTTGAACAGTCTGGATGTCTGTCTAAAAGTTGCCATCTTCACATCTTCCTTTTTTTTTTTAACTTTTTTTTTTCTCATTCCTGTTTCACTATCTATCTTTGGTGCATTCATTGGCAACAAAAAAAAAGAGTTGAAAAAACCATCTGCTCTTGGAAGAAACGGATAAAACAGTTATACGACTTAGAGCAAGGCGCAGGCAAATCTGTCAGAGCATCACCGGCTGTGGCCCTTCTGTAAGACACCAGCACAGAGCTTTGTCAGAAGGCCAAAAGACTTGTCTCCTTTCTATTATCAGCTCTGGGCTGATGGAGAAAGCCATGCTGTACAGATAATTGTGCTATTTTCAGAGTAATAATTCATTGTAGTATTCTGTTTTGCCTGCCAGGGCTATTTTGGAAGAAATACTAAGCCAAATTCTGAAATTAAATAACATTTTCTATCTTGAAATGCAGCTTAATTGCTATCAGCAACTGCAGAAGTAACAGGAAACAGACAAATATAATAATTTTGTGGCCTCAAAGTCAGGTAATAATAGGTAAAGAAATTACAGCTGCTCTCAGCTCTCTCCTGTGATTCCTTTTAGTCACAAATCTCATTGCTTTCTCCCCAGATTTCTTATGATGTTGCACAGCAAGTATAAATTTAGTTCTATTTTTATAAGCCATATCAATCTGCTGAGATCATAGCACAAACAGATACTGGCCTTACAGTATGATAAATGTGTACTGTCGTAACAGAAGACTTGGTGGGTCATTTTTAGGTGTAAGCAAACCCCAAGAAGGTGTCTCATTTCACTTTTAACATCACCCCTCCACAGAAAATTTATAGATCTATAATCACCTTGGAAGGGACCTTAAAGATCTTCTAGTTCAAGGCCTCCTGTCACTGGAAAACAACTGCGGTGAAAAGTCAAGGACCATTTATACTGACCAGTGTATCAGCAGGCAGGAGAAATCACACCGAACTTTGATGGCCAGTTTATAACTGACTGACATTCCATGAAGTCTGGCCGATACATCTGTCATGATTGCAATGGTTAGTAGAGGTGACTACTAACATTGGCAGGGGAGAAAGGGAAAAATTTTGGAGTAGGTTGGTAGAGGCAAGTCACCTGCTTCACAAACAACTTCACAGATCTTTATTTCTCTAAACTGCAATGGTGGGCAGGTGATAGAAATGTAAGAGATAAATTTAAATAGTGAAGGCAAAGATTTGGTTTTAACTCTGTGCTGGGTCTGATTTGGATGGAGTAAGTTTTCTTTGTAGCAGTTTATGCGTTGCTGTGTTGTAGGTGTTGCTTGATGTTATCAAAACAGTGTTGATAGCACAGCAATGTTTTAGGTGTTGTTAAGTGGGTTTTGCACAGTGTCAAGACTTTTCTGTTTCTCACCCTGCCCTGCCAGGTAGTAGCCTGGGGGTGGGCAAGTGTCTGACCCCAGATGATCAAAGGGCTATTTTATGCCATATAACATCAGTCTCAGCAATAAAGCTGGGGTGGTGGTCCTCCCAAGGTAGCTGCTGCCTGGGGACTTGGCTAGGTATTGGTCTTCTTGTGGGAGGTGGTGAGTGACTGCCTTTGTCAGTTGGGGTTTTTTTTTAACTTTCTCTTCTTTCATTTGGTAAACAGTCTTTATCTTGACCCATATTTTTTTCTCACTTTTGCTTTTCTAGTTCTTTCCCCCATCCTGTGAGAGACTGGGGGTAGTGAGCGAGTGAGTGAGTGAGCAAGCAGCTGGCAGGTGATTAGTTGCTGGTTGGGATCTACTCTCCCCCAATGATTTCCATGTCTGGAAAAGCTTTTCCTTTTCTTCTCTTCAATAATGGTAGTTCTTATGGCTATTTCAAACATAATTCTGGCAAAATTTCATTGGTTATGTCTTACTTAAGCTGAGAAATTTTGGGCTGTTCAGCCTTGGAGAAGGCTGCGTGGTGACCTCATAGTAGCCTTCCGATATCTGAAGGGGTCCTGCAAGGATGCTGGAGAGGGACTCTTCATCAGGGACTATAGTGATAGGTAAAGGGGTAATAGGTTCAAACTTAAACAGGGGAAGTTTAGATTAGATATAAGGAAGAAGTTCTTTACTATGAGGTTGGTGAGGCATTGGAACAGATTGCCCAGAGAGGTGGTAAATGCTCCATCCCTGGCAGTGTTCAAGGCCCAGGTTGGAGAGACTTGGATGATATGGTGTAGCATGATGTGTCTCTGCCCATGGCAGGGGGGTTGGAAATAGATGATCTTAAGGTCCTTTCCAACCCTAACTATTCCATGATTCTATGATTCTATGATTTATTTCATGTGAATTGTCACATGGGAGACCTATGACAATGCAGAATCTGTATGAAAGAAGAGGAACATGGTAACTAGGTGCATGATCACCGTGTTCCAATAC
The DNA here is from genome assembly GCF_033783945.1 of Neopsephotus bourkii. Classification (NCBI taxonomy): domain Eukaryota; kingdom Metazoa; phylum Chordata; class Aves; order Psittaciformes; family Psittacidae; genus Neopsephotus; species Neopsephotus bourkii. Next base: position 13,576,836 of record NW_026900570.1, read on the forward strand.
ACTCCTGGAGCAATGGGCTCAGTTATCCTTGAAGACTAAAGTGTCTCTCACTGATGGGAAATGAGAGGGTAGTCTGAAATTCACAGCCAGTACCTTCTCACAGATTCTGTGAAGAGTATGCACCTGTATTGTGAAGCAGGCAGACAGACAGAAGGGAAGAAGGACAACAGCAGATGACCAGGAGAAAGATGAGCATACTCTTCCCTTCCCAGCACCATTACTCATGCCATGTTTTCATCTCTAACCTTCGGGACACAGAAGAACCTCCAGCTGTGTGCTTTTGTGGCATTTTGACTCCACAACAGGTGAGATTTGAGCACATCCCTTTGTTCCTTAGTCCAGTATTATCTTCTGTTCAGTCATGCGCCTGAGAGCTAAGGACCATGAGCACACTGTGGGCACCTACCTCTTCCATAGTCTAAATAAATGTGGTCTTATCATTCTGTGGAAATGCATTCTGCAGAGATTATCTTTTCTGACTTCATTTATCTGTGTTTGCCATGAGTACAGGCAATCAAGCACTGTGTGACAGCCATATAATTGCAGTATTTTTGTTATGTTTTGGCACAATCATGCAAATATATCAAGAAAAAAAATTAATTTAATTTTATGAAAATACTCTAAGGGTGTCATTAAGCAACAACAAACTAATAAGGAAGCAAAGGAAAGGGAGCAATGAGGAGCACAGTTACAAAATGTCATGAGAATTCACAACTGACAAATAGTCATAAATGACAGAAATATTTTATTGAAATATAATTTTTTCTAGCAGCAAAAATACAGCATAATACAAATTGTATTAAGGATAGAAGATTATGAAATTCAAGAGCTTTCTAGAGACTAAATACCTAATAAAGTGAATAAGAACTTTATTAGCTACAAGTTTTAATGAAATTTCATTACTTAGCTTTTGATAAAGCCACTACAGAATTTATGTATTTTCCTATGAAGGAGCAAGGCCAAATATCCCATCAATTTGATTAAATTAAGGCTTTTGCAAAAATAAATCAAGCACGGCTTAAAAACAAATTTGTGAGAATATTGCGAAACAACATTTTAAATATTTAATTCCAAAAGGGACTTAAATGCATATGCTACTGCTAAATCAAAGTACTTGTTGAATTTAAGTGTTGGAAATTTGCATGTTGAGGTGTTTGAAATTATCTTTCTAGTGATTCTGAAAGCACCACTGGGGGAGTCATATCTCATTTCCTGAAACATCAGAAGTGGAATTACTATTTGCTGGATTGCTTCTGTGAAATAATTCTTTTTTCCATTAAAAAAAAAAAAAAGAAAATCACTCATAATTTATGCTTTATGAAATACCTGATGACATACAGTACAAACAGTCTTGTCATATAACTTGTTTTATATCAGTCTCAAAAGACACTTGAAAGGAACTTTCCTTTTCTGACAAGAAGCAGCTGGCTTAGGGAGTGATGAATTTACAACATATCATCTTGGCATTTCAGTTTGCTACATTACTTCACACATTAAAGTCCTCAATATCAATGTAAATGGACCTCTTTCTCTAGGAAAAAAAAAAAAAAAAAAGCCAAACCAAAGAACCCAGCAAAATGGGAACCAACAAAGAACAAGCCTGTCATTCTTTTGGCTTGCAAGTGAGATTTGTAAGTCTTCATCTTTCACAGGCACCCTGCCTGCACCAAGTGTACGGTGTGGGAGTGTGCCCTCCCAGTGTAGCTGTATTCTCTAGTCAGTTTTTCTTCTAGACCGCATTAAAACTAAATTAATATATGATTACTTTTAGCAAATGTATTAATCATACTTTGCAAATGGCAAATCGCATAGCACTATCATTTAGAAACTGATGACTTGCAGCCACAGCTTATGCCTAGATCTACAGCCTAGATCTCTGAGTGCTGGTAGTGGTATAAAACATCAGTGCAGGTGTGCATATGTACTTAATTTCTTCAGAAACACTCAGAAGAAGACAGGTGGTTCAGCAGTGAAAGTTTTAAGCCAGCAGTTGAGACCATAGACTTCCTCTATAATCCCAAATAAACTGCATTAAATGAAACCAATCTGATTGTTTAACTGGAATGACCAAACACCTTAGTATTTATATACTTGAACTTTTGCCTATGAAACTTCTGAAGTCCTCATCAGACACAGTGTTTTGAGCTGAAGTTCATTAAGGTCCTCAAATGTTGTTGCTGGAGCATGTAAGCATAACAAAAAGAGGAAGGGTATGCTTAAGTGGTGGCTGGTCAATCAATAGGTGGCACACTTGTTTCTTAGGGCATATGTATCCCAAGAAAATGAGACTGTATTTTAAGTCACCATGACTATCACATTTTTTTGTTTTTAAAAACCAGTAGGCTATGAGTGACCACAGTAAGCTAACATAAACAAACATACAAGTGTGGTTGTTATCTGAAGTGGTATTTGAAAATTGTAGATGTAAATCAGGGGTATTATGGGATGTCTGTAAGGAAGGGATAACTAAGAAATCACTTTTTTGACCTTGCAGCTAACACAGGTCACATAATTCTGGCTAAATATTTTCCCAGTTTCTTATCAAATGTATTTTAAAACATCACTTGTTTTCCCAAGACATAGATCTTTTTCAAGGTTAAACTGAATTAATTCGCTGGGATACCTTTAAGTTGCATCCCAGAAATGCTAAGTTTGGTATTGGGTGTTCTCAGAGGCCATAATCTCTGGTGCTGGTGAAGGAATACATAGATTGTGTTTCAAAACCCCAAGATTTTTCTTGCCCAAATTTCAATTTACAACTTCTGTCTTCAAAGATGAAACATTCTGTTTCGTGTCATCAGGACAAATTGTGCTGTAGTGTTTCCATTCCTATAATCAAACTTCTGAAGACTTGCCAAAGGCTGTGCTTCAGCAAGAAATGACAACTATCTTGGATTTCAAGGCTAAAGTCACAAAATATAGAAGGTAGTTTAATGAATACTTTTAAGTCGCTTCAATACTGTAGCATTCAAAATGGAATTTTTTCTCAAAGTTTTTGCTCTTTAATGATAGATACAGATTTCTCAGAATTTCAAGTTTCAGTCCCTTCTTTCTGCTTCTTTCTGATTCAGAGGGGAAATTGAGCAATTTTTTCACTTCAGTTCCTCCTCATTCATTTTGTAATTTACACAACTCTCTCAACTCAGAAAACAATACAGAGTACAGAATTACAGTTTCATTTTCCTTTTGCTTACTGTGGAACTATTAAAAACTTGAGGCAAAATAGGTCTGCAGCTGAGAGAGAAAGAAGAAATCCTCCATGTAGAGATATTTTTTACATTTTTAGTTTGGGAATTAGAAAAAACACAAACATTTTAAAGCTTGAAGTTATGCGCTCAAGGCATGCAAATAAATTTTCCTGAGAAACATACTGTTCGGATGAAAGTCCCTTTCTTGCTGTGATTTCTTTTTAACAGAAAACACCCTTTTATGTCTAGAAAATAAGTTCAGAGATCATAAATTGTATTTAAAATTTCTTTAAACTACCAGTCTATATATTGCTTTTAAATAGTATTTATCACGTTCCTTAACTTAGTTGGGCTACCTCTGTCTTGTGCTTTGTTAAGCTGTGAGAGTATGTTAACAGTACATTATTACTGGAATACTTTGAAGTAAGATATGTGTATTTAGGGATACCTAAGTATCTTCAAACTGTTTTCTTTTCTTTCCCCTCATAGTCAGGGGAATTTCTGTAAAACTCAGAGCACCTGTTTGTTCCCATACCCTACTAATTTTTAAGGAAACACTTGTTTTAGGGTGCTTTTGCCAGACTCAGGCTAGATATGAGAATCCAGCATCTCACTGGCCAACCACTTAATGACCCTGTGGGTAACTTGAAAAATGCTAGTGCTGCTGCCTCTGAAGCCTGTTTGTGGTGCCAGGCCTTACTGTTAGAATGGTGTAATTCACAGCTTGAATTAGAGCTAGATATAGATGTAGATCTATCAGACAAGCTCTTTTTATATTTTTGTTCCTATAAAAGCTAGGAAAGAGGAGCACAAAATGTGAGATGAGCTGTGCTTTAGGTCAGTGACCTTGAAATCCCATGGCAACGAATGAGGCTCTTGTTTTAACTTGAAATTATTTTGAATTTCACACGTTTCCTAGCTTGGTCATTATCCAGTTCTTGTTTGACATTATTTGTGTTGAAAATTACTGTGGCATATTGTCAGCCTACCAAACTGGTACCTATTTCTGAATATTAAGAAACTGGTCATCAGCCCAGTCATTTTGGGTGTTTGGCAGAGTGCATTAGGAGTGATTGGTAGGGCATCTGCACAAAGCTGTGTTTAGCTTAGGATACTAAACAACATGCTAAGTAACATGTTACACAACACAGCCTTCATCTTCTGCTTTTCCTATGGTCCTCTAATGGATCAGTTTTTGCAGAAAATGTGTTGTGGGACACCACACGATTATCACAGGATTGAATCTCAACCTGTAAAGTCTTGCAAGTCATCTGATATGAACTAAAAAGATAAATGCAGCAATTGTGTATTTCCATAGTGTGTACCTCACGTCTTCATTATCCAGTCCAGGAAGCCACCAGAAAATGAACAATTCTGTACTGAAAAGCTGTTTTTAGGCCGCTGGTCTCCTTTTCCCCTGTGGTTACCTGAAATAAGAGGTGCCATCACATCTACATCTAGCCAATGCAGAATTACTAGCCAGTGTCTAAATACCCTTGGTCTGTATGATGTTTATATATTTTCTATATTGTCTTCCCTGTGACATGTGCAACTGGTTAACATTCAGGTTCTATATGCAGACACACACTTGGAAAATTTCCTGTGTTTCAAGACATTTCCTCTTTCCACAACAGCAGAAGTTTATTTGCTGGTAGTTCAAAGCCTCCACCCAGACAGCTCTCTCCAAAAAACCTTTCATCCCTGGGCTACATTACTATTTACTATTTATATTACTATTTACTATTTAACATGTTGTTTTATGTGCTACTTTCTGTGCCTGCTTTGGATCCTCAATCCATATCCTTACTATGACAATCCCTAGTATCGGCACCTACGTCTAGGTCCCAGAGCCTGGTAGGCATGTAGCTCAGTTGCTGTAAGATCCAGCTGTGCCTTAAATTTGGTAAGTCTTAATGTTTCTTGGTTTTGGAGAGTCTCTTGCTCAAAAAAATGGAGTTGGTGGCTTATTGCATTTGTGCTGAATTTATGGCATCTGTTATGCCCATGCATGACTGAATTTTAACAAGCTCTCCTTATGTGTCAGCTTCTTTAGTGATATATAGGTTATTTTTTTAACAATGTAACTGAAAGGTAATAAGAGCTAAAGGTAATGCTTGGGGACTTAGAACAGCTCAAGCAAAAGGGTAGAAAGTAAGGGATAAGCAACAACAATAAAATAATAGTAGTAAAATAAGCATAGTGAGTAAATAGCACTGGAGTTAGCAAGGGGACTAAGTGGAATTTGCCCACCCTTAGCACCCATGATGCAGCATGCTGTGCTGCTTGTGATACACATGTTTAATTGCACCAATCTGTCTCTCTACAGACTGCACCTGCATCAGCCTCGATAATACGGAGTCCTAAATACTGGGATTTGCTTGATGATCTCCACAGCAGTTCTGTGTGGCACTGGCATTCCATTGTAGCTATGAACTGCTGCAAGCCCTAGTAAAACAGGAGCACATGAAGCACCCGACAGAGAAATAGGATAAGTTGGGGTTTTACAGTAGTTTTTTGTAGGTTCTCCTAGCTTAGCTGAGTGGAGGAGCCAGCACCGATTCTGAAATACATGTTTGTGTTTATGATTGCAGTTATTTTAAATCTTTCCCAAAATTACATTCTTTCATTTTTAATGTGCACTGCTATCTCAGAAAGCTTTGCTTGCATATGGTTTTACTGTTGATAATCAGGCTGGTGTGATGTGTGTAACAGACACTTATCTTACAGCTCTATCTAATTTGCTCTTACAGGAAGTAAATAGGGTAATTGCTTGGGTTTGGGGCTTTTTTTAGCATTCACTGTGCCAGGAACGAAGATGTGGCAGGTAGACCTACATTTTATTCTGAGCTCTTTTTATAAAGATGTCTGATTGAAGGTGTGCTGGATTTGTGGTTATTTACTTTCTAAACATTTAAATCCATACACTTGCTCTGCTTTTTCTTGCTTGCTGGTTGATTGCAGTTGTGTGTTGAACCTTGCAGAACTTTCAGAATATTTTAATTTTTACTTTCATCAATTTCCCTTGGACATCTTCTAGTCTACTAATATCAAAATGTGTATTTAATGGCTTCGTATATAAAATTAGGCAAAGATGACTGTGGTCATTTTTCTTCCGGCTCAGCTCAAGTTTTGAAACACGTATTTCTGTTGCAATAGCTAGTCATGCAGCCTATGCAGTTAAGCAACGGGTTAACTTCCTTCTCTCCTTGTGACAGTTTCTCTGTTGCTATAGATTAGCAGAGCTGACTTCAGCAGAACCAGATCTATTTCCAGCAGAACCAGATCTATTTCCAGCTATATTCAGGATATGGTCTCTTGAGCTATATTAGAATTAAACAAACTTGTTCAATTAGCAACAATTACTTTTGACAGTGAAAGGATAATGGAGGATTTTGCTCACAGGTGTCTGTCTTTGATCTTAGTCCACTGAACCATTTAATGATTCTATTTGGTTTGGTGCTGCAAGCCATCAACTAGACAAAAACAAATTAAAAAAAATTAGCTGTATAATTTTCAGAGGCCTGTGTCTGAGATGCGAGGGGCAGGGGGGAGCCTGAAATGGATTGCTTGATGACAAAGCTGAACCATGGGCAGCCAGAGAAATAAATCAAAGGATGGTATTGCTTATTCTGTTGGATTTTCCTGTGTTTGTGCGGGAGGTAGAGACATACGCTTAGGATTAAAGGTAATGTGCCTTTCAAACAAAATGTCATTCTCTGGGGTTTATGTTTTCTGTTCTCAGAACTCTTGAATTCAACATTGAAGTCACTAGCAATTACATGGAGGAAGATAAATCTCCCTTCAGGTCTTCCTGACTGGACCTAAAAAATCTGGATGCAACATTTCCCCAAATGACAGCTTGATACCACTTCTTATCTCTAGCTAGCTCAGCTCTACTGCAGTGTTACAATAGAGTTGCTCTATTTTCTTCTGTAAATATACACTAAAAAAAAAGGGCTCAGAGTAACACGGGTACTGAAGAACAACACAGGCATACTGACATTCTTTTTCTAATGAGTATTATTTCATACTTGACAGGCATATTGATAACTAAAACTCTTTTTATGCATTTTCAAGAATACTCCTTTCCAGTGTCTGTTTGCTTACTTCACTGACATGATCAGTAAATCTGTGCACAGTAAGTCATAATGAATCATGCTTATTAGCAACTAATATCTGATAAGATTTCAAGATTATTAGAGAATAGAAACCACTAGTAAGGATTTATATATTCATATAAATTACATTTAGAGTGTTATTCATAATATTCGCTTCTATCTTTCTCAGAATAATGTGGAAGGCCTATCACAAAGATTAACTATGTATTTCTGTTATGATTCTGGCAGGTTTATCAGAACAGCATATTTCAGATTTCTGTAAATTATAACAAGATATGACAGGCAGGCTAGATAAGAAAGGATAAACATCATGAGGAAAAACTGGAATAATTATATATTGTACTTGGTTAAGACAGGAATCTTGAGGGAAAGAACAATGAGGAAAGACACTCTAACAGTTTCAAGATCATAGACAGTTTTAACCGAAGATTCTACTTATTTTTCACTTAGCAACCATTATATTAGTTGTGGCAAAGAGAGATCAAATGGAAACAGAAAACAGTAAGCTCTTTCACATTGCAGGAGACTGTAATGGCTATTGTAAATAAAACCTACCCATTTTTATTTGTCCCTTTCATTGTGCTAATGAAACTCTTGCTTATAAAGGGTTTCACTTGGCTATTGAGCTTTCTGCCTGTTTAGAAATTGGCTGGAACTATATAGTTGTATTGTATGTTTTAGCACCTGTTGTTATGGTCATTACTCAGGGATAGTGACAATTGCCCTTTGGTCTTTTGTACATGTTGTTCTTTCCGACTTCTCTATGGCTCATTGTCTTTTGTGCTCTGAACCTGTCATCTTCCCAGCCTGAATAATTTTCTCATTGTAGGACTGCCTCATCAGTATTTCTCCTCTATGGAAGTGGTATATTCAAAGTTGTGAGGATTTACAAAACTATCAAGATCACTTTCCTGAATGACACAAATGATACCATTACTAAATATAATATAGAAGGATTTATTGCACTGCCTGCTTTATAATGAACTGCAAGTTCTGTGCATTGTACGGTATCAGATATCAGTGCTCTCAGGTTCCATTTATTTCAGTACCTGTGAGAATGTTGTGCTAGGCCAGAGGACGTACTGAGTGATGGACTAACATGAAGCTGGGGAACTGGGCTGCATCCAGAGAGCATATCCCCTAACAGGACCTCTGTGAGCAGGCAGCTCCATTAGGATGGCGTGAACTTGCGACAGCTTCATTCCTGCTCCATGATCTCATGCACCAAATGAAAGGATCTGTGTAAATGATGAATAAATGCATGTGTTGGATCCCCAGCTGCAAGAGAATTCCAGGCAGGAGCCAACTTCATGAGCCCCACAAGCAGTGTGAAATGCTTGGCAGGTCGGAAGTCTAAACTCAACGACAGAGTGGATGTGATTGCCACAGACTAGCATCTTGCACAATCACTCACATCTTTTGAATGAAAGAGATAGAAGGCTATAACCACATTGCGGTTACTATGGCAGAAGCAACATACAGCAAGAAAATTACCTGAACACCATTGTATATTTTCAAATTCTCTACTAAGGGAGGACAGAAAATAGTAATAATAGCAAAAAAAAAAACACCAAAACCCAACAAACAAAACCACACAAAAAACCCAAACCAACCAACCAAACAAAAAAAAAACAACCAACCAAAACCCCCCATCTGATAGACTGTTATAAAAAGTCATCTAAAAGCAGGAAAGAATCCTTTACTGTAAGTGCAATCACAGGTTAAACTTTATGTCAGAGTACTTTTAAGAAGCTGTTCATAGCTGTCAAGTTCAACCTGTAATTAATATATTGTGCTGAATAATGATCATGTGGATGCATTTGGGGGTATTCTGGTGAGTTCAGTACACAAATGTTTTGACTGATATAGACAGTATTATTACCTCATAGTCATCTGGTGGGCAAGGCTTTATATAAATTTTATCAACACTACATTCATTTTTTTTTCCCATGCACTATGTTTGTATTCATATTCTTCACCTCCTTCCAGTAACGAGTTTCAAGCACAAAAAAAAGTGAGAGAAGATACAGGAAGTGACCAGTGCTTATTTCCTTTGAAATGAGAATCAAATCCACATCTCAGTTCCAGTCAGTGGCTTTGTGTTCTGTTGACTGTGCAGTTTGAGGCCCACTCACAAACATTTCTAACTCCTCATTATGCAAAGAATGCATTAGAAAGCTAACTTATTAGCTATATTGCTAATCTTTCCTTATTGGAGCTACTGTTTGTCAGACCACTTTGAAAATGAGGATTTTTTTCCTGTTTATGTAGTGATCCTGAATTGCTTTCTTACTTGGGATAAGATAAACCAAATCTCAGGTTTCAGACAGCTGATCGTGAGTTCAAAATGGACAGAGGCAGTACAAAAGGAGATGTCATTATTTGTAGTTTTTATTCTGAAGACATGAAAAATAGAGTTGTTTTCTAACAAGTGCTTTCGCTTCCTCTAACAAAGTTGTAGACAGATAGCTGAAGACAAGTATCCCAGCACTTGCAGCTTGATATCCAGCTTGACTGGTATAATTCTTTAGAATCATGTTTTAAACATGCTCCAAAAGAATGGAGGAGGATAAGAGACAATCAAAATGTAGCTCTTTCCAGTTAAATACATCCCATATGTCTATCACATCTATGGGCTGTAACTGATAAACACATTTGGTTGCTAGTTGGAAGAGCAGTAGGTGATATGCTCAAGGGCAAAACTTGTATTTTTGGAGAGGATTATAGGTTCTTGTGCCAGTGATGGCAGGGACTAGGCTTACTTAACACTGGAAGCCCTTTCCACTCCGGTGTGCCAAGTACTGATTCACCTAACATTTAAAACTGAATACCTGATGATGATCTTTTCCCCTCCCACTCCCCCCTCTTCCCCAGAATTGTTACAATTTTATTTTAATATTTTCAGTGTATTTTGTAGGGTCAGCTCCTTTGTTATTCTTATTGTTATTGTAATTTTATTATTTTACAACTTATGTGCAAACCAGGAACTAGGGGCTCCAATTTAGTTACCTGTACATAAAGGTACTCCATAGCTTTTCGGATAGCTTGAAGGATCTCAGACATCCTCAGGAAGCAGCTAAATGCAGTGTATTATTGGTTCTCTTTTATAGGGCACAGCTAGAGGCCATGTGGGTATGCAGGAAGCTAGAACATATCAAATGGCATTACCAGGTGCCTATGTAGAAGTATGTGAATCAAAACTTTGTGATGGTTTGCAGATTTATGTATCTACATAGAGCAAAACATCCTACAGTCCTCTCCAAAAACACGATCAGCAAAACCCCTAAAGAATACTGGACTGAAAAACAACATGAAGATTAATTACGATCCTTTGCAATATTTTTATTGTTGCTATTGTTCTCATGTCATGTTAATGACAAATTTTCAAAACTTAGCTAAACACGTAGGTTTCTGCCTGGTGGAACTTTGAAAAACATCTAGGCAGGATAAATATGCTGCAAGGGGGCACATCTGTCACTAGTGTTTCTAGAAATGAGACATTTACCCCTTTTAGACATTTAGAAAAGAGCACAGAATAATAGAATCATACAATTGTTTAGATTGGAAAAGACCTTAAAGACCACTGAGTCCAACTGTAAACCTCACACTGCCAAGTCCACCACTAAACCATGTCTTTAAGCACCAAATCTACATGTCTTTTAAATGTCTTCAGGGATGGTGACTCAACCACTTCCTTGGGCAGCCTGTTCCAATGATGGATAACCCTTTTGGGGAAGATTTTTTTCCTAGTATCCAAGCTAAACATCCCCCGGTGCTACTTGGGGCCATTTCCTCTTGTCCTGTTGCTTGTTACTTGGGAGAAGAGACTGAACCCCAGCTCACCATATACCCCTAAGAGTGATAAGGTCTCCCCTGAGCCTCCTTTTCTCCAGGCTAAACAACCACAGCTCTCTTAGTTGGTCCTCATAACACTTGTGCTCTGGACCCTTCCCCCCGTATGTCCTGTAGTATCTGTGGGAACCTATGTATTTTGAATAACTGCTGTAAATATATAATTGAAGGTAAGCAATTTCTGAGCAAAGCTCAGATTAGAATTATTAGGGAATATGTAGAATATCAAATCATTTTAAAGAAAGGGTGTGACAACCACTGTGACCATTCTATTTATGCATCATCTGGCTGCTGCTTGAAAAACACCCCAACAGAATAATTGAACTCTGTGTGGGAAAATGTGGGAGGCTGGAAGGTGTTTATGCACCAGTTCAGAAGGTCTGGTCACGGTCTATGATTTGCCATGCGGATCTGCCAGCACAGGCAGATCCTGGTGGCAGAATCTGACAAATGGGCAAGCAAATCCGCTGTGCTGTGGGGGGAAGATAAGCAATGCTGTGATGGGACACAAAAAGGCAGTAATGTCAGAATTGTGGTCAGGGAATATCATAGCCACTTGTATTTTGTATATGCTCAATTGAGGGGGGGGATATGTGTAACAGATGGCCTGAAAACAGCGGTTTTGAATTAATCAGTACGCAAGATTATGAGGATATAGATGACTGATTTAGTGTATAGATGCAGAAAAGCTAGATATGAAAAGCATTACAGTAGTAGGAGTAGCAACCCATGCACATAGGCTTAGAATTTAGTTAGAAAGGATTTCTGCAGGTCATCAAATCCAGCCTCTGGCTCAAAGCAGTGGGCAGTCCAGTTAAATTCAAAACCAACTTTCAAGATGCAGTGGGCAGTCCAGTTGAATTCTGAGTATCATCAAGGATGGATTCCTACACTTTCTGGGCAATCTGTTCTTTTTAAGTACCCTCACTGAGTTTTTTTCTGCATCTACTCAGGATTTATTTTGTTACAACCTTAATGTTGTCTTTTCCCTGTGCAGCTCTGAGGACAGTCTGGCTTTACCCTTTCTGTAAGCACAGTTAGGCAGTTCAAAGCAGCCACTGGATTCTCACTTAGCCATCTCTTCTCCAAGCTGAAAAAACCCAGATCATAGAATGCCAGGTTGGAAGGGACCTCAGGGATCACCTGGTCCAACCTTTCTAGGCAAAGAGTGACCTAGACTAGATGTCCCAGCAATTTGCCCAGCCCAATCTTAAAAATATCTATTGTTGGAGAATCCACCACTTCCCTGGGGAGATTATTCCAGTGACTAATTGCTCTCAGTATGTTCTCAAAAAAGTTTCCTCCTGTGTCCAGTTGGAATCTCCCCAGGAATAACTTGTGCCTATTACCCCTCCTCTTTTCCATGTGACTCCTTGTAAAAAGAGAGTGTCCATCTTCTTTATTCCCACCCTTTAAATACTAGAACATGGTGATCAGGTCTCCCTGAGCCTTCTTTTCTCTAAACTGACCAAATCCAGTTCTCTCAGCTTTTCCTTGTACAGTAGGCTTCCCAGTCCCTACCATTTCCAGCCTGTCCACATCTTTTTTTGTATAGCAGGGACTGAAACTGAACACAATGTTCCAGGTGTGGCCAAATAGCTCAAATAGCTCAGTATGTTATGTTTCTGGTCCCTTAAACATCCTGGTGACTGTCAGCAGGACTTGGACTTGGCCCAGTATGCCCATGTCTGTCTTGTACTAGGATTGCCAAAACTGGACATGAATGTCGAATAGAGTGGACCACTCACTTTTGTTAGCCAGCTGGCTATGCTGTTGCTAGTGCAGCCTGGTATAGCATTAGCATTGCTGCTGCACACATATCCAGAGCCACAGAACATGGAATCTGCAGGGAAGTGGTCTTTGTAACTCTAGTTGCTAAAAACCATTACAAAATTCCCAGATCCCATTAGGGCTGGTTTATATCTATCATGCTGTTGGATAACTCATTTAAACAGACAAAGAGTTCTCCTAGCTTGGTTGAGTACCCTAAATTGTATAAAGGAAATGCAACTTGAGCACTGTAACTGCAGTTCTCAAGGATAATTCATCAGGTGTTGGGTGGTTTTTTTTGCTAACAAAACCCCACAATAATGAATTCTGAAGCATACAATGCAAGGACATTTTATGCCTCAGGACATTATACAGCCTCAATGAAAAAATGTGCATGAATTTCATATACAGTGCATAAATAAAAAGCCAGATGTATTTAAATCCAGTTTACCTGAAGTCTAGTATCTGAAAATTCAGTAGGTCCATCCATGAATAGAAAGAAACAAATATTTTGTTTTCATAAAAGTTCTCCATATAGATGTATAACAGAAATTTATCAGTGAATATTATGACTGAAGTTTATCTTTTGTAACTTACAGGATACACACATAAAATATGTGAGCAGCACAGTATAAGTAAAGGTGATTATTTTTACAAGATGCAGGAAGAATCATATATTAGGCTTGTTTTTCATTTACAGTGCTATCATGAAACTGTTGAATGTCTCTTGAAAGATGTTAGGGACCCTCAGTTTCTACTGTAGCACTTTGTCTTTAATTCTAGTATGTATTTTAAAGGAGTGCAAGGGCTCTTAAGATTCTTGAAATATTGTAATAAATGTGCTTTAAAACATTATATTTTTTCAATACAAAACAGATGGTACAGATCCATGATATATACAGAGAACTTAATCTAAAGCAGCCTTGATCTGTGTCTGTAGCCCATCCACAATTTATTTTCCTTTGTAGGTTAATTCTATTGCAGACTGAAATCACAAGGCAGAAGTCAGAGATATGTGGAAACCTTCCTTTCCGCTTTTTAAATTCTGACCAATAGATACATTTTGTTGCATCTTTCATGTTCCCTTTTGAAAAGGATCATGGAGGATGTGTCTTGGACTTTGCATCAGATTAATTTTAGGCTCTATTGTGATTTCCTCTTTACTTAGCATTTACAGTCTGCAACAGCAGAAGTTGCTATGCTGTTAGAGGATGACCTTCTGATGCTAGCTACTTAGTGCACTAGTACACATTCTGGAAGTATATGGCTCTGATTTTTTTCAGTTGTTTTAGTTTTGATTAATGTAAGCATGAAATCAGAATCAGACCACCAGAATTATGGTAGATTTGAGTTCACTTACATATATTTATATTTCAATGACTCTACTTTTAATACTAGGTGATATACAGAGAGGAAAAAAATAGAAAAAAAATAATCGGATCTAGAGTACATTAATAAAATAAAACTGCAATTGCAGGATTTAAATAACCCATCAGTAAAGCTGTGTGATGGAATTTAACTCTTTAACTGAGCAGAGCTATGAAAACTGGCAGCCCTTCTTAGGCCATTTCAGGGTCTCCATAGTGGCATGTCCCTCACCTCTCCCTTCTTGCAGCCTCACTGTCAGCAATGCTATAGAGTTAAAGCAACAGAGAGTTGAACATAAGTGTTACAGTGTAGAAAAGGTGATAACAATGCATATATTTTTTAAAATGCTAAAGTATCTATCCTCTGGTTAGCATGACTAAGCATCAGAGGTCACTGTCTAATGGCAAAGAGCACTCTGCTGTGTTCACATTAGCAAGTGATTTGGTGCAATAAAAGGAACAGTTAATGAAGTAAACAGCTCAGAGGCCTGTACATCTACATTATATGTGGCTCAGGGGTTTTACTTTGGAGCAGTTTTAATTTGGTCCCCTGAAACACAATAGTTACCATCATCACACATATGGTCTGAAGCTATCTGAGGCTGTATTTAAGTTAGCAAGTAGGGTGCTACAAGAAAAGCAGGCCTGCAGAGCGAAGCAGCTGATGCTGAGAACCACATTATAAGTGTTTCAGAGGGCTTACTTCAGATTATATCTCAAATGGTCTTATGTACTGAATGTCCATTAGTTCATACAGCACATTAGGAAAAGCTCTTGGAGTTTCACCTACAAGGAATCCAGTTTAGGCTCTCTGAGACCCCTCTGCAGTGTGAATTAAAGAGTAAGTGGGACAGCCAGGACAACAGCTTCAAATGCACACTTGTGATCTGATCAGTGATATAGATACGCCCTGAAAAAGCAAGCACTGTTACAGTCTCCTGTGTCCCCATTAGGGACTGAAGTGCCATTGGTGGCCATGTGGAGCACAGCCACAAGGTTAGATTTCTCTGGAAGGAAATTTCTCTGAAAGTTAGTATAAATCCTGTTCTGTAGACTGCACCGATGAGGACTGTCAGGATTTGCATTGCCTCAAAACACAACACTAATATAGATGCAGTTGTAGCCTTGATTTTGTGGCAGAACATTCAGTTCTTCTTGGCATCCAAAATGGAGCTGGAGCAGACCACGCCTCTGCTCTGGGACTCAGGAGGCGAAGAAAAGAATGACAGGAATTTCTGGATATGAGTTTGAAAATTAATCAGTGTGCAGTCATGACAATCCAGTACTCTTACAGAGCCCTAGGCATTCAATGAGATGACACACCAAGCAAATTTGGGCTCCATAGAATACCATGGTGGAGGAATTTCTCTGGGCTCCTGAGCCAGTGTTCCCTCTTCCAGCCTAGAAGATCAGGGGCAATGCCCCCTGGAAGGCAGGCAGTGCTTCATTCCAGAGTTCTGGAATTAGTTGTGTTGGGGGGGTTGTTTGATTGGTTGGTTGGTTGGTTGATGGTGGCTTTTGGTTTGGTTTGGCTTGACTCCACAGTTCCCATTAGGTATAGAGTAATTTCCAAAGATCTTCAGCAGCTCATGGGGGGAGGTCACAGGTGTTTAATAGCCTAGAGCTGTAGTCTAAACATGTGGGTTTGAGTTTAAGAAAGGCTATTATAGCTGTCACTGAGAAGACAAAAGACTTTCATTATAAATTCTGTTTCTTAGATACCCTTATAAAATGTTATAATATAATTTCAGCTATTTTTCAAATATTTTCTATCATTCTTTACACATTCTAGTTTGCTCCAAGAAAATGTAAATGACCACAAGAACCAATAGAAATAAATAAGAGGAGTATTCACCTCACAAGCAAGACAAATAATCTTCCTGTATCAAGCCCAAATATTAAAATTTAACTCATTATACCTTTTAACTAAGGAATGCCATCGGTAAATTGGAACGTTCTAGGCCTTGTAAGAGACGTTAGAGCTATACAACAGAAAACTGTGTATAATTATAAAAAGTAATGGACAGAGAAAACCATTGCAGTGTCAGTAATGATGAGTAAGTATTTTTAATTTTATCTAACTGCATTTTCTTTGATTCCAGATTGTTTTTTGAAGCTTCAGACTTCAAGTGCTGCCAATAAAGTCCTTCCTCAGATTGTATTCCCAGTGATGCCACTGAAACCATTTCAGACTGTTTATTAAACTTGAGAAAATTCTGAAGGCTAATTCTGCACTGAAATCGAAGTCATTAAGAACTATTAAAAAAAACTTTGATTTTTGACCCATGCTGTTATTTAGAAATTATTTTACAAACTTGTGCAAGAGAACTAAAGAAAGATTTTTAGCAATGAAAATGTTGTATCTCAATATTTTTTGAATAGTTAATGCAACCTCTTGAAGCATTTTGTTTTGTTTTGTATAAATCTGCACTTCTGCCCTAATGTTTGCTGTGCAATAATTCTGTTTTCTTCTTTAGTAGTACATATCTGCCCCATCATGAGACCTCATTCACTCTGAAAAGGAGCAAATAATTTGTATACAAGTAGTGACAAAACTAAGCAGAGAAATGCTAAAGCCAGAAACTAAAGTTGCTGCAAAACCGTAATCTTATAGAGACCTGTTTTGCTCACATACAGTGCTCTATAAAATGATCTTCATAGAGATCCTGGTGTTTTT
Source organism: Neopsephotus bourkii (assembly GCF_033783945.1). NCBI lineage: Eukaryota > Metazoa > Chordata > Aves > Psittaciformes > Psittacidae > Neopsephotus > Neopsephotus bourkii. Next base: position 13,593,808 of record NW_026900570.1, read on the forward strand.
CCTGTGGAAATTAGCAGCAATATGTTGGTTTACAAGAACTCATGATTAGATCTAAGTACTAAGGTAATTATAACAAAGGTAGGCTTTAAGTAAAACAAAGAAAAAACTAATCTGTTGATTGATACAGTATGGCAAAGTGTTTAACCAGCTCACTTATTAATGGCTGTCAGCTAATAAACACCACTTTAATTAGTTGAATCAAATACCTTATTTAGAGTGGTGATAGGTGAAATTATAAATGTGCTGTGCAAGATGAGTATGCTCATGCTTTCCTAGACTCCCAGAGCATTAGTGAGGTCAGGACAAACAAATCTCAGAACTATGAGGCATTTGCTTTACTGTTACACCCACCCCCATCCTCTCAGAAAGTTCAACCTTGCACAATTTATTTATGAACTTGCCCAGTAGCTTCTTCAACAGAAAACATCCTACATCCTATATTTCACATACCATGAGCGCTAGGGAACGATCAGCTTTTGTAGTTATTACAGTGAAAAAGTTACTACGTGCATACAAAGCAGCATACAGTACGTAGGTAGGGCAGATATTTGCAGGAGGCCTGCAGGACTGATGTGAGTGCATGTGCTGCACATGCTGGCCTAATGGTACAGGAAGCAAGGAAGGAGGGATAATCTCCACTTAAAACAATGTGACAGAGACAAAAGAGAACAACTTTGGGGATCACCAGCATAGGAGAAATTTCAGAAGCTTTTATCTTTGATGAAATGTTGCTTTAATTGTTTCTCTTTGAAATGTGTCTCATTTCCAATGGCTGTTTGTGTGGAGAAGGAACAATGTTCAGCACTTAATGCATTGGATGGAGAGATCTGGGATTTATCTATCTCTGATTCCCTGGGTGACCTCCAGCTAATCATTTCCTTTGCCTGTCTCAGTTTCCTTATCTATATAGTGGAGTTAATAATCCTTTCTATCTCCCAGTGTGTAGTGAAGTTAGACAATTCAATTAATAGTTGTAAAACTAATTTAGCTTCTGGGGCAGAAAGTGATAAAAAACTGTAAAGAATAATTCATAAATGTAGTAAGCCATCACTGTCCAAAGCTGAAGAATAAATGTTCTGCTTCTTTTTTTTCCTTACTTCTGGTAACTTACTTGCTTTCTCTGTCTTTTTTCATGCAGCATATTTGTATTAATGTAGTGATATCTTTTCATATGGAATATTAGCTAACTGCTAATATCAAACAAAATTAAAGGTGTGGGACATATTCTTCTGTCCTGGGTTTAGCAGTAGCATTTTTCTCCTTCTTGGTAGCTGGCGCAGTGCTGTGTTTTGACTTCCAGCCTGGGAACAGAGCTGATAACAATGATGTTCTGGTTTGGCCAAGGACTTAAGTGAGCCTCATGCTCTGCCAGGGAGGAGGGGAAGCCAGGAGGAAGCAGAGGCAGGACACCTGACCCAAACTGACCAAAGAAGTATTCCATACCACAGCACGTCATGCCCAGGATGTAACTGGGAGTTACCCGGAAGGACGCAGGGTCTTCTGGGTCAGACTCGGTTTTCAGTGGGCGGTATTGTAATCTCTTCCCTTGTTATTTTCTCTTATCATTGTTGTTGTTGGTGGTAGCAGTGGTGACTTGTGTTGTACATTCTTGTCTCAACCCAGGGGAGTTGCATTCTTTCTATTCTCCTCCCCGTCCCTCCAGGCCTCGTCTGCTTCCAGCCTGGCACCACTCACTGGGAGTGAGTGCACAAGCTGGCTGGCTGGGTTTAAACCACATCGTCCTTGGTAGAACACTGCTGATTGTAAATCTGAGGTTGAGACCCACTGAACTGTTGGGTGAATTCGGCTCGGTCTTTGCTGCATTTCTATTTTTTTGAAACCAAAGGAAATATTATCAGGCCATGGACTGCAAACAGTGTTTCATACTGGCAGTAATTTAATATATTTTGATTTCCCATTGTAATAAACATATGTCCTGAAGACTGCTGGAGTGATTAATTTAAACAAGTCATACATAGTTTAAAGCTTTCAGTTTACTAGCTAGCTGTACAAGCTTCTGTACAAGTACACAAAAATCCATTGTGTCCTTAAATTACTGCTTCTCCACACACAATTGTGTGTATGGAAGAAGGGCTAAAAGCAAGCACAGCATTCTGTTAGCTGCATGGCTTTGATATGCAGGTTGCAATAAACAGTAATTCGGGGCACACTCATGGAAACTGACTTTACCTGAAATGATATAAGGCTTTACAAAAAAGATTAATAGAGTTATTGCAGGGATATGAGGGATGAGAACATGTTAGAAAAAACTCTTCAGAAAGCCGAGAGAACAGTATTGCAAAATTTGTGATGAAAATCATTGAAATTCTCCCCCTTCCTCCTGAAAATGTACCAGTTATTAGCTGTGATATTTTTTTCAGGATAAATGTATTATGCTTCTTCACAACATCAGCATAATCCCTAGCACACCATGTCTGTGTCTTCATTTCTTAGAAATGGTCTAGACTATCAGTACATTAAGTCTGCTGATGCAGAGCAGGTCAACAGTAATGAGGGGTTGCTGGATCTGCTGAAGTTCCTTGGTTTCAAGCTTGATTCCGTATTAGCCCCAGGCTCAGGAGATGATGTTTTGTAGGAACACAGGGTTAGGTGTAGCCTCCCATCTATGAAACACCAACTAAAGTGGCCAGAATGCAAAACCTGCTATGACCAGTTCTAAGATTCAAGTGGCCTCCTATATAACAAGCTGAAGGATGGACCTTGGTGACAGAGCCTTAAATCCCTGCCAAGGGACTTGCATCATTCCTCAGCTTTGAGACACTAGAGCAGAAAGAAGACAGATCACAGGAGTGGCAGGAGAAAGTCAAGCAGTTGCATGCATCCGACACTCACTCATATGTCAATAGAAGGAAGTAATCTGCATTCCTACCATGGTGGTTGGTTTTGTCTATAGCAAACAGGTATACAACATTTCAAATACCTGGTTTGATGAGAACACAGGGGTACCTAATTCATTGTGCTACAAGTGTGCCCTATAGGTCAGCAGATGTTTGTGAGGCCAGGCAGAGAGAAGCACAGTTACGAGAGTCAGATGATACTTTCCCTTATAGATTTTTTTTTCCAGTTACTTTTAGCTTTGCACATCTCTAGCAGTTTGGGCTGAAATTGTCTGTCTTGCATGGAAAGAAAGATTCAGACAGTCAGTTTTTTCCTTCTTGTAAGACTTGTAAGTTCTTATAAAATCACAGATTACTCATGTTCAGTAGAGAAATTTGCATTTTGAAACTAAAAACTGTGGGGAATCTGCTTTCTCTAGTGTGCTCATGTCTGACAGCTCCCAGGATTGCCAAGACTCCACAAGACCTACCTCCACAAAATCAGTGAGCATCTTCTTGCAACCTGAGGACACAAGGACAAAGCTGAACTTTCTTTATGATGATCTACACTTCAGAAAAGATGAGGTTGATCTTGAAGCTGATCCTGTTCTATGTGAAATCCATTGATTCCCGATAAGATACATGGAATTCTAGGCTGAGAAGTACTGAGAACTGAGAATATTTTACTGGGAAATTTGTGGGTTGACTGCAATCTTGCTCAGTGCTTATATGGTTCCTCAGGCATCTACCCCATCAGTGGACAAAGATAATGAACCAGAAAGCACAGTGGAATTGGAAAGCATGGACGAAAAAGACAACCCAGTGGGCAAATGGGAGACTGGCAGTTTAAACCAGTGATGGAGATTTACTGGGGTCAGAGTCTCAGAAGCCTGTAGAGCAGTGATCTGTAGAGGAGTATGAGGTGGTGATGGCAATGAGAAGTGGAGAAGAGGACTGCGTAAAAAGAGACTGAAGGAACTGCCAAAAAGAGTTCAGGAACCAATAGGAAGAAGGAGCCATTGAAGCAAAATGGCACTTCCTTTTCAGAGACTGGAAAAGAATATGAAATTTTAACCCTTCTTTAGTCGCTGCCAAAACCATAAATAATATCCATACAAAGGTGTGTGTCCCATCCTGTTCCATTCTGTTGTCAGTCCATGTAGAGACAAAAACGTTATGACTGCAAATTACTAACTTAAATGGCAAGTGTCTGGAGTAGATCTAAATTCAATCACCCTCTACTGGTCTGTTGCAGGTCTCAGTAAGAAACTGGTGAGTTTTCTGACTTTTCAGATTACTTTTCCAAACTTGTCTCATTAAAAATTTACAATTGAAATTATTTGTAATTTATCTTTCAAATCTTCAAAGCTAGGATTAAACTGAATCTACCCTACCCTCTTCTTCCTCTTGACATATAGATATATATGTATATACACCTTGTCATAATCTATATTTTTCATGAAACAGTTTTATTTATCTGGTCCCCGGACGGATAGTATTCAACTAATGAGCAGCCTTTCAGTCTCCTTCTTGTTCTTCTGTTTACTTCTTCTGTTGGAGCAGTTCCACCTTGTATAAGTGAAATATTCATTGGGTCAGAGACTGGCTAAGTACCCTGATTGCTCCGGTGTTCACATGAGATGTGGGAGTCAAGGCTCAAGTCTTTATTTCAAAGACTGATTAACTATTTATATAAAATGGAATAGGTACAACTGGAGGGAATGAGACCTTTTCCTCAGTATCCATTAGACCAGATGGCAGGGCAATTGCAAAAGAGGTGTGACTCCAACACAGGTGTTGGTCAGCAGTGGGCAGAGTGCAGATTTGGGCTTTAGTTTTCTCCATCACACCACAGAGCTGTGACTACTAGGCTGTTGGATCCTTGGGAGAAGGCCAGGTGGTTTCGGTCAAGCATTTCATTCTTGTCCAAAGTGACACAAATATTCCTGCAAAAGCAATTTTCTTTTTTTTGACTAATAAATATTTTATTATAAACCAGTATATTCAGAAAATCTCCACTCAGCCCTATAAATAACATTCCAAGTCATGGGTATATCTGGTTGGTTGAGGCAGCTACTGCACCTCTGGGGCAAAGTTAGGTACAAGAAGAATGAGGGTGGTTACAATAAAGCAGCTGTATTCCAGTATAATCATGAAATTGGGTTGGGGGAATCCCCTAAAAATTCTGTCCCAATAGAGACTATTCTATAAACTGACAATATGAATCAGAATACTAACGTAACTTTAACTATACCAAAATACTGTGAAGTCTTGGGGGTTCCCCCCCCTTGAAAAAAGTACTCTAAATAACACTCTAGTTGCCAGTACAGATAGGTGCATGATCACCCACTGTAGTATAAAAATGAAGCACATATTTTCAAAGTCATAAAATGAAAGCATTTGAAACAGAAGTAATTAAAAAGAGATCCAGTACACTTCCTGTAAGGAAATTTATTTCTCTTGGTTGTAGCTTTGTCGTGTCCTTATTGTTCCCTGTAATAGGAACCAAATGCCAGATGCCTGATAGCATTACTGTTTCTAGGTTGCCTCATCAGAAACAAATCTCCTCATGTGTTTTGGTTTTTAGGGTTTTTTTGAAGCAGGCTGATCTCTCTTCATAGCCAGAGCTGAAGTTTCCTGTGGCTCTTCTATAGCTTATTTACAGATAGAGGCTCTGGGAGGGCTTCATTTCCCCTAGTTTTGGATGGCAACAGCAACAGGTCTCTGCTAGACCAACTCATCCCAAACTCCTTTTATATTCACCTGAGAGGAAACGCACTTTCAGGGCATGGTCTGCCTGTCCTGCCATAGAACCCGATGACTGGATCTTCAGTTCTTAGAAAGGAGTCCAGATGACTCATTCAGATGAAGAAGACAACTATTCTGAGTTAAACAAGCAAGCAAACAAACAAATAAACCTCTTTGGTGATTCAAATCTCCCTATTCTTCGCTTTTCTACACATTTTAGAATCAATGTGCTTCAAAGCTAAAAAAGTGAAACTTTTAGAGAATTACAGACTCCCAAATTTAAAGGCAAGAGGCAAAAGGGGAAAGAAAAAGAGCTTGAGGGAACTGTTGAAGAGACATCAAGGTTCTTTGAATTATTAAAAACAACTGCATTTCTTTAGATTATAATATCGATATATTTAGTTTCCAACACTTCCAAAGGAAAAAAAGAAAATAGGTCTATTTGAATAAACAGATTCAAGAGCATAGATACATTATATTGCAATGTTGATTTTAGCCATGCTATACCAAGAAAAAGAATGAGTAACAGCAACTCACTGCAGTGACTTGTTTTAATTTTGCAGATCAGGGCATCCTTTAAATGATACTTGCAGAGTATGTACTGTATGAACTCAGAACATTAACAGAAAATATCAATCAAATTATATATTTCCGTGCATGAAGTCTGAAGTATGATATGCTTCCCAGAGTACTTATTTTCTATATCCAGTAAAAGGAAAAATGGAGAATAATTGGCATCATTTTATGGATATAATGGGAAGCTTTGAAACTGCATCAAAAATTCCTGGAATAAGAGGTTAAGTAATTGGTTTGACAAGTCAAAGAAAAAAAGTTAAATTTTCTTTTCTGGTATTTTTCTTTGATACTATTTCATAATAGTTTTCCATTTCAACCAATCTCTTGAAAATGGCAATTCACTGAATTAATCCGATCTCAAGAAAGCACAATTTAATCTGGGAGCAGAAAAACTATTGAGCTTTATTGTAAGCTATTAAAATAATGCCCGTGGTGAAGAACAAGATGCCCCCAATCTGTACGAAGTGAATGGTGAGCCCAGGTGCGCAAATCCTACAACTATTTGATATGAATTTTCCTTTCTAATTTTTGCTTTTGTAATACCCATTACCCAGCCAGGTTTTAAACAGACCAGAAAACTATTCAGAACCATCAAACTTTCATAGGAATTTGCGACATAAATGTAAGTTGAAGATATGATTCAGATAATTGGGTTTGATCTCAGCTATCATTGTTATTAGTTCATTATCAAGTTCATTAGTCAATCAAATTACAGAAATGCAACTAAAGTCACCTTATAAATGTCAAGATGAATGTTAGACAGCTGAAATGGTGACATTATTAAAATGCTTTATATGAGGGCACTTTTTGTTACAGTAAGATGTTTTCTGTCCACTGAGACAGTTGTGACTCAATGGTACCTAATTTTACATGTAAAGAAGAACAGAAAGGCTGCAGGGGAAACTGAATCTCAGTATGAAGATGTTATGTAGAACCTCTTCAGCATTTCAAGTTGCACACTTACGAGTAATTACTTCATATGTAACTTGATACTATGTTCATGACTTTCGATGAAATTAGGTTAATATGTTTATGTTTCAAACTCAGTGTTTATTTTCATATATTACTAGAACCCCCTAATTTGGGGATGAGGGAGTTAATTCCACCTTCATTATCTCATTTTCTACCCATGCTGAAACAAGCAGAGCAGCAGCTCTGCTCTTGACTGTAAAGTGCTAGAGTTTTTGATTCTGCTGGCACATTTGGAAGGCTTTTGGACCATTTTGCAAATTATAGTATAATGCAATACCCTAGAAGAAATAATTATACCCAGCCTCTGTAAGCCAGGAATTGAATTCGAAAAACTTGGGCCTTTTAATTTGGTCACATATAATGTATGAACTGCAGTTCTTCCAAAGCTAATGGAACCAGAGGGAGCATTATGATTATGACTCTCTTAATATATTTTTCCATTTAAAAACTGGGGTCAGACTTGAACAGAGCAAAAGGATGAAGTATGATTTAAGCGCTACAGACCAGCGTACAGGATAATATGAAGTAAAAAACACAGCATACGAATAACTTCTCAGTGCCACTGCTTGCCTGAGTATCTGCTCCTTAATCTGCTGTTTCAATAGCAGTTGCAGGTATGGCAGGTAATACTGACTCATTCCTTGCTTTTTTGCAAAACTCTCAGAAAGAGTAAAACATCATATTATTGGTGGTGGTGGTGATCTTTACCATTTTTATAAAATAAAACATGAAAAAGCTACTTTGTTTCGCTATGTTTAAGGGTGATTCTGATCAGTTATGTACCAGTACTCAGATTTTTTAAGCATCTTTTCTTTTGACACCTTTGTAGCCAGCACTGTAGCAGGTTCCTGTATTTTGAGAGGTAAAGGATATATTGTCATTTGTTTAGTAATATTGAGTTGTACCTCCTTTAGCCATTAGCACTTTTTGAATTTAATAGCAATATTTGGAGAACAAGGTGTTCCAGTTTGGCCCTTTGCAAGAGAAGGAAGTATTCAAGCCTCTGAAAGTCAAAAGACCCAGCAATGTTTCAAAGAGTACAAACAGGACATGGAGGCAGCATGACACACTGCCTCTGAAACTAAACCTGTGGTGTTATCACATCATGTGTGTCCTGGGTTCAGCAGTAGCAGTCATTTTTCTCCTTCTTAGTAGCTGGTGCAGTGCTGTGTTTTTTGACTTTCGGCCTGGGAACAGTGCTGATAACACTGATGTTTTTAGTTACCGCTCAAATGTTCAGTCTGACCAAGGACTTTGTGAGTCTCATGCTCTGCCAGGGAGGAGGGGAAGCCGGGAGGAAGCAGAGACAGGACACCTGACGCAAACTAGCCAAAGAGGTATTCCACACCACAGCATGTCATGCCCACTATATAAACTGGGGGCAGTTACCTGGAAGGGCTAGATCACTGCTCAAGTTGGGCTGAGTATCAGTCGGTGGGTGGTGAGTGGTTGTATTCTCTTCCCTTATTATTTCCCTTATCATTATTATTGGTGGTAGCAGCAGTGATTTGTGTTATACCTTAGTTGCTGGGCTGTTCTTATCTCAGCCCATGGGAGTTACATTCTTTTGATTCTCCTTCCCATTCCTCTGGGAGCCGGGGGGGAGGAAGGGGGGGAGTGAGCATGTGGGCTTCATGGCTGACTGAGTTTAAACCACTACAGTGTGACACATTTAAGATGCCATTAATCCCAAAAGGAAGCTGAAATTTCCACACAGAAGGAACATTTTTATGATACGTGATTCTCAAAATCAGTGAAATTACAGTGAAATATGTCCAAATTTCAATTCCTAAGGCAAAAGAGGGGAAGAAACAGGACTCTGCAGTTCACTGGAGGGGCAGTCTCAGGTAGGTATCACATTATTTTATTTCATTCTCACAGATGCTGAGCAATTAATCCATACCTTTAATCATAGCATAATGAGAGAGATCATGAGATAGAGAAATACGGTGTTCCAAGAGAAACAGAGGGCTCTTCAAATTCTTGTTGACATTTTCTGCATATCCAATAGCAACCAGGAAAACTCCAAGTTGAATACAGGTTTACTGAAAGGGAACCCACTCCTAGAGATGGCATTTTAGAGGTATACTGCTGATGAGTTGGCTCCTGCCTACTATAGCCAAAAGAAACCTCAGAGCATGCCCAAGGCTGTGATACCTAAATAAATTATCCTTGCCTGCCTCCTCCCTTCTCTCCTATGCTGGTGTTGTTGCTCATTTGATCCACAGAGTACTTTTTCATGGACAAGCAGAAAACAAGCAGAAAAAATGTTATTTTCTTGAACTGGATCACCCCAGGTTGAGGCATGTACCGGTGGTAGCACAAGGGAGAGAAAGGAGAACAGGAAGGTAGGGGTGAACGGTGAATTGTGGCTAAGTTGTGATAAAATTGCAGCATAAGTGAAAGTTAAGACAAAAGATTGGTTGTAACATATTTTATACTTGCAATTATGGAATCACAGAATGGTTGAGGTTGGAAGGGACCTCTGGAGGTCATCTGATCCAACGCCTCTGATCAAGCAGGGACACCTACAGCCAATTGCCCAGGAAAGTGTCCAGATGGCTTCTGAATATTTCCAAGGAGGCTTTTCTTCTGTAATTACATCAAGAATAAAACTGTAATTTTCATATTAAGTTTTCTAGAGGTCAAGTGAACTCATGTGAAGCTGACAAACAGCATATTGCTTCCCTGACAAGAATGAGTATGGCGAAGTGGGTTTAAAAGAAACGCTTTGAGTGCCTGCAAAAACAGTGCAGAAGTTCGGTCTCCCCTTACATGTAAAAGTACTGACAGCTGAGAACTCCAGTTTAGGAAAACTGTTTCCAGGGATCTAGATTTTATTTCAGACAATCTAGATTTTAATCCAGGAATCCTGAATCAAGTCCTTCTCTACCACCAGCAGTTAACCCTGTAGATAGAATTAGATCCACTGCTGGTTGAGCAAAATTCAAGCGGAAAGGGCTGACCTTGCAAAACACCATCCTTCCTGGCAGGTAGGGTAAGTGTTGGTGTTGACATCCAACAGATGTCAATGAAGCAAATGTCTTCTACAGAGAAGGGGAGTGCATCAGAGAGGTTTTTTTTTTTTTAACTGTCTTTAAAAAGAGGTTATGTACCATCAGGACAGACATGCAAAATAGATTGTTTTGCTTCCAGCCTGAAAGGGGAAGACCTGACAGTTTTTAACAAAGTGATGGCAGACCAAGTCATAGATTATGAACTGTTTAAGATGGCTGTATTGAACAGTCATCCATCATAGCTAAAATGCCTTGGCTGAAATTCAGATGTCCCCAAAAATTAATAATTTCAATCATGTAAATCGTCTCATAAATTAGATGACTCTTTAGAAAGTGGCTAAGGGGGTTGAGGATTAAAATGCATTAGTAAACCTAATTGCTGTGGATCAGGTCTGCAAGGCTTTTGACAGTGATGTGAAGAAAGAAGCTTGAACTTTAGGCTTGAAAAGTCAACAGATGAGGCTTTTTATCATGTGAAAAACAGTCCTTCACTGAGTAAAGAGGGCTGGGGTAGGGCAGTGACTATGGCCAGACCATGCCAGGAAGAGGGCCCTCCTAGCAGGCATAATGCAGTACCTCTCGGCAGGAGGCAAGCATGGGGAGAGTGAGCACATGATACCAGATAAGCCCATATTGTCAGAGACACAGCTGGCAAAGGCTTGTGCCCTGTTTGCCAGAAGATACTGATTCATGTTCCTGACTGCCATTAACTTGCACGGCCAATTTATTCTAATGTCCCAATGTCTGGTTTCCCCATCTGCTGAAAAGCAGTTAATTAACAAGTCAACTATAATCTGTTCTATGCTATAAAAAGCTAATACAATACATAAATGTCAAATAATACTAGCAATGTCTTTTGGGATACTTCATAGAACTTTTCCTAAAATAACAATAGGTTCAGCCTAGCAAAGGACAAATGTGTTCTGTCAGCTAAAATACCAATCTCTTTCAGAAGAAAAAAGCCCAGCAAGCAAAATGTCCATTTTGGAAAGGGCCAAAATACTGGAAATGTCTCCCTAGCAGGAAGATACAAATGCCCAAACCAGCCATTTCTAGCCTTAGAGGTGGGAGGTGCATGGTTTTATTTCATCACAGACATTCAGGCTGCCTGTGGCTTGCTCCCTCTTTTCCCTTTTCCTATTGCAGCAGTGTCCCATGGCATGGTCACCTGCCATGCACTGAGATGTGGCTGTATGTGACTCCATAGCAGTTCCAGTGCTCCTTTCCGTTTGGGCCTTTCCTTTAAACCATTCATTTTCACTTCCAAGGCAAACATGTTTATACCAAGGCCAGTGTAAGCAGATCCCAAGTCACCCTAAGGTGCTTTGGGCAAAATTCTCCTCAATTAGATTTGTTCTCCTGAGTGCAGATCAGAAGAACCAGCCCTAAGATGTCATTATTCACATTTTCTTCTCTCTAGGTACCAGCTTGAAGTAGTTTAACTGTAGGATATCTATTTTTCAGGTATCTCAATTTTTACCTCCATGTTTTTTGAAGTGCACTTTTACTCTAATAATAAGTATATAATCAATTACATTTTTCCACTCCTCAGTTCCCTCCTGTGTGTACATTTGGTGTGATGTCTCTGTACTGAACTGGTTAAAATATTGTTACAGTGCTTCCCTAACAGCTGCAGTGCGGATCCAATCTTTCTGAAAGGACTCTGTGTGTTACCAGCACTCCTTACTGAGGTCTAACCCAGCTAGTTTACCAGGTGAAGTCAATGCAGATGTCATTTATGCTGCTGAACGTTTAATACCAGAGAAAAAAACAAATAGGCAAATTGGAGGCTGAGTTCTGAGATAGATCATTACTTTTAATCTTGACAATTTTCACCTGGAAATCATGGAAAGTAAGTCTCCATACTTATGGACCATTTTCAGGATGAGATTGTAAAAACTAGAATTTTCCACTCCTGTGGAAATCAGTTATGAAACTCACGGACAGTGGTGGAGCTTTTATAAACTAAACCTTTTAACTAATTCAGTCATCAGCCTTAATCCCCTATGCTCATGTTATTTACACAGCTGTAAATTTTCACCTCTATCCTATATTCATCTTATATTTAACGTATCTATCCACTTTGTTAGACTGTTGCCTAAAACTGTTAAAGCACAATTCTTAAACCACTTAAATGTGAGAATAATCTCAGGGCTGCAATTGCTTAGTGTCTCCTATAAATTGCTAGCTGTTTTTTTAATGATTTTTTTCTCTTTTCAAATTTATTATTACTGTTTTCATAATTGCTTTTTAAGTATTATAATTATTACCTAACAAGTGGTGTAGTAGCTGGAAGAACATTAAGAATTTAGTATATCATTTCCTTGTGTACCAGCTGGGATATGCTAAAGCTAGACAGCAGGTACTGTCAAGGAATGGAGCCTTGGGGATGGTGTTTGTGGTACTCCTAAAAAGTAATGAAGAGCAGTGGCCAGTGTAGCTTTCCATGGATGGAAGACAGGGGATTGCATTTCCCTCTCCAGCTTATAGGGACTAACCACAGCACAGACCATTAATTCACCATACTCTATATTCTTTCATGTGCAAATACTATTTTCTTCATAGAAACCAAATTAACGCGTAAAAGATGAGATGTATTTTTAAATACTTGCTCATGCAAAAGATGCTCAAACTTGGCTTTTTTCCTACTTTTCCTTAGGGACTAATGGAAGTAACAATATTTCAGACTTACTGAAACGCCTAGAGAAATATATCTTTCTCCTTGAGAGATCTGTTTCAAGCTAATGCTGCTTTCTGCAAGTGAACATGACAAAGGACAGAGTCAAGAGGAACCTGGTAACTGATAGAAAATATCCTAGTAATGGATGAGAAAGCAAATTAATAAAACCCTGATGTGATAAGTCATACAAATTGTTTCTCTGCTCTGAGCGAAAGGGGAAACATGGCTTGCTGTTTGACAGAGTAGGTCACTTTGATGGCATACTTCATGAGACCTGCTGTCCCCAGCAGAAGCTATGTGATTTCATTTATAAGGTAACGCTTGTTTCAAAAGATCAGTCTATTCACGCTTTCTCTACTACTCCTTTTTAAATATCTAATCTAATGCCTCAACCGCCAAAGTAATTTTCTTGTCACAAAGAGCATGCAGAAGAGGGATGAAAACACCCACTGCTTCCTCCCTCCCTCTTCATTATATTATTTACTTGTCTCTCCTTCAGTTCCCTTTTTTGTCAGCTCTTTTCTGCAACAGTCCTTCTTCTTTCTGGCTGGTGTATTTATGTATGTGTGTCTGCATAGTTGTCCAAGCTATAAATGACAAGGAATAATATTTTCTTGTAATTTTTTAATGGTGTCTTCATACTATTCTTTGGTAGTTAGGTAACGATTCTGAAAAATAGATTCTGCCTGCCAGTTACTGAAAAGAGCTGACCTGTTTGCCACATACAAGAATGGCTGAAGCCTCTCCTCTGCAACATTCAGCAGCCAAAATAGTAGAGAAAAGGATAGGCAAATATGAGGTTACATGGTTACGTTTACTGGAGTTTTCCCTGCTTTGGAAATAGAAGAGACCCCACAATCTGCCACAGGTTTTCTTTCCTCCTCCGCTTTCCCTGCAGGAACCTGAACAGAAACCATGTGTTCTGCAAACTGCGAGCAGGACGGAAATGGTTTCCTTTCCCACCACCAATATTTAAACATGTATGATTTTTACTTTTGTTTTGACAATTTTCTGTGAGCAAATATTGGTTCTAAACAGAAAAGTAGGGTCTGCAGCAGTAAGTATGGTGTTGGTCCAGTGTCACTAATACTCTGACAGCATTCAGCATAGTCTTTAGGTCTCGGAACCCCTTCCCTTGCTGTGGGGTAGTAGTTTAAGACATTTCTTAACCCTGAGCTTAAACCACAATATAGTTGTTCAAGGAACTGAAAAGCACACTGGAACACATGCATATTTAATTTGTAGAGAGTCTTTATCTATCTTTGCTTCAAAGCATCTTGCCTTCCTTGCGTTCTCCAACATAGGATGGGAACTGTGCCTTAATTTCTGCAGGAGTGTGCAGCACATAACATCAAAGAGCTGCCATTTATATCAGTATGAAAACTCCTGCAGCGCTGCACTTCATCTGCAGTTTGAAAGCTTCTCAGATGCCCTTTCTGCCTGGCTTGCAGAGGAAATGTGGCTGCAACTTCATCTGCATATTTAGAAACAGTATAAAATGGCATAAGAAAGTTGAGGGCTGAATTAGCTGTGGTTTGTGGTCTGTCCTCTTTTGCTTCCATTTTCTGCCACTCTAATCCTACCCACCTTGCATGTGTAAAATTGTATACTTCAGAGAGCTTTAGGCATATCGAGGTTGTTCACCTGTGACTTCAGTCTTTCCCCCCCTCCACTAATGAACTCATCACCAAGCCTACTTTAATGACAGACAAGATGCTCTCCTGGTAAAAATCACTGCGACTTCTTTAATTTTAAAAAGAACTGTGCCTTTTTATGTGAGAAAAAGAAGTAACTGGGGCTGCAATGTGTTTAGTGCATAGAAAAGGCATTCCTTTTTGCGTGTAGTAACTCAAATGGGTAATTCTATACCTGTCTTCCTCTGTGTTATGTCAATTGAACATCCAGTCTCTGCTGGATTTTGCTCTCATGGAAAATAAATACAAACTGGGAAAGAAAACAGATAAGAATAAATAGCTAAAACTAATATAGAATGCACTAATAACCAATTATAAGCTATTATAAATCACACACCTATATTGGGTTGCTTTAATTTTAAAATAAAGCACAGCTCATATTATTTCACCATGTTTTTGCCACCAACCTAAAATGGAGGAAGTCTACTTTCATTTAGTTGTCAGAACAACATCTGCAATGTAAATGGTGCTGGTCTTAGCCCTGGCCATGTCTGCCTTCCCAAGTCCTCCACTACATATTGAATAATTTTTGCTAGTGATTTAGCACAATCAGTTTGGAGCAAACAAACTGATCAGCATCCTGCCTAGAATGGCTCTTTTTCTGTTGTGTGACCACTGGCCTTTTCCAAAGCTGAATTCCTCAGAATTAACATGCTTCACTAGCAAAACTGAGAGTCTGAAGCCGGTTAGCTCTGATAACAAGACTGGGAGATGTGCTGCTGAAGACTGCTATGAAGTTTTCTATGATACTTTATAAAGATCAAAGCTTTGTCTGTACACAGGTCACATAGTTTGAACAACGCTGATAATCCCTGCTAATTAATCTCATACCAGCACTCTGGTTACTGACACCAAGCCACATGCGCAGGTGGAGCAGTATCTTATCATCCCCATGATCACCAGCAGTGCTACCTCAGCTGCTAAAGCTTACCACGGAAGAAACCTTGGGCAAAGAAGCACCTTCTCAGCTCTAGAATAGCTGCAATTATTTTGTTTAACCTACTTTTAAAAAGCAGAACAGGCAAAGCACTGCAGTGTCTTAGGGTATAGGATGTCACATGTGTAAAAAGGTGGTTTTATGGTGTAGGAGCTTCTCCTAAGAACAGGAAATAGCCTACCTTTGCTAGTAAAATCGTTTAATATAAGCAGCTGCAGTAATCTCTTTACCTGTAGAACAGTTTACATTTGAAGTTTCACTGCCTTTTTAATTACAAAACTTTAACAAAATAGAATTAACAGAAAGAAAAGGCCCACAACATGTATTTTCAAACATGGACAAGAGGGAAGAGTTTTAATAAACTTAACCTTTACCACTGCCTCACATAAAACAGTGGTGGTCTGGTGGCATGCAGCTGCTTAATCGTATCACAGATGAGAGCAATCATAGGTTTGCAACACATTACCATACACTCAAACCCCTTTCTCTTTATTCAGTTCTACAGCATTTTATACAATGTCTTGGAGATGTCACTAGAATCTCTTTCAGTCTTTTGCCTAAGCAGCTCATACACCATTCCTTCTTCTGCTCTCATGAGAAGTGAGTTTCATTTTGTCTGAAGTCCTTTGAGTTTTATGCAGTAATTACAAGGTAGTAAATATGGACAAGTCTTCCTTCCTATCATTTGTTTTTATTCCTTTCTTATTCTGGTGCTTATCAAACTGATTATTTACTTTCATTTTATCTATGATAATATTTTAAATACCTATTGGCATCAGGAAATCTTTTAGTAATTAAAATAGATTGGAGGAAGTCACTTTTTCCAATTTCCATTTTCTTACAGAATATTTCTTGGAATACATATAATATTTGCTATGTAAATCAAAAGAATTGGAGACAAGTTTGTTATGTATGGTAAAAATTTCCCTAGCAGAATCAGATCACAATTTACTGAAACCTACCTATTGCAAGTTTTCTACATTAAAACATAAAATTTCCTTAAAAGAAGAGGGCTGGTAGATTCTAACCCTTTAAGAGCATATTACGGTCAATTGTAATTTTTTTTATTGATAGAAATAATAATATATTACAAATGAGTCATAAAGAAGAAAGAATGCAAACTGACATCCATCTTGGAGAAGGACAAGAAGGAGAATCTGAAGTACAGGCCACTCGGCTAAACTGCCCTTCCCAGGACTGTTACAGATTGAATGCTCCTACAAGCTATTTCTAAGAGCATGAAAGATAAGAAGAAGGTGATTGGTAACAGCCAGCACAGAATTATCAAGTGCAAATTATGCCTGAACAACCTGATTGCCATCCTGTGATGAGATGACTTGCTCTGTGCTGAAAGCTGGAGCACTGAATGTTGTGTACTTTGATTCTAGCAAGGCCTTTGATATGGTCTTCCATTATTTCCTTACAGCCAAATTAGTGAGGTATGGACCCGGTAAGTGGGTAGAAAATCAGCTGGACCACTGTGCTCAAAGAGTTGTAATCAACAATATGAAGCAGAACTGGTGACTGACTGTACAAGTGGCATCCCTCAAGGCTTCCTAGTGGGGATAATAGTGTTTAACATCATTATTCATGACCCGGATGGTGGGATGGAATGTGCTCTCAACCAGGTTGTAGGCAATGTGACACTGGAGGGAGTAGCTGCTATACTGGGAGGACAGTGCTGCTGTCCAGAGAATATAGACACACCGGAGAATGATCTGACAGAAACACAGGATGCGCAAATGTGATCTGGGACAGAATAGATGGGTTGTATTAGCACTTCCTCTCTATTCCCCTCTATTCAGCACTTGTGAGGCTGTATCTGGAGTGCTGTGTCCAGCCTGGGGATTGACATACTGGAGCAAGCCCAGTGCAGGGCCACCAGGATGGGGCTGCACAACATGCGATGTGAGAACAAGCCGAGATCTGTGTTTGCTCAGCAATGAGAAGCAAAGGCAAAGGGAAGGTCCTATAGATGACCCCAAATACCTAATGTGAGAGAAGCACAGAAAGACAGAACCAGGCTCTTCACAGAGATGCTCAGTGACAGGACAAGCTGCAACAGACACCAAGTTGGAGCAGGGGGAATTCTTGTTAGATACATGGAAAAATGTTTCTCCTGTGCATGTGGCTGAATACTGGAAAGGTTGCAGGATTTCCTTCTTTCCAGATTTCAGAACTGGAAGGGATGAAGTCTGGAGCAAATTCCGGTGCAGTGAAGTGCTGACCATGTGAATTCTTTAACTGCAGGTAGGGCCAGATGTTTTAAATGTTACTTGTTTAGATACTACAGAGATACATGTGTGAGACCTGGTTCTCACAATGCCTGTGCTCCTAGAGCTTCGAGAGTTCGTTGTTGTTGCCAGTGTTCAAGGTCTCAGTATCTGGTGTTGGTGGTGTTTTCTGTCCAAAATGAAGGCATCCAAAAGAAATGGTGGTTTTGTAAGCTGAGTTTTGAAAACTTTGTATCTTATTTTTCCACAACTTTCATGAGACTTTTAGAGAGCTCACTATTAGGCATTAGTGTAGCTTTTCAGTGTCTCCAGCAGAAAAGTACTGCAAGTCCTATAGCAACATTGAAAGAGTGCACAAACATAACCTCCTCTTAAACCCCTCCATAACAGTGGCAACCATCTAAATTAGAACATGTGGGAACGACTGTAGGTCTTTTAACAGTTCTTCAGCTATTGTAGTTCCTGTGACTTAACCACAGCAAGCAAGAAACACTAAACTGGCATATGCTAAGGAAGCTGTACTTCTGGGCTACAAATTGAAAAGGCTGCTGAAGTGCTGCAGCAGGAAGTAAAATTCTTCTGAAATTTTAAAAATGATAAAAATAACAGCGAGAGGAAGATGGAGCTTACAGTGTTTTTCACAAAGCAAGCTCTGCTTTTTGTTAAAGAATGTGCAATTGCAGAAATTAAATACTGCTTTTTATTTCTTAACCTATTATTAAAATCCATCTCTTTGTGTGTTGAATGTTATTAAAAACAGATACAAGAAGCTTAAAACATTTTCAATAAGAAAAAAGAGCATCGGCTATTAGACAGGCATGAGTGCAATTAACAGATTATTCAAAGTGACCTGATGTTGAGCAAAATACCTTTGAAGAATGAACAAGATGTATATACAGAATGTCCTTATTAAGCTTAAAGGTATTTGATACCATTCATGAAACATCACAATTTTAATAGTGAAATCTATTGATTTTGATCCATTTGCTGGGAAAAAAAAAGTATTAATTGTTTTATATACTGCCCTCTAACCCCCAGGTGTAGCAACAGGTCTGCAATTCCCTATCTGAGTACAGCTGATAAACTAGAGTTTGGATCAACAGAGAGACATGAGAAAATTCCAGTGACTCTTGAAAGCTGCACACAAACGACTCCCAAGTTCAAGCTGTAGTCACAACAAACCTTGAAGGGTTAAGAGCCTTTGCTAAAGAAAAAGGAAGAGGTTAGCCCTTAAAGACCATATAAGCTGCAAAACCTGGCGGTTGTGGCTTGTTAAACTGCGGGGAGGTGGAACTGACAGCTGTGCTGCCAAAGTGGGGGAAGTCATAAAAGGGAAGCCGAGGGCCCCAGAGGGAGTGGGGTGATTGGGCTCCAGCATTTCTCTGCCTAGGGAAAATTGACTTCATCTGAGCTAAAATGGGCCCTGCCACTGCTGGATGTTGATCGTGGGGAGACACTTAGTTGGCTTGTTTATAAGAGTCAAGGTGAAAAGAAGCTGTCCTGGCCTTCAATGTCTTTAGGATGGTGATTAAAGGAGCTATGCCTGGCTGTACCGATTTCCCAAGCCCAGACTGGAGTGCACTGTCTACCTTTTTGCTTCTAAAAAAGCCCAAACAAAAAATTAAGGCATCAAAGCCCAAACAAGCAAAAAATTTAAGGCATCACTTAGGTTAGATGCCTGATCTCTAATTGGGGCTGACAGTCTCTTTGCAGGCCTCGGTTATGTACTGTGCTTCCTGTTGAGGAGCCAAAGAAAATTGGTAGTGCTGAAAATGAAATGTCAGAATCCTTTCTGCTTAAAAAATCATCACATTGATCTTTGGAAATTAATTTTAATCATTTTAATTTTGCACTTTGAATATTCTTCCATAGACTGGACTTTTCTATAAAGATGTGAAATTCAGTGAATCCTGTAGCTCCTCATGGCACATCTGAAAACTGGCAGGCGATGCTTTCTGCCTGTAGACATATGTAGCCAGTAATCATTCCCACGTAGAGATTGTATTTGTTCTTCTGAATGCAGAATGATTAAGGAGTCTGCATTTTAATAGGTTAGAGATACTGGTTTTCTATTTCTCCTTTTCTATTTTACAAATGAAGGAAAGGCTTTGTCTTCAAAGTGTTTTGTCTGGTCTTTACGTATTTCTAACAAAGGGTTAATAATTTGACATCCTTGTAGTCTTCATGCTCTTGTAGAATATTAACTCACTTCAGATATTATTTATTTTCATCATGTCACTACTTCAGAACTACAGGCTAGATTCAAAGTAACCCAGCTTGGCTTGAAGTGACATGTGCCCAGACCAATTTATAGAGTAATGGAACAATTTATGAGTCTGCCTTAGCTGAGATTAGTTTCTATGGCAGTTGGCCCAGGGAAACTCTGTGGGCCCTCTGTTCTTTGCAGCTGCAGAAAATAATTGTAAAGGGAAATATTACCTTCCAGTAGCTAGGCAAAGCCTCACTTACAAACTACGTGATATTCCTTCCTTAAAACCAGAGACCCTAACTCACCAGCAGAATTGCTTTTGATGACCAGTGAAACAGAAAGCAAGCGATTGGTACACATTTTTCATACTGGAATAAGTAATGAATTTGGAAGTGTTATGTTTAAACAATAATGCTAAACAAAACATTGCAGCAAACATCAAAAACAGAGAAGAGATTTTAGAAGTGAGTTTGCCAGACATGGTTAAAATCTCAGGCTTTTATTAAAATTCAAGGTGAGAGTTCACACTCTTGTTCTAATTTATTCTAACTATTGATGGAGTCAGTCATAGCCATTCATTAGCACAATCTTGCTAGATCACTCTCTCTTCTTCTCTCTTCTGGATGCTTTACCAGCTTCCAGCTGGGAGCATCTTGCACCTGAAGCAGGACAAAGCAGAAAGTTTAGTACCAATGGCAGAAAAAACCCTGAAGTGGACAGGACAAAACAAAATAAATGATTTTTCCCAAGCCTTTCTTGCAACTTGTTACAAGCCCAGAGGATCTTCCTTTTGGTTGCCACTGAAGCTTCCAAATACACTCTGTTCTGTTAAGGATAGTAAACTGCTTCATCAGAGGCAGAGCAGTCTGTGCTTAGTCCACTAGTGATATTGCACCTATTTTATAGTTTCCCAACACTGTGAATTGACCCTGACTGTGCCCCCCTATGCAGTGCTGGTGGAGTGCAAAAGGTTTACATTAAGCTATCAAAACCCTCTGGACACACTGAAGGAGTCTCAAACACTTGTACACCTGTGGGGGGTGGATTTCTTTCAAGTTGAATAGGAAGTGCCAGTCAGGATTTGAAATGAGCTGTAACTCAGAAAATTAATCTCCTCTTCTATATTCATTAGTGTCCTTGCCAGCACTGGAACCTACGGGTCCTGAGTAGACTTCCAAGAGCCAGCTAAGGACCCACTGTGACCTCAGAAGAGATTGTATTGCAAAACAAGCCTCCTGTCACTGCCTTGACCATCACTGCAGTGTCTAAGTCAATTTGTTCACAGGTTATCATGAAGCAGTTTTGCCTGCAATTCAGTATGCATGCAGTTGTGGAGATACACTGCCCAAGAGATCTTTCTGCAGGCATTACAGGCAACACTGTACCAGGTCTGGTCTTAACTCTGAAGCTTTTTCATACTGCCCCAATGCTCTATGTGCACCATACTGCTGACTGCATCATATACTCACAGTGCCATTCTATAAAAAACTGTTACTGGATTGAAATACAACTTTCATGTTATGCTAGGCTGCATAAGTAAAAACTCCCCTCATGCATGCATAAAAATGTCCATAAGGTGAACCAAGAGAAGACCCAGGCTTTAAGCTCTCCCTCTGAAGACAGCCTATGTCCAAGGCTCAGCCTCCAGCAAGGATTAGGGCTACAGGTAGGATTACGGTTGAGGGAAGGACAGCCTGCTGCTTGCAGCTGGAATGGGATTACAAAAGGAGATTCAGAGAAAAACAGGGGGGATGCAGAGAGAACTTGGGAGGGGAAATGCTTTGGTGCTAGACCAAACATGTTCTAAAGAGCACTGCTGAGGTGTCCTGCTCTAAGGCTTACCCTGTGGTCATGATTAGGGCTGAGAAAAAGAGAAAGCCAAGGAAAGGGCTAGAGCTGCAGTTGGAGGGCACTAGAAGAGGGGTAATAAAGTAAAGAGTGGGCTGCAAAGAGAAACTGGATTCAAGAACTTTTTTTGCAGTGGGCACTGGCTGACAGCCACATCTGAGGCTCAGCTTCTGGTTGCGCTTAAAATCAGGGTTAGGCTTGAGAGGGATAACCAAGACCTTCAGCTGCAGTGGGGCTGGGAAGCAATGGATAACTGGAAGTGTAGGCTGTAAGGAGAATTTGGTTGCCAGAAGTTTTGGGGTTGGCCTGGTGAGCTCCAGTCCAAGGCTCAATATTCCTCCCAGGCTCAACTTTATCCCAAATTCTCTACCTCCTCTCCCCCAAGGCAGAGCAGGGTGATAGGGAATGTTGTGATGTGGTCAGTTCATCGCACTTTGTTTCTGTCACTCCTTCCTCCTAGGGGAGAAAGGAGTCAGGGTTAGAGTTAGGGCTGGGACAAGGGCAGAGCCTAGCATTCCAGCAGGAGTTAGAAAGGGGCTCTGAAGGACAGTGTAAACTCAAGGAGACCTTGGCAGGGCTTTCTGGTCTGAGGCTCAGCCTACCGTTATGGTTGGAGTTACAGCTGGGGTTAAATTTGACAAGAGAGAGCCTAGTGCTGCGATTAGAATGGGCCTAGAAAGCGTAGGGTGCAGGAAGAACTTGGTTGCAAGCAGTTTTTGCTGTGGATGCTGCTTGGCAGTCCTTTTCTGAGACTCGGCATACAGCTAGTGTGAGGGTTAGGGTTAGTGCTGGGAGAAGAAGAGAGCCTAGAGCTCCAGCTGGAGGGGGGCCTGAAAGCAGCTGCTAGTGGAAAGGCTGGGCCACAGGGAGAATTTGGCTGCAAAATCTTCTAGGTGGAGGCACTGGCTGAGGGGCCTAGTCTAATTGTCAACATAACTGTCAGGTTCAGGGTGAGGCTTGAGGTTAAGGTTGCCAGAAAGAGGGAGACAAGAACTGCAGCTGGCTTAGGGCTAGAAAATGACTGTCCCAGGGAAGTGTAGGCTGCAAGCAGGACTTGGCTGCAAGAACTTCCTGGTGTGGGCACTGGCTGGAGGCCACATCCAAAGCCAGTATATTGTTTCTGTGAGACTTAAGGGAAAGAGAGGGCCTGGAGCTGCAGCTGGAGTGAAGCTAGAAAGGAGCTTTGAAAAGAAAGGGTGTGGGATACAGAGAACATTTTATTGAGGGCACTGGCTGGGGTCCTGGTCTAAGGATCTGTGTTAGGTTTTGCCTTTTCAAGTGACCCCTGTGTTCAGCTGCATGTATATCATGGCATCAGTGAGAAACCTACAGGACAGACAGGTACGGGCAATCATCCTGTTCTTTGTGCTTAAAATCAGAGAAGACAAATCTCTGCCCCAGATGCTGTCATGAAGATAGCCCAGGGCTTTGACTGATTTTAATTCTGCTGTAAAGGTTATGGCCAACATCTTTTGTTCCTCTGATAAAACAACCCTCCTTGACAAGGATTCATATTTGCAGAGAAGAGCTCTTTAGAATCTAGGCCAACGCCACGAGACAGTCTCCTGGAAAAAAAGAACAACTGCCTTCCTCAGCCTTGCCTTTCCTATAGGAAACATAGCAAGATGTTAGTTATGTTTTACTCATATATAAAACAAAATGCTTCACTATATGGTTTTACTCTGGAAAACAGATGAAAGATGTATGTGACAGATGTCGGTCACATTGATGTGTTCAGCATCGTATGATGCTCAGATGTCATGTTCTAAGCATAATGTAAAGAATAAAATGGGTACCAAACTCTTGTGAAAGTCTGACTTCAAATCTATACTTAGGCATCTAAGTGACCTGCTTTTATACAAAGGTGCTGACTATTCAGCTGCTTTCATTGACTGCAGTAGAAATACAAAGGATTTTTGTTGTTGCCAAATCTATTTTCAAGAATAAAAAATTCCATTTTAGCCTCTTTCTGACTCCTAAGTAACAGCTTGCTCTAAAAGAAAGCATGACAGTAAATGAAATACAGCATCTCTGCTCTCTCCCACTCTCCATAAGATGCAGAAAAGGGACCATATTTACTATTGAGATCACACAGGCAAAACAGAAATTGAGAACTTGACATGCCTCAACAACTGTTTGGTGCAACAAGTGTTTGAATTCATGAGTAGCTCTGTAAGCATGTGCCAGGACCCTGAGCTCACCTATTGGCCTAGTTGTCCTGAACAGCCTCACCTGGGAGCACCTTCTGCCCTGCACCTCCATTTAAGCTCATGGAGGGCTTGGTTTAGGTCTCTGCCTGAGCTACGCTGCAGGTACACTGGTCTCCAGCACTGTATTCTGGCTTGCCTGCAGTCCTGTTTCTGGCCATGTCTCCTAGATGGACCCTGTGCCTACATTGTACCTTCCTGGATGGACCTGGTTCATCACCTCAGCTTCCCTGGGACTGCTGATGTGTGCTGCTGCCAGACCTGCCCACTGTGCACAGGCCCTGCGGGACTGGGTCCTGTTGCTGAGGGCACTGCTTAGACTGAAGTGACCCTTGGCCACTCCATGGAGTAGCCCTGTGCTCGCTTCTCCCTACAGATCTGGTCACCTTGCTGAATTATCAGCTGATGCAGAAAGCAACACCTACAGCAGGCATGTCAGTCTGTCTGATTCAGAAATTGATGGATGACTTACTATAAATGCACAGAAGATGTATGGACTGTATTAACTGCGTGTACTGACCCTGAACAGGGACTACTGTTGTCGTTAGGGTTCACTGTTACACAGCTGAGCAAAGCGTATGCTTTTATGTTGGATACCCCAGAGCTGAACACAGTGTTAGAGAGTGTCTGAGTTGGGTAGATGTGCCTTTGCAGGATGTCATCTGTAACTGACCACATCCTCTGTGGCCATAGAGACAGTTAAGAAACACACTTCTTTTTGCTGTGGGTATGAATAGCAGCAGAGTATAGTTTATAGGGGTGCAGTACTTCTGCAGCAGGCAGTTTTTGCTATCTGTTGTATGGCTCCTGAAGGGAATCACTCTCCTTGCACATGGGAGTTAGGTCAGCAGCAGTTGGCAAAGTCCTGCCTCAGAGAGTCCTTCTCACTTAATACAGTTCTCTTTACAAAGTGGGGAACTGGGAACTTGTGAATAGTACAAAACCTGCATAAAGTAATGATACGTATGATTAGATAATGATTAGGATGATGGTGGGGTTTGTTTCCCAGAGGACTTGTGGGAGCTGGACCTGTATTGAGAGGGGATCTCATTAACACACGTATCTCAAAGTCTGGTGCCACTCTTCACCGTGGTGCCCAGCAACAGGACGAGGAGCAATGGCCATAAACTAGAACACAAGAAGTTTCACCTCAACATGAGGAAGAGCTTTACGTGGAGGTGGCAGAGCCCTGGCACAGGCTGCCCAGGGGAGCTTCGGGGTCTCCTTCTGCCCGGACACGTTCCTGTGTAACCTGTCCCTGGTGGCCCTGCCGTGGCAGGGGGTTGGACTGAATGTCTTCCGGAGGTCCCTTCCTACCATAGCGATTCTGTGAGCGGGGAGTCCTCTGCAGTGTGAAGGCTGGGACTCGGGGCAGTGCGCAGGGGCGAGCACCACCTCCTTCCCCGGCGGGCGCTGGCCGTGGGTTCGTCTTCCACAACCCCTCTCCTCTCAAGCGCGTGGAGCGAAGGTGACCCGACCCCCGACCCCCCCCACCAGCCCTACCTCCCGCGCCACCCGCGACAACTCCGACTTTCCCTCCGCGGGCGCGCAGGCGCGCTCCCGCGCGGCGGGGTAGGTGGGGGGCTGGCGCATGCGCGGTGTGGAGGCAGGAACCGAAACTCCGCGGCGTTCCCGCGCCGGGGGCGGGGCGGGGCGGGGCGCAGTGCGTGGCGGGCGGCAGCGGTGCCTCCCCCTCTTCCCCATCCCACCCCCCCTCCCCACTCCACCCCCCCCGCGGGGCGGGGCCGGCGGCGCGCGAGCGGGGCCATTTCAGCGCGCGGCACCGGCGGGCAGGCCGGGATGCGCGCGGTGTCCCGGGGCTGCCAGCCCGCCGCCGGCCGCGTGCCTTCGTGCTGCGGGCGCTGAGCCGCCCCTTTCCTCGCGCTCTCCCGCCGCCGCCGGCAGCGCCATGGCGGCCCCCAGCAGCATCGTGCCCGCCATGGCGAGTAAAACCAAGACCAAGAAGAAGCACTTCGTGGCGCAAAAAGTGAAGTTGTTCCGGGCTAGCGACCCGCTGCTCAGCGTCCTCATGTGGGGGGTCAACCACTCGGTAAGCGCTGCTCCGCCGCCCGCCTCCCGGCTGCTCCGACGGGGCATCGCCCCCCGCGAACTGCGCGCAGGGAAGGGCGATGCGGAGGGGGCGGACGGGGCTAGGGGACGCACGTGCCGCCGGTTGTAGCCCTGAGCTCTGGTGGGCTCTGGGAGCGCGGTACTGGGTGCGGTGGTTGCGGGCGGGGGGCGCCGGAGGAGGCTGCGGCGCCCAGCCGGGGCCGGGGGCAGGCGAGCCGCGGAGCTGCCACCGCCGTGCCTGCGGTAACCCGTGTCCTGTCGGTCCCGGTTCCGTTCGTCTAGCACCGCGCGGGGTGGTGGCTGTGAGCGGACGGTGCTGCGAGCGGAGCCGGCGTTGCTCCGGTCCTGCCGCCACCCGCGGGCGGGCGGTGCGTAAATGCATGTGCTGGGGTTAAATAATAAGAGCTGATCCCGCCCGGACACGGGCGTTCAAGTAGCGAAGTTGTTCCCGTCACCCGCGCCGTTCGCCCCGGCGAGTGTCCGCCGCCGGTGTGTGGCGCGGGGGGAGGGGAGGCGGGCCGGGCCGCGCTTTGGTGTGGCAGAGCGGCGGAATTGCAGCGTTCGCGGAGTGCTCCATCACCCTGCGGCTGGCGGGAGCGGCGGCCCTGCGATGGACCGCGGCTGCGGAGGCAGCCTGGCCGTTGTGAGCCTGGTAACGGTGTCACATGGTGTGGGCATTACGAGGCTCAAGGCGCAGCTTTACATCTTTAAATAGCCACCGTGGCGGGTTAAAAGTGTAGAGCCCCGGGGTCACCAAAAATCAAGTGTCGGTCGGGGGAGTGATGCCAAGAACTTACTCCTTGGGCGTGCAAAGTCTGAACGTCCGAACGCTGGGTCTGTGTGGGATGCTTCTCGTTGACAGTTAAAAGCTCTTACGCTGCAATGTGCAGCTTGAGGTTAGGCTATGAATTTTGTAACAGCTTTGTGGAGCAGGAAAAGCAGTCTGTGGTATGCACTCGGTATTCCTTTTCTTTCCTTAACATCTAAATCCTATGAAGTTTTCTCCCTTCGTGTACATTTTGCTCATTTTTGCCCAAAGCCTGCAGGCTGAGTGTCAAGGCTGAGCCCTCTTCAATTGGTGTTATAGCAGCACCGTGGCCGAAGTGGTGATCCGGGGAAGATGCTTTGACTGTAGGTACCAGTATGGTGTTGGTGACGGAGGAAAAGCTCTAGTGAGGTTAAATGCTCTGCTAAAGATAGACGTGCAAGGCAGTAGGACACGGTGACAAAGGATTTCAAGTTTTCTGTAGGTCAGCTGTAAGCAGTGGCATCCTGTGTCATGGACTGATAAGGAACTAGATATTTATCTACAAAGTGAAAAAGGACTCTTAATTGTGCAAATTCATGATATGCTGTTTGCTGAAATTGGGCTTAAATACACGACTCTCTTTTGCTCCTTCTTTAGTGGCCAGCATTATTCATAGGAAAATTCGCAAACAGGCCTCTTCAATGAAAGAAAGAGAGCTGATAATTACAGGGTGAGAGACTTCTGCTGAACGGCTGCATGCTAGCTATCAGCCGTCTCCCTGGGGAGAGACGGGGAGATCTCTAGACAAGAACAGAGATCTTCCTGTTGCAGCAGCTCATTGCTAAATGTGCTCATACTGGAAATGCCACTACTTTCAGGGAAAGACCTCTCCAGTACAAATAATAACAAAGTAAATAGTGACAAATGTAAGGTGGTACAAGATTCCTCTGATAGTGTACAGTGGCATAC
Source organism: Neopsephotus bourkii (assembly GCF_033783945.1). Classification (NCBI taxonomy): domain Eukaryota; kingdom Metazoa; phylum Chordata; class Aves; order Psittaciformes; family Psittacidae; genus Neopsephotus; species Neopsephotus bourkii. The sequence goes on from NW_026900570.1 coordinate 13,621,554, forward strand.
AGTGCTGTTCCCATTAGAAATGTAGTAAGTGTACTGGTTCATACACATAACATTGGGCTAAAGTCCTTTTTTGGGGTGGGGGCTCGAAGAGCAAGCTCAATAGTACAGTAGATTTGGAGAAATGCAGCTTCATTTGTGTTCATATGAAGACAGTGGCTGTAAGCGTTAGTATCCGCTGCATGTTCTGTGGATGTTATCGCATTTCTTTACCCTGTTGCAAGGTGCAGTCATGGTTAATGCTTTGGGTCCCCTGGAAGGAAAATCCCTGTGAATGAGAGAGCATGAAAAAGCTCAAATTAATTAATGTGTCCAAATCTAAACATCACTTCTTAGTCAAGAATGCAGCACCAAAGTGTTGCAGGCTCCTCTGTTAGATGCTTACCCGAAAATGTTCGATGTGGCACCATCCATCAAATGAAAACAAGTGTTCGGTGTGACTGGACTCCCTTATCGCAAGTAAGAATTTTCATAGGAGAAATACAGATTATGGATTCATTAAGAACAGGAATTGAGGATCTTTAAGTTTCTTGACAGAATAACCAGAAATCCACAAACAAAATGCAGACTGAGAAATGAGCATAGACCATAGTTCATGATGATAGTAATTACATGAACTTAGAACATAGTAGTCTGAAAAATTGTATGCAAGACTGGTTCCAGCGTGGTGCATATCAATTTATGAGACAGTACCAGTGTCTGAGTATTACTAACTGTTTGGGGCATAGGTATGTATTGAAATAGTGAAGCTGAGATACAGTTCCTGCAGTTCTGACAGATTGTGGCGTCTATTAGAAGGAAGCACTTGGTGAAGACAAAGAGGGGAAAAATGGGTTTTTCCTCGGTCTTTTTAACCTTTAGCTCTTGGGGCCACAATAATCACTATTACTCAATGGCTGAGTTTTGGAGGATTTTCACATTTTAAATTCAATGTGTGAAGAAGCTTCATCTAAGGAAGCAGTTACAAGAACTGTTGTCTTTGCTCTCCTGGCCTGAGAGGAAACATGACACTAAAGCAGGAGGCTTACAGCAAAGATGTGAATTCTTAATGCAGAAAAAAATCTGCATTGAAGTGTCTGTTACCCAAGGTTCTTGTAAATTCACCCTCCCCCTGCCAAGAAATGAAGCAAATTGCTTTGGTGATCTCTGCTGTTGTTTCGGTAGAAGTAGAGAGATACCTAGAGCAAAATACTGTTTGGTAGTGCAGTCAAAATAAGTAATAACTTAGAAGGGCATGTGTGGGGAAAGCATGAGAACATTACCCAAATATCTTAAAAAGCAAGAGAATACGTGTTAGCATTCAGAACTGTAAATGCATTCCTTGATATGCTGAAAAACGCTGTTGAATGAAACTTGGTGCTAAGTAAAAGGGAAAGCAACTGTGTCCCACTTAGTAGATGACATTAATACTGATGACTTACAGCAGCAAAGACTAATTGTCAGTGTGCTTGGATCTTGCAGGCATCGGCATCATTAAGAGTTGATCTTATCTTGTTTCTTTTACCCTGTATCAGAGATGATCTGGCTGTGCTACTGAAGCAAATACTTAAACCCTGTGGTTAGTATGACTTAAAGCTATATTTTTAGTTAATGTAATTGTAACAATTCATTTACAACCAAGGTGGTAACATTATTACTTCCATATTGTCACTGCTGCTGGATGTCCAGTAACTGCAGGAAGGAAGGTTACATTAGGCATGTAACTTCTGCCTGATGCTTTTGGAAGTAATTCTTTCCTCCTTGTTTTCTGTGCCAAAAATGAAAGCTGGAGATCCTGTGTTTCTGCAGCCTGTGACGATTGTCCCAGGCACACTGTTGGTGAGTCCGCTCTCACTTGTGTTGCTTACCTGCTTCTGTTAGAAGCTTGTTAAGAAAGCTGGGAATTTGTAGGGAGCTAAGCTTCTGCCTTTCAAAACATATCTCTCCCAAAGGTGGAAGAAAACCAATGCAAGTGGGGTTTTTTTGTAACTAATTTTGAGGTAAAGAACAACTGCTGGAGACCTTACCTGCTGTGTCAACCAGTAAGTCACATGTATTTGGGAGAAGAGAATGAATGCTTAAGGATGTTATTGAGCATACTGTACAAGCTTAAAAAAAACCAAAACAACAACAAACAAACCAAACCCAGCACCACCCCCAGCCCATGGAATCTGTAATCACCATCTGTTTCTTGGATGATTACAAGCTGATGTAGAAATTTAGCAGTGCCTGACTTCTTACTGACACTTGGTGCAGAACAAACAAGTGTAACAATAGGAATACGTGGATCAAATGACTTCTCCTCCTCCCCCAGTTTGTATTGCTGAGTACATCAGAAAGTGTACTTTCTGTGGGTGAAGAATCCAACTGATAATAGACTCCAGGGCCACCTTCAACTGCTCATGTGGGGCACTGTGAGCTTGATGCTGCTGTGGCACTCTTGGCTGTAATCTGGCTTGATGTTTTTAACAAAAGTGGAACAGCACCAGGACAGCATAATAACAGAAGGAGCAAGAGCTGTGGGATTCCTCAGTCTACCAGTGTAATTCCTGGGTTCATTCGCTGTTACAGGTATGCTGAGTAAATGCATTTCCCCCTTGTATACGGTAGGATATATTTGATCATGTTAGGAAAGCATCTCTGCAGAAAAGCTATAGAATATCTGTTTTTGTCAGTTTTCAATGTTTTTTTTCTTAGTTAGCATACTTATATTCCTTGTTACAAATTTTTATCCAGACAAATACACACATAGTTCACTTATGCCTGCCCTTGTGTTTTAACGGGGCACTGGAGAGCTTGTAAGTAAATGTGTACCCTCTCAGCTTGTGCCATAAATCAGGTTTCTTAGTTCTGATTTACCTACCCTCTCCCCTAGGCACTTCATATCCTGAGACTCTCTACATTCAGGAAAATTACACTGGAAAGAGCTTATTGGGTAGATAATTAGCAAAATGAAGTCTAAAATAATTAAAAGCTAGGTTATGCCTTCTGAAATAGAAACAATGGGCTTCTGTTTATGATTGGTTTCCTTTAAAGAGAGGGGAGGAAAAATCCAGAAAAAAACAAACCCACAGCACTTACTACTACCAATATATCTCCATAAATTATGGGAGTTCATTAACTTTTGGCTCTGTATTTTTAATATACTTTTAAATGATGATGAGATTAGCAACACCCTAAGGATATGGAGCTATAATGGTCACTCATGGCATTGCTGCCAGCACAACAGGTTGGTTGGAGACAGTCTTGAAATGGGGAGGGCTGATCATCAGTTGTGGTGCTAGTATTTGTATGTAATGCAGAACATGACTACTGCAGTTGTGCCCTAAATGGATTTTCAAAAAGACTGAGTCAAAGTAAAACTGAAGTTGCAGATCTTGGAGTTAACGTGAGATTTGTAAGAGTGAGCTTGGAGAAAAAAAAAATGCCTAAACTTACTAATTTTTTAATGGAGGTTGAGGTAGACTACTTGGAAGAAAGCTTCTTTCTAAGAAGCAGGAAGAAGCAACATATTAAAAAGCATTGATTACAGCACAGCAGATAATAAAGTAATTAAAATTATTTTAAAATAAAGACAGCTGGGCACTCAGCCCAGATGTTTGTATATAGAAGGAAGTAGAACAGGAAGAGCTATTTATTGAGGACTTGGTTCTTTTTCTGGGTGTCAAGCTTTATGTACTGCAGAAATTAATTTGATACTGCTCTTGCAACTGAGTAGATGGACTAGTAGAAATACCAATTGTAAATATTTACTAAAATTAGGTTAAAGGAAGTAAATGTTCCTCTGTGAAATACAAATGAGTGATATTTCGTGTCCTTTTCTGAACTGTTGAAAGAGATGCATACAATAGCTTCTACATGAGATGGGAAGAGCTATGAAAAGAGCTCTGACTGTTTCAAAGCTACCTTCTATAGTTCCTTCTGCTCTACGAGGTAAGGTTCTGCAAAGGCTAGGATTTTGTTTGCCTATAGGTTTTTTTAATCTGAATTTCATTAACCACAGTGGGCAGGGCTGGGCAATGTTCAGTGAAGCAAACAGGTAGCACAAATTTGTTTTGCTGACTCAGTTTAGTCATCTTATTTGACTATCCCACACCAGATGCCTGGAAGTGTCTCTAGGGGATTCTTTTTTAATTTCTTGCTCACTAAAGGAGAATTATGCTCTAAAGGAGAAATTTCTTGCTCTAAAGAAGAATTATGCCCATTGGCCAGAGATTGGTAGAGGTTTATTTTCCTCCTGTAGTTTCAGGGTGCCAAACTTTGTTTATTATAACTGACTTGCCCTGTTATGCAGGTCCTGCTGTACAAATCAATCCTCTTTTCCTCTCTTCCTTGAAAGTGGGTTGCGCCCTAGAGTTCCGTGGGCTAGCTGTGCATTATGCAACTTTGCAACAACTGTAGGGTAAGGTGAAACTACCTGTTATTTACAGACCTTCAGCTTAATCTTGCCGGAGTTAAGCACTCTGTTTTAGTCATACTGGCTTACAGATAGCTTGACTTGTTGAAAGGTTAGTCATCTTTGTTGAGCTATGAGGCTTTAAAGGCTTGAAAGAAGTACATGCTCATCTTCACTTTCTCCTGACTTTTAAGTGACTGACTGCTGGTACGGGTAGTTGACTTCAGTACGAATTCATTATTTTGTGCTTGCTTTAAGGCCTGTTTCTGTGTTTTTCCACTCTTCATACTCTGTGCTTACTATTAGATGTCTAACAAAAGTCCTGATTTCTCTTTCATTTTCACTGCTGGTAAAGCACATGTTTGTACTTAGCAAAATAGCTGAAGCAGTCTAAGAAATCGTTGCCTCAGGTATGGGATGGTAATGACAGTCTTTGTTCGTCTTCATGGTCTGCATCCTGGTACATGGTGAAATGGGTTAGCTGTGAATTGCTGAGGTGGTGACTTCTTGCTCTCTGAACATCTGTCTTAACAATTTTCCTATGGAGCCTGGGCTGTTCTATAATAAGTTAATTAGTTTTGTATTCAGAGATTGCTTAATAAGGGTGTTGTGAAAATTATTTGAAGTAGCTGAATGCTGTAGTGATGGATGTCACAGACTGAAAAGAAAACATTAGTTTTATCTTCAAAGAGCTGGGTTGAATGGCTTGCAGTAGAAATGCTTAATGGCCATATACCTTTTAGAGTACTTATTTTTCATTGGACTTGGTGAACAACTGCCTTGTGTACTGAGGCAAGGCAATTAGTCTAATCCAGCTCTTTTGTGTGCATTATAAGTTCCCAAGGCAACCTTAATATTCTTAACACAGCTGTGACTGTATGCATGATCCTTTTAGACTGTAAGACAAAACTGGAAAAAACCATGTTCCCTTATGTGGCACTGTTAGAAAGCCTGTTGAACTTCTTGGTGAGGCTAGGATGTATAGAACCACTTCTAGCTGCTTCAGCTAACTGGTTTAATCTTTCATGCTTCCCAGGTTCCTTCTTGATGTTTTGGTCATGCTCTCTCTGCTATTCCTGTTTGCACTTTAGGTCTTTGCCATTCCAGTCTTCATGGTTAACAAGGTCAACCATATCTGTTTTCCTTATCAGTAACTACCCAGCTCCAAAGTAATAATCTAGTGAAAGTAATACATCTTGAGGAGTTTTTAGGTAGACCATAGTTCACTGAAGTTCATCATCTGGCCATGCAAACAGCTGTGCCAGCAGAAGCTGTGTGGAGTTGGTGCAAAAGCAGAAAAGATGGGACAAAATAACTCCTTTGTAGGTAAGTGCTGGTTTAAGCTGGCGTAAGGTTAGTCAGATCACAGCCTTCATAATACTGAAGCCAGCTAAAGCTGAGGCTTCAGGTCTTGTTTTTACTCTGTCACTGATCAGATCCTGTGGGATACAATGGGTGATGTACTATGATCCTCCTTCTCATCTGGGGAGATATGCTAGAGGAAAAACTAATGCAGAAGAGTGAGTAGGGTAGGGCTGTTGTACTGCAGGAGGCCATATCCACAAGTGTCCCAGCTTAAAAGAAGAGCTGCAGACACTGCAGGGAGAGCGGAGGGAAGAGAATCACAGTTTGGTCTTTGGAACGTGCTGAACCATCTAACATAATTTGCCTATTTAGTTAGAGAGTAAATGTTTTCAGAAAAGTTGTAATGGCTTCCTAGGGGCTGAAATTTTTGAAGTTGGTTTTAGATGTAAATGTCAGCATTTGGAAGACCTTCTAAATAATAGTAATGCTTGAAAATCCTACCTCAAATGTTTTATTGTGGGATGTCAAGCATGTAGTTGTAGTAGTAACTGACTTCCAGGGCTTTTTTTGAGTAAGGGAGAGAGGAAAATACCCAACTTGTTTGGCATAAAACCAGTCAAAAGAAAGCAGCATATTGACAATTTTATTAAATATCGCTCAGTTTTGGTTAAGTATGATTAGCTTGTGGTGCCAAGGCTCAATAATTCTGTTCTTAAACTAATAGTTCTGATATAATGTCCTTAATCTGTGGCATGTCCTGTTGCAAAGTAGACTTAAAGCTCTTTGGCAGAGTTTAGCTCTGCTTTGATGGTGTTGCCTGGTGTTTTGTAGACCTGTACTACATAATTTGAGTACCAGACCTATTCTTCAGACAGCAGGTTCCAATGTAGCAGGGTTGCTGGCTGTGTTCCTGTTTGTTCAGTGCACTTGTTTTCTCTGTCAGCCATGTAAATGGCCTGTAATTAGAGAGTATGTATTGGTGTTAGTGTGGTGTGGCCCTCCTTGTGGGTTGGGTTCTGGATGATTATAACAATTTTCTAGAGGAGCTCAGAGAAATGCTCTTTAAGTATGTAATTGTCAGCATCTTTATAGCAAGTAAATCTGATGCATTATGGTTGCCTGGAGCTGTGCAGAAATTGGAAGATTGACATAACAAAAGCAAGATTGCTAATCACAGAGCTTCCTGCTTCAGTCTTTCTGACTTTTTATATTGTTATATAAATGTAGAGCTAGCTTTGGGAGACCAACTGGCAAAATGCTGAAAATTGAGGAAGTAGTTTGAGTTTCGAGTTGAAGAAGGAATGGGACACTTATTGTTTTATGTTTTTACAGTTAACACATTGTTTTATGTTGGTTTACATTTTACAGTCACATGTTTTACAGTTTGCTGCTTCTTAAAATAAATGCCTAGTTGTAGAAGGTTACTTTTGGCTTGTATGTAATTCTGAGAACAGTGACACAAACACTTGCATTAGAACATAGTGGCTTGAAAATTTGTGTCTCTTCAGTTGAGTATTCCTTTTTCATAAAGCATTTCATGATTATTCTTTTGCAAGTAATGAAAACAATCACTAAGATGCTGTTCGGGTTGATCACTGTTCTCTGGAGTTTGTACTTGGAGTTTGTACTTGTTTTGTTTCTAGGTGTTTTCTATACCTTTTCCAGTTGTGAAAGAAAAATGTGATCTCTTCCAGACTTACACAGCCTATATAAAGAGGTACAGCCCTTCTTGATTCATAAAGCACATTTCTGAGGCTACTTGGTCCAAGTGGTTACAGTATTTAGAAGCTTACACTTGAAATAAAGCCCCTGAAGAGGAAGTGCTTACCAACACATTCTGTCTCAAGCTGGCCATTCAGAAGAGCTGGTTGTCTTTCTGGGAAAGATAGCAGTCTCCAACAAGCTGACTTTACTGGAAAGCCCATACCCCCCACCTCCTCCTTAGACACTGCAAACATGCAGTTGGAGGACTCAGAAATGACTCACTTGGCCTGAAATGCAGTGTCAGATGCTTGGTGAGGTGCTGCAGAACAGCACCACCCTCTTGCGCAGCAGCTTGGGGCTGATGCAAGCTAGGGTTTCCCTGCTGGTCTTGACGTTTTTCCCCCCTCTGGTGATAATAAGGTCAGCAAAGAAGGATTGAAGAGAAATTTTCTGGTATAGTTGTTCTTCAGGTCTTACGTGGAATTGTCAGATTAGCGAGTTTCAGTGTGAGTCATGATTCACTTGCAATCTGTGATATGTAAACCAGCCTTCTCTTGTGCTTGTGCAGTGGATAGGACTAAACAACAAGAAAAGCTTTTCTGGATATTCCCCAGGCCCACAGAATTCAAATAGTAAAACTAATTTACAGAAACAAAAGCTTAGTATTTGTTAACAAACACATGTACCTGCTTGCAGGCAAAAAGCACTGAAACCACCGTTTTCAGAATGTCTTGCCCATTTTTATGGACTTGGGGAGTTCCTGATACAGCATTTCTTCCAGCTGTTATTTTAGGCTTCAGCTGATTCAACAGTGCTTCTTTCTCTTTCCTACCTACAGCTGCAGGCGGTTGTAGCTGATTGTCTTGTTTGAGTGAGCAATGTCCTTCAGGCTGGTTGGCTCAGGGATGTTAATAGAGTTCAGATGTCTCTGAACACACAGAACTGTGCACTCCTTGTCCCTCTTCAGCTTGTTCTGTTACAGTACATGAAGCAGGAGAGTATTGAAATATTAAGCATCTTGAATCTTGCTGCTCTTCTACACCTTTATCTTGGTGGGAGTGGGTGGATTTTTCTCCTCTGCCACCACATCTCCCAATACCACTTCTCAGTTTTTGTTTTGGAGGCTCGTTGTGTGTTTTTTTTTTTTTCCCCATGTGCAGCAGTTACCTGTGGTTGGTAGTGGTGGTTTTAGTTCACTTTTCAAACTAGTTACTTTTCTGTCAGTATTCCTGTATTTGCTGTATTCATCAGAGATTCCTCCTTGGAATCTCTGAAGTTCCTTCCTTGGAAGGGTTTGTTTGGATAGGATCATTAAAAAATGGTCCTACTTGTTGAGGAAATCTTCCAGGCTTTTCATATTCTGGTTGAATGTGATTTCCTTCACAGTTAAAGGCTGAGCACCTAAGAATTCACTGGAAGAACCTGAAAGTAGTGGTTCCTCCTGCATGGAAGATGAAGGTCCACTGGGATATGGACTGTGGCTCTTTTCACAATGGGCTGCTTCTTGCTAACTAATCTGGAGATGTGCCTGAGGTCTCGTTCACACTACTGTAAATGCCCTTCAAAATGCAGAGGCACTCCATTCCTGAAAAGTCGTGCTTCTCATCGTTTTGCAGTAAAATGTATGTAATGATGTGTAGTCTGGAGGGTGTCTTTGTGTTGCTGAAGTGGCTAAGCCATCCTTGTTACTTGGCATGTAAAAATGCTTGCTTGTCTAGATGTCTTAAGAGTTTTGTTAGGAAAACATTCCTCTTGTTTGGCTTTGTCCCAGGATACCATACTATTGTGTCTTCACAATACTGAACAAATGTTTGGAAGTCAAGTTTAATTAAGAACAGAGGGAGTTGAGGGGTATAGAAATATGGCTAGCTGGCAGGCAGTAATTAAGTCACTTAAGTAGCTGTTGCTATGTGTGAATGTTTACCTCAATAGCAATGCTGCAAGTAATAAACCTGAAGTAACCCGCTTACTTTATTTGTGGTGCCTTTCAGAACTGCAGGCGTCGTCCAGGTGATGTGTCACAGACACACAACTAGTATTCCAGGGTTGGTTGTTCTTCCGTTGAACTTGTATTCTGATAAATGTTAGCCTCTTGGTAAGCAAAAATGAAAGGAACCTGGATCATCTGTGTCTTGCAGATTGATTCTTAACATGTATGTAGTGTGTTCCTCAAAAGAAAGTGGGGGAGAGATGAGGAGGGGGTGTGTTTGAAATGTTCTGTGAGTATTGGACTTGCTGGTCAAAGGCTCTGAAAAGAATTACTTGGGAAATGACTTTGTTTCTGACATGGCAACCATTGTTTATGTTTGAGAAATGAAACCCCTTTGTTAAAGGAAGAACATAGATTGTGTAGAGTTCTCAAGGTGGAAGTTGTATAGCTACTCATCAAGACACCTTTTTACTGCAAAGGCTTCCCTTATTTTCGTTACCTGCTACTGAAAACTGGCTCAAATAGTAGGGCAAATAGTGTAGATCATTTGGGTGATGAAATTTAGTACTAAGCCTTCAAGTAGCTGGAAGAAGCAAGAAAGCAGAGATAGTAAAGCATAGTCCTTGAGCTGAATGTTCACTATTTGCCATTGCTTTCCTAGCTGACAAGTTTGAGCTCAGAACTGTTTCTTCAGGTTCATCCTAGCTATGTTTTGTGCTGTTTTCCTTACTTAATAGACTAAGGAATTAAATCATATAAAAAGTGTTTTGAAGAAGCTATCGTTGAATGTCACCTCCTCTGCTAAGCAGCTTTGCTGAGGGATGCAGATGCTCAGCATTTGAGATACGAGGGAGTGTATCTGAAACTATGTGCCCCAATGCACCCCATTTTTTCTGTACCATATTGCAATGCGGGCTAATAGTAGTTGGCTGAGTAGTCTTGTTTTCTCCCTCTCCTCATGTGCTCTATATGCCTAATATTTTTGAATATAATTCTGTGAGCTGTAACCATGTAGGGTACTCACTTTGTGAAAATGATTTCTTGGTTGTTGAAATGTATTTAGTTCAGGAATGTATTTAGTCCTTATCATAGCATTGTTGTTGATGCAGTTGTGCCATAAAGCTCTCTCCATCTTGTGCCAAGCTTTTTAACCACTCTTTGGAAAACATGCACGTGTCTGGCAAAACCAGCTTCCAGTCAGTTTTAGCAAAGTTTTCAGATATATCTAATTGCTTAGAGCTTGAGGTAGGGTGGATGAAAGGGTCCAGTCCCACCTTCTGCATTTGGTGGTGTTTAGATTCACTTTGTTGTAACTTGCTCTTCCAAGCTGAGGCTTCAGAGGCCATTTTTTCAACAAGCCTGACAAACCAGGAATAAAAATGCTCAGCTTTTAGTCTCCTTGAACACAAAATAAACACTGTGCAGTGAGTCACAGCATTGCCACTGCGTAACTGAGTGGAGCTTGCAGTTTTTAATATTATTTTTATTTTGGAAATAGGCTAGTCAAAAGATTGTATTGTTGGATTTTACTGTATCTTCCAGGACAGAACAGCTGATTTCCTGCCTAATTAACCTATTGCTTTGTGAAGTGGTTTCCAAAGCCTTGAGATCCTGTGCATTTACATATATTTGCATAAATAATGCAAGAAGGAAAGTGCTCTGGAGAATATGACTGGGACTTCTGGTGGAGTTGGCAGGATTCGCTGTTGCACTTAGCTACCTGTTTCACAGCTCCCTCTGTGACAAAGCAGACAGCTTTGCAGCTACCTTGGAAAGGCATACTAAATGAAATGAAACAGTGATAGAACTGCAGTCAAACAAATCCGGCCTTAGAGCCCTGCTCCTAGGCTAGTCACACTGGCCCAGGTTATGGGCAGTAAAATCTGCTCTTAAAAGCATGTGAGGTGATTGATCAGATAGAGCTGTTTATCCAGTGTGCATGTCTGAAGCTTTGGAAAGATAATTGCCACCAGGAATTTGAATGACATTCAAATGGTGCAGGATCATTTTAAAGCTGAGTTAAACAGACAGCCAGTGGAAACTTGCCACAATATTGTTTATCTTTAAGTATCCAGGCTATGACTGCGGACTAGTTGCATTGCTTTAATGGGAACATACAATACTTCCTGTGTGAATATAAACACATTTACACAAGTGACATTTCTCCTTGTCAGTTAGCACCAGCACTATGAAACTGAAGGAATTTAATCTTGTTAACTTTCCATGATGATTTACTAATGAACTTAATTATTTATTAGCTTTTTTTTTTCCTTTTTTCCTTCCAAGGTCGACTTAAGGTTGAGAAGCATGAAATAGTAACTAACCTGAAGCCCAGTAATGCTGCAGTGTAAAGGCTTTGCTCCTAAAGATTTCCAGGGATCTAAAGCTGGTATTGCATCTTCCCTCTCTCTGGAAGGGGAAGAGCTTTTCCTAGGACAGAGGGTTTGTTTGGGGGTTAATGTGATTTTTTTGGGCAGTTATGTTTTTCTGATTTCTGGATAAGTTGTTGAATAAAGGCATGGCTTTGCCATCAGAGTGGGCAAATGTGATAGAACAGTAGTGCAAAGGGGTGGTCCTACCTAAAACCTCACCTTCCTGCGGGCACAGGAGAGGCCCTTTAACAGCAGTGTAAGTGTGGCCATGTGGTCAGCCAGGTCAGCTGCATGTCCTGCTGAAAGCCAGTCCTCTTCTGGAGGTTGGCAGGGAGGAGCAGAAGGGACAGGGATGTTATATGGATTGCTCTTGTTTAAAATAATGAGGAAAAATTACTTCTTATGGTCTCTTCCCTTCTATTTTTGAATGTGCATCACTTACACCTCAGTAGCTGTGTCCCTTTCCAGACTAGCATTGTGTCTTAGTAAACCTTTCACTGAGGGACAGCTTACACTTACTCTGCTGGATAGGTAATGCTGTATTAGCTTGTTTGCATCTACACGTCTTCAGGGAATCTGACTATATGTTTCCAGTAGGAGCCTTGGAAGTGATAACTTTAAATTGTGATTCTGTTTTAGATGTTACTTCCCTTCCACTTTCAGAAGCAGGAGTTGTTGGTCTTGGTCCTATTCTTACCTTCCTTTTTTCACTGTCCTCAATGTTGTACCCTTGCCCAAGCTGTTGAACTTACCAATTCAGCAGGAAAAATATCCTTTTTTAGGAATATTTTTGTGGGAAGTGACAGGTACCAGAGCCAGTGCAAAAGGGATAGGCAGAACTGCCTGACAAGGTTCAGGGAGTAGCTGTGCAATGAGTCTTTTCCCCTTTGTGATGGGAAAAAGCTGTTGGTTTTAATGTCTTGCATCTCTTGAGCCTCATTCTTTTTAGTTAAATCACTCATATTGGGTACCTTTGCAGACTCTCACAGCACTGCTATTCTATAGCTGTCTTTAGCAAGCAGGTTTAGTATTTACATGGCCAAAAACTGTAAGAGGACTTTAGTTGAAATGACACGTTTTTTTTTAACTCTGCAGCCACAATGCACTGACATGTGTTTCATATGGTACATCCAGTACTGAACTGTCTTACTGAGAACTTGTTCTGCATCCACTGCTGTCCAACACACAGTTTTAATTTGTGCTTTTGTTCAGAGACTGACATGTCTTTTCTCTCTTCCACTCCAATAAGACATGCTTCAAATTTGAGTGGTTTCTTCCCTGAGTGACATAATTCTTTTCTTATGCAGTCTTTCTACTAGACTGTTTCCCATCAGTACAAATTGAAGCAGATCAGCAGTGATACCTGTGGCATAAGGTAAAGGGATAAATAACTATGATCAAGCCCTTCTCAACTGTGTGGCTTTAATAAAAGGAGGCCAAGTTCCTACTGCTTAGTTTATGCTGGCTTTAGTATTTGTCTGATCATCCAGCAAATCAGTCCAGCTTGCTAAAGGATGAGAGACTAATCTGGCAAAAAGTCAGTTTGGGGGTTTTGTTTTGCTCTTGTTTTGCAGGGTTCAAAGGCTGAATTGACTCGCTTTCTGATCGAGGGGTTTGGTAGAGAGTTGGGGAAGAGGAGAGACTGCTCCCTCCTGCCAAGCAGCAACCATGTAATTCAGTTCAGCTGTGAAGCAAAAGGCTGGAAACCTGCAGCCAGAGCTGATCTAACTTCTGGGTACTGGTTGGGTTGGTCTCCACCAGCTGAGCTCAACAAAAGGCCCATCACATGCCAGAGGGGTAGGAGGCAGGATCTGGCCAACAAGCTGTTAGACAGCCACTCTGAGCTACAGAGATGGTGAGCAAAATTAACACTATAGTGCTGCATTTTATTGTACAGTAGTCCTTGGGGTTTGAAGCAGTTACTCATATTGAAGCAGTTACTCATATTTGTACAGGGCATGTGCATCAAATTCTTCTGGAGTATTCTAGACCTGCTGCTGAACCAGTATTGTGGGGGTTTTTCTGTGGTTTGTTCTTTTTATTTTAGAGCTTCCCTTTTCTAGCATTGTTTTTGCAAGAGTTGTTTCAGTCATGGCTACCTACCTTGGTTCTTAAATAACCTGGGATGTTCTCCCGATACCTTGCGTCAATAAAATGCTATCACATGAAGGTCTCCAGAGAGAATTATGACTGCATGCTTGTGCAGATGTTCCTGGGACATGTTACACTCCCCCAGTTTTCTTGGTATGTGGCCAAACTAGCTTATCTCATTTTGATGTTGTGTCATATACGCTTTTAGTTATTGTGATTGGTTCTAACACTTCCTTCTCCTTTTGGCATTTCTGTGAAATGTTATTGTTAGAGCTATGTATTGATGCATGTCATGATTCTGATAAGCAGTATATTTGAATGAGGTTTTTGGACAAGTCTTTTGGTGCCTGGTTCTGAAATACATGTAGATAGCTCTGGTAAATGCTTGAGAACTTTCATTTTTACCTTGAGATTAAACTTCGTACTTGAATTCAAATCTTGCATGCTAGTTTGCTCATGTTGGGTGTCGCTAGTGCCTTGCTTTTCTATGGTTCATTTGCAAAAGGTACCAAATATTTGAAATCGAGGTGGTATTAAGTATATCTGACTGTGTACATCTCCAAGATGCAGATGTATTAGTGGTGAGGTAGACAGCTACTTTTATATGTGCAGTAAAGGAAAACAGCAAATACCATAAACCAGAATCAGAGAATGGCATATTTGAATACAACCTTGTAATTTCAGGGGACTTAAAACACAATCAGTGGTCTTGGCAGATAGCCAAGGGCACAGGCGGCTTCTGGAATTCTTCCAGCTGCTAATGGAGTGTGGATTCTGATTAAATTTAACTGTAGCTGCTGAGTCTTGGTTGGCGTGCTCCTTGATGTGTTAAAATGTATGTTTTTCTAACCATTAATATTTAATTTTAAAATCTTGTTTTAATACTTGAAGGCAGCTTTACATGTATCCTTATGACATGGATTCCTCCTATATGTTAAGTGCAGTAAAGGTTGAAACAACAGCATCATGTGAGTGAAAGGCTGCATCTACTACATCTTCTAGGGTTCTACTGTAAAAACTAGCTGTTCTAAAAGCTTTAAAGTATGTGTGTTGGCAGCCTCAAATCCTCCCAAGAAACTCTGATGCAATTAGTTACATGAAGTCTGTTCTGTTCTTGACAGAATGAACTGGTTAAAAAAAAAAATAAAGTTAACACCTGATATAGCAGAATTGTGGTGTGGGAGATGGGGCCTTCAACAAGATTTCAGGCTTTTAGTTTGGACACAAGCCTGCTGACCAGTTGTCTGCTCATCCATTTTACTACATGTTAAATAGCTACAGAGAAATGGAATGATAGTGATGCCTCATACTTGCTAGTGAAGGGAAGAACATATTAAAGCAAGGTGGTAGAATGAGATTGTTAATTTAGTTTGAAAGAAACAGAATTTCTCAACCCTCAGACTCCAGAGACTATTTAAGAGTTGCTGGGCTCACATCAAAGACAAGTCTAGTTCTGCAAGTGCATTCCTCTTAAAATAACTACAAATGCTTTTTACTTTAATACTACAACTAGTTGGGGAGAAGAGGAAAGAAAATTACTGTAGCATTTGTATGAGTGCTGGTATGAGCCTACAGAGTAGGTGGCCATATATTGAATCAGTTCAGCTCTTTACATAGAAGTACATCAGTGTTTTTTGGTTTGGTTTTTTTGGTATTACAGGTTTGTCAGGTGAAGGAGCATTAAAAGGTGAGGAATCTTTTTTTCTGGAAAGTGTATTAGACATCTGATGCTAAGCCATTACTGTGTAAGTGTCTACAAAAGCGAATAGCTATGCCTCAGTAAACTTCTTGTAAAGAGCCTCTAAATAAGGCTGTATCTGTAAGAAAGGTAAGTCACCCGTGTGAATGATTTGAGAAAGTCTAGGTCTAGCTTAGCTGTTTTTGTTCCAAATAACTAACGTATCATTTTACAGTAATGTAGCTGCAATGGTGCCGTAGATAGGTTCTAGTGTCTTTGAGCTGCCCTTGTCCTTCCTACAGTATTGTTTAATCCTGTAATGAAATTCCTAATGGTTTAGTGTTATTACATATGCTGTGTTATTATGGCTAATGAATTTTAAATACTGACTTTTTATTTGTCAAAAAATGATGGGTCTGATTAATTGATGCATTTCTCTCTAGTCTCACTTTTGATCCTTGCACTGATTAGCTTGCAAACTGTTGGAAGTGAACAGGCAGAAGTCTGTGTGTAACAAGGCTAAGGTCCTGCTAAACTTCATGGTGTTTCTTATGAGACTCCAGCAATACTTACCACATTGTATCTTTAAGCAAGACTTCTGTCTATTGTTGTATTTTTGGTTTTATGCTGGAGAGGTGAAATAAAACTATATAGTGAGGCGAGGCCATTGTGTGTAGAACAGTACCTTGACTCTTAAAGAAATGGGAATGTGTATTGTGCAGAGGTGCTGAAGAATTAAATTACCTTGAGAATAAGGCAATTACAACTAAGGCTAAAACTAAGGGAGGTAAAACTAGGGAGCCATGTTCTGTCCCCACTGAAAAAGCATAAGGTTAAATGACTTGTTACTTATCCTGATATACAGGGAGCATTTAAATACATTTATTCCAGTGTGTTGTAAGATCAGTGTTCTAATCTGAAGAAATATCGAATACTTGGAAGCCAAGTGTGAATGTCAGTTGGATGCTAAATATGCCAAGTACTAAAATCTTATTTTAAACAGAGGTTTTGGGGGAAAACTAAAGAGAAAAATTGGATTACTTTTTAGTATTTCTGATCTCCATTGTGTCTTGTGGATCAGTCGAAGTCCTGCCTTCACACTGTGGAACTACAAGGTGACTGGTTTTGAAAGGCATTAGCTTCATTCTGAGCACCATCATTCTAGAATTGATGACAGCTAGTTCTATAGCTAATGCAAATTTAATGTTGTGGTGTAAATTACAGATATTCATATCTTTTGTATAAGCAGTGCACAGTGTGCAGCCTGTGGGTGGGAAAATTAACAAAATTAAAGCTGCATGATGCTATTCAGGTCTTGGTAGTTCTTGTGTAATGTTCAGCACAAGTTTTGTTTTACCATTTAAATGTAACTTTATAGGTTTTAGTATGTAACAGCCTCCTGTTAGTAGATGCTAGCTACTTGTCATTACATCATGCGTGCATTGTATACATGACTAACACTTGAAATGGTGAAAGAACAGTTGTTCTTGTATGTAGTTGTATTAACTTTTTTGAGGACTTTCACCTAGCTGTAAAATCAGAACTGATCCTTTTAAAGCCACCATGATGTGCCAGGTAAATCTAACAGGTCACTGAGTAGGTAACAGAGCACTCGTCCCCCCAGCTAGCATTGTGAAAGCACAGCAAATGTGTAGTTAAGATCATTCAGTGCTTTGCTAAGTAGAATTTCTTAATGTGAATTTTGTTGTTTAAGATGTTTTTCTTTGTTTTGAATCCTGGATTTGACTCCGTTTGCAAACAGAGCTTAGGGAGTCTTATTCTTTCCTTCATTAGAGCTCTAACATGAAAAAAGTTTGTTTCTCCAAGACAGTGATTGCTTCAGCTGGGGGAGCATCATTTGTTCCTATGTGTCCTGCCTCTTGGAAAACCGTTGGCTTGCATGAAGCTGGGAATCTGGCTCATTCCACTCCTTCCTCTCAAAAAGCAACAGAAAGAACATATTGTGCCCAGCTCCCAGTCTGGCTTCTGCCTTTTTTTTTTTTCTTTACTATGTAAATCATGGTGGGGGAGAGGATGTAGCAAGTTGTTTACAGTGGTAGCTGGAGGAAACAAGCCTGATTAAAGCAGTACCTCTGACATGTGGGTACTTCCAGTTTTCTCTATGTAGTGTGCTTTATAATTTCAGAAGGTTGTTTAGGTTGCCTTTTGTCTGATAAGACCGTTTCAAAGGACACTTTAAGTGTTTTAAAGGACACTTAAATGAAAGCAAGGTGAAGCTGAGCCGTGGATAATATGTTAAAGGAAGGTGATACTCTGCAGCAAGTAGCTTACTGAAAATGCATTTCTCCTTGCTGTGATGTGTGCAGAATGTACAGTCAAAAATAGTTGCTTTATAAGGCATCTTAAGTAAGACTTCTTCTAAATAAAGTCCTTTTTACAATGACTACATTGGAAAATGAAATACTAAGAAGCTATATTCTTCTCCCCTGTGTAGCTGTAAAGCTTTTTGCATTGTATTGATTGTCCCAGGTAGTATATAGCAGTACCACCTATATCCAACTGCCTGTTGCTCACATCAGTTACTCGGTGCATATATGTGACCAAAACAATACCATAAGTAATTTGCATATTATCCATTTGTCAGAAAACAGCTTCATGTTGTTTGCCTACAAAGCGGTTACAGTAATCCATTTCAAGTGGTGTTAGCAAAAATTCCCAAGATGCTCGGGGACTTCAACTGCAAAATTACATAGATGGGACAATGCATATGAAAGGATCAGGTTAAAAATAAGCAATTACTAATTCCTTTAGGAAATGCTTCAGCTCACAGCCTGTAGAAAGATGATCTGTAGACTTAAATATGCCAAATGTCTGATGAAAATGGTCTTGAGTTTGCGCCTCCTTGACTTTCTCATCTGTTTAAATCTGTTTAAACCAAGGCCCTGACTCTTTTGGTTTATTTATCATTTTTATTTTTTATTTTTTTTAGACTAGTTGCCTGCTGTTGTATGAGGCTGAGACTGAGCTGTCTTTGCTTGGAGCTTGGCTAATACAAAATGAGGAGCAGTGCTGTCCTTTGAGGGTCTGTAGCACCCTGCTTAATGGTAGGAATGCCATTAGAAAGACATATGTTGGAAGGAAAATGAAATTCTTGTACTGGCAGAGAGATGATCTGGGTCTTAGAGGCTGTAGAGTGTTGGGTGCAAGTGGTTTGACAGCAGTACTTAATTATCATCAGTCAGTAATTAATGTAAGCAGTTAACCTCAGCTTGAGGAGTTATGTACTGAGTGCTTCTAGTGCAGGCTATTAGTTCAGCACTAGCTCTGGTTATCTTGCTGCTTCTGGTACTTTTTTTGCTTGTTTCTGTGGTGTGGGGATTTTGGATTTGTTCTTTTTTACAGCAGTGTTCAGACATACGAGTTACCAAAAGAATGATGGGGTTATTTTTCATGCCTTCACTTCAGAATGTTGAATAGAATGGTTCAGTTCACCTGCTTGTGACAGGTATAGTCAGAAATCTTTAACTCTGTATTTTAAACCTTTTCTGATTGAAGGAGCTTCTCCAAAATGCAGAAAGGAGGAGCTTGGCTGCCCCTCACCCCTCCCACACGCTTCCGATGCATGAAACTTCATACACAAGTTTAACTCCTCAATACATAGGTCTCTCTCTAGGCTCTGCTTTTGTAGTGCTTCTGCTGGAGAGCTTGACTTTTTCTTCCTCCAAAGCTGCATCTGTAATAGAGGAAAATAGCTTGATCACTTGCCTAGGGAGTAACTGATGTGATTAAAAGAGGAACAGGTCAGTTTCAGAGTTAGTGCAGCACTGTGTGCATTCATGAGCTGCTGACTTACCTATATTCCCTTCCAGGGGAATGCTTTCCATTCCCCTAGAAGGAGATTTCATTTTCACCTCCTTCCTAAACTCTCGTATGTTCCAGATTTTGGAGTCATCACATGCTTGAAATGAAAATCCATGCTAGTGCTCCTGTATCTTACCCCACAGCTGTGAATTCATCAGTATTTGAAAGCAGACATATGTTTAGCTTATCTGCAAAAACATTTTTAAAATAAATAGCATCAAGATAATGGTAATGCTTCCAACTAATCGTACCCTTGAGCACAAATGCACTGTTTTGTCCTGTCATCTCTCTCAAAACATGTGTTTGCCAGATCAATCTTGTTTCCCTTTTGAAGCCTTTTGTACCTAATCTTGATTTAGTATGTGTCATCTATGATTGATGTAGAGGTGCTGTCTCTTTATTCGGAGTAGTTCACAAGTAACAAACTACTGCCGTGCACTTGTTTGTTATAATAGTCAGGGTTTGAAAATAAAACAAAGCATTCTTGTTTGAATGGTTTTGTGTAGTTTGTCAATGATCCACATAGACCCTGTCTGTGAGATTATGTCAGGTGGCTTGAATTCATTCATTTTCACTGAAATACCCTATAGTTTAGATGATAACTGGGGGGGGTGGTGGTGATCTGGGTGGGGTTTTTTTTAGGTTGACATATAAATTACCTATGTGGAAGCTGTATGTATTCTAGCACTGATACCTTCCAGTGTGAGAAGGAGTTGGTAAACAAATAAATTGGAGGTACCACTTTGGATGTTAAAAACAAAAATCTGACAGAGATTTAAGACCTAATTTAAGAGTCAATGGAAGCATCTTAATTTATTTCAGAAGAACACAGGTGACTGGATTCCCAGTGTTGTCATTTGTCAGGGTAGTTATCTGAAAATGATGCATTGAGGACAGCCCCAGCTTTGCATTGAAAGTGATGGATGATAAACTGGCCACAACCATTCAAGAGAGAGGTCCTAGTACTATGTGAGCCTTCAATAGGAATCAAACAAGCTACTGTCTTGAGTTACTAGAAGATGAATAAACCAGGAAAGGTTGCCGTGTGACTGTGTAAATCCAGCTTGTATCCACATTTTGATGTTGTGTGCAGTACCCTCCTGCTAAGAGGTACAGTAGAGCTTAAAGATCAGTTGGGAGCAGCAAAGATGATCAAAGATATGAAACAGCTTAGTAAAGATGAGTCAAGAGTTGTCAGGCTGGGATAAAGATGACTGAAGGAGATGTGAAGTCTCAGAAGTCATGAGTTAAACTGAGGACTGGGTAGGAAGTGATGTTTTGGCTTTTTCTATGAAGGACATAGCAGCCAGGTTCAGAACCACCAAGTCACGGTTCATGCAGCAGATTTGAGTTTTTAGAGGGTATAAGCTAACAGTCTTTAATCTTTAATCACAGATCATTGTGGCATACTGCAGACATGCTGTCTACATTGCAGGAGCAGCACTGAGTTTTAAACTGCCAAGGTGGTAGACACCTGCTTTGCCAATTACAACCTATTTATTCCTACTCCAGTTCAAAATAAATGTATACTTACTCTATTTCTTTAAATACCTTATAGCACAGTATAAACTTCACTGAATTCTAGTTATCTTGCTGTAGTGAGTTTGAAACCAGTCAAATATAGTGCTACATTTGTTTTTAATGTTCTTTTTTGCTTGCCTTAAAAGCTTTCCTAGCTAATTCTTCAGTTTGCTTATGTGTTTTATATTCGGTATTAAAATAGTGTAAATAAAAATACTACTGATTGAGAAATATTGTGATATGTAGTTACTTGTATGGGTTCACACAGGGAGTGCTGCTTGGAGCTTGGTGTTCGCTTC
This sequence comes from Neopsephotus bourkii, assembly GCF_033783945.1. NCBI lineage: Eukaryota > Metazoa > Chordata > Aves > Psittaciformes > Psittacidae > Neopsephotus > Neopsephotus bourkii. Next base: position 13,642,648 of record NW_026900570.1, read on the forward strand.
TGCAGTTTAACCTGTGAGACTGCCGTCAGTTTTATTACACTGTACAAAAGGCTCATCACTGTGAGGGAGGCAGCTGATAATAAAGACCTGTGTTTAGTCTATGCTTTACCATCTAATCTTGGTGCTTGCAGTAGTCCACCTGTGTAATCACAGTGATGAACCTTACTTTCCCTTGTAAAAGGACAGAAGGAGGTAAAACTCTGCTGAAGAATTTATTGTAAGTAATCTTGCCCTTGTTCTTGACATACCACCTCATCTAAAATTAAAGGTTGTTTCCTTGATTCAAGTAGTGTAATCAACAGCTAGGTTAATAGCTTTTTTCAAGTGCATGATTTTTATGGTCTGTGTTTCAAAATTTTGCCTCAAGTGCTGCATCATCCAGCAGTGGCAGTGGTTGCTTACGTGGACTACTGGCATATATATCTGCTGCTCTGTTCGCTTCTCTCTTTTTGCAAATGTAACTGGTATCTGGTCTTGCATGGAGTGATATCACTGCCATTTACTTTGTGTGTTGAGATGTGTAAGAGTGAATTGTAGTTTTAATTTTTTCACTACAGCTTTTAGCTGAGGAGGTGAATAAAGTACAAAATTAAAGTGACTTTTTTATCACAAAGCTGCCACTTGTTCTGTTTAAGCCTTAATAAAAGAAAAAGTAAAGCTGAAGTGAAATAAAGGAATTGCAGCAAGTGGTCAGAGGTGGACACTGTAATCTCTTTACAGTATCTAGCAAAACCAGTAAAATTGCTTTGATGCTTGTACTTGGGCTTTAACAGGATCTGATCAGAGTTATTAACCTGACTCTTTTAAATGATGTAAAGCATCAAAGTATTACTGACTACTTACCTACTTCTCCATGATGTTGTGTAGTTAAAGGCTTTCTGTTCAGTGTACTTTTGTTATTTATCATAGTATAGGTTGTGTTGGAAGGGACCTTCAAAGGTCATATAGTGCAGCTCCACTGCTGTGAGCGGGTACATCTTCAACTGGATCAGGTTACACAGAACCACATCCATTCTAGCCCTGCATGTCTCCAGGGATGGTGCATCCACCACTTCTCTGGGCAACCTGTGCCAGTATTTCACCACCCTCAGTTTAAAGAATTTTTCCCTCACATCCAGCCTGAATATTCCCTTTTTCAGTTTAAAACCATTACCCCTCATCCTATTGCAACAGGCCCTGCTAAAAAGTCTTTCCCCACCTTTCTCATAGGCCTCTTTTAAGGACTGAAAGGCTGTGATAAGGTCTTGCTGGAGTCTTTTCTCCAAGCTGAATACCCCCAGCTCCCTCTGCCTTTCCTCACAGAAGAGGTGCTTTATCCCTCTGATAATTTTTTGGGCCCTTTTCTTGTCTCTATCCAACAGGGCCATATCTTTCCTGGAATGAGGACTCCAGAGCTGTACACAGTACTCCATCTGGGGTCTCACCAGAGCAGAACAGAAGGGAAAGCTTTTCATTATTTCTGAGTATTTTAATAAACAAGAGGCTTTTATATGACCGCATCAAGTTTACATGCCTTGTATTATGTTCATGGTAAACTTGAAGTGTCTAGATAGTTTGTGATCAGATGCTGTACAAACACCTGTAGTATGGGGAACAAACAAGAGGAATCAGAGATGGGTGCATGTCTACGGGAGTATGATATAATAGGCATCACAGAAACATGGTGGGATGGCTCCTGTGTCTGGAGTGTTGGAATGGAAGGTTACAGACTCTTTAGAAAAGACAGGCCCGGCAGGTGGGGAAGGGGAGTTGCCCTTTATGTTAGGGATAGGCTGGAGAGTATGGAACTCTGTCTGGGGACAGGTGAGCAGTTAACAGAGAGTTTGTGGGTCAGGGTTAAAGGGAAAACAGCGATGGGAGACATTACTGTGGGGGCCTGTTACAGACCGCCCGATAAGACAACTCTGGGTGAAGTACTCCACAGACAGATAGGAACAGTCTCATGCTCAGAGGCCTTTGTTTTCATGGGGGACTTCAACCACCCTGACATCTCTTGGAGCGATGGTACTGCCCGGCACAAGCAATCCAGGAGGTTCCTTGATTGTGTGGAAGACAACTTCCTTCTGCAAGTAATAGAGGAGCCGAAAAGGAGAGGTGCCATGCTTGACCTTGTGCTCACCAACAGGGAGGAGCTGGCTGGAAATGTGGCACTGCAGGGCAGCCTTGGATGCAGCGATCATGAGATGGCCAAATTTGGGATCCTCAGGACAGTGAGAAGAGGGTGCAGCAAGCTCACTGCCCTGGACTTCAAGAGAGCAGACTTTGGCCTCTTCAGGAACCTGCTTAGTAAGGTTCCATGGGATATAGCCCTAGAGGGCAGGGGGGCCCAAGACTCTTGGTTGGTCTTCAAGGATCACCTGCTACAAGCTCAGGAGTGTTGCATCCCAACTAGAAGGAAGTGCAGCAGGAGGGCCAGGAGACCTCCTTGGATGGATAAGGAGCTGCTGAGGAAAATTCGAAGGAAAAAAGAGGCTTATAGAAAGTGGAAGCGAGGACAGGCAGCCTGGGAAGAATACAGGGATGTTGTCTGGGAAGCTAGGGACCAGGTTAGGAAAGCTAAGGCCCAATGAAATTCCATTTAACAGTACTGGAGTGGATAGCATGTACTTAGTGGTGGCTAAAGGGCAAGGGAAGAGGGACTGCAAGGCTGATTCCACAGCAGAACTGACTTCAAGAAGGTGCTAAGTATTTTTGGGCATCAGAAACATTTTGAGAAGCTTACAGTTTAAATGTGTTTTGAGTCTAAGGAAAGAGAAAACTGTGCTTACATTCTAAAAGACATCCTGGGCAAAATTAATCAGAATGTGTTCTTGCATATTAGTTATTGATTACAATGTGTTGAGGTGGAGGGGATGTGGAGAGAGATGCCGCACTTTCAAAATGTGCGTTCAAAACATCTGTTGAAGTGAATGAGAGGTCAGGTTAGTCCTAAACTTAATGGTACCAGCAAATCTTTAGAAAAGACCTCAAAATTAATTTCCTGATAATAAAAGAAGCTGTTACTGCCTTCTGTTCCCCAAACACATGTACAAACACATGTGCAATTATAAGGTTTAAGTCATATGCCTGTTTTCATATTGAGATTTTTTGAGTATTTTCCTAATGTTTTGCAGCCCAAATACAGCAGTAGTATCTGTAAGTGCCCCCCCAAATAAAAAATACCTATGCCCTGTTTAGAGAGAACAACAAACAGCAAAACCTGAAAAAAGGAAAAGAAAATGTAAGAGCTTTGTAAAACTTTAATTCTTAAAATGCCATGTCTGCAGCTGAGAGGAAGATGTAAGAGCCAGGTGAGTGGTGGTTCCCTGAGGAGCTGATAGAAAGGTGAGCCTCTCCTGTTGGTGAGCAGGCTCTGCCCTCTGTGCCTCCCACCTTGACAGAACGTGCCCATCCAGTTCTCCAGATGGATGAAGCATTCAGATGGTTTCTTTCTGGTTTTGGAGGTTGTTTGAAATATATTTACAAAACATCCTGGTAGCTGGGCTGTTCATAGCATAGGGGCCTTAAACATAAGCAATGAGAAAGTAGATTAAAAGGTCTCACTCTACTCCATCCTACTTGTGGCTGCACGAGCAGCTGCTCAACAGAATAGTTTGGCTGCTGATATAAAAAATGGACAAACAACAACCCATCCACTGCCTTCTTTCTCCTGCCTTTTACTTAATTCTACCCCTCTTACAGGAAACTGACTCACACTGCTGCCCTGTATTCCTAAAGAGTGTTCTGAAGAAACCAGAGTGATTTTCTCATGAATGTAGGGGGCAGGATGGATGATGGTGGACAACACATGGGATGGGATATTTTTCCTTTTCCAGATATCCTTTTCTACAAAACTAAACAATAGTAAATATTAGCGCCTACTTGTGTTGTTTTGAGGATCTGAATTAACCCTCCTGTATCCAGCATAGGGAAGATGTGGCAGGAAGCTGAGGCCTTTTCCTGGTGGAAAGCCTGTGTTGCAAAAGATAAGAGACTGTTTCAAAAATAAAACTGATTAGTTTCAAACAAGGGTTTCTTTAAAACCTTGAAGAAAATCATCATCCTGTTTAAATTCACTTCAGGCTCCTGCTACCTGCAAAGAAACATCAACTGGCTAGTTCTATCTGGGAAATGTAGAGACTAAACATCAGCAAGAGGAAGAGTGTCAGTTCCCAGGTACATGAAAATAAAACCTGGGGAGACAAAAAATTCAGAGGTTTTTTAGCTTTAGACCTCTATGGGTTATATACTTAGGCTTCTTTCTGCAAGTGTATGGCCAAGACATTTTATCTCTCCTCTTGCATAAAAACAGATGCCAGCAGTGATCCTAGAACTGGAACTTTCTTATACAATAACACTTCAGACATTAGCGGGAGTTTGTAACTTCAAACTGATGCTCCTGCACTTTAGAATTCAGTATTAACAGGTTTTTATATGGCATGGAACAAGTAAGGATTTCATGTTCTACATGTAGCTATTGCGGGTTCTTTCTTTAGATCATTGCAATAGTAGAAACAATTTTGTTGTCTTGGGGGGGGAGAAATAATCTTTTTAATTCCTAGAACAGTTAATGTTGGAAGGGACCTTAAAGATCATCTAGTTCCAACCCAGATAGGAAGTCTTTTAACCTCTTGCTAGCTATACAGATTTAGATACCTGTCATGATAAGATTGTGCAGAATAGATGATGGGGGTAACTGTTCATAGTAAAGCAACAGGGAAGTGAATGCACCAAGCAGTCATTGTCAGTTTGTCATGGATTTGCTTAGGAATTATTTTGGCAGAAGGCCTGATATAGCCAGTGCTGACAGTGTCTTTCTGGCAACAGTCACCATCAGCTTAAAAGTACAGCAGTGTAGAGTCTAGAGTCTGAGCTTTTGAAAAACCATTCCTGAATGCACAAATGACCATGTAACTTCATTTTGGAGCAGGAGAATGAGTGTGGTAGGAGCTTCACTAAGGGGAAATCCTGCCTGACCAATTCAGTGGCCTTCTAAGATGCGGCTACAGAACTGATGGACAGGGGTAGAGCAGTTCATGTCATCTACCTGGATTTGTGTAAAGTGTTCGACACTGTCCCACACGACATCCTTGTCTCTGAATCGGAGAGACATCAATTTGATGAATGGACCACTCGGTGGATAAAGAACTGGCTGGATGGACACACACAAAGAGTTGTGGTCAATGGCTCAGTGTCCGGCTGGAGACCAGTAATGAGTGGTGTCTGTCAGGGATCAGTGTTGGGACCGGTCTTGTTTAACATCTTTGTCGCTGACATGGACAGTGGGATTGAGTGCGCCCTCAGCAAGTTTGCCAATGACACCAAGCTGTGTGGTTCGGTTGATACGCTGGAGGGAAGGAATGCCACCCAGAGGGACCTTGACACGCTTGTGAGGTGGGCTGATGCCAACCTCATGAAGTTTAACCATGCCAAGTGCAAGGTCCTACACCTGGGTCGGAGCAATCCCAGGCACAGCTGCAGGTTGGGCAGAGAAGAGATTCAGAGCAGCCCTGTGGAGAAGGACTTGGGGGTGCTGGTTGATGAGAAAATGAACATGAGCCAGCTTCAGTGTGCGCTTGCAGCCCAGAAAGCCAACCGTATCCTGGCCGCATCAAAAGGAGCGTGACCAGCAGGTCAAAGGAGGTGATCCTGCCCCTCTGTTCTGCTCTCATGAGACCTCACTTGGAGTATTGTGTGCAGTTCTGGTGTCCTCAACATAAAAAGGACATGGATCTGTTGGAACAAGTCCAGAGGAGGGCCACAAGAATGATCAGGGGACTGGAGCACCTCCCATATGAAGACAGGCTGAGAAAGTTGGGGCTGTTCAGCCTGGAGAAGAGAAGTCTGCATGGAGACCTCATAGCAGCCTTCCAGTATCTGAAGGGGGCCTATAGGGATGCTGGGGATGGACTCTTCATTAGGGACTGTAGTGGTAGGACAAGGGGTAACGGGTTTTAACTTAAACAGGGGAAGTTTAGATTGGATATAAGGAGGAAATTCTTTCCTGTTAGGGTGGTGAGGCACTGGAATGGGTTGCCCAGGGAGGTTGTGAATGCTCCATCCCTGGCAGTGTTCAAGGCCAGGTTGGATGAGGCCTTGGGTAATATGGTTTAGAGCGAGGTGTCCCTGCCTATGGCAGGGGGGTTGGAACTTGATGATCTTAAGGTCCTTTCCAACCCTAACTGTTCTATGATTCTAAGAGTGTAAATATGGCTTATTTTCTATAATAAACTTATGCTTCCATTTGACATGTGTTTACTGTTATTGGGTATAAATACAGTGAGAACTGAAATGACAGTGAAATAACACTTCCTGTGAGAAGGTGTACCATGGCTTCCATGTGGAGCAAGCCATAGTTTGAAGCATGGTAGAAAACAGTGTTATAGAATCAGATAGCTAAGGATATCTCTAGTTTCCATAAATCAATAAGACTAACTGATCCTAATGGAGTTTTGAGTCTCACTCTGCCCATTTGCTGATGGCTTTGGGAACACAAGGGACTTGATTTTTTTATTATTTTTTTTCTGTCTCAATGTGAAAAGAATTTCCGGCTCTACCTTCTTGTCCCAGATCTCACTCTGCTGCCAAATGGACAATTAGCAGCTTTGTCTGGACCCAGAGCTTGGACTGCAAAAGCAAAGTGGGGCTAGGATGTGCATTTGGTTTATTTAAAGAGGAGATGCGATGGTGCATCTGTGCTGCACATCCCCCTTGACTGCCACCTGCCTTGAGAAGGTAGGCTCTCTACTCCAGCTTCCTTAGACCTAGTGCTCACCAGATCTCACCTAGGCTTAGGGATTTCCCATGGTACTTCAGGGGGTGAAATGTGTGGTTGAAGAATTAAATAATAATAATGAAAAAAAAAAGAGTCTTTAAAATAATAAATTTTGGAGAAGACAGAAGTCTCTTTAGGAGATGCCAGTGAAGGGATCACATAATGCTTTCACCTGAATCAGTTACTTAAGCAAGCAGTCATCTCTTATGCAGTATGATTAAAGCCACATTTTAGAATGGGGTGGTTTAGTGATGATTTGACTTAGCAGGCAACAGTCTTTTTTCTAAAGTTGAAAGTGATTGTGCCAGTAGCTACAGTAGCTGAAACTGGAAAGTTTTGTATGCTTATGAAGATCAGAGTATTAAACTGAAATAATAACAGTTCATTTCCAGTAAGTACCTCACTCCAAAGTTTAGATCTGTATGTTGCACAGCATGTTACACAAATTCTGAATTTGAAAGGTGCTTTTTTTTGTAAATAATCATCAGCCACTGGTTTTTAATATTGTAAAAAGCCAAGGGAGGCTTTAATTTCTTTGTGTTCCACAGGTTTGTTTGTGCGCCTGCATGCACCCCATTGCACAGAAGAACTTTTTTAAAGTATTTAATTTTGTGGAGAGCATGTTTAGTCACCGGTAAATGAAAACAACAGTTAAAGCTCAAGCATTAAGGTTAATATGTATTATATAAATCAGAGGATTTTTGACGTAGGTGACGCATCCCTTCATGTTATACCTGTGGTCTTTTTTTTTGGTCCAGTTTTGTTTATCCAACTGAAGTCTTTTGTTGTGAGACAAGTTCTTCCTCTAATCTGTTACTGGTTTTTGACTGAAAAAACAAGCTTTAAAACTTCAGATGGTTGCTTGTGGTGTCCTAAGTATGATTTTCAGGTTGAAATAATGTATATGTGCTATTGGGGATACAGATACAGAGGCAAAACCAAGGTGCGGTGTGTTTTCTGTCTCCCTCCCGTAGCAAAATTAGATCCCAGAAAAGCTTGAAGACTTTCAATATATCTTGGAGGCTTAATCCTTTAAGCTCATCTGGGCATGAACTCTGTGGTCATTTGGAAAAGCTGTGGTATTGACCAGTTTTGTAACAGAAAAGACTGAAACAACCATGCATGGTGAGGATCCTAGAAAACATAGAATAAAGGGTTAAAAAAATGGCTTGTGTTGAGAACCAAGGACACTATCCCTAGCTGTAAAATGTGAGGAATGTGTTGTTTATGTCAAGACGAAAAGGCTAAAAGGAAGGCATTCGCAAGCTGCATCCTAGCACAACAGTAATGAATCTGTAGCACACCCCACATGCTCTCCTTGTTCTGAAACCAGAAAATGGCTATGCAGCCTGACTTGGCACTTAGGGAAACTGAAGTTGAAGTGATTTTGAGATAACTGGCTACTCAGTATTAATTAGTGACTCCTAAAAGATATATATATATGTATATTAAAAAAAGGTAGCTTGAAATTCAGTTTTTAGCACCAGTAAGGGAACCCAAAAATTTCAGGAGGACAAGAAAGGTCAGTTTCCCTCTGTGGCAAAATCACGTGATGGACACAACACCTTGGTACTTGGCATTATGTGGAAGTGAGCAAATGAAATCCAAGAGTGTGAAGGTGTAAGATCAACTTTCTTTGTTTTCTTTTAATATTATCCTTCCTGTAATATTTTGCACTGCACTCTGTGGTGCTAATTTCCCTACATAAGCTTTCTGAAAGATGGTGAATATATAAGTTGCTTCTATTTTATTATTGTTGACAGTTGAAATTGTCAGGGAAATTGAAATTTGTTAAAAATGGGTTAAGAGACTTCCCCCACTCTTGTGAAGGGAAATATAGTACCAAGTATCTTTATTTACAAAACCAACTTTCTGCCAGGGAGGTAGGTGTACAGCAGGATATCTAAGAACCCTGTGGGGTTTATTACACAGAAAAGGAAATTACATTTTGGGTTCTTTGTCATGCTAATAGTACTTCCTGCAGGGAAGTATGTGGCCTGTGGGAAAGGCTAAGATTTCCTCTGAGACTTGTTAAGATACTCTTACTGATAAAGCATTGTAAGTATTTGTGACCCTCATCCTTCCTGTTGAATCTTCTCTGCCATCGTCATCCCAGGATGGGCTATTCTAATGCTCCTGGTGAATTTTCCTGAACTTTTCAAAGTTCTCCTTAGCATCACTTCTGATGATTATGAGCTGAGGATAAAACTAACATTAAGAGCACCCAAGTTGTTGCCTGAGTATGTTAATTCTGAAAGGTCTCTGGAGAACAACTTGCAGTAAAGCATTTGAGGGCTCTTGCGTCTTCTCTAAGGGGTGTACTTCTGCCCTTGTGGTTGTGGCATTACACAAGTTGCTGAAAGCGATGATGAATGCCAAGAGGCATAATAAAGATGTGCCAGATGTACTGGCATGTGAAGCTGCCACATTAAACTGTAAAGTAATTAAGGCAGCTACAGGAACTTCCAAAACCTTCAACCTCCAATCAAAAGATGTGCTCTAATTCGTGGGGGTGGTTCTTGATGGACCAGTAAGCAAACACTAACTGTGGACCTACATTTTCAAGGCACTGTATGGCCAAATGTGACGATGGAAAGGAGAGCAGTACCTCTTCCTAAGAAATAACCTTGTGTTGGTTTTTTTTTCTTGCTAAAAGCATAAAACTTAACAATCTATTGTACTTCTTATGAACAAAAAATGTTTATATTACCATAGCAGGATTATAAGTATGGAAAAATGCTTTATGATTCTTGTTTGTCATTATCATGCTTGAGAAAGGAGAAGAAAAAAAATCCAGAATTCTCTAATAAGATAGTCTGATGTTCTCTCCCACCCTGGAAAAGTTTTACTTTCACTTTCCTCATATTAATAAAAGCTTTTTTTATTAAAAAAATCTTCGAGACCACAGAGCTGGTTTATCAAACTGCCCACATCAGGCTTAAGACTTGCTACCTCTGAAAAAGAATTCGTGCTCATGCAGCAGTTACTCAATTCAGTACAGATGTTTGGTCTACAGGTAAAGCTGGAATTCTGCTAACTCACTGCAGGTCAGGTCAGTTTGTTGCTGCACAAGCCCATGTTCAGTCAGTTTATCTAGGGGGAAGGAATTAGTGCAGACGAGTTAATGATGGTGGTGTTTTAGTATCTAGAATTCCTGTAAGTTGTATACTTCAATGCATATGCATTAGAACCTAAAAAGCAGAGGTTTATGTTGTTCTGGCAGTGCTTACAGACCAGGTGTTTCTGAATAGAAATCTTACATCATAACACCAGCATCATATTCTGGTTTATTTTCTCAGCCGAGTTTTACTGTAAAATTCTTGTGCATGCAGCATAGTTCTTACGACAGAATCTGACTCAAAAGTTTGGCTTGTGGGGGTTTTTTCCTGCAAGTAGAAAAGGGTCAGACTGTACCATAGTTTTACTTAAGGTTGTAATTTTACACTGGAATTTGCCATTATGGACTGCAGGGTTACAGTTCTGTATGGTTGACCCTAAAGCATTAATCTAGTTTTGTTACTGGCTGCTCTTAGTCCATGTTTTTGAGCTATTAAAAGGAAGTTGATTTTCACATTTTTCTTACAGTGGAAAATTTGGATTAAAATAATATTTCAGGGTTTTAAATGGATCATAAGTAACAGCTGTAACAGCTCTATCATGCCTCCTTTTATAAATGCTTTTTTCAAGTAATGAATGTTTAGAAAAACATGCTTCTGTGACAGAACTGGAAGAAATCTAGCTTACAGAACAGCACTTAAATATTTTAACACACAAAGTAATTTAGATCCTATAGTTGCTTCTGTAATGATGAAAAAAGAGCAGAAACTAGACAACCCTGACTGTATTTGTGCAGCATCAGAGTGCTGTGTATGACAGTTAATGACCATGTTCCTTCCGAGATGGGAATGGTTAGTACAGATCCAGCTACAGTGAAAAAACATCACTGTGTAAGGAGGCAATTGAGGATTTCATGAAAGAATTCAAACTGACAATAATTCCCATTGAAATCTCATTTTAAATGCTAAATATTGAGGCCACAGAGGAGACAATAGTGAGCCAGCTGTAGCATAACCTGTACTCAGTAATTTAATTGTTTCTTGGAGTATAATGGCTTGTTCACAAGTTTCTGTGGAAACATAGGGAATACAAAATTCAGGCTTAACTAGCTTGTAGAGACTTGAAGTTTAACAGAAGTGAAATGATGCATCAGTTACTGCTTAGTCAGAGAATGAGTGGTGTCCTTGGACAGAATCTCTGGTAAATAGCTTGGGTTCCTGTAGCAGGAATTGATGCTGCTATGACAGTGTATATGAGAAGCCGGTGGCAGATTTCACATTTGTGCAAAAGGTGATCGCCTCGCTGTCCCCCTTCCCTTCAGGTAACTTGAGAGAGGATAGAACGAGCTGTTGGCAGATGAGACACTTGCTGTGCAGACTTTCCCTAATCAAATACTCTTGGTTCACATGACATACCCCAGTGAGTAAGTTAGTTTGCAGTCCTGGCAGTGGGTTAAATTTGTGCTCTCTATCATAAGTATCTGTTGTAATCAGAAACGGATGTTAATAATTGTTCTGATACCTGGTTGTGGCAGCTTCTGAATTACCTGTACTATAAGATTTTCACATCCTTTTTTAAGCATCTCGCAGGTAGAGATTGCATAGCAATGGACACCTGAGAAAAACTTACTTTCTTTGTGCTCGAAACAGCATGCAGTTCCCGTTTGTGCTGTTTCCTTGGGGGTTAAAGATGGAAGTTAACCAAATGATGTATCACAGTCATGATTTTATCTGAGCTGCTTTCTCCTTCCTTATGAAGTTTTATCAGTGAAGGATTTAAAAGTTTTTCTTCTTGCGTGGAGTCAGAAAAGAATCGGTCTGTTAGTGTTTGTCTAAAGTTTGCTGCTGTATTAATATAATAGTTTCTATCAGAAAAAGCATAACTGATCAGTCTTGTTCATTCTGTAAATACTTCTGCTTTCTTCCTTTTCTTCCTTATCCTGCTAGATAATAAAACATGGGATGGGGGGGAGGGGGAGAGAAGTTTGACCATGATTCCCCCCCTTTTTCTCCTTCCCTGCATTATTCATACAGTTGTGTGACCATAGTCACCCTTTCATTTTCTTAATGAGAATGGGCTTTTTGATTGTTTTCTTCCATATATATGACAGATGTTATTTTATTTTCCCCTTAAATATTGAAAAGCCTCTTAATAACTTTAGAGTTCTGTGAGCCCAAATGAGTTGGGATTTTTTCAGCAATGCAGTAACTGTGTTGAAGGAGTAAAGGGAGTTCAGAGCTTCCACATGAAAACTGCTGCCTCTTAAAGATCCATTTAGTACAAATTCTGGCAGAAAATAGCGTGTGTTGAGAAAGAGGATGTATATGAAAAAGGATATTGTTCCCATTACTGGCAGTAGATGTTTTAGGAGTGAATTTGCACAGTAGTGGTAGTTTGAGTTACAGCAGGAGGTGTTCTATTGCTTGAGAGTTGAATCTTTATACCTTCACCTGATCACTCCTCCATAAGGTTTTCCCTTCTTTTATTCTATGATACATCACTGCAGGTAGACCTCAGGAGTTCAAACCACTCCGCTTCTTGTTGCTATTACTGCTCTTCTGTACACTTGGATCATAGTCTGTAAAAGTTAGTTTCTTATATGATAAAATAACCAGAGGAGAGATTTCTTTAAGGCATTTGGTTGCCGAGCATAAGTGAAGCCTCCAAGAATGCTGGAGTATACGAGTACTGCTGTTAGCTGCTAGTGAGATGTAAAGTTTTAAAGAAAAACAGGCAAGGGTCCTTAAAATGGTGGTATTTTTTTACATAGAAGTGTTTTGAAAATGTGATGGTTTGGTCAAGCACCAAAGCACAAAAAATACACCTCTGTTTTTAGGGGTTGAAGGATGTAACAAACATAGCAAATTCAATAGCGTTAATGAAAAAATCGCTAGCACAGTCATCTTCCTAAGAAATGCCAAGTCCTTCCTGTTGCATTATCTTTCTCTTTTGAATTACATGCATTCTTCTCAGGGAAACATCTACAGCTGATCTAACAAGTGGTTTACAATTAAATGGATCTTTTGATTTCTACCATGCTGTCAGCTGATGATGGTTGGCATGAAACAGAAGAGGGATTCTTGTGGTATTGTGTACAGCTTGGGATTGTGCAGCAAGGAAGAAAAATGCTCCTTATCATTCTGGCATCGTGCAGATCAGAGAAGCATAGTCTGCCTCTGTTAGCCTACATTCTTCTCTGCTTTTTTACAAACAAAAAGTCGCTACATCTAAGGTAACTGCTGAAAATTGTCTTTGTCCTTGTCAAGATTCGCTTTCTTGCCACCAAGACGAACTGTCAGACAGAGGAAAGGCAAGTGGTAGTGGTCCTGGCTGGTCCAAAAAGGAATACCAGCAGCTTGCAGTGTTTGATGGTGTGGGAGTTAACCTCCTGAAACTGCTCTCATGAAGCAGCCTCGCACAAGCTGAACAAACTGCTTTGTTTTCCTTGTCATCAGTGTTGTAGGAGGAATAGCAATCTCATCTGTAGTAATCTTAGAGGTTTGGAAAACGGTGCCTTTTGCCCTAAAAGGAGGAAAGATCATTTGAGCTCTAGACAGCCCATAACTACTTCTGACAGTGAGACTGATGGCTGACTACGGCCGTGTTGTTTTGCGCTCGCTGGTCACTCACCCAAAGGGTGGTAGGACTGAGGTGACCTCTGAAAAGCTTGGGAGACCCCACTGTTCTGGTGATGGGGCTTCAGGAAGGAATAAAGGAATTTCTTCCATATGGAAGAAATGATTCATATAATGAAGAGTCAGCCTCTTATTACATTCGATGTGTCTGGTTTTCCTTATAAACAAAAATCGTGTGAAGGAGTTTCAGAACCAATATTATTTTTGTTTAACAGGTACTTGGTAAGACAGGACAAAAACCAGGTCTACAATATCTTTGTTATAGTGCCTGCACTGACTTTTATAAACTGTGCTTCAACGTGAGTGTATTAAAAGCTGTAAAATACAGGTGTTCTAGGTCTTCTGTTTCCTGTTTATCAGGCAGTGTTTCAAAAAGTATATTGCGTAAAGTATAGTCAGTCTCTACAGTTCTGCTCTACATCGACTCTAGTCCCCATCTGTGGGCAGGGACACAGGAAGAATATCTTCTGGTGTCATTTTACTATTAATAGTTCTAGATATATATTTATTATTTTGAAATCTTAGGGCTAATTAGTAAAGCTTGGCATTTGCTTCTTTGTAAGAAGTATTTAAAGTTTTAATGCAGTCGTTACAGATGTTTTGGTGTAGCACCCACTGGTTCTTGAAACCCACAGTTGGGATGCATAAAAGTCAGGAGTTGGCAGACTCTTCCTCAGTGCTCTGGTAGGCTTGTGCAAATGAGCTTGTTATATTCTAGCCAAAAAAAGAGAAAGTTTGTCTTGAATTCATGCTCCTTTTTTTTTCTTTTTTTTTTTCTTCCACTGATCTCAGAGGAAATCCAATACCATTTTTATACAAGAGAAACTCCTGTGAAAAGACAAAACAAGACTGAATTAAGTGAGAATAAACTGACTTGTGGGATGCTTTGAGATGATCAGAGGGCTGGAGCACCTCCTCTGTGAAGGCAGGCTGAGAGTTGGGTTTGTTCAGCCTGAAGAAGAGAAGGCTCAGGGGAGACCTTAGAGCAGCCTTCCAGTACCTAAAGGGACTACAGGAAATCTGGATAGGAACTTTTTACAAGGGGATGTAGTGACAGGACAAGGGGGAATGGCTTGAAACTGACAGAGGGGAGATTTAGATTAGATACTAGGAAAAAGCTTTTTGCTGTGAGGGTGAGGAGGCACTGGCACAGGTTGCCCAGAGAAACTGTGTCTGCCCCATCCCAGGCAGTGTTCAAGGCCAGGCTGCATGGGGCTTTGAGCAGTCTGCTCCAGTGGAAGGTGTCCCTGCCTGTGGCATGAGGTTAGAACTGGATGAGCCTTAAGGTCCCTTCTGATTCTATAATTACCCCATCAGTGAAGACAGCATCCAGCCCAATGACTTCTTCCATAGTTAGGGATTTCTAATACAGTTATGGATACCAATGCATCTGCATTCTGGCTGTCAGCGCTGTTAGTAACTTGGACCAATTGTTGCTACTGCTGCTAGTGTAACTGCAAGAGTAACGCACACTTCTGTACTTACTGGAAGCGTAAGCTTTGTAACTCCTGGGGTGGGTTTTGTAGCCTGCGGGAGGCTTTAAGTGGACACACTTTCACTGCTGTGCATGTGTGGGCTAATTAAATATATGCCTGTGTGAGCTCCTCTTGGGTCAGGGTAGACCAAAGCAAAATTTCAGGTCTAAGGTCAAAATTTTGTGTATGTTCTCAGCTTTGCAGCTTGCTTCCCAAGTGCTGCTGGAGTAAACCTGAGAAGCGTGCCTCTTGTTTCTGTCTTGTTTGAAGGCCTGCTTTGGATTGGTTTAGAGGATCTGAGCCAGCTGGGGGCTTCTAATGCCTTTTTTATGTTTTCAGGTTATGGGGGTATTTTTAAACACGTTTTTAAACTTTTTCATGAGACTCCCAGATTTCATGGTATTTTTCAGGGATAGTTTACTGCTTAAGAGTCTACAGTTCCATACTGTTTGGTGTTACAGTGTCATAAAAACCTGAACTCCCTATCAGGCAGAGACATAACTGTTTAACAAAACGTGTGTTTTCTAGTAGTAATTGTGGATTATGGTTATATTGTAGGTAGTATAATGGCTGTTTTCACATGAGTAAGTACCATGCAGTAAATGTAAAATAAAAACCCCACATCTTTCCAAATAAACATAACTTCTCTAAAGAGGTAAAGCAAAAAACTGAGTATACCCCATGTACAGCACAAAATATCCCTGATTAAGCAGGTTATAGAGTGACTTGGTGCAAATGTTTGTTTTTGTTTGGGGTTGTGGGGCTGTTTTTTAATGTAGAGAAAAAGCATCCGTGCATTTCCTGGTTAACCAGAGATATCCCAGAATAATCAGATATTAGAACCTATTGCTAACCTAGCAATACAGGATGGCATGAGAAGAATTAGTTTTATGAATTCAGTGTTTGAAATCTGTAAGTAAATATCAGCAAGCTTTTCCGAAGCTTCAGAAAACTGTGATGTGTGCTATGTCACTTGTTTAGTTATCACTGAGGTCTGACAAATTAGACTGTCACAGTCCCGTCCCATCGGTCTCCTGAGAAAGTCCTCTTTGATTTGAGGGAAGACACTAGCTGTTTACTTGGCACTAGAAATAAATGAATGAGCAGCCTTCATATGGACAGAAGGATTACTGCAGGGTTATGCTAGGGACTGCTCAGGATGAAGTACTGTACAGCAGTATAATGTTCTGCTTAATTCACTGCTTGCCATCATGTCGTGTATGCCCCATCCCCACTCTCTTGTGCTGGCTTCAGTGCTGATGTGGCACAGTGGTGAGCCATCTCAGCCTGGTAACTTACTGAAAGGAGAAAGAAACCACAGTAGCTGTCCCTGAGGCTCTACAAGAGCAAAGCAACTTCTGGGTGGTGGGACTGGCTGGTGGTGAGGCAGGGAAGAAGGGGAGAGGCACAGGAGGATGCACCAGGTCAGCTAGTGCTGTACGGAGCTCTCTATCTTAGCCAACACACAAAAAAATTGCCTTGATACTAGTTACAACAAATGTCCTGTATGGAAAGTGGCTTTCAGGAAAAAATGAAAGGCCTTGGTGATGGTCCTTTGCCATTTCTTCTTACTAAGGCTTTATGATTTTTGTTGTTCAGCTTACAGAAAAGCAGTTACATTTAATTCAGAAAGCAACTGACTTACCTCTTTCTTGCAATAACAAGATTTGCATCAGAAAAGATTGGAACAAGAAAAATGCTCTTTTCTGTTGAATTTACAATGCTTTACTTACAAAGAAATGCCATTTTACCTGTATTACTGGTCAGTCTCCTTTTTGTTTCCTTTCCAGATCACCATGTATGAAAGGCCAGGTAACCTTCCTGTTGGTTTATTTATTTAGAAACATACACAAGTGCAAAGATAGTTGGGCAGATTATGTACCAAGAACAACTTGTAACTCCAAAAATAGATGTTTCAGGTTAAGCGCCATGCTGATACCTTGGGTTTTGATGGTATTTTTTTGCTTCCTTCCTACCACTGTGTTTCTCTCCTTCATTTAGCTTCTTTCTACAGTTCTTGGCTTTTCTTCCTGTTAACCTGTCAATGTCAGTGGGAATTTCCATTAAGTTGCT
This sequence comes from Neopsephotus bourkii, assembly GCF_033783945.1. Lineage (NCBI taxonomy): Eukaryota > Metazoa > Chordata > Aves > Psittaciformes > Psittacidae > Neopsephotus > Neopsephotus bourkii. The sequence goes on from NW_026900570.1 coordinate 13,659,642, forward strand.
GTGGTTCAAATACTGCAGCCTAAGCTTTATTCTGTTGGATATAGGGAAAACAAACACTGAGAGTCTGATACACCTTATTCTAGTAAGTTTAGAAGGCTACTCTATAGGCATCATTGCAGGTATTTTTGATTCACAGCCTTTGGGATAAAAGGAAGTCAAGCCTGTGAACCCCAGCAAGAGCTTATAACATGAAGACAGTGCATCCTGCCTGGAGCCTGCTACATTTTGGTTGAGACACTCATAGGTACAGTTGTCAAGCTCTGAAACACTAAGGGTATCTTCAGCACTGCTACATTTCTGAACTTCAGACTCCAGTCAAAGGCACCTTTAAATCAAACATCTTGTCTTTAGAATACCTGTCCTATACTGTATATGTCATACAGTATTAATGTGTCTTGAAACTGAACATTGACAATAAGCATTAATTCTGTTGTGCTAAAACCAGGGACATTTTCCCCCTACTAAATAAAACCATTGATTTGTTCTTTCCTTTGTTTTAAAGGCGCTGGCTTGTTTTATCTTGAATTCAGTTTCTTGGTGTGGCATTTCAGAGAGAGGAGAAGGCTACCTGCAAAAAGCTACCATGACACTGGTTTAATCTGTTCTGCTTTTCTTGGTTACTGGTGGTTGAGCAGATAACCAAGAGACTCTTTTGGAAGAGGCCCTAATAGCATGTTTGAAAAAGACACCGTTGAGATGAGTCCTTGTACTTTAATGCCCAAAAGTGCTTGCAAGAAATCTTTATTCTGACTGTAAACTCTCGCACGCTTTTTGTAATTGCTTGCTCATCTTGATTATGTCCACAACCACATATTCATGTGTATCTATATGTCACACCCCATCCAAGGCTTCCTGCAGAGTGCAGTTTGGGAGGGCGGGGGAAAAGGAAGGAAATCAAGGTGTTTGGACTTAAATGCTGCTTTACCCAAGGGCAGAGATCTTTACCGGAGCTGTAACATGGGGAGGTAAGTGACTGTATTGTGAGCAGAGGTTCCTAATGGGATTGCTCTGGTCCTCTCAGAGAGCAAATCCAGCCTGTAATCAGTTAATTGTTTGCCTTCCACATAGAAACTATCCTTAGTACTTTCATTGTTGCGTACCTCCTTTCCTGTTTATATAGATTTCTGATTTTGGAGGCTGAGCATGTTTTGATTTTTCCAGAAGAAGCAGCAGTGGTTATTTTTAGTACAAGCCTGCTTTCCAGGTTGCTGTACCTAACCATGTTGCTGAATGACTCCTCACAAGTGTGGCAGCGGGTTTTTGCCTCTGTGCTCTTAGGATATAACTCCTTTCAAATCTTTCCTAAAGGTATAGTTAAGCTGCTTCAGTTCTATTTCTCATGGATAATGGTTCTGCAACAAATAAGCTTTTTCATTCAGATAGTGATAGGTAGGAAAAGTATGTCTTCTCCTTGAATGGCAGCTTCATTTTTTGTAACCCAGGTTTCCTAACTAATGAACATAAAAAATCTCACTGGAACAAAGTCGATGTGATTACAGGTTAAAGAGTGCACCTACAATTTTACATTTAAAATATTTGTGAGTTTTTCTAAAACTGCAGTGAAGGTGGGGGTGAATTAGTGCATGAAGCCAAGGATTTCAAATGGAAATTATGTATGGTAATAAATATATACTAATCCAAGAATTACACTCACTCCACATGGGGTGGAAAGTTCTCTGGAATGATGAAGACTTCAGAAATGAATAAATACTTTTGGTTGATATGTTTACTGGTTGCTCTTTCCAGTCCAGGATTATTTTGTCTAATGACTTCTTTTCCTTTTCTCTACCTGTCCCTCTGTTAAAAACGGGAATACAGTCTGTGTCTGGCTATAAAGTACAACTTTAAAACATCAGAAAACTGATCAGGAAACACGATTCACTGATTTAAAAAGAGATTTGATTTATAAATCTCAAACTGTTTACAGTGTAAATGACGCATAATTCAGATGTAGACTTTGGGCCAGGAAAATATCTGTGTCAATAACACTGCATATTTCATGTTGAAGTGTGTTAACAAGACACGTGCTTATGTATGAAAGTTGCATACAATTTAAGAAATGAAAACTGAGTCTTTGTAGTCTTTTCCTTCCTGCTCTTCCCCCTCCTCAGCGTGCAGTAAGCATTACTATAAGTTCAACGCACTTGCACAGGTTTAGTTCTCACAAAAAGAGCAGCTGCTCGCAGGCTGCTTTCTTCTTATGTATCTTTCCAGCATTGACCCTTTGGGTTTTCCTAGCACCTTTGCATTTGCTCTTTTGCTCATTGCTCATGTGACTGTATTTATATTCTCTGCAAGGTAGAAAGTATTTTGTATGAGGGTCAACAATCTTCATCCCTGGTCTCCAGGAATTGTTCATACTACATAATAGTTCCCATTAAGTAGGTGCTTCGCAAATACTTGGTTAGTGGAGTAGCAAAGGAATGGTAAGTGAAATCCACCCTGCCTCTACAGTGGCAGATGAGTCAGAGGTGCTGTAAGGGCATTATCGTATGGCCTGTTCTAAACACTTGACCATGACAAGATCAGTCTGGACTGCTTGCGGTTGAGTAAATACCCAGCATCTACCTAAGTGCAGCTGTGCCTTATGCCTCTGCTCATGGTTGAATTCTGCTCTGTGTGAGTATTGCTGCTCTGATGCTTCCTTAATAGTTGCAAAAACTACTTCAATGACTGCCTTGAATGTTAAGGCAGCCTACAGCTAGGTCCTTTGATCAATTAATTTTTGTCTGGGGAGTACCAAAGTTTGCTGAAGAGGGATGGAGGAAGGGAAGTGAAGCAAGTGAGAGATTACCTTAGGTGTCTCATGTATTTCTTGTAAGTCAGGAGTTATTAAAGTCTGATTAGAGTGGACTAAGAAGAGAGGAAGTTAAGAGGCTAATGACGACTTGGTATGAACACTTCAAGTGCTTCTTGGTCAAGGTATAACTGTGAACTGGTAACAGCCTTCAGCAGGTTGGATCTTGGATTTTATGTGCTTGTGAATGGGAACTGATAGCAACTGAAATAGCAATCTGTCAGAAAGGTAAGCAGACGCTAGTGAGGTGTCTCCCAGTTGTTTTGGGAGTGGGATGTTTCTTTTTTATTAAAAACATATTAGCAAACTGCTTTGAAAAGTGTCTTCACATCGGGTTGTGAATGCAAGATTTGCTTTTGGATTTATTGCTTGCCAGGAGACATCAGAGAGTAGGCAGGGTACTTAAGCCTAATGTTAAAAAGCACTTCGTTGCCAAATTCAGCCTGCTACTCAGACACATTAGTAGCATAAGGAAAGAAGGCAATCTGTAACTCCTAGTAAGGTAAAAAGTAAGTTACATAAATCTCTTTGTTAAAACAATTTACTTAATGTTTTTGGATATTACTTTCCTCTTTATTGCACTAGATGCTTTTAATATGCTTTTAAAGTGTTAACAACAAAGTGGGTGTTCTAAGCATGAATTAGACATGTAGTTTTCCCTAGGTTCTTTGAAACAACTAATACAGTAATTTGTGAAATAGAACATTTTTCCTTTAAGCACTCTCCTTTCAAGGAATCTACCACAAAATTATTAAAATGACTAATTACATAAATATGGGATAGGTGCCCTTAAAGAGTCAAATAAGCATTACAGTGACTTTACTGCAGATGCATTTCTTCACTCTGAGTGGAGCATCAAGGCCTTCTCCTGGTTTGGACTTTTCATCTCCTCCAGAGCACTCATTAAACCAGAGTTCAAATGTCTGGTGTGCTGAGATGGCCTCAGGAGCTGAAAGTGAGATTATTGCAGTGATGTTCATTTTAGCAAAGTGTTCCTTTTCTTGAAAACAACAACCAAAAGACTCTTACAGCTGGTGACAGTTTGTGGGTTAGGGCTTCTGAAAGGAAAGTTGGACAATAGTGGTTTAAATACAGCTGTAACACTCTTCCCAGCATTTGCTCTTTCAGGAGATTCTTTAAATGTTAAAATTCATGCGGATTGAACAAAAGTCAGTGGGAGCTGTTTCTGTTGGGCATTCCTGAAAAACAGACCAGAAGCGCACTAAAGTGGGCTCCAAAAATCCATGGAAGGTTGGGTGCTGAAGACACAGGTGCACCAGCCATGTTTCTAATGGGGTAACTGGTTTCTGACAAGCACAGCTGATAGTCAGGAGCCCCTATATGTTCTCAATTTGCTTGTGATACCATATGGCTTCCAAAACAGCTTATGCCAATGTCTCCAGCTCATGTGAGATGAAGTAAGCTACAGTGTCAAAACTGAAATTTTTTGCTGGCATAAATTAGACCTACATTGTAGTTTACTAGTGACACTTTTCAAGCGCAGAGCTAGCTTTAACTTCATTATGACCCAGACAAAACTAATAATTTCCAGATCAAAAACCAAAGTGAAATAATATGAGAATACAGAATTCTGTATATGTAACTTTCATGTGTACTAAAACCTCAAAAGAAGTCACTCAGATGTCTTTTCTGGGTGGTACTAGTCCATAATTCTATTTTACTGTTGAGGGAACTTGGCCGCTTTCCTTGTGGGATTAATCTGAACTAGTCATATTCAGTTCTCCTTGACACGTTTTATTTCATAAATGAGTCACTGAAAAACAAACCCCCTACTTCTATGGTGAGGGATAAGTTATCTCAGTTCTTTGTGAATACCTATGAATTGGTCCTTCTAGAGCTTATGACATGACAGTCTATTTGCACTGCAGGCGATAATCAGGGGTCCTTGTGTTGGAGACAGTGGAGGACCTTTCCTCATAGGCAAGTGTACAAACATGGAACAAAATACTAGTTCTTGCTTCTAGGTCTTTCAGTCCTGCGTCTGGTAGGCACATTCACTACTGGGGATAGAGTGATTGCAGTACAACACCATCTGTTTATCCATCATTCAGTATTTTAACAGAGATTAATACAAGGCTATTTTTAGCACTGGCAGATAGATGATGTGTTATTTTAGAACATGTATTTATTTAGTGTTTTCTTTGATGGTATCTGTGTTACTGCTTGAGGTCGCTTGAACCAGCCAGGGCTGCATGAGTCATCTTTACCCAGGGAGTTTACACATTGTGATCTAAAACATTTCTTTTTACCTCTCTTCCCTCCACACCCCACACCCCTCCCCCGGAGTATGACCCTAGAAAAACAACATAATCCTCATGTTGTGCCAGGTGCAGCTCTCCTGAAAATTGGCTTCAGTTGATCTGTCTTGCCTTCTGCACTTACCTACTACTAAACAGTAGAAGTGAGAGGGAGACAATACAGAAAGCCTGAAGGTAAGACAGTGTTACTACACTGCTGTCAGCCTCCCTGTGTTTGAAGCCTGGAATGAAGTCTTCAGTCTAAGGAAGAAAACCAGAGATGAGCATTGGAAAGATAATCTTCCTGATAATCTGGAGCAGAGATTTTTGTTTCAGTGCTGTTTGAATTCAGATTTTGGAATTTGTGATACAAAGTTTGCTGGGGTGGGCTCTTTGTTAGGGACTGTAGTGATAGGACAAGGGGTAACGGGTTCAAACTTAAACAGGGGAAGTTTAGATTGGATATATGGAGGAAGTTCTTTCCTGTTTGGGTGGTGAGTCACTGGAATGGGTTGCCCAGGGAAGTTGTGAATGCTCCATCCCTGGCAGTGTTCAAGGCTAGGTTGGGCAGAGCCTTGAGTGATGTGGTTTAGTGTGAGGTGTCCCTGCCCATGGCAGGGGAGTTGGAATTTGATGATCTTTAAGGTCCTTTCCAACCCTAACTATTCTATGATTCTATGTCTAGCAGTTGTATGTATTCTTGCTTTGAATAGCTAAAGTTGTTTGCTTGGGCATTAGAGAAATCTTATGCATTGGTATTCCGAAAGGTAGCATGACTCAAAACCACATCAAACAAGGCTCTCCTTAAGTGAAACCCATAGAGCTGAGAGAGAAGGCTATAGTGAATTTTAAAGCAGAAGTGTAGATTTAAATTGATTTGAACTGGTAAGAAGTTGCTTTTTGTTAATATATAGCCGATTTTAATTATGGCTTGCCATATTTAATGGCATTGTATTTAATGACATGAGTACCATCTTTCGAAGCAGGAAGGTCCACTGTGTGCCAGTCTCCTGAAGATCCTTGACAGTGAGCTGGCAAGCAAGAGTTTGTTTTTTAAGAGAGATCCTTTTTTAAATCCCCTTTGTCAAACTCCATCTGATAAATTGCAAAGCAATGCACTAAGCTGGAATTCTTTTTCCCAAGTTATATAAAACAACCTTAAATACCCTGGATACACAAAGTGGAAAATAAATTAATCAAACCAACTTTTATACTTGACATCATAATTTATTTATTCTTTTAAAAAGCAAAGGGAGTATCTGAAGACTAACCAGTTCAACTCACAAACATGCCTTAAGATTTCAAAACTAGATCTCTTCTTCCATAATATTTTTTAATGAGGGGACCAGAAAAGGAAAACAAGTCATTTTGCTTTTTTGACTCCCACTTGGTTTCTCAACTCTGAATGACCTATCTGTTCAAATCTGTTGGCAGAAATCAAGAAAATATTCTACCTGCACCTGAAAAACAAATTAGTTACCCAAAGCTGGTTTTGTAGTTCAGCAGTCTCTGATTATTTCATTTTTTAAGTCCTTCAATGTTGGCAGCAAAAACAAATGTCAAAATCGTTGTGTGTGCAGGAAGTTCAGTCATTAGTGCTGGTTACCGTTATTTCTTATTTTATGATACATTTTACAAGGTACTGAATTTAAAACAGCATTTAAATTTGGATGAATCTTTATTCACCTTGTAATAATCACATCTAAGACTGATGGCAGCGCTTCCAGCTTGAGAGGTTTTAGCCCAGAGTCTTGAACCTTTTAGGCTAAGGAATTGCAGAAAGAAGCCTTTCTCTGCTGGCTCTGCTCTCGTGTGTGACCTCGCAGTGAACAGGATTGGCAAATGATCCAAATGAGCAAAAATGCTTTTTGGCAGGCTTGGTTTGGGTTTTAGCTTTGGTTCATCAAACAACCAGCCACACACTGATGTAGGTCAGAAGAGGAAGAAGGATGGTGCAAAAGCAATGAAAAAGGGAAGGTCAGAAGTGCTGTTTCTGCGGTGATGCTGGCAATGCTGACTTGTTTGAAGTATAGGCCTTTATATGTTTTTTTCAGAAACACCTGTGGCTCAGTGAACCTGTTTTCCTCTTGAGTCCTTTCTTTTAGCTAGGCAGAGGTGTCTTCTAGATTTCCTGAAAAATACCCCAGTAAGAACTGTGCATTTTCACTCAAAAGTTATAGAAAATCATAAAGGCATCCATAAATAATTGGGAGAAAAAAATCAAATGCAAAAAAAAAAAAGCCTGAGTTTACAAGCTTGAATAGATGCTTCTAATCCATCCTAGTTTTTGTATCTTTCCTGATGGCAGTGAAACAACAGGCACATTCCTTAACTTGCTGCATGTGCACTACCCTCTGACTCCTCTTGGCTTGGAGGGCCACCAACTTACCCTTCAGCCCCCCACCTTTCTGCCAGTGTAGAAATTAATTAACAGTAGAAATTAATTGCTGTCTTGTATGCAAGAAGTCCATTTATTAGTGCAGGTTACTGTTATTTTTCATTTTATGATGCATTTTACAAGGTATGACTGTTTTTGGTCTCAGTCTCCTGAAGAAAAATGGCAATAGCTTTTACTGTTTCTCTTTCAAAACAAAAAAGTCTTCAGTTCTTTAGGTTTATATTCAAGTTAAAACTAAGGGCAGTGTTTCCTTTCTAACATTGTGTTTCAGAAAATATTTCTTAGACTGAAAATGGAAAAACGAGTATGTGTGCACAGAGGAATGTGGAGGGCATAAGGGTGCGCATTCCAGATCGCCTGAGCTGGTGTGGTGATGCAAAGCAGCTGTGAGTCGAGTTAACTGGCCCTTGTACTGCGCAGGCAGTCTGATCATGCCTCCAGTCCCAAAAATGTTTCTTGGTTCGACACTACATGGCTTCAACTCTTCAAAAATGCAATGTTGTGCTCACTGTGGGTGCCTATTTTTAATTCTTTTAATTTGCGTTGGAGAATTTCCTATATTAAGGTTAGCACAAATGGTTGAAAATGCATGTTGGTAGCTCAGGGCTTTTAAAAATGATTTGTATGTGTATGTAAAATATGCATATTAAAATCTTGCTAAAGTTATCTGTTAAATGTCTTTAATTTGGATTTTCAAGTATGGAAATAATAAAAAGCTGGATTTTCTTTCTCCTGCTATTCATCAGCAGTACATAACCCGAGTCAAACATCAGTGATGAGTTTCTGTGAGCTGTTTCTGCTCTCTGAGTCTTGGAAATGTGATTCTGGAGTCCAGGACAGGAAATGAGTGGCAGCTGATCAAATACTGGCATAACCACCTAATCACAGGAAATGCTTTTTTGACTGGATTTGGGACAATGTTACCATGGATAGCATAGTAGGAACTGCTACAGAAGTTTTCTTACCTCTACAGATAGTTTCTGACTTTATAGTAGAAGTGATATGTTGTTGTTACCATGCTTACTGGTGTCAAGCTGGAATGACAAAGCTTGGTAATTTCTGTTTGATCTCTTTTCAGAGGCACCATGACACCAGCACATGTTCAGATTAAAAGCACTGAAACCACTAGACTTGCTTTTTATTTATGGGCTATGACAAATATAAATAGAAAGCTGTTCTATGCCTAACTAACACATCCTATTGTCCCCCTAAGCTCGTGGAATCCTCCAGTAACAAAAGCCTGGCCTGTAAACCAAGGGAAGGGGTCGTGCAATTGCATTACATTGCTTTTAACAAATTATATTTTATTTTGCATCAAAGGATAAGAAAGATGTTTGCCTTGAGTTGTATAATCATTTCAACTCCCAGTTTAATCGGACTAGGAGGATGATGGGACTTTAGTGTTGATGGCCCCTGGCAGCTCCACTGCACCCTCCCCTCAGATCCCTCTTGTTCTGCAAGGCCAGGAAGGCTTTCTAGAGTTATGAAATACTAGGCAGTAATTTAAATAATCAGCCTGCAGCAAAATGAACATTGCAGTTGTTATATCTGGGCAGTAAATATCCAGTAAAGTAATGATAACAAATCAGTGAAATTTTATATATGGCATTACTGCAAAATAACTTGGGATTCTGTGTGGAATTCCAGAGCAGAACCAAAACCCAGCTCATTGTAAACTCACCAGGATGCTGTTCTTTCCTAAACACTGAGGAACAGTTGCTTCAGGAGCCAGTAGCCAGAAGCTGTATATATACGAATGAATGTGTATTTTAACCTTTGTGAGAAAGGGAAAATAATGCATGTTTGGAAGCTATATGTGGGAGAACAAGAACAAGAGCAAATCCTTGCCTTGATCACCACGGAAGAGGTGGACAGGAAGGTGCTAAAACACTACTTAAACAATCCCAAATGTCTGTTCTAAGGTTGCTACCCAGCTCGAGCTCATTTCAGTTTCTTTGGGACGTAAAGCCTTTCCTGTCTCCTCACAGAAGCTGTCACATTGTCCTGACTAGCAAAAACTGATTTTGCTCTGACAGCATTTCCGTAAACAGAGTCCAGACAGTGGATGCATGCAGCAGAAAATGTCTGGATGGCATCCTGATAAAATCTGGAAGACTGGTTACCCTCCTGGGTGACTAGAGACCTGTCAGCCTGACCTCGGGCATTACACTACTTCAGAGTACAAAATTACACGGTAAATGCAAGAGGAAAACAGTGTAACCAGGATGCATCAGAAAGATAAATTAAGGCACTTCCAGGGATAAGGTGGCAGTAGCTTCACTGGGCAACTTGTTCCACCCCATATGAGTTCCCATCTCCATAAGCTCAGCTGGTGCACAGCAACAGCCATCCATAGCCCACCATGTAGCAAAAGCCATAAGCTTTCAGGGGAAACCTTACCACCATGCTGCAGTATTTAAAGGGTGGCTACAAAGAAGGAGACTCCGTTTTTATAAGGGGTCACATGGAGAAGATGAATGGTAATGGGCACAAGTTAATCCTGGGGAGGTTCTGACTGGATACAAGAGGAAAATTGTTCACAATGAGCAAAGTCAGCACTGGAATAATCTTCCCAGGGAAGTGGTGGATTCCCCAGTGTTAGACACTTAAGATTCATCTGAACAGGGTCCTGGGACATCTAATCTAGTCATGCTTTGCCTAGGAAGATTGGATCAGATGATACTTGAGGTCCTTTCCAACCTGGTATTGTATGATTTCTCTAAACCGAGGAAATGCAGTACTCTGAACTTCTAGTACACAATTTTGTGTGGCACTGCATGGAACTTTTTACTTCTCCTGGAGGATATAGGTTGAGAGTAAAAAATGTTTTAGCACAAACACGTGCTGGCAGAGCAAGTTCTGTATGTGGTATTCTGTTTACTCTGTAGAGTCCATGTTACCAGGGACAACTGCTGTGCCACTTCACAGAACAGTTAAATACTTGTAGTGTGACCTTCATGTACTTGCTTCTGGTGCCACTCATCTTCAGTTAATTAACTTCATAAATTAGATTTATATAATGCAAATGGTATTGCTTCTGTTTTCAGAAAATTTGCCTCATGGCTTCAGCCTTTGCCTAATCTATTGTCAGAAACAGCCAGAAGGAATAATGTTTTAATGTCATCTTTTCACAAGTCAACAATTTCCTAAATAATAACATATTTGTGAGAGTGGAATGTGACAGCACATTAAAGTGTGTTGCCAAAAAACCTACTCACAAGTTGATGGTCTTTCCTTAATAATAATGATGATGTGAAATACATTATCTTCACTATGCCAGTGTAAAAATAACAAAAATACTTGGGTTTTCTACAGTTGTTGTTGGCTCTGAACAATAATGAAGCCCATCTGATGCCTTAATTTGTTGCTTTGTGATATTTATTCTGTGGCCATCTCAGTTTGTCGTTCTCAGGCAGGAAGCTCTTAAAGCCTTCCTCTTTATTGAGCAGTTGAGTTGTATGTGTTACATATGAAATCGTTCCTTAGGTTTCTTTTCCCATTACACTTTGTCTTTTTTTATTGAAGAAGAGTTTTTTCTATTGAATTTCATTTTGCAGTTACAGGATTCAGTTAAGGCTACAGCATCTCTGTCTCTGTTCAGCTGCTCACTGGAATTTTGTGTTTAACTGTGTGGACTCATTTTTCCTGTTCAGAAGAATTATACTTGAAATATATGATCTTAAAAGCTCTTATGAGATATAAGCATTATTTAATAGACTACTTTAAGTGTTTTCTTTTTGGTTGGTTGGTCGGTTCAGCTTTTTGGTTAAGCTTTCTGTTTGGTTGGTTGGTCGGTTTGATGATTTTCCGATTCTGAGGAGTATGATTCATGGAATATAAGTGTAATTTTATTTCTTTTTGTTCCTGCTTGTTGAACTCTTCTTCCAGAAGATTATTGAGAAAATTAGTAAAACATTTATTTCTGAGTTGTGTATTACTTTGCATATAGAACTGAACTTTCGTTCGTTAAACCTTTCCCACTGACTTAAATAAATACTTGGTGTCTCCTAGCATCCTCTTTAGGTATTCTTGGGACAAAGCCAAGTGAACTTAATCTCCAGCCAGATAAATGTTTTGTTCTTTAATTAGACAAATATAGACCAGATTGCTATCAGAACTTGTGACAATTATGGGTATCTTAAATCCATATTTCAAATAAAAATTAAAGGTACCTAGTGCTGTCAAAGATTGTATCAAAGTGCATTAATTTCCCAACACACAAATTGAAGCTTAAAAAAGATGACTTGAGATACTTCTGCTCAAAAACTAAAATGTACTTTCATTAACTTAGTGTATCAGTCACTGGCTAATAGCTCACAGTTGTTGTATGAGGTGTATGACTTGTCTTGTTTTCTTCTCAACCATTGCATTAGCAATCAAGGATGAGCTCATCTGTATTATGTGCATCACAGCTCACCCTGATCTGAAGGACTTCCTCTGCTCTCCAATTTCATTTTGGACTGAGGCTATACTAGGCTATACTTCTTTTTTTTGTATGCCATTTGCTATTCAGACTATTTTGCATGTCAAAAATCTCCACTGCAAATAAGTCACATTTATTCGATTTTCCATTTCATTAATGTGCACTAGTATCTTTTTATATAGTATTGCGTTTGTCCTATCTTCTTAGGAGAATGAGGGATTATCATGACAGGCATTATATCTGAGCTGCTTAGTTTATATTTAGTCTTTTGATTATTTGGCACGTTACGATGTGTTAATTTTCGCACTCATTGAAAGGTGTAAGCAGATTCACGGGAAGTTTAACCAAATCTGTAGAAATGTGGTTTTACGCTTGTCTGACAGTATACAGCAGATGTTACGGATTTTCTAGCTTGTGCAAATGTCCATGAGACTTGCAAGACTTAAAAACTTGCATCAAAACGTTTGTAAAGGGAATGTGATACTGGTGCTTTTGTTGTAGGTTCTTTGAACAGTCATTCCAAACTCTCTAAAGAGGAGTGATAACCAAGCTGTAAAGTGCTTCATTTGGATTTTGAGCCCTGATATTCCAAATTTAAACACCAAGAAATCAATGCTCTTCAAAACCATTTTTTCAACTTGTTTAAGACTCTGTTTGGTATGTCACAATATCCTGTTTTCCACATGGGTACATGTACTACAGACCTTCCATCCCCAAAGATAACCATTGTACTGTTGAAAGCAGCAACTGAAAAGTCTCATGAAAACATCTGGGCATTTCTTTGTTAGGTTTGGCGGTTTTTTTAACTCAAAGGCGGACCAGAACACTTGAGAAAGGCTTGCTACTTTTTTGATAAAAATAAGCTGGAAATAGTATTTGTTTCTCAGAATTTCTAAATCCACAAAGTGTATTTAATATTTCTTCAAAGTATTTCAGATACTAAGTGTTCAGTACTTTGGGAAAAGTATGTCTTTCCACATTAAGGCAAAGTGAAAAGCATTTGGTTCTATTTGGCCTAGATTTCTAGCATTAGGTTATTGAATTTCCTTGAAAGCCAACAATCTAATGACAGGTATCATCTGAACTGTAAAAACATGAAGTTACTCTAGCTACTGGTAGATGTTCTTAGACATGTAAAACTTTAACACTTCTTACTCTGGCAGCTGCATGGGCTTTTATGTTGGTTTTGGGGTTTTCCCTCCATATATGTTAAATTAATCTGATCCTAAATACTCAGGAAATCAAATACTTTACCCTGTGTTTTTCTTAGTCATATAATTGCTTTAATTTCAGGACTTGTTTATGAATAGGTAATCGTAAATTATTTATATAGAAGTCACCTGTGCCATTTAAACTCCTACCACATTGTGTAGTTATTAGAAATGTCTTGGTAGATACTCTTTAACTTGCGCTTTTAGGGGAAAAAGAACAAAAACAAGATGAATTTTTGTGTGTTTGAAATGACGAAAACCTCATTTAAAACAAATTAAGGAGTATTTTGCTGAACTGATTTATTTCTCTACAGCAGAACTTAGCTTAACCTTTTATTTCTCTTGCAAGAATGGCTTCGAGTGTAATTTAAACTGTCAAATGACATTTATCAAACGATGGTTTTGCCCTGTAACAGGCAAATGTCTTCCACAAAATTGATTAGCTGCTGACCTCATCCACCCTTTTCAGACCCTTCAAGGTAGATTTCAAAGAGTTGTAAAATAATCACTTCGCTTTCAGTTTATACTTCAACACAAGGCGTTTACTGTCCTGGTAGCGATACTGCAGTGTGTTCCACATCTGGGAAGGAGAGGATGTAAATGGCTGCCTATAGCTCTGCCTGTCACCACCCAGCCCGTTATGTTTTAACCTAAACCCCTACTCCTTGCAAAATAGGAACAGCTTTGGAAATGGCTTTTTACAGGATAATAGAATGCTTAAGGTTAAGAAACTCTATCTTCTAGATGACTGTGCTTTAGTAATCAGGAAAATGCTGTTCAGTAAGGCCTGCAGGGTGTTCAGTTATCAAGAAGGTGCCAGAAGAATGAAGAATAATAGTCTCCTAAATGTGAAATTTTATACCCCAAACAGTTTTCCTCTGTTGCATGCTTGTTCTGCAGCCTTGTTTTGTGAGAGCAATCCATTAGAAGCCAATAGGTTTGCTTTTGTTGCCATTAACTTACCAGTGAATGAATTAACTGTGCCTTTGAAGAAGTCTTTGGCCCTGTCAAAATGGTGACTCCATGTCTGAACAAAAAGTACTGTCTGATATTGTTTTCTGTTCAGAGCTCTGTGCAAGTTCCTTTGCTAAAGAAGAAACTGAGATGCAGAAAGTAAACTCCGAACATAAAAACCTCAGAACTGCTGGTGGTGTTAAAAGTTCAGTTCTGTTTTTAGACCTCAATAATTTCTTTATTCCAGAGTCTCTTTCAGTCCCACTTCTTCCAAAATCTGTGTTCAAAAATACACAAATTTGTGAAAAATGTGCTTGACTTTCAGAGTAACAAACCAGTTGTAGCTTGTTTGTCTCAGCGGATCAGACTTGTGTGAATAGGCTTTCAGTTCAGAAAGAGAGTTGGGAGATAAATAAGAGCTGAAAAGAAAGTAGCACTTCCACAACTTCAGCCACATCCAGCATCAGGAGAAGCAGGAATTTTCCTGTGTGTGAAATTGCCAGGAGCCATAACTGCAACTGAGATCTTTAATCAAGCTGTTCAGTGTGAAAACACCTCATCCCTCCATAGGTTCAGCCAGCGAATCTGTCTGCCTGGTATGTTAAATTAAGAGGAAACAGTATCTATGCTGCATATTAAAGCTGAGATATTAAATACAATAAACTTAAGTACAGAATGAAGTCTTTAAATAGGAAGAGAGTTTTGAAAGGAACCACTAGGCATTGCTCTAAGTAGTTTGCATGTCATTCGTGATGTGCTTGGGGTGAAATTTTTTGGACGTTCATGTACATGATTTCTCTGATTTTTGTAATTTTTTGTTTTGGTTTGGTTGGTTGGTTTTTTTATGAGTCATACCAGCTGTAATGTGTTACACAGGTTTCTTGCTGCAGCATCATAGTGATAGGCATCAGCTTCTATCTGTTGGAGGGCAGGACCATTGTTCTGGCTCCTCTAGCTAAACATGCAATATATGCTGTGAATTGCCTTTATTATATGCTGCTTAAATATCTCATTGTCTGCTTTGCATACAAGCAATTTATTGCTGCTTATGTTCTGACAGAATGAAAACTAATGTTTAATTATGCATTGCCCTAGTAATGTGGTGTTTAGGGTGAATGTATCTGAATTAAATAAGGGCCATTAATAATGCCTAACCATTTATGATATATTCATTGCCTGATTTCAAATCATATAAATTAGAGAAGCTTATTTGAAATGTCACCAATGTAAGATGGCTTTGTGGGAACACCTCTCTGTGTGCTAATTTCAGAATCATTACCAGCTGAGCCTTACTATTTATTCAATGTCCAGTAGGCTTTTATTATTCCCTTATTTGCAGCTTAATTACAACCTCTGTTTTCCTGACAGTGTGAATTCAATCCTAAACCTGCAGGAGCAAAATGAGTTGCAATCAGTTGGGTTTTGCCTGAAAGCCTCCTTTCGCTTCAGCCCCCTCCCTCCTGCCATGATCCAGCCACAGCTCTGAGCAGATCCCTACAGCCACAGTGTTTATACCGTGTGTTTCAAGCGACAGTGCTAGTCTGAGGCTTTTAAAATTGTTCTTCTTATAGCTCATAAGGTGTAAGCATCTCAAACACCTGGTTTTATACCAATATCACAGGGATATTTGAATAAATTGCTTAAAGGGATGATTCTGGGTCACTTTAGTATCTTGTGTGCATGAGTTTACAAATTGTGTTAACAGACATGAGGTATTCATACATAATATGCATGGTTACTGTGCAACTGAAATCTTAGTTGTTCATATTTAAAATAATCCATTCTCTAAGGCTATTATATGGGATTTAAATTCCTCAAAAATATAGTAAGCATTGTCTGTTTCAAGTAACAGGACAAACTGCAGCAAAGTTTTGTATTGACAGCAACAAATAAGGGCAGTTAAAGGATGTAGGTTGCAGGTCTAGAAAAGCTTTATTTCTCTGTATGATGCACATGCATTTGTAATAGAAATGCTATAAATGTGGGCTCTCTTAGAAGTAACTGTAATTAAATGAATATCTGATCGCGAGCCTTCAGCAACAAGTCAGTCCTCTGTCCAGTGAGCTCTTTCTGCTTCATTTATGCATCATGATTATCTCTTAGGGGGAATTCTTGCTTATAATTTTGCTACATTCAGTAGCAGTCCTTAGAGGAAATGGATGTTTCTTGTTTCTTAAGTAATTATTACAGTTACTGTAATTAGGAAATAACTGAACTTTCATCCTCACTCACATTTAATTGACTCTTGTGAAGAAAGCTAGCTGTATTTAATGGGTAATGTGAAGAGATGCACACAATACTTGGCAAGTACATAGTTTTCTGTCATGCTTGACTTTAAAACAGAGAAAAAGAAGCGAAATTTTAATGCAAGATGAGTTGGAAGAGTCAAAATGTCTTCTTTGTGCTTCATATTTAGTGTCTTTCAAATGTGACCGTTTCTTTACATGATGATGGCAAAGTGGAGAACTGATCTCTCTGACCTTTCCCTTTCCTTTTAACTTTCCAAGAGCTGTTTGTGGGGGAGTTTGGATATTGTTTCTTCTCCCTCCCCCCACAATGTGGTTCCAGTTTCCACCAAGATCTAATGACACGGGTATTCTTTTCTGTCTTGTGTGCACTTTCCAATCTGGCCTCATCAAATCTATTGAAAAAATGTATTACTTCACAAAGAACCAGACCTTACACTTGAAAGGTTTAAATTAATTAATGGCTTGTGCCACTGGGACGTACCATTACTCAGCTGGTGTGCTGTATCAAAGGTCATTTGTACTGGGTGTTCATCACCTGTTTTTTTATTTTACTTTCTGCTAGAGAGGAATTCCCTAAATATTAGAGAAATTATTTTTGCATACTTCCAGGTTGGATGAATTTAAAAATAGATTTAAAAATACTTACCCTTCTGTTAGTCTGCATTTTATTTTTTTTTTGCCTGGTTTGGGTTGAGGAAAAAGTACAGTCACGTCTAGTAGGGAACTTCCTAGAAGTATTTTGGAATTTCTGCTTAGAGTAAAAGTATCTCTGAAGTATGCAGGTATGAGCACATTTGGTTCTGCTGTTCTGCTACGTAGGTGACATTTGTAAGGCCTACACGTTAAACTGTACTATTATAGTACATATATAAATATTTGCAGCACAAAAGCAAATCTGTAGATGTAGAGAAACTTTACATCAGCAAAGTAAGAAAGCAAATGCATGTGAAAACTTGAATAATGCAATTTTGATAATTTAAAATCCAAATTTGCAAGCAAACTTGCTGTTATCGTAGGTAATGGAAGCTGTTCTTTGTATCACTTTTGCCTAGACTGTACCTGTGTGTAGGTCTCTTACTCCTCTTTCAAGCATAGAGTTTGTTATATGATCTGGCAAGATAGGTAACACTGTGTAAGCAAATCTAAAGTTCCATATCTCTGCATAGTATCTGCTTGTCCCTAGTTTTATTTGTACAATAGCTACGCTAGTTCTGCAGGCTCATGAACCTGTCCTGCAGATTCAGAGTGAGATTGATATATGGTGATAGCAACTGTAGTAAAGAGCATGTATGTTAGATGTAGTGATTTTCAATCAACATTTTGTTATTTTATGTCATATTTAATGAGGTGTCAGCATAATTTATTAGGTTTATACAGCTGTGTTTTCAAAAATTTACTGGAATTTCTTCTTTCACTCTGCTTGGAGGGAGGAAAGAACATTCTCCCTACAGCTCCAGGGAGCAGAACACACTCCGCTCATCCCAGACATCTTTCTGTTTCCTTTCTCCACTCTGCTATATAACTGCCATGCCTCTGTCTACAGCTTACCGAAGAAGCACTCTGCAAATTCAACAGATTTTATCAGGTTTTGTGTGGGCTGCAAGGGTCTTGAATAATAAAAATGAAATGCCAGGGACCATTACTGGGAGTTGAAAGTACTGAAAAGTGGTGAGGCCACCTGACCTGCCTGCTTGCATTGGTTTCTTTCCTCTGTTTAAGAGCTAAAAGGCTCCTCGCTGTTTTCTTGTTTTGTTTAACTTCAGTTCTGCAAAAGGTCATACTCGCACTGAGTGCAAGTCCCCTTTTATAACCTATAGCTGCTTCAGTGAAGGTTTCTCCAAAAGCCTCTCTTCAGCAGGATAGCATTTACAGGCAACTAACAGCTTCCTAGTTGTAAACAGTGTTGGATAAGCAGTGCTGAGAGCAGAAGAGCACCCCTGTGTTGCTGTATCCACCCTTAGTGTGCATTTGTATTCATATGGAGTGGGTTTTCCCTCTAAACCCTGTAGAAAACTGCTGAAGCAAAATGTGCTCTGCATGAGCAAACAGACTTGACCGGGTAAATCGAGGTGCGTGACCAGGGTGTAGAGCACAATAAGAAGATAGGTAAAATGTATGTCATAGGTGACTGTTGTTGTAATGGGTATCTCATTCATTATTTGAAAGCACCATTGTAAGCTAACAATACTGTCTTATGTTTATCAAGTTTTAGTTAAAGTTTACTAAAGTAAGGGTAAATTGATACATGCAATTATAAAAATATGCCCACAGAATAGGTAATGGTAAAGCTTTCCATGATTTCTATGAGGTGTGGTCAGAAGTAGATTTCAAATATATATGAAAAAACCTAATCTTGAAGACTATTTCTCTCAAAGGTAGAAAGAATAGATGGTCCCCACAAATACAACAAAATAAGGGGAAACCTTGGAAGTTGTTCATCTATTTCTAAATGAAAATTTAGCTATTTAGTTTGTCTGACTTGAACAATCAAAAAGATGCATACAAAAATTTGCCTGCGTTCTCTGCTAGTGTAAGAAACAGCCCTCCGTTTATTGAGCCCAAAGTGTGTGCATTCACATATAAGCAAGATTTCACTTGATTTTCTATAAAGAGTCCAAGACACAAACATGTAAGACTACTTTGTAGGATGCAAAGGTAAATAGTCATTTTAAATACGGAATTTGGATTATTTTTTGGAAGCATAGCTCAATTGATTAGACAAGAATGATGTGTTGGGATTAAAGACCATTTTGCTGGCATCCTCATTGATCTTCCATAAAAACTACAAGCCAGTTGTGCTATGAAGCACTTCCCCTCTCTCCCACTCCTCCCCCCCCCCCCCCCGAAACTAATATAAATATGGAATGCTGTTCCTTCTTTTCCAACGTGTGATCATATTTAATCTGGAAAGAATAAAACTGCTTTTACATTCTTTTGCTTACATTCACTCTCGGGTCATACACACAAGAATTAGTAGGCTAAGTCGCATTAAGACACATGCAGCATTTTTGCAAAGACATAAGCATCTAAATATATTCTCTTTTCTCTAGATCAATGAACTGAGCCATGTTCAAATCCCTGTTATGTTGATGCCAGATGATTTCAAAGCCTACTCAAAGATAAAGGTGGACAATCACCTTTTCAACAAGTAAGTACAAGTAACAATTCCTTGCAGAAGTGGATAGTGGCAGTGATATTTATGAAGTACTATGAACTCTGTTATTTTTCAGTTCATGGGACTGAAGTTTTTATGATTAAGTTAATCCTGCGATAAACATAACCGTCTGTGCTGCTCTGAAAAGCAACAGCAAGGGCTGCTGGGTAGTATTTTTCTGCCATATGGTTTATTACTGCCTTATGAGTATCTTATACATTGAAGGTGATCCTTTCTTGGTGTGTTTATGGCTGATGCAAGTATTTATTTGGGTATTTTTCAAAACAAATTCATATGCATGTACTTTTTATTATATGAAATGTTTGAACATGAATGAGAATTTAAAGCATATAACAAAGCTGAGTAATGTTCAGCTTTTTATAATCCATGATACATAATCATAGCAATCATATAGAAGCACCAAAGGTACTAAGATCATTTAATGAAATATCTATGTCTCTTGAAAAATAAAATGCTCTGTGAATAGTATGTATAGACATACTAAACTGATACTGCTGGTTTGTGTATAACCTAAATTTTGTTTAAGAATATATTTGCAAAAGGGAAGAATTCTGCTACTTTGGATCTTCGGTTTTGTGGCGATGGTCAAAATAACTTCTCATATATAAGTCTGAAATCAACACAAGGGTATTAAAATTAGCTCTGTACTGAATGAGTCAAGTTTTCTTGAAGCTTTGGCACTGTCAGTACTTTTTGGTGTTACAGATGGTATAGTAATTCTTATATAATCCAATCTAAGATTTCACCATTGGAATAATTTTAGAGCAGTGGGAAAGCATTCTTTGTCTGCTTTTGAGTCCAGGTTCCAAAGTTACCAAAATATAGTTTGTGTTTATTTCATCCAGTTATATTGTAGCTTGTTGGAGACAAATACTTACAAATTTATTAAACATTGTAAAGAAAAAGAAGAGAACGTGGTGAGACTAAATCTCATTAAAAAAAAAGGTTAGAGGAAAGATTGTACATCTCCCTATCCTCTGTTTTGCATGAACAGAATTGAGACAGGATATTCTACAGTTACTTACTACATATGCAAGTGAATGAAGTTGATGTGGTTTTGTATTCTTTCAGGGAAAACATGCCAAGTCATTTCAAATTTAAGGAATATTGTCCAATGGTTTTCCGTAATCTAAGAGAGAGGTTTGGAATTGATGATCAAGACTTTCAGGTAAGTTTGCTTTCAAAACACCTAAACTGATGATGTATGCAAATTTTGAAGGTCACTAACGCTACAGTTGTGAGCAAGCAGGCCAGTGTGCTGAAATAAAGTTATTTTTATGTAAGTTGAAGGAAAACTTAAAGATGATCTTCTTTCTACTCCTTCCTCCACCTGGAGGCAGAATGTTTCTGGTGTAACTCTTTGCCTACCCTGGCTGTCTTCTGGTTCCTATCCTTCTACTGTCTTTAGCCCTCCATATTTCACGTTAGAGAACCTCCAGGTCATAAGCCATGTTATTAAAACTGGGGGGTGATACCTCTTGCAATAGGAAGAAAAAAATTGCCTGGACACTACTGACAAGAGATGTTATGTTCAGCTGGGTCATTTAGATAACAGTTGCTTGAGTTGTGTGTCTAAGTGAGACATCATTTCTGAAACGACCGTAGTCTTTTTTTTCCTTCATGCTCTTTGTTTAGAAAAGCTTGACCTGTGGCCTGACAACTTCCTACTGCTTCATCATGCCTCCTTTTCCCATTGTTAAAAGGATCTGGAAACAAATCGCTTGTGTAGAGCAGATACAGCAAAACAAGAAATGGCTCTAGATTTGGCAGGGTTGTTCCTTGCAGCCAAAGCTTCTTTCTCTGTTTGCAAGAGAAAGTTCTTGAACTCTGCTTCAGTCTGATTTGCAATCAAAACCTCACTGACAATTCCCTTTTCCATTAGTTCCTCCTAATGCACACTGTTTCAGTCACAAGGGTAATTTCCTTCTGCAGTCTCTCTGCAAGATGTCATGTCCTAAAGAGCACTTGCTGTGTAACCCAGCACCACTTCCTGTTGTGCTCTTGTTCTTCTAGTATTTTGATGTGGGTTGCAATTGTATTTGTAGCCTGCCACTAAGATATGTTAAGTGAAGATCTTTAATAAACAGTTTCAAGTAGCTGAATTGTACAAAATGCATTTGTACAGTAACACTTCTATTCTTGCTACGTAGAGCAGAGTGAATACTGAAGCCAGAAGCTATTTTTAAATACTTCAACTATCCTTTTTATCAATTTTGTCCTTTTCAGTATCAAGCAATGTGTTAAAAATACATAGATGGGTTAAAATGTGCTTGCTGGAGTGTAGATGGAGATTAGCTTATGGATCTTGGTATATGGCCACTGTAACTTTGGTGAGACCTTTTATCAGTAGGTGGAGAAGAGGGTTCGGTTGGTGCCTTTTGGTAGAGCTGTTGTGATCCTGTTGTATGATTTTTCATTATCCTGTTTACTGAAGAACTTTTAAAGAGTAAGTACTCCAAGACTTAGGCCAACAGTTAGAACAGATTACATTACTGCTTCAATTTTCCTGGTGTACCAAAGAGGATCGTAATGTTTGGGAAGGTATTTGATCTGTTTAGCTGAAGATTTTCTTTTTTCTTGACAAAGGATTAGTGTATCAAAGAGAAAGGACATGTGATTGTTTCTAAACTTAAAATTATGGTGTCAGCTCATGCTTGTTGTCTTTTTAGAAGATGGGGTGATGACATTCCTAGGCAGTTGAAGGTATATTTCAGTAAATATTTATTAGAAGAGTTAGGATGCTGTCATTAGTTAAAACTAGCAAACAGCATAATCAAAAGTGCTGCATCCCACAGCACTGTGAAATGTTTCTATCTGTTCTCCTGTTCTACAACAAAAAATCCTGTTGTAACTGTATTATACTGCAGTTTGGTTTTATTAATGATAACAATGAAAAAATGATGTTAAAGGACTGTCACTAGATAAAATGCCCCTGTTTTCAGATTAAAACCAAAATTACTTGTTTGTAACTCTGTTTTGTTCTGTTGGGTTTTTTTTTGACAATGTAACCAAAAACAATCCAGAAGAAGAAAAATGTAACCAATGTAACATGTAACAAATGTAACAAATGTAACATCCTGGTTTTTGATACAACAGAATTATGTATTGGAAAAAAAAATCTACAATGGTATTTAGTATTTCAAGTATATTTAGTGAAAAACAAAAGATACTTCATTTTGACCCAGGGGAAGGCAGTGTCTGCATTCGCTATCCTTTTTTTCTGCAGCCCAATCAAATTATCACTCTGCATTCTTATTCTACTGAACTGTACCGATACTATTTCTTAAAAAAAGATCAAAGTAGTAATATATTTTGAACACATGTCAAAATTAAATTAATTCTAGAGTAATACATACAATGAAAATTGAACTCGCTCCATGTGTAAGATAGGGGTTATCCCTGTTAAAGGTAGAAGTTGCTTTCTTTTTAATGTTACATTTTCTGTGATTTAAAAAGGAAGTCCAGGTTGACAAAGCGGGACTCACTGTGTATACTTGTCAGATAATCTTTGTCTTCACGAAAGTTATTCCAGTGAATGCAGGTTAAAATGATTGTCTTGCATTCAAAGCCTAACATGAATTGCAAAAAGCCTGTGCAATATTGAACTGAAAGGGTGCTTATGGAGGAGATAGAAATAACTTTCTCTGGGTACTTTTTCTTATATAACAACTTTCAGGAAGGGAGTCCTGATCAGTTGTGAGCAATGTCATTCCCATTATTGAGCAAGATAGAATTGGTTTAGATAAATAAACCCAATTACCTTGTTCATTAGTCAGACACATCAGTTTAAAGCAGGAAGAGCATTCATTTTAAATGTTTTTGTTTTCAGAATGTTCTACAGATATCCTTGATGAATTGTTCCAGAGGTCAGATAGTGCTTCCTCATAAGGAAAGACTGAAAAAAACCCCTTACCTTATCAAAAGAATTTGGTAGCATATACCCTAATTACTGGGGTATACTCATTTTACATTTTGACATTGTGTTATTCACTTTGTGCAGTAATTTTGTGGGCTGCTTAGCGTGTAGGCTTTGCTCACATGTGGAATGATTGATATAAGAATCTTGTCTTACAGAGCTCTCCTCTTATCCCTGAAGAGAAATTTAAATCTTATAAGTAAACGCTTTTTTCCTACAGATAGTCGTCTTTAGTCAGAGGAATTGCTTAAATTGGGTATGGTTTGTGCTTTACAAGAAGCCATTTCTAGTAAGTAGTTCCTACATCTGTCTGTCTTTCATAGCTTATTGGGCATCTCTGAAAGACATTTTGATTAACATTGAACTAGAATTAAAGTTTCATGGAGGTAGATGTGTGGTTGCCAGTACTGAGTGGGGGGTTTTGCTTTATTATGGACATTGATGCGCAAAATGTAGTATGAAGTTAAGCCATATGTTTTATTTAAAGGTTGTCTTTAGAATCTTGTTATGACAAGTTAAGTCTTGAATCTAGGTTAAGAAACATTGTTCTTATGTCAGAACAACCTTCTATTAGACTCCAGTCTTTCTTGTTTATCTCATGTTACTAAGGTGTTTATTGCATCAAATTAAGAAATGGTCTGGCTGTTCTTTCTCAGAAAGGGGAGCACAAGTGATGATCAGTCAATATGAATAATGACAAAAATTTTAAACCATTTTAACCAATTAGATCATTATTTTGCTTAGCACCATTGCGAGTTACAAGTACATATGGATCTGAAATTGAAGGTACTTTTAAAACGTAATTCTACAAGTCAGAATGTTAAATAATGACAGATTTTGCCTTGATAGGATAAATTATCTTGATCTTGTATTTTTGTTAAATGTCATCTTAGTTCATTGGAAAAGAATCCCCAACTCTGAATTTCCTCCTAACATAGGTAGGGAAATACTTGACAGCATTAACTGTTCCTAAAAGAAAAGAAAAAAACTGATTAGAAAGCAGATGCTGTAAATTAAATACCTCACTACAGTCCCAAATTAATTTTTAGTTTCTGCATTCCCTCTCAGCTTTTGGCATCAGTTTTGCAAAGGTTATTTTACAGAAAGGCCTCTTTTTTACCAAACTATATGGGGTAGCTGTTGTAACTTTAGAGTTTCTTTTCAACTCAGTGGACATGATTTCTTACCTTACAAAATCCAAGGGTACAATTCTGTCAAAAGAATTGTAAGACTAGCTTCTGAAAACTGCAGAAGTGAGAGGTGAACAAGCAAGCAGCTAGCCCAATGATCCCCCCCCAAAACCTCTAGAAAAATAGGATCTGTTACTGTTACAAATGCTGCTGCTGCTATTGCTCTGAAAAGAGAAACTTACTTTACTATGCTCCAGCACATCTGTTCTTACTTAGAGTTATTGCTGAATCCTACATCTGGATTCTGCTAGGCAAAAGAGGGAGACGGAGTTCTTGCCCAGTGAAATTCAGTTGGTCATACCAGAGGGCACCAGTGTCCCAGGGTACCTAATGAGCTTTATACTGAGGATGGGGTGATCACAACTGATTTCCCTTAAAGTTTTAGTACTTAGAGTAAAAAGAGATATGCTCAGATCTGACTGTAGAAGCATCCAGTAGAGGTTCTCTGTACAGGACAAAGAACTTTTAGTAGATGGTCTGTGTTTTTTTAACTTAGAGGTGCTTATTGATTTCTCTGTGTGCATTTTTTCCATATAAAAGGTTGAATCTAAAAAGAAAATCGAGAAATCCTGCTCTTAAACAATTTACCTAATAACAAATTGTAAGAACTCTATCTCTCTCTTTAATATGGATGTCTCCTTACATTTCCATATCTCTCAGCTTTTTATACAGAAGGATTTGTAGTCCAGACTCTAGAATAGCATCTGGAAAATAATGCAAATTCTAGGTTCATTTTTCCAAAGTCAACCTTGAATACAATTTTCTCTTTAAGTGTCTAAAGTTAACCAAAATTCTTGTTAACCTGTGAACATTTTTGCTCATTTTAGGTGACTTTTCCAGTCCTAAGGTGTCATATTAAGAGCTTAAAAGCTATTTTACAATCTAAAATATTTTTCTTCCGACAAATACTAATCGGAGCTCTCTGCTGGTGTTTCTGCAATGAAATTTGTGCCTTCATTTACTGGCCCTTTGTTTGGGAAGGGATGAGCCACCTTTAGCGTTAAACTACAGACAACAAGGTCAACAATAAGTATGTCAGGAACAACTATCTTAGGAGTTGGATCTTCTTCCAAAGACATGATCCTTTCATTAAATGTTTAATAAAATGCATTAAAAGTCTTGGAAGCAAGAACTGTCTTGAAAAGAAAATTCCTATGCTGGTCGTTTAAGTATGGTAAGCCTGACATTGCATGAAAAGTCATTGAATTTATCTGTCAGGTGAGGCTGTGAGTTTCTTGTAGCAGAGTATACAGTTTGTGAATCCCAGATGGACATTGGCACGAGGCTATTCAGAACTGCTGGCATCTTGTTTGACATGGGCATAGGCATAGGCAATAGTGGTAGTAAGGTATTGAGCCAGCTGTACTAACAAAACCTGTTGCATTTGTAGCCTCTCCAGCATGTGAAGAATGAAGTTTGCAATCTGAATATTACTTTCTAGGATTTGGTGCCATAAGTGTGAGCACAAGTAAGAGTTCAGTGACTGTGGGACTTAACCTTAATATGTATGGCAGTGAAAATTTTAACCTCTGGCTTTTCTTAGTTTTCCCCAGAGAAAACGTTTACTTTGCCTTCTTTAGCAGTTCCTTGCCTAACCTAAGTATCATTCACAATTGGGTACTCAAACTAGAAAAAAGTAATTTAGTATGTGCTGGCAGCATCAAAAAAAATGAGCTGCTGGGTGCTCCCTGAGCTCTTACGGAGATAGCCATTGAAAGTGAGGCATTCCGTCCAAGCTTTACATGGCTGAAGGGAGAAGCTTCCCAAAGAAGAGCCCTAACTCTTTCTAAAGCAAGTGTATGCCTTAAGCTAACAGCTTCAAATCCAGACCTACAGTCTCGATAGGATAACTTGATTTAGGAAAGAATCGCATTTTATTCATTAAACTTCCATTTGAACAAGTCAAGTAACCCATAACCTTTCTCCTGGTAGAATAGCTCAGTGGCAAAAATAAAAATTTGGTGTTTTACCTTTCTCTGTCAAAGGTTTTCACCACAGTAATCTCACTCCATGAATACAATTTGCTTATAAATGTTTGTAGGTGTTCACAGTGTGTACATCCACTTCTTAACGATCATGGTAGGGATTTGATGTTTGACTAGTGCACCACAGAACCAGTGGTATCCTGTCTTGTCTTTTCGAGGTCCCATGTCATTCGACATAGGTTTTTTGAGAACTCTGCTTTTGAGATGAGAAGAAATCATGCGGTATCGTCCATACAGCTGCCAAAGGCAAAGGGACTCATACTATTGAGTGTTGTTTTAGTGTACGTTACTGGTCAGGTACACTTTGCCAGATGCTAGACTTCTTAATAATGTGCCAGTGTCAGGAATCAGTGTTTCCTGATCATGTTTTCTCATAGTGTTTCCTTTTCAGTATTTCCAGACATAAACCTGCTCAATGGCAATGGTAGAGTGCATGATCCCAGTATACAAAGTAAACCCAAAAGTCTTTGCTATCCATCCTCATATGACAAACCCAAACGTCTCTGGGTTTGGTGCTGCTGTTACATTAAAACCGCAGCACTTTGCCTTTCTTCTCTTTAGAAATCACTGACAAAACGCTGTCCTGAGCAGGATCCCAGAAGTAGGCTGCTTGTTTCAAATTACAGAAGTTGGAGTCTTTATGTTCAGTTGCATGACAGTGTGTCTCTCTGAGACGCTTTTTTTAGCCGATAATCCAAGTCTAATTCATCCATATCAATGATTCCTGAGGTCTTGTAATAGGAAAAAAAGGTTGGGGGAAGCTGCAATCTTGTCTTCATGAGAAGCTGTGCATGGGCCAGGCAGGACCACTGTAACTGCTGTCACAGAACAGCCAGACTGTGTGTACGTAATTGTCTTAACAGTGATGAACCACTGCCAGGCTTTTCACTGACCTATGATTTCAGTCATCACAGAGCATCATCTGTATGCTTGTTTTTGCCTATTCATTCATGCAAAGCTGCCCAGAGGCACTCTTAAATAGCCTGGGATGTGATTTGATTTGTCTTTGGGGTACGCTGAGCTTGTGAAGCTCGTTCTGGCATTCCACGACTTTCGGATGAGATCACAGTACCAGAAATCATTGTTTGCCTTTGTCCAGACATCACAAAATGGGAAAGATTTAAATCAATGAGAAGCTGTTAAGCCAGTCAGTTTGAAAGATTACTGTTCTTCTAAAGCTCTCCGTGCTTTATCACCAGAATTTTCCTATTGCCCTTTTTAGCTTTTTTAGGAAAAGCTCTGACTCTATGACAGTTTTTATTAGGCTTCCTTTCTAGATCAGTTGCATGAAGTATCTGTATTACATCCAACACATAGCTCACATGTTCAGAGTTTCTAAAATATAATCGTGTCTACTAAAGTAGCAGAAAACAATGACATTTACATTAGATGTGTAAGAGATTAGAATGAGCTAATTAAATTGACCTTTAAATCTCTCCACCCTCTTGGAGGCTGTGGCTAATCCTTGGCCTCCCACTGTGGAGATAAGTATCCGTGCTGTGAGCATTTTAAGCAAAGTGGGCAGAGGAGGAAGAGCCTCACCAGCAGTTTGTCTTTGAAGAAGAGGGCAGTACTTTGCCAGTTATAAATATAGCTTGCAGTTATGGAGGGAGTGGGGGGGACAAGCTTTTCCTGTTACTTTAGTGGCTCTGTTCCATGTGTTTTCCTCACAAGAATGGTTTTGGTTTAAAAAAATAGCTCCAAACATCTTAACTTACTGCTCTTTGGAAAGTCTCTCTGGAAAACAGTTTACTTTTTTGATGTCTGGTGTTCATATAACTAGCATTATCAATAATAGTATTATTGTTAGTTAATTACAATTGGTTGTGATTTTTATTGACCATGTGCAAAGTAAAAAAAGACTTCCAGACTTTCAATAGACTTCCAAAGGATAAAGCCTTAGGTGGTTATTTTAGCTGGCTTCTAAGGACTCTTGAGGATGCCTCTTAGAAAGTAGTTGGTTTGATATTTTGTGACTTTTGATTTTTAAAATGTCAGTTACTGTGGGGCTTTATAATAAAAAAATGTAAATAATAGATGATTAGATTACAACAATCAAAATTTAATTGTCAATAAGCAGTTGACATTTCATGCAGTAAAAACTTGCAGATGATGTAAAATCTGTCCAAGTGGCAAAGTCAGAAGATGATAAAGATTTTGTACAAAAAAAAATACTTTATCTGGCCTTATGAGCTTGTATAAATTAGATACCTTTTAATATCGTCAGATGAATAGTTACATGGATTAAAAGGAGTGCAGAACTGCAGAGGTGAAGCCTGTGTTCAGGAGGGTGGTAGCTCTGAGAAGGAACAAGAGTCAAAGGGGACAAGAATTTAACACCAGTGTGAGCTCCTGACTTGGAAGGAATAACTGCATCCTTGGATGGATAAATTGGAAGGTATAAAATAAGACCAGAAAGTGCTCTAAGGTTTTTTTAACACGTCTATTTTATACCTGAAGCTAGTACTCTGTATAGTTTTGATGCTAGTCATCTTAAAAAAAAAAAAGGTGTTGAAAATTTGGATATGGAAAAAATACAGAAAAAATTGTGTCAAAGGAATTTAAAGACATAGAGAATGCCTTGTGGGAGTGACAGAGCTTGATCTGCTGCACGTGAAAAAATAAGAATTGAGAAGAAAGTAGTATGTGAGTATCCTTGCAGAAAAACAATTATTAGATGCTTTAGGAAAGGATAAATAAGAATAACTGGAAAAGGAAATAATTCCACTTCAAAATTGCACTCACCTTTGCAGTAACACAAACGATTAAATACTAGAAAAACTACAGTGGCAAATCTTGGTATTCTGAAGTTGGAAGAATGAAGACTGACTTTCTGGATTTTGTACCTTGGCCAAAAGCAAAGATTGAAGTTCAGTTTTGGAATGGCTGGGTGACATGAAATGGGTTCTGATGGGTAGCAGTTTTGTTGTATTCTAGCTTATGAAATTCCATTGAAGGCTCCAGAAAAGCTCCTGTGAACTTCAAAGAATTGTGGATCAGGTCCTAAGAGCACCTGCAGAAAAAAAACTTTCTTTACCTAATATATGTTTAGTGTAGGAAATAAAACTCTGCACAGATTGCTGAGAGCTTGGAAAGAGATGCTGAGGCAAGAGTGTGTCTATAGTAAAACTAAATCTTTCAGTTGATTTGCTAAAGAATCTGCTGTTCTTGAGTGATAATGATGACATGTAATTTAGGTGTGCTGATCAACTTTTTGTATCAAGAACTCCTTGGGAAATTAAATACGAGTAAGTGGTGTAGCTTTTACCCATTTATATTTAAAGCTGTATTTTTATTACTTTATCAGAAATTAATTCTGTGGTACAGGACAAATTCTTTGTGATTTGTAGCCTCTCAGCACTGAAAACAAGACGAGTATTTCTGGTTGCCTGGCTACTCAGTGCAATATAGGTGATATTTTTTATATTGATTTATGTAAGGGCAGCGAGACTTCCAGCTAGTGATTTTTCATGAGGGAAACTATTTGGGAGAGAGGGGGAGGCATGTAAAAGAGAAACTTATCTAGTAAAAGTATCTCTGAGCTTGGCATGTTAAGTGTGTCTTTGGTTGTATAAGTTACTGCAGAAGTAATTTAGCATAGTCTTTAAATGACCTCATAAAAGTATTCACACTTTAAAAGTATAAAACCTTTTCTTTCTCCTGAGACCAAAAAACCAGCAGGCACAAGATTAAAACTTCACAAATGAGAAGTGAATGGGGAATTGGCAGAACACGCACACTTGGAGCAGAAGACTTGCAGTGAGTTGCTAAGTGAAGCTGTTAAGTGGAACAGGGTATGTGTGGCTGACAGATGTTTTAATTGTGCCAGAGGAGTGAGGCACACTGTGGCAGAGTGGGAGAAGGCTGGGAAAATCTGAAGGGGACACGGCAGTATAGCACTTTGCTTTGAGTTTTGTGCTCACTAATGCTATACTGTAGGCAGGTGATTTTTATTAACTTCTTATGACTAGTGCTCCCATGCTGTACATGCTCCACTGGTTCCTGACCCAATATGGAAGTGCTATGTAGTAGCAGTAAGTGTTGGTAAAAGATTGTTAGATAATCAAACCTGTATCTTTTGGAGCTTGAGTCAGGGTTGTTTTTTTTGTTTTGCCTGTATCTGAAAGATATCCTCCCTGTTCTGGCTTTGTGGCTCATAGATTTGTGTTAAGTGAGGAGTGGCTCATTTCCCATCTGTTCATATTCCACTTAGTCTTCCCCTAATTAAGAACCAGAGCCAGAGGGAATTCAATCTGGTATTTGCCATGATCTATCTCTTATCTCTCCCGGTCTCTTTTACCCCTCCTTCAACCCTGCTTATGTTTCCTTTTTGAAAAGGGAGATGCTTCAGTTTCATTCTTTATTTCCTTCCCAGTCCGCTATAGACACCTCACCTAAGAGATGCTGTTGCTGAAGACAGCAATAGGTCTCTCTTAGCTAAAATTAGTGCTGAGCAAGGAAGCAGAAGAAAAGCCGTACGCCACTTACTTTAGGCAAGTTAAGTCAGCTTTTCCTCCAAGGCATTTGTGTGGAGATGTCTACAGTACAACTTACTTTACTCACTTTTTGTACAAAGTATCACTCAAATTTATCTGTGTGTTCTGGCAGAAATAATGTAGATCACAGGAGGGTACTGTCTCACAAAACTGCATTTGACAGTAAGAGGCAAGTCTATACAGTGCAACTGTAGCAGTCTGAACTAGAGAGAAGTGCAATTCAGAAAAATGCATATTTCAGTCTGTCTGAGCAGTAACTTACTGTCTGCATTAAGATAAAGCTGATTGACTTAGACTTGAGTTAAATAACCTCAGAATAAGTTTATCTGTATCATCTATTTCCATGTCTAATTTAAAAAGAGACAAACTTTCCACAGTCTTTGTGATGTAAAGTGTATTTCTTAAGAGTTATAGGTTTACTAGTGGCTACGCTTCAAAGAGGCTAAAGTGTAGGACTTTCTTGGCCATTTTGTGTCTTAACTTACAAGAGGAATATTTTCCAGTAAGGAATGACTTCTAATATATGTACTATTAATTTGTTAGTATTTGGCGGGGTTGAATAGGGTACAGAGTGCTTTGTTTTCTAGCTAAGAGTCTGGGTCAAATAAGTAAGTTAGCTTCAGCTACACCAAAAGGGAAGGATCTTAGTGGTTTTAAGTAGCCATATTGTTTCCTCTTTGAAGCCCCTAAATTGTTCTGGTTTGATTCTTTCAGTGAAGCTATTTGTTGAACTTGCTAATGATGACTTAGTGGTGCAGGCCAATTCTTGTCATCTCTTTAGTTAAAGATTCATTGTTGTCATGAGAGGCAGTAGTATGTTTACTAAAGCCTGTTTTCTCAATGTGAACAAATACAACTATAGTTGAGAGGTGAGGTATATTTCATGGTACCTGGAAGCTTTACTTCAAAGGAACTTGAAATTTTCTCTGTTCGTAGAAGTGAGAAATAGCCATTACAAATAAGACTTTCCATAGGCAATACTCAGCCATACGTTTATCAGCACAAGAAAGCAGTAATGCAGTACTAGTAATCAGCAAATATGATGTAATTAGATCTGTTTTCCTAACTTTCTAAACCATGCTTATTTAATTAACTTATTACTATGAAAACACAGTAGATAGTAATATTAACATCCTCCATGTTCCACCTTCTTTCAAAGTTCAAAGGAACTACTTTCTGTATCTGAAGAGAGCATATTGAATTACCATGGTAATGGAGAGTTAATAAAATGGGGTCAAAGAGATTGTTTAATTAGAGGTTGTTTTTATCTTTAAGCCTGTTTAATGTTTAAGTATCTGATCTTTAATTCATCTAATAGAGTCAGTATTGTAGAGAAGGCATTTGGGTTTCCTGTGCATCTATGGAACAGCATAGCTTAGCATAAACTTGGTTGGTTTATTCTGACAAATTAATATGCATGTGGGAAAACGATAGCAGTGAGCAGTCTTAATTAGGATCAGTATAGATAACTAACAATAAAATAGCCATCTACTAAAAAGCATCACTATTTTTAACCCATAAAGCATTAACAGTAGTGTGTGCTAAATAATCATCTGCAGATACAGTCTCTTGTTTGCAACCTTTTTGGTATGATAGTTGTCTTTGAAATTAAGTTAACATTATAGTAATCAGGTAGAACTAATTTCCATTAGTAAAAAGCCATTTCTGGAAAAAACAAGAATCTGTAAAAGGTCTGTGATCACAAGGTTTCATCCAGTTGATTGAAAATATTACTAAGTTTATTAATTTCTATTGAGTCTGACCGGTTTCTATACTTTTTTTTCTGTCTAGCCTGAATTGTAATGAAAGAAGCATGATAAAAGGAGTACTAGTTGATTCATTCTGTTAGTATAACAGCTGTCACTTCTTTTTAAGTCAGAATTTCTTATTGCTTATACTGTTCATATTTTAAATGCATCAAGTGTCATAGAATCATATAATCATTTAGGTTGGAAAGGACCTTTATAATCATCAAGTCCAACCTTTAACCTGACACTGCCAAGTCCATGACTAAACCATGTTCCTAAGTGCTGCATCAACATATCTTTAAAATAGCTGTAGGGATGGCGACTCCATCACTTTTCTGGGCATGCTGTTCCAATGCTTGATAACCCTTTCAGTGAAGAAATTTTTTCCTAATATCCAGTCTTTCATTAAGGACCTCTCTTTCATAAGCTCATGCTGACTGGACCCAATTGCCTGGTTGTCCTGTACATGCCGGGAGATGGCAGTCAGGATGATCTGCTCCATAACCTTCCCCAGCACCAAGGTCAAGCTAAGAGGCCTGTGGTTCCCTCGGTCCTCTTTCTGGCCCATCTTGTAGATAGGGGTCACATTTGCTAACCTCCAGTCAACTGGGACCTCCCCAGTTACGCAGCACTGCTGAGAAACGATGGAAACTGGCTCTGTGAGCACTTCTGCCAGCTCACTTGATACCCTTGGGTGGGTGGATCCCATCCAACCCCAAAGACTTGTGTGTATCTAAGAGGTGTAGCAGGTTGCTGACCATTTCCCTTGGATTATGGCAGCCTCATTCTGCTCCTTGTCACTGTCTTCCTTCTCAGGGGTCTGGGTACCTGAAGGACAGCTGGTCTTACTGTTAAAGACTGAGGCAAAGAAGGCATTAAGTGCCTTATCCTCTTTCTCATCCTTTGTCACTGTGTTTCTCTCCACACCATATTCTGTCATGGAGGGGGAGAAATCTGAAACATAAATATGCCTATATACTAGATATTTCTTATTAATAATAGGATGATGAGAGAAAAGCAGAAATAACTTAATTTCAAGGCCTGACACTTAGAAAAGCTGTCCTGTGCCAAATAGTGCTTATGAAGACAAAAGGTGACAGGTTTAATTTAACAAAGCAAGTGGTTTTAGGAAGAGCAGATGGAGTATTTAAAGTCAGAAGTCGTGAGGGGGGGAAGTTGTCCCATTCTGGGCATAGAAGTAGTAACTGAGCTTCAGCAACTGAAAAGTCGAAAAATGCCACATGTCCCATTGTGTTGTATCTCAGTCAAGACATCGCTAGCAAGATACTTCATTCAGTACCAGGTCTGAATTTCACTCAAATCTGACAAGTCTTTTGGTGGAGAATGTTAAAATATACCTTAAGAATATCTGAAATTTTGCAGAATAATGTTAGTTCAGGTTCTCCTTCCCATCTTCCCTCTTTCCCTCCTCCTTCCGAGGTCCAGTAGCAGATAAGCAAGTATACTTTTTTGCAGCTTTTTATAGCTAAGCAACTTAAGTCTTCCCCCAGGTTAGTTGCTTTTGAGGTTTATACTACATTGCTTACAGCTTGAAGACAAGGGTTCTCTGGGTAACATATATTCAGAAAACTCTAGTTACTGCTTTATTGCAATAGTTAACCTCAGAATAATGCAGCTTTTTCTGCTGGGAACAATAACAAATAACTACCCAGCAGCCTTTATTATTGCTAAGTGAATTACAGCCTAATAACTTAGCAGTAGTTTAATTCGCTACATACACTAATGATTACCCATGCTTAGGGCTTTTTCCAAATAAAAAATAATTATTATGTTACATCATATTTTCTAGTTTGTGGCGAAGGTAACTGAATTTGCACAATTTTTTTAGAACTTCTGTTATAAGTTTTTATTCTTAAGCATATTAAATATTTGCCCTGAAAACAAAGCCAAGTCATGACTCTAGAACAGAAAGGGTTTCTACAGAGGTCAGTTTCAACTATTAATGGTTCTATTTGAAGCTTAATGGAGTGCTGATACCAAGTGCAGCATTAAAAAAAAATTATCTATTTATGATACTTATTCTCTTCAATAGACTTTATCAGTACATAAAAACACATCAGTGGTGGAATGGTAGGAAAATGATTTGAATAGGAAACAGCTGAAAACAGGTAAAGAAAACTGCAGTAGTATATAAATTTACTTCTTGTAGTACCTTCAATACCATGATGAAGCAATGGTGTTATCAGGACTCACCCATGTGGAGACCTCGTAGCAGCCTTCCAGTATTTGAAGGGGGGCTGTAGGGATGCTGGGGATGGACTCTTCATTAGGGACTGTAGTGATAGGACAAGCGGTAACGGGTTAAAACTTGAACATGGGAAGTTTAGCTTGGATAGAAGGAAGAAGTTCTTTACTGTTAGGTTGGTGAGGCACTGGAAGGGGTTACCCCGGGAAGTTGTGAATGCTCCATCCCTGGCCATGTTCAAGGC
Organism: Neopsephotus bourkii; assembly: GCF_033783945.1. NCBI lineage: Eukaryota > Metazoa > Chordata > Aves > Psittaciformes > Psittacidae > Neopsephotus > Neopsephotus bourkii. The sequence goes on from NW_026900570.1 coordinate 13,694,892, forward strand.
CAGGCTGGACGAAGCCTTGGGTGGCATGGTTTTAGTGTAAGGTGTTCCGTGCCCGTGGCACAGGGGGTGGAACTAGATGATCTTATGGTTGTTTCCAACCCTAACTATTCTATGATTCTATGTTAAAATTGGCTGTCCAAAAGCCAGTGCAGAGAAGGAACTGAGTCTGCAGTTGTTGTCCCTAAAGCTCTGTTATGATCAGTCTAGGAAAACTCTTTAATTATAAACATTAGGGAAGTACACACATCCCTTCTTTCTTCTGTGAATAGAGAGTAATAGAGAAAGACAATTACTTTACGTATTAGTAATGATAGTAGTTCATTGCACAAGCCTAGAAATATGCTGGAGAAGAGCACAAGTTTTATTTCTGCTGCATGTCATAGTAAAGGTTTTCATTCTAGTATGGCCCTGTAGAGCTTTTAGGTAGTTTACTGTTATGCCTGTTAATTCTGAATATTTCAGTTGAACAGAGTAACCTTGTGGGAAAATATTTTTATTTCATATTAAACTAACTTCAGAAAGCATTCCACATTTGGGGTAAATTTATCCTGTTGAAGTCAGTGGGTCTCAAAATATGGTGACATAGTCATATGAATTCAAGTGCCTTCTTAAATTGGGGCTATACTTGCCCTCATCTCTTGGCTGAGGTTACTACTCTATAAAAGTTACTAATCTTCTGGGGTTGAGTCTGTGTGTGCAGCTCCTGCTGAAGTCCACAGAGCTTGGTAACTCTATGGAACAGATTCATCAGCGGCAAAAACTTCCAAATAAGACATAGCTCACATAAAAATAAAATCTTGTAGGTCTGGTACCTGGTTGTGATAGACTGAGTTTATTTGTAATTACTTCCTGAAAGCATCATCGTTCTTCCGGTGTAAATCTGGCTTGTGTCTTAACTCCATGGTGCCTTATCAAACCACGCAAACGTGTCCTCTTCTGTAGCTGCTAGAGCTGAGCCTCTGCTATTTGGGAATCTGCAACCTTTCAATTTGCATGCAAACTTTTATTAAAACTTTCTGTGAAAATGGCTTTTCTTTTGGCAGGGAGGACATTGCACTGGGAAGGGGGGAAGTATATTTCAATTTAGCAAGATTTACTGTTTGTGCGGTATAGTACAATGAGGAACAATAGCAGCAGCTTGGGTCGGGTTATTTTATAAACATGGAAGTGTTCCAGCAGTCTGTAATAAACTTGTTTAACCTTTTCAGAGTATGGTCCATTTTTGGGGAAGTACACATGGGGTGTAAGAACATCATCTTGTTTTCTCATGGCTGTGCTGCTGCTGTTACTACTTACTAAAAACAAGTAGTGGTGTAATTCATCTATGTAGCAACTGGCATAAACTCATAATGGTAAAGAAAGATGCTTCCAGCCAAAAGCAGGTTGTTGTACCTTGTCTAATGTATTTTTACTGTTTGTAAATATAAAGAAGTCTGATCTATTTTTATTTTCTAAAAAGCAGAAGGCTTAGTCATTAACTAATCTTTACCCCTTGGGTTTGTAGGTAGGCAGACATATTTTTACTAAAGGAGGTGTGCTGGACAATAATATTACTTGCTTAACAGTAGATATGAAATCATTTTTATAGCTGTGGTAGTAGAGCTCATCAACCTCATTGTGGTTTTTTTAATGTTACCAAATCACACTGCCTCAAGAACAGTCTTGCTCAGTTTTAAAGTGATACTGCTGCTACAAATTAATCCTCTATTTATAGTTATTGTGATATAATACAGGGTTCCTTTTGATTTTTAATTACCGTGTATTTTCTTCCTAAAAGCTAATAAAGTACACATAACAAAGTGCAATAAGTTCTCATTCAGCATTTAGAATGACTTCTGCACCACTGATGGGCAATACCTTACCCCAGTCGTTCTTTTGTTCTCAGAATATTTTTGAAGTGATTTGTCGAGATAATGTGGTTTGTGATTACATGCTCTGCAGTATTCAGCTCAATGCAGATGTATTGAAAAAGATTAAAAAATAAACGTAAGTGATTTATATTTGTGCTAATTAAAATTTGGGTAGTTTTGTCTGACTTGATGCCTTTTTTTCTTTTAAATCAATTGACAGAATTCATTGACAAGAAGCGCACCCCTTGCCAATGATTCGCAAGCACGCAGTGGTGCCCGCTTTCATACGTCCTACGACAAAAGATATATCATCAAAACTATAACAAGTGAAGATGTAGCAGAAATGCACAACATCCTGAAGAAATACCATCAGGTAATATGCTAAATACTATCAGGGTGTGGGATCTCTTCTGAGATACTATAATGTCAGGTTTTTTTAGAGTGTTGAAAGTTTTAAATGAGTAATTAGGGGAAAAGTAACTTCAGGCGTTTCTGCTTTTACACGAGCAATTTACTGTGTCCACAAGGCTGCACTTTTGTAAATAGCTAAGCTAGCTTTAAGTAAAATGATACATCTGTATGATAGACAGACACTAACTTGGAGGCCACATAAGCTTTTTCACCTTCCTAGGAAGATCTTCCCACTAGTGTACTCTCAGGCATGAAGATACTTGCTTCTGGGCTAGCTTGGAGACAGGTATCTGTGTACCTGTATATCAGCAGGGCAGGTGACCTCTTTCTTCCTGGTCTGGTCACCAAATGTTCTGTGTTTCACTAACAACAGATTTCAAACAATTAATGCTATATTATATGAGGAATGAAAAATTAGATTTAATTAATGTAAAATTCCAGATTTTGCCAGTGTGAATTTCCATAAACAGCAGTAAAGTCAAAACTGAACAGTGGTGATCCCTCAGATCCAGCAGTCATACTGTGCCAGTGAATAATTTGTCTGGATGGCATGGAGAGAGAGCAGAGCTTGGGAAATATGAGAAGCCCTGATAAAATCAGTGATGATTTCCTTAGCCCTAGATCTGTTTGAATAAGCTCTGTAACTGCAGAAATTGGAAAAGCCTCTCAAAATCATCTAAAATCTGATACCAAATAGGAAGGGGTTTTTACCCTTTCCATTTTCTTGCTCGCTTTTCCGAGTTGAGATTTCAGGTAAAAGCTTTGGGGTATTTAGAGTTGGAGCTATTTTACAGCTGGTTTAGGTGGGTTTTGATTTTTTGTTTGGGGTTTGTTTTTTTTCTTGCAATGTTTTTGTTTGTTGAGGTTTTTTAAATACTGTTACTTCTGTAGAACCAGTTTTAAAGTCATCATTTGAGGTGCAGGGGAAACAAAAGCATGCTTTCAGGGTGCTTGGGATTGAAGCATTGGTTGGCAGTCATCTTTGTGCTGCTACTTGACTGTCTCCCTCTCTTCCCTTTCTGTGTTGAAGGAAGATCTCTGAATGCCCTCCAAGTCCAGAGTAGCTTGGAAAGCCTTCAGTGATATGAACTCTTTTCTCTCTCTGCATGTCGTTGTTCTGTTTAAACAGCATACAGGATCACCATATGTTTGTTTTAATGTAGATAAATATCATCACTATGACATGTTCATAAACCAATCTTTTAAATACAGTTTTACCAAAGAGAAATTTTAAACTATTATCTAATTGTAATGGGGGTTATTTCTTATTAGAGTTTTCAAACTTACAATTTTGGATTCGGTCTGTAAGGCATTAAAGTTCTAGTCCTTTTGTAATTGGCATTAGAAGCTATTATTAATGATCCAGATTTTGAGACTTAATCCAGCTGAAAAGTCAATATTGCCATTCAAAACAGTCATCTCCTTTCAAGAGTGTTAATGAAGACAGTGCTAATGTGAATGAACTTCATAATTTGGACTCTTTTTTTCATTAATGCTTTCAAACATCAGCGTTCCTACTAAGCTAGGTTACAAGGAATAATGATCTGAAAGTTATGTGTACCAGGCATCTAGTTTTATTTTGCACTGGTAGAACATCTCATTGGAAGAATAGCTCTCATTGAGATACCTCAAAAAGATTCATGAAGATATGACTTGTGTTTCTTTGTCTCAGAACTTGAGAGCACGTTAGAAAGTGTTGTAAATGCAGAGGAACTCACGTACTGAGACAGTTTAATAATTGGACTTTTTAATGAGATAAATCAATTGCCTATCTTCACCAATTTACTGAACAAGTAAATTACTTTGAAGTAATTAAAAAAAAATCTAAATTAAATCCCACTTATTCTGGAGACAGATGATATCGTGTCCTGTATGTTGCTGCTGGAATTTGAATGTTTGGAATCATTAGGTACAGCAGCTTGTCCTCTCATTTCTCTAGATGTTTTTCAGACAAGTGAAGCTTATCTTAGCCTGCCTGATAAAGTCTAGAAAATCTGTTGTCCTGGTGGAAAGGTTTTAATAATTACCTTGACAGATTCATTCCACACAGATTGGCTTTAGACTACCTTTCTGCTAGCAAACAGTGCAATGCCAGATAACATCCTTTGGCACTTAAGCTCATTAATGGTCCCTGTTGTGGTTTTGCTTTGGACCACCTAGCTGTCTCCCAGATAATTCTTGACAAGGGTCAAGGTATTAACTCAGGTCAGTTATTATTCTTATGTAGGAGTTTGACTATGAGCATCATGTTTTAGAGGAGAATTTAATAATTTATATGTAAGTTATTCCATTCCAACTAGAACTGATGCCAGAGGACAGTCCAAGACCCTTCTAATTCACCTGTATTGATGTGACTTTATGGTTCTATTGGATGGCATAGTTGCAGTAGTACAAGACTTTTCAGATGCTGCACTGGTACTTCTGTGGAAATCTTTGTCACTAAAACAACTTCTCTTGAGTTCAATTTATTTTAGCAATTTCTTCTGCCAGTAGAGGAAATATTAAGTTCCCTGTACTGATTTACATACTGAACTTACTGCCCACCATCTTTCTTAATTGTAACTGTTGCTACAGTTAAAGAGGTTCATTGTAATTACAGAGAAATGAACCAAGTACAAGATTTCTAGGGAAAAGTCTGGTTGTTTGCTTTTCTCGCTGACCGCCAGCAGCACTCGCCACGTAAGTGAAGATTTCTGGCCCAGCTAAATGTGCTTCACAGCCTAGGTGTGATTTTGCTTGGGGACTACTTTGGGACTTCTAGCGGCATGTCCTTACATTATATCCTTGCAAGACTGCCCTTAGAGCAGAGTGGTATTTGAAAGGTTCAGTCTTCCAAGGAAGGGAGTGTGTAGACATGTTCAACCCAGTTATGTAGTGCAGGGATCATCCTAGGAGGAACAACCTTTCTCACATGCATGAAGACCAGAGAGGTGATTCATGTGAATTTTAGAAAACTGTTTCTCTCTTGTTAGAGATCAAATACCCCTGGGCAACCTGAATTTAGATCATCTATCTATTATGAACAGTAATTTGTAAACCCTTGGTATCTTGTACCCTTTTCCACCTGCCCAAGAAGGCAGTAAATATCTTCTGGCTACTTCTGACAATACTGTGAGTGAAATTTGTGCCGTTTATGACAGATCATCTTTTTCCTCTCTCATTCCTCTCCCCCCCCCCCCCCATCTACAAATTCATTCCAGGCTTCTTCCCTGGGTTAAAACTCTGAATAAAGTTTAAACCATAATACTACTCTCCTGTTTCCTAATTACAGCTAACAGTTCCAAGCTTATAGAACTGTTCTAAACCTTGGAAGTACCTCTGTCCTTGCTTTGGGACCAAACAAGCCCTACCAAATACTGAACTGCTTAATGACAACTGCAAGACGACAGCTATCTTTAAACAAAGAATAGTGGGGAGGGGACCATGAGAAGCCAGAAGTGTGAGAGGCTGGGTATGTTCTTCATTCACCAAAACAGTCTTCATCCCTGGCGCTTGCAAAATATCTGTCATTCTACTTGTACATTTTTTAACTATAAAGCTACTTATGAGGCATCTGGGAGTTAGTGTGGTCAGCAGAAAAACGTAGCAGGGCAGTTCTCCCATGAACACCTCCAAAATGTAACTCCACGTACCGATGATTTTTTGTGAAGTTACCAAAAGAATAAAAAGAGATGTGTAGACTGTCACGGGAAAGTAGAAATGAAGGTTATTTTATCAGTGACTGGAGATGATGGAGATTTATAGTCCACAAACCCATCCAGTTCTTTCCATTCCTCTCTCCCATCTGTCTGAAGGTACAATAGCCTGTCTGGTTTTTGGAACTGTGAAGAGATGAGGTTATAGTTACGCAGTCTGTCTACTTAGGTATTTACAAAAGAAGCAGGAATTGGCTGTAAACACTTGTAAGTCAAAAAAATACAAAGTCTAGATTGCTTGGGTTTTGATTAACTAAAGTTATAATGGACATGATTGTACATCTTAGAGAAATCAGGTTATATTCAGGAAACAGAATGGCCAGTAACTTGTTAGGAGTGAAAACCAAAATAAGTTCAGTTTGGCTGAACTGGGTAGAGTCATCTCTGGATAGAGTTCTGTTGCAATATCGCATGGCACTTCGCAAAAGTAACCAAGTTAGGTGCATCGCAATTTACAGTATTACTGCCACTATTGCAAATTTAAGAAATTATCAAGAGTAAAACCAAAAAGGTTGAATTCCAGATCAAAAGCTACATGATAGAAATGTGTAAACAGCTAAAAATGAACCAGGCTTGAAGGAGTGTCAGGAGTAGTTACTATAGAAACAGCATATAAGTGTATATAGCAATTCCAAATTAAACCTGTTGAACTGTAAATAATAGTCCTGACAATTGTAAATTACAGTTCCTATCCAAAATTATGAGTTGCTTAATTCATTTACCCTGTCTGATGTGATGCCTGCCTTTTTTTAGTGGCAGTCAGGCCCACAACCTCAGACAGATGGTGAACACTTCAGTCTAAACACTGACGCTTTCTGTCAACTCATCAGATGAGTCTGACGCTTTCAGTACGGAGTCGAAACACAAGAGATCATTATTTTCTCTTGCAGATTTTAAAAAGAAAAAAAAAAAGCAGCAACCAACTAAGCCCACCACTTCTAAGGAAACAGGGAATAATGTCCTTCTGCATGCTTGAAGTTGCAAAGCTTCTTGGTGTTTGTGACTGGAATATAAAGTCCATCATATGTGGACCAGCCTTCTATTTACACTTAAAAACAAACTGGCCTAGAGCATGAACCAGATAGGTTTCTAAGTGTTATGGTAAATACAAATGTATATCACATGTTATCCTTTGAGTTTCCGTGCTAGCCTGTTTCTAACTGCTGTAGTATTTTCTGATACATAGTATGAAATATTGCTTTTAGTCACATTTTAATAATTTGCAGTTGTTTTGGGCTGCTTTTGTTATTGGCATACTATCAGTTATTAGTAGAATTATTTTTCACCACTTTTCAGGTGTTACTTCAGCTGAACATTTTTTACTTATCAAATGCACTAGAACCATGGTTATGCTCAAATGGGTGAGACTTTTAAGTGTTAGGAAAGCTGTTACTGTGTGGGCTCATAGACGTAGTTTGACCATTTAAAACTCTGTGAGTTAAGCATACCTAAGTAGTAGTTGAGAGCAAAGTTGACTATTCATTTGAAATACCTGCAAATCTAGTGCAGTTGTGTTTAAAATCTATGCTCCTGACCCCAACAGTATGGACCAGAAAAAAACTGAATTAAATCAAGTTCTCATTTGGCATTGTTAAGGGAGAGCTCAACAAAGTCATCTGTGACAAGTGTGTTGCCAAGATTTCACCCCATGTTTAAGGAAAAGTACCTCCTTCTCCTAATGGAAGACTTCTCATTTCTAGCATGTATTTAAGCTATGTTCATATATTTCTTTTGGATGAGTTGTCTTGTGCAAAAAAGTTTATTAATTTACATCAAGTACAGAATATACTGTTGTAGATACTAGTTTACTGGTAAGTATCTTCTAAACTACGAATACGGTTTTCAGGGGTAGAAATCGGTGGCAGTTGAGCAAAACTCTGTAGGCAAATGACTGGTTCTGAAATGCTGGAATCAAGCTACCCCGGCCTCCCCAGTGAGATACACTTGCTTTAAATCTTAAATTGGTGTAAATTAGTGTAAAAGTGGAGTCTGGTGCTCTTTGAGAATAGATGATGGGTAGATAAAAGTTTTTTTTAAAATAAATGAAAGCAACTTGAGTGTCAGAAAAACTGGCAACTTTTGAACACCTTTTTTTTTTATTTTCATTAAAATGGACTTCAAAAGGGATTTATTATTCCTCTGTTCTGACACGCAAGCAACTTCAGTAAAGAAATTGAGAAGCCATCTCAAAGCAGGTGAACAAGAGGGAATTGTTAGCCTACAAGCCTTCCAGTATAAAACTGCTCATGAGTGTGTGTACCCTTTAGGTTTTCTATAGGTAGCTGTCCCTGTTGAATGCACATTCTCTTCCCTACACAGGTAATCATATGCAGAACTGACAGCTACTGCACTGCCTGTCTCCCTGGCAACCAGCAGAAATAGTGAATAGTGGTAAAGGAGAGGGACTGCCTGTTTACCCGAGGCAGCGTACAGCAGAGTGATGGGGAAGTGAATGGGAAGAAAGGAAAGAATAGGATGAGCTAAAAGGAGGAAACCACAGCAGAAAGGAGAAAAAACAAAGTGGGGGGTGGGGGAAATACCTTAGCTTCTGGAGAGAGAAAAAAAATAAACTGGAAGGCAAATGAAACAGAAAAAATGTAGGCAGTAAGGTGAAAAAAGGGGAAGTGGCACCAAGAGCAGGATTCAGGGCTGTGCAGGAATCAAGGAATAGCAATAGCACAGTGTTATTGAGTGGAAGGCAGGAGGAAATACTAAAATCATAAATAGATGGAAGAACATTTCTGTAGGCTAAAAACAATTTTTTCACAGAACTGGTGACAAAATATAGGTTGGAGAATACACCAAAAAAGAAATCTGGGGCTTAGGTATGTAAGAATTTGCGCTGAGACATCAAACCCCAGTAGGTTCATAGAATCATAGAATAGTTAGGGTTGGAAAAGACCTTAAGATCATAAAGTTCCAACCCCCCTGCCATGGGCAGGGACACCTTGCAATGAACCGTGTCACCCAAGGCTCTATCCAGCCTGGCCTTGAACACTGCCAAGGGTGGGGCTTTCACAACTTCCTTAGGCAACCCATTCCAGTGAAATAGGGCTACCTGTGAGAAAGCAATGTTGAGTTTTCACGTAGAGCTGAGATAGATATAATTCAGGATTTAGTCTTCACTGATACCACATCAGTCCACAGATTATCTACAGGGGTAGAGGAGACAGAGCAAAAATGGGAATTTTACCTTTTGTTTTTCCAAAAAGAGTTAAAAATGGCACAGATGCTTTGCCAGTGAATTGTATGCATTATGTTATCTTTTACTCATATCTCACTAGCATTACTGTGGGAAAGCAAGACGCTAAGAATCTTCTTTTAAATGACATAGGAAAAGTTCTATTCTTATTAAGGAATCCTGAGGCTGTATTTATACAAAAAAAAATTATGAGAATACAGAGTCATAAAGAATTTATTGCTAATTTTCAGCTTTAAGCTTGACTTTCAAGACAGCTCAAAAAATTACACGTTTGAAACCTATGCTTCACAGCTGATCAAATATGCCGACATGCTGATGATACTTTATTTTGTTAATGGTAATACTGTCCTCATGCTGTGCAGAAAAATGAAAATTGCCTGAATTGACAGAAAATGATGGGGTGTTTATTGCAACACTCTGTAAAAAAAAAAGATGGATTTTGATACTGCATATAAGGACTTGTAAATGTATTATCTAAGTATTACAGTTTTATTTAGCAAGGCTGCTTGATAGAATTGTTTTAATGTTCTTTTTAGGAAGAGTTAACACAAAGGAGTGAAGGTCTTTTCCAGTGAACTTCAGCAGTCCTGTTAAGCATGTACCGGCTTATTTTCTAGGCTCACTTTTATTCCAGCTGTGAGTGGGAAACTCCAGGAAATCATTCCTAAAAAACACCTTAAGGTGACTAAATTACTACTTCATTTATATCAAGATGGACAAATAGAAAATCTGCCAACCACAGTCACCAGTGCAAGTCCTGCTGGACTCCCACCCAAACAGATGACACGTTCTGCCTCCTCTGTGATGCAGATATGGGGGATTGATAGTTTCAAAGGTAGGAAGTTCTAGACCAACCTTGCAGATACTGAAAGCAAGTGGCATCCCTCCCTCTTTCCTTTGTCTCCTGATCAGGATAAGAAATGCTGTCATGGGAAACACTGAATTCTAGGGGCTCTTCTTTAATTTGCAGTGGCATGAGTGTCCACAGTCCATACAGAGTAGGAAACAACTGTTGCAGTACAAGTTCTGCTTTGAGAAGGTCTCTTATAGGTCTGCAAGAATACAGCCAAGTCCCTTTTTATCAACTGAAGAACAGGACTAACTGAGCTTTTCATGGCCTCCTTCACACGCTAGTAACACTCCCTTTTCAGAAGGTTTTGTTTACAAAATGCTAACGTGAAACAGCAGTGTTAGCAAATGGCTAACCCTAACTTACAAACAAGACTTAGGCAATATTCATTAGTTGCCTTTTTTTACCTTGTTACATAATACAGAACAAAGGGAGGGGGTCATATACTGCTAACCAAAGGATTTATTTTATGTTATTACAGGGTGTATGTTGCACACGTTCTGTGTTAGCGGCATTGCTGTTTTCCAGAAGGGAGACACTTAGGACCAGAAAGGTTAAAATCAGAGTTAGCAATAGCTAGGTTGAAGAGATGGTTTAGTTGTCAAGACTATGACGCTAACAGCTGAGAGGAAGGGGTTATTAATCTGGTGGTTGAGATGCCTAGCTGTCATTCCTTCATGTGGCATAAACTCTGTATGATTTTGGATAAAGCTTCTGTGTCTCAGCTCCCTGTATGGAAAATTGGAATAATAGTTGGGTAGGGTTTTTTAAAATTCAAATTCTGTAGTTAAGAGCCATAAGATTAGGAATTAGAGTTGAGTGACCTGAAATTCTGTGGCATTAAACCCTTCTTAGAAAATAGATCAGTTTTTATCATCCTTGCAGAACCTAATCATCTTGGAGAAGGAATCACTCAGTAAATGTTTTTATAAGAAACAACCATTCCTACCTTCTATGAAGCATTAGAAAAGTATTTAAGGATATATGCCACATACTTGGTGTTTGTAACAGAATAATCAATATAGCTTTATAATAGGAATTAGTATTTTAAACAATGTTTATGTAACCCTGTCTTTAATAGTTCTTATTTCACTTTACAATTGGATCTGTAAGAGAAACTACCAATGGTAAAAATGAGCTATGTAGCCCATAATACGTAACTGCCTTGTGATATTAGTAACAGCCCAATGATTGAAAATCCTCCAGTTCAAGAACGCCAACTTAAAACTTCCGCATCTGTTAAATACAGAACCTTCTCAGGTACAAACTGGTCAGTCTTTGTGCATTACTCAGGTTTGGTGGCCTTTTACTGGATTTTGGGGTGTGCAATCATTTCTCCTTCCTGAGGTTCTGATTTGCAATCATTGAGCCTCTGCAGCAGCTTAAGATGTTTTGCCCATTCATAGGCAATTTGAGCTTAAAAATGCTTTGCTGTGAAGTGGCACAACTGCATCGTGACTGTGTTCTCTGCTTTGGGGCTTGTAACCTCCAGTACAGCCACAGGGCAGACAGAAAGGACCATTACAGACCAGACTGTGCCAGCAACATTCAACAGAGCTCGTGTTACAGAGTTGCTAGTCAAAATGATGTTCAGTTCACAGTTAACGGTTTCCATCTTTGTTCATTCCCTTTGTTTCTTGTTGGAAAGGATTGTTTTCAGGCCTCTTAAATCTTTCTGCTTTTATTTTGACATTTGAAAAATTAAAGTCTGGGTGTCATATGTGTAGATTCCAGTATAAAGTTAGTGAAATTCCTTAAAATTAGCAGAGGATCCCAAAATTGCAAAATCTCCAGGGTTCTAAGAGCTTTGTTATATTATTTCTTACCAAATAGTAACCACTTCTGTTAAACAGTTCACGCGGCTTACTCAGTTAACTTGCTTGAAAGTTTCCTGTGTTTTAGAATAATGTGTTTCTAATAACCAGGTCACTCTGGCGCAAAAGACACAGCAGCTTCAGTATGCAGCAGATATTTGAAGCTGACTTTGGTTAGTTGTCATGTTTCCTGTTTGAGGCTTGAATTTTTAAACTTTCTCCAAGTTCCTCTGTTTGAGACTTAATAACAGAAAGAAGAAAGCTGGTGAGTCCTTTTCTGGTTTGCATCATTGTGGCTTAACTTCTCCTTGGTTCCACGAAATATGAGTGGATATGGTAGAGCTGGTTTTAGGATTAATACAGTATGGGAATTTTTATTCTGGGAATAAATATTCATTCTGCAATAGTTTTCATCATCAGTGTAGTCTGTACTTTCTGTGCTTCCTCCAGTGGACTTTCCAATAGGAATTCAAACTATTAGTTGTTAGGCAAGTGATAAAAAAAAAAGCAAACAGACAGGTTTTGAGTGCAGGTGGCAAATCTTTTCAAGGTTAATAGCCCATTTGTAATGGAATATGGTGACTTTAAGGAAACATAATGATACGTAAATAATCAAATGCAGGGATCTTGCACTTCACGCTCAACTCCATTGACCCTGAAATGTAACCATCCCAGAAGATAGCAGAAAGTTGGTGATAATAAATAATAAATTTTGCTGGTGACAGCACCATAAATGTTCATCATAATAAACATTGAGAATGGAGAAACATACAAATTAAATATAGTCTGGGACAACATAGTACAAAATGTAGCAGTATGATGTTCAGAAATGTCTTTGGGTTTTTTATGTCAGTACCAAATGTTATCTGCATCAGGTGTGCTTTTTGGACCAGAGAAGTGGAAAGGTCTGTCAAATGGAGCCTGCTCTTTCTATGAGATTGTCTACAGACATGAAGGGTTATAAATTAAACACTTCAAGATTTTAATTTTTAAACCATGGACTGAAAGGAAGATAACCTCCTGATTAAGGGGGTTGTTTTGGCATGATTTTTTTAAGGTTTGTTTCCACACAAACGTATATTCAATGTATATGTTGTTTCTGGCTGGTTTATATTTGAATGTATATAAATATATATATATGTATATAATCTGTATCCATCCTCATTTCTGTTTTGTTTTGTTTTGTTTGTTCTTGCAGTTTATTGTGGAGTGTCATGGGAACACACTTCTTCCCCAGTTTTTGGGCATGTACCGGCTTACTGTTGATGGAGTTGAAGTATATATGGTTGTTACAAGAAACGTGTTCAGCCATCGTTTATCTGTTTATAGAAAATATGACTTAAAGGTGAGAAATAACTGCTGATGAATTAACTGTGACAAACTAGCTGAAAATCTTTACTATAATTGTTAGATTATGCCGATGCTTAAATATTGCTTGGAATTTTAATGAATGAAAACTGTTTTATGTAGGAGCCCCAATTAACTGGTTCACTTCTGCAACTACTGGAAAAATTGAAGGATAGTTTTATAGAAATTATACAAGTTTATTTGTATTGTGCATGTTTAAATGGACCATTTTAACCAGTTATGTTTGTTAAATGTAGCTGAAGGTTAAAGGTAAAACCCTTCATGCAAGTGGAATAATAATTCTGCTTCCTGTAGGTTTTTATCAATATTATGAAAAGCCACAGCTGATTCTGCAGAGGGCTTTTATAAAATAACCGAATATCATCATCATTTAAACCAACAAAATGCTACTAATAAAGTACATCACTAGTACAAAAGCTTCATATTTTATCCTATATTTTGAAAATAATTCAAGTAAGAAAGAGGTTCTTAAAAGAAAACCCACAAAATTTATCTTGCTTTTATCATAAGGTGTGTTTTAATTTTGCTTCAGAAGATTTGTCTGCTTATTGTAATTTTGCCAGTAGTTAATACACAGTGCTTACAACGCATGCCCAAAACATAGCCTTGGTCTTTCTACCTGAGGGATTATATTTTTATTTCCTCCGTAAAGTTTCCCCTTAGAAACCTAATTCTTTCTAATACATACAATTTCTATGAGTTGAACTACGAAGTGCATCTGCAAACTTGGTTTAAGATGGTTATTTAGCATTCTAGATTAAAATATTTGTAATGCTACATACTGCACTATCCTTTCCTATTCTCAAGTATCTGCCTTGCAACAGCCAAGCAACTGGTCAGGTAGTTGGCTGAACATGAGTTTTAAGAACTGATTTCGAGATTGTCAACAATTGACTGGTTAATATTTAGCATTATTGGCAACAGAGCTTACCTGAGAAAGATACTTTTTAATCTGAGAGAACTGTATGTGTTGTAGAGCATCATCATGCAGTAAAAAAGTGACAAAAGCAGAACAGAAAGTAATGTAAGTGATATACAATATGTTCTTAGCATTGTTGTCAACAGCTCTTATTTCCCTCTCTGAATGCTTTTGTACTCTATTCAGTTTGTCCAGCTGGACAGAATTGCTTTAAAGATAAACTTCTCTTTCAGTTTACATTTAACATCAATACCATATCATTCTTCAAAGAGCCTTCACTGAGCAGATTTATAGTGACACTGCATATATTATAAAAAACACTTTTTCTTGATTTCCATTACCACAGCATCTGCAATTGTACGTTCAGAGTCCTTTTGTAAGTGAATATTTTTGACACCAGCTTAGAGCTCATTTGTAGCACAAGTCTTCACTTGTGTAGATACTAAGAAAAAGAGATCACAAATCAGCACAGGATTTCAAAGGTATTTTTCTGGCCACTGAGGCATTTTATTAAAATTACTTCAATGTCAAATTTGTCAATCTCCTTAATGTTTTGCTATTGTAGATCCGCTTTTTTTCCTCCACTTTGGTTTTCAGCTGATCTTTTTTCAGGCCCAGTAGTCATTCAAGTGATCTGTTGGAGCACAGAATACAGTATAAAAGGTGTACTATCAGCAAACTAAAATGTCAGACTTTTACGAGGCTTTATTATCAGTTTACAGTGTAATGCAACAAAATCCCTGCTTGCTGGACCATACATAGTAACTAAGACAAACCCAATTATCTGTTTTCTCCATCCTTTCTAAGTTTTCTAAGTTTCTCTCCACAGAGTAAAAGTTCGTATAAAATTATGTGGTTGGGAATCCTCACGTTCGTTATTATGACTCCACTCCAGCATTTCTTTACACCTTCCAACAAGCAATGGAGTTAATTTACCCATCTTTCAATGTCCAATTATCACGTTTCTTGTTATTATTTCTTACAGTGTTATTATGTGATAAATGCTGGGTACTTAAAGGTGTGGTCCTGCTCCAAGAAATTTGCAAGGAAATATATACAGCCTTTTTTTGGGTTTTTTTGTCACCTCCAGCGTACTCAGAAAACTACTAATTTTAGCTTAAAAAAAAAAAAAAGTTACATATCCAAAATGTCTTTGGCAAGCACTGTAAATCTTGTGGATTTGCAGTTGGTCTCGTCTCTTCTTTTAACTTCATGTTGCTGTGAGGTGCTTTGTTCTTGTTTGTGATCTTTTAAGTATTTGTGTGTGTTTATACTGTGTGACATCCTTTTCAAATGTGTATTGCCTATGTCCTAATAGTTATATAGAATAGGCTATTCCATGACCATACAGCTAAATTCGCACAGAAATATGAGAAGTCCACCCAGCAAACTGAACTTCAGGGTGATAGTCTCAAAATGAGAATGAGACATGAGTAAGAAGCTGCAGCAGTCAGGAGGACAATAGATGTAGATCACTTGAGGATTTAATCCATCTTTCTTCTCATGATACATCTTCTTCAAATGATTGCAGCAGTTCAGCAGCCCTGAGCATTCTACATACTGTATCACCTTTCTTTAAAACAGCTCTCAAGTTCAGAAGGATGCAGTTCATCCACTTTTTCAGCTGTTACCGTAACATTTTCAAATTAGTTTCTGACATATGCACATTTTTAGATCCATTTTTTCTGTTTCAGGGCTCTACTGTGGCTCGAGAAGCCAGTGACAAAGAAAAGGTATGGTGCATTTCTGTTTCTTTCTCAGTTATCTAACCTGCTAGCTAGTCTCAGGACAAACATAACCAGTGCTGTTCCTCCCCTTTTCTTTGTTTTCTGTCATATTCTCCCCTCTTGATTTTTGCCTTATTCCCTCCTTTATCTTTCCTCTGTTTTCTGCAGACCTATGAATATTGGTTTGCAATGGTATTGAGATTTCAGAGGTAAGTGAGCCAATCCTCTACCTCCTCCTTTTCATTTTTTCTCTTCTCTTAGTTTCTTCAGGGCCTGCCCTGTGGTAGGAAAACATGAGGACCTTCTTCTCTTCCCTCCTGCTTCTTCATCTTCTTTCTCTTGCTCTTTAACATTAAGGTACATGGATACTCCATGTCAGTTATTGGAATTATGTGACTTGACACCACTTCTAAAGTGAATGCAAAGATGAACCAAACCTTGAATTTTGAGAACCTTTGGGTACGTAAAGCTCATACAAATGAGCAAACCACTGAAAGGCTTAGATGTACGTATAGCTATGAGAGGCAGTCTCTGTCAAATTACGAGCTGAAACTTTACTCTAAAAAGAAATTAATCACTTTATTTTTCTCCATATACAACTTCAGTTCATTTTGAAAATTTAGTGCTCTCAAAATCAACATTTCTTTGAGGTTTCATTGAAATAGCCTGATGGCATTTCAAGAGAGGTTTTTCTAGAGATTCTGCAGATAATTGAAGTTGGAACATAGTCTCCATTATCTAAGACTTCTTTAGATTTCCAAATTTGGGGTGAAGTCTAGGAACTTATGACCCTTGTTTTCTTAATTTTTCCAAGCCCATGCCTTCTGAATTAGCATAAGAGCATTCAGCAATTCACTTAAAAGACTTCATTTTGTGTTGTCCCCAAATATCATCCAGATAATTTATTTTTCTCGTAAGCATTAGACGTACCATGCCTGCCTCTCTTAGTCTTCTACATACCACACAACTGCACTAAGGAGTAAGGGACATGCAGCAGCTGTCAGCCCTACAGTTACTGCTGCATGAAAAGCTGCCAGGTTTTTCCACTTTGTCCTGAGGTATGACCTTCTTCCAGCATTAGGCAACTACCACGTCCCAAATGCCAACTGCAGTTACAATAGTCAGCATTAGCTCTCTTTTGCTGTACCGGGCCCTCAAGATCACATCTTGAATGGTCTCTATTCTTTTCTTGTGGTCTAGTTTTGTTCTTGTTTAGTAACACAACTCTTAAAGTTTTTAAAACAGAGGGATTAACTCCTTCAGTGTCTCCTAAATGATACCTAATGTCATTGAAAATCTCTGTTGGTTAGTACTAAACTAAATCGAAAGCAATCAAGGGGGCAAATTATTTAGATGGGACTAATGCAGGTTGCAAAATTAATGCTTGGGATAGTAACATAAAAATACTTCAGCTATAGGAGCTGATACTGTACAGATATTTAGTGCAGTGGGTTTGGGCCTTTTTAGGACTATGTCTTATGATAATATATTTATATTCATGTTATTACAAATAGCTTAATAATAGTACACACATACTATACATGCATTGAGTGAGAACCTCAAAGAATCACTGCCTTGATTTTGTTCCCATGTAAGTTCCTGGCAGAATTACTGTTGAACTTTTTTATAGCTAAGTTGTGTTTTATATAACTGTGTACAACAATTCTCTAAATTTAATGTGAACCATAACTTCAGTAAGGCAAATAACAAAAATTCCTATCAAATTCAACACATCTAGTCCCTCCCTTTTATTTTGAGTACTTCTGTGAAAGGAATATAAAAACAGCCCTAGTCCCCCAGATTCTTCTTCTGCTATTTTAAATCTCACACGTTATTTTCTTTTCAAAGGAATTTGATTTCTTGGAGGCAGAACTGCGCTAAACTTACTGCTGTTGTAAGCAGACAGTCTAAGGCTGTTAGAACAGCCTTCTGTTACTCATTGTTTCCCTCAAATGCTAATGCAGTGCAGCAGAGAAGCCACAAGCTAACATTCAGAACAAACATTTCTAAGAAAGGGAATTAATTGGGTAGACTTCTAAGTTGATAGAGGGAACCACATTTTACAAACACTTTAAGACAGACTGCTAGGGATGTAAGCAAGGGGAAAGTAATATTTTGCTTATTACATGGTTTTTGTCTTAAGTTTTGTAGTCTGCTGTTTGATTTGAAAGGATCAAAAGAACATGCTACCCCATGTCTGTGTTGTAGGTGTTTGGAACATTCACTGTCACTGTGATCTAAAACTGCAGTAGGCACTAGAACTGCAGTGGTTTACTCATCTGAAGTACTCAAATGTTCTTAAGGCACAGAGTTTAAGCTTGCTTGAAAGGGGGTTATATATTTATATGAATCAACAAGGAAACTTTGTTTTGAAACTCTCATTGGATGTGTCCCTGCACATGTGGCACTAATTTCAGGACCTTGAGGACTGTGTTGACAGAAGTATGTAAATGATCCATTATTTGTAACCCGCAAGTGAGAGTCCTATCCCATGTTGTTTTCACTTCCATTTTTCCTTATGTAGGTGTCGCTATTTCAGACTTCGTTTGTTGTCTGGCTTGAGATTCCCACAGAAATCTTAAAGATGTTAAAATGCCTGAAAAAATTTAGCTTGAAAAGTCAAAAGTAAAGGATTGGGGGGGGGGGAGGGGAAGATGGCATTATAGGAAATGGTCTAACGATACTTTGGCATCTCCTATGTCAGAAGAAATTGCTCTGAGTGCTTAAACAAAACCAGACAACCTGAAGTACTAGCTGGTGTAGTAACTTATTAGCTACTTTTTAGCCAGAGGCAAGGTAAATCATCAATTCATTAATATCACCCTGAAATGACATTAATAATAATAGAATTTCAGTTAATGGCATTATTTAATTACTCAAGTAAATGTACCCACTGCTATTCACATCTGAAAAACATGAAGGTAATGAAAGACAGGAAGCTTTTGGTGCTAAAATGTATGGCTAAAACGTCTGGTAATGCAGTAATTTTTAATAGGCTTTTAAGTAATTCATATTTAATTTCAAATGCCAATGTTCAAGTAATCAAATGGTTTTCAGAATATCAAGCCTAATTTGTAAGCTTCTTCTAAAGCTGCAGAAGTCAGAAAACAGAAGAGCAAGTATTTCAGTCACATTCTAGTGCAGACTTTAGGTTTTAGATAAATTACTTTGAAATGGCAAGCTTAACTAAAATTATGACATTATTGATTCTTTTTCCTGTCAAACTACTCTTTTGTCATTTACTCAGTTAATAAAGAAGAAGCAATTATGCAGAAAGATTTAATGGATTATAAAATAAGAAATCAAGAAAAATATTTTTCTACTTTAGTTTTGCTTGTAAAATAGGTGTTAGCATTCAAAGAGGTTTTTTAGGAAGAAAAGCTGGCTGGAATGACTTTGAGAATGCTTTTTGTCCTGTTTTCAGTTTATTTCCTGTTTGACTGTCTTCAGCTGTTTAATATCCAAACATATTGATAAGGAAGTCTGAAACTCTTATTTCAATCTTTTCTGATAATCAGTGTGGATGCAATCTCCATCCCTTAGATTTCACCTTAACACACAACTCCTCATTCACATTATAAGTGATATTTTTAGTAATAAAGGCATCACTTCCTTGGCAAGAGTATCATAACATGCACTTACAGATGTCTTGAATTTTAAAAGAACAGTGTATTTCAACAGTTGTCAAATTCTGACAGCTGCTCTTTTTTTTCTTTCTTTAGTTCTCTTTAGTTTCTTTATTTTTATTATTTTAATAGTGGGCATTTTCTATTCATTCCTTGGGCAATTTTGCCCTCTTAAGTGAAAGCAGGATAATGCAGAACTCCCCTGGTGGTCTGCCTGCTCACAATTACGCTATACTTTGCAGAACAACATCGAATTAGCAGTTACAGCTGAGTCTACTTGTACTTACAAAGAGCTTAAGCATGTTGCTTGTGAGTGAGCAGTTTGGAAGGAAATTTGAAGAAAACTAAAACCTAACTGAACTAAAGCCCACCATATTTCATCTTTGAGTAATTTCAGATATTATTACATATTTTTAAATTGATCTAAAACTGGTTGTGTTGCCCCCTCTGTGGTATTTGTCATTTCATAAATAAGTTTAAATACAGAAAAATTACAGTAAATACATTCGAACAAAGAAGTTTCTATTCAAGTTCATTTTTGGAGAGATTGTTGACTGTTGGCTTACTCTGAGAAGTAGACCTGAAGATGCTGCTACATGTAATAAATCACTTCTTACCTTTACTTTCTGCTTCACATAATGCAACGTGTAGTAATTAACTGATTTCTGAAAGGATAGTTGTGACTAAAGAAAGACAGATTTTAGAATAGGAGCATAGCAATAAGATTATTTGGTCTTTAACTAGGTTTTTTTCTTTTGATGTCAATAGTTAAAATTTCATTCAAGGTAGCGGATCGTCCCAAAATCTGAGCTACTTTTTTTCCTGCTGTTTTCAAATTGCTAATTTCAGAGCAGCATTTTCTTTCTTTTAGTAATTTCAGTCCACTTCATGATCTCACACAGCAGGCATGTGAAACATATCTTAGGTTTCTTTGTGAAATTAATCTCGAGGCTGCATATACAGAGATTGTAACTTTCAGAGCATCGCAGTACAGTACATCACAAAGATAGGAACAGACATTCAGAGTTAAAATTCTTATTTCAGCCCTCACTTGACACCAATCCCATTATTATTTTTCAAAAGAAATCACTAGTTTGCCTTTGGGGGGGGGGGTGTTTGGTTTTATTTGGGGGGAATTGGTGTGGATTTTTGTTTGAAAGTCGGTTTTCCATATGTTAAAAGAATATTTTTTAAAAGATGAGGGGAACTTTGCCTTGAATTTTATATGTTGCATGCTCATTTTGCAGCAGGAAGGCATTAATCCTAGGGGTAACTCTGGATGCACTTCCCTGAGCATTGAAAAGATGTGTAGTTACCATTTTGGTACATGCTTGAATTCCTAATCTGTCTACAAGGTCCTGCACAACTTTTTTTTGGTCCTACAGAAATGGCTGTTCCACTGGCTAAAACCATTCCAGTTTTCCCTCAAACCGCATTTTCGAGTTACGGCTCTATTTCCATTGCCATTTACAGTCTTGTGATGCCAAGTGGAGCTGCAGGCCCTTACTTGGTTAGAAACTCCTGTCTAGGACAAGGCAAACTGTACAACAAAGGTTTGGACCCATCTTCCCTAATGGCTGGGGGGAAGAAGCTGCAGTCTTCAGCCTTCCAAAGAAAGCTCCAGTTATTCTTCCATCTTATGGATCTAGTCACTGCAGGCTTTTGATTCTGTTCAAAACCACCTGTGCCAAAATACTGCAAACTGTATTTAGCTTTGTATGCCTTTGTTAAAAAATGCTGCCTCCCATATATGCCCATGAGCCCAATCAGACTAAAGTTGATCTAAATTACACCTTTTTTTTTCCCTTATAATTATGGGAGCCATTTGCTGTGAAAAGAAGCCTGAGGTGTGCAACTTCACTCTTGGCAGATGTTTTATACTGTTCTCAACAGTTATAAACTGTAAGCCAGATTTTGCCATGATTAGGTGTGTGAATAATGTGACCTGTACCTAGTTCCAAACAAACAATAAGACTGCTATGCAAGATTTCTCCTACAACCTGATCTTTGCCTTTGTTAGGTGAGAAATTGCTGCCAGGTTGTGAAGACAATTAGGCTTTTCCTTTTTCAGTCCAAGACTTACTCTAAAATGTAGCTGCCCTATAACTGGTTTAGCAAGCTTCTTCCAGAATGTCAAATTAGTGTTGGCCATGATCATTATTTTTAGTATGATGCACAGAAATCCCTTTGGAAAAAGAAACAAAAATCTAATACTCATTCAGCACATTAGGATAGGCTGCTGAATTGAGGTGAGCTAAGAAATCTGCAAGAACTATTTCCTTGTTCATACAGAAATAAAACTTCACCTGGTTCTTACTTTTTGAGATCTCTTTTTTTCCCCCAAGAGAAACAATGTGAGTGAGCTGTTTAATCATAATTTTAGTTTTTCAATCAGGCTTTACACATTCTGTCATCTTAGTCAAAGCAAACTTTATTGCTTTTCACCCTTTTCAAAGGTAGTGAAATCTTCCTGCCATTAAAATTCTCTGTGACCATGGCAAACTTTGGGACACAAACCTGAAGTGTGCAATAATAACATGCTTTCTTAATAAATAAATACTTTATATTTGTACAATCTATTGTGCCTTTCTTGCATCTGTAAGTATGAAATTAAAAACGATGGGGAGATGGTTCAGAAAGAAAATGTATTATTAATTTAGTGGAAGTAGTTAGATGTTCATCTCCTGCGCGGCTCTTAAAATATTTAGTTCTTTAATGATACTAATATGTTCCTTCTAATGAATTACATTCTAGGAGAATCTTTTCCCAACAAGGATTTTGCTTCATTGGAAATATTTGAGACTTCATTAAAAATTAACCGCATCAATTATTTCATTAAAGCAAAGTCTCCATTTTTTTCATTCAGACAGTGTTTTAAACTGCCACAATGTGGTTTTATTTGTGTTTATTTATTTCAGTGCCTAAGAAGAAAATGTGCATCTTAGGATTTTTCAACATGAGCACATATATTATTAATTTTAAATAACTACAAGAGCCCCTCCTAGCTGCATATTTCATAGTTTTTAATTCGTAAATTCACAAATCAATTTGAAGACATGAATTTCTGTTAAAGTACTACTAGAATCACTACTAGTGCTGGCTGTTGTTAGTAATATTTGGGACTGCAACAGTCTCCTGGGGCTTCTAATATGCTACAGGTTTAAATAAATAGGGAGAACGCTATCGCCTAGCACATCAAAAAAAAACAGCTTTGTCTAATAATACCTAGTAAAAGGGAAGAAAACAGGCTGGGAAGCATCATACGAATGATGTGGTGAGGGCAGCCACTGGCATGCAGCTTTTTAGCTTCATTCTTTCATATGGGGCCCATTGCTTTTACTTTTTCCTTTTTCTTACCATACCGCCTTGGTTCTGGCTTTTAATTTATGCAGTTCTGCCCTTGCCAAGCCTTCACAGCTATGGGCATTTGGGTGAAGAAAAATGACCTCAGATAAAAGTTCTCAGAGGGATTATTGAGGACTGGGGAACCCGCACATGAGGCAGTGAAGAGTGGCTTTTGGGGAGAGCTGATTCACTGCCCTGAATGTCGTTGGGACTACCCCTTTCAGTCTTGTGATGGCAGACAAGAAATGTAGCTGTGTCAGCTTTGCTAGCTCACTGCTATTAAAAATAGATTACAAACAAGGTTAAAGTGGAGTATAGCTCCAGTGTTGTCCAAAAAAAGGACATTGCTTGTCATTTGTGTTTATTTTTACTAAAGCTAGGACTATCTTCAGTGGAGAAGCCTGCTTCCCCTCCCACCACGCACCAGTTCTGACTGGCTGATGTCCTGCTGTGCAGGAAGTCTGTGGCAGAGCCTAGAGATGAACCTGCGTCTCAGCATCTTAACCACAAGCACATCCTTCCTCTTTACTTGCCCTTCAGCTTTAAACAGCATTAATATGGGGGTTTTTTTTCAGCGTTAATGGATTTGTTAAAAAGCTCTGCCTAGTTTAATAAATAACTTGGACATACTAGGTGGAAAGATAATCTGAGGTTTGGGGGGGGTTGTGACTTTGGCTAGAAATGAAGGGAGCTTGGTTTCCTGCATTCTTTTCCTGCATTCATTATTGTTTCATCTTAAATTAATTCATCCAAATCTCCTCTCCATTCTTAAGCATCCCACGCACTGGATTCCATCCTCTAGTGTTGGCAACATCCCTGGATCCACAGTCCCGCCTCTGCAGAATTAGCCTATGTCTATGGGACAGTTTGCTCAATTCTGTGTATAATCTCTACAGCTGTTAGTCTGGAATGCTTATCTGATGTTTCCCATACTCATTTTCATCCTAAACCATTTACGGAGTAGGCCAGAAAGGAAATCAGTGCACACTGTGCAGTAGTAAACAGTTCATCATCGCTTCAAGAAGTTTCTAGTATTGTCTGTAAGTGAAGTGACAAAGCACTGCAGGGCGAATCCTTTCTGAAAGGATTTTGGGATGGGTGAATGGTTATAGCTCCATCTCAGCTACTTGGGGTTTTTTCCTTTTGAATTAAAATAGAGGATAATTTAGTATATCAGCCCAGTAATAATTCAGTAATAACTTAAAAATAGGTCCAGTCTAGGACCTTGGGGTTTTTTTTCCAGAGTTCGTATGTGTCAGGATGCAATGGATTTAACATGTATTCATAACTATTAACATGTTACTGATTGTTTTAAGTGGTTTTGAGCAGCTGTTACTGGAAGAGAAGGGTCATTTTTCTAAACAAAAGCAGTGGGATCTTGAACTATTCACAAATTCCAGGTCCAAAAAATAAATTTGATTAGGGAACTGAGTATTTCACCTAATTCTGTGCACAGCCCAACAGCAAAAAGAACTTTTGGCCACTGTGAAGATCTGTGAGGGCCTATCAGGGTCTGCTGTGGTGCTCACATTTTTATGCTGTGCTTTCCAATATGTACATTTTGGAGCAGAGCAAAGAACCTCTTGAGTTTAGTTTCCTTAGTGTGTCATAGGAAGAAAACAAGTTTTGTGAAGAACACCCTCTCCAGTATGGTTATAAGCTATGTGTGACTAGTTAAACCTATGGGGGACATTCCAGTAGGCTGATGTTAGCTGCTTTTTATTCCTACCATAAAGACTTTCAGATTAAGAGGAAATTATTTTATTCAAAATACATTAGTTCGTGGTCATTGAGGGTTGCAACACTTGGTTGTTCTGCAACGTTTTCTTTGTAAAGAAAACATGTTCTTCCCTACTATTGATTAAAGGCAGGGGGCAGGGAGAGAGGCTGTTCATTCCTCTTAATAGGCCAACTTTTTTAAGGCTCTGGTTGCAGAAGCTACTATTACTTCTAGTTTACTTGACCAAATACCCTGAAGGAGCTGCTCTTTTGTTTGTTGACTTGCTGGGTTTTTTTAAGTAAACTTCCAGTCACTGCCCTTTGAAAACAGAGCCCATTTGAGAGGTCTTGATACTGAATCTTGTGGTTACTCTATCTGGCTTTTCTTTAATGCTGTTGCAGATCACTTCATGGGAGAGTTAAAGATGAAGCTAATCAGCTAATGCTTCAACATCAAGAATATTTAATTACGTATTTGAAAGGCAGTGGTTTTCTCTGGCATTTGCCCCTTTTAAGCAGCATTTCATAATTCGTGTTCACTCAATGCTTTCAAATAATTATTTGGTATTAGGCACTTTTAAACATTCAGAGTAGCTATGTAAAATGTAATCCAGTCTGACTTCACGTGTAAGATCTGATGCAAGCACTTTGCTATGAGGTATAGACCATGTTTCAGCTTCACTTATTGTCACTTTGACAAATGACATCTTGGAAGAAATTCAGTGCAAATCAAGGTTTGATGCAAATCAGGTACTGAGTTGGAGATTTTGTCTTGGCTATATTTGTTGCATGCCCAGTAAACTACTACCTTCTAGGCCATTTACAGGAGGGATTTAACTAAGAAAAGGGCTCTGTGGTTGCAGCACAGGGAGCTGAGTGCCTCTGCTTTCCCCAGAGATGTGGCTCAGCGGTACCCTGTCTGGCTCAGGGGAGCTCCAGAGGTGCCACGCTGGGCCAGCAGCTTTACTATGCTTCTCTTTGTAATCCTGCTCTCATAGGAGTTTTGGTTTATTTTAGGCCAAAGAGCTGCCGACGTTCAAAGACAATGATTTCATCAACGATGGCCAGAAGATTCATATTGATGAGAATAACAAAAAGATGTTCCTTGAGAAACTCAAAAAGGATGTTGAGGTAAGAATCTGCCTATTCAGTTACATGTGATTAAAATGTGTGGCAGATTACAGATATCCCAGGAAATCATCCTTGTATTTCATTAATGAAAACTTGTTTATGAAACTGTAAGCACTGACTGTTTTAAATGAAACACAATTTAAACTTTCAGGAGTTGATCACTGCTTTTGCTGATGTGATAAATGGCTTGCTGCCATAGCTGGTTGCCATTGTTCCTGCCTTGATGATGTGATGTTAAAATGATGGTGCTACTTAGTACTTGAGTGCTTTACAAGCCTAGTACTTCCAAATGCCCCCAAGAAATAGGTGAGTATTGTTAGTTGTGTTTTACAGGTGGAGGTGCACCAGAGCTGAGGTGTAGTCCAGGATAGAAGATGTAGCATCCCCACTCGCAGCCTTACGTGTTTATTTGTTTCATACTACCGATGCAGTTTTAAATCATCTTTAGTCTCATAAGAGTATAGTGCTTCAATAATTTGTATATAGCAGTTGGAATCATTGTTTTAGTGCAGTCTTTCATATAAATTTGTAATTGGCTGAATATAATCAATACTTAATAAAAAAGTTTTACTATACGAATTTAATGTAATATTTTCTTATAACTTCTTTAGTTTAGCAAATGAAAATAAATGTTGCGCTAACTGGTTCAAATAGCTTGAAATTTCCATCACTGAAAATGCTGTCAATAAACAAAATATTTTGCAGCCCTTATACCCAGAGCCTAAAATCTGGTGGGGTTTTTTTTGGAAGAGACCAGAATGTGTCTGTGACTTGAGCCTTTCAGCTGTCAATATCAAAATGCCTCTGTGAATTACGTACTTGTGTGGTTCTTCAGATCTGCATCTCACTAGTTGCACAAAAATAGTACCATAATTCTAACCAATAATTTGCTTTTAAGAAAATCTAATTTCCCGTGATAGTGACAATGAGAAATGTATGGTGATGATAATTATTGAAACAAAAATATTTTGTGAAATATCAATGTGTGTTTATTTTATATTTAAAATACTGTGCTGGAAAACTGCTCTACTGATGTCACAGCTCTAGAGACGAGTTCATTTGGGTTAAAGTTTTGTGTTCTTTTAACGTGTACTGCTGTTGCTGAATAATGCTTTTATGGTAAGCAGGTTGCAGACAGTATTTTAAGTATGTGCAAGGCATGTGGAAGATAACTTTATTACCCCAGAAAATGTGTCTGATCTTCATCATTTATTGGGTTGTGAATACAGTGGCAGACTCCAGATCATGTCCTGAGAGGCTGTCTTTATGGGCTTGAAATTTATACAGCATTGTTAAATGTCCATGTAAACCACTATTGTGGAGGGATCTGGCACTTGATTTTCACAATAGCAAGCTGTTCTTTAACCTTGTGTTTCTTTTATTGCTTCTTCTGCCCTTGTTAGGTAACTGATAGTATACACTTTGTAGCCAACATTTAAACACATTTCACTACAACGAAATGCACAACACTTAGCATGTGATTATCTTATCACACAGTATTTATGGTTAAGCATATTATGCAATAGTATGCCAAATCATATGACCTCATATGAGTTCTTGTTTGTCATTAAGTTTGTTTCTATATTTCTCTGATAACTGAGTTTTACGTCCCCTTCCTTGTGTTCAAACAAATATTTATTACTGCTGTTTTGATGGCCTCATCTATTTTCCTGCCTCCTCATTCCACTGAAAATATCCTGAGAAAAAGCATATTAAGGGCACTTTTTTCCATTTTAAATCAGATGACCTTTTCCTTGTGTTGATCTCCCCAAGTCTTTTTTTCTGTCAACAGAAGAGCCATTCTCTTCCAATTTGTAGTTCACTCTTTTTCCCAAGAGTCTGTTCTCTTCAGTGCGTTTTTTTGTATGATTATGGGTAGATTTTTTCTCCTGTCTCTCTCGGTATTTATCAAGTGCCTAATGATGTGCCTGGAGTCCTTCCACTCCATCGCCTTTGTCATCTGTTCTTCTTGTGTATATCATTGTACATCATCTCTTCAAACTTGGATCTCTTCTAGTCTTGTGAAGAGTCTTCTGATTTATTACATTGAAATTATTAGAAACCAATTTCTTCTTTCTTCTTAAAACCTCTTCTCAATCTCACAGTATTCCTTCTGGCACTTGACTTTGTAGTCACTTTGTTATCTCTGATTCCTTTTCTCAGAATCAGGATTTTGACAAACTGTAGTTTTTCATTTCTTAGTATTTTATGGTGATCTCTTTCATCACCAACACTGTTCCGAAGTCTAGCTTAATTCCTTTCTTTGGTCTGCTCTAACTTCCTTTTTATATCCATTTAGAGTTTCTCAAAATTGAAATGATTTGTATTTTCAGCTTCTTTCTCTGCATACCGTAAGTAAGGGCTCCACAAGTTTAAAATCGCAGTATTGCTTTTTGGCTGCAGCACAGCTTTGCCCTTCCTACCTTTCACCCCCTTGAACTGTTTGCCCATCTTCATACTTTTATACCTTCCTTATTTCCTTCCTTCTTTCTTAGCTTTCTGCATCACCGTGTTCCCGTTAACTAAAGTAACACTTGTCTAAACATAAAGTGTGTTCATCGTTCAGTTTTCTAAGAACTCGCATCAACCTTGATTCAAAACCACCCTTTCATTCATATTCACGTTTTGCTTACACGATTTAAACTGTGAGCCTTAAATTGTAAGTGAAGACAATGTTATCATCATCTCACATCTTCGTGGTGTAAAACTTCACTACTTTCCACTGCAGGAATATTTAAAAACTCTTTCACGATTCTTTAATAAGGCTTAGAAGGAAGTGAAGGGGCAGATTTAGCACCCGGTTGTAGCACACCACACACCTGATGGCAAAGACACTGATCTAGAAGTTGTGTGGTGACAGGATTCCTTAAGGTAAACATTAAACAGGCATGGTAGTCATTGGCTCGCACAGGCATTGGTCCTCACTACAGGAAAAGTGATTTTTTTCCCTGAAGATTTTGAGGGAGTGGGCTACGTCACTTTTGGAATATAAGTTGCAAATGACCTGTGTGCTGTTACTACATCTTAACAAATTTAAGTATCTCTCTGATAGCTCTTGTCACTTAATCGTTCCTTTTGCTTTTCCTTAAAAGTGCCTGGTTTTTTCAACTCATGACATCTTTGTGTAACTTCTCCTGTTCATAAGTGGAGCTTAGATTTTTCAGTGATATTGATAAATCGCTTATCACTTTCTAGTTCCTTGCTCAATTAAAACTCATGGACTACAGCTTGCTGGTCGGAATTCATGATGTTGAAAGAGCCGAACAGGAAGAAGTAGAGTGTGAAGAGAATGATGGAGAAGAAGAAGGTGAAAGCGATGGGACCCACCCCATTGGAACCCCTCCAGACAGCCCAGGAAACACGCTGAACAGCTCATTGCCTTTGGCTCCAGGGGAATTTGATCCAGCTATTGATGTTTATGGAATAAAATCCCATGAAAGTAAGCAGTAATAAATATTTTTACAATAACATGTTTTGATTCTTGCACCAGAATCCTAAAGTCTTCATGACCACATAAAGGTAAAGTTAAACTGCAAAATACAGATTCACTCTACAAAAGAGGAAATACGTTGCTTTGGGGGGCAGCAGAAAGCAGAAGTTACCTAATGCTCAGCATTGTTACGAACTTATTTCCTAAATACTGTGATGTGTGGGGATGCAGTCAAATAATTCACCTACTACACTACCAACATTGTATACTGGCTTAGCTATTCACATACAGCATTTCTCAGTTAATTCCTGGGTTTTTTCATCCCTTCAAGGGAATCTAGTATCCATAACTGTTCTTTTTCCTAGCAGATCAGATAATACTGAAAACAGTTTTAAAAGAATTAGAAAAGCAGCATTCCAAGTTAGATTTCACTTTTTTGGTTGCTTTTTGAAAATTTCTGCTCTCATGCCAAATTTGTGTTCCAGATAAGAAAGTCATCATGAGAAGCCTGAAAGTAGATTTGGTGTTAGTGTGTAAAACTAACTATAACTCGTTACTTGTGGCTGTTCAAGACAGGAAAGCTCTCTCTTCTTTTTTTTTTCCCTTAAGCATTTACATGGATAAATGTATGTTTCTATTAATAAAAATTATACACGGTCATGTTTGTTGACACAGAAGCATTACATTTCATAGGAATCTTCCTAGTTTTTCCACAAAGGAAGATGAAAGTCACATTACTTTAAGTGAGCAATAATTGCTGTAAGCTGGTGGTTTATTTTACACTCATTTGTATAGTTTTGCATTATAAATGAGTGCAGTTAAAAGTCAGTTAAGGACAGCTTTAGCCTGTGGTCTTTACAGATCTATGATTCTGACCGACATTAACCTGTCTTAGCTGCTGATTGAGCCTTATAAAGTCGCCTTTGTTACAAGAACTCATGATTAAGATGTCTCAGAAGTCATTCTTACTGCCATGTGCTTGCCATTTGCAGATGCACCTAGGAAGGAAGTATACTTTATGGCCATTATTGACATTCTTACTCATTATGATGCAAAAAAGAAAGCTGCCCATGCTGCAAAAACGGTAAAGCATGGGGTAAGTATCTGGGTTGTTTTTTCCCTGTGATTCCATTTATACTTTTGCATTTTTGTTGTTTAGTGCACTGATATAGCAGAGTTCAAGAAATCAGTGAAAAGGGAAATAGGTTTTGGTTTGGGGTTGTTTTTTTTTTTTTTTTTCAATTTTCTTCTAGTTAAATATGTAGTACAACAGTATAGAGTAACTACTACACGTTACATGCCGAGAGTGGAACTCGCTTTTCAGCTGTACACGTAGCTTTCTTACCCATACAGAACTCTAGTTAGGTGCCTTTTTAGGACTTTGTCCTAAATTTGTGAGAAACTGCTTATTCTTGCAAACAAAGCTGTTCACCAGACATTTGTATTTGTATACAGCACTGTGAAAGCTGTTGTGAATCTTATTTCAGATGCAGGACCCTAGTGAAGATTTTGTCATTTGGTACAGCCTGTTGAAAGTTAGTTCTTCAGCATATAATGTGGCTCACTTTACAGGACTTCTTAAAAAATACTCCAATTTGCAAAATTAAGCATCATGTACACATTAAATACTTGGGGACCATTCAGTGAAGGCATCTGTTTGCCATGAGTTTCTTTATTTTGACTGAAATGGCTGCGTATCAGCAGACACCAAAGAGCCATGGTGAAGTAGCCCAGTCTTCCACAACTGTGATTTATAGCTACCATTATCACTCCTATGGTGACTTATGGTTCAAATTTCATAAACTGTTAAAAAAGGGCATAATCAGTCACAATGCTAAAATCCCTCCTTTTTCTGTTTAAAGGATCAAGGCACTGCAGGAGAAGTCTTTTAAGCAAAGGGCTCAGGGATTTTTAGTTTACAGTAGAGTGCAATGTAGAATGCTCAGCAGTAAACCCTGCACAGACCTGTAGAAGGTGGGTTTTGTCTCTAAAAAAAGGCACTCATCATTCCCTCTGCTCTCAGAGCAGCTGAAAGTTGGTGTAGACCATACCCAGCCATTATCTGGCAGTTATTAATGAACTTTGAATGTGGCAGACTGAAAACTCACAGTTCTGGCTAGAAATATGTTGTGAATAACCACTATGATTATTAAAGCTGACTGTGATTAAAACTTATTACAGAATGTTAGTTTCATACAACCATTTTGTCTATTTCACTGTCTCTGTCCTGAGCCGTCTGACACCAAAGTTTGTTCATTAATTGCATGCATGCATTTTTCTCCTTTTGTAAAACAGGAAAAATACAAATTAAAATGTGGCTATGGCTCTGAAAAGTTTGAATAAAAATATGAATGAAATGATGACTTCATTGAAATAGCAGTTGTACAGCTTATTTAGTGACTCCAGATTTAATTGCATATGTGTTGAAAAAACGTTATTAATTGTTGCCATATATTTCAAACCAGGTTATTTAGTATTCACATAGCAATATACATTACACATATGTTGACACACCAGATCTGAGTATGATAACTTAGTCTTCTCTATATGAAGGCACAGAGCAGAATCTGTTAATGAATCAGTGTGTAGCATGGTTAGTAGAAATTATATAGGAGACTGAAGTACAATGAAAGCAAAGAGAAGTAAGGTTTCAGAAATGGAAGGTGAGAGTCTCGCATTTATGGAAGATGAGTACACTGTACTCATGTAAAAAAAACATCATGCTTGAGGGCCATTACAATGTGTGCTTCCCGTGTCCAATTCTAAGACTGAACGTGTAATCCATTGAGTAAGCAATGCTGTCAGTAACAAAGCATGAAGTAAAACACTGGTTCTTCCTTCTTTCCTCTCCCCTCCCAATTCTCTGTATAGGCTGGTGCGGAAATTTCAACAGTTAATCCTGAACAGTATTCAAAGCGCTTCTTGGACTTTATTGCCAACATCTTGACGTAACCTATCATGTTACACAGGACAGACACGAGGCCTGGGGACAGCAGCATTGGCGACAAGTGTAGGGAAGAAAAGGAACTCAGAGAAGCGCTCATCTTGCAGAAAGCAACCCCTTTGTTTACATCTGCTGGCAAAGATGACTGAAGTGGGGTGGAGTACTTGCTTTAACAGCTGCCTGATATTCCCAGCATAGTTCTAGCTATTTCTGACTCTTGTGTGTGTGCAAAAAAATAAAAGTAAAAGTAAATTAAATAAATAGAACAGCTTACTCAGAGTGCACTGTGACAGTCATACTCTGATGCTGCCAGCTGAAACGGAATACGTGAGCAAAGAGGTGGGGATGGGGAAGAGTAAATGCATGTTAAATCTACAATATTGCTATCAAACTGTAAACTGTGGATCAGTTTATTTTGAACTAAAGAGATACATGGCAGTATTCTTCATGGTGATGATGATAATAATGAAAACCTTACTGCGAATGTCACACCCTGCACACTGGCACTCCTTTAAAAAGCAGCTGCAACAGCCCTTGGTGCTGGAGGCTTTTCCCGTTTGGTTCCTAGCAGTTGGGCTTTCTCCTGGGTTTTTTCCTTTCTCTTCTGGTTTTGTCTTCTTTTCAGCACATTGCATCAGGAAGTTCAGCCTCTCGGACATCGGAGAGCCAGCATCTCTTATCTTACAAAGAGCTAACGAAATTCATGCTATGTGTACATTTTTGCTACAGTAAACTTATGTTAAGGGAAAACTTTGCTTATTTCACTTTGTTACCTGAAGTTTTCATCTGTTTTATATTCTTGCAATACAGGAACTAATAGTGTTGTAAGGGGGGAAAAAAGCTTATCTGAAGAAGCGCATAGTTTTGGGCAATAGTAGCTTCATCTTTCACCAATCCTGAAAGATGTGCACACTGATAGAAATTCCATTCCTTTGATAATTTACTGGGAATTTGAAGTTTAAATGCTTATGTTGTACTGTTGAAACAGCGGTATTTTATGATAGATTATCCCTCGAAAAATGAACCCTGAATTTTACTGTTTACATTATTAGGAAAGCAGGGATACTTCTGAATTTCAGAGCCGTGTACAATATGTGACTTTTGAGTTTACATGTAAAGTTATTTTGCAGTACAAATGAAGTAATGTTTGTCATCTTCCAAGGTGTAATGTGCAGTAGTGTACTAAAGTGAATGTCTCACCTCTGTGATAGACTCTTTTACAATAAAATGAGGAAGGATTTTTCAGAGGGATTTTTCCCAAGGTCGTGTTTTAGCATCAGAATGACCTGTCCTACCATTTATGCAAGTTTGATTGTATAGTACATTGCCTAAAATTGTGCTGATCATATTTAACTTGTTTGAAGTTTTAAACAACGTTGTGTTCCTTTTCTTCTTGTGTTTTTCCCTGAAAGACTCCATGCTTGAAAGAGACAACTTTACATATGCTTCAAAGTCTCTCTACTTATACACTGTGCTAAAGCTGTGCCTTTAAAATTTCTTGATTGAAATTGTTAGATTTTGTAGGCAACGTAAGAGAAGTCAAACCCTCCCCATCATGGTTTATAACTCAGATCAGGAGTGCCAGCATGCCTTCTCCATAACTAACGTCAGTGCTGTTAAGCCTGCAACTGTGCATAACGTACGTAGTGGTTTACTTCAGAGGAGCCT
Organism: Neopsephotus bourkii; assembly: GCF_033783945.1. Taxonomy (NCBI): domain Eukaryota; kingdom Metazoa; phylum Chordata; class Aves; order Psittaciformes; family Psittacidae; genus Neopsephotus; species Neopsephotus bourkii. The sequence goes on from NW_026900570.1 coordinate 13,728,591, forward strand.
ATACAATAGCAACCTGTTACACTCTCTTCAGTGGCCAAAGGCAATACTGTCCCTGTTGCTGTGTACTAATTTTTTTTCTCCTTTCCCCAGCCTTTCCTACAGGAGTTTTTGTTATGTTTGACTTAGTGATGTCCGCAGCACTGTAATGTATGTGTTTACTTTTGTATTGTATGTATTTAAATAAGTTGGTACTGTGGCTTGATGTTTTTTTGTCCTCTCCCTCTATACCCCGGTTGTCTACATTCTTGCCCACGTTTTGTTTTCTGAAGCATGCTGTGGCTTCGTGAAGTATGAGGCCAGAGGGAGACCCTGAGGTAAAAATGAGTACATATTTGAAGTACATACTTGAGTACATATTTAATTGCGGCCAACCAGTGTACATTTTTAGACAATTTTAGACATTTACAGCAAAGCATTCTTTTTGTCTGTGTAGCAGTTCTGTCACTCATTCTTGTTGATAAACTGTTTATTTGGACAGGGCAAGGAAGACTCATTATTGTATATGTTAGTGCTTAGATTACACTCCAAACATGAGCAAGGCTTTATAAAATAAAGCACTTTGATGACTCACTAGGTAAATCCTGTGTTCTTGTCTTTCAGCTGTGGGTTTGATCACTTACAGATGAATTTTGGGTGCTAAAATGAACGTGTAGCCTGTCTCGCAAAGGAAGAAATAAGAAGAAACTTAAGACTTTTTTGATTAGATTCTACTCTGCTTGTTCCATGCTTACTTTAATTGGCTTGAAACATTTAACCTTTGGGGTTGGGGTTTAGGCTGTGCTCTCAGAGCAAATACTGAGGTTTGTAATTGATGATTCTACGGACTAAATCCTAGTATCACTACAAAAACAGGAAGATCGTCCGCAGTAGTTAACTGAGAGAAGGACTGGCAGAATTTTGCTAATGTGTGATCTTACACTAAATCAGTTATTTAGGAAGTATTTGGGTTATTTAGGAAGTATTTGGGAATAATCCTGAATAATTCATGGGGAGGAGGGGAGGACTTTCTGTCCTAGAATTTCGAGGCTTTGATTGTCAGGGCTTTCAGCACATGATACAGCCTGTGCCTCACATCATGGGCAAATAGCAGAAGAGTCTTTTCATCTTTTTTCTGACTAACTTAATTTTCATACTACATTTGTCTCTATTCAGTTCCTCTCAGTTGATTACACAGATGTCGCAAGGCAATATTTCCAGCGATATTTTTACCTGTAAAATACACGTGACAATTAATGATAAAGTAGGCATTCCCCACAGGGAAGATGGTTGAGGAGCTATTCTATTAAAAGTAGCTGAAGTGGTAGGGAGGGAAGAGATCCAGCTTCTTAATTACTCACTTAATGATGTCTCTAATATTAATTTAAGCTTGCCCTTCACACAGCTGCTCCAGCTGCTTAGGGTTTAATATGGACTTGGTGCTCAAGGAGTGCTGCTCAGGTTAGTTGGACACATTAACCATAGTGGATAGCAAGCTCCCTGGCTAGTTCTCTGTGCATGCCACTCAAACCATCTACCATGCCCTCAAAACAGGCTGCTGAAGTCTTGCACTGCTTTTATAATGCAGTTGCACATGGGTTGTTGGTAGCCATTTCTCAACACTACCTCCTTCACAACATAAAATGTAAGCTTCTAGTATACAAAACAAGCACAGTGTGCCAGATCTAAAAACCTGCTCTAGTTCTCCTGCTCCTGCATGTTCAACAGCTGAAGTGTTACTTAGTTAGGCTTTCCTCTCTTTTTTGCTAAGATTCTGGACATGCTCAGATTTAACTTTCCAGTAGATATGCTACATTTAAGTTTTAAGCCAGCCCTGTCTTTTGAAGCAGTGCTTTAGTGGTATTAGCTCCTGCAGTCCCCTACAACACTATTACCTAGCTGACACTGAGTTTTCTCATACAGCTACATATGTAAGGTTTACTGGGCCCTGCTTCTGCCTGTGGACATCCTATCCAGCTTCTCAACACGGGTGCATCCCCAGCTGCATAGCTGATGATGTTTCCCTCCTGCTGCTTCTGTATTGCTAAGGGTGATTGCCATTTCCCTTTGTGGAGTTTGCTGCAGGGCACACTGTGTTTGATGAGCAGGCAACTGAAGGACCTTGCCTTCAGTAAAAGTGTGTATATGAAAATGCATAAGAGAATATTTTTCTGCTAAAATGTTTTCTCTCCCTCTCACCTGAAGAACTCCTGAAGGCAGTGATGATATTCAAGGTAGGAGATCCAACTGGTTTGTTATTGCAAGGACTGCAGCAAAAGAAATGTTTGAATTCAAAATGCTTGCAGACAGTATTTTTTCTATGGAAACTGCATAACCTCAATTTATCATCTGAATTTCCAGCTCCCTGCCTTATGCTTGCTTCTTCTTTTCCAGTGTAATACCACTTAGCAGTCCCTGCATTGAGTAGGATCATCACTTCTGATGGTCTCATACCCCACTTTTATCCACTGTCTGCTCTATAGGTACTGTCCACTTGATTTCTTTCAAAATCTCACATATTTAAAGGGGAAAAGAAAAATAGAGACCAGTTAAAGAAGAAATATGTTTCATCTCCTCCTTTTTGTCCTGATTTCTCTATAGCAGGTATTGTTCCTGGAATATGTTAGTGAAGGGCAGAGGCTGCACAGCGTGCTGTCTTCACTCTAATTTGGACAGGGATACTGCTTTATTCCTGCATGGGACTGACCAGGTATCTACTGTCATGCTACAACAAGGGAATGTGCATGAACAAGTGATTGAGGAAGAGCTTGAGCATCAAGTGGCAAAGGCAATTTGTGTGAGATTAAAATCACTAACAATAGCCTTACTAAAATTGTTTGAAAACAGGGCTGGAAAGGACTTTAAGAGATACTTACAGTCTGTCCAAGAGCAGTTCAACTAGATAAACTAGATAATCCCTGGCCAGGATTGGGTTCGTCTTTTCCAGGGAGGGTAGTTCCATGACTTCCTTCTACTACCATTTCCCATGCCTCCCATAGCTGTATCATTAGAAAGACTTTTTCTAGCACCTTACCTGACTCTATATTACTACAGTTTAAGCCCATTAATATTTGTTTTATCTACAGTGGACCCTGAGAACAGTTTATTCTCTTTCAGTTGCTGTCAATGTGATCCTGCCGCTATATCTGAGCAATGTAAATATTAGCTTTTGCACATATTAAATTGAATAGTCCCTTATTTAACAAAACCATCAGAATGGTTTCAGTCAGACAGAATGACCTGTTCCTGGGTTTGTCGTGCCTAATTTTTTTAGATCATCTGTAAAATGGTGTTTCGTGATTGTCAGTTACATTATATAAATGGATTTACAGATTCCTATTTTGAGAATTTCCTAGCCATCCATTTACCATCTAATAAATGTAATCATTGCTGCTTGAACAGAATGCAGTTTCAAATGAGCATACAGCTACTGCTTAGCTGTAGTTGTTGCTATAACTACAGTTAAATACTGCTTTTCTCTTTTCCCAAAGTAAACAGTACCATGATCTTAGCTTTCCTAATGATACTCCCTTTTCACAGCTTCTAGTCTCGTCTCTGACACTGATATGACATAAAATGATTATTTGGTCATAAATATTAACATACAAAAAATACTTCTTTGCAAGCTGGCATAAATTCATTTTTACCTAGTGCTCTGAATATTAGCAGGCATTTTAGTTATTGCCCAATATGCTCAGAGTTTATAAAGACTCCTACTTTGTTCCCACTTAATCTGATTCATTCATAATGACTCATTTTATTTAGCAATGTGTATCCTATTGGAATAAATGGTGTTTGTGAGAAACTTGGCTTTTGGCAAGGTTTGGCACTTGTGTACAAGCCTGGTAGGTGATTCAGCTCATTACCTTTCTCCATTTCTGCTCTTTCACCTTGCCTCTGCATAGGCAGCCCAAGGCCAGGGCACTTCTTTCTTTTCCATTTTATGTATTGTAAACTGGATGTATAAAAATGCTTTGTGACACTGTTTTAGTCACTTTAACATCTGCAGCATATTGGGCATACCAAGGGCTAGCAGCTGCAGTTACTGGGCTGACAACAATTCTATGACAACAATTGCCTTCCGCCACCTGAGGATAATAGGGCCATGTTTGATTCTGGTTAAGAGGAAGTCCTGTGTTCCTGAGCTGCATCTGCTTATCCCAACAGCTTGGGCTCAAGTGATGTGTAAGAATCCTTTCTTCCCAAGCAGGTCTGATTAATTAGTGCCTACTTTAAGCTGGCACACAATGCTAAATTAAACTTTACAGTCTGGGGGAGGGCCCAGTCTTCCTTCAAAGAGTGTAATTGCATAAGAAGCAAAATTCTTTCTGCCTCGAAGGGCTTTACTTTTAGGTATTTTCACTTAGGTCAGTAGTCAGTCTTAGAGAAGTTTATTCATACACTGTCAGCACCAAAGACTTTGTGTTTGGAGTGGGAGGCTGTTAAAATACCAAATTGTACTGTGAAATTATTATCATCCCTGTATAGAGTACAATGAAAAGTATCTGCTTTTAGTTAAGCGTAGTGATGAGCACGCTAGCAGTTAAAACTGCTCTGCTGCTTTGGTCATAGCAAAGCTCTGTATGGAAGGGAAAATCATGTGTTCGATCTGATTACATTGCAAAGTGCTTCATAGCAGAAGCTTCCAAGTAGTGTTTCACACGCCACTAGCTGAGCTGGGTTGCTCATTCACCCCAGGGTGCAGGAGAGTGAGGTGACACTGGGGATGTTGGAAGGGGAAAAACTGAGTATATATGTGTCAAAACTGGACCCAGCTGTACAATAGCGCTTTTGGAGGTGCCAGTCTGGAGGAAGAAAGTATTTTCTGTACAACCTAATGTTACTGCAGATCTAGTGCTACTGCGGGAATTGTGGTGGTTAGAATTTGATCCTGTATTGAAGTAATGTCCTGAAAAATCCTGTGCCTGACAGTGGCACTTCCCCTGTCAGCCACTAGCCTGACAGAACTGAAATGCAGCTCCCAGCTTACCCTCGTACTCTTTTGTTCTGAGGCAACCAAAGCGTGGTTTAGGGCTGAGAAGGCTCCTGGGGCTGCTGGCATGTGCAGCTCCCAGAGCATTAGCAAGCAAAAGAAAATAGATGGTCTCCCCCTTTTATTTAAATGCTTTCTAAACATCTCCTCATGCGTTATGTCACCTGCTGATGTCCCACATCAGCCTTCTCATCGGACACACTCACCACAGCCATGCTTTGGGAAAATGAGCATGTGGCTTATTGTCTGCATTTGTAGCCCTCTGTTCCTGCCCCCTTCATTGAGAAGTAGACATGTAACTGTCATGTTTGGCACCAAATTGCAGGCCAAAGTGGATAAAGCCACACAGTTTAGTCCTCCAGTGACTCAGTGTATGGGGGGGGGAGGGGGGCAGAGAAAGACACAAGGGGAGACTGAGTAGGGGCACACACAGACACTGCCAGTTCCACCCAGAGCTTGGCATCTGGGGATGAGCATGGGGCAGGCAGGAGCCTGCTCCAACACTGCTACACAGCTGTCTGCCTGTGCAAGCCCTCCACGAATTGACATCTCAGTAAGCCACGTAATAAGGCACTGAGCAGTGGCCTCACCTTCCCAGGAGGACCAATGCTGAGCACCAAGCTTCCTTGATAGAGGACCCAATCAAGGAGGGCTAATCTCACAAGAGAAGTGATTCCTTTACTTCCAGGGAGAAAAAGAAACACACCACAGAGGGCAGTAACAAGGGGTTAGGGGAGGGCATAAACCAAAAAACAACCTTTTTGGAGGCAGCAGGGAAGAGACAAACTGTTCCAGTAGAAGAACAAAGCTGCAAATGTGAAACAAAATACAGAGAAGCTACTGAGAACACACTCTGCAAGTTCCCCAAGCAAGGGGTGTCTGCTGTATGTTCCTGGGTTTGGCATTAACTGAAGCTGCTCCAGGGTCAGGGAGGACAATCCCATATGGATTTCTCTTAAAGAGCAGAGAAAAATCTCAGATCATAAAGATTATGATGCAGAAAGAAAGGCATCAAATATTATGTTGACAACACCATAAAAGCATTTTACAATAGTTCCCTTCTCACCTGCAATAATGTGAAAGGGGCTATGATGTAAGATTAGAAGTAGAGCGAAGCCGAGAGAACTGATCAGCCTAGAGAACAGAATGATAGCACCCCATTAGAAACAACCCAACATTTTTCAAAGCAATGCAATGAAAGCTTCAAGAAATTGCCCATGCAAGACATAATTAAACAGCTGGGCTCATGTCATATGGTAGTATGTTAATATAAAAAAGACTGAGTAGGAGGATGGCCACGTGGAACTTTTTCATCATCAAAATAAGCTGTTTCTGTGAGCCAAACCAGTCTGTTGAAACACTTTATTTAGACAGGGGTTTCTTCTGACACATCCAGAAACTTTTCCTCATGCATTACGGAGCCTGCTGATTGCCCGCGTTCTTAACCCAGTCTCTTCCTCAGATGCACTCCCCACAAACACACCTTTTGGCTTCATTCAGACTATTAAATTGTCTGGCCGAAAACATAATGGTTTTCATGGGTAAGTTTTAAGCAAGGGGAAGGAAGGGCTAATCCATACAGAAACAAGCTTTTCAGATGAGAAGATGGATATGAAAAGACTGTCATTCTCTTACGGTCCACTGTGAAACAGCCTCTTCTTCTCAAGCACTGGGGGTTAGATTAAGACGCTTAGTCCAGCCTTTAGGCTGGATTAAACAGAACTCTAACTGGCCTTCCTGGGGAAGGTACTTCAGGTGTGTTACCAGTCCTTCAGATGCAACCACTGCTGCAGTGAAAGAGCAGGTCATATCTGACATCCTAGAAGTCACCCAGTCTGACGTGTATGTTGCAGTTGCAAGCTTATGCTTTGAAAATGTTCTGGAAGACTAGAATACAAATGTCTTAACTGCTCTCCAAAATGGGTTTCAGTACCTACAAACCTCCAGAGAAGAGCTGCTGTCCCATACATTCCTGTGCTGGTGCAGAGGGCTCATTATCCAGACCCTTTCCAAAGGCACAGTGTACTTCTTTTAGCAAAATTACTAAGACAGCATTTGTTGGGTACCTGTCAAACATGGCTTCAAAGGAGGGAAAAAAGGTACAGTGTTGTTATTAGTAATCTAAATCCATTACACACTAAAAATAAAAGAAGCTTTTTCAAAAAGGTGAGAAATAAAGTAGGTTGCACCCAAGTAAAAATTTAGAGCAAAGGGTTGGAAACAATATGCAGAGAATGGTGCCCTGGCACAGATTCCCAGAATGTGAAGGCTGAAGATGATCTTCAGCCACAGCCAAGTGTTATGCTATACAGCACTTTCAAGTAAGAACTACCAGTTTAAGTTAATCCCTGTTTTATTGGTGACCAGTGTAAAGAACACAGCTGGGACATAACAAGATCATGGTGACTGAATCTGGGGAGTAGATGAGTCACTGCACTCTGCATATGCTGTGAGCAAAACAGAAACCCTGCTGAAACGCTGCTCAGAGAGGACTGCACTTGCTGAGCCTCATGGGCACCAGGGCTCTTCCAAAGCAGCCACAGCCCAAATAAAGACAGGAGCTGTGCTCTAGAGCAAACCCTACAAACAACATCTAAGACGTCTGGGAGAAAGGCATGGTCAGAAGGAAAGCCAATTTACTTAACCCGTAATGATGTTTCCAAACATTTGCTCTGTCATTACACGGTGCAACCAAAGAAGAGAGTCTGCACAGTTATAGGACTTACCAGCTCCTAGAAAATGTAAATTCACAGCCATGCATAACCAGAGGGCTACATTTCACAGCTTATCCTCAAAATGAAGGGTGGAAAAGTTCAGCTAGTTCAAAGAAACCAGCCAGGAATCACATACAAACATACCTCTGGATATTTTCTAGACTTTTTTGACCACTGTTTGGGTTTAGGTCTTCCATATAATACAAATATTGCCATGTAGTCACAGACAGGAAATCAGTTTTGGATCTCAACAGGCAAACTGTTCCTAATCGTAATTGTTGCTTTTTTTGCTAAACAAAGTGATTTTAAACAGACCTCCGGTGTAGCTTATGTTGTGTTTAAGCAAGCTGCTCACAGTAAGTGCTTTAGCCCCTTTTTGCTTATTTCACAACTTGAAACATTACCTTTCCAAACTAACTCACAGCCCAGAGTGCACTGCTCTGGTTTTTAATCACTGTCATAGAAAATGGTCTTACCTACTTCCCTTGCATTGCTCTTCCTACAGTCACAATCAGATTTGGCTTTAACCAGAACTTGCCTATAGCAAGGATTTACAGTGGTAAAAGGTAAGTTGTACTATTTCTAAAGTCCATTCTGTCAAGCACAAGCAGTTCCTTCAAGCCATTGTTCACTTTGAAACACATTCAACACGTCAGAAGAAATCCAGAGGCATTTGAAATATCTTTTCACTTACAAATAGCTTAAGTTAGAAATTAAAACTTGATCCAAAGCCCAGGAAAGGTTCCATCTGAATACAATAGTTATTGAACCAGGTTCTTCAAGCGTAACCTTTTCATCATCAGTGACTCACATAAATGAGTCTCTGTGAAACTAAAAGGTGTTGCTGTTTCAACAGAGCCAGCATAAACTCATATTTCCAGTCTTTCTTTCCATGGTTACGGGATATATCATGGTAAAAGTAATGGTACTTACATTGTTAGCCCGTATTCCAATATTTATTTAGGATGCTTACTGAAGTACATTCTGCTCTGTACCAGCACAAGAAGTGTGACTGTACCTGTACTAAAATCTTTACAGCATAACTGCAGCTGTAAAAGGAGAGTCAAACATCTCACTAAAAGGTTTACTGACTATAACTATATTAAGTATGATTAGTTAGCAAAACAGATGTTTGGACAGACCTTCTGAACAGTATCTTCAGTCCCATTTATCTAATGCTCCCGTAGTACTTAGCAGCCAGCTCAAACATCTCTTCAACTGTCAAATAAATTCCCACAAACCACATGAGAGCAGAACAAATTGGGATCCAGCTCACACACAGAGTATGTGCTAGCTTTCCTATAGCATAATTAGTACCATACAGCTTCTCTATGCAACAGGATAACTCTGTATCCTAACCAAGGGAATGGAAAGCAAGCTCATACTGTCTGCATTAGACCTTCTTGTCAATGCCAGAAGAAAGAGGATTAAATATGTAATTTAAAACACAAGCATGAACATTTCAACTTTGAATTGACTGAAGTGATGTGGTAAGATGATGCACTTCAGCTTAGATTGCTCCAAAACCTTCCATGAGGAGTAAGACATGGCAGAAGCTTGGTTTACAGCAAGACGAAAAGGCTTTAAAGACATGAAAATATGGGAATAATACTTCTTCCTTGTATGTATAATCTAAAATCAACTTTGTTCAAAGCCTTTTCAGTACTCATCATTTTTGATTGAGAAAAATACCACAAAATGAACTCAAAAGGATTTTATTGAAAAAAACATTGGAGAGCAGACCTAGTCCTAACAACGTACATGGCAGTTCGCACCACTGAAGAACCTATTCCTTTGATATGTATCTTTACTGTTATGTAGACTTCTATCAATGTGCTCCTCCTACAGATTCCACTACAGCAACACATGGGAGAACCTGCCCAGAAGTGCTGCTGGTTCTGTCCTGCTGTCTTGCTCTGGTAAAGATGGGAAGAGTGTCAGCAGACTAACAATTACACTTGCATTTATGAAAATAAGCTAGAACAAGAGTCTCAACAATTCTAAGCGTCAAACTCTTAACTCACCAAGTTGCATCTTGTGAAAGAACAAAGTATGTGGGAGGTGAGCAGCAGAGAAATTAAGGGTGACAGCTGTTAATGTACTTGGATGACACACACCAAAAGATGTTGTTAAAGAGCAGAATGGTGTCAATTCCCATTTTTGCAGCTATGGCACACCCCTTTATCCACGCAACACATGATACACAATTATCCTGCAGAGGTCACAGAAGTCAGCTGTCCCTTTCATCTCATCCACATCAATTAGAAAAATATGCCAAAGTTCACTTAGGTTGACTTTTTTTAACTTTTTATGGCTGTTAAGGGACTGATTCCTGACTCCAGAAGCTCACAGCCTAGTATCATGTCTTCAAGGCGAGGGTGGGGGCTGCAAACAGAAAGAAATAGGAAGCATTCTGGGAACAAAGTGAAAAAAACTAGAGATACCTCTGGTGCTCATGCACCAAGGAAATATTATTAAAGATGCCCATGAAAGTCACAGTCATTCTAGAGAGAAACAATAAGGGAAAAGAAAGATGATAGTGGCCTGACTTGATTTTAAGGCAGCAATTTCACCACCCACAACCAGCTGGTTGTAGGGCAGAAGCAACAATTGTGCTGATCCTGGGACAGCTAGCAACTATTGGGCCTGAAACGCCCATCAGCAGAAACAGTATTAGCTGTCAGGGCATGTTTCCTAACATGGTGAAATTCTTTCTGCCCTCTTGCTTTTGTTTGGGATTTAACCTTGTGAGTAGTGCTAATCTCCTTCAGTGATCTGTGATTCCATCCTCAAATTCCCTCCTGTCCTCTGCCAGGCAGCTTTCTGTAGCCGTTTCTCTAAAATGCTCTTTATGCAGTATATGTATTTCTACACACACGATAGGATTCCAGAGATGTATAACCCATTGGAGGACTGCATGGGATCCAGGTATTTCTTTGGCAGCTAAGTTGCAGGGTAATGTTCAAAACCATAAACACACACGTGCAAAAAAAATGAACACCTTTAGATCTATAAAGTTAACAATTTCTTTTCAAGCTTCCTTTTTCCATTTTTTCTAACACTAGGCTTGATAGTAAAACAGAGCCCCCGAATAAAAACATGCTGCATCAGATCCTCCTGTGCCATTTTAGGTTATCACCTCATCAAGAGAGAAATCCTCTTAGAATTAAAAATAGCCTCCAGGTTCAAGAGTAGGCAGCAAAACGATTCCAAATGAGATAAAATAGGGGGAAAAATAATAACTCTCCGGCAGCTATATGAAAACAGACAAAGCACATGTACAGTGAGACTTTGCTTTCACGAGGAGAACCAGTCTGAACTCACACCCATAGCTGTCACCCACAGACACTTCCTCTCCGGGAACGTCACGTTCTCCACTGTATCACTGTCTCATACACAGCTTATGGGAAGATATTGTAGTGGAAGAAAACGCCCACCTATTATTTTTTTTCCTGACTTTATACAGCCCTCTCATCTCCCTGCAAGAGTTTAGTACCCCGCAGTGGTTACTCTGAGGAAAAACAGACCCAAGAAAAAGCCTCAAGTCTCCCCGATTGCCAAAAGGCACTGACCTGCCCTGCAACAACCTGCACTGAGGTGTCCTAGCCCATGTCCCCCCAGACATGTCCCCTTTCCCAGCTGCTTGTAATTTGGAAATGCAGTGGGTTTCTGAAGTTCTTGTCCAGATCAACTATGATAAGAGAAGGAGCAACGGCTTTAAACTAAAAGAAGGTACACTTAGGTTAGGTATTAGGAAGAAGTTCTTTACTGTGAGGCTGGTGAGGCACTGGTACAGGTTGCCCAGAGAAGATGTGGCTGCCCCATCCCTTGCAGTGTTCAAGGCCAGGTTGGAAAGGGCTTTGAGCAACCTGGTCTAGTGGAAGGTGCCCTTGCCCATGGCAAAGGGTTGGAACTATATGGTTTTCAAAGGTCCCTTCCAACTCAAACCAACCTGTAATTGTAACTGTACATTCACACACCGTAAGTCAGACACTGTCTGGAAGCTTCAGATTTGCACGGCTGATTCACACATTCACAGTAAGCCCAAAACACTCTCCAAGTACCAAATTTATTGCAGATTTACAGTAAATCCAACACTTCCCAGAAGCTTCAGGCTCATTGCACATGCTACACACAGTAACAGCATAGTGATTTCTGTCTGGGAAATCCCCTGCACACAACAAATGGTATGGGAGCCTTCACTCAGCGGCTAAAATGAAACACATCATGGCAGCTGCTCTGCTGATGGTGTTGGGCCTGGGAGACACAAGGAGACTAACCCATGTTCTGAAATGTAATATGGAACAAACCCAGGAGTAATGCCTCCCTCCGTTTAGTTCTCTAGATGCTGTGCAGGAAGGTGCATTTACTGAAATCATGTTTCACTGGTGGCTGCAGATTGGCTTGGAGCAGCAGTCCTTGAGTTAGAGTCCACCAACCTGTATCATGCTTCTGTGCATATTTCTAGCTACCTTCCTAGGGAAAAGGATTCTCCCCAGCTGGCATAAAACTCCTGATACTACACACAGTTGTTTAATTATAGCTGTTTCTTCCACATGCTTATCAAGAATTATATTCTATCATTATAACCATTTAATCTAAGGACTTTCATATTAATATACTCTTTCATCCTGTTAATATAATGTATTTCATTGTAACTAGTAGAAATGGCATATTGGAAGACAATTGAGGTTTTGCTCTGATTTGTGATTATCTGCACAAGAAGTTTACCATACAATATTAACCTTCTTCAATTAATAAAACTACCTCTCAGGTTTCCTTTCCAATCCTGCAGTTACACAGGGTCTGTTTTAGAAGGTGCCCTCTTAAGACTGTCACGATAAATGGAACATTTAGTGAAACAGCTTATAATTTCAGTTTAAAAGAAAAACATATAATTAAAGCAAAACTTTCTTTGCAGAACATAGACAAAAATTCCTAACATCTGGAAAATGTAAAAATTCTGAATCATTAGGCTACAAAGTCTCAGCAATTGCTAAAAGTTAGGCAGATATTCAATACTGTGCCACGCTTCTAAAGCTCTATGAAACATTCTCTTCCCCCACTGTGTATATAAAGCAGTTCATTTCAGATATAGTATATGCACTGGTCATATCTATTTTCAAAAGGGCATGTTTCAGCATGGTTTATCACATGCAATAGTAAGTAGATTTTGAAATCATCCAGTAATTACATTTCTTTCAGCCTTAGCTTTGTGAAAAGAGATCAAAACTGTTTTAAAAGCTGAACTATGATCTAGGATTATACTGCTTGTCCTGTAAGGAAATAATTTGCAATCTGCATCACCTAAATAAATGCCTTTTGGACTATCACGGTGTTTCAGGCTTTTCTCAGAATTTCTATTATTGGGGAAAAATAGAACAGAGAGACAAAAATGTTTTCATTGACTCCCACGAGTCTTTTATTGGACTCAAGAGGCACAGAAAACACGTAACACCTGGAAGTCTGATGGTAAGAGGAAACTGGAATTATTTTTATCTATTTCCCCTCTACACCTCTACTGCATTTCTTCAGCCCGTCATTAAGTCGTATGTCAACTTGGGAAGACACTCTTTTTCCCCAAACTCTCTCTGACAATGCATTAATTCTCCAGCTCATTTCTGCAGCACAGTGTTTTTCTCTCACATTTAACCTTCTTAGAGAAGGATTTCACCTTTTTGCCCAAAGTAATACGTTCACACACACACTCCCCTTTGGTTTTTAATTCATCATTAAAATGGTATTCTGTGCTTCAACGAGGTTAATCTCAAGTGTGCACCACAGACATTACCTCATCTGTGCAGCATATGCAGCTCAGTACATGCAATCTCCTTTATGTGACAATCTCTTCAAGATTGGAAATTATAATTTCCCTATCAGAAACATGAAAGCATTTTTCACATTATGAACAGAACAATGGCACATAGCGGCACCATCAAAACTTGTATTATCTTTAAAAGACAATGAATGTGGCGTAAAAAAATAACACATGTTCTTGTTCACATGGAGTCAACAATGGTGTCGTTTGGTTTTATAAAGAAATTCAGATTTTTTTGGTATGTGTGCAGTTTCTTTTATCTTCTGTAAAATGTTAAAGGCTGCAAACTTGTCCTCGCTGATAGATAAGCCATTACACCTGAAGGGGTAATAGCTAACAAAAAGTATGCGACCAATGCACACAGCAGTTGCTCAAATTCAGCTGCTTGGTCCAGCACTAGAACAGTCCAATCTGCATTGAAGAAATATTTTTAGTGCTTTGTAATTTGGCACAAATTATTTATGACCCAGGATAGCTGGAAAATTATTTCCATAAGCAGCTTGCTTTTCTTCTTTCTTTTCATCAGTTTTCCTCTAAACGCTGTAGCTCACCATAACCCATATGTACACTCCTTTATGTGTCCTGCTAGTGATACTCAGTTCATTTTTGTTACTGCATGTAATCTGTGGCTATCTAAATCGCATGTATTTATCATTGCTAATTTTCAAGCATGTAAGGCTCAATCCTATTCACATTGGTAAAACTGTACTGGATTTCCAAAAAGAACAATACAAGTCACTCAAAAATAAGTATTGCCTAGCTTGCCTAAACCTCAAGCTGTTATACAGTGCTGTATGTCATTGTTTAAAGGAAGCTTTATAAAGAGTGTATTGTCTTCTCAATCTTTGAGAAACAAAAAAAAAACAGCATTTGTAACACTCATGCATAATTTTCCTACCTAGAAAACAGTCACACACTGAATAAAATCTCCAAACCCACAGACAAAATACTTCAAAAGCTCCTGATCTAACCAAAGAGTTTGCATTTAGAGTCCACATCTCCACTAACACCACAGTTGCATCTGGACTATTACGTTTAATAGCCCCCAGTGGACCTACCCCTTCCTGAACCCTTTAGTACCTTTGGCCTCCACAAGTGTTGCATGTATTCTCATACTTTTCTCTCACTGCAGTCCTAGGAGCCTGAATTAACTGTATTGGCAGAACCCTCCAGGAGGTTTGGATAGTGTGTTTGGAGGATTAAAACGGTCAATACCTCAGAGCAGGATAAAACGTTCCTCTAAAAATAGAAAAGAAAAAAAAACAAAAAGAAAGCACTACCACCGTTCCATGTTCCCCCTCCCCTTCCCCCAAAAAAAGGAATTTCTACCTTTACAATTTACATTAGTAAGGCTTTTTGATCACTTTAAATATAAATTGGAAAAAAAAAGTCTGTGAAAAAAATCCCTGCCCCTTCCCATCTCACTGATTCTACACTTTCCTTCAAACTAGTCACAGCAAACGCCAAAGACAACAAAGGACTGACCTTTAAGGCTGATCTCCATTAAATGTCTTCTGTGTTGTTTTTAAGTTTGACTAGATCTAGACAGCGTATCATATACAGCACCAAAGCTCAAGGAAAGGAAGATATTTCTACATTAAACACAGATAATGCCTATATTACTTATTAGGAGGCTTAAACTACATCCCTGATAGTAAAAGATAACTCAGTATTTCCAGGACTACGCATTGACAAAGTCCACAGAAGAGTGCAAAATGTAAGAAATGTTTATTTAAATCATAAAATGTAGCTCAGAAGAGAGACTGGCTATGTATGTAAGCCTTAGCTTTCATTAAATCCCACATTTCACCAAGGACAAAGAGAGGATGAAAGAGAGCAAGAGCAGGGTTGTGGGGTTGTTGAGGAAACATCCTTCCCAAACAAACACCAGGGAGTTACAATAACGTTGAGTTTCCAGCATGAAACTGATTCTAAGCTCTGTATTCATCAGCCTGAGAGCAGCTGAACAACACAAGGATTTTCTGTCAGGCCTGTTCAGATGCACAGATGCAGCCTGCACAAACTCAGCAGAGACACGCACAACAGAAACAGGCAGGTAACTGTAACCAAGACTTTTGTTAAGACACACATTCTGCAGGGTATAAAATATTTATCATCACCACGGGTTGTGTAACAGTTTGTCGTGCAGATGCTCACAAGCCTGCCTAATAAATTATTATAAGAGGAGGTTTACCAGCTTTACCTGATCTCAGAGTGATGACTGGAACACAAAACCCATAGGTACGGAGGAGACTCGGACTCCCTTCTCTTTGGGTGACTGTCCTTTGCCAAACTTCAGATACAAACAGCTGTTTGTGTACACCAGCATTACCAGAAGGGTGGTAAGAACTGAAAGGAATCTTAAGCTCATGGCTGTGAATGTTGCGATTGGAGGTGGCATTAAAGCAATTCAGCTGTCTGTCCTTCCTCCAGATCCTCACACTCACACGGTGTGTAATCTTATGCCCAGAGCAAAGCCAGGTATGCTGGGGAATACTTCAGGGCACCTACTCAAAAGCAGAAAGGCCAGATCTGATTGCAAAGACCCAGGAGTACTAAATCAACCAACAACCAGAGCTCCAGCCCAGACTCAAGTCTCCAGATGCTCTTCCTCTTTTCATTTCCTCTCTGAATTTCTCTCTAACATCTGTGTTTCCTTTTAAATACCATGCTACAATCCAAAAGCATTTGTAGAATATGTTAGTGTATACCAGGGTAGAGTGCTAGTAGATAAATACAGGGATTATGCATAAGTATATACAGAAAGTATGGCAGAGCAGAAGTCCAAAAGGCAACACCTCCTGCTCATGGTTCCTCCAGGCAGCATCTCCCAGCTCCTACACATGCTCACGTCTGGTGAAAGTTTGCCTTGGTTGTTGCTGTTGTCTGTTTTCCCACCTTCAGCTGTAAGGCAGCCTGGAGAGCAGCACATCTGCTGAGGAAACAAGACTTCCTGAAGTTTGCCATTCAGTTACACAGGGTTTTTCAAATCAAGTCTCCTCACCTTAAACCTCATTTTCAGACTCAGTGAGTTTTCGGTTGCACATTTACATAGTGCTGAGCCTTTGGAAGGCAGAATGAACTGGAAAGGCAACAATCAGGAACTGACTCAGCTACGTAACAGTTTAAAATCCCAAGCGGAGACCCAAGTTGTGGTGAAGCAGCACAAAAGCCTGCTGTTCCTGCCCATAGCGGTATCTGCTCCTACTCCCACCTCATTAATTGCTAGTTTTCCTGATTATAGGAACAGCTTTTTCTGCTGCTGCAATGTATGGCATCGTGCCATTTGCATATGCAAACTGACACACGAACAATGAACCAGTTGCACAGTTCCTTAGAGAGCAACAATGTAGAGGATTTACGACATGTATATGGCAACAGGCAGGGAGGGGAGTATGGGGAGATGGACATACAAAACAGCTCATGATGTTCCTTACATTGCTGTTCTGATAAATAATCTTTCAGGAAGTTTCTCAAAATAAAGTGTTTAGTACATTGGTGGATTAACAACACTGTGTTTGGGAAAAGAATAGAACTAGAGAGCTGTGTGACTTTAATTTGCCTCCAGACACATACCTCTTTATCGGATTTTCATATATGATCTCTGACTACATGATTGCACGCTGTTCTGCCAACAGAGCTCTGTGTTACTCAGCGTAGAGAAAACTGTTAATTTTAAGAACGGAAGCTTAGAATTTTGTTTTCTTCATGTTATTCCACATAGAATCCAGGACTTTATGTGTTACTTAAACTCTACTATCCAAAAGGAATCACTCATCTATCACTGCAGCAAAATGCTTCACTAATTTCTTGTTATTTTCCTTCTAGATTAGGTGGGAGACACCATTATTATTCCCATTTTACAGGCCGGGAGCTGAACTAGAGACAGATTATGGGGGAAAATTAAATAGTAATATGGGATTCGAGGAGCCTGATTTTTCAAAGACATAGCTGGACATTATGTAGGACTTCAGATATTTAAAGCACAGTTCTCGTCATGTCAACGCCACCTTTGAGTGTCTAGGGACTTACTTCACAAACATGAAAACAGGGATTGCCTTTAGAAGATTTGGATTAAATAATCTGACCAGGAAGATGTAGTAGCAAAGACAAGGATAAACTCCAGTCATGCAGAACCTCATTCAGCTCCCTTAATCATCAAAGAATGGTTGTATCACCTCTATGACAAATGAAGAAATCTTACTGAAGGCAAACCTCTCAAAAAATGATCCCTCACATGAACTGATCTGAATCACGGGGCTCACCACTGGGGCTGACATCCACTGCAAACACATCTGCCACTTGAGGTAAGAAAGCAACTGGCAGCAGGAATAGGCTGTTACATCTGCATGGGCAGCACTGGAAGGAACACAAGGCACAACTCACCAGGAAACTTCTCAGCTGTTTGGTGATTGCAAAGAAGGGTGACATTTAGGAACCCTGGAGCCCATCCTTGCTTTGAGCAGGAGCATTATTTAGCAAACATGGACTTAATAGTCTTTGTCCTTGAGCATGCCCCGTTTCTACCCTATTCTCCACAGTGTGTTTCAAGCCTACCAACAGCCCTTGGTCCCACCACAAGCTCCTCACCCTAAACTCTGACTTGACAGCACTGGTTCCCTGGGAAGTACCAGATAATGCCAAATTGTGCCTCTTTATTTTAAAACACAGTAAAATGACTCAAAAGGTACCAACCATTAGGCCTGACATCAGTAAAAAGCTGAGTAAAAGCAGAAGGCAGCTGCATTGGTACAGTACCACCAGATCTCTCCCATGTGTCTGACTTGGAATCACACAGCAAATGAAACTTACTTTATGAGAAGATAATAATACAGATTTAAAACCACCTTACTGAAGAATATTAAAATGTAAGATGTAGTTTAATGAGCAAATATCTGAAAGGGACTCTTTTGTGGTGAACCTTCTGGGAGTAGTTCTTAGTCTTTTTATCTATTCATCCATGGTCTACACAATGTTGTAAGACCTTGGTCAGGAGAGCTTTCACATGGCACTTAAAAGCAGGGGCTGCAGAAAGTACGGAAGGGAACATGTTACTCTTAAGCAATGCTAAATGGTCACAGCCCTCTGGGATGTTTCAGAATAGTCAGATGCAAATCAGAGATGCAGGTGATGCTGGAAGGACAGAAGACAACTTTGAAAATCATTTTCCCAGAGGGAAGCCAAAGAGTGCATTCAAATAAGCACCAGAACACAAGCTCATGGGATAAGCTGCAAATGGAAATATTGAGTGAAGGGAATTGATTTTGCCACAATACAAGTCACTCCTGAGACCACTACAGCGTGCAGTCCTGATGCCCACTTCTCCAAATCTCCCATCTTCCTTACAGACAGTTGTACAAAAGTGTTAAAATCCGGACAGCAAGTCGCAAAAGGGTGAGCCAAGGAACAACTGCATGGCTTGGTTGGGCTGGGAAGATAACATCCTTTCTGACCCTGGAGCTGGTTTTCAATGCAGCTCATTTACAGGCACTGGCCAGGCCCGTAAGTTCTGTAGCTTCCCATGAAAACAACTCATATTGTTTTCAACATTTACATTTCAACTTTTCCATTTCAACTTTCTGCCACTAAGTACAGGAGTCATTAAGGAAGGATTTGCCCATGCACACAGGTATAATGTTTTGGCCCTTTGATTTTAGGAAAAGATATGGATGTCACTTTTAACTTCGTTTCCTAAGGAAACCAAGAGGCACAGGCACCATGTGTCTCTGTATGTGTATGACCAAGTAATCACTCAAATCCCCTGGCCAGCTTTATCCAAATTTGACAGAAGAGTACAGATTCCTTTGAGGTACAGTGCTCCTACTCAGAGGAAAAGAAGTTCAGATAGAAAAAGGGGGCTTCGTAAGCACCCTGCACAAGGGAAAGTGGTAGTACGATCCCTCTAGATAATAGGTACTAAATGAGACACCACATGAATATCCTATTTGCAGCAAAGCTTCGCTCAGAGCTCAGAATCAGCCACAAAACCCGCATCTGTGGGAAGTGCTGGAAGGGATGAAGGCAGCTTAACAGAATTACTTGTTTCAGTTCTCCTCAGAAACAGCAGCACTTGGCCCCAGCAGCAGAGAAGTGCTGAGAGGCCAGAACTGGAGGGAGGTGAAGAAAGCCAACCTTCAGAGCTCTGCCTAGGGCAGGACAGGGCTGGCTGGGTCAAGGTATTGACGTCAAGTCAGAGGGTAGAGACCGTGGGGAGGGCACATCTTTCCCTGCACACTGAGCTACACTTCACCTGCAGGGATCTCTAGGCTGTACCTTCTCTGGTCACCATCCTGCCATCACAGGAACGTGCTGAGTTGAAAACAGACTCGTCTATCAAAAATACTTGGCAGATTCTTCTCCATTTGACTCATTTATTATCTAAAAACACAGTCACCTAGGTACAGGTGAAACCTCTATCAACTGAAATGTATCCTTCTGTTGTAAAACATAAGTGCTGGATACATGGAAACATCCCCTTTTGGGGGGAGAGTTGAGTAGGAGGACATATGCTCCATTTCACTGTACTGTTACAAACACTATTTTTCAGGTAATATTTAGTACACTTCACTAATGAATTAGCTTTGTGGTGAAGTATCTAAATAAATCAGGACATTTTATTTGACTAATAATCTGCAAACAACACTGGAACAAAATAAAAACAAAAGCAGGAAGTTAACTGTTATTATTTTTGTTGAAACTTTAACGAATACTACAATAAATTCTACTAAATTATTACCAGTGCTTCCTGAAAGCTCTGGAAACACCATTTTCCCAGTGACTCTCACTTTTCTTCCTTATTCCCATGGATAAACATTACACAAATGTCAGCAATCCTTATATTACATTGTTACTCCAAATTGATAGTGGTTTTCTCGTGTTAACTTTCATTTTCATTGACAGAAGGAAAAAAAAAAACCAACAGAAAAATCTGTTTTGTTCTGATGCCTTCAGACAAATATTAGGGGTGAAAGGCTTAAAAATCAAACTCCATCACATGTATAGAAATAGCAAATGCCTAAGCAGAATCAAATTCCTTATTTACCAGCTGTCCTTCACACAGATGACACACTGAGAAACAAAGGTTTCTAGTGTTAATTTATCAGTTCTAAGATCACAAAATAGTCTCTTCACAAAAACGTATCACTGGATCATCTATAAATAAAGGGTTTTGCTTAGTTATAGCATTTTTAACTGGTAAAGAGCTTTTATCTACAGGCAAAACCTTTTCTTTCTTAGCTGCGGGAAAATCATTATTAAATCTATGAACTTCAGCATTAGTATAATCTGACAGCATTTCTAAACCAGACCTATGTCACAGCAAGAACATATGCCTTTAAATATTTTAAGTGGAAAAATCCTCTAGGGGAATAAGTAGGACAAACATGTTTACGATTATTCAGCACCGTAGATTGCTGAATTGGTGATGTCAGCTCTACAAGGCATTTCTACAGGAGAAAAAAACCCAAGAAGATACCACTCGAATGGCCATATCTATGTCCCCACATTGACAGCAAATGCCTCATCCTGCTGACCCAGAACAGGTGAGAGGGATCTGCTCCTCCCAGCTGCATCTAAGAAAAATACAACAAAACTGAATATTGAATATGTTCAGTTTCCAAACTAATATATTTCATAGTACTATGTATTAGCAGAAAGTATTCTATTAACAATAATCATTTTATATTCAATTTTTTTTTGCTTCTATATTCAGTGCTTTTTAACATTTTGAAAAGGCAAAGTGAACATATTCCTCAGTTTCTGAGTGCTGGGTGTGTAGCAAATCCCCCTCCATCGTGTCCCTTTTGATGAAGATGGGAGCAAATGCTGTGTTACAGGATGACAGTTCTGTGTCCCTGACGTGAGACTCCTGACAGGCCTCACTGTCGCTCTGTGTCAGTGCCCAAGGAGATGCCTCTGAGTTCAGCACCAGTTCTGGCTACTGATGGGAGGGCACTGTGTGTTCTTGGCTCTGCGGTCTGTCTGCTCCTGCTGGCCCATGCTTACAGGCCCCCTCCTAGCACACATACAGTTGTACCACATTCTGCTACTCATCGTGAGGCCAAAGGATTTCCTGGGCCACCAAGCTCCTTGAGCAACTGACACTGCAAGTGGGAAAGTGATGCAAGCGGGTACCACTTCTCACGTGGCAACAAGGTAAAGCACCGACACAGCATCACACCACAGCACCTTTATATGGGTAAGTAATCAAAGCCAGGGCTTGATTTTCTACCACTGAATATCCCATCTTAGTTTTTTGTTAGGGAAGTTAACAGCATCTAATTATCCCGGCCCGCTAGTAATGACACTGTGCCCCCTGCAGTTTCCATGGGATACGGTCCCTCTCCTGCCTTCCCCTTCTGAGCTGCTGGGCACAAGACTTGCTCACCAAAATTGCTTTTTTTTCTGCCCAAAGAAAGCCTGGGTTGAAAATGCGCTAGCATAGCTAGCTAGGGCTGCATTCTGGCAGGGAGCACAACATAAGACCTTAGGCAAAGAGAAGCTCTGCATCTTACTGCTTTTCATTGCTGTGAAGGTGCTCAACAGAGAGTCACTATCAGTGCAAAAATGTATTTTCAGGGAAAGTGTCCTCTGTGCTCTGGAAGCTCACCCTCATCCTTCCTCCATTGCCAAGCAGGCGAGAGTCACCTGTGTGCTATCTCCATGTTGTCAGACCAACTCCAGACATCACAGACCTCGAGGATCCCTCCTGCTGTGCTGCTCTCCCATTAGGGTGGGATGCTGCTGCCAGGGGCAAAGCTCAAATGGAGGGCAAGGGCAGTTATATTCACACGGTGGGGCTTTCCACTCATCTTTGCTAATAAATAATAGCTGTAAATTCACAGGTGGTACACTACTGGCTGTGTCAGTATCATCCCAAATCTTTTTCATATACATGGTTATGCACAAGTTCACAGCAATCCCGTATTATTAATATTGCAAGCAATGTTATTAACACCATTGCACATAATGTACAAAGCAAGTAAAATACACATCTGATGATATAAAGCACTGAATATGAAAGAAAAAAGGCACTGAATATTCAGTGGTGTGTTCTGCTCTGCAGAATGACTGAGAACTAGTGATAGCACAAGCTTCACAGACTGTACCTATCCCTAAAGGACTAAGATTTAATCTAAAACTTCCCTTCTAAACAAACTATGGTTTCTGTAGCATACATAAAACACTTCTCTGGCTCAAGCTCAGGCACCGTGTTGACCCATTTACACAATCCTGCTTGTAGGTGGTAATTATCACATCTGTGTTTGCTTCTGAAATTGGAATTTAAAACACAATTTGGTTTACTGAAAACAAGGCCAGTATCTGGAGGCTCAGGGAAACAGCTTTCCGTAACGCTTAGGGCTCATCAAACCCACGCTAACCTTGGTTGAATTTAAGGAGGCAAAGGAATGCAATTCTTTCTCTTTTTTTTCTCCATGGGAAATACTGACTCTTATGGAATCAGGAGAAAATTCCCACTGACTTCAATAGGGCCAGAATAGCGTCACCTTTGCCAGCATATTTCCCTTCAGCAAGTAAAATGTTGGGTGGAGGGGAGTAACAGGCTATGCATTGAAAAATATTAGAGTGCAATATTATTTTCAGTTACACAGAACAGCCAAAGTGCTGGTGATTTCAAAGGACCTTCTAGCTTTTAAGCAGTTTAGCTGCTCAAGACAAACAACAAAGAGTACAACAGGAAGCATCCAGCTCTCCACTGCCATGTGGTTGCTTTCAAATGGGATCTGCTGTTGCCATGTTCCAGTGGGGCTCTCCAGCCCCTCTCACTGTGCCAGTAATTACTCGGCAGGGCTTTCTCCAGGCTTCCCACCTTGCTAGCTCTTTTCATGAGAAGTACTGAATCATCTGCACTACATCACTGTGAGGCAAGGTGGCATTATTCTCTTAGCTGTATATGCAAGACCTTGAAAGACAAAATTTAAAGCTGAAATATTAGCTAGCTCAAACAGACCTCACCAGGGAGCAACAAGGGCTGGATGCAACCTGGGGCTGGCAGGGCAGGGGCTACTACTACCTCCTATGGCATCACTGAGGCAAGGGCAGTAAGACCTCTTAGTGCCCTCAGGTTTGGAAGTGGAAACACCAGGAGATGGCTCTTGTGATACCTCCATGTTCTGTAGTACTTCACAGATACACAGCGTAGCTCTCAACAGCTTAAACAGGAGCTTTCCCCAGATCAGATCCCATTCAGCTCAGGTCTCAGTTGCTCTTTGAGGACCAGATACAAGAGCAGCCCAAAATGACCACCTCAGAAACATTTGTCATGGAGACAAGCCCAGGTGGCAGACGAGCTCTGCAAGCAGAGGCAATGCTGTGCCCCCAGCAGTGCTGATCTGATACCTGCAGGGAAAAGTTTCATCCTGTCGTTTCCTAAAAGCTGGGTGCTTGTTTTTAGGTACTTATTCTTTTGATGGTATTTTATTGTGTGAATTTCCTAGTGAGAGAGAAAAAGACTCCCACTGAGAACACTAAGCACCACGCAAAATAAACTTTTCATTGATAATAATTCAAGCTATCCTACACTCCATCACCTGGCATGGGACATGAGAAGCTGCAGGTGAGTCCTGTGTGACCTGTGTTCGTGAAGTTACAGCATAGGAATGTGCCTAGGGAAGAGAGGTGCACAATTTCCCAGTAGAATTCAGCATTATTAGCCTTGGGGAGGAAGGGGGAATGAAAAATAGCCATAACAATTCTTCAGTCTGCATCACTCATGGCCACACAAATAGCTCTGTAAGCACAGCGCAGCAGGCAGCACAAGGGCAGGCATGAATAAACTGAAGATAAGAGGGGAAGAATTCCTTGCACAGCCTTACCACTAAACGTGAGAGCACAGCCAGAGCCAGCGTCTCTGGAGATCCTTTCTGGCTGACACACAGTGTGCTCATGTGGTTCTTATTCTTAGTGTTGGGGCAAATTGCACTAATTTATATACCTGGGGGTTTTAAGTAGTTTTCTGAAAGCTTAATTCCATGTTTCCATACAAATTACTAATGCTTGCCCTTTCAGCTGTGAAGGCAGCTACTAGATTTAAGACTTCGCAAACTAGCACTAGCAGACTACATGCAACTAGACATGCTCTGACATTTGACATAAAGGCTGCTCAAGTATTTTGTATGAGAATCACCGCATGAAGTTTATATCTCACAGGGGACAGAGTCCCAGGCTCCCTCCATTCTGGAAGAAGATCCTCAGCGCAGTCTTTGAGATGCCTTCTTATTTGCTGTCTTGCTGGCCCAACAAAGCTGGTATTCTGTTCTGTATGCACCCTAGCTTTGTCTGAAAGGATGCACACCCTTTGGCAGGAGTAGTGCCCTCAGCTACCCCATCTTGGGGAGAAGACAAGGCTTATCTCATGAGCCTATAGGAGGACCTAGAGCCTGGGTGCTGGTTCCTTGGCAGGGGCTCCAGGCCGCAGGGAGTAGCTCTGCTCACTTCTTAGGGTCATATTGAGGAAAGAGGCAACAACTACATCACTTCCACTCACATCTCTGAGCTGTGCTCTCTGCTAGCCTCCCACATGGCACACCTGCACAGTGCCAGCCAGTCAAGGGACGTATGTGGGAGATCAGCTCATTCCCTCACCCCCAAAATATGATGGGAACAGACCCGAGTTCGGGCATCACCTGAAGACATCAGCCCCAGCACCGGAGCCAGAAGCTGGCCCCGTTCCAAGCCCCAGCTGAGGCGCTGGCACTTCCCCGGCCTGTCCCGCCTGGCTTGAACACCCCAGCCCGGGGTTCGTGGGGCCCGAGGACAGCCGTGGCATCCCTAAGGCCCTGAACAAAGGCCCGAGCAGCCCCGGCAAACCCCCGGCATTCCTGCCCCGACGGGCGGCCCGGCTGGGCCCGGGAGGGCACAGCGCTCGCCCGGGGATGTGCTTCTCCGAGGAGGGGTTGTCAGCGGCCGCGGGGGTCGGGGGGCCGGTGCAAAGAGTGCACCGAAGCTGTGTGAGAGCCTCCGCCGCTGGCCGCTGCTCTGCCCCGCGGGGCGGCGTGCTTCGGTCCGGTTCCCCGGCAGAGCCGGAGTCCCCGGGCTCGCCAGCCCCGCACGGACCCCTGCGGAGCATCTCTGTTCAAGCAGAGCCTTTCCCGGGAGCCGGGACGTGGGGGCCGGGCTTCTCCCGGCGGTGGGGTTTCCCGAGCAGCCCGGCACAGCATATGGTTTACATGTTGCACTGCTGCATACAAGGACTAACATTCAGCCCAGAGAGTCACTTGACATAAAAAAAGCCCTAATTACAATAATTTAGAGGTGCCTGAGTGACAGCAGGCTCAATTTTTGGTTGAATTTGCAATTAAGGGAAGATAATTATGCCTCGCACTAGCGCAGAGTATTAATATTTATGGTACGAGCCAGAGGCTCCTTCGGCTGGGAGGATGCGGCAGAGCAAAGGTTGAAGCCCCACGGTATTTGGGAAGGGAAAGTTTGGAGCCCCACAGAGCAGGAAGACCGCGGCTGCTTCCATAGCGCTGATGGAATCCAGACCCCGCTAGAGCAGGCAAAGATTTATACATATCCTTTTATATATATTTATATCGCCTGAGATACAGATACTTCCTCTGTAAACCTTTTACCATTCAGCAGGCACCTCCTTCACCTACTTCGTTTTGACTCCCGACTATCGATCCCGGGGGTTTTCCATGCCTCATTAACAGATTGGTAACTAAATGAGGAGAATTAATTTTTAAACCCCTTTAATTTACTTTATTAATTACACACGCGCGCCCTTGACTACCGGGGTGTCCTGCTTCCTCGGCAGGCAGTGTTTCGGGGAAGCAGTCACGGCAGGGTGGGACGCGGATTAAATGGGGGGAGGAAGCTGGTTTAACACCTCCCGGACGCGTTTTGGCGCTGGCCACCTCCCCCGTCCACTCGCCCCGCTGGGGCATCACCTGCCAGCGCCTCTGACGGACAATTTACCGTTCTTTCAGGGCCGGTGCAGGGCTCGGCACAACAAAGGCGGGACACGGGGGCTGGGGGAGCTCCTCCGGCAATTGCGGCCACTCGGTTTGGGAGAGAGGAGAGGGAAGAGGCTTCAACAATTAGCGCGTACACCGAGAATCTTTCCCTCCCCTTCCGCCAGCGATGCCCCTGCAAGCCGCGGGAAAGCTTCCTCCGGGGCCGGCCGCCGGTGCCCGGGAGCCGCCGCCCGGCGTGGAGCGGAGCGGTGAGGCGGCGGCAGAGCGGCGGCCCCGGGGGCGGCGGCGCGCCGGTCCCATGGCAACCGGGAAGCCGGTCCCCGCGCCGCCGCCGCCCCCGGTGTGCAGGGGCCGGACGGGAGCGCAGCGCCTGCGGCGGGAGCATCCTCAGCCCTCCGGAGCGGTGCCGCGCGGGGAGCCTCCCGCCTGGGGCTGCGGCTCCCGGTGTTGGTAACGTGGCTCTGGCACCGCGGTGGTCCCGCGTTCCGAGCCGTAGCCAGGAGCTCCGGGATAATGTGCCTTGTCCTGCAGGCACATCCCCTGCCCGGCGGCACACACAGCCCAAGGGCTGGAGCTAAGTTTGTGCAAGGCACAAACACGCGATGCAGGTACGCAAATGGTTCAATACGCAAATGCTCTCCTGCATTGCCAGATGTCAGAATCAGGCTGCCGCAGGGAAAGGCTCGTGCTCCTTTCCCTAAGGCAATGTCTCCGATTAAAGTAGAATATTGGGAATCAGCAGCCAGAATTTGTTTGGTTTTCTCCCTCTGAGGACTTCCCCTTACTCGCAGTGAAGCTTTCGAATAGCTACCTCCTCAACCTTCAGGTCACATGCCAGTAAATTACAGAAAACCATCTTTATTTATTCACTTTTATCCTTTAAAAAAATCTTGGAAAATCCTGACTGGTTTTGTAACCATGTTGAAATACTGTCTGCGCTTTATTTGCATGAACTAGAAATAAGGCAGGCAGTGTAGAGAGAAGTACAGCTTCAGAAGTACATCACAGTGAAAGCCAGAAGTATATTATACCAGTCACCACTGGCTTTGTACAGCTTGTATCCTTTTGTATGCCTTGTCATTTACTGAAGAAGCTGCTCTTTTCAACGAAGGGGGAGAGAAAAGAAAATAAGAAAAAGAGAGAAGCAGATCAGCTTGGGGGTTTTGGAAGATGGGTGTATATACTTGTATGGATTTGTACACACACACAAGACCATGCAAATATACTGTGTTGCTGGAAGAGCTGGCTGTACCATTCAAACAGTTTATGCCAATAGGATGATTTATTAATGGAGTTTGCATGACATTTTCCTGCACTGTCTGCAGAAAGGCACCACAACATCATTGTAAACTCATCAGCGCTGCATGGATGAAAACAAGAAGATGCTGCAACTGCAGCTTGATGGAAGAGAGGAACGTAGGTGGAGAGGCTTAAAGTATCTTCCAGTGAGAGCAAATCCTGCCCCCCGGATTTCCAGATGGTGAAACACTCCGACCCAAAGGACTAACAAGAGACTTCTGCAGCTGTTAAGCCTAATGCTGGGAATCTGTGGGATTTAAATGATTCACTCACTTTGTACCTGTCTTTCTACACAGAATTTAGGGTGAATTTTATCCATGGCTAATCCCATTGACTTCAAAGGGAATGCATGCATGAGCGAAGTGGTTGATGTTTATTTAAGTGAGATCTTAAATATGTTTTTAAAAAGGAAACAGCTTTGCCATTTCTAAGGTTAATGCTGCTTTGATTCTATGTCCTACAAAGTTCAAATTTTAATTGCTTTGTAATAGGAGTAATCATCTCTCTACAAGTCCTCATTTTTTTTGGAGAACAGTCAAGCAGAAAGAATCCATATTGTTCAGAATCCACTCAAAAGTGAAATATAGTAAAATCTAGTCTGGGCTCAATCAGAGAGACTCATGGACAAAATGTTTGTTTTGTTTTTTAAAAGCACAACTTAAATATGGATAAACCAGTATAGTCAGATTTTAATCAGTGCAATAGTGTTTGAAATTGTGGAAAGAGAAGATGTATAAACCTGTTCTTGTCTGGGTTTCCTTTTCACTGTTAATTTCAAGGAAATCCCTAATTGTAATCTCATCCTCTACTTACCAAAATGCTTCTCAAGACAGTTTCTTCTACAATAAAGGAGATACCCATTCCCAGTAGCTGGATTGAGTCAAGTCTTTTCTCTTCTGGTAAGTTCAATGTTTCCTGTTTTTCCAAGGTGCTCACATGCTAGCTGATGTGTTTATTATTGGTGTTTAGTTGCAGTGTCATTCTCGTCACCCCCAGTCAGCACCTTTTTCCAAAATAACTGTGAATGCCAAAAAGTCAGATCTGTCGCCTTGTTCAAACCAAATAGCAACCGACTCTGTGACCAAGAGGGCTGTTCACCAAGTAAAAGAGCCTCCAGGTTTGCCCATAGGTAAAAAGACTGTGTAGGAATGTAACATCCTTTAGAATAGTGTCCTGGAAACTGACCATTCCTTAGTGCAAGAAACAAAAAAAAACCTGTGCCATTACTTTAAAATGCAAGTGAAGAGCACAAAACTATAGGTAAAAAAAAAAAAAAAAACAAAACTGAAGCTAGACCTTTCCCTCCAGAGAGGAACATCTTTCACCATCTTAGGGATTACCATTTTTTTAAGGCAAGTGGGCAAGAAGATAAATCAAGCTGCAGAGTTTATCTGATGAATGCTGTCTTCATATGAGGACCTGTTTGGTCTTTATCTCTTAAGCAGAGAGTGACTTCAATTGCAGTTAATATAAAGATTTATTAACTTGAGAAGTAAATACTGACCAAGGTGAAGCCAAGGTCAATGTTTACCTAGATGACTAATAAATCTTTGCATTAACCTAAATATGGAAGCTGGTGGGTCAAATTTTGCTCTCAAATCACTATCTACCCTAAATTAGCCCCAGTAAGATCAAGGTACTTGCAAACAAGCGTGTTCAGTGCACAGACTGTTGTAGAATACATTCGGTGTGAATTTATCAGAAGTAGAGGAATTGTGCTTGTTTCCAACAGTTATTTCTTCACAGATAAAAACATAAAGAGTAAATAACAGCAGATGGCTAGAACTGTTTTTTGCTTGAAGGTAAACGCTGATTGAAGTGAATATAGGTGCAGGTGAGAGTTTTGCTTTACATTCTGATTGCTAAATATTCTCAATTATCATGGAGATAAAAGGATACTGATTTGATGAGATCAATTTCAAGAAATCACAGCTTTTTACCCTTTTATTTATAGCAGTACTACTGCCGGCCCCTTCTTCAGAACACGAGAGGTGCCTGTTCTGGCTGAAACAGCTAAAATACTCATCAAATCTGTTGGCCTGCCTTTCTACAGCGCTCCTGAAATAATTTCAGTGTTGCAGAGGTTGCATGCTTTTGACTTTATACTATTTAATTTCTAATCCACACAGCTATGCTGTTTTATTGGCTCTCATAGATTTAACGTTTAGCTCATTTCATAGGCTTTACTGGGCCTTTAACTTATAAAAATGCCAAGAAATTACCAGTCCTTTGGACCTACCTCAAATATTCTGTTATAGCCTCCTCTCCACGTGCCTTGGAAGAATATCACCTTTATAAACCCCTCAGGATGCTTCATGAGTTTTGACAGAATTAGTATAAGTGCTTTTTTCTTTTGTTATCTCTCTAATAGATTTTTTCCCTGGGTTCTCTTTCTCAGTTGTCTGGTTGAAATGCCACTTTCTCTATTCTCAGGAACAAAGAAATGGCTCCTGTTTAAATTAATCAAATACTCTGGTCTCTTTCTGATAGAAAAAAATAGTGGCCAATTTACCTCTAGCACTATTAAGTCCCCAACAGTTTTCCTGTGTTTGATTTCTGTATGTGCTTTCAGTACAGCCTTTTTCCCCCTACCCATTTCCCTTTGTCTCCCTCTCTTTAAGACTAACACAAAAGAATATCTTAACCATAACATATATTTCTATGGCAAAATTTAGTAGTTTCATTAATTTATTTATTGACACTTACTTGCAATTGAATTAATTCTGCCTTCTGCACACACAAGGTTTCAGTAAATGCAAGTATTGCTGCTCTGAGTACCAAATCTTTCTATCTTTGCTTTGCTTATCCTTTGTGCAGCAGAAACCCTGTTGGCTGTAATGGAGAAGCAAAGTATTACTGACTTTAACAGCCTTGCCTGTGTGAGAAATGAGTCTCGAGTTTTGTCTGTTAGTAAATGCATTCTGGATCATATTTCACAATCAGACTTTCCTACGCTCACTGCTAACGTTAGGTTTCTAGGTTCAATTTTTTAGTTGCACTTCCCATTCATCACACAGAATAACTGATCCTAGAAAATGAATCTGTGCTGGATGAAACAATAAAACGAGCATCCAGTCTCTGCTGCTCACTTTTCTTGTGCAACTGGACCCCTTGAAATCAATAGAATCATTCAGGGGCGTCAGACATGCAAGAGCTAACTCAAAACAGGTACTCCATGCTGACCAGGAACAAAATGCTTCTGTCCTCTCTGCCTCTATGAAATATAGGCACCTCAGGTTGTATCAAAATTAAGAAAGGAAGCTAATTTTTAAAGGAATTGTGTGGAAAACTCTGTTTAAACACTGATAGCTGGCTTTTGCATGCAAAGAGCACGGGTTGGCAGATAAGCAAAAATGCTATGGTCAGGAAATGTTAAGTGACTTTTTTAAGGAACTGTACAACTGTATGCAATGCACAGTTAAAGCTTTTCTAACTTGTTTGGAATAGCAAAGGCAGCCTCTAAATTGCTCCTTTTTTAATGGCGAGTGTTAAGGCAGAAGGCTGGGAACGCCTTAGAATGATACTACAAAACGGTTCTGCTGTTGGATTAGTTTGTTTTCAATCTTTTTGCATTCCTTTTGTATCTAGTGTTTTCAAATGTGCTTCAGAAGGACAAAATATTGTCCAGTTTTTGTGAGACCATCACTGATAGAGTAATTTCCAACCAAAAGTGGAGAAATATTCACGGAAAGGGAATCTGGAATTTACTGCGGCACAAGGTGGAAACTCAGGTTTCCAGGGCTGTGTTTCAGGGAAAGAAAGATTCCTTGAGGTCCAGTCAAAATACCTCAGATGTCTACATGCTCATCAAACTTCTTCTGAAGAAACCGTACACTAAGATTTACTTGCTTATGCATTTTAAAATAACAAATATATTTGATCTCTCAATGTGTATTCACAGTTCAGATTCAAATCGGAAAGGGATTAATTTTGTTCATATAATCAATGGAATTTATATTATATATACTTACAGGATTGATGTAATACACGTTGTACAATGCACCACATTTCTGTAGCATTGAAATCCTGGTGAGACTGATGGTGTTTCATCACTTTAGACCTGAGTTTGCAGTTGTTTTTAGATAGGAGGTTTTTTAAGCGTGGACTGCTCCCATCAGTAAAGCTCTATACATTGTTTAGGCTGCTGTAGTTTTACCGTATTAATCACGCTGATCTAAACATTTACAAATTGCCTTCTAATTTCTACTATATCATGATAATTAGAATCCTTACAAATACTACTGCGAAGTCAAAAGCCTGGCTAAAGCATCAATTAAAACCTTAAGTTATGTTACTGCCAATAAGTGGTCATTAAGGTCATGTGAGGGCAACCAGTGTTTTTGTAGAATCAGAGTCTTAGAGGTTGGTCTCTAAAGCAGATGTTTTTCATTTTTATTTATTTATTTTTAAAGAACTTATGAAATGCTGAGGCAATTGTGAGGATAGTGAAGATTTTTTTATATCAACAGTGCGTTATGAATGCAGAGTTAAGCTTTTAATCACTAAACTTTATTATTGATGATGGAGGAATAATCCCTGATCTGTGGAGGGAAATACTGCAATAATATTGATGGTTTAGGAGAATGCTCACTACATTTTAATGGAGAAAAGAGGAATTAATGTGGTAATTTTCCTACAACATAAGGAAGGCATTTTCTGCAAATATAACAAAGGAGCAGAATACAATTCCTTTAGACATAACAATTCTTCCTACATTCGGGGGGGGGGGGGGGATATACTACTAATTTTCAATAGGTGCTATGAAAAGAGAGTTTTAAAGTCTGTTTGATGTGGCTTTTTTCCTTTATTCTGTCACACATAGTAAAAACAGAGGTAACTCTGATGAGCTTCAGTTTTTCTGCATGACCTGCAAAGTGTAATATTTGCTCAAAAGTAAGTATTACTGCTAAAATACAGCCCCACTTCCAAATGGAAATAGTTAATTAAACAAACCTCAGAGTAGGTGAAAACTGTTAATTTCACTTGCCTCCTTATTCCCATATCACATTGCCACCCTAATTAATTTAATCTTCACTGAAAATGAAGTATAAACTCTTGTTTGGGAAGTAATAATCACAGCATGTAACAGGCTGAAATACTGTTCTTAGTCAACACCAGCTGTTTGGCTTGAGGTAGTTTGTGGTGTTGAAAAAGCATTTAAATTATACAGCAGCAGTGGACTTTTAATGGAATATCTGTTTCCACTCAGTATAAACTTCTCTGTTGAACCTCAGCTTGAAACAGAGAAAAAGACAGACCCTCTCTTCTTTTTTGGTCAAATTTCAGCATGAAGTAGATGAAAGTATCAGGGTTTAGTTATAAAGCCCAAATAACGTAAGGAAAAAATAATAACCTTCCTGCACATGCAATAAATTAGATTCAGAACACAATTACTTTTGTAAGGTAAACAAACCACAGAATAAATAGAAGTTAGTGGTAGGTTTATGTCCAACAAAGTGACTGGGCAATTTAGCATGCCTTGTGATATCCTCAGTGTACAGCACAGAATGTTTCCTTTCTCCAAAACTATTTTCATCTCAAGAACTACGAAGTTAATGGAATGGAAAATTCGGGCAACCTCATGCTCCTGATTTATGCACGACAGGAGAAACAGTTCCCATAGATTTCTATGATAAAAAACTTTCCTTTTATTGCAATCAAGTTCTCAGCAGTTTGTTTGCTTTCTGGGGCAACGGATGTTACCCGTCACATTAGACAGGACACGACTGCTTCTGAGCTACTACAGAGTTCTGCTGGTGTAGGTATGTAGGTCATGGTGACTAATCCCCTAATATAGATGCACTTTTACCAGCCTAATTTTGCCTTTATTTTTTTACCAGTATTGCCCATAGACAGCAATCCCATAGCTGTGCAGTGCACATTCACAGCTGTAGCACTTTGCTGGTACATTATACCACTCTCCCTATTTTGGTAGCTTCTTCCTGGTGTAAGCACAACAAAAATATCTACTATAGCACTGCCAATGTAAGCGCAAGCAGCTCAAGCATGTGTAAGTCAAGCGTTGTACAGAGCTATTTGTACATGCAAACCCTGACCTGCAGTGTGCTATTTGCAGCCCTCCACCAGATATCTACATTTGACCCTTCAATGTCAACAGAAATGTCTGACTACCAGAACCTAGTTGTCATCTCCTTTCATTATCACAGGATTTTCTTGGGCCTTTTTCTATTCTTCATATTCACAGTGCTAAGCTTCCATATTAATTAAATGTCAACATTCACTAGTCTGAGACTATGTTATCCAATAAATATCCGCCTGAAGCCAACTACATGAAGGGTGAAACTTGCATGATTTTTAATACAAATTATTTGTTCACAATGTTTGATCAAATTAATCAGTAGCAGAATAAATGGGAGCTGTAACCACAGCTGAAAAGGATCTGAAAAAAAGAAATATTAATGCTGCCATTGTACCTCATCTCTTCACTTTGCTCTGATAGCTTTCACTCTGGGGTCTTAACCCTTCTGGGGGCCAGAGCTGGGCTGCTTGTCTGTGTACACAACAAAACAGTTAAAGACAGTAGGAAGCTTCACACAAATAAAGTCTAATTTGGATGTGCTGGAGTTTTCTTTTCCTCTTCCAGGTGTCTCATTTCCAGTTCACTTCGTTTTTATCAATAGAAAGTAGAAAAAATTGAATCCTGATGGTAAATCTAACAGTACATCACCCTTTTCTCTCACTCGGTTTGACAATCTTAGCCACTGGCTGTAAGCAATGAAGCTCCAATGGGCAGATATTATTATCCTCATTCCCGAGATGAGGACGCTGAGTCATGGGAGGTGCCGGGGGGTGCTGCCCGACCGCCCAGGACCGTGCAGAGAGGCCTAGTGTCAGGGAAGCTCGGTGCTCAGGCTGGCTGCAATCTGCAGAGATAAAAGCACCTTTTGGCACGACACAAATAGCGCTTGCTCAACACAGAGCCGCTGGGACCCCAGGGCCCATCTCTCCCCACAGCCGGGAGGCAGCAGCACTTCCGTGCTGCGCGGTGGGTTGGATGCTGCACCGTGCCCGATCGGTTTCCCGCAGCTGGGAATTAATGGCTCAGGGCTGGCTTCGGCACAGGAGAAATGATATTTTCCCCAGCAGTGCTGCAGA
This sequence comes from Neopsephotus bourkii, assembly GCF_033783945.1. Lineage (NCBI taxonomy): Eukaryota > Metazoa > Chordata > Aves > Psittaciformes > Psittacidae > Neopsephotus > Neopsephotus bourkii. The sequence continues at coordinate 13,763,448 of NW_026900570.1, forward strand.
TGGAGCTCCAAGCAACTGTCAAAAGCGCGGGGACTTCCACCTCCTCCTAACTGGAGGCAGCTTTAAGCGGTGACCTGCAAGCAGAGGGCTCTGTAGCGTTTTCCCCAACCTCTGTGCAATCCAGCCACACGTTTCCATCTCAGCAGCCACCTACGTTGTCACAGGGATGGTGAGCCGAGGGTGTGTTGCTGTGACTGAGGGCTTATACCTCCTCCTCAGGCCCTTTGGGATTCCTCACCCTCCACGTGCTAGATGCCTTCATTTCAATGGGATTTGCTGGGATTTCTGGAAGAAGTGGCCCCAGCCAGTGGCTGCTGCCCCAGCAGCCCCTCAAAGCAAGAGGTGAACAGCTTCTGCCATGTGTGGGACCCTGCAGCATTCACATCCCTGACCCTAGTCTGCATCCAAAGTGGGAGAAACTCATTCAGTTGCTTGTCGCTGGCTTTTCTTCAGGGGCATTAGGAAAGGATGACATAACCCCTAGGAAGAACTGTGTGTATGAGTTCAGTGCTGTCCATGAATCCGGCTGATGCTCCCCTTGCTCCTCTGACCCATCACCATCATGCCGCACAATGGACTGCTACCGTTCTCTCAACTGCAGCAGGATTGAAGGTGGGAGCATGGTAGGATCTCACAAACAATGGTTCAAAAGCTGTCGGAAAGGACCTGGGACTTCAAAACAAGCTGCTGCCACTGCCAGCGTGCTCTGCAGCGGTTTAATCACAATTCCACGATATCTGTATCACAAAACCTGGCAATTTTAATGACAAAGTACTGCAATGCCACAAAGTATTTTTAGAACTAATAAAACCTCTGCAGAACATCTCTCTGGAATGTATTAAGATCCAATTTCTGCATTCATTAGTAATATCAAATAGCATGTGGTGGATGGTTATTTGGAAAAAATGCGTTCAATGTAAATTGATTTTGTATTATCAGGAATAATGTGGAGAGAGGCTTTTCCAGCATCTTCAAGCTTCAGCCATTCCAACGCCTGCTGCAGTTTATGCCCTAATCTTGTGAGATTTACATACCATTTTAATTTTCAGTCGTGCCTGCATTTGCTAGCTGAGGGATTCTTATTATACTTTACGTTAACTCCAAATTCACACCATAACAACAGTAAAAAAATCGAGTACTGATAAATGCAAGAGGCCAAACATGACTCAATTAAAATGATACGTATCACTATTTATCACCTCTGTCTGTCCATCTAACATTCCAGTGGCAGGGCCTCTCTCAGAAGCAGCAGCATCTATGAGTAGAGCCAGCTCTCATCCCTCCACTCCTCTTTCCTCCTGCCACCTTTCTGAGGGATGAGGAGCCTTGAAAGGCAGGGCTGGAAGGAATCCAGGGCCAAAGAGGAGCTGGGTTGTCACTGACCCCTGTGCCAGCGTGTGCTGGGCTGCCCTTCCCATTTCCTTTCCCAGCTCAGTGGGAAACATCCACTCCTGCTGGCCACTGAACCAAGAGCTCAGCATGTCCGGCTGCCTGCCACAGCATTGAGCAGAGCTCAGCTGGCTGACAAAGCTTAAGCTTCACATTATTATTAACAGTTAATCCACATAAAAATAAGGCAGGACCAATGACAACAAAAGAAGGCCAAAAATAACCACTCTCCACAAAGTAAACCCCCCAGGTGAGCAAACCAAAGAGGGCAGGACCCCCACAGAACTTGCCACCAGCCAGCCATAGGGTTAATAGGAGACCCATCAGGGACAGACAGTGACAAAGGACACTGGAGGCTGAGGCCGGAGGGCTGGCCCTGGCTGTCACCTCCCCAGTCCCTGCCATGTTCATGGTGCAGCAAGTGAGCTGACATGCAGAAATGGGATGAGATTCAGGGTAAGGGTCCCACAGGGCAAGCTGGAAAGCAGGGCACGGAGCTGGGGGTCCTTCCTCTTGAAAGAGGTCAACAGACTGACCATCCCCAATCTGATCACTGTGAAGCCTCACCCAGCCCTGGCTGTCACGAAGACGAGGGTTAATGCAGAACACTTGAATCAGTCTCTCCCCTTTTCTGCACTTTGTGCAATTACTGGCATTTGCTCAAGGTGGGAACAAACCACTGCTGGAGGCAGCCAACAGCAGCCCTGTGCACACATGGATGGTGGGAGCTCCTCCGCAAAGGAAAGCCCTTGCACAGTGATGGAGAGCAGGGCTGGTGCATCTTTGTGTGACAGAGCAAAAATGGAGCCCCACACACTGCAGATGTGCTCAACTGGGATTTTTAAGGTCATGAGGCTGGAATTGCAATGCCTGTCCATAAAATTATGAAGCTTTAGAAGAATGATCTTACCACTCTCCTGCCCTCATTTTCCAGATAAGTTCTATATGCATCAGTGTCACCCAGAGCCCACAGCCCAGGCACAGCAGCCACCAGAAACCGCAGCTTGGTCCAAAGAAGAGCAAGGAAAACCATGCGACATTTACAATAAGCATACACATCTGATCTGGCTGCGCTAGCTCCTGGCAAAAGGCTCCAGGCCAGTGCCTGTGGGCTCCATTTCATTTGAATAAAAACACTTCAGGTAGCCATGGAGGAAAAGAAACAACTTGCAGGAAGCACTTGCTAGTTTCACATGAGTAATCACTCATCTGAAACTGGTTACAAACAATGGCCCTGCAGCCAAGCACATCAAACTTCAGCTTGGCTAATTTGTGACTGGTTATCTCTTTGTGAACAGTATGTTGAATTAAATCTGGGGGAAAGTGGGTAATTAATTAATCAGTCAATGACATCACCTTAGAGACAAAGTTCAGCATCTTTTTTAGCTTGGGCCTGTCGTTTGTTGCAAATGATCAAACACCTAAAGAAAGAACATCTATGCTGAAAAATGTACTGAGCCAGGCAGGCACAGAAGCGTTTGCAGCAGAGCTGGGCTTGGCTGCTTCCCTGCGTGACTGCTGTACCACTGCTTTCCTCCACTGAGACAGCAACACGAGATGACACATCAGGCAGGTTCACAGTGAAAGGAATCATGTTTTCCTCCCCATCCTTGTCGCTGGAACTGCTGGGAGACGCATTTCCGATTTCCTTCTTCAGTAGCAGCTCTGGCCATCATGTAGTTTATCTGACCTTTGGCTACACCGCACCGTGAAATCAGACACCGCTAAGAGGGGGGCCAGAACAAAGCCTGGAGAGATTAATAAGAGCATTATTTGCGATGTGGCACAGGGCCATGAGTCACCATGCAGGCAGGCTGCTGCACCTTCTGGCAACAGGAACAGCCCAAGTTCTGCACCAAGATTTTGTGGTTTTAGAATTAAATATATATATTTACATATATGTGTATATAATCTTCACTTCTGTTCTTCTTTTACACAAAATCCTGCTCAAATGAATGAATGGGAGAAAGGAAAAAACCCACTCGAGTGGAAGTAAAATATAAACATAAAGTTAATGTGTGACTTTTACTCAAAAGATTATTCCTTGCATGATTGTTTGGGGCTTTGGGGGATTAACCAATAAAGAAAAAAATCCTGCTTGTTCCGCCTGATGTTGATGTTGGTGTGGGACTTTGATCAGCACAAAGATTTGCTCACATTCCCCTCTAATGCCTTCCACCTTCACAGCTGCAGCAGCGTGCTAGGGTACAAATGCAGTGCTGTGTGGCAAATACATCTTCATCTTTGGATGGCACCATGTGCAAATACCTTGACTTGGAAAACACTAAATTCTGTGCAGGTCAGGTTCAAAGAGCTTGAGGATAAGGAAATATATGTAATTATGTGCCTATACCAAGCCCAGACAATAAGAAGAGGAATTAGATTTCTTATCTTTGACTGCATTTGGCTATAAGGTTAAAGATCAGCAACATCTTGACTAGGAAACAAGAACAGTATGGACCAAGTGATTCAGAATGAATCAAGATGATGTGAATCACAGCAAAACAAACGTGAACAGAGTTGTGCTCAGTGTTAGGGAGCTCCCTGACTGTACCAAGGTCCAAGCCGAGACCAGAGGATTCTATGGGTGAAGAGCAGAGGGGACAGTCTTGCTGGAAACAGGGCTCACAGCATGCCCAATGGGGAGAAGCCCATCCATGGGGCTTTCAACAAACAAAGGGCAGAAGTGTCATTCTTACCAGCCCTGATACTTACTGAGGATTTCAACCATCCAGCCCTCTGCTGGAAGGGCAATGCAGCACGGAGCAGGCAATCCAGGAGCTTCTTACACTGCACCTAGTGATAATTTCATCATGTGAATGCTGGGGGGGGCAACTAGGTGTTATGCTCTACATATTTATACAAGGAACACAGATTCAGCATAGAATCATAGAATCACAGAACAGTTTGGGTTGGAAAGGACCTTAAGATCATCCAGTTCCAACCCCCTGCCACGGGCAAGGACACTTCCCACTAAACCATGCTACCCAGGGCCCTGTTCAACCTGGCCTTGAACACTGCCAGGGATGAAGCATCCACAACATCCCTGGGCAATCTATCTCTTAAAGCTTTCATAAAGCTCGATCAGGATCAGTTGAAAGCAAGAAACAAGCCACAGTTATGCACAGAGCATGTATATGAGCTAAATAACAGTTGTTAATTATTGAAATAAATTGCTGGTGACTGGTAAGTGAATGAGATTAAATTGTGCTTTTGTCCCAAAAGCTAGGGTTTTCTGCAGCTATTAGGCTTGAAACATGACTTATCCCTGGGTTGGCAAGGCGGGAGGTCAGCTACACGATCACGCTGGGTCTTTCCGGCCTTAAATTCTGCGGCTCTGTGGAAATTATGTGTCAGAAGGTTTTTCTCATCGTAGCCAGACTGAGAGCTTGAAATCCACATGGTTACTGACAACTCCCAACTGTCAGTAAAGCTGTTTCACAGAAAGTGTTACATGACTGATGTCTCTACAACTGCACTTTTCCAAACAGATGGGGGGGGAAAAAAGGCACTGGTCTCAAATCAAATTAGTCTTGATGGATTACGCAAAAGAAATTTAACACATGCTCCACATTTTGAGAAACTTCTAAATATAACATCTCCATTGAAAACAAAGTGTATGACAGTGCTAAAAATATGTAAATACCCAGCTACAAAACTATCTTTACATCACAGAATAAGGATCCCTATTAGGGGCTGGGAAAATGATGTTATCCTGATGTGGGAGACCCATGTCAGGGCTGCCACACCTTGTTTAACCTTAGAGATAAGCTCATTTTTAAAGCTCACTGTTTGACTTCTAGAGGTTTGTCTCTACAGAGCACAGGGCAAAGATAAAAATGTTCTCATTGTAACTTATGTCATCATTGCCTTTAGAAATACTAAATCTGTGACACTGTGGACAAAAATTAAAACAACCCAAAAGGGAAAACGTGATGTTTAAATTCTGTCACAGCTGGAAACAAACGGTAATAAAGAATTAACTGTCGAGTCTTGGTCTACACATGGGTTTTTTTCCATTGTAATTAAGCAGAGTATAATTTCATTTTATTGAAGTGGTTACACTGGTGAAACATTCACTGCATATGCAATTTTACTCATACAAAGGTATGATGCATTAGTATATGTTATGTTATCACCATTTCAGGAAGGAGATACAGAATCATAGAATAGTTAGGGTTGGAAAGGACCTTAAGATCATCAAGTTCCAACCCCCCTGCCATGGGCAGGGACACCTCACACTAAACCATATCACACAAAGCCTCGTCCAACCTGGCCTTGAACACTGCCAGGGATGGAGCATTCACAACCTCCCTGGGCAACCTATTCCAGTGCCTCACCACCCTTACAGGAAAGAATTTCCTCCTTATATCCAATCTAAACTTCCCCTGTTCAAATTTTAACCCACTACCCCGTGTCCTATCACTACAGTCCCTAGTGAGAATAGCACACTAGTATACCTATATATCTACCAAGAAATTTTGATAGTTTAAATGGAACCATGTAGTTAAGGGAGCACTGTGTAGGTTCAAATAGGTTTTGGAAAGCTAAAGAGTGATATTTTGAAGATATAAGCCTTTTACAATTACTTGTAGGAATAAATAATAGTACAAAAAGCAGTCTCAGGGTCAGAATTAGCAGAAAAAAAAGGCAGAACTAAGATTTGCACAAACAAAAAAGGATGATTTTTTCTGAATAATTTCAAATTACACAGGTAAAACAGACCCTGAGAAATATAGCAAACAGGGTCTCCATAACAGAGGAATTATTTTCTCTAGAAAATTACATTTGAATTCATTTATAGCCATTTTTTGGTGCTCCAAATGATAACAAGCAAATCACAGCTCCAGATTCTTTATTCCTTGTAGACCCTGCTTTGAAAAAAGAACAATAACAGCTTCCTAATTATTATTTTTAAGGTAATTTTTAAAATAAGAAAAAGAATCTCCCATGTAATTATCAAAAAAGAATTAATATCCTTCCAAGAACAGCAGCAAAAAATTGGCCTGTAGCCTCCTACCTGGTACAGGGCCAGGAAGTTTTCTTTGGTAAGACTGTGGCAGGCAGAAGAGGCATAAAAACCACTGTAGTAGCAGACATTAAGACCATTACCACGGGGGGCAATTTTGTTCCACTTGTCAATGAACACATACAAGATCATCTTACTCGGCTCAGTAAAGACCATCGTGGCTCTGTGTGAGTGGCAGATGAACATTCATTTATCCATGAGAAACACCCAGAGCACCACTGCAGGGAAAGACATCGCAGTTCTTGCAACAACAGTTAGAACCAAGGGCACTGAAAAACACTAACTAGTGCCTGAGAAGTGCCTTTTTATCTTCAGTATGCTTTGCAAACGTCACTTTTGATTCAGCCCTGTCTTATGCCAGCTTGCAGCAGCAGCCAAATGGGGCTTGCTGCTCCACCAGGCACCTACATAACTTTGTGGGGATGTGTAAGTGGTGGGAGGTGCTGCCTGGGAAAGGATCTTGTTCAGGCATGTGCTGAGTCAATGTATTTCTCTGGCAGCTTGTACTGGCAGAACAATTATAGTGGCCAAAGAGTTATTTATAACTGTCCTCCCGCAACAGGATTCTTGAGGGAGGATGTTGGTACGAACACTGCTATTTCATGTGCACACACATCTACACACACGGCAGCTGCATCTCTATTTAATGAATGCGGAATACAGTTCTGGCATAAGTCCTGGGGTGTTTTTATTCCAAGGAGGTCACTTGTATGGGGGAAAAAAAGAATGCAGCTCCAACCACAGCCAGTCATCCAAGAGCCTGGAGGCCTCTCCACAAATTGCCATAATTTCATGAACTCATCAGAACTGACAGCATGGGTAAGCCTCTGACCATACAAACAAACCCAAATACTAATGTGGCTTCACTCACTTTGGCTTGCCTTAAGACTCACCTCCTCTCAGAAGCAGCCACCATGCAGCTTCTAAAGCCTGTGTGAGAGTACGGAAAAGGAAACCTTGGAGAAACTCAGGGCTCCAGAGAGACATCCCCATGGGATGTAGCCAAGCCTCACACCCCACTAACTGCAACCCCACCACTTGCTCATGTGGAACAAGTTACAAAACCAGAGCAGTGCTTAACCGATTTAACCAGCAACCTCCCACAGGTGAGGAAGCAACTTCACAGTATCCTTACCTCCTTGCACCCTAAAATGTGGATGAACCACGTGGAAAAATGAAATGATCTGAAGATGCAAGGGCAAACGCCTAACCTGCAAATTAGGTGGGTAGGTGTGGGGCCTGCACACAGCAGCGCGCCTTCGTGATTGTCCTGGCAGTGCGCAGGTTGGTGAGGCACAGGAACGGTCCTTAGGCACTCAAGAATGTGTGCCTGCTACTTTATTTTCTTTGTTTTGCAGTCTCAGCCTCAAGCAGTCTGCCTGTCAGCCTGCCTGCCTGCCTGCCTCCCTGCCTGCCTGCCTGCCTCCCTGCCTGCCTGCCTCCCTGCCTGCCTGCCTGCCAGCCTGCCTGCCTGCCTGCCTGCCTCCCTGCCTCCCTGCCTCCCTGCCTCCCTGCCTCCCTGCCTGCCGCGAGGAGGCTCCGCGGCGGAGGAGACGCTGCTGCCCGCGCTGCCGTTTTGTACGCTTTCCTTTCCTAGCATTTCCCTGCGCAGGGGGAAAATGTGCGTTTTGCTCTTTGTGTGCAGAAGATGGAAAGGAACTGGGAAAGAGAACAGGGCTGTTCACTAACCCTCTCCGCGTGCCAGCGCGATGGTAAAGGAAGACTGAATGCAAAATCTCCATGAGAGAAAACAAAGCCTGTCTCTCTTCCATCTTGAATCGCAGGGTCCTGCCAGGCAGGCAGGATGCTTCACACATTTAAAGATGCAAAGCACATAATAGGAGCTATATCATAGGGGAAATAAATATATCTGCATGCATTTCAGAGGAGAATGGAAGGAGGATGGAAGCAAAAAAAAAATCACAAGCACAACCCTTTCTCCACCATTTTTGTTTGGTACACTGATCTGTATGTTACAAACTACCACAACAGTAGAAGGAGGTGTTGTGGAAGAGAAACAGGGAACTGATTCAAAAACTGGGAATTTCCATGCATGCAGCACTGAAATTAGACTAAAAGTAATCTTTCCTACTGATGGAGCTGAATTAAGAAGCTTTCATTCACAGTTAATCTATATTTATTCCAGCTACACAAACCCTGGTTTGCTTTGGGGGTTCAGAGGAGCTGGAAAGATTTCATAATGCCACTGGGTCAGAGTTTGATGGCTGGTTTTCATTCCAGACAACATAAGGGATGTACAGCAGCTATCAAACTGCCAGTAACAAAGACAGAGCAATAATGTTGCCCTCCACAATTATATTTATTCTAAAGCTCATGTGTTTTGTTACATTTTCTTAAAGAAAAAAAAAAAGGGAGGGGGGGAATGCTTCTCCTCAGTGGCACTTAAATTAGCAATACCAAGAATAGATACAAAAATCATCTTCCCCATTTATTTTGCTCAGATGTGAGTGATGCTGCGTCAAGCACAGAAAAGGAGTGTATTAGTCTCATGCTGCTGGAAAAACAAGTGTATTACATTGCTGAAATGTCAAGTTTCCACCATGCATTTGATAATAGACTGTGTGCTCAGTTTCTTGCATCTGCTGTAGCAGCTTACTGAAGATATGCTCTGCATTCACCAACAAACCCACCTGCCCTTTGGACTGAACCACTCCAGCCAACCGTGGCTTTATCATTAGCCCTTTTAGGTGTGGCCTGGCCTGTCAGATGATTGTGTATTTAAAAAACAGTTAATACTTTCTTAACAACAGAATCCTTCACCTGCTTGATCTTTTTTTCTTTTATTATCCCATAATCTTCCATCATGCACTCTTCCCGCAAAGATTTTTGGCTACCGGCGCAGGTGAAAGGTCACACCTGGACATCATCCATCACAGTGGCATTTTCTCCGTACTGTGATTGCATGGGTGGTTGTTATCATTTCGCGGGGTGGGCAGGGGGAAGGATTTCACGTACCTTTTTTCAACTTAGCTACCAAAAACTGAGACTGGGAGGCACCAGTGGTCATACACATCTCCAAAAGCTCTGGAGAGGAACCAGCTTCTAGAAATTGTCCCTTCAGCTGCAGCCCTGTGAAACCTGCTTGCCTTCAGAATCTTATAGCAGTAGTTGGAACGAGCTGTGCTGTCAGGTGCTTGGTTTTAGACACACTGCTGCTGCAGGCTAGAAGACAAATGTGGGGTCATTACCCCAGGGATGGGTGCAGAAAGGGAGCCATAAGAGAAGAGGAAGGAGCTGTATCTGTGAGAAGTGACCTGCTTAGAGAGCCCCCAGTTGCTGTCTGCTTTTATCCCCCCACCTTGCATGGTGTGGATGCCTTGTTGTGCAGGAAAGACAAGCTGAAAAGCAGTGCAGGAGGGAGACGGAAACACACCACTGGGCATCACGGGAAAGTAGTCAGCATCTCCAGGAACAGGGAAAGCTGAAAGTAGCAGTGGGCACAGAGAAGACACTACCAGCTGGATGAAGGTAAGAAGCACTGTAAGAAAAGGAGAAAGGAACATGGACAAATTAGCTGGATATAGTCTGTGGTGAAAACAGCTGGATGAGCATCCCTAGAGACTGAGGAAAACCAGAAACAGAATGGAGAGATCATCATCATCTGTCCATGCTTATAATGATGACAGATATGACAGCCTGCCCAAGCCAAGCATTCCCATCCTGCTGCAGCACTTTCTCTTCCCAGAACAAAGCTCCTTGGCAGTTGCTTCGAGTCCAACAAAAAAAAATGACATATTTTACTGCTGCCTCCTGTGTTTTATTTGCTGTTCACTATTTCTATTTTGCTTTTGTATTTTCCTTTCTCCCCATCTTGGTGATGATCAGGAAAGAACATTACCTGCAAAACTGCACTGCCTGTGAGTGGGCACAACAAAATTCTTCTCTGCCTTCCAGCCTCTTTCCCAAGCTGGATCCTTGCAGAGTCTCCTTAGCATTTGTTCCTTGTCAGATGTCACATAAGAAATAACTGTGTTTAATTGTTGGTCAAAAAACCCTTTCATTGCCCTGTTTCTTTAGCTCAAAGAGTCCATATTTTACTCTGTTCTTCAGTTCTGTGCTGAATCCTCATCTAAACTATTTCAGTGTAGAGTTATGGTCTCTCTCCCCTTTTACTCTGATAAACTGCCAATGCAGGTATTCTGCTCACACTGTAGGGAATATCCCATGAATTATCAATTATATATTAATAGCACCTATAAGACCTATGATTGAAATTATATTGTCAGCTCTATACACCTTCTCTGTATTTTGCAGACCGTTGTATAAAAAAACATATAAAATGCCTTGTCCCCATACAGAGAAGAACAGGATAGAATATCTGGCACCTTAGTACTCACTTTGGAAGTTGAGCAAATGTGTTTTCAAGTTAAACAAACAAACAATTTACTCATATTTCTCTGGGTGGTGTTTTCCACTCCTGAGTAAAGCTCCACTCTGCCCCTTACTATGGTTCACCTTCACACCTCAGCCTCAGGCTATGTGGGACAGGGAGGGTAACCCAGTAGGGCAAGCCGCAGGCTGCCAGAGGGCTGGCAAGTTGCCACTGCAATACCCAGACTACAAAAAGGACTTTAGAAGGGATCCTGGGAATTTCAGAGGAGGAAGTTTGCCATCCATCCTTGCTAATGGCAGTACGGTCTAAGAACATAAAGTCACTGTAGACATGGATAAACATAATCTTGCTGGGAATAAGGCAGCACAGCTTCTGCAGAGAGAAACCCTGCTTCATCAACCCACTGAAGTCCTCAGAGTGAATCAGTAAAGATGGAGACCAGGACAGCAGACACAAAATAGTCCAATTTCAAAAAAGCTTTTTGATGAGGTTCCACACCAAAGGTGGTCAGAGAAAATAAATGGGCACAGGATGGGAGAAAAGACTCTTACAGACAGAAAATTGGAGGCAGGATATGAAGCATAATATAAGGCTTAACAGTCACTTTTCAGGGTGGACAATAGGCATCAACAAGGTCTCCCTGCGGTGGGAGTGACTGGCTTTACTCAATGTTCTCAGTGAGTACATGAAAAGTGGAACATACAATGAAGTCCTCAAGTTTGTGTGTGACACTAAGCTCTTTCAGGCAAATAAGTCTAGAAGGAATTAATAAAATTGAGTGGGTGGGCAATGGGTCCATAAGCAGAGGCTAGAAGGGTTAGGCAGTAATGAGCCTCTGACATCCAAGCCCAACAGCTGGGGATGCCAGCAGAGCATAGAGAAGACAGGCAGCAGGATGTGACCACACTCATGCACGCTCTATAGGAAGCACTGCCTCCTGCTGCTGCAGGAGAGACTCAGAGTTGTATGGAGCACTGGTCTGATGCAGCAGTTAAAGTCTTATGTTCTTGAACGTGCTTCTGCACACCATCTCAAGGCACTTCCTAGTTTCAGTGCACACTCTGATGGGGCAAATTCCAGCCTGGTATTAAGCTTGGGGTATAAAAACCCATGGAATTCAATTGTTTCAGTTCCCAAAGCCAGTACTGCATGCCTCCTTCCATGTCTTCCTAGTAGCTGACCTGCTGGCAGGCTGACCCACTAGGCACACTAAATAAAAAATGCTTCCAGGACCACAGGACAGCTAAAGAAAGAAGGAAACAGACTTTGCAGATGCGTTTTCGTACGTGTTCACTCTCTCACTTCCTCCTTCTCCATTAGCAACTCTTGAAGAGTGAAGGTCTGTGCAAAAACAAGCATTTGACTGGGAATTCCTGCTTTCACCTCCACACCTTCCCTTGGATTTCCCTGGAGTTTGGAGAGTGTATTTTCAAAGTCCAGGGGTACTCAGCTTTCCCTTCTTCCTCTTCAGTCTGCAGGCATGTCCATCCCTACGCTGCAGGAAGACTTGTCCCTTTTAAAGGCAGAGTCTGCTGATTCTGCTGATGCTTGTTTCTTCCTCTCCTCTACCCACGTCCTCTACAGACCCAGCCTCTGAGCAGGCAACTGGTAGAAGCCAATGGCTTAGCCTGCCAGCTCCACAGCCACACTTTTGGTAACCACAAATGGCCCGATTCAGTTCCACAGCACAGTCTGCCCTTGATCACAACAGGAATATCTTAATCCACGCAGAAGGTCACTGTCAGAAATACCACTAATGCAATGAAGCTGAGCCCCTGCAGCCATCAGAGGAGACATCCTCCAACTGCCACAGCAAGGCTCTGCCTTGCACCGCTGACACTGCCCGGCACAGAATGAAGGGCTGGGGGGGAACTGAAATCGAGAAAGCATGATTTAGCAGCTTCTGCAGTCTGTCAGCCTTCTGTGCTGTCTGGTTTCTGCAGTGGTGGATAAAGGGTAAATTCTCTGTCTCTCCCAGCTCCTCCTGCTTCCCTGTTTGTTCATGTTGTACCCTGAAGCCTTCCCTGTGTTACATCCCCTTTTCCAATACCCAGATGCAGGATTTCGGAGGTTCCTGAGCTCACATTACTGCGGGAGGACTGACAATCCCAGCCCGAAGAGAGACCTCTGCTACCACTTAGAGGAGCTGCATCCCGGCTCCCCCTCCCCCAGCCCCTTCACACCACCCACACAGCGATCCATCAGCATCACCCATGGAGCATCTGGGGGCAACGTGTAATTAGGAATGATGCCGCCTGCCATTTACAGACATACTACCGCGAAGAAAAGCTGGTGAAAGTAATACCGACCGACAGACAGAGAGACAGACATACCTTGCAGCATGCATCAGACATTAAATAATAGCAAGAAGGACGATGAGGGTGGTGGCATAGCTCCACACAGCTTTAAAACAAAGCAGTCATTAAAATACATGCCTACAGTGATCATGATGTTTATCATTGCCTGATAAAACAGTTTCTTTGAAGCAATAAATGAATTCTGTAAAATACCCTCTTTTGCTGGGTAAGTAGAGATGTGTTTGTTTCATGATCCCTTTACTGGAATACTACCCAGCAGAAACTGTGCAGGCATCCACATGCTACCTTGGCTACACGCAGGTTGTCATGGGGCCCACAGTGTTTTCCTCTCCTCTTGTGGTCTTTCACTGCAAGAGATCTTGGAGGTTTTCCCCACAGCTGATAGTCTGTGGCTCATCTCAAGCATGCCTGCTCCCCAGTTTGGGAATGTTTCTTTTGAACTATTTTCTATTTTTAATCTCCACCTTACTTGTTTTTTGAAGGATCTCAAATAATTGCCTGTGCTTGTCACGACACTGGGAGCATTTAATATGCAGGCCTATGTGCTCGCTTTTCAGGCATACATCAGCCTATTGTCACAGCAAAAACCAGCTGTTTGTGAGATGCTGTAACAATTCTGCCAAGACTCAGCGACTAGCCTTGGAAAAAGCAAAGTCAAACAAAAGGAGTGTGAGCTGTGAGTGTGAGCTGTGACAAGCAATGTGTGAAGTGGTAATTCAGGAGGGCTGAAGGAGATCTGAAGAGTAATTAGCCAAATAAACAAAAACACAGGACAAATTAGCTCAAGTGCATCACAACCTGGAATCAAGGAACATAGGAAGTACCTGAGGTCTGGGAAAGCATTGAAAGAGCTGAAAGGAGAGACAAGATGAAGGAAATCCCGAAGAAAGTAACTGAACCACTGTTTCATTCAGCAGAAGAAAGGGAAGGGAGCAAAGGGACCAGCTACCCGTTCAGGATACAACAATACAGCAACAAAAACCAGCGAAGACCTCAGTGCTGTGCTTTTGGGACTATGGAAAATGCTCTTCTTAATGAGGAGTTTTTCAGTTGTATTATGAAGCCAGATCAAATCTCTCCATTGCTTTGTTCTTTCACTTGGTTTGCTAATCTGCAGCAGTAGAACTGATGGCAGTTAAACAGGATGGAATTCGTATCAGGCTTAGAAATTGTACTTGCTGCCTACGGTTTTCCTGCAGAACAGCTTCAAATTACAGCGTACTTGTGTGAAGTTGCAGAGTTTTGTCTTCTAACCATCCCACCAGTCCAGAGCACATCACGGGAGCCATACTGCCATCATCTGACTGCCATATGCCTGGACCCGGGAACCTCCCTTCAATGCACAGTCATCCTCACATCAACAAAAGCTTTTTCCTGGCTGAGGGTTTTCAGGAGCAGCTCCCCAGGCAAGCAGGACAGCCTGTCTGCAGCACTGGTTAACTAACATCCATCTTTTATGTATTCTTCATGTGTCTATCGCCCCAGGATTCCAACACACTAGCACCACATTTCATTCATCTGCAACAGATTGGAACAAAGGTTGAGCTGAAGTTTTACTCGCTTACCAGTGAATTTTCCCAAATTACCTTTTAGTTTTGTGGGGTTTTTCAGTTCCTTCAATAGCTGTTGCTGGGGGTTTTCACAGTATGATTCTGTCAGGAGACTTAGCTGCATATAAATGCATCTCTAGCTGTGGTCCTTTGGACTACTCAGATTGAGGGGAAAACAGAGGTATATCCCTCCTTCAGGATTCAAATAATTTCCATTAAGATTATAGAAAATTACTTGTGGTCTCCAAGGAGCAGGAAAAATCCAGATTTCAGATTGCTTTTGTAGTCTATGTCCTTCATTTAGGTGTGCCATGATGTAGCTCTGTTTTCACACAGACGGAATCCAGCTGAGAGCACGTTTTATTATAACTCCAGATGATGTTCAAGAGGATGAAAACCTCATTTTTCTCAGGTGGTCAGAGAACAAGTCCCAGTAAGCTGGCGTTCTTTGCTCTCTCACCTGAATTCCGAAGAGGAACTCGAATTGCTTATAAAGCCATTGCAAAGATGTTTTTAAAAAGAAACACATAACATTTAAAAAATAAATAAGATAAAAAAGGGGGATGGAGAGAAAACAGTCCTGCACTTTTTCACCTTTCCAATTACTTTTCAACCTCTTAAGAGCAGTCGTTTAGGTCACAGTAGTTAAGCTGCTATAGATCAGCTGCTAAAGCATTCTCCTATTGGAAATTAAACA
Source organism: Neopsephotus bourkii (assembly GCF_033783945.1). Lineage (NCBI taxonomy): Eukaryota > Metazoa > Chordata > Aves > Psittaciformes > Psittacidae > Neopsephotus > Neopsephotus bourkii. The sequence goes on from NW_026900570.1 coordinate 13,778,785, forward strand.
GCAGTTTTACCAAACATTCCCATTGCATGGCTAGATTCGCATAAACACAAAATCAGGAATTTAGAAAACACTTGGAGGGGAAAGGGCTAGGCCTAAAATAACGCTTCGTGACTTTATGATAATTTGAACCAATGGCAAAAATTTTAAGACTTTGCTACTCATAGGTCATGTTTGATATAAAAAGATACATAAATATTGGGTGATGGTCCAAACCAGAGCTCCATACCTCAAAAAAAACGCCAAGTTTCCACCCTTGCTGTTGGGACAGGGCAATGTATCACTGACATAACTATAGCTTCTGAAATGGCAGCTTCTTAAAACCCTGTCATCAGAATGGTTCATTTTCTCCACTTGAAACAAGGGATTACCACAAGAAAATGACTTAAGGTCAGCTACAGATTGATCACACTGGTAAACAGTAATAACACTTAGCACTCGTAACAGTTTTCAACTTCAAAGCCCTAATGAACACCCCTGGGATATCCTGAAGAGGTGGAAGTCCTCCCTGTGACAGAGCCAGCCAGGTAAGCCAGCCAGCCAGCCATTGATGCATGGCTGCCAACAGACATGGGACAGAGAAGGGGAAAGGAATCTATAAAGCCTCTCAGTCCTATGAATACGTGCTGTACTCTGCATTTTCTAGGGCAGGGTGGGGTCTTAAACCATGCACTTAAGGACAGACTGAGTTCAGCTTCAGCTTTCTGGCTGTGACAGCCTACAAGCAGCACAGGCACAAGGTCTGCTGCCCTTGAACTCTGCCCAGCCTCCCACGGCCAAATTTCACTGTCTCTGGTATGGTCCGAGCCCGTGTAGTTTTCACAGATAAACTGGCATGGGATTTGTTGTGGAGAGATCGAAAGCAAGAAAATTCCATATTGTTAAACTGCTTATAGAATTGTTGGAGTTATTCTCCTTTCTGTGCCCATAAAACAAAAGTGCCTGTAGGAATCATGATCCAGCACATGAGCAGCACTGCCACTGTGTTACTGACTGATGCAACCACCCGGCCTCAAAGCAGGAGGCAGAGACAAGAAGCCCCATGACCGAACTTGGAGGTGGCCACAGCAAGGAGGTATTACTCATGAAAGGAGACAGAAAACTTGATGCTTCCTTACATGCTCATTTCCTGAAGCAAGTAACATCTGCAACACCAGTATGTCACCGATTCTTCCAATCTATCTCATGCCCTGCAGAGCTGGGGCTTCAGTTTCCAACACAGAGCATGAACCATTCCTAAAAACTCTAGAAAGGTTTTCTTACCATTCCCTCTCCTCATTTGAAGCACTGTTGGGGAAGAAAAAAATAATTTTATCAGTTCTGCTTTATTTCCAGCAAGAAGCAGCGCTGTTGAGCACAAATGAGTACCGGTAATGCAGATCCAGTGCCTGATTCTCATGGCAATGGAAATCAGGTGGGTGCTGCTGACCTTAATGGAAATTAGTACCATAAAGCTGGCATTAGTGAGCAGAGGACCTGCCAATGACCTGCACTCCTCCAGTCACTAAAGATGCCTTATAGAGGCAAATCTTGTCAAAGCAAACACAGAAATCATTGCAATTACATTCTGGTTGACCATGCTTGCTAGTATGCACGTATGCGTATTCAGGGAGAGGTTACATAAAGATCAGAGCAGACTACAAATGGGAGCTGTTCTTTCCAAATTCTATACACTGCTTGAGTTATAAAAAATTAACTGTGCCCAACTCAGTAAACTCCTTTCCCTCTTTGTTCATATTCACTCTAGTATATCCATCATTTTTGATCCTCTACTGATTTCCATTGTTGGGGTTTATTTTCTGTGACTTGAGAACCTGAAATTATGCTATATATCTTTGTAGCTCATTGAACTAACCAGCATTTATTTTAATTTAGTAAGGAAACATTTGGCTGGGTGTGACCAAATAAATACTGTGTCTAAACCAACACAAATATACTTTGCATGAGGCTATAAACCTGTCTCAGAGCTCTAATGATATTGCAAGTCAATGAAGCTTCAGCATTCTCATTAACATGATTCCATCAGACCTCCATGTTGCATATTATTAATTTTTAACAATAGATTGTAATATAATTTATAGCACTGTGGGGCAACAAAGGCTGAATCTTGGTAGTAATCCAGACTTTTAGGTTGATAATGGCTTTAACACTGACCTAATATTGAAAGGTGAACACGTACAGAGGCCATCAGACCTAATTATAAAGAGGACTATGGGGATAAGACACATCACTAGTCTACATCAGTCAAGACAAAACCTTCCTTGAGAGCAAAGGGTACATATCTTGTCATAAGATTGAAAAGGGCTTTGTTGTTGATTTTGACACAAAATATAATCAAGAACATGTTTTAAAGGCATTAAAACACCTTTTCCCTTCTCGAAATATAATTTTTCTTATAGCAGGATCTTTAACTCAAGTTGGAGGTAGGAACAAGCATATTTCAACAAAGAAAAAGCGAGCCTTCAACAGCTCTGTGGAAGTCTGTTAAGATGCATGATAGTGAACACAACTGGCTTCCCCTACATAGAGTAGATCATGGTCCTCAGCAGTTTGCTGAGTACTCAGTGAGCCTCTTTATTGGACCTCTAGATGTGAGGGAACATGAAAAATTGCAATATGTGTTTAAGCCAAGTAAGAGTAACTTATTGTGAAAGGCAGCACAATATCATTTTCTGGTTCAAAAGGCATTCTCACTACCAAAATACGCTTTAGTATCGCTTATATGTATTTTCTAATTCAATCTTTTGTGCAGTATCTAGAAATACAGTACAGTGGTAATAATGTAATTAGTATTTTCACTAGCTAAATTACAGAGCTGACTGCAGAATACAGCTTAGTAACATCAATATTAACAGTTAAGTATTATACAAAAATGACATCAATAGTTTTAGTATAGTCATGAGAGACATTCTAATTTCCTCTTTCTCCAAGATCCCTTCAAATTGTGTCAGATGAGGAAACTCACAAAATCCACTGTTTTTTAGTTCAACTCAGATTCTAAAAATCAGCATCTCAAAGATTTCTTAGGTACATTTTTGTAGGTGTTTGAACAATATTCCTTTCTAAATATGGTATTAGTTACAAAGAACTTTAGTTCTGCTGCACTGACCTCTCATATGAATTTAATTTTCCCAGCACTTCTGCAAGTTAACAAAGGACTATAACAGATACTTCGCGTCTGAAGATGATGATACGTAGGGATCTGTAATAATTATCCAAGCCCACAAAAGCAATCCTATGTCAGCACAAGAAGTGAAACCACTGGCTTTGCAATCTAGTGCTACTCCGTACTTCCCTTCTCCCCATGTCACACAGGAAGATCTAAAACTCTAACCACCAAGATACTAGACACCAAACAGCTCTTAAGGAAGACGCTGAGGCAAGAATGCTTTCACAGATTCCTCACCTGAAGAGACAATAGTCAGCCATCCTTACATGCCCAGAAATCAGAAGACCACGATTTACACCAGAATCTAGGCTATCCCATGGTATCCTCCTAAAACTCCCTTTTGGCCAAGCTAATTCACAAGCCCCTAAACAAAATCAAGAACACTGAGGATCTACCCACACTCCATCCACTTTCCAATTACAGTAACTTTATGCTTTACTTCACAAAATGAGATTCATTTCTTCCTTCACCAGCTCCATTCAGCTCCTTCAACATTTTGTTCATGTGTTTGTTAAGATGCAGATCTCCAGCAGATTGATCACTTCAGATGAGACAAAGCAATCCCTTGGTAAATCCCTCTGGAAATGCAGAACATATTATATGCACAAAAGTCGAACTCCTTGAATTTCCCCTTTTCAGATCCTCTTGGTTTCCAGTCATTCAGATAAAGAATGGAGCTTTTGTAGGCCAGCTAATCCATCCACTGAATGAAATATGGTAAAGTTTTACACATCCGCATGCTCTTTCAAGCCGTGGTTTACATCCGTAGATGTAATAATAGCTGTAGTAATGTAGACAAAAATCATGGCTCAGGCACCCCCAGAAGATCTTTAAAGGCTTGGGCTGAAAAATCCCAATACTGTGGTCAAAGGAACTGGCAAAATGATTTAAGCGCTGTCTCTGCTTACATTTATTTCAGCCAAAGCACTGGCTTAATTTTCTTTGTGTGTCTTAATAAGCCACCTCTGTGAGAGTGTCCTGGGTTCAGCAGTAGCAGCCAATGCAAGTTGTATTTGTTACCAGCTGGGCTTAAACAACGACAGAGAGGGACTCTTACTCAAAATGCTTGTACATCAGAAGCTCAGAGGTAGGCACTATTGAGTGGTGGTAAGCTGAGACAAACATCCAAAGATGGTGTCAGGCTCAAGCTGCAAAATGAGCCTGTTCTTCATCTTCTCTAGCATCACAGTTACAAACCAGCATGAAAACAGCATTTACACAATGGATTAAAATGCAAATCTGCACTTTATTCTATGAAATTGAGACAAATGATACATACCTGAAACCTGACAGAGTAGCAATTACAAACATGAATGTAGCTTTAGATTATGACTTAAGCCAAAAGAGAGGATGGAATAGAAACGCTGTATGTTAGACCTTGTGAAACACTACAGGGGAAAAAAAAAAGCAGCTCTTTCCCTAGTAATGTATGCCTAAAATACAAGTTAGCAGTAATTCTCCTGTAAAGTGCTAGATCTGCCTTGTGCAGACGTGTACCTTCATGGAAGCCTCCAGCCATAAATGCGTACGTACAACGCAAGGAAGGAGCCTGCCAGTAAAGGAGAGCTGAGGGGGGTCTCAAAATATGTGGGAGGGGACTTTGGACTGCCCCAGCCTAATAGGATGTGACACCATCCAGAAGAATCCTGCAACAAGAGGCCAAACAGCCAATGGCCTAGGACAGAAGTGCCTAGCTGGCATAAAGATATATTTATGCTAGGTCTGATTTAGACTGTGCTCTGCACAATCAGATCGCTTTGAAGGTTTGCCTTGTGCAATCATTCCCTTTGTCAGGAATCAGAAAAAGACTGTGAAAAGACTGTGAACAAATTGTTTAGGCATTGAAATTTAACCCTGTGGAATCCTTACAGTGTAGCACAGTGTGACACAGCAGGAACACGTTTGTCAGGGGACTGAAGCCTCTTTGCTCTCTCTGCACAAAACATATACATTAGCATTGTGTGGTGTGGGTGTGCTCCCAAGCACATGATGCAGCTATGGGTATGCAGCTCCATGCCTACCCTGCCTCCCATCTGCACTGCAACTGCATTCAGCCCTATGCACCATTTCTGTTCCATTAGGGAAAATAAAGGCTTCAGATCCTTCAAGACTGTCTGGAAGCCCTTCCATTACATTTTCTTTCAGAGATTATCCAAGATTTGACTTTTAAATAACCATAATGCATGTAAGAAAATTACTGAGTATTACAACAAACTTTTTAATAGACTTACTGTTTTTTCCACTAGTGTCCTAACATTAATAATGTCAGAATATAAACGCAAAAATGAAAAGGCATTTGGTAGAAGTTAGTTCCAGGACTTTTTATTACTCTGATGTGGGCTAAGGAAACAACTCAGCTGGTGTGGTTTCTATACCCGCACTCACGACACCAACAGCTTCCATCTCAGTTAGGCACCATACAGCAAGGTACTGTACATACCCTGCTCCTCCTGAAGAGCAGTCTGAGAGCACCAAGTACCTCACAGTGAGAGCTCAACCCTCTGTAGAATTAAACCTTAACACGAGATAGCCCATCAGTGGTTTTGTGAACTGCTGAAAAATATGCTGACAAGAATAAAAGAAAATAGTGGTTTGGAATTTGGCACAGAAAAGCCACTCTAAATCATTTCCAACTGCAGTAAGTCTTTGCTCCTGTTTTACGAGTAATAGAAGAGACTATCCCTGTTTTATAAACTCATTCAGTTAATATGTTTAAAAAAGGAGACAAGTTTCTCTCCTGCAGTGGTTTTCAAATACTGCCTTTCCTTGTGGCTGCCAGTATTCCAACATCCCATTCCAGAAACACTGTTTATTGCTCTTCGGGAAAGAAAAGAAAAAAGAAAAAAAAAGTACAACAAACAAAAAACTTCATGTGAAGAAAAAAAAGTTAGGAAAATGAAAAATTGTAAATGACAATTACATATTAGGGAATACAAAGAAGTTGTATGCTGCTCCTTGCTGCTGCAGTACACTGGAGGAGGAAGCTGAATTTAAAAGTCTTTTCACTCTACATAAAAAGCAAAAACACAGTTCCAGGATGTTCTACAGACAGGCAAGAGCTCACACATTCAATAACCACCACATCCATGTGATCTGCAACTTCAAGACTGAATTTCAAGTGTTTCTCAACCCAATTTTGCAGCAATTTCAGCTCTTGAAGTACTGAGCAGCCTTAGTCCCACCACTCAGATCAGGGGGACTCAAGTACCCTCAGGTTTCCTCTGAATGTGCTCAGAACTTTTCTAACAGTGTTCCTGCAGCCAAGCAATTCTCCTATCATCTGAGCTGCACAAATTTGCTGCTAACCCAAATGAAGCTGAACCTCCCAAAGTCCTTCTCTTTGCCTGTCATATTCTAAGTTCACTCTGTCCCTTACAAGAACAATGATGCATACGCCAGTGTATTTGCTCCTTCCCTCCATAATGAATCCTGCCTTAACTGGGAGGACTTTTGCAGAACATATATTCTCCACCATGCCAGGACCCCCACACTATAATATGCAGAATTTAGCCCTTTTATCATCAGCAGCAGCTCTAATTATTTCTTCATTTAGCAGCTACTAACATGTTTGGAGATGCAAAATCACACCACTTTCCGAAAGGTAGCAGAACAGACTTCATAATTAGAGAAAGCACAGGGGCCACCTATTTTGCCCCTCATGAAGCTTGGGAAGCCCCAAATAATATGCAAAGGCAAAAGGGGAAAATGGTTACAGTACTGAGAAGGCTAAAATTTGAATGAGGTAATAACAAACCTTTCTTGTGGAAGGAAAAGGAAATGACTGATTCTAAAAAAGCTTCTGCGATAAATCATCATCCCTGCATGAAATTCCATTCATATATGCTGAGATATCTGGTAGCAATGTTAGAGGAAAACAAAAAGGAACAAAAACTTAGCAACAACCATGTTTATAAAGAACAAAATATAGCTTGCTGGAGTTGTTGAGCTCTTTCAGTAGTTCAAACAGGAGCAGGATATTACAGAATCAAACAAGAGTGAGCAGTTTCAACAGCTGTATTTGTATTAGTCATAAAGGCATAGATGTGAAATACAGCTCTAATAAAAAAATTGAAGTTTATAAAACTGGATGGTAGTTTTCCAACCTTTCCAGAAGTATCTCAGAATATCCAGGGGAGCAATACCTGAAAGAGAAACATTTTGTTTGTGCATTATACTATAAGGCGTGTTCTATGCTAAGTAACAAAACACTATTCATGTTTCTATTGATCAGGAAAAAATCCTAAACATTAAACACTAGTCAAGGAATTCTACAGTTATTCCCCTCCAATGTTTTAAGAGCCTGCTTTTCAACTTATGTTATCATTTATACTTGGAAGTCAGGTTTTCAAAAATATGTTTAACCTCTTTTAGGGCACATAGGCGGTTGGTCCTGGTAGCTTTTGGATAGGTTCAGCAGCCATAAGCATTGTCTTTACTGAGAAATGTAGATGTTAACTTCTTTTGAAATTATGGCCTTTAATAAAAAAGCATGAGTTTACACAGAACCATAGGCTGCCAGACAACAATAGTCTACTGCTGTTCATCAAGCATAAGCACACACCCAAAAGCTAATGTGAAGTCTCCATCAGTGCAAGAGACATTGATTCTGGAACAAAAAAAATTTATCACAATGACCTTCTCTCCCTAATGCCAACTCAAGGACGGAGATTATCATATAGGTTTTCATTAGAGTAGGGACTTTATGGTGCCATTATTGTCCTGCTGTCATTCAGTTAGTTTTCCACAATGGACCAACCACGTGCTTCCAATATGCAAGCATCACCAAAGCTGCATTTAGTTCTTGTTTTCCAAGTTAAGAGTATCTAAAATTTATTGCTGTGTTATTCTAAAAAACATACATCTCAGTACATTTCTGGTTTTGTAGGCATGTAAATTGTTAGCTCTGAGCCCCCCATGTAATCCATGCCTAAATTGTATTAAAATAGAAATCCCCAATATTTCCACACTGAAGGAAGATCCACTTACCTTGCTGGTTTTCATTTTTTGGATTATTTCTGCACAGTGTAACTCTTTTTAAAAATCATATTAATTGGCCGACTGTAAAGCTAACTTTTCAATGCGTTATTATATTCAGTCTGCAAACAGCCTAAAATAACAGGTCTCCAGGACAAACCCAGAGCTGGAGTCTATTATAGCAGCTGTGCCTCAGGCAGCACAACCAACATCAGGCAGTAGCACAAAAAGGCAAGCAGGAGATGCTCGAAGGGGCCCTTTATTACATCCCAGCGTACATAAGTAACCTTGTTTCATTTACGGGGGGGGGGGGCGGCAGGGAGGAAATAGCTGTAACAAAGAAACATTAATTATATCCAGAAAAGCATAAGCAAATGCCCCTTTTCTCCCCTCTTAAGTATTAGCTGCAGAACAAAGTTTCCGTATGATTTTTAGTCATTTACAACCACTGGCTTTTCCTTGTGGAGACAAACATGGCTTCATTTTGCATGACTTAGTTTGTAGCTACTATTAGCTGAAGAACTCTGTTGGGGTAATTAAAATTGATGATGCAGATTTTCAGAGCCTGTAGAGGCAGTGCACAAGTACAACATCCTTTTGATGTGTTGATGGAGTGAAGGACTGGTAAATGGATATCTAGAATCTAGGAGGGCATTTCTCTCATTATTACAATTTAGGATGGTGACATTTTGACTGTAAGCTATTTAATAGTGTTTCTGTATTCATTAAGGGCAAAGTTCAACTTGGTGCAGACAGCTGGTGTATGGTCCTTTTATATAACACTTAAGCCTCATGATGAGGCTGGGGGAGGAAGGGCAGCTGTGGGCAGAGCAACTGTGCAGGAGAGCCTCTGGACCCTCTGTACATCAGAGGAAGTTTCAAAGGAGCCTCTGAATATACTAGTTCAGACAGGCTCTTAGGGAAGTCAAGGATGCAACCAAAGGTTCGCCAATACTGGTATTTTAGAGCCTGAGTAATCCATAAATAAGTTACCAAGATAAACTGAACATCCCATAGACATTTGTCAATATGAGAGCAGTTGTGCTGAAGCCTCAGAGTCTGTCTGTGTAGGGCAGGACTGATTTTTCTTCTCAGTTTCCTGCAAGAGCCTAATTATTTGGGCTTTCTGTTGTTATGGTTGGTTTAGGGGTCGGTGGGGTTTTGTTTTTTACAGACAAAGAAATTTGATTCCAAATATAATCAGGAAACAGACAGTGTTCAAAAGTATGTGTCTGGCACACTAGGGCAGTTAACCTTAATGTTAACCTGTTTTTTATAGAAACAAAATTAATACAGAAGTTTAATTTATCTATTAAATCCTTGCTTTGTGTTGTTCCTGTGAAAAACACCCAGCAGTGTTATAAGTACATATTTTTAAAATTTCATTTTCCCTACCTTACTATTTCCTCTGGATAGCAATTGTTAATAGTGTTGATATATTCCTGAAGAAGTGACCCAGGTTCTGCTTTTATTTCTTGAACCTTTTTAAGTCCACCACTTGTTACAAAGAGACGACGTGCTTTACTGTCATGTGGTAACACCTACACACAGAAAAGTACATTAAAAAAAAGAGAGTATTTTCTTCTAAAGGAATCTCTATGCTACTAGGGTCAAATATTGCTTCTCTGTTTTTAATTCAGAGGACACATAAAATGGAACATCAGAGGTACAACATGTGTAATGACTACTGTATTTTAATACCCAGTTGCACAGGGAAAAAAATCATAAACCACCCCTTTATAGTTATAACACAATATAACATGTACTGTAATACATAACATATATAAAAATAATGAATTGAATATTTATCTTCATGTAAATTATATTTCTTGAAGTATTCCTACAGAGACCGTAAGATTGTGGAGATTAAGTAGATAATAAAACCAGAACACTAACATGGAATAACAACAGCATCTGTTCCACTTAAACCAAGTTATTCAGGTCTTTTATGTCAATTCCCACAGTTTAATTGTATAGCAGAATTTTATACCATTATAATGATCTAGTATAGATTAGTGCATGAAAACAATACTGAGAATCGTTGCAAGTGAACAATGCAGCCTTGAAGCATTACATGCTACTATTAAATTCCTAGATATTAAAATCCTACAACACACTGTGTAGCCATGGAAGCCTTTTACAAATATACACACACACAAAGCAGAAATGTGAAGTTTCTGCAGCCAAAGGGGATGAGAAGCAGAAAGGATCAGACAATACATTCTGTGCTCCGAGTGATGCCAATATGCAGCGCTGTCCAGAAGACGGGAGAGGAGGGAGGGAAGGAGGTGGGGGCTGGGCCAGGCAAGGGAGAATGACAGCATGTAGTCCACAGGCCCACAGGGCTGCAAAAATACTTTAAAAAAAGGGGAAAAAAACCAACCCAGAGAGATAATGCAAGACGTCAGCTGCATCTACAACAAAACCAGATGGGTTTAAAACCAACTCCGAGAGTTACATACTATGGGGACAAAAGCATTTTGTAAGCCTTCACACTGGTCAGACAAATCAAGCCATAAATTTGATGGTATCTCAGTGTATAAAACAAGAGACTTGAAGGAGGAAAAAGATCATAAAAAGATGAAGGAAAAGAAAGATGAGATTTCTGCCATACATATAGGCAAACAGCCTTGATTTCTCTGATCCCTGTAAGCAGACAGATAAGCAAAGAAATCAACAGGTAAAGAAATTAACAGACAGGTAAAGAAAAATCAAGGGAACACAGAGACTTCTTATTATATGCTCTGTATAAGTGTCAGGAACAACTGTGATCATTTCCTGGTAGGAACTGAAGACAGCTGTTTCCACCTATCTCCCACAACAAAAACTGCCAAGGAGGAACTAGCAAGACAACAGGATATGGCCCTTTCCCTGCCTTCCTCCTCCACACTGTGACTCCCAGGCTGGGTAAGACAGCAGAAAACTCTTTTGGGAGAGGCCCTAAAGCAGACAGCACCTCTGAGACAGTCCCTCCCCTCTGTCCAAGCTGAGACAGCACAGAATTGCACAGACCCTGAAAATGATAATGCTTAAATGACACAGTCCAGCACAAGAACGGAGAGCATCCCACTCCGAAGCACAGCTCAGAAACAAGGCTTTTACTGTGATATAATATAAATAAGCCCAAATAAGTAACACACCACAACTCTAAGAATAGGAAATTCCCAAACTATGGTAGATGAGAGAAAAATGCTTTTACTGCAGAGAAATTAATTTTAAATGTATACTTCAGAAAAATAAATGCCAGACAAGTATAGTTTGTTTAATGCAGCATAGGAGAAGAAACAAAACAAAACAAAACAAAGCATCAGATAATATGAAGGCTATAAAACTACTTCAACAGCAAACAACATTCAAATCTTTACACTGGGTAACCAATTACTATGCACTCAGATCATTAATAGCTCCAGTCAGCACCAAGAAGCAAAAGGCACTGAATTCTGTGCAAATCTCCAATCTTTGTACAGACTTCGCAAGATGACAGGACAAACTTAGGTGTGGCGATGTAATCAGGAATCTGCACTCCAAACAGTAATGCTTCCAGATCTGTGACAATCAGAACTAAGTACCAAGGGTGTTTTACTTTGCCATTTCCAGAAAGAACATTTCACCAAGAGAGCCTGGTATCTCCTACTAACAAATTACACGGCAGAGTGTTGTACAAGAGACAGACTATAGATGAGCAGGATTCTCAACAGCTGGTGAACACTGCAGACACAGGGAATCTCCTAACTAGTCAGCAGTTACTTAAATAATTTGAAATATATTTATCAAATTGTATTACTTTTTACATGCTGTACTCAAATATTGCTTGAGCAATATGTTATTAATACCAAACAGTTTCAAATTTTGAGAGGAATAAGAAAGATTTGGGATTTTTACACTTAATTGAAACTGAAAATTAACAAGGATAAAAGTGGTGAAGCCTTTATACTCTAGATTAGTGTAAAATACCTAACTTAAGTCATTCCTGTACAGACAGCTTGTACTTTATCGAAAACAGATGTGACTGGGATTTATGTGATACATTGGCTCAGTGAAAATATTTGCACGTGAGTTAATATTCCACTTAATCTCAAGAGGCAAGGAAGAAAAAAAAAACAAACACATTGCTTGTAAGCAACCGTTTTCCCAGTCTTAGGATGCATTATGGCAGGTTCCAGATGAAACAGTATCCAGCTTTGTCAGACAAAAGAATGGGATGCTCCAAACTGCTGCTGCAGGGTATGCTTGAGGATCCTGAGAAAACAACTGAGACCTTTAGAGAGACTTCATCTTTGGAAAAATAGCTTCCTTGCTAAATAGAAAACAATTAACATACTACTCATCAAGCAGAGCCTTTTCTTACCTTACTAAACTGTCCAACAATATGTTTTATAATATTGGGAGGAGCATCATGCAGCAATTGTTCAAGTGCTGGAAGATACGTGCATTTCTGAAGGATGTTCTTTAAGGCTCTTTTAGCCTATTGAAATGCAAAATAAATATCCTCTATTAAGACATGAATGAAAACAACAATAATTCCTGTTATATATTACTGAAGTCTGATAAAAAAAAAAGGCAAATTGATCAGGATTCTCAAAGAGCATTTTCTGAAGAGACACTATGATACCTACCAGGTCACTTATTGAAGAATCAATTTTTTACTTAGATTTATTAAACCTCAAAACCTACAGTACATCATATTCTTATTATGTTATCTACGGTCAAAGTAATGGCAATTTTTCTTTGACTACAATGGAAGCAGGAGCAGACCCTTTAGGTAATTGAAGTGTGGTAATATAATAAGGAAGCTAAATCAAAACACATTTTAAAAGATTGTATTTTTGAAGAGGCTTATGAGGAGAGTCTGCTGGTCTGGGATAACAATGTGGACTGCTGTCCAGGCGGGGAGAAACAGAGAGTGAAACAGTTGTACATTAGTGCTTAGTTTCTGAAAACAGACTCAATGTTGACTGCTACAAGCATAATGACCTTTTTGAGGAGGCTTAGATCGTACAGCTCATTTGGCCTTGATATTCTGGTGACCACTGAAAATGACTATACAAAAGTTATGTAACAGATCTAGGAAGTTATACTTCAATGGAATGTACAGAATAGTACAACATGGGAGACCATATCCTGTCATATTACATTCTTTAATCCTGTCATATACTCTTCAGTTAGTTCACTTTCTGTTGCTCAAAAACACACTACCGAACTGCAACTCTACTAGCTCTCACAGAAGGAAGGCCCTAAGCATCAACACCTGCATACTTTCAAGAGCAAAACTTTGAGTATTTGCTACCGTTTCATTATAATAATCAAAACATAAGCAAGTCTACTACACGGACTATAATATTTTGTACAAGAGCTTATACTTCTAAAGATACTTAGAAACTACTCACAAGAAATTATATCGTTTATGGGCGGATGCAGCTCTGATCTCTACTGGGAAGAAAATGAGGGACTAGACTGCTGTGGCTGTACCACATGATTTGGTATGCACTATATGCATGGAGCCATTAGGACCAACCAGTCCTAATAAATAACGTACAGCCTTTGGACACCTACATCCAGCAAATTCATGACTTGATGAACATCAATAAAAGCACATACAATTTTGTAGTTTTTAAGCACATCCACCTGTTGATTACAGTAAATATCTCAGTGCAGATGCTACAAATATACTTGCTTTTATTTGAAGATCTTCTGAACTGTGTGCGTCTGTATATATAGAAAGCAGTATGGGTAGCACATTTGCTACTGCAACAGCACATGCATGCTCAGGAGTATGTCTTCCAATCTGTCCCAAGGCCCAGGCAGCTGCTGCCTTAATATGATCTTCTTGTTCTTCTATCAAGCAGACACACAGTGGTGGTATTCCCTGCAGCATCAATCAAAAGCACAACCTTTACAAAGCTACACCAGGGAGGGAGAACTTGAAACTAATACAGACTGTTATAAAATGTTTTTCTACTTACATCCTTCTTCTAAAATAACCTATTAGAGAATGCATGCTAGTGGTGTCATATATTTTATAACATCATGTCTAGCAAGAATTTTTAATAAATCTTAATAAATCTAGATAAAGAAAGAGAGAAACAGATTCAATGTTCTAAGTCAGAAGGCAGTTTGAGCTAACACACAAATTTAGGGGATAAAAGGAACATATGACACAATTCAGTCTGTACTAAAAGACTTCAGTGTTGTCAGACTGAAATTAAAAGAATTTGAGTGTTTATGAATCTGTGAAAGCAACTTAAGATCAGAAGGGCTCAGTCATCGAGTCTTTTTTAATTTTTAATCCACAGCACTATATTTTCAGTTTATCAAACTCTTCTTGAGTCCAGTAGTTCATGTTTGACTCATCCAATCACTTCCGAGAAGGTTTCAATTATTGCTTTGAAGACAATAAGAGATGGAGAATCTCTCACTCACATCCAGCTGTTACTGAAGTCCTTCTGGTTTAGGGTCACAATCTTTATCCTTTCTCCAAAGGATTTTGGAGCTACTGGTATTTTATGCCAGAATACTTCAGTAGGGATCGTTTGATGATACTTTAGGTAAGGCAAGGCTACTAAACCTCTAACTAGAAAATCTTTTTCTCCACCCCACAGCTAATTTTTTAGTCTTTTCTGCACACTCTTCAGGGGTTTTTTCCAAGAACCTTTTAAAATACAGTCACCAGAACTATATGTACTGGTATTACAGACAGATTAACTTCTCTTTCCATTAATACTCCCTCTTCTGTTCTTTAATGCCACACAGGACTAACTGTCATCCTTTCAGGTTTTTGCCACTGCACTGCAGCAGAAGACCACAATGAAGTGTTTGTCCAGTATGACCCCAAAATTAATTTTTCAAAATTCATCCTTGGCAGAATACAGTACCACAGAATGGAGCTACCACTTTACGTCATAACATTGTAGATATGCAAATGCATGTGTGCTTGCCACAGTGCATTTCTTTCAAATGGTTCCTGTTTACCATGTCCTGCCCTCAGCACCATGTACCACTCTACAAGCTTAGTTTCCCCAAAGCAATTTTTATGTTTTTTTACCGGGCTTTGGTTTTATTTCAGTTTCTTTTGTGTCTCGTTCATTAAAATATTTAATTTCATAACAGTGTGCACAGATCTCTACAAAACCTCTTATTGTACTCATATTCAGTTATGGCAGCAAACATTAGTACTCTTCAAAAATGTATCACTTAGGTTCTTCCTCATTAACTTAATCCTGGATTCATCCCACTTAACATTAAGCACTCAACAGCACGAGTATATTTGCTCTAGGCACCCCTGAAAGTGAACAGACAGAAACATTCGGAGAAGAAAAGCCTCCAGAGAGGACAAGGAAAAAAAGTCTATTTCTTCAGTTTTCAAATGCAGAAGAGCATTGTTTGATCATTCTTACCTTCCCTGCATCCTTATTGATGTTATGTTGTGGCAATTTCCATTTTTAACTTGCATTCTTATTAGAAGACATTTCTGTTTCTCCACTTTTATTGTTTCCACTCACACAGTATATTTTAAAATGACTGACATGGTGTAAAAATGGGCCAACAATCCTCACTGAAATTACCTCTTCCTGTCATTAGTTAGCATTATTCACATACAAGTATTATATCAGGCACTAATTTCACCAATTGAGAATATTGGAAATTCCCTCCCTTCTGTATCACTGCCCATTTATTAAAACCTGAAAATGTATAGCTTATCTCATTTGAAATGTCACTTGGCACAACCGAATCAAACCATACTGCATTAGAAACTGAGGTCTTTTCAAGTCTTAAGATTTCTATTGCAAGACTATTCTCGTGGTACTAGCAGAGTCATGCTAGTGCAATGAGGAACGTGTCATTAAACATTCTTGTTTCAAAAAGGGTTTTGATGTAGCCACAAACATTCATTTTAAGAGGAAACAGACCATAGAGATTCACTGGCTTATTTTCTGTACCCATGCAATTGCAACACAGAAAATCATGTACTGTAATACAAACAGGTGCTCATAAACTAATACAAGACATTTTATAAAAGGTTCAACTTCATAAAGACACACTTTGATCAGGTTACTATACAATTTCAGACACTGCAAGCAGCAATATTAGGAGAAAGTGCATTCATGAACAGCAAGTATATAATTCTGTCACAAAATACATTCTCTGCCTATGTTAATTTGTATCTCTTTCTCAGAATACCACTGAAGAATTATAGGAAGACAACAAAGTGATAGCTAACCTTGGAGACAATCACTGCCATTGACAGGTTCTCCGAATGAGCTGCTACATAACCAAGCATCATGATGCCAGGCAGCCTGACAGTCCCTCTGCTGCTGCCAATACAATCAATCACAGCGGCAACTCCACCTGCATTTACTATAAGCTGTGAAAGCTGAAAAGATAAATGGAAGAGATTAGATACTGTGAAGTATCAACAGGCATAACAAACTACATTACAAAAGTCTTTAAATGTATTGCTCCTGATTTACAAAACAAAGCTGGAGTAAGAGTGATGTATCATACAGACTGTTGGGCACTAAGTGCAGCATGAAATTCTCAGGAATGAGGTTGTTCTGCAACTCTATTTTTGATTGACTTTACTGCAAGGTAATCAAGACTCTGAATTCTTGATGCCTTATAGTATGGAATGACATATTCTCAACTCCATTAGTACACACCAAAGAAACATGCAAATGACAGCCTAATAAAAGATTCCCTTGAAAACGCTCCTACTGAGCCAGATACTCCTTCATACCAGTATCTACTTATTCCCAAGCCAACATCATACTGTGCAGGACAGGGAGAAAGGCTCACTTCTTTCACCTTCATTGTAGATAACCTCTGTGTCATAAAAGCCTTTCTGGATTCCCCCACTGAGGCATGAAGCCAAAGACAACTGTTATGCACACACAAAAACAACTTGGACTACATCATTCTGCCACATTATGGTACTCTGAGGCAAGTGTCCAGGGAACACACTCGATGGGCATTGGAGTTTGCCCCAGAATGTTAATTAAACAGCTTAGCTCGTAAATGATAATCAAGTTATGCAACATGTTTCTTTCCAAAAGTTATCAGCTTTTACAGCAGTAGAGTATGTAGGATATCAACAATGCACAGGAATTTAAAAATTCATATTATGATTATTTTCATCTGTCTTGTTAGGTATATCCCAAAGATTCCAAAGCAAAACATTCTTTGAAGTCAAAATTAAATTAACAAAACTGAGGCATGTGGATTCCCAGTCCAGTTTATTTCTACAGACATGAAATCCACCTTTGCCTCAGACCCTTTAAAAGGGTCTGTTTTATTCACGAGACAGCTAGACAAAATTTAAAGTTACAACTTAAGAAAAACTGTTCACATGATTGTGAACTGCAACCAGTGACGACCAAGTCCTACATCTGGGCACAGCCGTGCGTGCAGAGATGCATAGAGCTCCTGCACAGACGTACTTGCTGGTGTTGTGACCCTCAGGCCCCGCTGCAGGCCCCCCAGATCCTGACACTTCACATGAATTTTAGTGCATATAAAGACAGCTGAGATCCAAAAGCCACAACACTCACGACTGACACGGCCAGCTCCTCTAGAAATACCATTTGCCAATTTGTGTCTGCTGTTGCTTGAATATCATTGCTCAGAGATGGACAGACATCACGGTCACTCTGAAGTCAAATGTGGACTGTGACTTCCCATCGGCAGTAACCAAGATACTTCCTACAGCTCTTTTGAATTGCGGCTAGAATGGCCAACTCCCTTGCACAGAGAATCCTGTGCTAGCAGCTTTTCTGACTTTATCTGCAGTCTTGTAAATTTGGCCTTCAGCTTCCAACTCTAGTGCCCTCCTTTAATAATGACAGTGTCTTCACTTTTTTGAGAAAGTGAAGTTGCATTGCACATATGTACAGAGAGAGAGCAGGAAATGTGACAAGACTGCAACCTTTAATCACCAGCAGCTTAAAAACTAGCAGGCTGAAGAAACACCGCAAAATTCATGCTTAATCACTTCCCAACTGTTAAGCTAGTCTCATGATTTTGAAATGACAGCGCTCAGCATTAGTGTGTCCCACAAATACATTGCAAGTATTTTATCCCAGAGTCATATTTACAGCCTTCTAATTATCGCTGTGGTCTGACAGATTAACATAGTTATAACTATTTGGTTTTCCTCTTTATTTTGTATTGACTTTGCCAAAAATCCCCACCTTCCTTTATCAGTTACTGGCAAAAACACTGCAAATACTGAGATCCAAATTACAAGCTCAAGCTAATAAAAGAAACTACCATCAGTTTAATAATAAATAACAGATAATAATACGACCTTGATTGTCATTGGAAAAATAATTAAAATGGGATCCCAGCATCCCAGAAGATTTTTTAAAAAGACATACAGCATCTATTACTGTTCTGGGATGATCTTGTTATTTATTAGCTGATATCATGACTTTTGTAAAGCTTTTCTCGTGATATTTTTAATATGCAAGACTGACAACACTGTCAGGCTAGAACTCCCTCTCTGTGAAGATACCTTATGGAATGAAGTAGCTAGATATACATTATATGATTCCTGGTTTCCTAACCCAATTCATATTCAATACACATCTCATAATATCAGCAAGCATTTCCACATTGTTCCAGTGAACATGCCAAACAGCCATTTGCCCTCCCTTTCTAAAAGCAAATGACAGAATAATCCTGTATTTTATTTAAAGTGTAAAATCTAATGATATGACCTTGTATTTGCATTTTCAAGGTTTTACCTCAGGCGTGTGCTTTACTATCTCTCTAATTAAAGTTGCACCATTTTTCTTGACACATTCATCTGAGTCCTTCAGGCATGTGAGCACAACTGGGAAAATTTCTGCTTCAACCACCAACTCTGCAAGTTCCACTGAATGCTTTGCTATCTGGCTTAGAGCTGACAGCACCTGACGCTAGTAAATAAAAATGGTTATAAAATCAATAGTATACAAACATCCCACAACACACACTCCTCCCGCACACAAAAATCTATTGCATCAAGGGAAACAAAGCGGGATAGGGAAAACAATTACAGCTATTTTACAATTCACTGAGTCAATTCATGCACAAATATAATGGCACAGAACATTCACTGGTTCCTGAATAAAAGTTTCTCCTTTGTTTTACCCCATTCAAGTTTGCTATGTATTTAAAAAAAAAAAAAAAGAAAAAGAATAAATATATATATACACCATTTATGTAGATTTAAAATTTACTGAAATCTAAGAAGATATCTTTATTTGAATAAGTCTGATCTGTCAAATCTTAAAGAATTTTTGTCTATTTGTTTGAAGTGGCATTTTTATGTTGTCTTCTTTCTGTTAGAGTAAGACAAGAGCATTTTATTAAGAAACAATTTTTTGTCAAACTCTACTGATTAAACCTTCAGCAGCAGCTATTCACATCAGAGAGTACATTCTAAAATACAATAATACATTTAATATTAACTGGTTTATAATATAACCCTAAGTATGCAAAACCTTTTTGTAACAGAATTGCATGCATTTTATCTATTAAAAATATCTGTTGTATTCTTCATATACTACATAATTCTAGAACAAAATATCATCCTGTTTACTTTAAAGATTAGTTTAGCTGTTCCTCACAAAGCAGCAGTTTTTTTAATCCAGTAGCTAAATCTGTGATGATATTCAGAACCCTTTGTCACTACTTACATAGTTACACTTTGTTAATGCCCAAAACAAGAGCTTCCTAAATACAAATGCACGTCAGTGGTTTTGATTCAGTATCAAGTAATGACTGGTATAATGGAGACTTTAAAATATAATTTTTAAAAATGTACCTTAAGTTTAGCATCAGGGTTCAGGATCAGCTGAGCTAAGTGAGCGATAGCTCCTGCATCCACTACTGTCTGTGCTAACTCTGGAGAATGCTTTGAAATATCACTGAGAGTTGAAGCAGCAATCCTTTTCAAAGCAATTTCTGGCTCCTGGATACAGAGCACTAAAAGAGGAATAGCGCCTGCATCCACCACAGCTTGCGACAGTTCTGTAGGTCCAAGGAAAGTAATTAAGTGAGTATGGGTGACTGACCCTTGTGCAAGCCATTTTTCACCCTGACAGATACAGCAAAGGAAAAAGGGGAGGGTGTAGTTCACTGTCTCGACATCTGCATTTCAAATCAGCCCTCCTGGTTTCATAAACCGTGTGGACCAATCCACAACTGAAAAGAATGCAGGTCAATAGATGGACCCCCATTTACATGCACACATTTGAGGTAGATTAGGCTGAAATGGTTTGTTATTCTGTTTTCTTTTTCTTTTTTTAAAGTAAGCAGATGTCAGCTGTTTAAACCCTGGCTATTCTACACTGATCAATAGGAAAGCATTTTATGCATGGCTAACAACAACACAGAAAGCCAAAGTACCAAAATTTTACCAACCACCTAATTAGAGAGCATTTTAGCCTCTTTAAATGATAAGCAGATATTAGCATAGATCAAATGCCAAAAACAGAAATGCAAAAAACATACATAAAATATTTATCTTACATAAAAATTGAGAAAATGGAGCTTGCAGATCAAAACTAGGCTTTGCTACCATCCATGGGACAAGACAGAATTTATACTTTAATGACATGAAAGTGTTTTCACACACAACTAGACAAATAAGAAATATCATCAGTGGGATACTGTGTGTCTGAGACTAGTATAATATCCTGAACTAACTGCACCTTAAAGAAAAAGAGAAAAAAAATCTGAGCACATGATTAGCTGACATGGACAAAAATTACACTATTAGAAATTCATTAGCTCTCCCTGTGCATGCAGCATTAATCACAGTCCTAAAATAAGAATTACTGGATATCAGAAGCAAAATTTATACTATAACCGAGTTGCGCTATTTTAAAATAGTGTTGAAAAAGTGATAAAAATCATGGGGGATTCAATAATCTATTAGGTTCTTAGTTCAGTTGTGCTACACCTGATTATGCATATCCATCATTATCTTTAACATTTATCTTGACTTACAGTACCATGGCAACATATGGCTGTTGTATTTCAAGACTCTAACTTAGCTTTTGATTTACAGTCCATCCATAAAGAGATTTTCATACTAAGAAAAATATAGTGTACTTCATTAAATACACATAGACTAATACAGTTTTTCATGAAATCTATAAGTCATATCATCATTACATTGTTAATATCCAAATAATGTTCCTGAACAGATTTGTTTTCAATTAGTTATAGTCACACACTCCAACACATGCGATAAGCCAAATATTTACACTATATGTTATTTTGTAATCTTTTAAAGGTAATGTAATTATTACCTCACAAAATAATAACAAATAATGCAATCATTTTTAAACTAATACAAAATTAACCCTTCGGGCTCACTTTTCAAATAACTGTTTGACTAAAAATTTGAGTGCGCATCATCCAAATACGCACAAATCCTAAAATTCCAACAAAACCCAAATACTGTATCTTCATTACAAATCTGAAATTAAATGTACCTGAAACATATCTGAAAACAAACCTGAAAACTAGCTCATCAATAAGAGGTATAGGCTACATTTACCTTTTCATGGAAGAAGACACACTTGATGTCTTCAAATTGTAGTTTGATGCTGTACACTGACCAAGTGGAATACGTCAGATACTACCGACCAACAGTCCAGATCAATCCATGGGACTATGCCTCAGAAGCAACTTCCGAGCAACCAACTCAATTGCCTACAGTCTGCCAGGAAATGCTAATACCAGGAAAAATCATGTCAAGAGGGACAGGATGCTACTGCAAGAATGGATTTCTTTGCTGCCTTCTGAGATTAAATCACAAAGTTCAAGATAAAGAGCAGTACTTTAAGGTCACATCTTCACCTAGGCATGCAAAAGTAACCATAAAAGTTATTTTAAAAGAGCAAACTAAATCTGACTCAATTCAGATCAGCTCTTGCTAATGTAAGTCTGGTATCGTTTAAATACTGATGGTTACTGTTGGTCACGGTTAATTAAATGGTTCTTCTTCCAGTGGTGTTTATAAGGTTCATGGCTAATAATTTACCACATGGAGGGCTGGACCACGTGCAAAAGAAAGATAAGCAGTAAACAGACTATCAGAAAAACAGGAAAGGTAAGGTAAGGACAAAGAAAATACAGATCTTCCCATCACATTCCCCTGCACACTCAACCCAAAACTACAATTCCAAATATTAATGATTCTATGACAACTGTAATGATTTTTTTTCCCCTCAAAATGAGACTCAATTAACGTTCCCACTTGGTAGAACAACTTTATTTCAGACTGTTGACCAAAAGATTCATGTAACTTTGCTATCCAGTTACAAAACAGAGGCAGGGAGGGAGAGGGGTGAGGGGAATTAAAGGAGAAAAGGAGAGTTAAAAAAGAGTGGAAGGAGAGTTAAGGGAGAAAGTTGTCAAGAACAAATTTTTAAAACCAAATATTCAGTCAAAGAAATTAAAAAAGCTGGAACAAGTTACAAAAAAACTTTTATGAACACTATGACAAGACTGCATTGTAAGGGTTAAGACAAGACCAATAGCTACAGAGGAGAAAGACAGCAAATAAAAGCTTATTTATGGACATAATTCCACAGAAAGTTATGAAAACCCTGGGCTCAAAACTTCAGTTTGGGGTACAGCTCAATGAATCTGTCTAACTACATAATGGTAAAGTAAAGACTTCTCCCTATGTGTGTGAAAGTAGGAAATGTTATTCCACATATGCTTAGAGACAAGAGAAATAACACTCAAAATCCACCACAAACTAGTTCCTTTGGTCCAGAACAATATGAGGAAGATTTTCAAATAACGATTTGACTAAATAGTTTATAATAATATATAGTAGTAGTTTATAATAATAGGAGATAATGAAGACATGAAGGCACATAGGCATAGAGGTAGAAGAAAGATTGATAAAGAAAGACTTCAAAGTTTAAGACGTGAAAAGTGAATGAAGACGAGTCAACAAGATCCTAACTACATATCCACTGAAATCAGCAGGAAGTAGGAGTGTTGATCTAAACTGATTGGCAGTCATAGTATGGATTGATTAAATAAATAAATAAATGAAAAGATGAAGGTGAGAAAGCGAATGTGCAAGCAGGTAGTCCCCAGAGAAGGAAAATCAGCTCTGAACAAATGCCATACTCACATAGTGCAGCAGCAGCAGCAAACCTTTTCCTGGAAGTAAATTCAAGTTTCAGTCCAGACCAAGGTTCTCAGACAGACCCTACTGTGGTGGCAGGTGTATCCACAGGAAATAACAGGGTTGACCAATAAAGCCCTCCAACGCTATTTTCCCAAGGACTGTGTGATCATGCAGTGGCCACATAGGAAGAATGTGACCCCACAGGTATTCCAAAGGCTGCACTTCAAAATTACAGGTTTCTGCAGACCACTACAACCACAGTGCTAGAGATTCCACTGGAACCAGAGGGAAAGCCTTTCATCAGGAGAATGAAGGTCATTAATTACAAGGTGAGCTTCAAATCTGGACTAGACAAAGTTACTGCTAGGCTCACATCACTGAAGAGCTGAGCCACCTGGTCTAACCTTGTAGCTGACCCTGCTTTTGAGCAGGAAGCTAGACCAGAGACCTCGTGAGGTCTCTTCCAAGCTGAACTACCCTATGATACTAAGAGTACCGCTGCATAGCAGAGAATGAGCATAACTCTGCTCTCAGCAAATATGCTTGAGTACAAATAGTGTTGTTTATTTTTGTTTTCCTACCAATTTACAGTATGCTGAAGCAGGCAAGAGACAATTAATAAATTATATCTTTTATGTAGGCAAAGCAAATGGAAAGCTAAGTTGTTTGCGTACTTCAAACATGCATTTTGCATTTTAATAGTAACTGAATATGGTGTAAGTAAAAATTAACAAAACACTTTTCATGGACCTGATGGTATTTTGATGGTATTTGAAACACTTCACACTCGAACACAAATACTAGAAACAATGAAAGTCAAAATTAGACCACACTGATCTGTATGCTTTGGAGCAAGATCAGCATCTTAAATTCAGCTTAAAGGCAGCTTCAAAAAAGAACAGAACTGCAAGAGCCGTCCCTAAATTTTGGAATCTGACCTGGCAAAACTTCTAGTGTCTTGAAATCTCGTGAAACATCTGTCTTGACCTAAAATCTTACAGGCCTTCTGGAGACATCTGTTCACAGAAGAGCTGCATTTTTAAGAGCCTGTTGTAAGAAGACAGTAAGGAACTTGCTAACCAGGGAATGTTTTCGTTTGGAAGGAAAAAAAAAGAAGTATTTTTAAAAATTGTAAGTATTTTCATAGGAACACACACCACAGTTCCAAAAGTAGCTTTACCCGGTCATTTCTGATTAAAATCAGAGAGACCCTGCCATTGCCAACAGCTCCCACCAAATGCTGGGAGCCTTTGCTTGCATTCAGGGAGACAGAGGTTCACAACCTGCCTAAGACAGATGGGGACTTTCATCTGCTTCCCACATACGTCCCAAACGTAGGCCCTAAGCATTGAACTTTTCTTGCTAGGGCAAATAAAACCTCCCCAACCCCCAGTCTTTTCAGGAGAGAAAAATAAAATCTTGTCATAATGTTGTCCTAGCTTGGAACTGAAACAATTTTTGAAACTGAAAAACCATTTGTAGGTGGGGAAAACCATTTCACACCCCACTCCAAAAATAGAGTTTAAGCTGCAATATGTGTCCACAGTCAGTGACAGAAAATCATAACTGCTAAATTTTGCCAACACAAGCATGTGAACCTAATTCAGAGCTTCTTGAACAGTAAACACCAGATGTTGATAAGAACAGTCCATCTATCTTTGCATCCCATCTCCAACAATACCTTGTTGCGAAGGCATGCTTGTAGAAGTATAAGAAATATACTATGCACGGAGTCATCTTTCTTCAGTATAACTCCTCTACTTTCAGTAATCATTTTAGAGACTTCCTGTGTTATAGAGGAAGGTAAATCCCCCAAACTGGCTGTAGCCGGGCAGAGAAAGAACATTTTTGGGGGGTTGTTTTTTTGTTGGGTTTGGGAATTTTTGTTGTTTGTGGGGAGTTTTGGGTGGGCTTTTTCAGAGAAGCAGGGGTGTGGTTTTTTGCTGGGTTTTTGGGTTAGGGTTTTTTTTGGGGGGGTGGGTTGTTTGGTTGGAGTTTTTTTTTTTCCTGTGCAGGTAGTTGGTTCGTTGTTTTTAACTGATTACACCTAGTGACATGTCTATGTCCTGATGCTTGTGGCTCGGGAGCACTCACAATTTCAACCTGATTTCTGAAAATGCTGATCTTATTGCTGGCATAAATTGAAATGAGACATGCACCCCTTCACCTCCAGTGAACAAATAATTCATAACCATGGAACTGAAATTTGTGCAAGGAGTTTGTTGTCTTCAACACACCCACATCACCTCCTTTGCAGACAAGGCCATCACAAGTGAACTGGATCACCCTAAAGATCAGCCAGCAGTCATGCAGTGAATAGCATGAAGGGCAATTGAAGTGAGTCAATATTGATTTATTGACATAACAAAACTACAGAAACGTTTATGTTACGAGTAACATAGAGACACACACTACACACATTATACAAATGAACACTTTCAAATGACACTTAAACAAACGTCTTTCAGATGGAAAAAACAACTATTTTCCACTAGGAGTGAGATTCAGACCCAGTGACCAAAAGATGAAAGACCTTTACTGGAGAACTGCCCCAAGCATGAATTTGTTCCCCAGAAAAAGTAGTCTGTCAGCAGGAAGGTGCCAACAACTTTGGAGTCAATCCCAGTAAGTAAACCCTCTTTCTAAGTGGGAAGGGGAAATCCCCAGTGCCTTCCACAGTCCAACACTCCATATCAATTGAATAAAAAAGAAAAAAATAACTTCCAAATTCAGTCTATGTATATTTTAGAGCCAAACCCAAACATAAATGCATGAGTTACTTATGATCCTAGATTAATATTAATTTTAATACAAGCCATTTCTCCCACCCTTTCCAGCCAGAAGTTTCTTCCCTTAGTTATTTGACTCATAGCTCTAAACTTTTACTTGAACTATATAAATAGCTGGTAAAAGGATTACCAACCTCATGGATCAGCTTTTAAATAGGAACAAGACACTGCCAGTGAGTTATACAACTGCTTGTGAGACAGCAGTGAACTTCTCAATATCAGACTCCTAGGATCTATTCCTGATCCTCAGAGATTAAGAGTGTGGTCTACTGGCTAGTGATAATATAGAAAGTGCAATGAATTTGGCACATTTACCCCGCAAGCACTGCTGTAAGCTGAATGAAACTTGGTTCTTCTTAAGCTTCTCCATGTTACTATGTTTATGAAATAAGAACTAATGTTAAGAGTAAGAAACTCTGTTCTACAGTGACAGTTACACAATACATAAAGGTTCTGAAATTTCTTCATGAAAGAGAATAAAGCCAAACATCATTTCGTGACCAGAAGCCCAGTGCATCTCTTCTCAGAGCACCTCCCATAACCAGGCACTGCTGGTGTCAGATATGACAGTTCCTCACAAATGATACAGCACTGGTGGATTGGTATAGTTAAAGCACATTTCTGTTCCAAATTTAGAATTTTGTCACAGTAAAGCATCTCATTCTATTTATGAACATTACAATAATGCCATTTATTATAAGCCTCACATAGCATTAAGCTGAAAGATAACACATGTGAAACCTGTTACCTGAATTGTGTCGGGCAATATACCCAAGTGCCCAAGATGCAGCTTCTTTGACTCCAGGGTCAAAATCTTCCAAGCAAATCACAAGCATTTCCAAAGCTCCACACTGAACTACTGACTGAGCTAGCTGTGGAGAATGTTTACCAACTGCTCTTAGCACAAAGGCAGCTGCTTTCTTGTAGAAACGCTATACAAATCAGAAAAAAAGAAAAAATAAAAGCTCTCACTAAGTAGTTCAAAGCATAATACAGTACAGACATGCATAAATTAGACTTTTTTAGTAGTAGCAATATCTCATACAGATCCAAATCAGGACTACCAGACATCACACAAACAATGAACTTACAGTCCTTCTTTGAGACAGTTCATGATCTAAAATCTGCAGTAAGTGCATAAACAAACAGAAAAAATGAGAGGGCTAAGAGGATATGGGGAAAAGATAATAGTCTAGATAAGTCTGTTTGTTTAAGTCAGTAGTGAATGATAAAAGCTGCAAAAACAATAGCTCTTAACATATTTAACCAGATTACACAGGTTATGCGGGGCAAGCTTCTAAAATAATTCTACCCATCTGTGACACTTGCAAGGTTTCACAATTTCTAATGTATATACCCTCACAACATCTCTATGAGAAAACTTTGTTTACCTTTACAAACAGAAAACTGAGACACAAAGGATTAGATCCAACAAAAGGGTTTAGGATTTGAATTCTGAAATGCCTAAATACTGCCTAAGCCCACAGCTAAGACCCTGAAAAGCCATCCTACCAAACACCCAACATCAGATGGCCCTCAGTTTTGACCAGACTCCTGCACGTGCCCAGAAACAGCTCTCTTTCAACAGGACTAAGCACCTTGGCACCTCTGTCGTAAGTTCAAGCAAAATACAAGCACTTAACTCACTTCTATCTATCTCCCTCAGCATTGGACCAAATGTGTTTTGAGCATATAGGTGACTATGCTGCACATGTCATGGGGCTCCATGTAGTTTCTACTAAAAGCACAGTTAAAAGTCCTCCAAAAATCACATTTTGGTCTTCTCCTGCAGTTTTGTAACTATCACTGGGATGTAGAAACTGAAGATTAAAATTATTCCCATCTTAGTTTCAAAATCCAGAGCCCAGCTAAAAGTACTCTGGCCAGCAACAACCACACTGTGAAACAGTTCGCCCACCTCATGAAGCCACTGCACAGCAATGAGTGCAAGATTGACTGTGACACAAGTAATCTGCTGCCATGCCTATGTGTTTGGAGTATGCTTTCCAGCCTGGCAGTTCACAGATCACCCCTGTGGACAGGCTGCAGAGGGCTCTCTCTCTCTGTAATAGCTGGGTTTAATCTCATTCCAAGGTGCTCAGTTCTCCCCAGCTCTGCACAGGGAGCCTGGGCGCTTGACAGTGCTAGATTCCTACTGATAAGGTACCCCAAAAGGTGAACAGTGCAAAACCCACATCCCTTTTGGAACAAGTCCAAAGAAACAAAGAATCATGTGAGTGCTTCTGTGTTTCCTGCAAGGTGCCTGAACACCTTTAAAAGACTAAAATCCAAAGCACTAAGGTATGGTAATAGAAGAACATCTGCAGTGGCTCCACAGGAAGTAAAACAGATCCAGGCCCACTCCCTGGCCCTGAAGGAAGGTGACACAACATACCACATCCACCCACCTAAATTCTTCTCTCAAAGCACAATGGTCTCATCTACACTACTGGATACGTGCTATCCCCTAAGCCACATCCAGGCTTTGTTGAGTAGTTTGATGGTTGGTGTTGGCTAAAACTTCATCAGAGAGCATGTTAACAATCTAAAGAGCCCTATCACCTTCCAGTGCTCAGACCCATGCCCCAACCCTCCTTAGTTTATCAGTACTTATATAAATGCTCAATGCCAAAAATCCAGTCTTCTAAGCTAAGGCCTACAAGCAAGTACATTAAACACCATGAACAAGCAAACAATTAAACTTCATTTAGGGGAAGTTAAGGGAAATAGTAAAAATACATTAGCTAAGGATTTGACTATTTAAGGTACCGTAAGTTTTGATGAACTCAGTTGTCCTATAGTTGTTTACACCAGTCTATGTCTGCAAATATGGGTATGTTATTTCTGTTAAGTAAATATGCTCCTGGCAAAGTAAAACACATCTTTGTTTTTATTATTTAAAACACATTTATTTACAAATGAACCATATTCACAGGCACAGACACTGTAAAACTGGATTTTGCTCAGTTTAATTGACAAAACATTGATCTGGGATGTAACCCTGTAGTTACAGTTGTTCTCCATAAATCAATAGAATCAGTATTTATAGTGTCCTCAAAGAATCTGCTCCTTAAATGTAGATGTTGATAGACGAAGAGTGAATGTAATGAAAACAGGGCTTTTTGCTTATGGGAAGTAACAAACTGCATGCATTGCTAAACTCTGTATGAACTGGATAATGAGTTTCCTTCACTTGCCCTCAGTCAGCAAGGCATAGTAGGCTTTCCATGACCTAACACTAATCTTGCTGCAGCCCCAAGTGATTCTGAATTACAGCCATCTTGATGTAAGGACAGCAGAGGCAGTAACATGGAAGACATAAATCAGGGTACTCAAGCTAATTTAGTGAGGTCTTTGAGTTGTAGCAGGGGGATAGTTTCCAAAACAACGCAAGAGTATAAGGAATTTTGTTCTTCTTCACTTCAATATAGAAATGAAACAACCAAAATGGTTATAAAGTTGTCTAACTAAAACTTTAAATTTTTTCCATACTATACCATTATCTTGACATGAAGGTTTTTCTTTAGCTTTTTTTTTTAAAGATGAATTGTGTAGACAATGACCTATATGCACAGAAAAATATGCAACAAGTACTTACATTTATGTTTTCTTCAAAAGATTAAAGATGAAAACATACAGTTTTCCAAATTATATTTCAACTGAAATCCTACTTCTCCTAAATCTAATAAATCAAAACTGCAACCTAAGTATGGCTGTGGTATTAATGCACTCAGCTGTCTCTTTCCAGTTACTAGAAACCTTATTAAAAAGTATTTCTGTTAATCTAGGTTAGGAACACTAGAAAGCTGGAATATATGCAAAACCTGAAGAAAAATGGCAGGGAAGGAGAGACACCAGCAGATTTATTTGCATTGCAATTGTGACTACACTTTTTTCTGTGTTTGTTTCTGACAAATATGAAGTTGAAAAACTTTCAGAATATTTTCCTGTGTTGGTGGATTGAAATTTCTCATGCTACAGATTTCTGAAAGGCTATGTTTGGAGATATTAAATATTTAATCACAGAAATTCTGGGGTTTACATGTATTTTACAAGTGTATCATCGACAAATCCTAGTCAATTAGCACTACAACTTTCAAACTGTCTAATTTTTTAAGAGGGACCTTTTATAAAGCATCACTCAACATTTTAAGAACATAAGAGTGCCATGAATGTATTTCTTATAGTGCACTAAAAGGTAAGACAATATTTTAAAGTCAAGCTTATTTGAAGTCAAAGCTAGGCACACAGTACACATTGATCTCTCAGGGTTCAAACATACATGGTGTCTGTGACTCCAGTACATGTATTGCTGTATTAGGATAACAGCAGATAGCTGATAGAGAAAGGCTTCCCTTCCCTTCCCCTGTGCATTAGTTAAAGATATGTGTGTGTGTATATATACATATATGTGTGTATATATATAACTTAAGAAAACAATGATGCCTTACATTCTGTTCAGACAACGAACACAGGAGCTGTGGAAGAATGCCTCCCTTCACAACTGCCTCTGCCAGGGCATCGTTATAATTGGCAAGTCTCCCAAGAGCCAAAGCAGCAGTCTGTTGAATATTTGGGATGACATCCAGCAAAAGAGGTCTCAGCAAAGTCATTACACCTGAGTTATACAAAGAAGAGAAAAGCTCATTTGATAAGCAGACATTTTTCTAAACATTTGCCTTTATTCATAAAAACCTATTGAATTACTCTTCCAGGTAATAAGAACCTGAAGGAAATCCAGGTGTTCCACTGAAATGAAGTTGGCACTTGGATAGCACTGCTGATGCAGAGCAATGTTTCTGCCCATTTTTCATAGGTACAAAACACTTATGAAATATAAAAAGTCACATGTAGAAATAAGCTACATTCAAACATCTATAAAATACAGAAGTTAAAGTATATGCAAGAAAATAAGGTATATCCAAACATACATAAAATGCGTGTCTTGAAGTATGCACAGGAAACTCCACATGGAGGTCCTGGTGAGCTGACATTGGCATGTTGCTCATTCAGCATGCCAGCAGAACCTCTATGTTAAATTACACCAAATTATATTTCATCTATTATAAACCTTATTATTACACTGATTTATTTGGGGACCAATATCCATAATATATTGTACTCCAGCTGAAGATTTTATCATGTCATTATTTATGATATGCTTTCACTATTGAGTCCACGGTGTATCAGTTAAACATGAAAGAACATGAAAGTCCATTCTCTAAGGTGGTCTTACAATACATACTTGAAATTATAGGTGGAGTGAGCAGCTGTGACATGAACCATTAGCAGTTACAGGCTAAGAAAGTCCTTACATGGATAAAAAGCTGGCTAAAAATAGGAAGTGAGAGGAGTAAACTTTCCATTCTTGCAATAGGAGGGAGGAGGTCACTGTGCAGTTCTGCAGGCCTCCCTGCTGGGACATGTGCCATTCAGTATTCATCTATGATCCGGAACAGCACGAACAGTGAGGTGAGATTTTGATGTTGACCCAAAGTTATTCAAGGTAGTATCAGTGAGGAAAACTATAAGGAACTAGAGACTGAATGACTGGATAACAAAATGGCAAGTGAAATGGAACACATACAGGAAATACAATCCTAATGTCACATATGCAGTGATGAATCCCAAACAGATCACTACCACCCAGAAGAAAGATCTTGATGTTAGAACACGCAGTTTCACAGAGGTACCAGCTCATTGCTCAGAAGCAGAGAAGAAACTTTACCTACAGAAGTATCCAGAGTACTCAGGATTACTTGGAAAAGAAAAAAGGCCAAAGCAGGGACCATCATTATGCCACTGTATAAATCTATCCTATATTTAATACCCTCCCCGGCAGTAGAACTGAAGAAGGTTCAGTGAAAGGTAACAAGGATGATCAAAGATGAATGGTCTGTATGTAGAAGCTTTTGCTACAGTTAAACTAAGCCCCTTCAATAAGAATATAACTGAGATACACCCAGTTACATAAAAAACATGATTTATAAGGCCTGGGAAGTAAAAAGTTACTTGTATTACGATTCTTAAAAAGTGCTGTCCCTGTACCAGCCAGCTGCATGAATTAATACTTCTGAGCTTTATACCTCAGCCAGAAAGCAATGCTCTCTGAAGATGCAGAAGTGCTACAACAGAACACCAAACACTCAGAGCCACAGTTAGAAATCTCCATCTGTTCTTTCTACTACATTTGTTTGCTAACAAAAATAAAGATTTTGCAGGGTAACTGTGGAAGAAAGTAACTTCCTTTCTCAAGGCCTCGCATGGTTCTGAGCACTGAACAAAGTATTTTGGTACGACAGTCTCAAAACAGTGGCATCACTGCCTGATGGCAAGTGGCACCCAAGTGTTGAACAGGGACACCATGACCAGGGAAACTAAGCGCTTTAGAGCAAGGAACAGTCCAAAGGGATGGAGGCTGTAACAAGTCACACCAGTAGCACACTTCTGTGTAGAAGGACATTGAAATGAAACAGGTAAGCTGAGCTGCAGTGTAATTCTCACAGAGAACATTTAATTTACGTTAGAAACAAACTGCTTCCAGCATGAAGAAAATAGCCTAATAATCTATACATGGCTCCAAAAGGGTGGCAGGGGGGTAAAACTAACCATGAAGGCCATGCCAATCACTAATGAATTTGTTCTGGGAAGGTCAATACTCCAGACAGAAGCTGAACTGCCATGAGAGGTATGACCATGCTGGACGTTCACAGTTCAAAATAACACAGACCTCAGGAGGGCATGAAGTAAAAGGAGAAAAGCAAAATGAAGCTGTGATTTCTAATAGCATTACAGAAACACCAAAAGTGGCTCTGAACATGCATTAATTGAGCATGTACATGTAGAACCTATGGAAATAGGTCTGTAGTGCTGCTGGCGCCTGCTCACACTTCTGTCAAAGCCACTGGGAGCTGAAAGAGACCTCCTATGTACCAAGACAAAAGCTTGATCCTCCAGTATTGTAACGATCAATGTGAATTCATTTCACACTTTGCAGAAATCACTACTCCAGAATGTGGTCATCATACCAACATCTTCTCACAAGCCCTCCCAAACAGCAGGTATGGTCTCATTAGCAGGTTATGCTTCATATCAAAATGCACCAAGTACTTTATACGACAAATTAAAACAAATGTGAGGTGGGGCCAAGCCCACATATCACCTATAGTGAGCTATTGTCCAGCAAGTCACCTGAACCCTGTATGGGAGGGCATTTTCTTGTCCTTCCCTCTAACATCAGTTGCATGGTCAATCAACTGCTGAAATTCCTAAGGAGACCTCATACTGTTCTGATGCTATTTACACTGAAGGTATTTCAGTAGAGCAGAAACAGTTAGAAATAGTACACTTGTATTTAGTGTACAGATAATACAAAAACAAAATTATTTAATAAATAAAAAAGGGGGTGAGGAGGTAAAAAAATAGTTTTACTGATATAAAATAGACTGTTAGAAGTGGTTGGAGGAGAGCAATAGAAGCACTTTAGCATGCAGTGCCCTAACCCTAGAAAAGCCAACAGGCCGATGGGTGAGACATTCAACTACAATGTGGCAGACGTTTGAGTTCTGGTGATGGTCTCAAACTGCAGCGACATTTAAACTGACTAGAATCACTTTACCCGGGAGGAACCCATGAGCTAGATCCAGACCACATGACAAGTTTCTGGCCTGCATGACATACCTAGACACCGCAGAAATGTAAAACCACATTTAAGAAAGCTTACACACACATATGTTTTGAGTTGTCCTAAATACAAGATTTATATAATATGCGTTTTCAAGATTAGCTGATACAGATTTCACTTTCAGAATAAGCTAAAAAGCCTTGAGCCTGAAAATGCTTCTAAGCAGCAAGCCTCCCCATGACCAATACCACTCATTTCATGGTAATATAAACCATGTAGAGCTTGGTGATGACATTTAAGTGCCAGCACAAAACATGCTATTGCTAATTATTTTAGCTGATGAAACTGAAGGTGAGGAAAGAGATGAAAAATGAAATAGTAGTTACTGTTTGGAGAAAAGACACAAGATGCTAAAAACAGGGTTAAAAAAACCCCTAACCAGTAAATGGATGGAAAAGGTTTAGAAATAATAGAAACTGTGCAGATCCTTAAGGAGACTATATTTTCTTATAGTGATGCCTGAATGTGAGAAAAGATAGTAAATAAATAGTTATCATGACAACAGCTTTGGAGTAACAAAAAAAAAACCCAAGAAAAAAACAAAACTCAATTCCTGTTACTATACAAGCCTTATAGAGACATCAGATTAACCAAGAATTGAGAGATGTGTATAGGCCTAGATTACGCTTGTGCATTGAATATAATTAAAAGCTTCTACCTCAGCTTCCCACCTTCCCTAAAACCAGTTTCTTTCTCTGCATTGAGATGCTATCCATTACCTGACTTCTCTGCAAGACCAACTGCCTGAGTTTTCACCATTATCATGATTTTTTCATCTTCAGCAAACTTAGTATTTCTTTCTTTACAGCACTTAGAAAAAAACAAACAATTCTGAGAATGTGAAAACAGCTACCCTAGAGACTATATGGTCTCCACTAAAACACCTATACGAAAAACAAGATGTTCACTCTTCCTTCTGTCACTTTTGAAGATAGTGCTGGAAAGGACAGACATGCCTGACACAGGAGGAGGCTTTCCTGTCCTGGGCCCGACCCAGCTCTTTCTCCCAGACACAGCTGGTTTTGGTGAGCTGCTCTATTTGATCTTTTCCTTTCTTTTGACTATCCTGTCTGCAGCAAAGTCTAACCCCCTTTTCCAAAGAAGTCCAAGCCAAGATTCCTATTGGCATTTTCAGTTAAATTCAAATACATTTAACATTGTCTTAGAGCAGGAAAATAGGTAAGAACCTTCCAACAACTTCCTTTTACTTCCACCATTCTCTCAAGTGAACAGGGCCATACAGAGCAGGGAGTAGCAGTGTCTTGATGCTGAAACCTTTAGGAGAACTCTTTGGCCTTCTTCTGAATAAGTCTGTTGTGATAGAAGTAAGAAGTTCAT
Organism: Neopsephotus bourkii; assembly: GCF_033783945.1. Lineage (NCBI taxonomy): Eukaryota > Metazoa > Chordata > Aves > Psittaciformes > Psittacidae > Neopsephotus > Neopsephotus bourkii. Next base: position 13,813,875 of record NW_026900570.1, read on the forward strand.
TAACTAATTCAAAGGCAACAACACAGAAACTAAACTACAAAATAAGGCACTTACACCACTGGACTAGATTTGTTTTGGAAGAGTTCCCACTAGCAACTCAGAGTAAGAAAGAATTACTGCCAAATACCCTCTTGCATCACAGAAACTTGACTGACCTTGGGCAAGGAATGATTCCACTTTCCATCCTCAGTTTCCCACCCAGATTTATTTCAAAGAAAGACACACTTTAGGAGCTGAATCACCCTTAACACACACTTCTGAAGTGGAACTGCTGTGCACAGGCCTCATGCACTTCTTTTTAGCAAGCAAGTGCTGGCTGCTGCCTATCTGGAAAAAAATCCACTCGAGGCAGTGGCAGGCTCCAACTTTTTTCATTCCAAGTTCCAGTAGCCAAACAAAGAGTCACTATTCTGGAGATAGCCATCTTCATTGGTCATTTTGATTTCTTAGGGAAAACCACCTGGAAGTCACACAGAATCACTCTATCCTCCTCCTCTTACTCTTGCCAAACCCTTGTCAAACATGAATAGTCACCAGTCAGAGAAATGTCACTCTACATCTGAAATTCTCTCCATGTCTGAACCTGAAGACGACCACTCCTATCCTATTCTCCTTCTTTAAAAACAAGATTTATTTCTGCTTTAAAATGTAAATGTGGAAAAAAGTAATTTTACCTAGTGTTGCCTCTGGATACACTTATCTTGAAGATGCTGTCCTTCTAATTTATGCTATAGACCAAATACAATGTTGTCTTTTCATTTTTGTGTGCTACCTGTTACACTAAGAACATTCACCAAGCTTACCATTAGCACCCAAACATTCATCATTCACCTTGATTCGTGAGGGCTCCTGATATCAAATTCAGCTGATTTAGCAAGGAAATAAAATGGAAATTTTTTTCTGCCTCACCCCAACTCCTTATCTTCATCTATCAACCACCCTTTCCTACAAGCCACACAGCTGTGAGTTTTAAGCAGAAGACTTAAAACAGATTTCCCAGAAAAACAGCGAGAGAAAACTTTCACACTCCTTTTGACACAGCCTCTTCCTGAGATGATGCAGTATGCACGCCTCAAGTACATGCTCTGCAAGTGTGACTCACCCCAAGAAAGGACTCCTCACTGCGACGGTTCCATGCACAACACAACTACAATCATTCAAATATCAAAGGCAACATAAACACCACTTGGTAACAGAGACCCTGGGTAATCAAGTAGTTCATACAGCAATTACCAGATGGGTTGGACATAATGCAGATTCAGTTTGACAGTGGGACTGGAGACTTCTGGAAGGATAGAGGAGCAGCAAGTTGTTCCTCCTTACAAGATGATCTGGCTGATATTTTCCCACTGTTTCTGCATTAATGAAGAAGAACTAATCCTGCTCCAAGAGTACCAAGTTTCTGAAAATGCCCCTCATCCACCACACAATCCACAGACACACCAAAACCAATGTGGTCACAAGGAGCTGCTTCTTTTTAATGACCACTTGCTAAGATGAGACTGAAGTTCCTAACAAATACTGGCTTTGAATTTTTACTCAGAAATCTCTTCCAAACAGGCCAGGAGGCAGAGAAGAAGAGCAATTCTGGAGCAGCTGAGCTTTCAGTTGACTTACAGTAAAAGCCAGTCCTCCAGCTTTAGCTACTTTTACCTTTTCTTTGTCATCTCCCTGGTACTTTTCTCAATATACAGGTTCCCTCTTCCTTTCATCACATACCACCATGTCCTCAAGCCTTGGGAAAAGCCACTCTCCTCGCTTGATCTACTACAGCTCCTTTTGCCTTTCATGCTACATTGCATGTGTCTCTCCCACTTCTCCCACTAAAGCACCCTGTGTTCCCAGCAGGCTTTCTACAAAGCACTGTCCTACCACAGCACATTCTTCCATATAATTTAAAATACGGAATTATGTTCTGAAATCTGTTCCCAGAGTCTGATCCTCCTTACACAGGGCCAAGTGTCCAACTGTCATGCTCAAAATAGATACACTTATAATATGGAAGAGAGGTTGAGAAAAGCATGAGCAAAAACACTCAGTGTAGTTGGATGAGGGAAATAAATTTGAATCATCTTGTCTCAAAAACAACTCCTCAAACCACTGTAAAGATTTGGAAATACAGCTTTTAAAACCTGTGACCAGTAGAATAGCTCTGAAGCTGGGAGAGAACCAGTGCTCAAGACATCATCTTTTACCTGCATAAAACCAACCATGAAGTAGGTAAATCTGCCATGCCACCAGGGTTTGTGGTTTAGCCCTGCCCCCAGGCTATACCCTCTTGCCAATGCAGATTGTGAGGAACAGAAACAGGAGAAGATGCCCAAAGGTAAAAGAGGAGGAGAAGACTCAGTCCTGAAACATAGCTTGTTGTGCTGGGGTGCAAGGCCTTAAAAGTAACCACACCAGGCAGAAAGGAAAGCAGACCTGGGCTCAGGGTTGTGAGCTGACAGAATGGGAGGATAGGTGGAATAGATTCACTGGGAAAGGGTCTTCCTTTACACTGACACTCTGGAGCTTTCATAGAGCCCCACCTTAAGTAGGTAAGGCAGAGGAACAGAAGTTGAAGTTACCTGCCCAAGATGATAAAGATACCCCAGCAGCAATGAGAAACAAACACAGGTAAGGTCCCATTGTGACACACAGGCTGCTAGATCCCACAGCTCCAAATCTCTTTTTCCACATTCAAGACTCAGCTTTCCCTGTGACTTCCATAGTCATGACACTTAAGAATGTGATCAGCCCAAAGAAAGAGGTTAAAGAGCCAATCCTGTAACATCTTTAAAGTCAAAGGCTAAGTTCCAACACTAAACTGCTTCTTACTCCCAACAGTATCCTTAAATAACTTACAAATTAAAAGCAACAAGCCTATCACAAGCTCTAATGCAAAATAAATAAAAACCTAATTCATACTATGAGAAAATACAAAAATGAACATTCAGAAGTAATTCAAGTCTTCTTGTGATACATTTATTAATGTTGAATTGTAAATGCCTCTAAAAATTATCAAAACAAAATGCTATTTCAAAGGAACTATTATTTACAGAGTGCTGCACTTCACAATGCAGATGAATAAAGGAGAATTAGACCCCCAGTGACTTCCACTCTTAGAAATCTATTGGAACCAGCCAGATTTTCTCCTACATCTTCTACAAACAGAACCTGACAAGAAAGAGAGCTCAAGTTCATCTGCCATTATAACTGAAAATAGTCTGTTCCTATGCTTTTAAATTTCAGAAGAGTGAGGGGGTGTGGAGCTCAATAATGCATTCCAGTACCAAACTTCCTAAGCTGTAGCTGCCAAATTAATATATTTATTTTTAAAGACTATGTTTAAAACCATTACTATCAAAGTAGCTTCTGCCATTAGTCAGCAGCTCTCCAGAAATGAGATTTGATAAATTAATTGTCTGTCTTTGTTCCAAGTAAGTATTCACTAAACAGAAAAACTTCAGGAGTTTTGGAGATTTATTTTTTTAAGTATCCATTAATTAGACATTGAAACAACAAACCCTGTGATGATTATTCGTGGTAGTATCCCACCATAAAGAACAACCTAACCACAGAGCTGGAAAACACCCGGGAATGAGTTCTGACAACAGAATTTCTCTGATCATTCCTTGCACTTCCCTGCCAAGAGAAAACTGTTGAGCTCCTAGGCACACATCCCCCAGGACATTCCTCAGCAGAAAGCACCAGTGCCCTGTAAACTTGTCAAAGCCCGGGGCCAGATTCCAGTTCCCTGGTTACAACCACTTATTAAGGGGATTTCTGCTCAGTTGGAAAGGCAGCTCCAGAGCTTGATGAGATACAGAAGCCTCAGAAGAGAGATGCTCTGGGAAAAGGTGGGCTTCCTGTTGGCCCTCTCTGACCTTCTTTCTAGCTTGTCAGTTCCCCCTCCTTACAGGTCATAGGAGTCTCCACAATAATGGTACCTCAAAGGTTCTCAACAGCCAAGCCAGCATAAGAAACTCCCACCTCTGATCCTGGCCACTTGTTCCCCTCCATGTTGCCATCTGCCATCTCCTAATTTGAAACAATACCACTGCTTGTACCTGGTTTAATACCATAGAAGCAGGGCTTACAGTGTAGTAAAGAACTGGTTTTTTTAAACACACTTCCATCTTCCATGATGTTAGCGTGGTGTCCAGAGGCACCTCCACAAAGCACAAGGTCTCAAACTAGTATTTACTTTCCTTATAAGATATTAAGTATTTATCAAAAGGACTTCTATAAATGTGACCAAACAGTTTATTCCTTGAGCACTGATCTCTCACTGCTACCAGTCTGAATCCCACATATTCTAGGAATACAAACCAAGGCAAGTAATACAACAGTACAGTACATTTTAAGGGCTCAATTTTGTTTAAATTCAAGTCACTGTAATCTTGACTTCTGCTCCAGCCAGAAGAAGACTAAATCCTGACAATCTCTGAGATCTAACCAAAGAGCCAGGGAGATGACACTAACTCCTACAGCTAATAGAAGATGACAGCAGGCAACGACTTTCTGCATCTTCTTAATACAGCCATCTCCCTAAGGGATACCTAACTTTCTTTACCAGAAGAAGAAACAAGCCCCCAACCCTTTTATATAAGGGTTTATACGGAAACGCATGCATAGACAGACATACTTCTTTCTCAAATCATTGCTCCAGAGCTCATTGGATCAAGACCATAAAAGGCATGCCAGTAGCCTGCTAGACAACGTCTTGAAATATTTGGTTAAGTGCTTAAAAAAAAAACCAAACATCAAATGAGGTTTTATTTGGTAGGGGATTTTAAAAGCCACTTAATAACATTTAATTAGGAGGAGGCTTTAAAACCTGTATCTAGAAAAGGTCAAAACTAACAGCCATCATTTTAATTATATAACTATGAATCAGTTTTAAAGGCACAGGTTAGGGAAGACACTAAAATATTTGTGGGCCTCAAGCATTCAAACAAGTTGTAATAGGAAAGGCTGCAAAATTCAGACATTGCCCTCTTCTCTAACATCGGAAAAGCTAAAGCCTACAAAAAAGCAGCTCAATACCAGAATGAGCCAAGAAGGATGGCAACCTACACAAATGCACATTTCCACATTACTACCCCAGAGCCTGATCCTTGTACAGTTAACCTTCAAACCAACACCAGCTGTGCCCAGAAAAAAGTTTCAGGCCTCTGAACTGATGATTTCTTCTGTACAAGCAATGAATCAGTTCTGAGGTGGAGCTACCAACCAGATTACATCAAATAATTATTTTAAGAAGAAATACAACATAATTAAAGTTAGCTTGGCACTTTGCTTGCTTTCTTTAAGTAAGAGACTTTCTGCATTTTTAAAAACAGTGAAGCTAAGAAGCCTGCCTAAATGGGATCTCTGTCAGTAGCTAAAACCAGAACTGTTAAGGGACACAGAGGGACCTCTTCTTACAAATGAGGCATAAATTATTCCTATGGCCAAGATGTCCCTTGGGTAAACAGAGCTCATTTGTATAAACTAAAGAAGGGGCATTAACTCACTAAAAAATACCAAGAGGCACAACAAGCTAATGCAAGAGGCCTGGTGTCAACATGTCACTCCCATAATCAAAGCAAATGTTTCTTTAACAAGAACTTAAGTAACAGATTTTCCATAAAACCATTTTAATAAACAGCTGTAAATACAACAACAAAAAGTTGAAAGCATTTACACGATTTCGTTTCTTTTGTTTGTTTGCTTGATCCCATTGTATCTCAGAAAAGACTGACAGCTTTACTAGATTTGGGAAACAAGAATTAGAAACAAAATCAAGACAAACCAAAACATAATCAATTCATGAATACCATACGGTAAAAGAACTACTGATTTACAGCACTTTTTCAAACTGTCTTTCAGGTAATCAGTTACTGAGCAGTTTTTTCCTCTTTAAACCTCAGGAACTTTGGTCAAGCAGAGTGGGTCTACCAGATGCCAGCAGCACAGCAGCTGGCAGAATTGCTCCCGCAGCTCCTGTTTCTAAAAATGCTCAATTTGGTTCACGACATCCCACGACAGCAATATAACAAAAGCGGCTCCCTTTTTCAACACAGCAAATCTGCTAGCGAAAAGCACTGAAGAATTCAGGAACAACTTATAAAGCCAGTATAAAAACAGTTACTTCTAAAGCAAGCTTTCCTAGACAAGTCGTGCTGGCTGCAGTGGGAATTCCGTTTTCTACGCTTCACATAAAGCTGTATTGGAAGCACAAGAAAGTACATTAAGTGGGTTATACGGAGAAAATTTCCCTGAAATAGAAATAAGTTATGAGATCACAGCCAGAGACATCTACCTCAGAAACACAGAACAGAAAACACAGGCATAACTCCGCACACAAGCGGGACTAGCCGCGCTCGACAGCTCACGGACGAGCCTAAGGCAACCTCCCCACGGCGCCGCAGGGGACTCAGCAAGCCCAGCCTCGCACCGCGAAGCCGGGGGACAGCCAAATCCTATTGGGAACAAGCCTCTGGAAAACTAAGCAGCCAGCCTGGCGGGGAAGAGAACACGGGAAAGAAAACCAGGGGCTCACTCCGGACAGCCCCGCAGTCCCGGGCCAGCCCCTGCCGCACTCGCCCTTCCCGGCCGTCGAGCGTTACGCAGCGGCGCTGGGACGCGGAAGCCGGCTCTCGGTTGGCGAAAAGGAAGGGGAGCGGGCGCGTACCTGCATTTTGGAGGGTGTCGATGTTCTGCGGCCGGGCGGCGAACTCAGCCACCGCCTGCACGAACTGCGTCCGGGCGCGCTGGTACTGCTCGAAAACTGCGGGCGGCAGCGCCGGGGCACTCGGTTAGTGACCGTCCCGCCAGCCCCGGTCCAGCCCCGGTCCAGCCCCGGTCCAGCCCCGGCCCCGCCGCCCCGGCCTACCTTGCAGGATCTGCCGCTGGCTCATGGCGGCAGCGACACAACAGGCTGCGCACCCGCGCACGGCCACACTCTGTGTACTCGTTGCCCTGGAAACCGGACGGAAGTCGCGCCGCGGGGGGAGAGGCGGGACCGCGGCCACGCCGCCTGTGACGTCAGCGCGCCCGCCCGTCGCGTGCAGCCCCGACAGCGCTCCGCGGGCGCGCAGCCTTGCGGGTACTGGTAGCGTTTGCGCGGCGGGCGAGGGGCAGCACCCGTGTGTTAAACATCGGGGCGCGGGTGTTTGCAGCGAGAAGACTTCGGCCGCTGTGGCACACCCGAACGGCCTGTGCACACCCCACGACGGACAGTGCGTCCGTGGGTGCAGATGAGAACGTGTGAAGGAGCCGCTGCTCTGACGGGAGCGCAGCGGGGGAAGACACGGGCAGAGCCCGCGGGACGGGGCTGGGGACGGGACAGGGCTGACATCCCCGCAGGGTTTCACCCCCCACGGCCTGCCGCTGCCGTATGTCCGCGTCCCGGCAGCGCGGAGCAGGCGGGGACTGGCTGCAGGACTGGGGCCTGGCCGCCCCCGATGGTATCACGGAGTGGCGCCACGGCCGCCCCACCGGTGCTCCTCGACGGGACAGGGTCCGAGGGGGTCCCCGCTGCCCTGCACGCCCTGCGCAGGCAGCCACTCCTCGGACCCCGGTGCCGCGATGCTCCGCGGTCCCGATAGCTGCTTTGTGCCGCTCCGCTGCTGCGCAGCTCGCCAAGGGGGGGGCGGGAGAGCCCCGTCATCCCAGATGAGCCCCACGCCGGGGTCCCCCAGCCCGGCTCCTGCTCCCCGTCCGACCCCTCGGTGAGGGAGAAATAATAAGGAGGAGAAAATAAAAATAAGTGCGGCCGCTGGGCTCCCGGAGCTGTCCCCTCCGCACGCCGCTGCGCATTAGTTCCTCGGGGAGGGGGTCCTTTGATTTTAATTTTTCCTTTCTGTCTTTCTTCCTCTTTTTCTTTCTTTCTCTCTCTCTTTCTGTCTCTTTGTCTCTTTCTTTCTGTCTCTTTTTATCTCTCTCTCCTCTTTCTCTCTCTCTCTCTCTCCTCTTTTTTCTCTCTCTCTTTTCCTCTGTCTCTTTCTCTCTCTGTTTCTTTCCACCCTGAAACTCTTCCTCGGGAATCCCCACTATTACTTTATGCCGCCGCTCCGGCCCACGCCGGAGTTTTTCACGCCGCACGGGGAATAAACTCACCACGCGGAGCGCCCGCGGAGCGCAGGGACGAACCCGTGGGCTGGAGCTGCGGTGCAAGCACCGCGGAGAAGCCGCGGCCCCGCTGGAGGGGAAGGCGCAGCTTACCCCGTGCCCCGCGCATCCATCCGCGCAGCGCAGGAAGGTCCTTTTTGCGCTGCCTGCGCAGGGGTAGCGGCACTGTGGGGCGGCCCGGCAGCAGTCCCCTGGCTTTGACAAGCACAGGTACTGGCGGCTCCTTTGCACCACAGCAGGATTTTGTACTGTGCTGTTTTTCATCAGAGCATCATTCTGGCAGATAAGCCAGGCGCTGCCTTCCTCTATCCCCACCTTGGTGCCTCCCACTCTGAGGACAGTTTACGAATAATTCCCTTCACAACCGGTCGGCCAAGGCGTGGTTTATGTATGAGTAAACCCAACCTTGGAGGTCTGTGTGGCAACTAATGCAAATGGTGGGACTGAAAACTGAAATCAGGGTGGTCAGGATTTGAATGGAAATAGACTCTCCATCTCCTCCAGTATCTTTTGAGGGCGATTCCCAAGAAGCGGGATATTTGTGAATGAAGTTACTGGTTAGGTCTGCTATAGATCAGGCTGCTCAGAGGGAAACCCAGAGTTACTATTCAATAAAAAAATGTCCCTTTCTGAAGCCACCCCTCCACCGCACAGTGCTTCATGATTTCACAGGCTGCTATTTTGTTCTGCAAAGCTCCAAATGTACAAAATCAGGTGGCTGACACGATACACACATATTATTTCATAGTCAGCACAAAGTTCTGTCTCACACCTTAAAGCTGAAAGGCTGAAGTTACATTTTAAAAGTTTGTGAAAGTGTAAGAAAGACGCCTCATTTTCATAAATCACCTCCGGGGATCCTCAGTTGAGGAGAGGGGGGGTTGACCCAAACAGTACCGGGGAATGAAGTGAGCCATGTGTTTCCAGGAGTATTTAATGCGGGAAAAACCCTCTCTTGGAGGAAAAAACCAAGCAGGCGATGTGCCGTTCTTTACAAATAAATAAGACAAATTAAATCAGGTTGGTGAGAAGGTCGTTTGCCACAGAAAATATTTTGGGAAATTATCACCATGTGTATTTGAGAAGGGAACAGCTGTTAAACACATTTCTTTATACTTATTTCTGTTCTTAAGTTAAATAAAAAAATAAACAAACGGTGATGAATTACTCCCAGAGTTTTGGGGGGGTTAAAAAAGCAGATGTGTCGATTACAAATAAATTGATTTATCTGTCTCATTAAGTCTAATGTTCCCATAAGTGAAACAACAAAACGCACCCTGAGTACCTCCAAAACTTGCTGTCACATTTCGTTGCTTGATACTGAGGTTCTGTTCACATGGTTAATAATAATAATAAGGAATAAACAGCATGCAAATGTGGTCTAGAGAAATGTCACCGGTTCTCGCAAAAGTACTGAAGACGGAAACTCCTTTATGGAAATGACGTACTTGTCAGACTTCATTGCCCGCTGCTGGGGTGCTCATTAGTAGGAAACCTGTATCCTCAGGCGGGTGGTGTTAGTAACGACCGCGTTACTGCACACGTCAGCTTAAAAAATAAACCGGAGACTAGAGGATTAGGCAACAAATATCCAAATTAATAACGTGCCTTCGCTTTCTGGTGGGTGTTGATTCACACGGCAATACGCTCCTAACGGGCGGGAAAGCATCACTGTCCCCAAGTCGGTAAAGGGCGAAGTTGCTCCTCGAGTTTTTTTGGGGGAGTGAGGAGTGCCGGGGGGTTTCCCACGGGCTGTCCTGGCTTGGTCCGGCCCCGCGGGTCAAGGCAACAGGTGGCTCTGGTTCCTGGGGAAGCAAGGGCGCTGGGCGGCAGGGGCAGGGTCCCTCTCTCTGCCCCCGACAGCTCATGCCCCGCCGTATCCCACAGCCAAGCCGCGGCTGCTCCTCTGCTGCTAGAAGCTCAGCGATGCCAGTCAAAAGGTGAGGTCTTCCCGCGTCTTGGCGTGGCGGCTTCCACACCGGCTGCGGAACCCCGCCGGGACAGCCCGTCGGTGCTGGGGAACAGCCGGCCTGGAGCCCCCCCGGCCGCTCCCCGCCCCCATCGGCACTGCGCTGCGGCTCCCGATCTGCCCCTGGAGTGTCTCCTTCAGTTGCAACAAGCCTGGCAAATTGTCCAAGGTTTAACCCGGTGCTTCCAGGACGGAGCGCGTTTGGTGGAAACTCCTCTGCTGGCTCCGCGGCTCGGAGGCGAAGGCGACAGGCTGCTGAAAGAGGGCAGGTGGAGTGTGGAGAGGTTAGTGGAAGTGAATGGTATGCGGGAACCGAAGTGCTCTCTCAAAGGGAGTGTACTGAAGGAGGGATCTCCATCTCCATGTATAGCCCCTACTGCTGTGTATTATTTGAATCCTTGAATAATTTAATTTTAAAATTTTAGTTCGTCTTTGCCGTTACCTGATTTTAGTTCTGTCAGAGGGACCCAGCAATGGAGAGTCCCCTCTCTTGTTCCTTGGTTTTTTGCTCTGGGTTCCAGCGTCTCACTCTGTTCTGGGGTCCCCTTTCCAGAGCTTCGGCGGAGAGTTTAGTTTGTGAGACCTTCCTGTAGAATAAATTAGTTCTGTGAGGCGAAGACAGGAACGTCGAGGCACTTCAAACGCGCTAGAAAGAGGACTTCCTCTTCACTTCAGAAATCTGTAACCGTAAGCATGCAAACGGTAGAGACTTGGCTAGTGGAGATTTGGTGCGTCGCCATTGCACTAGGCAAAGGCAGAACAAAAATTACAAGGGATCAATAAAGTGGAAAAGGGCAAAACGTTTCAGGTTGACTTGTAGGATGGGACCAGGAAATACGAGCTGATAGTGCTGAGCCCTTTTTACCACGTGCATATGGTTACACCTCTGGTTTCCTACGGAACCGTCAGCGCTTGTGCAGTGCCATTAAGAAAAATAAATAAATAAATAGACAAATATTTTTTGGGACGTTCCAAAACTGAAAGCCGGAGCTTAATTTATTCCGGGCACTTGAAAGGAAAGAGGTCTTCCTTTGTGTCTGCTGCTCCGGGGGAGGGTGTGTGTGGGCTTGGCGCTGAACGCTGCCCATATCTACATATGTAAACCCAGCAGCGCTCTCCCCCCTCGCCGGCAGGGTTGCGGGCGCTGGTAGCTCACAACAATGCTGCCAGACAATGCGAAGTACGCGGAGCCTGCGCGGCCGCGGCTAAGAGAGGGCTGGAGCTGTCCAGTGTTTAGCTCTTGATGGGGAAGGCCCCAGTTTGCGCACTGCCCGGCGGAGCCGCGGCCGCCCCGTCCTCCCGCCCCGTCATTGTCCCCGGCTGCGGCGGCTGGAGGGGTGGGGACACGCCGCAGCCAGAGGACGGTCCCCGCTCTGCAGAAGAAGGTGTAACGAGAGGCACTGGCAGCAGAAAAGGCTGCAAATCGCTGTCGTGTGGTTGCTATTAGCAACAAATCAGCTGAACAGCCTGCAAACCCTGAGCACCTAGGGCGGAGGTGGCAGGGAAAGCGCCAGGGCCGGGGAGGCAGGGGCCGGCGGCCGTTCTCCCGGGGGGACCCCTCCTGAATTCCCGGTCTGCCTCCTGGGTGGCGGCCGGGCAAGGGCTGGGCAAGGGCGGGCGCTGCTGCCACCGCCGCGCACGGCGCTCCTGGAGAGGGGAAAGGCAGCCCACGTAAAACAGACAAAATGGCAGCCCGTGGCTTGTAGGCATCCCTCTCGGCGCCGAGCGCCTGCCTCGCCTCCGCCGGCTCCTGCTGATGCCGTGCCCCGGGGCTCTCCCTGCCCGCCCGCCCGGGACCAGCGCCCCAGCCCGGTGTTCCCCGAGGATCCAGGCGCAGCCCTTCGCTCTCCGTAACCAGCCCACCCAGCCTAGAGACCAAACCCCATCCCTCCGCATGGGACACGTCCCGGCCGGCGGCACCAGAGCACACGGTGGCCCGGGCGGGCGGCGGCTCCGTGCCCTGCGCAGCCAAGCACTGCCCGCGGGCTACTGGCTCCGGGAACCCGCAGAGAGTGCGCATAAGCTCCGCACCCCGCGCAGCGAGATCTGCCTCTCAGGGGCGTCACTCAGTGAGCGCCCCAACACGTTGACTGTGCCAACACCTCCCCTTGCAGCACCGCTTTCCCATTGCTTTGGGTTTTGGTGTTTGTTTGGGGTTTTTTTTTGTTTTTGTTTTGGTTGGGTTTGGTGTTTGCTTGGGGATTTTTTATCGTATTTCCCATTTGAAGTTTTTGGGTTGTGTGTACAAGGTTGTTTTGGGGTATTTTTTGTTTTGTTTTATTTTGGGGTGTGTTCTTTTTTTTTTTTTCTTCCTGTGTATTTTTATTTAGGATCAGTCCAATTCAGAGGCCTCCAACAACCGCAGGATCTTTGGCACAACGCCGCTGTCTCACAGATCAGAGAATGCCTCGTCGACGAGGCACTTCTCGAGCATCCCCAGCACATGCCGAGGGAGGAGTGAGCAAGGGCCGCCCAGGAGCTCCGCGCTTTGCGGAGGCCCCGGGATGCGGGGCGGCACCTCCCGACCTCGGCCTCTGCCGCCGGGGATGCGGCGTGCGAAAGACACCGGCGGCCGGAGCCCGGCGCCAGACGCGGAGGGGGAAGGGGCGCGGGCCGCCTCCGCTGCTGTAGAAGTGCCTCCCCGCCACTGGGAGACCTCAACGGGCCTCTCCCTGGGGAATATTCACCAGCCACACCGTTGAGAGCACCGGCGCGGGGAACGCATCTGCCTTTCCCCGGCGATGGGGAACATGCAGCCCTTTGTCTGTCGAGACGAGGTGCGATACTCCACTGCGTGCCACGGAAACACAGGCGCCAAACGGCTACCGCGGCCCTGTCACCTCTCCGGACGGGGTGTTGAGGGTGTAGGAGCGCCCCTGGGCCACACCATGCCAGGGGGAAAGACTGGGGCCGGACGGCCTCAAAGGGAGGCCGGGTCCCTGCGGCAGGGCGGGCGCGGACATGGAATTGCAGCGCCCCGCAGCTGGAGCGGGAATGCCGGAAAGTCATGTCCCTGTGCCCCCTTCCCGTTGCGCACATCCCCAAATATCCGGGCTCGCTGCAGCACCCACCCCAGGGGCAGGATGGGGGAGGGAAAGCAGATGGGAGAGCAGGGCGGTGCGGGAGCTACGCCTCGGCGGAGGGCGGTGGCAGCCGGGCGTGCACCCAGCCGGGCTTGCCCGCCTCCCCCCTGCCCGGCCCGGCCCGGCCCGGCCCGGCCCGACCCGGCGGCGAAGAGGGGCGCCGCACCCGGCCGCGGTTTCCCGCGTCGGCGGAGGCGGCTGTGGCAGCGCTGCGCGGTGGGCGCGGCGGGGAGCGGCGTTGCGCGGTGCAGTGCGGAGCGCCCAGGGGGTCCCTGCGCGCCGCCAGATTCGAACGGGGTGCGCGGGGAAGTTCCGCGGGCGCGAGGCGGGAGAGCTGCGCAGGCGCAAGATGGCCTCTGCCCGGGCGGCGGCGGGGGGCGCGGAGCTGGGTCGGTAGCGGAGCTGTCCGCGGGGGCCACCGGCGGGGACCAGGTCCGGTCCGTGGCTCTGGCTGGGCCGAGCGGCAGTTCCGTGCCTCCCTCTTCCCCGCTGGTAGGCAGCGTGCAGCGAAGCGCGGTCGTACCGCAGCTCCCCGCCGGCCTTCCGCGGGAGGTGGCTGCCCCACGTCCCGGCGGCGGGGCCCCTCGCACCCCGCAGCCACTGCCCACCCCCGGCGCAGCCACTCGCGGCCTCCCCGCGGCCGCTGCTGTCCTGCCCGGTGTGCCCGCGGCTCCGCAGTAGAGCCCGGGAATGGAAGTCCTGTTCCCTGCCCACCCCCGGCCGGGAAAACCTCCGTCTTCCACGGGAATTACGTGTCCTTCGTGCTTCACCCGTTACTGACCTTTTTCCATTTTTATTTTTTTTTAAATCCCACATCATCACTGTTAAACACAAATGTCCCATCCCCAAAACCGCTGAGACCGAAAGTTGCCCCAGTCCCTGCCGGGCTTCAGCGGTTTTTCTGTTGTCCTGGTGGGACTCCTCTGCTCCTCGGTTAGTCTTGGGGAAAGGGAGTGAAGGAGCCGGAGGTGGAAAAAAGTGCTCGCTGCCAGAACCCTTGCGATTCTTGAATTAATAAAGCACAAAGCGGCCGTGGCTCGGAGCTCTCGGGGTGGGACAACGACTTTGAACCGGGGAGCGCGGAGACCCGCGGCCCCGCGGGCGGGAGGGCAGGTTCTTCTCAAGGCGTCCGCTTGATAGGAGACCGGCAGAAAGCACGAAAAAGAAACTGTTCATAGTAAAATAAAGGAAATCCGTTTCAAGTACCCAGAGTAGAAGCAAGAACGTTAAAAATTAACAGCGGAAACAGGAAACACTTATCTGAGTAAACACTGTCTCAGAATTTCACCGTCTTAAAACCGGGAGGGCGTAAGGTGCTCCCCGGGGCAGCAGCCCCCCCCCCTGCCCCGGCGGTACCTGCCCGTCCGGCGCCGCACCAGGGCTGGGAACCGGAGCCAGGCACGGCGAGTAAACCGATCCTCGCGAACCGGTTTTGTGGCAAAGATCGGAACTGCAGGAGTTCCTGCGTGGTGAGAGATGAACAGTCCAGAAGTGATGTGTTGAAGGCAGGAGTACAACTCCCTGCCACCGGGGCGAGGGGACCGGGCAGTCCGGGACCGCTTCGAGGAAGAAAACGGTTGACAGAGGTGGAAAACAAGAGGTTTTGACCCGGTACCGACCCAGGGAGGACTTTCTTTGGCCGCGCTTTGAAAATACCCTGTGAAACGGGTGCATCCTGGGCAGCTGCCCGGCGGAGGAGGAGGTGACCGGCGGGACGCCCTCGGCAGCCGGGGGAAAGACCCGCAGCATCACTCCCGCTGCAGGACGCCTGCCGCTCGCTATGCCTCTGCCTTCGGGTTTCACTGCCCCCGTCATTAGCAGAAAACCGGAGAACGTAGCCTTCGGGTGGAGCTCCCCGTAGCCCGCCCGGTGCTGCCGGGCCCCCGGCGCCACCGGCGTCCGGTTGGTCCCCGGCGGTGCCCGCCCGCCGGCACCGGCCTTCTGCGAGGCGGTATCGGAGGTGGTTCTGAGCAACGCCAGGGGACAGACAGCTCGGGTTGGCCGCCTTGTCGTGCTCCTTCTAGTTCTCTTCCTGCACATCTCTGCATTCCTCCTCTCTCTGCCCGCCTTCTCCCAGAGCCCGAGCTGCTCTTCACGCTCTCTCTCCTTCGCCTTCCCCGGGGCTGGATCGTTACCGCCTCTCCCCCGTCCCGGCCCGACACAAAGCGCTGCTTGGAGCTGCGGACACCTCAACCAGGGCGGAAAATTGGGTCGGACGAGATAGAAACCCATCATTTTCCAGCGGACACAGACCGCCCCTGACTCTATCTTTGATCAGATGGCTTGTTGAAAAGCTTAGAAAAAACGCAGCAGGACTCGGCTCTATCTCCCGATCTATAGAAATGCAACGTCGGATAATGGAAAGGTTCTTCTTACGTATACTGAACTGAGAATTCTTTCCAAATAGAGAGGATTTCCGTACATTTGTAAGGGAACCCGTTCGCTGTGAAGCTGCAAAGGAAAACCCTGTGAAAAAGGGGAGGTTGAGAGCTTAGCTTCCCAACTAGAACATCAAGATGCTGTCTTTGACCGTCCTCCCGATTGTGCTTAGCAATATACACACATCGTAGTGCCATCTGCCCAGTGTCAGCAGCAAAACAAAAGTTTCACATGGCAGCACAAACATCTTTGGTGGCTCCTGCAGCCCGACGACAGCTGCTGAAAAGGGTTTGGTCTTTTTAGGACGGGAGATGTCAGGCTAGGAGATGGTAAAATTGCTCTAAGAACTCAGTAAACCTGGGAGGGAATTTTCAGAGTCCTCTTTCATTGCTTAATGCTTCAAGGACACTCTACAAAGACCGATAATAGTTCCGTTTTGATGCTAAAAGTTGTGATTATCAGCTACTTCAAGTACAAATAAGCTCGATTTCATCAATGTGCTAACGTACACGCCTCTGCTGCAGGCTCAAGGCTCGTTTTTGGGTGAACTAATTCAACCAGTACAGTGTGATTAACCCATACAGTTGAAGGGTTGAAGGAATACTGCCAAGATAGACATGGAGAGAGATATCTTTACATTAAGACTTCTTTAGTTCCACTGAGGCTTTAACAGAGACCCAGAGCACCACAAGAACCTGGCACTTGCCATCAGAAAAATCACATTCTTCCCTTCCAAGGCAGTGCAATTTAACAGGGGCTAGCTCTGAGGAAACAGGAGGTGAAACCTGTGGCTGACTGGGCTGTGGGAACACGCCGTTTGCTAATTTTCAGGAATAAGTCGGGGTCAAATAAAGAACAGCAAATGTTTTGAAGGGAGGCAACCAAAACAAATCAGGGCGATTTCTAGGCATTTTTTTGTTGTTGTTATTTTAGTGCTCTTTTGGTCACTAAAATCTTTTGTACACTCAGAATAACTTCCAATGAGAACAAGATGTTTGTCCTTTAACACCATATTACCAACAGAGGTCATTTGCTATTTTTCAATGAATTATCCCTTTTATTTGTTTATTTCTTTGATCAGCTATAAATGAAAGTTATTTGTGTATATAAAACTGAAGTTTTTACTGTTGAAATTGAACTGTACATGTTTACTACAGGAAAAAAATATCAACTCTTGTTTAACAAGACATCATACATCAATAAGCAAGAACCTTGTGGAGGATTTGCAATCACCTGGTCTATAAAAACAAGCAGGACAAATAACAGCAATTTATATGCAAAAGTAATGATTTAATGACTATAAGCAAGACAAAGCAATAAGAATTGTGCTTCTTTTGCAGACTGGAGACAATGAAATGTTTAACTACAATTTTCCCGTACAAACATGAAACAATATCCATATAGAATAAACACCCTCACAAATGTATAACTGATGGGTGATGAACACACACGAAGTTCGACCAAAGCAAAGCACAAACTGAAAAGTGTTCTGGGCTGTTCAGATTTTATGGTGGAAAAGTTTCTTCTACTGAGAAAAAAAAAAACCAAACAAAACCAAAATACCCTTAGAAGCCTCTAACAAAATGCACCTATTTGCAGGCCATTAAAGAGGAGGCATTCTCCACGATTTATCTGAAATATTAAAGTACCTGTTAAATTTCAATGAAGTTAGTACTGTACCATATACATATATATTAACACAGATTTAGATAAAATGCCTTCACCCAGCCACTTGCTGGTTCCATAAAATTTATACCAAATAGTTTATGGCTTCTCTAATGATTCCGTGTGCTTTGAAAAACACAGTCCCACCACACCAAATCAAAAAAGGTAATCAAACAGGTCAAAAACTTCCATGTCCATCAACTTCTCTTTTTTTTTTTCTTTTTTTTTACTTTTTTTTTTCTTCACTGCATCACTTCAGCATTTGGTAAAGTAAAAATATATCACTTGGAAAAGAAAAAAAAAAAACAAGACAAAGCCAGTAAAATCCTTTCAAGATTGCAAATTGCCTTCCAGCTATATCAGAGACTCGAATGTGCTTTCCCAATACTGTAGCTCTCACACGCAAAGTGTTTCTTGCAGTATGAGCAAAGCTCGAACAGGCGGCATCTGCAAGGGTCGAACCAGTTTGGAAATTTAACAACCATATCATGAGTGCATGAAACACAATATTTTCTTTATAGTATTTATAAATATATCATACAATACTGTTTCCTGTTATGTCATATACCAATATGGCATTGTACAATAAGCATAATGCCATCTGATTCTTACAAAAGCGAATCATTTAAACAAGTCAGTAAATAAAACGGTAATACCCGCTTTTAGGCATACAGATTGTAAAACTGAAGTTTACTTTTCTTTTGATCGGTTCTGCGCAGCAACAGAGGAGTAAAAGATGCAACATAAGAATCAAAATGGCTAATACGCAAAAATCGTTATTCACAGTGACATGGCTACATATATGCATTATTCTATGCATATTCTTTCCATTTTGTTGGATTTCAAGATGAAAAAGCACTTGCTCTCTACAGGTTCACGAAACAGCATAAGAACAATAACAATTGAAGAGAACGCAATGGAGGAGTTAGTCTGGATTAACAAACTACTTCCTGGGATTTGGATTGACTTCTGGAGACTCCAGATGATGGGGGACGGAAACAACTGGTATCACTCAGAACAAGGTGAAGGTGTAACTTTTGTTTGCTTCCCAGTCCTCTGAAAACCATTTACATTTCAATCTTGCGTTTCCATTAACGTCCATCCTGAATGTCACCTAGTCCACCTTTTATAGCCAAGTTCAGTGTCACTACAAAAGAAAGCAATTTGGACGAGAGTCACATGGATTAGCATCTATAAAGCTGTAATGGCATGGAGAGATCTATATAAAGAAGGGGCAGGGGGGTGGTAGCCTGGTTGGCACATCAACCAGATGAAGTGGCTGAGGAGCCATTTATTGATGTTTTCCGTGCTCTGTTGGTAAAGGAGGACTGGTGGTTACTGCTGGGGCTGCTGCTGGTGCCGTTCATGGTGCTGGAGATGTGGGGGAACTGGGGGTGAGGAGACTGGACCGGTGTGTTGGGGCTGGGCAAACAGGAGGAGGTGGAGGGGATGCCTCCCGCTGGGCTGCTCGCCTTGTCGCTCCCAGAGTCACTTTCTAGCTCCCCGCTATTATTTAAGCCTTCCCTCTGGTGACTGATCTTCATTCTCTTGCAAGTAGGTCGGACGCGGTATTTCAGGGGGAGAGGCCCGTTCTGCAAGGCAAAGGGCAAACCCTGGTAAGCGCCCTTGCCAGGCCAGGCCCCACATCCCCCAGGAGGAGGTACACTGGAATCAGATACTCACCCTCCTCCAGGTATAGATGTAGGCAATATCCATTAGGGTGTAGTAGTCCTTCAGAGGTTCCTCTTCGTACATCACATCAATCTGTTCAAGACATGAAACAGCAACCAGGTATTTACCCCTAGCATATGAACGCTCTGAGGTGAAAGCAGCCTCGCTGTTACATATATCAGAAAACTGGGCGGGGGGGGAGGGGGAAGCTATTCCAAACCCAGCAGGGAATAGGGAATTTTCATATCTACTAGATAGATGCGAAGGAGCAATTTCTTGATAGCTAAGACATTTACAGGATTCAGAAATTACAGAGTGTCACCAAAGTGCCTGGATAGATATTTTAAAAATAATGTTGGTAATCCCATCAACATATTGCACACACCAGAAATACTTGCTGGAACTGGCTGCAATGAGAAAAATGAGTGCTCACCAGCATCACTGGGCTGGGAATAGCAAGACTCATTACAAAACCAAAAATCCCTCTTTCCCCAGAGGTACCTGGAAAGTGTTGGGTATATCCATTTTACTCCTCAGGAACTTTCTTAGGTGCATCACTGTCATTGCTGCTGGGCAGCGCAAGTATCTTTTGTCATTCACCTAATGGCATAGTAGATAAAGTCAGTCTACTGAGAACAGGCCACTACTCCCACCAAAACTGTATTCTCAAATTTTATGCCATCTTTCAGAAAAATGCACTTTATTTAATGACAATTTCTAATATAACAATTTCTGCTGCCTTAGAAGGAAGAACAGAAATAAAGTGATGAATCACAGACACAGAAAAAGTAATTAAAAAGGCAAATAATTTTTTACATAAAGATTTGTATGTCATAATAAATCCCTTCTTGGGATATACATATATGCATTATATATTAATTTTTAAATTAATTTTTATATATTTCTTAAAATACAATTTTATTGCAGAATTTGACAAAAAAATCATATTCTGCTTTAAAGTTAATACTGCAGGTTTTTTTAATTTTACAAAGTTGCTTACATATACAGCTGTATGAAGATGTTTTACCTCTTCTGTCCCTAGCGCCATGACAGGAGGTGTGCTTTTCACGTTCTAGATACACGTACCTAGGTCTTTTTCTCACCTCCAAACCTGCCCCAAAAATGTTTGTGTGTGTTATGCTTCCCCTGGAGTAAAGGAAAGTTATTTACCTCTTCCTTTGATTTTTCTTTCTCCTTATTTCCTTTCCGTTCCAGTCTGTGAGAAGAAATGAAATAATTACCACAAATCATAAATAGAGCTGCTCTCAGCCACGCAAACATAAAATATTACCATTCTGGAACTTGCCTATTCTGGTCAAAGAATTCAATGGATAAGCTTATTATCTCGTCGTCTGTTATAATTCTTTTGTCTTCGTCAGCCACTTCTCCCCTGTCTTCATTAGAGCCATTGGCAGCTGCGCAGAAATTTCCACAATCATTTACATTTTGAAATTCAAATCAGGAAGAATGGCAATTCTCAATAACAAGAAAAAAATAAAAGAAGGAAAAAGATCTCCGTAGTAAGATTATGAATTAAAGCTACCTAACTTCTATCATGCTGAGTTTATTCCTTAAAATCATGTCACAGTACATGACATCATTTGTAAGTCAAAAGGAAAGAGCAAAGCATCTAGGTCAATGCTACATTTATGGAAGTGCAAAATGAGAAGCTTTTACCATCAGCCGACGGATGAGCAGCATAAAAATCCCTTCTTCTTTTCATTTCATCTAGATGGAAAAGCATAGATTGTTCTTTCAGTATTTACTCTGTAATTCCTGGCATTGACAGAAGACAGCAGCTCTGGTTTAGCTTTTCTGCTGTTGACAAAAAGCCCAATTTAGCTACTTACTTTTGAAAAGGCCTGGTACTAGCTTGTATACAATATCTTGGAGAGTTTTATCTGACCTGGGGAAAAAAAAAAAAAAAAAGAAAAAAAAAAAGGAAAGAACAACCTCAAAATATAAAATTAAGCAGATGAAGCGATATTTTAATCCAAGTGGCAGCTCGTCATTTATAATCTTTCACAACAATGAGGCATCTTCTACAAACTGGGAGGCTAATCATAAAAAGTTAACTTACAAGAGCTTATAATCAAACCAACACTGCTCTGAATACCGCTATAAACCAAAACTCATCTCTGCTACCACAACTGAAAAAGAACTCTCCTGGTCTGAAGGAAGGCCTTAAAAACTACATCTCCTCCCTAAAACATAACGAGAGCAGAAAGTAACACTGACAGCAAAAACAGTTCTGAAGGGAAAAGCATGCTTTAAAGGCTTTTGGGAAGTTTCAGCTAGAGTTTTCATGACTAGGGCTATGGCAGGAGCAAAGTTTGTTTGGGAGGCAGAGAAAGTGGAGGTAAAAACTGTCGGGCTGGTCCCCATGAGAATGGGGGAGAGGGTAGAGGCATTGCATCAATGTCTGGCATATGCAAATAAGGACTAACAAAAACTTTCTGACTCGCATGCAGAGAAATCTTCAATTTCAATCAATGACAACACTCCAAATAGAGAGCATACACACGAGTTAGCTTGTAAATTGACAACTCTTTTCAGATTTAAATCGCAGACAGATAACATCGACAGGACTACTGCTGCTCTGCCCATATAAAGGGGAATATGAGAAGCAGGGTGCACGCTGCATCTTCCTCCTACCTTATATTCAAAAGTGGTCGAGTTTTGTGAACTTGGACATCGCAGATGGGACAATACTTGCTGGTCTCCAAGTAACGCACGATACAGGTCTTACAGACTGCAAGTCAAACACGAAAGCAGGGCTTTTTTTAGTGATGGCCGTAGGTGCCACTCAGCTGTGCATAGATGGAGGTGCGATTTTCTAAACTATGCAAGCTACAGCAAATCGTCCATTGTCAGCATCGCGCTGCTTAAGCTAAACAAATACCCAAATAAGCTGTAATTACCATGAAAAGGAGACGCTTAGAGTACATATATTATTACTTTAACAAAGACTGTAGGGCCGTCGTCAGAAAAAACGGCACCGCGGCCGGGCCCGCCGATGCGGCGGAGGGGCGGCGGGGCCGAGCACTTCGGGGGGTCTGGGCTTGGAGGGGAAGAGGGGAGGGTGTTCCCGGGATGCCGGGAAAGGTGGGAAGCGGCGGGGGAACAACGCGGAGCGCCCGGTCGTACTTACAGGAGTGGAGGCACTCTATGATGGTTGTTGCATCAATGAAGTACCCGCCGCAGAGCACGCACATGAGATGGGGGTTTAGCTCGGTTATTTTGATTCTGGTGGTTCGGTGCATTTTGGCGTGGCGAGGGGCGGCTCTGGAAGACACACACACACAGAGGACCGATCAGCGGGGACCAGCGCGGCGGCGTCCCAGGTGCCGAGATCCGACGCGTCCCCTTCCCCAGTGCCGCCGCATCCCCCGGCGCAGGCTAAGACCAAGCGCGGAAGGCGACGGAAGACGGCGGCGGCGGCGGCGCGGAGCCGAGCAGCGGCCGAGGGCTGGTTCCGAGGCCGGCGGAGTGCCCCGCACGGCTCCGCACCGCCTCGGGCCGGCCTGGGCGCAGCCCCGCGGAGGCGCGGTCGCTCAGCGGCACCCACCGCGCCGCTCCTGGGCGGACACCGGCTCTCCCCGCGGAGCGGCGGGACACCGGCCGGCTCGGGCTCCCCGGGCGGCTCAGCGGCGATGCGGCGGGGCGGAGGGGAGCTCTGAGGGGGGAGCCGGCCGGGCACCGGGCTGCCGGCGAGCAGCACAAAGGGGAACCAGCGCCTCCCGGTGCGGCTGCCCTGGCATTTCCGGAGAGCGGGGAGGGGCGGCGGCGGGGGAGGGACAGAGGGGGGGACACGCACCTCGGAGCGGGGCCGGGCACCGGGGCGGCGGGGCCGGCCCGCGAGAGGGGTCCGGGCGGCTGCCGCTGCTGCTCGGTGCCGATCCGGATCTGCTCCGCTCTCCGAGGGGGTTGCTATAGCAACTTACACTTACACTTGGCATCCTGCCACCGCTGGGAACACACGAGAGCCGGGCGGGGGGGCGGGCTGGGGGGGCGGGCCGGGCCGAGCCGAGCCGGGCCGGGGGGTGGGACGCGAGGCCCGGGGCTGGCGGAGGGGGTGGAAGAGCCGAGGAGCCCGCGGGGGTTTGGGAGCCCGGTTGCGAGGGGAGGGGGAGGGCGGGGAGGCCGGGGGTGGCGCGAGCGGGGTCCGGGTGCCACAGCTCGGAGGGTGCCGGGGCGCGGTGCGGGGCAGCCAGCACCGAGCCGGGCTTCGGGGTCGCAGCCCGGAGGAGGCGAGCGCCAGAGGCTCCTCCCGAGCCTCGGCCATTTCGGATCCTCTCAGGGGCCTCTCTCCACGTCGACTCGGTGCGAGGAGCTGGTCTGAGATTGCTCCTCTCCCCCTCCGCTCCCTCCCTCCCTCCGCCGCACCGCGCTCCCGGGACCGAGCCCCCCGCACCGCCGGCGAGGTGCAGAGCCCCAGCTCCCGCGCCGCGCCGCCGGCATCCCCTCTTCCCCATTCTCCCCTTCCCTCCTTTCTCTCTTTCCTTCCTTCCTTTCTGTCCCACCCCGCAACTCTTTCTCTGTCCTTCCCTCCCCTCTTTTGACTCTCGTTTGAAAAGCCTCCCGCGGACGAAGCGAGCGCGGTGCAAAGTTTTGCAAGAGGTGGAACGAGATTTGCAGCACCAGTGCAAGGTGTTGGGACAGGAGAAAACAAGTCTCCGGATCCTTAAACAACCCCCCTTTTCAGCAGTAAAGCCCACCAAGGAAGTGGGGGGAAAAGCCCAAACCGACTTTAAACGGTACCATTAGTGACAACATGTGAAGGACCATGTGACCAGATCATTCCTAAAGCTAAATCAACACCTTGTCAACACAATGCAGCGACAAGAGTGAAAAACAAATGTCATTTTCACAGCCTGAAACTCATAAACCCCCATCGGATGCACTGGCACCAACATTAGATGCACACATACTATTCAAAATGAGAGGGAATAAGAGGCAGAGGGGAAAGTACACCAGGGAAAAAAAGAAAACCTGTCAGCCACGTCAATTGCAGAGTAAATTATTTTCTGTCGACTAGATCCTGAAAAACGTAACGTAAGAGCGCTGCTCCAACGCAAGCCCTCCATTTCCCCATGCCGGTGCTCTCAGCACACCGGCTCTTGCCCTGGGTCCCCACTTCTCCCGAGGCAGAGCTTGCGAGCCACCTCTCCCTGCAGCAGCCGGAGGGCTGGAGGAGGCTCAGGATGCAGGGTGCTCCCCAGACACTCGCAAACTTCGATGTTAAGCAAGAAAAAAGGAAAGGAAAAGGGGGGGGGGGGGAACCCCAACACAGCCAGCTTTCTGAAAGCTCTGAATTTCGGCCAAACTGCCCAGGACAGGGGTACAATATTCCTCAAGAAGTGTGCACAGCGCCAACGAGGGACCCTAGCCAGGAAACTTCTCTTGCTGCCGCAGAAGAACCCTCGAACGAGCAGCAGAAAAAACTCCCCAGCATCAAAATGCTGCCGGCCAGCACACGGAGAGGCGAAGTGCACGCTGCTCCGAGCCAGACCAGGTTCCCCGAGCTGCTCCGAGCTCCTAGTGTGGGAAAGCGAGACCCCTGCTGCATTGTACTGCGGTTTAAATGTCGCTTCCAGGGTCCCTGACCCTCCGCTTCTTACTACTAAACCGATACCGAGGGTTTGCTTTTCCCAGAGAAGGCAGAGCCCGGGCTCTTGCGCTCCTCCCTGAAGCGTCCAGCTCCCTGAAGCCGGCGGCTCTGGGGTCTCTTTATGTGCTTAGACATGGGCAGGCTGCTTTCACGGTTCTGTGTTTTATTTGTTCAAGTCACTACCTTATAATTCATAAATATCTGAACCAAAAAATGCCAGCAGTGACCGAGGTCACGCAAGCAGGCTGACCAAGAATTCCTTCCCAGCCCTGATAGACTGGGACAAACCTTTCAAGACATTAACGCGTTTCTTTCACGCAGGCGTAGCCCCTTCCTAAATGGAGGAGGATTAAATTCAACCGTGAAACCTGTTCTGTCGAAGCAACCCCTAAACGCGAATTATTTATTGCCCAAAGTTAGCACGTTTCTAACGTGCTGAGAGCTATCTTTGCAATCAGTGATTTTCCCCAGCGAGCTGAACCAGGCGCCCAACTTCTCCCCAAAAGCCACCCGTACAGGCACACAATCACGCGTGTCTGTGCCCGCGGGTGTGTAACACGAGGGCAGCACGTTTTACTACACCAGCCTGAGCTTAACATTTCGGTACGAGGGAACCCCTTCCAGGCTGTTTTTTCTTAATGTTCGTGCTGATAATCAGCACGGCGAATACCAACACTTCACCCAGTCAATACAAACACCCTCTTAACCAGGGCAATATATATTTACACACTGACACACGGAACAGCTAAACGTAAAATACGTGGAGATAATACTCGCTAGAAGTAAACACTGCCAGCCGACTGATTATTTAGAGGCCTTAAACGGGTTATGTCAAAATGAAGAAAAACAGAGGTGCATTCTCCTCCTAGGAATCAGCTACGCTATTAAAAATCTATAAAAGCAATAAGCTATGAAACCTCGTTTGACAGGTCTCTAACAGAAAATACATACATAAAACCCAGAAGCATTGCTCAGGTAGGTCTGTGTACTTTGCACCCATCTCTTCTCGGAAAACTCTTCACATCAGGAATAAAGCAGCCGTCATTCTGCATCTTCACTATCAGTCAAAGCCACTTTTACTGTCGAGCCTGTTACTACTCCTTCGCTTCAGAATGGCCCCATATGTTTCAAAGGAGGGGATGATGCTTCCTTCAGAGAGGGCACACGGAACTGGGATATATCTGCCTAGCCGTCTAGCAGCGAGGAAAGCCCTGAATATTGGCAACAGAGTGCAAATGGACCCCAGCCCCCTAAATCGCCTGTGGAACTAGGCGAAGGACACGATCTGCCTACTTAAAAAATACACTAAAATGTGAATTTTGTACTGTCTAAGTGACCAAATAGGTCAAGCCTTCGTGTCTCTGGCAAACTGCAGCACCAGTCTCTCAGTTTCCAGGACGCACTACACAGAGGCACTGAGAGTGCTCAGTGGCACTCTGTGGACTCTGTTTCCAGAATCTCCCTGGTCTTCGGGACAGCCCCCTAAAATAAGCTGCTCTGACCACTACAGACCACGCCAAAAAATAATAATAATAAATTAAAAAAAAGGGGGGGAAAAAATCCTTTTCACACCAGGCTTGCCAATGGGCACACATGGCCAGGTTTTCCTTGACTTTTTTGGAGAGTGGAGGAGTGAACCAAAGTTTCTCGAGGCTGAAAAGTGACTACCTCACTTCCATAGAAATGCGATTTTTCTGCTGATTTTTACCTCATTGTTTGCAAATATTCGCAGTAAACACAGAGGAACATCCCGCGTTCTATATTGCCAAGGCCACGCAATTCCAAGAAACACACACCAGCAACTTTCCAGGGCTGCCCATCAGCAGCACGAGGAGCCCACTCGTGACACCTCTAAGATGTGACAAAGGATTTAACGTAAAATTACCCTGCCCGGGCTCAGGAGAAACCCGAAAACACCAACCAGAGAAAAGAAAAGCAGAAATCCCCCCTGCGTCCCACAGACACATCACCTTTGCTCCAGAGGCTCCAGCAAACCGCACGCCCCAGCTCCCCAAGATCGCGGCCAAACTGCTACCCTCGCCCCCCCCGGAAAGTTATTTCTCCGTGCTGACCACCCCTCTCCCCTCCCAGCAGGCAAAACCCCCCAAACTTGAGCATTTAGAGCAGAAATGTAAGAGGAGACATTGGAAACAACTGGGAACCGCCATCTTACAACCCATCCAATTTCACACAAGTACTTGTCCAACTTAAGTTAATAACATTTTATGCTGGGCGCCCCAACGCCTAACAACCCCTCCAGGAGGATCGCTACCCCCCGCTGGCTCTGTTTCTATAAAATGGGCGCGTTATCTGACATTTTAACCTCCCCCAGACACATTTCTTTCGGGGAGGACTGAAATCACTTGACCCAGGCAGCTCCAGATTTCACGACCGTCCCTGTTTAATCAAAATCTGCCTTTAAACAAAGAGCGCTGAGGCCGGGCTGGCAGCAGGGTCTGGAAATATAAATATTCTCCTCGGGGGCCATGTGCACAGAAAGGTTTTAGGGGGCGTGTGGAGAAAGAAAGGAACTAAAATTTGCAAATGTGGGTGCGCAACGCGAGCGAGTGCACAGGCTGCTGCTGCTGCTGCTGCGTGTCTATATGTGTGTGTGTGTGGCTGGAGCAGCCTGTCAGCGCTTTTCCCATACGGAGAGCTCGGGGGACACCTAGGCTCCCCTTTGCAGCCCCCAAACCGGCCGAAAACCGCCGCCGAGCCCCCTTCGCCCCCCGCCCTTGGTAAGGCGACACCTCGCTTCATACGTACCCGGAAAACGGAGCCGGTGGGTGATGATCGGAGCGGCCAAAAAAGACAATGAAAGTTAAAAGTCGTTCAGCAGAAAATGAATGTGAGCCAAGCGGCCATCTTGAAACGAACTGCAGACGCTGTCAATTGCAATAAGCTTATTGCCGCCGCCGCCGCTGCGCTCCGCGCATTTTAGTTACAAAACACCCGTGTTTCCTCCGGTCGTCCACCGGCCCTTCTCGCTCCCTCTCGCTCTCTCTCCCTCCGAGTTCGCCGCCCCGGCGGCTCAGGCGCTGGGAGCGCAAAGTCTCCCCGGTCCGGATGGGTCCTCTCTCCACCAGCCCATTGTCTCTCCCTCTGCCCCCCGCTCCGCCTCGCGGCCTCGCTCGCGTTCCTCTCTTTATTATTGCTGTTATTAGTACGAGTATTATTGTTGTTGTTATTTCATAGTTGGTGGCGGGGACCCGGGGAGGGAAGGAGGGCGGGCGGGCGGGCGGGCGGGAGGAGGGCGGAGGAGGGAAGAATGCAACGCTGAAGGCACACACTGGAAACTGACACCGTCCCCAAAATGGCTCGGAGTTCGCCCGCCCCGCCAGCGTCACGTGGGGCGCCTCATTCCTTAAGGGCGGCCTGGGAATTAGCGGCGCTGCCGCCGGGGCCCGGCAGCCTCCCCGTGACCCAATCCCGCAACCCGGCCGCCTCCTCCCCCTCCGCCTCCCCCCCCCCTACACTCCCCTCCCCCGCCCGCCGCCCCCTCCCCTCCTTCTCCTCTCTCCCTGTCTCTCCTCCCTCCCCTCCCCTCCCTCCCTCCCTCCTTCCCTCTCTCCTCCCTCCCCTCCCCCCGGCCCTGCACGCGCTCTCCCGCGCGCCGCCGATGCCTCCTTTTCCACGCCGCGCCTCCCGCCTGCCCCGACCCCCGGCCCCGATCTCCCCTCTCCCCTCTCCCCCCTCCCGCAGCAGCCCGGTGCCTCCTTCCCCGCGCTCCCTCCGCCCGCACCGCCGATCCCTTTCAGCTCCTCCGCTGCCTGTCCGCGCCCTCACCGCCCATCGCTCCCCTCCGAGCTGCCCCACAGGTCCCGCGCCTAAACCACCCCCCCCCGTCGCTCTCCGCACCCGACGTGGTGCGTCCCCCACCCCGCCCGGCGCTGCCCTCTCCATCCTCGCCTCGCCGCAGCCCCTCTGCCCGCACACTCGCCGTTCCCGCACGCCGCCCTCGCCCCCCACCCAGCACTTGTTACGTCCCGCACGCCCCGGACCGAGGCCCCCGCGGGGCACCGCGCCTCGGCCTCGCGCCCCCGCCGCCGCGTGAGCGCTGCTCTTCGGCAGCACGCGGCCCCGGGACTCTGCGGGGCCGCCGGCGTCGGGGCGACGCGACCCCTCGGGGCCGCTGCCGAGGCTTCCTTTCCCCGAGCGGCGGCGCAGCGGCTGTCGCGGGCACCCGGGGTGTTCCCCCCCTCCGGCAGACGGGGAGCACCGGGTGCTTCCACCGCAGTGGGCGGGAGGGAAGCGGGGAAACCGTCGCTGGTGCTCTCCGCCGCCGCGGAAAAGACGCCGCCCGCAGCCCGGGAGAGGCGCAGCGGGGCGGGAAGAACCCAGCTCTACGCCGGGCGCCGCGGCAGGGCGAGGGCCCGTCCGCCACCGCGTTTCTTCCTCGGGGCAGCTGTGCCCCCGCCTGCAGGTGCGGGCGTGCTCCGCAGCGGGCACCGGCGCCGGGGCAGCCCAAGGCGAGCGGTAGAGGACGGCAGCGGTCCCGCCGGCGGGCGCGGAGCGGCCCCGCGAGGGCGGGAAGACGCCGTCGGGCTGGAGCCGACAGCCGGCTCCGCTCGATCCTTCGGGCTGCGGCTTTTCGTAGGGTGCCCCGGCTCCGCAGGCAGCTTCCACAGCCCTTCTTGCCTCCGTTACCGGTACAGCCGCCGCTCTTGCAGAGGATTCAAGACTGGCTGGGGAGAACTGACAAAACGCTGTGGACAACGGAGCAACCGCGCCGCGGTAGCGGCAAGGGGGGACGAGACTTTGGGCTCACAGAGCCGGTCTAACGCTTAGCACCTTACTGTTAGGTACAGCTCATTCACCCGCAGAGCATGAAGAACAGGAGCGAATAAACTTTATTAGAGCCTAAAGAATAATCAGTGACCATTCTAAAAAATATACAAAATGAAAGGGAAGGAATGCCTTGAAGACATGTCATGTAGGCAAATATTTAATACGAGTTAATAAAAAAAAATTGAGCCAACCAAGGAATACCAAGTGCGGTCATAAAACCCCAGATATTTCAATTAATTCATGTCCAAGGACTTAAAAAAAAAAAAAAAAGGAAAAAAAAGGAAAAAAAAAGGAAAAAAAGGAAGACTTTGCATCAAGAGATGAAAGCCATTTGTCATTTAGAAGATACTCCTAGGAATGAGAGTAGGAGTGAGAGCACTTCAACTCAGTGGGCTGGCACCTTCCTTCAGTCACATCTGAGACGCTCTTTCCAGACTTTTTGCAGCATCTTTTAGTTTTCCAACTAAATCCTAAGAGATGAAACACCGCCTTAGAACATTTTTTTTTTTGTTAAAAGGTCAACTAAAGGAACATAGTATTTATATATATACAGAGACAGAGAGAGGCAAGGAAACCGGCACCTTATATCACAAAGAAATGCTGCAACTGATGAACAATGCCAGCAAGCCATTAAACAGCTCCCTATTTTACCATGAAGGAAGAAAAGCAGGAATTGGAGGAACACACCTTTTAATGTGTATAATCTACTGAAACTGATCACTATTCTCAACACAAAGATTTCCTCAGTGCCCTTAGGATGGCTGAGCTGACTTTGCTTTGTGCTTTGAAGTACTACAGACATCTCTAAAACACTGAAAATATTTTGAGTGCAATTTTGTATTAGGACCATTCCTCAGCCAAAGCACCTCAGATTTACCTAAGCCAGCAACCGACCAAAAACACCCATTAGGAAGACAAGGACAACTTTTGAGACATACATTGAAAAAGTAGAGGTGTAAACCTTAAGTTTTAATATCTCACTTTTTCTTCCCCCTGACCAAGCCCTCTTCCCAACCCTCCACAGTTTGGTCACTTCCAAGCATTACAATACCTCCATTGTTCAGTTACACATTTAAATCGCTACACAAAGATCAACATTTGTTTCAGGACATTTCTTACATGTCATTTACACCACTGAAGAGCCTTCAGTTGGTTCTCTACTTTCAATCGTGCCACATTTAAACCACTGATCCAGCTTCCTTAATCATTTATCCAAAGCATGAGAAATCAGTTTCAGAAAAATTATGTGTGTATATATAACTTATATATATATAAAACTTTTAAGAACATATAAGTTATGAAAACAGACAAGATATTTATGCACACATGTAAAACACTCCCCACACAACTAGAATCAGTTACTCTGCAACTTTATTTGAGAAGACAAGAAAACTATACTTGGATAATTTTAATAGAAGATTCTCCTCTCCTGGTACTGGATATAGATTTTTTTTTTTTAATAATAATATATATTATTTCACTTAGGCAAGTTATTAAAAACATTTACATCCACAACTAAAGCCAAGTACAGAAACAATGATGAAGGAAAGAAGTACCTGTAACTGCTCCATTGTGCAACTAAAGCTAACATCTGGGTGTGATCCTGAATCACTGTTCTGAAGAAAAAAAACAACCAACAAACAACAATGCCTGTTTAAAAAAAAAAATACAGTGAAATTGCATTTTTCCCCTGAGGGTGCTGGGGGTACAGTACCTCCTCTACGTTTAAGGTCACCAAGTAGGAAGGCTGGTAAGTTTTATGAAGTTGATTGTTCTAAATTAAGGCCAAAGAACACAGGAAAAAGTCAGGTCACAGCACAGAAACAGACTAAAGAAACCCCTCAATGTGTTCAAATTACCTTGATCTGATATTCCAAGCGCCAAGACACATCAGTTATATGGAGAGGAGATCTGCCTATGCTGAAAGACACAACAGTTACAAGCTCCCTACACTACAAGAGAATGGCACTTTCTCAAACTGTCTATCAATAAAGAACTTTTTCACCATCCTTGTAATACTTCTCGAGAAGTTCAAAAAGTTTTCTTAATAGCAGAATTATGAAAAGAAGAGTAAAAGTTTCAAGAGCTCTTTGCTAAAGTTTGTTAAAAATGTGAAATTTATTTCTTTTTTAATGGAACAGTATTTCTGACTTCAATCACCTAAAGCATGTACAGGTGTTTTCCAGGACAGTTTCAAAGTAGCTGTAATTGCAACTATGTATCTGTGCTGACTGACTGACCTACCTTCCCAACAGGATTTCCAATGCATCCTTGTTTTTCTGGAAAAAAAAAAAAAATAATTAAAAAAAATTGCTCAATAAATTCATATGAGTGAAAGAAAACATAAACATATTAAAATTTGTTTTAAAACCTGATATTCGGTGCAAAACTGTTCTATTCTCTCTTTATCCAGTTTACAGTCTTCTAGACATGTGCTAGAGGGAAAAAGAATTTATTAGTTTTCTGTTAACAGTAGCTCAGCAGCCCAGTTTAAAGTAACAACCGCTAGAAACAGGGGGTAGCTTTGAAGTATGAGTACCTTATAGCAGATATGTCGGCTTTCTGCTTTCCTGCCTCCAGAATACACATGGCAGCCGCAGCATGGCAATGTTTTAATATCGTGGGGTCAATATCTTTCAGGTCCGGATCGCCTAAAGCAAATGAATTACTGACGACACACTTAAATGCCAAATCCCAGCACACGGTACCATGAGCTGCTGCTCGCCTTTTGAACGGTACCTTTCCCGCAAAACTTTTAAAACGGAACACATGTGGGGGCTTGGACCAAAAGGGCAGAGCAAGTAGGCAAAGTGCGAGGAGGAGGAAGAGAGGGGCTGAAGCACTGGCTGGTGCAAGCCGTGCCAGGCGGGGCTGACCGGCGCTGCACGCCCCGCCGCCTCGGTATCAACTTTGCATTAAAAAAAAAAAAAAAAAAAGCGCTAAAAAACAGGATAAAAAAGAGGAAAACCTCAATTTCCTCCCTCCTGAGCCAGGTCCTCTCCGAAGCCTGTCGCCAAAGGCGAGCAGCGGAGTCGGAGCCCCCGGCCAGGCGGGGCACGGGGGCTGCCGGCCGGCCCCGGCCGCACCACCACATCCCTCCCTCCGGCCGCGATATCATTAACACCGCAACATTAATTGCCCGACCGCGTACCCCCAAGGCGGGGTGGCCGTAGGAAGGGTCTACGCACGAAATAAAACACGGGCGGAACGGAGCGCCGGCGGAAAACCACCTCTATGCCCTGCTTCACGAACACGAGTACGCGGGGGACCCCGTCCGGGACCTCCCCCCCCCGTCGGGAGATTTAAGGTCGACAGGTTTAATCTTTACCGAAGTGTACGCGCATTAGCGATGACACCCGCGCAGCGGCACCCTGGAGCCGTTCAAGGGCGACTCCCCCCGTGCCTATGTGCCGAGCGACGGGATACCTCACAGCACAGACACCCGTGTGTATGCCGCGGAACACAGCGCGCTGCCTTGCGCGCTCCGCGCAGCTCCGCGGCCCGCCACGACACCGCCGCGCGTCCCCGCGCCTTACCCAACCCTTCCTGGGAGTGCCCTAGGAGGAGGCTGCGGAAGGCGGCGCGGAGCAGAGCGGCGTAAGAGCGGCGGGGGAAGCGCCGGGGGTCGCCCAGCAGCCGCCACCCTCCCTGCGCGTACGCCGACAGCTCCATTGTGGGCGCCGTGACCTTCGACACGCGGCCACGTGACGCGCGCGCAGCTGATCGCCGCCACGAGGCGGAGCCGCCGCTGCCGCCTCTGACGGAGGCGGGGGGGGGGAGGTGGAGGGGGGGGGGGGTGAGCGGCAGGAGGCGCCAATCGTCGGGGACCGTCGACGATCGCCGGTTCCTCTCGCTTCCCGCTGGTTCCCCTCCATTCTAAGGGGTTTATTTCTGGATAAATCTTTCAAGTGCCTCTATATCATGAAATCCCAAAAGTGCTTATATGGGGAATGCGTCTTTAATGCTCTGAAATCCCCAAATTCAGGCTATACGTTTTCATCTACCAGCTGAAAACGTCAGGAATAGAATCCGATGCCTTTACCCATGGGTTATTTTGCTTTGGACGTGTCTACCTGTTGCAAGGTATTTCCCTGTCCTGTCCCCTCTCATTTTTATAGATCTGTGTACAAAACCACTTTATCACTTTTTGCCTGTAGTTACGGGCAGCTGAATTTTGAGCTTAGAATCAAGGTAATGTCATAACTAATATTGCTGTAGTGTTTTGGTAGAGGCTTTCCACATTTTTTAATGCCCATAAAATAGTGAAAGATAATAACAGCCTTCACCTTTGTGGTGATACAGCAAAGACCTACAAATGCTATCTAAAAACATTTCCACCTTAAGCAAGTTAAGTCCTAACGCGAGATGTTAACCTGTTGCGTTTCCGCTTTGTTTTTTTACACATTGAAACGTTGTCACGGTTCTCAAAAGAAGTTAATGTTACCTGTAGGTAATGGCATGGTAGGTGTTTAGATGTTAGCTAAGGACCAAGTTAGGACTGATCTAATAAAACATAGGTAAAGGCCTTACTATTGTCATGACGTATACAATATTTGAAGCTGAAGTATACAAAATATTTTACATCTCACCTTTTTATTTGCACTTGGCTATTCTGGATGGACAAGAACATTACTGTGTAATCTGGTTTTCTTTATTGGGCAAATGCTTCTACTGTATATTTCTTAACGGGGAATTCAATATTGAGAGCTGCTCAGTCTATTAAAAATGAGTAAAAGCTAAAGGCCTCTGCCAGATTCATGATTTTAGCATAACATCTATATAGTGCCATTTTTTCCCACTACGGACACATATCAGACAACAGAAAGTGCAAAGCCAACCAACCTTGCAAATGATTGCCAAATATGTCAAATAATAGGAAAACAAAACATTTCCCCCTGTAAATGTTTAATGTTAATTGACTTAAATAGATCGCAGAGAGCAGTACTTACAAAGCATATTCCAGGGTACCTTCATGTAAAATAGCGAGTGTAGCCTGATCTTTCAATCATGTGCCGATCTGTGCTGCAATCCATTTGCAGGTTGATGATGCTGTCAGAGGACCACACTCCTTCCTAGAAATGAGCTTTGAACAAACACACATTTCATTTCACCTGAACTATTCATGGTGATTGGGTGGTAGCTGATTTAATCAAAAAGCTGTTAGGAATCTTTGCATATGTATCCACAGCTCTCACTAATTACAATCAGTCATCTAAGAGCTCAGCCTGTCTTTGGAAGCCAGTTCAAGTTTGGGTTGCAGCAGGAAGGGTACGATTAGACTTTGTCACATCTCACCTCATCACATTTTATGTTTATATGAATCATGCTATATTTGAGATCACCACTGTTGTGGTTTTTTTCTTTTTTACTTTTTGTGATATTAATATAGTTCTGTTACGCACATCCAGCTGCCCACTTGGCCCAGATGCAGAACACAGCAGACAGGTGATTCTACCTTCCCCGTTTCCTGGCATCATGGCTTGTCTGGACACTGTTGTAAAAACATGCTTTTGTATACCTAGGTCTCAATTCTGCTCAAGTCAAGGTCAAAAGGAAAATCATGCTGGTGCACAGGATCAGGCCCTTAATTCTAACACAGTGTGTATGTACAATATTAGACCTTATGATACTGTGAAGAACAAATGCTTAGATTTTTGGGGTGTAATCTGGAGTAATAACACTGGCCTGAAACTTCAGCATAAAACTTAATACCACTGAATTGGTGATCTCTGAGCTTGAAGGTTCTGGCTGTCAGAAGCCCTGGTTGGTTTTGTTTTGCCAGAAACAAGAAAGGCATGGCAACAGGCAGATGGGTTGACAAAATAAGGCTTTCTCTATTTTTTGGTATGGTTGTCAAATATAGACATCATACCTAAGAAAAAGCAGCATAAAATGGAGAAGAAAAAGCATAAAATGGAGGAGAAGACAAAGCTCTGAGCTGTAGAATTACAAAGGTAAAAATACTAAGGCAAAAGGATAGTCACCCCCAAAAAGTTAGAAATGTACACATAGAGCATGATCGCATGTTATGGAGATTTTTTCTTCAACACCCCTTACTCTTTATAGCATATTGAAATCTATAAATTAAAATCTAGTTGTTTTAAAGGCAAAACAACTGCTAAAGATTCATTGCAAGATTATGTATGTTTAACTAGTTTATATCACAAAATTTATATTTTCAGTTCCCTTACCCAGCCTCTCAGCCTGACTTTTCTTCTTTCTCTCTTTTTCCCTCCAGGAAGGACGTAACATGGATTGAGGCTGTCAGGTTACTCTCAGATTTTACTACTTGTGCATAGTGTATGCACATTTTAAAACCCTGTTCATTCCAAGATATGCTAAGCTGTATATTGCATGAAGAAGTGATGAAGGAAATGCATTAATACTTGAATATTAATTAATTAATCAGGGAAACAAACTATCTTGCTCCATGCAGGCTAGTATCTTTTACAGCTTGCGCTTTGTTAGTCAAGACAAAATAATGCAACTGTTCTAAATGAAGGGGAATCACCTAGCGAGTCCAGGGGACTAATTCATGAAATCTAAGAATGGCATCACTATTTCTGAAAAGTCTCAGATTAGCAATTTTTCTTCCATGTATTGCTCTTCACAGAGGCTGAAGAGAGTGATTTGAGATGATAATCTAGCATCAATTTTCTGCAGAATTACTACTGACTTCCAGGAGATTCATACACACATTAATGGAGCATCCCTACAACTTTTAAGTCAAATAGAGTCTTCTTTATTATAAAATATATTCTACTGCATAAAATGTTTGAAGCAGGTAAGAAAATTTCTCTCACGTCATAGGCACAAAAATACATGAATATGGTAAATAAAATACCACCTTGAACCAAGCTATTATGTGGACTATTTATTTGGAACTATTTCTGTAGGTAGCCCTCCTGTCTGGTAAGAGTGCAGTAGTTGTCACATATTTTGAAAAATACTTACAGATTTTTTTTGGTATGTATTAATTTCAATAAATGCATTGTTTGGTTACAGACAAGCACTTTTCAATAAAATATACCTTGTTCACAGACAGTTCTGATTAACAGTGAAGAGAATTAGCTTTTTAATTAAATATGTGAATGCTCTTGGCTTATTTCAGTAAGGTAAAACCTATAGCAGCTAAATACATTTTTGTTCAGGTATTTAATATCTTTTATTCTGTTTAACCTGAAAAACATTTTTGCTACTAGGTAGTATTTTTGGAATTAAGTGACATTAATTTATTAAAAAAGAGGAACTTATATATTTACCTTTTGGTCAGCTTTATTCAGATTTGATTTTTATCTTCTATTTGTCAAAACTTAGTCTTCCAAATTTCCCCTCATTCATGAGAAAAGCCACATATTCTTAGGCCGTAAACAGAAATTAGAAAAGTAGAGCTTTCACATTTAAATTATACATTTTCAAGCTATTACTATTTCAGTCCTTATTTAAGTACTCAGGAACACAGGCAACTAGAGAAGTACCACTTGTTTAAAACATCATTGCTCCTCTATCGATTCAGGAAAATCTTGCATATTATAAAAGCTCATTTTCCCCTTATGTTGCTAAAACATACGTCAGAACTCTAAAAATAATATTTATATTTTACTTTATTTTATCTTGTCAAATAAAAAGAAAAATCACAGGGAGAATTTGTAAACTTTATGTCCAAGATCACACAAAAACCTGAGTAATAAAAGGATGTAAGGGTTTCAGCATGCAAGCGTCACTACAATGTACTGGATAGTACATCCTCCAGGATAGAAGCTTTGTTTTTCTGTGTATTTTAACATATGTTAAAGTCCTTCTAATTAAGTGAAAGTCCTCTATCTAGTAAATTTCTAGTCATTCTCTTTCTCTCCCAGGGAAATAAAGCTATGCAGTTCATAATGTGTTGGCTCCTTCTTAAGATAAAACTCTAGTGTCTTTAACTGAATTCGTAGAGATTTACAAACGAGGCCTACAGCATAAAAGATGCCGCCTTCAATGTCGGATGGAGAAATACAAAGATTCCTGCTGCTTTAGTGGAGCTACTACTGTAATTCCATGTCTAGTCCTGTGTCACAGATGAACACAGTTTGTTATGCTCACAAGAAAAAAAACCCTATGAAATACTTTTTAGCTATTATATTGGTATTCTGTCTTTGCAAGCAGCATTTTTTGGTAGCAGCTTTTAAATGGAAATTGTTGCTACTTTTCAAATGATCTGTACATTTAGGCTTATTTTTTTAAGATTTATTGCCAAATGTCTAATCTGCATTTGCTTTTAAACAGTAAACCAAACACATTTGGAATTTGTCAATGTTTTAAGCAAGTCTTTTTACATGTTTATATACTCTATGGTTAAGACTGTAGCCTTGCTGGTGGAAGCCTGTAAGGAGGATATTATGCTCGATTGTCAAGAAGCATTCACAGTCTGTCACATTAGTGCTACAGATGTGTATAGAGCAGTAATTATTATAAGCTGACATTCAGCAAATGTAAGCAAAAACAGAAAAACCTCAAAGGAAAATTAGGCTGCATGTTTTACGTACTATTTGTCTCCAGATGTTTAATGTCCAGACACTAAAATGTTATTTAGTGTAGCACTTAATTGGTAAAATAATTTTATTTTTATATAACAAATAGAAATGTGATTTTCTTAGCTCTGCACGTAGCTTCTTATCAAGGTAGATAAATACAGAAATACAAACAACAAGTTATCAGTAATCCAGTTATTTAAACAGATGTATGGTATAACATTTTTAATTCTCTTTATACAGTTCAGCAGTACCAAGCAGCAAAAGTACTTAAATCTTCTAACTTAATATGCAGTTTTCATTAAAAAAAAACCCAAACTAGTTGGAACAGACATTATAAGAAGAACGAGCACTACGTGGCTTTTCCTTTTTTTTTTCTTGAATTAATCCTGCTGTTTCATGACCACGTTTGATTCTGATCATAAAGCAAGGCTTGCATGCCAAAATGATAGATGCCTTAAAAGAAGCTTTGATAAATAAAATCCTGCAGACCTTGGCATTCACAGTTCCCTTTTGGCAATAGTGAGGAATGGCTGAGTAATAGTTAGGAAACAGACTTATTTAAGATGGTTTATTGCATCTAAAGATATTATAGTGAGATCTGGAGCTAGTGTAAATCAGCATATCCGCCTTCAACTTACTTATATTGCTTTGTGTCAGCAGAGAATCTGGCCCCTATCCATTATCTAGAGGGAATATCAACTACTACAAAGCATACTTATCTAACCAAAAGCAAACGTAGTGTGCGTAGCTCATTGATGTTTCTTGTAACACTTATGTTAACCTTTATAATGTGATAAAAATCTGGCACAGTTACGTATGGTTGCAAATGATCTTGCTTAGATAATATCAACAATTATGAATTAGCATTTATCACTTTTAATACTGCTTCAAATTACATTGATAAAAGCTTAACTGGATATTGATGAGAAGACTAGTAATTTAGGACATTACTGGTGCTCTTATTAACATTACTAGGAGCAGAATTAGGCTTCTTCTCTGAAATAGATCTGCATATCAAAGCTGTATGGAGTTGTGGGGTTCTTTTAATATAGTATCTTTTCTCTATTCTCTTTTGGTGAATGTATATCATATCTAGTGATGGTCACATTTTAAAGAGCCACTAGGTTAGACCCCTGGTTTTTACATGCAAAGAAACGTGTTACTCAACTCAGTAAAATCACCAAGAGTGAATACAGATGCAGGCATCTGCAGAATCCAATCTACAAGTTTTTGTTGAAAAGACTGTGAGACTCTGAATAACATAACAAACCCTGACTTCATTTGTTTGGCTCGATTAATGACAGAGGAAGTTTACTAATGATCAGAATTTTGAGCAGTAATGGCTGGGTCTAAGTAATATTGCAACTAGTGTTTATAATGCTGCAACCAATAGACCTGTTTAGCAGCCGTTCCAGCAATATCTTACAGACAAACCAGGGCATTCATTGCTGTGATTTTACATGTGCCAAATTGTCTGCATCATTTATATGACAAGTTTATTTCAGATTGTAGAAATAGTTTTGATATTAAAAATACAGTTGTGGTTTCTGCACAATTTAAATGGCAAATGACATTATGGTCAATCTGAGAAAATTAAGACAAATTCTAGATACCCTAAGATTATTTTATTGGCAAGATGACTGAAAATTACAAGTGTCCATGTACTGTCTGTTTCATGCAAGATTTATTTGTTGTGAGAGAAAACCCTGATGGTTCGTTAGTGAATTAGGTCAATAAGCAGTAGGATAGTGATAGGGGAGATTTTATTGCTCTTGGGGATTTAGGCTTCCTAGCACGACATTTAAATCAATGGGAATCATCAGCTACCCTAATCTGCCCATACCAAATAGCACTGGGCCTGAGGTAGTACAGAAAAATTGGAAGAGGCCCTAGGAAATTGCCTTTTTTTTTTTTACCCTAAGATAATTCATGAAATGTGTTATGTAGATGCTCATAAAAATATTGTATCTACTTGTACTGTATGTGCAATATTGTAAAAACTACAGTGTGTTTCTGAAGGTAACACTAATTATGATCATCATCACTTCCTATCGTGCACTCATAGAACTCTTAAACTACGTTTTGCAAATGCATCAGTAACTTGCCAAAACGTATCCAAGAAAGAGGCACAAGGCAAGAAATTCCCGTTACAGTATAAACAAAATGTTAAGGTTCTGGCTTGCAACTGCTGGTAATGTAAGACAATGTTGATCTAGCAAAAAAGATAACAGAGTTAAAATTAAAAGCTATGTACAACCAATATGAAGATGTATAAGAAGTCTGTAATTCACAGGAAAAGTGAACATTTCTTTGGTAATATTTCAGATTGCAGATGCAGCAATGAGATGCAAAGGTAAGTCTACATTGGTTTCACATCTTATATTTTCACTAAGTACACAGGAATTTGAGGTGACTGTATACTGCCATAGCAGCACTTACAAAGCTGAGAAACAATGTTCTTCTAAAAGAATTTTCTTTATCTATTAGTAGCAGTGAAATATAATTTAATTTTGGTCAATTTGCTATGTTAAATCCTGAATAGTATTTGATATACATTTGATAACAATTTTAGGCAATGTATTATTATGAGTGCATCGCTGAAAAAAATTCTTACTGCCTCTTGCTTTCTGCTTATTATAAAACATAAATGAACCCATTCTTTGTTCAAATGGTTATATTTATTAAAAGGATCTTTTCAGACAAAAGCCTTTATCTTTATCTTAGACCACCATTCAAAATAAGCGTTTTATGTTCCACTTCAGCTACACTGTATGTTCACATAGGAACATGATAACCTCATAGAGCTACGTCAGCCTATAACAGACATTCACTGATGGCATCATTCTAGTTTTGTCAGCCAGGAAGCCTGCTTGCAGCACCTACACAGGATGTGTATTTGTTCAGTCAAATGTTGTTGCCATTATACCATTTTTTACAGTGATAAAGTTCCATTGAGGCCAATTAGGAACTACTAGAGTGGAGAGTGAGCAACAAATTTCAAAATTTGATCCATCATTTCTTGGCTGTCGAGCCCCATGCCCATCTGTTCACATGGCAAACAGCCCACTTGCAAGTGAGCTGGACCCTAAGAAATGAGTGACAGGCAAGAAAGGTTTAGTTTGTCTCTGTAACAATGCAAACAATTTTTTTCCTGTAGGAAGTGTGGTCTGATATCTAGGAGAGCTGGACAGCATTTTCCTCCTCTCATTTAATTATACTTTTTGACATGTACATTGTTAGAAATGGTTGAGCAGAGCAGGAAAGAAAATCAGGGGCTTACTGGTACTGGTTGCTGCCAAAAAGGCAGGTTGTATTGGAACAGGTGCTTTGAAAATCTGTGAAAGCCAGCTGAAAGGTGTCAAAATGTGCATAACACGAACCAACAGTTCACAGATACTTGTGTGAATTTGGTCTTGTGGCAGGAAAGTTCAGAAGGAACTCTCGACAGAAAGTATCCGCCTTAGGAACAGCCAGCCAGCTTAACAGGCATACCCTTGTCTGCTCAGGCACAGCATGCGTGATGCTCTCATGCAGGAGGGAAGACAAAGAGGAAAAAAGAAAAGGGTTTCTTTGTTACATTTATATTCTTCATCATCTTGAAATTGTCAAATCAGGAAAAAATATATATGATAATCTGTTCCTAAAATAAATTCAGCTGATCATTTAGCCTAAAAATAAAAGTAGATCATTTGAAACTCCGTAAGCTGTGTTCAGCTGAGTGATTAACTGTAGAGTCTGTTCAGGTAAAACAAAGAAGAACGCGTGATCCTTTTTATAGTACTGGTCAAACTGATGCCTGTGAGCCACACTTGTCCCTTGACCTTGTTAAATGTGGCCCACGTGTTGGAGGGAGTACAAGAAACTTTTCTGACACATTCCCTTCCCACATGTTTTTCCTGCAGTGGCTACTGTAGATAGTTCTAAAACACATGGGAGTACAAGTGGCTTCCCCATGTGTATTTAAAACCTAACAGAGCTACAGCAGTCAAAACCACATGGGGATAGAAAAGGAGAATCAGGAAAAAAAAATGCGTTTCCACTACTTGTGCTCATGTTCTTCATGTGCTCAGGGAACACATGGGAGAGCAAGAACAAGACAAAAAAGACAAGGGAGAGCAAGAGAAGAAAGGAAGATGAAGAAAGAAACGAGCAGAAGCAAAGAAAAAGGAACAAAGCAAGATGGCAT
This sequence comes from Neopsephotus bourkii, assembly GCF_033783945.1. NCBI lineage: Eukaryota > Metazoa > Chordata > Aves > Psittaciformes > Psittacidae > Neopsephotus > Neopsephotus bourkii. The sequence goes on from NW_026900570.1 coordinate 13,855,843, forward strand.
TGAAAAGAAAAAGCAGAGAAGACAAGTGAGAAAGGAGAAGGCATTGCAAGGACAGGACAGGAACTGACAAGGAAAAAATCAGAGAGAAAATTATTTCACTGCTTGAAAGGATAAAGCTGAATAAGCCTGCCTGTGCTTTTCATTTCAGTTTTACAGCTTGTGTGTTTCAACAAATGTAGGAAGAGGCATCTTTTGCACATTCCCCGATGTCATCCCTCCTTTCATTTTGTCTCCACATACTGCATCTTTGTTTCTGCTTCTCCTCTCTGTCTCATTCTGTCTCCTGCTTCCCCCTCCCCTGTTTCTCTTCTCTGCCTCTCACAGGCAATGAATGAGACGTAGCATATCATTGTATTAGCAAGACCATTTTTTTCCCAAACTTGCCTAAAAAATGGAATGCCAGTGAGCAAGTTATAATTCTTCCAGCCTTCCCCCCCCCCCCCCCCCCCCCCGAGAAGACTTAGTTGAGACAGCCTGAAGTCATCAACATAAACCTAAGTGAGCATATGGGTGAAATGTGACTTTTGCCTCATGCTAGTCATGGGATATGGTCATAGTCCTGATTTCAAGGAGCTTTACAAGAAGTCAGTACTGAGAAAGTTTTCACTGCAGTTGGTGAAGTCCAAGAGGAACAAATAAACTATCTCCTGTTTTCCTCTGTCACACTTGTGGACACAGCCTGCATGCACAGCCTCTCCCTCCTCTGTCCTTCCCTAGGTGCACTGTTGCCTGTGTGCACCACTTACCCGGTAAGCTGTTGTTGGGAAAGATGGTTTTATATGCTGCACAGCAAATCTGAGCACGCTCACAGGAATATACAAATATTGCCTTATTTAACATTACATATTTGGTGTAATTTGGATTGGAATAAAAAGTATCTTTGAACACAATTTTTACTGTATTATCATTTGATAGGCTTGTGTTCATCTCAGATTTTTTCCCTTGCTTTGGGGATGATGATAATACTGAGTTTTGGTATTGCATTCAGATTTGTGATTTTCATCTTTTAAGCAAATGAAGATCCTTAAAATATGTATGTACTCTGCTTTTGCTCTTGCTTTCATTTGGTTCTAAGTCTCATGCTCTGTTTTTCTTTTTCCTCTTGTTGACCCTTTTTAGTTGTATGCCAGGATCTCAAGATTTCCAAAGCAAGGAGCTCAGGAGGATGAACAGCTCTCAGGAAACGGTCAACAGCTCTCAGGGTGCAATTCTAAAGGTCATTTGTTATCACATCTGTTACTGTCAAGGCGTCCTCTCTGAGGCAAAGCACATCTGAGAGGCTGGAAACCCTGGGAGGTTCTATGGTAGGATTTTTCTCTCACATGCTGTATGATGAGACTGAAAAGAGCACATTCATCTGTGGAGTTCTCCCAGTGTCAGGGAAAAATGTCAGAAACCTTTTCCCTCTGCCATGTTTCACTGGGACCTTCATTTCACAGATAGTGTCTGGACTTTTAAGTGCAAAACCTACCACCCAGTTAATATTAGGATTGATTTCCACTGAATCTCTTGGGGAAGAGTAAATCTGGAGATCATAATTTGGCAGAAAGTCCAAGATTTCTTGACTGTGGCTATGAAGAACAGGGAGGGAGAAAGGGAGAATGCCAGGGTTGAATGATCTCTTCATTTTGCTCTTGTTGGAACTTCCCAATGCTGAAAGCTGTTCACACCATGGAATTTACGGAGCTGATGAAGCTGGGCAAGTCATGCCTCTCAGGCTTGAAGGTAGAGTCCTGCTTTGTGCTTCCCGTCATCCACCCACACCACTAGGATCACCATGCCACATTCTACTGGAAAAATGACAGAAGGATTTTGCATATAGAAATGAAGTCAAGCATGCATTTTATGGCAGTAATCTAATTATTTACATTAATATAGTAGCAGTACATTACAACTCTCTGAGGAAAAAAAAAAAGGCAAAATTTAGAATATCCCGTTCTCTACCCAAAAGTGTTATCTAGTCCAGTTTTTAAATAGCCTGTGAGCATAGTAAAATACCTAATTAACTTAAGAAGAGTTGTTACATCAGGTAGAGAATATGTATTTTAAAATGTAATCACATACCAGAGTATTTGTTCACTTAATCTGTCATTTACAGGACAACATATTAGACTAATATTATGTGCTGAAGTATCCCCTAGCACAAGCTGGTAAAGCCCTGTTGGGATCTATGTAGCTGTGTCAATTACACCAGTGAATAACAGTTTTGTATTTTGTTTTATATTTAATGGATAGACAAATTAACTAAACTATGATGTGTCTGTGTTCATATTTTGGAAAAGAAATTGTTTGTGTAACTTGAAGAAAGTGAAAATACAGTAGCCTAAAGCATAAACCATTTTTAAGCATAAACCATTTTTAAGCATAAATGAATTCAGATTCTTTACACATTCTAAGATCTCACTTAATTTTTAACATATATATTGCTCTACAAAGGCGAAATGTGGTATTCTGTGGAAGAGGCTTTTGTCCTTGTCTGCAAAGAAGAGGTGTTTCAGAACTGTTCCACATTGTATTTTACATGGCAGACAGAGGATAAAACCCGGTGAATTCTGCATCTGTCACTATTCTGCATCTGTCACTCAAAGAAAATTCCCCTTTCCCTTTTTGGGAAAGTTGCCTAAGGATGATGGGATATGGCTGATAACAATAATCCATATTTAGGCAACCAGAAGATTGTGACAACATTAGACAGAGTAAGGGAATGCAGACTTCAAAACATCTGTTATGGTAACTTTAATTTACCCTATTATTTCTAGAGGCTGCAGTGTCATAACTTAAATTCCTTCATTGTCTTGCCATAAAAATATACATCTAGCCTTGAAATTCAGCACTAACTTTAATTTGGTTTAGACTCCATATCATAAAATTAATATTAATGAAGCATTGCAGTTCATCTTTGTATTGGGTTTGCATGGCAAGGTTTTGGTAGCGGGGGGCTACAGGGGTGGCTTCTGTGAGAAGCTTCCAGAGTCTTACCCCATGTCTGATGGAGACAACACCAGCCAGCTCCAAGGCGCACCTGCTGCTGGCCAAGGCTGATCCCATCAGCGATGGTGGTCATGCCTCAGGGATAACATAGTTAAGAATGTGGGAAAAGAAAATGCACAATTGCAGCCAGAGAGGAGTGAGAACATGGGAGAGGAACAGCTCTGCAGACACCAAGGTCAGTGCAGAAGGAGGGGAGGAAGTGCTCCAGGCGCTGGAGCAGAGAGTCCCCTGCAGTGCGTGGTGCAGACCATGGTGAGGCAGGCTAAGCCCCTGCAGCCCATGGAGATCCAGGGTGGAGATCTCCACCTGCAGCCATGGAGGTCCACAGTGGAGAAGATTTCCACCTGCAGCCCAGGAAGGACCCCACGCTGGAGCAGGTGTGTGCCAAAGGAGGGTCTGACCACATGAGAAGCCCACACTGGAGCAGGTTTGCTGCAGGACTTGTCACCTCACAGGGGACCTACGATGGAGCAGCCTGTTCCTGAGGGACTGCACCCATGGAAGGGACCCACGTGGGAAGCAGAGGCAACGTTGTGATGAACTGACCACAGGCCCATTCCCCGTCCCCCTGCGTCACTGTGGGGAGGAGGTAGAGAATTCAGGACTAAAGTTGAGCCCAGTAAGAAGCGAAGGGTGAGGGGAAGGTGTTCCTTCCCTGGAAGGCGAATTTGGGTTCGCTGCTCATGCTCCAGTCTGGTCAGTAATAAATTAAATTGTATTTTTACCCCAGGTCTGTTTTGCCCATGATGGTAATCGCTGAGTGATCTCTCCCTGTCCTTACCTCAACCCATAAGCTTTTTGTTATATTTTTTCTCCCCTGTCCATTTGAGGAGGGGCAGTGATAGAGCAGCTTTGATGGGCACCTGGCATACAGCCAGACTCAACCTCTACAATCTTTAGACACTAATAGTACAAGTAAGTGATCTTCTACTTGATAGATTGCAAAATGTGTTGTATTTTATCCCTGATTATGAGAATAATTTGATTAGCCTCAGCATAGCTATTAAATAGTTACAGAGAGATTGATTGTAGTGGTATGAAAGATTTCACCATCAATATTTCTACAAGAGAGATTCAGAACATAAACAGATTTCATGGCTGTTCTTAACTGGAATATCTGAATATATGCCTTTCCTTCCCTATAAACCAGGCACATCAGCTTGCCATAGAAATTTCTGTCAAAACAGAGATTCCTTTGATTTTCCAGTGCTTCATATCACAACATGTTCCTGTAGCATTAACACTATAGCAATGAGGACTTGGTTGCATAAATCACAGGAGACAAATGCCCAGAATAATATACTATAATGAATAAAAAGAGGTGCAGTACATGATGACCCTGATCCTGTTGTGTGACAGATCTGAGTCAGAAGATTTCATTCAGTTATTTCAGGGAGGATCAGTCCCATCACATGTGGTAGGAAATGTTGATTTAATTCTGATTCCTCCCTCTTTCTACCATTCAGTCTTCAAATTATGGGTAAGACCCAGTGCTGGTAAACTACAGCTGCTGCATAGCCTGAATTTAGGAGTGTATGCGGAGTCTGTGCTTAGGCTGCCAAATCACATTGCGCGTCCTCTGTTCATTCACTGTGCCTGCTAGAATAACTTGTTATGATACTGGACTTCCAAAGAATATATTAACTTCCTGACTCTCTATAGTAATACCATACAGCTGGTTCAAATAAACATTCCAAGCCAGTGCATTTTTCATCTTGGGAAAAAAAAAAGCAAGCAATCCCAAAGAAGTTTTGTATTTATTCAGCGCTTACTGTCATTGCCTTTGACACCAAGCACAAAATTAATAGTTTAAAAAATTGGAGTTACTCTCTAGGCCTTTGCATTGATTCTCTTTTGTTGTTCTTAATTTATTTTGTTGACCACTGCAGTCAAAAAGAGAGGAAAAACTGCTCATGGCATTAATTTTCTTGAGTTATTGTGCTGTTCTGTCTCACTATAAGTTTATTGTTGTTTTTATACTTCGGGTAAAATGGAACTGCTTTTGTCTGAAGCAGAATCTGTATAAAGAATTCAAATTGTTCTTGAATTTACCTTACTATTTTAAAATTTCTTTGACATTGATACAAAACCATGACTAGGTAAGTTATCCCCATTGAACTTTTGCATGCTATTAAAAATATGTTACTTTGTTTCTTTAATGATTTCATCGTCAGTTCATTTATTAATATTGCTGAAACAGTATGAGTGAGAACCTTAGACAAAATCATAGTGTAAATAATGGATCTTTTGGCTGTATAAGGGCTGAAGGTTTCGTCATGTTCGATCACAAGTTTTATAGTTATATTACTGTAGGTGCACTGAGTTTTGGCTTCAGAAAGGGTACACATGATTAAATAAAGATTTTGCTCCAAATACTGCAAATTGGTAACATACAAATTCCCACCAGAGATATATCACAGGGTACAGGTCTTCCATTTCTATGTCATACTGCCATTTATATAGTAATTTCCTAATGAAAATTGTTAGATGTGCCAGGTTTCTGAGTTGGATTCTTGTACTCTGAGCTGTAATTGTGGAAAAACTTATGGATGGAATTATGGAAATTATGGAAAATACTGTGCATGTCCATACTTTTCTGAGTTTTGTTTTAATTCTTTGGGCTAATTATGAATAAAGTGATATTCCCAATAAGTTGTGGAAAAATCAGAGTTAGCCAAATACATATGATACCTGTTTTTAAGTAGCTTTTCAAAGCTGGACACCAAGTTTTGATCTGTCATCCAGCTGTGAGTGATGTAGATAGAAATGTGTCCCTGATTTCAGTGGGAGCAGGAGTAGGTGGTAGTTTTTCATTCTTATATCACACATGAAGAAGGCAATTGTGTATGCAAGACTTAAAGCGGTGTCAGATCTACATTTTTATATGTTTTGTTGCAGTCTGTGAATAACTGGACCGTATGGATATAAATCTGTCTTTGATTAAGATAGATTATTCTGGTGTCCTGTTATAAGATTATTTTACATAAACAGAGCTATCATTGACAAGTACAGAATCATTCTGATTTATAGTACTTTATGAGAAATATACACATCTGTGAAAAATGCTAACTCATGGCTGGAATTAAGGGGTAGACACGGGTTCTTTTTATTCTGCTTTTGCATTAAGGAAAACTATTTGGCCTGTTACTGCTTCAAATAGTCATGGAAATTTGCTTTCATCAGAGAGCTATTCTTCATAATTTACAGATAAGGTAAATCAATCCATAGTTTTACGACTGGAAGTGAGGGGGTATTGTAAAACTGTGGAATTAGGCAAAGTACGTAAGAACATTCTGAACCCCCAAATGCTATATTAAGGTCACACACGTTTTAAATTAGGAGCCTCTGTTCTCACTCATAAATGTCTCAAACTTTCAACTACTGATCTGAAACTTTTGGTGGTTGAATATTGTAACAGTAGCCACTGGAATTAGTAGATACTGACCCTTGTGCCATATGACAGGGTATATATAACTGCTTGCGACCCTGGCCGGGTTCATGTAACTGGAGCAAAGAAATGGAGGTTAGCCTCTCACTAGAGCTCCTACACACTAGAATTTCATTATAAAGGTAAAACTGACTGCTTTTTTAATTATTCTATCAGTACAAAATATACTTACCCAAAGAATAATGTTAAATTTAAATAATTTTCCCCCCATTCACATGGCACCTATCATACTGTATTCATAAGCATGAGGAAAGCAAAACATAGCTTAATCTCACTGCCTTCAACTTTGTGGTTGTTACCAATAAATGCCTGAACATTATATTTTACATTTTGAGCTTAGATTTTTAAAAGGATTTTTTGTGTTATTTCTTTGCTGGTTTTCTTTTGTTCTTGCTATCTGAAAGACACGTAACATGACAAGCACTGAGCATCTATTTGTGTGAAGCATACAAGGAAATGGAGAGTTATAAATATGTATGCCTGACGATCATATGTAACTATGACAAAGATATTCCTGCCTATGTGTTTGGAAGTGACCGTACAAAGCTATGGTTTATCCAAATAATGGTAAAAATAACATTCAAAAAATGTTCTACTTACATAAATAGTCAAAAATACAAAAATGTGTACTTAGTCCCAGGTAGAAAAGCTCCTCTTTACAATATTTGGAGGTAGATGTCCCTGTGCCTCCCTATCCCCCAAGATCTGTTTTCTGCAAAGGTCTTTTAAATGTGAGGGAGGATAGAGTTTCGCAACAGTTTATTGCTAGATTTACAATGCTGGCGATAAAGTCATTCTTAAAAACTGGGATAGACTTCTCCCAGGAATTGATCTCTGGCTGGGTTAACGGATTATATGGGCCAGACTGTGTCTGTGACTAGCCCTTACACCGTAATGCTGCTGCACATACATGTGAGATTTAGCCTCACAGGAAACTGCTTCTGGGAGCCCAGCACCCCTACCCACTGGGTAACCTCTGCAACAGAGCAGGAATATGACAGGGTCATGCTTATGCCTCTGCATTGATACAAAAGTTGGAAGAACAGTCAATGCCTTCCTAAAGGTGCTGGAAGGCAACAAAGTCCCTGCATTGGTTTGATTACAGAAAGGTTGTTCCTTTTGCAATTGCTCCTAACTGTGCTCTTTGAAACAAACATTGTGAAGATCACTGGTCAGCGCATAGAAGGTTAATTATTTGGCTTTATATTTTTATATTATTAACTAGTTTTTATTGATACTCTTTTTTTTTTTGTTTTGTTGCATAGAACATTAGCTGCAATCAGCAGAGTGTAATTCTTTTTTTTTTTTAATTTGAAATACAAACTCATATTTTACATTTCATATTTATATATAATTTTAAACAGTCTCCAGAAGACCTGTGCAAAGGCAGAAACAGTGGCTGACTTGGTGCATTGAATGGGTGGGTTTTTTTGTCCTTGCCGAGTACAATAAGATCACTGTGTCCCAGAGTCTTTATCATACCACCTAACTGGTTTGCGAAACCTTGCTGCTGCGGGCAGCTTGATCTTGCTGCCAGTGACACGGCTGGCACCCCCCTTCCCTTTTTGTCTGCAGCAGAAGCAGGATTGGGCTGCCCAGTGCCTGCAGCATGAAAATTTGGCGGCTCCTCAGCATCGCCCCGGGTGTACGGTGATTTTTCACTCTTCTTTGTTTCAAAGAGCTGCATTGAGGGCTGCTCCACAGTAGCAAAACTGAAGCGACACAGAGTATGAGAAAAGCAAACAAAAACTTTACAAATTCGCTTTTGAAATTCAAATCCTTTTTACAAGGTTGTGAGATTGCGGTTATTAATTTTGGCGTGTCTTTTTGTTTGATTATTGCCTTTGAAGTGGGTCTGGCCTTATATCAGGGTAACTTCATTTTGCATTACTTGGTGACAGCCAGGTTTTGCTTACACAGAAATTGACAAATTTTTGTAAGAAAGATACAAAGAAATGGTATTGCACAGATGATTTATGTTCACATGCACATATATGTGCACAGAATACTTACTCTCATGTCACAAGCTGGTGGTTTTGGGCTGCTGCAGCAGCACTCTATGTGCCTCTTGGAGTCTGCAGGCAGCCGCTGCCATTTCCCTGCCATGGCAGCCCGATGCACTGGGAACTGTGCTGGCAAGAGGGGGCTGCTGTGAGGGGCTGCTGCTCAGTGTGAGGGGCTGGTGAAGAAGAGTTGGGTGTGGATGAGGCTGTCCACTGCTGCCTCCTCTCAGAGGAGCTTGAGGTGGTGCAGTCACTGCCACACGATGGCTGCGAGGAGCCAGAGCAGAGGCCCAGGTGGCTCTTCTCAGGTGGAGGCAGTACTCTGATGAAAGTACTGGAAGAAAACAGTCAGTGGAGGTGGAGCGCAGCTGGCCCAGAGGCAGGAGGTGGGTGTGAGGCAGGGAAGGGCAATAGTGGGATGGGTGACATTACATGGTGCCTGTGGAGAAGAGCAGGAAGGAGCACTGTTGCTATGGCGGACACTGAGGTGGTTGAGGGCTGTGGTGTGGTCACGCGCTTGGCTGAAGACAGGTCCCTGGAATGGGGTCAGGGTCTGTGGGGTGAGTGCCAGTGGGCACTGCAGGCTGCCCGTGGTGTGGTTTTCCCCAGGGGAGACCCATAATGGTGGCCATACTGGTATGCTCCCAGGGTGGGGGGGATGTTGTGGCCCTGCTGCCATGTCAGGATCAGCAGCTCTCCTGTGTGCAGGGCTCAGGTGTGTGGGGCTCAAATATACCTTTTTATTAGGAAAGCAGAAAGCTCTGTGAAATTCAAACCTTTCTCCATCCCTGTACCTTAGGCGGTTCTATGGGTAATTATTTTAAAAACAGTTACACAAGATGTTACCTTAGGCAAATCATAAAATTAAGAGTACAGTGCCATATCGTCAAATTTCACGTCAGTAAGAAGTTTTAAATTCTCCAGCCTTCTGGATTCCTGTGGTTCGGTGTTTGTTCACAATACATGTCAGGGGAAAACATATGGTAATCCCATGCAGAAATAAATATGACTGAATCCTGTTTGCTTTCAAATAATTGCATTTATTTACATCAGTTTAACCTCCATTTAAAATGTCATGTATATCCCAGCTAGATTAATGCATGTAAAAAAAAAAGCCTCTGTGGGAAGTGTTTCGGGTAAGCGATTTGTTTTGCTTGTAATTAATGGATTCTTACCCAAAGTACAAGTTATAAATAAAAATAAACTAATGGTGAGTGGTATTTTGCTGCTGTCGCTCAAATAGTGGACAGTTTGGTAATTACAGACCATCAAAGAACTGCTGCACTGCTAATTATTATATTTTAAGAATTTACCAGCCTTTCATCATTTGAAAGAAACTTGCATTGAAGACTTTAAATATATGCTGTAAATAAAATAAGCCTATTAAGTGGTGTGGTGGTTGGTACTTACAGCTCACACAGGAGAATGCCACCTTTCCTTGTTGCTTTGTCTGATACAGAATGCCGCATTGTGAGATAGGTAGCCAAATCTCATTTAGCCACGTGTATTTGCGTCTATACCGAGGGCTTAATTCTGTAAACATGTGGGCAGCTTGACTAGGATGAGAAGCTTTAGAAGCAGAGTTGGAGAAAGTTATTTGAGTGTTTATAAGGGTAGATCCAGAACACGCTGAAAAATCCATTCACAGAAGCCTTGTATGCAAACCTTTGAATTGAAAAGAAAAAGTACCAGTGAGGAAGATGTTGACAATAGTTGCACCTGCTCTGAGCTAGAAAGGTGTATAATTCTAGCACATTTTTATATGTCTTATTTTTTATTTAAAATACTTATGGATACTTTGATAAGTATTTTCATTTTCAAAACTGAATATGTTACTAGCCACAAAAGTATTTTTTCACAGTTGTGATTATCCATTTACTTCATATCAAAATGAACAAAACACACATTTCTATGGTAATTTTAGTCAAAAACTGGATTTAGGATTTAAATTATATATGTCTATTCCTTTTCCTCACAGAGGTAAACCTGCATTTAATACCCCCTAGTCTGTGATCTTTGTATTACCTAGAATTAACATAGTATTGAAAAATCTGTTTATGCACACAGTGGTGCTGGAGATCATGAACTTTTTGTCTTGAGGGAGGAGCAGGTTCATGCAATGTAGAGCTGATTGTAATATATTTCCATCAGAAGTATTGCAGAGCTCTTGGACCTTGACAAGACTTTGGATTTAGCATTGCTTTGTTCATCTGCCTATAAACAGATATCTGTACAGATTGCAGACTTATTGTCTCCAGTAAGGAGGCATCCACTGCCAAGTTGATCTATATAGTTTGTCTACCCGTTTATCTTGGTTTTATATCATAATGAAAGAGTAGTCCTGAATCTCTCATTTAGAATATTGACACGAGATTGCATTATCCATCTAAGTAAGATTTCCAGGATGGAGATTATAGACCTCTGCAAATACAACACTGAAATTGTAAATAATATAAAACAAATGCTAAATATTGTACTCTCCAGTAATTTTCATTGAGCCAGACTCTAATAATCGTTAAGGCATGTAAAAAATACACAGATATATGGTTAATATGAAAGGTCAGCTGCAGGCCATGGTTATTTTTAATTCATTGAATTGTTTTCATCAGGCATATCTGTATGTAGCATAATCTCTTGCCCATTCTCAGCAAAACATCCCTAAATTCATCATACACGAAAACAGAGCTGGAGGAAGAGGAAATGAACAATTTTCCAATTTATGCAATTTAAGAGAAATGTGCGGGGGGTCTTTAATGATCATTGGCTGCATGAAATACACATTATCTGTACCTATCAAGCTGCAAAAGCCTGTGGAAGATGGCAGAAATGCTGTTTTTAAAGGGTTCTGTAGTATTGTGAGACTAGTTTTATTATAAATCTGCTTATGTGTCATTGAACTGGATACTGTACTTTGTAAAATACTATAAACATAATTTTTTTTGTTAATATCATAATTCATTTGACATGTTTTAGCTTGATGGGTTTGGGCATAATATTTTCAGAAGCTTCAAAAAATCCTAAGTTAAGGCCAAATGAAATAATTTCAGAAAATGAACTATTTTAAGGTTGCCTGACAATTTAATTGGGAATTAACTGATTTTAGCAGTACAGTTGTGTTGATTACCTTATTTTTTAAAAAAAGATTGAAAATTTCCAGGTGCATTGACAAACTCATGCACACCTGTTTTGGGGATTTTGGGTGGTTTGTTTATTTGCTTGTTTTAATAAACCACAACAAAGAAAAATCTGAGAACCCTGAAGTAACAGTTTCATGGGTAGGTAAGGAAAGCAATTATTAAATGACTCTGAGTGTTAGCAGAATTTGTTAAAGCTAGTTAATGTAATGAAAAAGACTAGAAAGGGCTATAAGACTTAAAAATATACTGTACAAAATCATATGGTTTTCATATTTATTATTTACACTTAGGTAGTTATTTGTGGAAATTGAGCAGATGTACAGTGTATTAACATATAGTGTGAAAAAACAGTAAAAAGCTAATGATACCATAATTACTGTTTGCTGTATGAAAACCTGAAAATGCTGGATTGTGTTCTATTGAAAAATACAAAGTTGTAACATGTCATAATGCAGGATGATCATAAGTCTCTTCAGTAGCAATTGGGATATGTTGCAGTGTGTATTTATTAATATACCATATTTTCTTAAAGTAGAATTTCATATATGTATAGTAATTATTCAGAGGTAGTAAATAATTGCAACACAAACTTGGAGAAATCTAGAAAGGCTTTTATGTAATGAAAGAAAAGTGAGAAAGAAGAAGGGAAAAGGAATAATTTTAGTCCTTTAAGGCCTAGAGGGTTCCTGGGCAGGTGAAATGATGAGATTTTATGTGTTGTCTGACTGATCTTGGTCTTATTATTAGGGCCCTGCTCCACAGCCTCAAGGAGCAGGAGGAGGACTTTGGTATCGTCAGAATATGCTGCTGTGCACAGCCTGTATTTCCTTTTCCTGGGAGGATTATGCTGTGTGTAAGTGGCAGCATTCTGCGTAGCAGCAGAGATGTCTGAATAGAAGATCCCTTCCCCCAGCGGTAGCACATTTCAGTAAATGTTCTGGTCACTTGAGCCAGGGGGATTTTGACCAAAATGCATTAAATTTTGGAGACATGACATCTTCTGTTCCTATTTATTAAGTACTGCATGTGATTCTTTATCTAACAGCAAATTGTTCTTATTTCATTCACAATTAATGAACTGCATGCATGTGGAAAGGGAGATTTAGCTTCTGTACGTCTCTGAAATAACTTATAATATAGTCTAATAAAAAAATAGTTTATAATAAAGTCCCTTTGAAGGTAAATGACAAAACAGGATTGTGGCTCCTTATAACACCCTTACACTCTCTTGCCTTTTATGGCCCAGCTTAGCTGTATTAAATGTCCAAACAATACTCTTTGTACACTGTATTCACTTTCAAACATGCACCATGCTTTTATTTTACCTTTGATTTCCGTGGCACATGAGATACAGCAGCATATGAAGATACAGTGCAGTCATCTGTCCAGTTCCCTTCCTATAGCCATATTGTATATTAAACTCTCATGCCCCACAGTGTTCTGCAGATTACCCAAGAAATGATAAATCCTCGGTAGGAGCTATCAAAGCATCGTTGCCCGTTTGTAGCTGCCAGAAAGACCCTCACATCTCTTTCACTGTCACTGCATTATTGATTAGCTTGCGCAATACTGAAGCTGTATTGATTGCAAATATTTAGGGATGAAAAAGGAAACATTGTCCTTGAAGGTATTGCAGTCCTCATTTCTGTTAAAGAGATCGTCTCTTGTATTTCTCTGGCTGTCTTCTACATATATGCTGCAGGCAGATGTGTTCATCCACAGCTACCAGAAAGATGGGCAAATGGTTGCCTCACCCTGCTGTGGCTGGTAGTCACCAAAAACCTGAAAGGGGCAAATACAGAAGAGTGCTTAGATAAAGATTGCTTGTTTGGTTTTCTACACATATACATTTTGACAGAAATTATAGGAAGCAAAATCCATTTCCTATTCATCTATGTTTTAATTAATTTGTATTTTAAAATTATCTTAATGATCCAGGCATAACAGCACATAACTGGCTGATATTCTAGTCCCATTAGAAACACAGCTGCTGAAATCACAGCACATTCGGCCTTGATATTCCTGGGTTCTCCTAATCCAGTTACAGAAATACTCTCTACAGACAGGCTAAAATACAAAACCTGAGGAGAATCTTAGCTTGTTGATCCATTTGGGTGAAGTCTATAAATGGACTTCGCAAATGAAAAACAGTAAAGCACACCACAAAATAATTCCCTGGTAATTTGCAAGTTGCTTCTTGCTGTCCCTTCTCCAAGAAGATCCTGGCACTTGCAGGTGGTTTCTGCTTAGTTAGTGTACCGTTAGTTCCCTGGCTGGTACTTAAGCTGAAATCATTAACATGTGTCTTGTGTGTTACCTGAATGAAAGGCGAGTTCACGGGTTATTATTGCCCGTTTTTTCTCTTTGCTCCTGCACTTCCCTGTTTCGATTACAAATCCCCCTCCAGGCACAAAGCAAGCTGGACACCTACAGTGCAGCTAAAGAGTTATTTGTTCCCTAGGTGGACACTAATGAATGACTGCAGTGCTGCCCTGAGTGAGGGGGTCCCCACTATTAAAAGTTTAATAGAAAGATCTGAGAAGCTGGGGGCCAAGAGGAGGAGGAGGGAACAGGGAGCTGTAACTCAGTAAGTGCCTTCTCTGTTCCTTTGCTGTAGTGGAGATTATACCATCCATTAGGACAGGAGCAACAGGAGAGAGGTCAGTTCCCTCTACGTTCTCCTTTTGCGTTCAGTCTCACCACAAGCTGTTGAAACTGCAAAAATATGTTGGTCCCTTTCCACTGTAAAGTCTCTGAAAGCAGCAGGGATATGGCCTGCCTAAAAAAATGAGCTAATTCAGACTTCCTTTCACTTTTCTGATTTTTTATCCTTTTGTTTCCCTCTTGTGCCTCTTTGTTCTCTTTTTAATCCCTGATCTGTCTCTCTTTTCTTTACTCTCCATGCTCTTCTCTTCCTCTACTTCATGCTTTCCAAGATTTGGCATTAGGATAGGTATATTTAATTTGGAGGCTTTTCTTTTTAATTTAATTTTTCTTTAAATATTCCAGCACGCACATGAATTCCTGCCTATGCTAAGTGATCATTAAGTTTCATAGAACACTGGAAATATATTGTCCCTTATTTCAACCAGGATAGGTATAAACCTCACTTTTTCTCTCAGTTGTAGGTGAGTGAGATCTTAGTTTTTTATCTAGGCTCTATTACTGTAGCATCTGTCTATTTTTGAGACCATGTGAAAAAAAGGGGTTTGTTATAACCAAGGGAGAGAGGTATCCTTTAGTTTCTGTCTGCTGTAGATTACCAAGAACATTCTGAATATCTCTTACATAATCCTTATGGGGAACAAGAACAATCTCTTGTATATAATATCTCTTGTATATAATTCCTATTATAACTCCAAGAAGGAGTGTTTTATGGGAGGTTCAGGCCACCAACATGTTTGGTATCCTGAGGTCTTGTAGGATGCTGCTCACACTGCAAGGGACAGCCAGGGAACAGCAATGGAAAAAGCTTTCTCACACCAGAGGTGTTGAGAAAGTTAGAATTTTGCTGGAGCTAACCATA
This sequence comes from Neopsephotus bourkii, assembly GCF_033783945.1. Classification (NCBI taxonomy): domain Eukaryota; kingdom Metazoa; phylum Chordata; class Aves; order Psittaciformes; family Psittacidae; genus Neopsephotus; species Neopsephotus bourkii. The sequence goes on from NW_026900570.1 coordinate 13,870,948, forward strand.
ACAATAGGAATTGACGTTTGTTTTCATGGTGGGATGTTATAACCTCCCTCCATTTTGGTGATAGAGTTCTAGGATTAAGAGACCTCTGTTAATCTTCTGCTAGCCAGTGATAAATGTAGCTGGAAGAACTAAAATATAATAGCTTCTCTACGGTTCTTTGGATCCCCTGTGTCATCTTTCAGACAGACCTCTTCTAGAAGGCAATGCAAGAACATTTCAAGCATGTAAATGCATCCTAAAAAGAGCACTGATACCTGAATGTGATGCCTGCTCTCCTTGAAACAGTCTGATTAAAAAAAGGCATTCGGAAGTGGCGCTGCCCACACAACCTGTCAGCACAGGCTTAAGATTGCTGCCTGGAACATGTCAGATTCCTGTTTGGAAATATCTGGAGTGGATCCACAAAGCTTACCTGTGCTCTCCTTTCTCACTGCCTTTCCTTCAAACATTAGTGTTCTGGCTTAACTCTAGCACTTGGACAGATATAAATATGGCTACTGTGATCACCTGTGAAGTAACTTTTAAAAGAGTGGCAGATGTTTTCTGGTGAGACTATTTCAGGGAGATGTGTTTTCCCAAGCATTTTAAGGATACAAAATTTGTGTTCTTGTCATTTTTTAACAAACAGTGATTTTGAGTCTGCTCTAAAATTTGCCCTTCACTTTTTTTCTTAAATTTAGGCTATTTAAGAAAATAGTTATACCATGCTAATAATTTGATTGTACATGTTAACACATGTTTTCGTATTACTCTGAATAGGTTTTCTGAGCCAAGGCCTATGTTTAGAACTTACATCTGAATCCTGGTCTTCAGAAAATGCTAAAATAGGTTGCTTCTCCTGAGAACATAGGCTGACAATTCCTTTGCTTTCCTGTGTATTCTGGAGAGACAACATTAGAGTTCAGTTGCATAAGATTCTTATTTTCATGATATTCACTATTTTTTAAGAACTCTTAAGCATTCTTAGGTAGGTGCAGTTCAAAAAACCTGCAAGGAATTTTCTCTCCTTCTTACCATGATAATGGAAAGTGCTCAAGATAAATAAGTGCTATGTGAGAATAATCCTTGGCATGCTTACTTCTTGCACCAGTAAAACTTCCTTCTTTTCACTTTTTTGAAGCAGTATCTTAAAAACTTTTTGTTGGTGGTGGTGGGTTTTTTGTTGGGTTTTTTCCTGTGTGTGTAAACTATTAAACTGCTATAATGATTACACCATTTTCAGCAGTCACTCAAAAAGATAGATTGCAGGGAACTGTGGTGCAAAATTCCCCTTTATATTCTGTCAGGAGAGATCTGAAGATCACTTCTCAGCCCTCTCTATTTGGTTTGATTTTGTGGTGTTTGGTTGGTTTTTTCCCCCCAGAGCTTCATATTCCAAATTACTGGTAATAGCAATGGCTGTCCTACAGTTTTTGTCACACTGAAACAACACACCGAATTTTGTCTTTCCTGAACATGAGGCAAGTGCAACCATGCATTTCATGATCAGAACCAGGCGGCTTATGCCATTTCCTTTTGGTAAATGTGGTTATGGAGGTTGAGAGAATGGTTGACTTTTAGGCTACCCAACAGTCTGCCATTAGCAACACTCTGAGATTTCTGGATTTCTTCATCCAGCCTTCTTCTGTGTGACTTGCATTATAAGAGAATCCAAAGCTAAGTGAACTGGAGAGGCCAGTAAAATGCTACTGTTCAGTCTTGTTCTTTGCTTTTAAAGTAAGCTGATCCCATAGGCAGGGACATCCAGTACTTTTCTGACTTAACCTATACATGAGAATAGAAGTGTTTAGTTAATAAAGTCTTAGAAAAAATATGGTAAGACACCTTTGTATCTGAAAACCAGTGAATCAGTATGCAAACAACTGAATAAAAACCCCCAAACACCTCCAAGTGCATTTTATTTGAAGGATGAAAAGAACAGAAGTCTTGCAACTGATCAAAAAAGCCTGTCTATGTCTGCCTTTTGAATCCTTCTTCAGGAATAATGCTTTCCATGGTTTGATGCTTGCAGCTCCATAAAGAAAAAACTTTTGTCATGGAAAACTTATTCTCTACTTTTATTAATGTTAATGGCACTGTTGAATTATATTAATTATCCATTTATTTTGGTGTTCTGTTCTGGTAAGGACTAGAATCATATGTTTCAGAGGAAAACGCAAGAATTCTTTGGATAGTAAGCTGTGCACTTATGGGCCTCTGTTACAAAGTAGGCAATCAGAAATATAGTGGGGCAGAAATGGAGCAGAAGTTCTGAATGTTTGGGGGACTGTGTTTTGTACTTTGGGCTGAGTTGTAACTCAAGAGCTGACAAATAGTTCACCAAAAATGACACACAGAATAATAAATAACATAGGCACATGTGCTTGTTGGGGGGTAAACGGTTCTTTCCTTTGAGAAATTGTAGAACTAGACTAGTTAATGAGTAATTCTGTGGTGTAAGTGGGAAAATTATTTTGTTTCTGTTATATGCTACAGAACTGATCTTAGGAACAGTTCTGAGTGAATAACAAGACTTATTTTTCTGAACAGAAGATGAATAAATGGTATGTTTCTAAAACTCATAAACAATACCCAGTTTCACCCCCTGTTCTGTTCCAGAATGTCCTTTCTCTGACAATCAGGAACTAAAACCTGTATCAGAAGAAGGTCACAGATATCATAATGATGAACATGCAAGTTCATGGATCTCAAAATAACAATGCAACAATGTTATACAAGATTTAAATATTATAAAATATAAAAATAGTTATACATTACATAGTATAACATTTTCATATATTCACATGGAAACATTTTGCTTGCATGTATGTTTTTATAAAAATATAAGCAAAAATATAATCCATAATTAGTGAATCCAGTAATGGTATTTAAATTATATACACTAGATATTGGAAAAAAAAACAGATATGATCCACAAGAAACAGCGTACCAAGGAAGAGAACTGTGCGGTTATAAAGAATAAAGCACTGATAGAGAGGACAGTTAATCTGAAGTAACAGCCCTTTCTGGCTCCTGAATGCTTTAAACAGCACTTGGCCTCTTCCTTTCTACTGAAGATACAGTCAGAAACCTTCTCCTAAGGGTAGATAGCTAATCTTTTCCATTTACAGAGTAGTGATAGATAATGTTGCTCTCTGGTAAGACGGCTCACTGGTTACTGCTTCAACAGTCAGCAAAACTCATCCATGATCAGATCTTTTGCTGATCTGTGGGTTTCGAGACAAAGGGGTATTATTTGCTGTTGTGCATGTTCTTTTTATTTTTACCTTACAATACTTTAAATTAAAGAAATTAAATGAAAGTGAGGAAGAATGCTAAGAAGAAAGGTGCTGAAGTGACTCTGTAACCCCACCTGCAGCACTCTCACTGTCCCAATACATGGAATAGGCAGCCTTGAATGTCTAATGCCAGATCCCGTGCTCCAGACACCTCAGAGTTAGAGCTTGTGCTCAGTATCAGCAAAGTCCCTTTTGAGAGCTGGATGCTAGACACAGATTTTAAAAATAGTCAAGTTTACACTTGTTAAAACTAACAGGAATATTAATGCATAAAAAGTAAAATGTTTCAGGGCTCAAAATCCATGCCCAAATATCTCTCTGTTGGTCTACAGGCTAGACCTTTTTTTCAGACTTAAATCTTGCTATTTCCACTAAATACCTTTGCTTGTGCATAAAGTCACAGGACTGTTTGCTTGTCCTCCTACACAGAGAAAACAGAAGTGGCCCAGCCTCTGAACTGGCTCTTCTGAGTCTGAGAATAACAGAGGTCTGCTGAAGAAAACATGACACAGTGGGCATGATGCCCTAGAAAGCAATCTTTAAAATAACTATTTTAATTACTTCTGAGGGCTTGCATATCTTGTCTTTCTCCTTCTTGTTTTAAAAGATGTTGGTCAGTAAAGTATCAGCAATAAGCAGTAAAACAAAGCAGTACTGTGATAACACTGACATTTACATAGCTCTTTTCAAAGTACTGGGAAAACGAGTGGCTGAGCTGTGGACAGTGCATGTGGACAGTCAGCTTAATTTACTCACTAGGCTGAGGAACAAAGTCTTACATCAAGGTTGAAGAACAAGGTATTGTACAAAATATGACAGCTGGAGTAACACTCTTTTGCTCTTACTCCTGCTGCTCAAGACTCTCTGGTTTTGAGAGTGAGCAGGGACTTCTTGGTCTGAGGTGGGCAGAGACCAGGAGATAATCAGCATTCTCTTGGGAAAGAGCCAGTACCCATCATCCTGGTGCCTTGGGTGCTGTGTCCCAGCTCCACTCAGTGGCTTTCAGTGGTCAGAAAAGCCATCAGGTAGAGCTTCATGGAGCCACAGGGACATGAAGTGACCGATATTGTAAGACTCAAGAGAGATTCTAACAGTATCAGCCAATGAAAAAAAAAGGGGAAAACACTTGCTCAAGTTTGGATGAGAAAACTCTTCACTTGAATGATTTACTGTAAGGTCATGTGGGAAGCAGATTTTGATACAATGATAAGAAGAATGATAGCTTTTCTTCAGTTCTCTTTTCAGTCACTAGAAAGGTAGATATAATCTGCCTACTTACACGGGGAGGGCTGCTGCCTGCTTTAAACAGTCTAACTGCTCTCTGCAGTCACTTAAATTACCTTTTAGATATATTAATAGGGCAATTTTGCAATGATATTTGGGAATTGCATTTTGGTTTGCACGTGTAATGGATGAATGAGCAGCAGCCAAGAAGAAGCACTTTCACCTCTGATTCCTTAATTTATTCCCTGGTAAAAGGACGCTGCTCTGAACAATTATTTTAGGAATTAGCCTTTCATGTTGGATAGAAGAAGAAAGGAGAAAAGCCGCCGGTTTCACTGTTTCTTCAGTTTTCTTTTGGCATGTCTCAAGGATGGTTACTTGGGAGACCGGCTTTACACGGTGGCCCGCAGGTCGCCGTAGCGAGGAGACGGCAAGGCTGGCGCAGCAGCATAACACCAGCGGCGTGGCGGAGACGGCGCTAAGAGGGAGTCTCTGTGGCGCAATCGGTTAGCGCGTTCGGCTGTTAACCGAAAGGTTGGTGGTTCGAGCCCACCCAGGGACGGGTTTGCCTTTTGGCTCGCCGTCTTTCTGTGCGTGCTCGCCGGGGAGGATGTGAGATTAGCGCTGGCGGCCGTGCCGGCGCCGCGAGTTTCTGGCAGGGGGGCCCCCGCCGGGGAGCTCAGCAAGACGCGGAGGAGGCCGGTCCCGCCGCCTTGAGTCCTGGTAGTTAACAGCCGTGCTGCAGCGGCCACTCGCGCCTATGGGTCGAGATGGTCCCGGCTGGCACGGCGTGGGGTTTATGTCCCTGCCTCCTGGGAGGGAGGTGTAGAACTCCCCCAGCCCGTTCCACGCTGGTGGGGTCTCTCGGAGCGCCGCTCTTCCGGCGGGCGGGCAGAGGCGATAGCCTCCGGGAGTTTCTTCACCCTAAGGTCCTGCGGTGGAAGGTGCAAAGGAAAATACCGTATTTGAGCTGCATAATAATTGTTAATGACGGCGCCGCGCGATAGCAGGGTTTGCTCCAGGAGACACTGCGTTTGCTGCGCTCCAGCACCCCAGCTACCGCCATCGGATAACGTGAGCTGGAAGTTCTGCTCGGGGGGTAAACGCCATCAGCAAGAACGATTATTGTTGCAACCACTGTTGTGTGGGGGTGTCGCCGCTGCCATTCTTGGTCGTCACGCACAACCTTTCGTCTCTCCGCGATGGACGGCGGCAGCGGCGCCGCTCCAGCCTCCGTCCCGGCGGGAAGCAGACCGTGGGGCCCGGCGGGCGGGAGCGCTACCCTCGGAGCTGCCGCCTGTCCCACTCCCGCCGGTGGTTCCAGGCCCGTTTCCTGCTGGCAGCAGCACTGCCTCTCCGGCCCGCCCTGTCCGCACGAAGCCTCTTTGCATAAATGAATGTTAAAAGCAATTACGTTGGAAGCTTCGCCTAAACGTATCAATTAGAAGTTGGCACCTTCGCCGTATCCGAGCCCGTGAGCTGATTATAACGAGCGTTCCGGCCGCTTGAAATCCGGTTGCCTTCCAGACCAGCTCCTGACAGCTCTGCGAGGGTCTATTTACAGTTTATAGAGAGCAGGATTCGTATTAAAAATGCTCCCTTCCCCGGTGAAGTTGTATTTCACTGATCTCTCTTTTCAACTCGACTGTTCTGAATAAAGGATATAGCCCTCTTAAAGGTCAGGCTGATGACAGGATATGGCCCTCGCTAGCTAAGACACCGGAGAAAAGACATGGATTCAGACACACCGAGGAATCTTAAATCTTTTGAAAGTAATAAACCCTAAATGGTCCGTGTGGTGTATCTGCAGCTGTTGGCTGGCATAGTTTTTTCTCTTTTGGGTTTTTGTTTTTTTTTTCCCCTATCACCCGCATCTTCTTTTTTTCCATTAAACACTGTAAAACCTGGCAGCTGTGTTCTCAGCACCAGATAGGTGCAGCTCGCTGCGGGACCCACCTACTGACCTCAGCAACGCCTCACCCACAGATGTTCCCCAGTGACAGGTACAATTTGATTTTAACTGGAGTCATTCTGATAAACCTTCTTCTCTCCGTTCCCGTGGTGTTGGCATCGGAAGGATGGATCCAGCTCAGGAGCCAGCGAAGCCTGTCAACGGACAGGGGTTTTCAAACCTGCGTTTGTCTACGCTGCGGTTGCCTCGCACCGGGCGGTCACCGAGAGCTCTCAGGAATCACAACAGCGAAGTGATCACGGCAGTGTAAAGAAGCAGTGGCTGGAAAGGAGGTAATTTAGGAGGTAAAATTCACCGAAGTGATACTTCAGGAGGAAGGTTCTGCTCCTAGGCATCAAGTCCTGCTTTCCCTAGCTGGTCATACATGGGTTTTACAGAGGTGATTCTTGCTGACCAGGACCTCTTAACTCTCCTTCCAGGTGGTGTACGTCGGTATGCAAATGCACCCATGAAACCGCTTAAAACAGATGCGGGGTGTGAGCACTCACTACGCGTTCCCTAGATGCGGGTACAGTAGAAGGCTCTTCAAATGCGCGTCGTGGGCTCGGTAACACACAGCAGCGTTGGGGCGGTGCTTAAGAAAATCATTTTCCGCAAGTGGAAAGTGCCTCCTCGCTTCTGCTCACCAACTAATTACAATGAAGGTTGTGGAAAACGGGACACCTGGTCCATTTCTTTTCTTTTTTTTTATTTTCTTTTTTTTTCTTTTTTCTTTTTTGAGGGGGGAGGGGGATAGGGACTCGATGCTTTCTCCGTATGAAGTAATATTTTTTCAGAGGTCAGTGAAGCTCTCAGTTCTCAGCCATGGAAAAAACCCAAACCCTCACAGCTGTGCAATGTAGCCAGAGAAACCATGCGATTCGTAGCTTCATCCATTTGTCTATACGCGGTTTGGGATAAACGCTAAGTGCAGTGAGGGACTGCATCACCTGATACTTTTAGGAAAAGCCCTGACATGTTCAGAGTGACCTGTTAACAAATACCGAGTTAAACCCCAGCCTTAATATTTCAAACCAACATCCCAGCCAGTTTGTAGCGCGGTTGGGGAACAGCGGACGTCGACATACCCGAAGAAGCCCCGAACCGCAGGAGACACCCAGCACTGCCCGTTCGCCTGGGTGAACAGAAGCACCCGCAACCCGCCGCAGCTCTTTGTTCGCGGGGACGCGGGGACGGGGGTGCACCCCTGCCGTGATTCCCCCCCGCGGGCAGCGCCCGGGGGTTCCACTTCTCGGCGGGGGGTAGGGGTGGGAGCCCCACCGCCGCGGGCCGCCCGCCTGCCGCTGCCCGGCGGATGGAGGCCGGTGAGAGCCCGGCGCTGCCCGTGGGTGCGGGGCCCCCCTCGGCCGCCGCGTCCAGCGCGGCTATGGGGGAGGGGAGGGCGCGGCTGCCAGCACTGCTGCCGGCCCGGGCCGTCCCGGCCTCCGCCTTCGCTCCGGGACACACACATACGGTGGGACAAAAGAACGCTGCCCCCGCCACAGGAACCCCGGTGGAGGGCCCGGCTCTGCGTGGAACCTCGGGGATCAGCGCTGCTCCCTCTCTCCCCGGACCTTCCAGCTGCCTCCCGCCACCGGGCGAGCCAGAGGCGGAGACGGAGCCGGGACACCCCCCCCCCCCCCCCCCCCGCTGCCGCCGCCTCCACCCCTTGGTCCTCTCGGCGCTGCCGCTGTCCGCCCCACCCCGCAGCTGCTCAGCGGCTGCCCGGGAGGGTTCGGCGGGGCTTCGCGCGGAATCCAGGTGCGGGGAGCGGGCCCCCGCGGAGCCGCCGCGCTCCGGGCGCTGCCCCAGGGCCGGGATCTGCCGGGAGTGTCCCGCCGCGGGGGCCGTGCTCTGCCGCCGACTGCGGAGCATCGTTGTCCGGCTGCGCGCGGCTGCGAGTGTCGGTACGGGGGAGGCATGCGGCCGAACCGGCGTCCAGAGGGCTGCGCCGGTGTCCGGGCTGGAAACGGGCGGCCGTTGGTCAGCCCTCTTTGAAGTTTGGCCAATATTTAGTAACTTGGGAGGGCTGATAGATGGGGGATTAAATATTCACAGCCCTAGGGAGGTCGGGGACTCGGAGTATTTGAAACGTGGAAAACTGTAGAGCTCGCAGAAAGGGTGCAGAAAACAGCCATCTTGAATATTTTAATCTCTGGCAAGTGTTTCTTCGGAACAAAATGGATGTTGGAGGGAAACAGCATAGTTAACATTACTGTAGCCTTCCATTTCTAACACCATCCCTCTCGCAGAATTCAGCTGGCACGAAGCAACGAAACTGGAAGGAATGCCACAGCCTTTCCTTTACATACAATGGCAATAAATAATTATCATCTGAATACTGTGGTCTGGAAATTTAGTACCTCTCTAAGTGATGGTGTGTTTTGTTGGGTTTTTTACCGACGATTTATATTGATTTGTTTGCATCGATATCACTCACATGTAATGCTGCAAGCCTCCCCACACACCCCCCTTTAATGTTCATGTAACATAAACAATTGCCGTGTGTTCACCCAGAACACACGTGTAAGGATTTTTTATTTTTAATGATATTCCACGTTGTTACCACCCCCAAAGCAAAAGGAGATACTCTACAGCTTACCCTGGAAATGGGACCAGGCCCCTGGGTTTGGAGGATGTTGTTTATTCATGCTATGAATCACTTATTCTAAGGATTCATTGTTTGTCCGTAAAAAATCAGTCTAGGCTGAGATTAGGCTTAGAAAGTCCCCAGGTTTTCTTCCACTTTTACTAAAATAGATTAACATCTGTCTTTATTTTGTCCTCCCTCCCTTCCCCCTTCCCCCCCCCCCCCAATTGATGGTGAAAATACAAGATGCTGATTTCTGGAGGTTTTTGTTTTCCTATAACTGCGAAATAGCTATCCTTTGTTTTACTAAGATTTATAATGCTATTAATGCTGGTTAGGCCTTCCCAAATTTTAAAAGTAAAATACCTTTTTTAAAAAAAACAAAAAAAACAGGAACAACCGACTGAAGGGGGGGGTGGTGGTGGTGATGTGGTGAGAGCAGAGACAATAAGTCAGTGGTTCAGTTACACAGGCTCGGAAAGGCGCCTTCCCTGGGATTATTTATTTATTTGTTTCCCCGTTGCTGTTTGCATACTTTGGACTCAGTCCTTCACAGATAAGCTTCAGCGGAAACAACACACTTTAAAAACGCCAAAGACAGCTAATAAAAATAATGCAGCAGTGGCTGGAGAGGATTGCCCGAAGATGAAACAATAGGATTGCAAGGCAGAACTGCTTGATTTCATTCACTTACTGATTTCTTTAATGACGATTTCTAATCCTAATTGCTAAAGGCAAGGTTTCTATTAAGAACTGCATTGTTCTTATTAAAGATTCTAATTCTTTTCAAGGAAATGTTGAGGCACTGCATATGCAGTTCCTGATTATTTCAGTACCTCACTACAGCTTTACTTTCAGTATCTATCTGAACACTTTTGCATTATTTTCTCAGTGCCATACTTTCCCCCGTGGACTGACACGTTAAAATATATTTAACATCTGTTTTATAGGCATCCTGATGTTTGTAGAGCATTTCCTGAGACTATGTGGATCAAAAGTCACTGTGAAGTCAAGTAGCATCCTAGTAATTTTTTACAATTTGAGCACGTAGGAATCTCAAAAGAATAATGAGAGTGAAAAGCAGAGTGAGCAAAATCACAAAAATGCAAATGACAAACTCCATCAAAGGCTAAAATCACAAACTTGTATTTGTGAGAAAATGAAAGCAATGCATAGACTAGAAACAACCTGGAAAAACAGGCACTGGCTTTGTAATAGGCAGGTCTTACTCTAAAACTGAAAGCAACACTTGGCTCAAATTGTTCATGTTATGTAAGAAACAGGAAGATCTCAGCTAGATTGAATAATACTGGGAATTTGGGGGCTGTTGTAGGGCCCGGAGAGGAAAGCCATATCAAATTTGTTCAAGCTTAAGGAACTGCATTTAAATGTCATGAAACTGTGATTTATATGGGAATGGTATGTAGGTTCCAGGGAGGAAACAGGGTGCAACGAAGTACTAAGGAGATCTACCTCTGTATTTTGTCCATCAAATGTGAAAGTCAAAGAAATATTGTAGAAAGAAATAAATTAATTTAACTTAACCTACGTGCCAAATGAGATAAGTTTAAAAATGTCTTTATAATGATGACTCAAAATACATATTTTGCCTGAAAGAAGCATATTCACAGGAAGAGAAAAACAGTATAATTTTTTTTTCTGAAAAAGAATAAAGCTTATATTAGGTTAATTTGTCCATTTGTTACATGAGATAGGCTCAGACATTTTTTTCTGTTAAGTATTATATTCCTTTATCATCATCATAGCTTTGGTGACAAAACCTGAGATCTAGATTGTACCTGAATAGATAAACAGGCAGCAAAAGCAGTGAGAATGCTTCTACCCACACCTTCCAGAAGGGTAAGGAATACCTGGGAACTTCCAAATAACTTTGTACAAAGGGACTGGCGATTTTATATTTTACTCTGAATGGACAGGATATTCTGGTTATTTTGTTGTCTTGTTGGGTCATTCCACAGCAGGCTCTGCAAACAACTATTAAGTGTGTATTACAGTAGTGCATGTATCGGTAAGGAATAATTGGCTTAACAAGCTGAGTGCTGTTTGTAAATATGTCTGTATTAAAGTCAGTTAAATCCATTGTGCTGTTTAAAAGGTGATTGTGAAGTGGTGCAGTAAAGTGGCAGAAGAACTGGAGAGATCAGGTTTGGTCTTTTCTTTTTACAGTTTCTCCCCAAACATGTCTGGGTTTCTCAGATCACTTCTGTCTGTAAAGATTTCTTATAGCTTGATTTGAGAATGGGGAGTGACAAGAAGCTGCTATTCAAAATTCAGATCTTCAGTTTTGAGGACATACTTCATCTGACATTCTGCTTTTCTTGGATGATACAAATATTCTGAAACTCAGAAATTATCTTTGCAGATACTCGATATAATTTGCTTACCTCAGCAGAGGAAAAGTGATAGAGAAAAGGTCTGTGCCATTACACATGCTGTGCTTGGTACTGTTGGGCCTCACAAGGTTGCTTGCCCTGAGGTACTTCCAGTATAAATGAGAGATAAAACTTGTAATTAATGATGTGTAATAATGAGTTTAGACAAATATTTGCAAAATGTTTTATTCATTTGCCTTTAGTGTTTAGGAATGAAGTCTGGGCTCGACCAGGTCTAAGTTAAAATGAATAAAGGAAAAAAAAGAGCACTTTTTTGCTTTCATATGAGCAGGTCTCCTCAAACAGAAGGTGGAGCTTCCCCAGAGCCATCAAGAGTCAGAGCAGCTGTGACTGTCCTTGACTTCTCTAGTATGAATAGTTTGTTCCCAGTTTGTAAGTTGTTCCGTTATGTTGTTCAGAGCTTAAGAAACAAAGATCTTCTGTGTGCCTATCCTAAGTATTCCTTTTTTTTCAGTCTTAAGATCCAGGGATTGCTTTTACTGCTGTCACACACTTCTAAAATCACAGATAGGCTGACTGGAAAGGTAATAATTTGGAGTTTATTGTGGAAGGAAGATAAGATTAGCTGCAGTAAAGATTTATTATTAGAAAATGAATAGCCTCATTTTCAAGATTTAAGAGACTTGTACAAATTACCTGCTGGATGGCTTTTTAGTTTCCAGTTCACATTAGTGCTGAAAGAGCTGTTTGGGGCCTATTACCCAACTTCTGGAAAGTTTTCTTGTAGTGGAAAAAATTGTAAGGGATTTGGAAATGAGGACTCATCTGGCTAGTAGGTGTTCATAAAAATCTTAATGACTTCAGCAGCCCCAGGCTGTTGGGGCTGGGCTTGGATGGAAACTACTGGACTGGCTTATTGGTGGATCTCTCCCACGTATGCGTGGTGGTGATAAGGGGAGGGCTGCAAGCACCCTTTGAAATGTATGAGTGTGTCTGTGGCTGGGCCAACACTGCTGCTTTTAAAAATGATTCTGTATTGTAAATTGCATGGAAAAAAAAAAAAAAGAGTAGCTTTAATGCATAGGACAAGGAGCTTGTGCATGAAACTCTTTGGGTTTTCCTACAAGGGCACTTTACAGTTTTATACATGACATTTTCCTGATACGTACTCTTTATGTAGAGGAAAGTATATTCCTCTGAACCAAAAATATTTTAAATTTAGTTTGTGTTGCTTTGGAGGGCTTTTTAAGCTAAAATCCCAATGTATTTGACTTAAAACAGTGACGTTGCTATATACGGAAAAGATGCTTTGCAGCATTTCTGTAGGCATTTACATCAGTAATTTTGCTGTTACTCAGACATCTGGGCTTTTAAGTCTAAGGCAATACTGTTGATCTCAGGCATAGCTCAACTTTGGTGGTAATATGCAAAGGAGAAATCTAATTTATGGTCAGTTTGACAGTTGGCTTGGGAAGTGGAATGATAACAAAAATAATATTAATTAAAACCACACACCCCCCCCACATTCATAATCAGTCCTAGACCGGTTTATGTGATACGCTCAGCACATGATACTGCAGTCAGGACAACGGGTGCCATTGGTAATTGGAGATTATCTCTGGAATCCATGCTGATTTTCACTGACCTTATTTAAATCTGTTTCTTTGTAAGACAATATAAGGGATGTTGTCTTAGTTTCATGGGGCTGCTTGGGCTGGCCCTGAAGGTGAGGAGTGATGCTCCCACTAGGAAAAAAGGTCTATTTTAGAAAAACTTAGCAGCTTGCCATTTTCCCCAGTAAAAATGCTGTTGTTGCTCAACCATGAGGTTATGGTATAGTATAGTCTCTGGTGTATGCTACCAACATACTGAAGTCCCAGCGTTGAAGCTGAGTGCCAGTGGGCAGCTATGAAGCCGTATTTGTCCTGAGAACACCTGCAAAGTGAGCTGCTGCAGCACAAAGCTGCTATGATGAGACCATCAAAGCAGGGCATTCTTTGTTACCCTGACCTTTTGGGAGGTACAGACCCAATGAACGTGCCACCATATGACTTTTTTCTTTGTTATTGGTTATGTGTTGAGTCCTGTTACTTCTCTCTCTGACTTTGCTAGGATTCCTCTTGACAGACAAGCAGGTTTTCACTGTGCTAATCCTCAGGGGAACAACAGATTTTTGCAACAATGTAGTAGTCACTTAGACATCCACAAGGGATTATTTCCAGGGTTTGGTAGTTTGGATACTTTGCTGATTTAGTTACTAATTCAAAGTGTTCTCCTTGGTCTTTCTGGAATATGGATCTAAGTGTCAGTTTAGAGGTCCTCCAGAGTCTTGCAAGGCACACACAGCAACATGAAGGGTAAGTAGAGGTCAGCAGACAGCATCTGGGGCTGTGGGGCTGCCCTGGCTCTCCTGGAGCTTCAGAGCAGCTGTCCAAGCTCCAGCTTCTCCAGCCCCAGGCAGTCGCAGGTCTCGGAGACAAAACCTTTCCAGCGTGGAGCCCTCAGTGCCCTGCATTGAGGAGTCCAAAGAAGAAAGAAACTTGGTTTTGTCGGGCTGGCTCAGTCAGCACCACATTCACGCTGTTCACCCGTGGGCATATGAACACAAATCCCTCTCTCCTCTCTGTGAGCCTGTCTTCTTCCTCTGCTGTGTGTTTGGAGCAGTTTTTCTGCAAGTGCTGCAGGCATCTGTCCATCCACCCATCCATCTATCCATTCATTCATCCACCCATCTCAGCTGCTTCTGCAGCCAGCCACACTGCTGGCTTAGGTTCTCTGGAGCAGCAGTAGCTGTCAGGAAGCGACACGAGCGCTGTCTGTGCAAGATGAATTTTCTCACTCATTTTCTCTCTCCTTCTCTCTTCATTTTCCCTTGGTCTCTCTGCTGGCTTTTTTTCTTCTGAAATCCCTCACCCCCTTTGGTTACCCTCCCTCCCCGTTTCTCTCCCTCCCCCTCCACTTTTCCTTTCTTTCATTTTTCTCGTTTCTTGTATTCTCCCTTCACTTATTTTTCTATTATCTTTCCTGTCCTCCTCTGCATTCTTTCAATCCCAGCAGGGCTCGCGCATACAAATTGACCCCCTCCCAGCCAGTAATGTGATCGAAGCTCTTTGTGGCTCCTACTATCTCTATGGTAACTATCAGGGGGGTCTCGAGAGTGGTGGTAGACCCAATGCACTGGCCCATGTACTGTTGTTCTTGCCAGCATTACGTGCTGACCACATGGGCCTGGCTGCTCATTTACAATTACTTCTTACTTAAAAAAAAAATACCAATACCCTAAAGTGCTTAAACAGGGGAAACAGGCTGCATGCTTGAGCACAAATAGGAGTTGGGTTCTCAGGGTTTTAGAAAACGGTTTCTGTGTTCAGAGCTGCCTTACTTGGCAGACCCGTTGGTGTTTTCTCATCGTTGTGGAGTGGCATGTTGGCTGTTTCGTGTACTCTGGAAACGAGTTTTGCTGCAGAAATGAATATCCACACTGCAGGGGTAGCCAGTGGCAGTGCAGTGGTGGTAGTTGTAACCACCAGCACAGACTGAGAAAGTAAGAGGGGTTTGCACATTACGAATGTTCTGAACTCTTGGTTTTCTCCATGTTAGCCACTTACTGCATACCCCCAGGTGGCTGCTGTGATGCAGGTATTAAGAAATGAAATTGTAGGCATTAGGTTGATAATAAATCTACTTAACCACAGTCTGGGATTTGTGCGAGCCTGAAGCAACCATAGGATCTGATGGAAGGAACTGCTGAAAAACCTGTGGCGTGGACAGAAGAAACGTCCATGGTCGCTTTTGGCTGTCAGGCTTTCCTCATATAGCCAGGGATGCCCGTGGGAATGTGGGGAAGCTTAATGCAACCTAAAGTCATAGTATGCCAAATCTATTTGCTCAAGAGAGAGGAAACTAACCCTAGGGCTTTTGAAGAGCTTACATTAGAAGTATAAAAGTATTTGATTTGAATACTTGTTGTAATTATTATTAATGCAGTACATACAATATTAAAAATATAATTCCTGCCAGGACCATATTCCAAATATTGTTCTGGTCTGTTAAATTCTTCAAAACCACTGTGGTTTTTGTTCCCCTCTCCAAACGTGTGTATAATATTTGTGTAAAAAAAATTGATTCCATTTGTAATATCTGTTAATTCCATTAATTGCATCAATTCCTAGGGAGCAATAAATAAAATCTATGACAATTTTTTGCAAGATTTACCTGTTGCTTTTGTTGGTTTTTTTTAAATAAATTGTTTCATTTGTTACAGGAATTCTTGAAGTTAAAAAAAATGTCAACTAGCCTTATTATCCTGACATTACATATTGCCACATCACGTAGGATGTGCAATGTGAGTCAACTACACTTACCAGCCTTTCCGCTACACAAAAATGCACTACAAAACCACCCCATTCTATTTGAATCTCTACAACCCTCAATTACCCTGCAGTGTTGACACAGAAAGCATCGTATTGCTCTAATCCCTGAAAAGAATAAACCTCAGATGATGATTTTTAGATATTTTTCAGATGGATGCATAATCTATGTTCACAACTTTATTAATAGTTTAGTCTATTTAACTGTAGGTTCTGCATTCACCTGATGTGGATATATCAACATCTGTAAACTGCCCTTTTAGGTTAAATACAGTCAGCGGTGAAAGGGTTAACACTGTGGGCATTTAAGTGGTCATAATTAACAGTCCATTAAGATGAATGGAGAAAGTTCGCACTTTGCAATGCTATTGTTTAATTCTGCCTGTTTACAGACTCAAGAGGACAACAGTATGGGGCTTGACATTGCCCGGGATTTGCGCTGGGGAAGTCAGGAATCACATTTTAAAATAAATTATAACCTTACATTAAATAAACCCAAGCAAACCAGCCAAACCAAAACCAAACAAAAAAGCAAAAATCCTTTGGGAAACACATTTCCTGCTTTGGGGGATTTTTATTGTCCCAGTTCACTCTCTTGAATAAGTAGGTTTG
The DNA here is from genome assembly GCF_033783945.1 of Neopsephotus bourkii. NCBI lineage: Eukaryota > Metazoa > Chordata > Aves > Psittaciformes > Psittacidae > Neopsephotus > Neopsephotus bourkii. The sequence goes on from NW_026900570.1 coordinate 13,887,327, forward strand.
ATGCTAACTACCATTTTGCTTTCCACTGAACAAGTCCACCAAAACAAAGCCCGCATTATACTTAATCCCCTCCCCGTTTCACAACGATTTATGTAAGTGGATTTTGTAGCCCGTTATTAAGAGGGATGCAGAAGGAACTCAGCTCTACAAACCTGTAAAGGTTCTCCTGATTCTGAGGGGTGACTGCTCTTCTGCAGTGTTTAATATTTGATATAAAATCCCAATAGTAATATCATCAATGATGAATATTGAATATGAATGAATATGGATGAATATGAAGCAGGACACAGATCCGACATACCAGCCTAGAAAACCTTGCGTTTATTTGCCCTTTGCATCCCTAAGATTTTACAAAAATAATTTTTCAACCTTTTCTCCAGTGAAGTTAGAAATCAATTTTGTTAAAAGGAAGCTGAATTTTTCATGTAATATTTTCATTCCTATCTCTGAAGCTTAAAAAAAAATATTAAAATCACAAAACCATGTCTATATCAAGGCTCGCAGCAAAATCCTGGGTGCTGCTAACATTACTGCTGAAGAATGCAGTTTTCACAGCAAGTGTGAAGTCAGGGCTCTTAGAGCTGGGATGGGCCCAGGCAGAGGAGAATTCACTATTTGAACAGGACCCATTTTTAGCCAAAACACATAAGTGAAGCTGCTAGGGAAGCCTATCATTTTGAAGTAATACACAGTTCTTTTTAAAAGGTCTCCGTTTTATTGGTACAATTTTTTCCTTGTAAACGATTGTGGGTGTAATTAATTATAGGCAATAAATCGTAAGTGCACTTCATAGCTCCTGTATGTGTAGCTATATGACAGCCCTCAGAAATGCGGTCATTAAACATACTGCACAGCAGTAGGAGAAGCAGTAATTTTCACTAGGTTTTATTCTTCATTTTGGTATCAGAGCACCTGAAACAATATGATAAATATCAACATTTCTATGAAAATGTTTTAATTACTAAAATCAACATACATTAGTGGTAAATTTCTGCAAACACAGATCTTGTCTTAAAGCGCAGCAACACTTCCTGAAAATAACCTCAAAATACAGTTACAGAATTGTGTTATTCTTATTAGAAAGAACATGTTCATGGATGAATAGGGTTTTGCATGACATCTACAGTTTGGATTCCTTGCAATTTTAAATGTAACTTTGAAATTTAGATATACAATAAAAAAAATAATGTTAGTGTTTTGATAAGAACTCTTGATGTTAATTTTAGCAAGCGTGTACTTGGTTAAATTTAAATTAGGCCATAGTGCCTTGCACTTACCAACACTAAAAATGCACTTGAAAGAGCCAGAATGAGTCCTGGAGATACTTTATAAAAGATCTCTTTTTTATCATATGCTCCCAGAAAATAAGATTTATAGAAAGGTCAATCGTGTAATTTTAGAATCAAGTATTTAAAATCAGTTCAGCAACTTGAGTCTCTGATTAAGAGATTTTATTTTGAAAACACCAAAACTGAAAAAAAAAGAAGTCTGAATTAACAGGAAATGTTACTTTTTATAGCATGTCCCACTGAAACCATTATAAATTAAAACAAATGTAATAATTTATTTCCTTGATTAAAAATAGAATCCAAAATAATACAGGAGAAAGGCTCAGAGACTAAAGCTGTGTTTGGAGAATGGTAGAATTCTGATTCATTAAACAGGAATTAAAACAGTTAAAATAAGTTTTCACATCCTTCTTTGTGTCTTTGAGCCACTGTATTTATTGGACTAAACCAGTGAGTTGAAGATGGAATTGTTACGGAAGATGTGAAGCCTCAAGTCCAGATCCATGGACTGGATGGAGCTCACGGTTCACAGAGGAACTGCAGCTCTTGAGCACACCTCTGCTAATTTTCCTGTTGCTGAAGGCTCTTCAGATGTTTTAAGAAAGGCCAGAACAAACCCCTGACAACCAGGGTGTAGAGTAATGATTATTAGGATTTTATCTTGGGAAGGTGGTTTGAATCCTCTGAGGCTGGCAAGTATCATCTGAACTTACCTCTTTTGCTTTATGGAGATATTGCTGTGGCTGGAGTCTGTCAGAAGAAAAAGAGGATCTTTGAAAATTTTAAGGTTCTTTCATGAGGGGCACTTCATTCCAGTTTTTTACTTGAAATAGCTGTTACTGCTGTATTTTATGCTGAATTCAATGTAGCTGGTAGCTGACAGCAATATGTTTGCTAGAGCAAACTCCAGGTTGAGGCGCGCAACAGCCCTTGGCAATTCAGCTGCCATCATCACTGGGAGGCAGCAGCTCAGGCTATTCTCTGAACAAGCCAAGATACCAGGACTTTCTAGTTCAAATGTAGTCAGATGCCTCCCTCTCTTCAGGTTCCTGTGAAGTGAGGAGAGGGTCTGGGAGGTTCACGCTTGGAAGGAGGCAGTGGTGTCCTCCCAGGCCTTAATTCGGAGCCTGAGGATGCTGTCTACTTTCCAAAACCTTCACAGCTGCATCTTTGGAGCTTGTGTGAGCTGTGGCAGGACCGTTTGCTCCTCCTTCTGGGTGTGATGGCTGAAGCAAAGAGGTGATTGATCCCAATTACTCAGTCTGTTGTGTAGTGTAGATGGGTAGACTCGTGAGGGAGCATGTCTGTCTTTGCATGTGTGGTATTTATTTTTTAAGGTTTGTGTTTCCCACTCAACAGTTTCAGCAGTATATAAACTTTGCATAGGGGCATCTTGCTCAGCAGCTTGGAGTCAATATGAATGCTTATTTTTTTCTCTTTAAAAAAAGGCACATTTTACCTTTCCGTTTGCCTGCTACTCTATTCGTTGGTGATTCTTGATCTGTATGACTGCTTTCATTCACCTTTAATTGCAGTCACTGCCGGCTTCAATGACAAGGTCTAAATGTTTTTTCCTTCTTGGTTTGCACGGTAACTGGCCACAAATGCTTTGCCTTTCTGATGACACAGGCTACAGGTTTCCACAGGTTCGGAGCTGACTGTTTGCAGAGTGTCCAGTAAACGTTCTTCTATGTAGTAAAAGTGTACTGTTTCTTTGTTCAGCTGTAAAGAACCTGCCACGATAACAACAGCCTTTAAATGGTGATGTCAAAATGTCAAAAAGGAAAGTGCCCGTATGTGAGGTCACAAGCCTCACTGGTGGGGAAAGCAACCAGCCTTGAAAGTCAGCTGTGGATGGGAGATGGACAACTGCTTGTGGCAGGAGCATACTGCACAGGAAAGGCAGTTTGGGAAGCAGCGCTTCTGGAGATCATGGGCACAGAACTGGGAGGCATGCTGTGGGTTCTCCTTGTGGAAGGAGAAAAATAATAGATGTTGAATGTCCACTGGCTTTTCTTTTAACGCTAGTCTAAAAGGGTTGCAGTCAGATTCCAGTGACTGGTCAAATCTAACCTCACAATTTGAAACAATGGGATTTGACTAAATTCCTTGTGTAACTATTCTACAAGCCTTTAAACTCAGTGCCTAAGCTCAATAAAAAGCTAGTATGGCTTCCGGTGAATTTTGGAACAGGTTCAAGGAGTGGATGTTTATGAGAATCGCATAATATATTTATTCTGGATATAGGATCTGCAGGTTTCCTTCATTAGAAAAAAAACAGCTAAGGTTAAACATCCCTCCTTATGACTCCATTCTATCTAGCCCTGCAGACTTCTTCAAATGAGGGGAAGAAGCAGGACTTGTGAGTCTCATCCTTGTATAGGATTCTTATTTAAGCTGGAGAGTTATGCTTATATAGCACAGTCATGGATCTTGATCTATGAAAAGATTGAGGTGATATTTTTGAATTATGTGGGTTTTGTATATCCTGCACATTTTACATAGACCACTGTATATGCAGTTAGTTTGATATAATCCCATCAAGCTGAGTAAGTCTAAGACATCTGGTCTACTAGTGTGTGGTGCAGGTTTGCTTTCGCAGAATACAGACAACAGCTATTGAGAAAACAGGTGTCTGTTAGGGTGAAAGAAAACTGCTAGACCAGTGCAATAGTGCTGTCAGAGAATAGGTGTTTCCTCCGATATGTGTAATGACTGACGGGTAATCTCTGATCCCAAGTGCTTGGATGTGGTCTGGGAAATCTCACCCTTGTTATAGGCAGGATTGTAACACTTCAGCCTTTGGGCTCCCTATGCATGCTCTCCTATCAGCAGCTTATCATCATCAGGTGATGGTAAGTAGTATCAATATTATTGTTTCAAGAAATCGCAGCATGGGTTTCTTTTTCAATAATTATAATAATATTTAATAACAATTTGAAGGTACTAGAGACCATCATATTTTCTACATGTCAGACATGAGACTTCCAGCAGCTCACTGTGCTCTGTGCTCTCTGGGAAAGCTTTTCTGAAAGTCTGTGTAAGGCACTGAGATAATTCTAATGCACAGATGGGTTTTGCTAGTATCTGTTGTAGAAATAAATGAATCACTGCTTGCTTTCAAGACCAGGCAATTAACTTGGGATTCAAGTGATGGTTTTTCATTTTGCTGAACATAAATTCACATCCCACAGGTTGACAGAAGGGTTTTATAAATGCTCATTTTAGGTAAAACACCCATTATTTTCTGCAAAGGACAGTGCGTAGCTTCTGTAGCACCCGCTGCCTGTCTCTGGGACACACCAGCATGTTATGCAGTTGATTAGCTCTGGTTTTGTGGGATGAATTAATTTGTCCAGGGCTAGCACTGAGTGTAAGTGCATGCAGCTGCCAAGGACATCAGTTGTTCTTCAGGGCACAGTGGTGTTTCTGTAACCTTATTCAGGGAATGAGGACCCTTCATTTCTCAACAAAATGATAGTAGTCACTAGAAATGGAGACAAGACATGGTGTTGATCCTTACAATTGGTTTTGGTGTTGATATTTACAATTCACTGTAGCTGGTTTTACCTAGGTCAATCTTTTTCCACTTTTTTTTTTTTTTTAATTCCCATCTGTTGTATTAATAGAATAAAGGAAAGAAAAAAAAATCAATAATTGGTCCCTGGTGAGCAGGAGCTTAATTTTAGCTGAGATTTCCTTGTTTGCATGCCCAAGGTAAGATCCATAAGAGATGCTGGTTAAGAGCCAGAGAAATGGATATCACTGGGAAGACTCTGCACCAAAGTTAGGAGAGCCCTGGCTTGAAACTCAAGCTAGACAGTTTTTCTTATGACAACTTATTTCTGTTTCTTGGTAAAAATACTGATTTTTAAAGAAAAGCATAAAAAATGATTTACTGCCTTCTTGAGAATAAATGAGTGACGATTTTGAGTCGTACAATCTTTCTGCATTTGTTCTGAATGGAGGGGAGAAGACAGCTTCTGGAAGGAGGGGGTAATTTTAAGAATTGATCTGCATCTATCAGCTGCAACTGGAAGGAGATGACATTGGAAAAGAAAAAGTGTTGGTATTTCCAGAGCAGTCAGTATTTCAGGTTTTATTAGTGTATTATAGATAATAATCCAAAACTCTCAGCCAATACTCAATGCTTAAATAGCAGAGATTGGCATATTGAAGATAGGCTGAGAAAGTTGGGTCTGTTCAGCCTGGAGAAAAGAAGGCTGCTTGGAGACATCATAGCAGCCTTCCAGTATCTGAAGGGAGGCTATAGGGATGCTGGGGAGGGACTCTTCATTAGGGACTGTAGTGATAGGACAAGGGGTAACGGGTTAAAACTTAAACAGGGGAAGTTTAGACTGGTTGTAAGGAAGAAGTTCTTTACTGTAAGGGTGGTGAGGCACTGGAATGGGTTGCCCAGGGAAGTTGTGAATGCTCCATCCCTGGCAGTGTTCAAGGCCAGGTTGGAGGTGTCCCTGCCCACAGCAGGGGGGTTGGAACTTGATCTTAAGGTCCTTTCCAACCCTAACTATTCTATGATTCTATGATTCCATGAGCAGAAATATGGTGTATATTTGCTTATTTAGGCTGCAAATCTAAATTCTGACCCTTTCCAACATACCAATGGCCAATATGTAAATGTTTTAGTGGCAAAAGCCTGTACAAACTAAGGTGTTTCCTAGAGAGTAATAGGAGTTGAATGTTTAAAAAATTTTGTGTCTGCTATCTGGGGAGCATTATTGAGAAGTATTTAACTTCTTTCCCCAAAACCAGCCTATATATAGAAAATATATATAGAAAATATATAAACCTACAAACCCTGCGAAAACCCCAACCCAACAGTTAGGCTTTGAAAAACGTTTTAATAATGAAGCTGAGCAAATAGTTTAAAAAATAATTTATTCAGTGTATGTAAATAATGTAATAACCGTGATCTCAGCTCACAGAAGTAATGCATTTTTCAATTGCTTTGACGAATATCTTTATATTTTAATTATTATCTGATGAATTAAAGCATGTGATACGAGTAGCTCGTATTCAGAGTTGTGGTAGCAATAACAAACTCTGTTCCAGTTCTGTGGTCAGGTGAGTGTACAGGCATATCATGGGATATTTTCATATGTGTAGATTTAAGATCTTTCTCACATAGTGATCTTTGTTGAGTAGTACTTGGCTGCAAATGCAGCTGTTGCATTTTGCTTGCTGTTTAGTCAGCAAGCCTTTCTCTGCAGTTCTGATAACAGAATGGGGATAAGCTGATGTTTCATTGAGTCTCAGTGATCTTGACCCTGCTGGTACCAAGAGCTGCCAAAGCTGTTTTACCTGTCATTAGTGCATGTCAGGGTACTCAGTTCTTGCAGCCATGATATCTTCAAGCAGATACCAGTTTTGATCATAGAGGTGACCATGTAACCTTTTAAAACTATCAGTTTATGCTGAACTCTTAACCCCAGTTTGAAAACACTGGGTTAAAGATGCTGCTCTGCAGGCACTGTGGCTGCTCACAGCTCTGCTGTCTGTCATGAGGATGGATGAAACCCCAACAAACACTGCTGATGAGGGAGATTTCCTTGCAAGGCTAGGTGTTGCAGTTCAGAAAACTTTCACTGGCCTACCTAAGTAGAAACACTCACAGGCCTCATCAGGAGTAAGTTACAACTTTAATGGAGCAGTTAATTAGTTCTGCTCTTTTCAGACAGGATCATTAGAATTTAATGAGAATTAATAATTTCATAAAGCATGGAAATATTGCCCCTAGAGAAATACAGTAACACACGTTTCAGAGATAGCTAAATGAATGCGGTGACATTCTCTCATGTTGTTGGATGATCTATAATATTTTTGTGTAGTAACTCCAGGTAAAGTATATTTAGCTCACATAACAACCTGTGTTACTGTTTTAAGCTACAAAGTCCACATTGGTTGTAAATAGGAGTACAAACATAAATACAGTGATATAAACTTGATTCTTTATCACTGTTGGCCTTTTTCTTTAAGATTTTAAAGACAAAGCTACTGATCACCTAGAAGTGTCATTGAAGAACAGCAGAATTCCTTTGCCATGTGCTGTAATATTGTTTGCATCAGATCTATTGCACTACTTATCTGAGTCAAACAAGCACATTACCTGTTTAAGATGTCATAAAAGAACAGAAAATATTTATCAAACAAATATTTGTAGATATTTTAGTTTGACCTCATCTGACAACATCATAAGGAATGTTACAACCAACAAACAAGCAATCCATTTAAGGGATTTTATTTTTAGTCTAGCATTTTACTGTAAATGGTTATCTATAGGTTTTGTGTCTAAGCTGTTGTTCATGGTATAAAAGGAAACTATTTCTCATGTTCAGATTCTGGGCTGGTTTAAATTGGCCTGACTTCCACTGACCTTCATGAGGCTGTTCCAATGTATGTGAGCGGAGGCTGGGGCCCAAAGGCTTTAATGAAGGCTTTGGAAGTCCTAGAAGAGAGGGAAGGAAATGCCTTTTGCTTCAAGTGTCCAAAGGTATTGTATATGCTCTTAACTGGTGGTGACTCTTCTTCACAGAGTTCTTCCTTTGGTGCTTGAATATAGAGATGACATTCTTTATGGTATAAATTGCAAACTAAAATAGTTGATCAATAAAACTGAAAACGACTGGTATGAGCTGGTGTTCTGGATATGGCCTGGAGTTGCAGACTAAACAAACATTGCATAAAATAGAGGCAGCCAAACAAAATTGTTGATCCTGACCCCCATCCCCGTGGTGTGATGGAATACATGTAAGTCTAACACAGTTAGGGCAGTATAAATCTGGTGCAACGGGGCAAAGATTCAGATTTGTATAGTTTCTAATGTTATTCCTGAAAGAATTATAGCCTGAATTAAACATGTCAGAGTGAATAAGGGCCAAAGTAGAGCTCTGCTGCCACTAGGGCTAGATTGTAGTACCCTATGATTAGTGCACTCTTTGTGGGGAGTTCTGAATTCCTCTCGCTGTAGCAATACCTAGCAAAGCACAGAAAGACCAAACTATTTAGCTTTTTGTGATAGTCCAACACGCTTAACTTTTTAAAACTTCAGAGCAGTAAAATGAACCATTCTTACTTCCTGGTTCCTCTGAGCAAAAAACCTAGCAGGACAGAACCCTGGCTCAAACTTCAAATACATACTACATCTCCCATCACAGATGTGAAGGAAAATTATCCAACAGATTTTTTTTTTCAGTAGGAGTTTGTATTTGAAATGAAAAATGTGATCATTACAGATTTTCAACAGTCACATGAAAACCTGCTAGCAATATATATATATATTAAAAAATATACATAGAGGTTGAAAACTCTGCAGGAGATGAGTAATTGGGGTGAGCATTCCAGGTATTGGCTATACAAATATATAACCAACTGTATTCTACTTCCCTTGGATTTTTTTTAATTAGCTTTTATAGTATTTAAGACTAAAAGATTTTTTCTTCTCAGCCTCTTTTTCATCTTCCAAGCACGACAATTTCTGTTTCTGTGATGCAGTTACATACTGCAGCAGCACTGAGGCACTAGTGGCTGGAAACGGAGAAGCACTGTTTCCATACAACAAAAAGACAATCTTTTCCAGGAAGCTGGCAAATACAAGACTATATGAGAGAGGGCAGGTTGGCACAACAGAGGGGGGAAGATGCTGAGACAGTGCTGCTTGTTGTGCGTGAAGCTGGGAAAGGTATTTGACCACTACTTTGTAATTGTTGAGTGGAGAATTGAACAGACACGATGTGGCAGTATTTTAAAGCCCCCTTGGCTTCATGCTGAGAGTTCTGAGAGCAAGAGACATGCCCAGTCCTGCTGCTGCTTTCCTTCTTCCACTGGATCATGTGCTAGGGCAGCCCAGGTTCAGCCGCAATGGGCATTTTCCATTCCTGTTCTGCAAGAATTTTCCTTTGATCTTCCTAAGCAAGTGGGAAGGTGAGGGAAGGAGGAGAGACTTCCTTGCACTGTTCCTGTGCAAGTACTTATGGTACCTCAGTTACTTCATTTCTGCCTGCTTTGGAGGGGTTGGTGCCATGAAATGAACATATATTCCCCATGGGAGCACAAGTGGTCCCTGTGCCCACACAGGTGGCAGGCAGTCTTATGCTGCTCCCCCTGATTGGCCTTGCTAAGGAGATTGCCAGGGTTTTCCCTTCGAAGTCTGCTTCACACCAGTCTCCATCTTCACAGAGCCAAGGCTGTGAGGAACAATTATTTTTCACACACACAATGGGTCTTTCCTCACAGTAACATGTAAAGAAAGTGAATGGAGATAAAAACTTTCCTTTCTGGTCTAACCCAGACCTTTTATATTATTTTGTTTAGGTTTTACTTAGAGAGCAATCAGCCTCAGTTGGTGTATACTTGATCGTGTATTGTATGATCTAAAACCTAGCTACTTGATCGCATTAATACAATACTTGCTGTATAGTATTGAATATTGATGCCAAAGCTTTTTCAGCATTTACAAATCCTTTTAGTCAATTAACAGTAAAATAAAAAGCTCTCAGTTTGGTGAGAGCTACTGTAGTTATGTTTACTTTGCAGTTTATTACCATATGTTTAAAATGTTTGTATTACACCTAAGAACTTCATTAAAAGAACATTAAAGCTGCAAAGTGTAGTATTCTGAAATGAGGAAATGAGGGAAGTATGTTTTCCTGTGCAGCTTTAAAACTCTTTAGGGAAATCAGAACTGTGTCTTAGCTGTCTGGACACTGGATACAGAATGTGAGGAGAGGCAGGTGCCTCCAAATGGGATCTAAACAAACTCATGTGATGGTCTGGGAACCACCTAAATTCATAAATTGGGAGTGCGAGAGACAGGGCTCCATCTGAAATTTGAGCTTTGTCCTAAAGTAAAGCACCCAACTGCAGTCAGAAAGGAGCTTCCTTACAGCCTGCAGTAAGCAGCTGTGCTGATCTATAGTCATTTCCCCAGGGAAGAGAGACATCGGGAAAGTCTCTGGGAGAAATTATACTAATGGTGCAAACTGCACAGTACGGTAGCACAGTGAAACACCTATTTACTTCAGGGGGAATGTAACACCCTGGCTACTACAGGGCTGCTTATGCACCATACGTATATTCATAACTGGATAAATGCAGGAATTGTTGGAGGAGAAGCTGTTGGACTCGAGAGCTCCCCATCTCAGGCATCACCTCCACTGCTAGGAGTGGAGATCTGCTCTTGGCCACTTCCTGTGGCTCAGTGGATCTGCACTTCTTGAGCTTCAGCACACCTTCAAAATAAAGGGGATAAATGTCCCCAGATAGATTTGCCCTGTAGGTGGGAGCTAAGACCCCCAGATAGATTTGCCCTATAGGTGGGAGCTAAGACCCCCAGATAGATTTGCCCTATAGGTGGGAGCTAAGACCCCCAGATTTGCCCTGTAGGTGGGAGCTAAGACTGTTTGAACTCCCTTCAGTCTGTGAAGAAGTAGCCTAAATCTGCTGTTCCTGTACAAGTCCTCCATCAGGAAACGATTTTTATAGAAGGGATTACTGCTGCTAACTGCAGGGGCATCATAAAACCAGTGATCCCTGCTCCACCTCTGGAAAAAGAGGCTGGAGGCAGAGTGAGAGTTTAAGGCTGTGCATCCCAAATGGATATAGGTACTCACTGCAACCCCAAAGGAAGCAAGCAGCCACTGCAAGCAGTGAGATTGAAGAGCTGCCCATGTCCTCAGTGTACTTTTCTAGCAGAGGGCTAAGGACTATTTGCTTTTTAATGAAAGTTGAAATGTTATTATTCATTTCTAGAGAGGCTCAGAAGGCAGGCGTGAAGCACACAAACCCTGCTCTGATTTCACCTTCACTGTTCTCCCTTTCTTTCTGTTCAAGAGGATCTTTGAATTTGTTATCCTGAAGCTTTTGCACAGTTTCATTCTGTATCCAAGTTTGAACTTTGGGACTATTGTTCATGTCAGCACAAGAAAAGCTTCACAATGAGCAAAGTTCCTGCTGCTCCACCCCACACAGCTACACTGGTAGCTTTTTCCCTTGCAATGGATTGCTTGAAAGACCTTTTTCCTGGTGTCCTGGCTTGGAACTATTGGAGCTGGCTAAAGTTTGGGGGATTGGGAACTATTTAATTAATAGAGGATTTGAGTATCACTTTAAATACTGTTTTCATGAGCACATAAATCCCATTGAGCAGTATTTTTGTCAAACTGCTACTTTGTGTGGTGTTCCCTATGTGATGGTATATGATACAAGCCTAAAGTTTATACTTCCGTGTGTTTCAACCTCAGCTTCTGGCTCAGTTCTTCAACTGATGTGTATTCATCTATGTTCTTTGGCTTTAGAGGAGACATGGTGATTTACACCAGTTAAAGACAGGGTCTCTCTTTCTAATGTAATTTCCTTTGGCCTTTTTTTATGTCATATTTTTCTGTCCTCTTTAGTGTTTCCCTGTAGACATTAAAAATCCACTTGCATCTTTGGCATCAAATATAATAATAGAAGTTGTTTTTACATCTCTCCGTGGTACAATATAGAGGCATTGCCAAAAGCTATCCACTATCATTACAAACATGGGAATGGAAGACATATATAAACATAGAAGTGTAACCCCTTTCTCCAATAAGAGTTTATAATAGCAACAGTGAACTTGACCCAGTGCATTTCCTGTAGGGATAAGGTGACCTGCAGGGGTTAATGGCCCGTGGCTTTGCCTTGGGCTATCATCTCACCCAGCCAGTGATTAATCCTGGAGAAATGCCCTTTGCTCCCATCATTATCCCTTAAATGGAGCCTTTAGAATTCAAAATGATTTTGGAGTGAATTTACCACTGCCCTGCACTCCATTCATTGCAAGGAACTTTACTGTAACTGCATGTCACACTTGCATAAATAACCTTCAGAGTGAGGGGGAAAAAAGAAGAGATGAAAGGACTGGCCCGGAGAAAGGGAATAGAACTCCAGTGCAGGCCACCACTGCTGGTACTACTCCAACAGCAGGGTGATGCAATACCAGGAGGATACAACTGCTGCAGCAAGTGGAAATAATCAAAACGTCTTAAATTATTTGCTGTATGTATGAGTTTTCCTGTGCAAGCATTAACTGCAGTGTATTTTCAGGCAGCAGCAAATTATAGTTCTGCTTGCTTGCTTAGCTGGCTGTTGTGGTTTAAGCTCACCACCCGCCAGCTGATGCCCAGTCCAACCCGAGCAGCAACCTGGACCTTCTGGGTAACTCCCCCCAGTTTGTACACTGGGTATGTTTGGTCTAGTTTGGGTCAGGTGTCCTGTCTTTGCTTCCTTCTGGCCTCCCTTGCCAGTCCTCAGTGGCAGAGCATGAGACTGAAAAGCCCTTGGTCCGGGTAAGCATTACTGAGCAGCAACTAAAACATTGGTGTGTTATCAGCGTTGTTCTCGGGCTAAAGTCAAAAACACAGCTCTGCACCAGCTACTGGGAAGGAGAAAAATAACTATTACTCTGAACCCAAAACACTGGCTCACAGGCATATTCTTGAGAAATAGGTTCTCTTCATAAACTTAGGATGGCAAGGTACCTGCATTGGAAATGCAGGGTCTGAAGAGCTGTCTAAGGAACTTGGTTATTCCCTTGGACAGATGGAGTGCAGGAAAGACTGTGAGTGTCCAGGTAGAGCATCAAAACCAGAAAGCTTCAGCTTATCTGCTGTGCTTTCCTGCAGGCCTACCACTTGCAAGCTGTATCTGCTAGCATAGCAGCTCAGGTACTTGTAGAGTGTATTACTTACATTTTACTTCTAAGAAGGCAGTAAAATATGTTGTAGTATAGCAATCTGTACTCTCAATCAGTTCTATACTCCCCTCTTACACCACCTGGTGTAGGTTTTCATACCTGGCTATATTAAGATAAACTTAGTACACAAGGCTGTAGAAGCAATAAATTTGCTTACTGTTTCTTACCTTTTAATAGACACAGTTTTTCTCATTCACTGTTTCAATCTAGCAGTGTTCCAAATAGGAAGATATTCAAGTCCAGTTTAACATAACTCTACCATTAATATACTGGTGGTCTAAGCCTGCAATGCCATCTTCCCAGGCTCCCATGTCATCTGCGCTGATCAAAACTCCACTTCACCAGGAGACATATTCCTAGTGCATTTCTATTGCATGTGGAGCCATGTCATGTCACATGTGGTGAATCTGGTAGTAGTGATCACCCGGTGTGTGGTTATATTTTGATCCTACTCAGGGCCATTTTTATTCAGTAGCACCTTGCATACTATTTTGTTACTTTGTCGTGGCTCAGCCTCAGGCAAGGCAGCCTGTAATGCTTGCAAAGTGGAAATCTTCTCCAGCTGGTTCAGGGCTGTTGAAGATGGAGTATGGGATGCTCTCCAATAAGCTGCCTACTATTCCTCTGGCATGTAAACAGCATGTAGCAGAGTGAAGCAGGGTTGTCCAGCTCTGGAAGCCAGCCCTGGCTTCTGAACGCTGTACCTGTGTGGTGCTTGTCTGCCAGAAGCTGCTGACTGCATGTCAAAAGCAGAGATAGTCATAGTCTTCTCTTTTACTCTTCCAGTGAGTGAACCCAATCAAGACATCTGTGGGAACTCAGCTTCCATGCTCTGTGTTCCCTTCAGGTGGTGCCAGAGGTGGTTTCTGGTAAGTATGGGAGATGGTGTGACCCTTCTCTGAACTCTTACCTCACTTACCGATGAGCCTGAGGTGGAGCCTGGGCTCTGGGCTGTGTGGAGCCCTCACCTCAAACCCATGAATGAGAACCTGGTGGATCTGTGGCTGAAGGTACGGTGCAGGTAAGCACAGGAGGAATGCATGTGCTGCTCAGCATTAACATTTGGGGCCTAGACCTTTATATACTTCAAATTTAATTTAAAAAACATACTCCAGCTCCTCTGCTTCTGCAGTAGCCAGTAACAGCCATGCTGCTATGCTATGGCTTTCTGTTGCTGCTGATTAAGTCCCATTAAGTCAGCATTAACTGTAGATAAAGATGCACAATTAATAATTTAAAATAACATAGAAAAGGGAAAATGATGAAACTGTATTTTTTTTCCCCATGATGCCTAAAAAAGCCATTAATTGTCTTTGTGATATTTATTGCTTGTTTGGGTTTTTTTATATTTGATAAGATTTTTTAAAATCAGCTGTATCTTCCTGCTTATTTTTCAGCAAGTCTGTAAACATTCTAAAATGATGCTGTTTAATTATCAGTAAGTACATAACTGTAATGCCTATAAGATTTTTGGGAGAAGTCTTTTTGCTTCTTTGTTCAGCGAAAGCTGCTATTCAGCATAGGAGATTCCTAACACATTCTTTAGCAAAACCAAGTATCAGAATGGATGCTTACATGCATACATAAACAGAAATGTATAAAAAGAGGAGTGCATGTCTTTACTTTTGGGAATCATTTCAGTTCTAGAAATCAGAAGGAAAAATGCTTACGGTAAAATTTCATAGGCACTGCAGCTGTTAGGAAAGAAGGAGTTTTGTCTGAAAATGAGAGTTCTGATTCTCTTTTACTGGGGGGAGAAACAGTAATAAATTGTATCATGTTTACATGTACCTGTACAAAGTGTTGCCATATGTGTAAAAACCTCAGGGCATGCAGGACCAGTACTGTAGCTGGGACATTCATCCTCCATCCTGTTTTGTTGGAGGAAGGAAAGGGTCTTGTCTGCTCCTTGGGACTGGGAGATAGGAGAGGACTCCTGCTATTGCCATCACTGTAACCCAGAATATCAAAATGGGATTTATGGCATGTTTTTTACTTAAAGACAATGCAATTCCTTGTTGGTTTCATATCTTTTTCCTGCTGTACTAGCAGCTATGAGAAAACATTTAAAACAAGCATATGCCTGAAAAGAATTCATTACGAATGCTGTTAAATTCTCCTAACTCTTTTCATTTTACTATCAGCTTTAGAGCAGTGTTTCATTGTGTGTGTGTGGAGGGAATCAGGCACCATGGAACCTGAAACCTGAATGAGACCTCTACATTTTATTATGATATAAATAATGGTAATAATTTGATGGGGCTCCTTAACACAACAACAGAATGGGGTTTGGTTTACAGCATCATACCTTTCCTCGTCTATAGGGTTATTGTGGCAGATTGCTTTCCTGCACATTGGCTCCTGCCAGTAAGAAGGTCATAAATGCCCACCTTAATCACTGGCCATGTCTAAACCCCCTAATTTAATCCCCATATAGGGTGCCATGTACTTCTTAAGACGCAACTTCAAGAACTTTAAAGAGTGGAAAACATGTTCTTATTAAGGTGTAGTTGAGTCTGTCACTTGATAATACAGGGGCTCGGACAGAGAGCTGGTCCCAGGCGTGTTAATCTATGAAGGTAGGAAAGCCAGTGGTTGGTTTCACAACACACCTTTGCTGAGACACTGGAAGGTCCAGGACTCATCCTTTTATTTTATAAAATAGCTTTCTCATATTTAAAAGAAGTGGAGAAAGGAGGAGAACATTTCTTAAACCAAAAACTTTTAAAACATGATTATTATTCTTTCGAACAAGGCATTGTTTCTAACCAGCTCCATAGGTTGGAATTCATGGCATGTAATGATGGTATGACACATAGATGGTTGTGGACTTCAAGAACTCACTCTGTCTCCTTCTCTTGTCTTCACTCACAAATAATTCAAACACAAAATATTACTCAGGGGAATATAAAATTGAAAATTTTATTGGTCTGAATGATATTTTGCCCTTTCACTTCTAACGCTATAGGTGATCATCATGACCTTTCCTTTTCTTAAGGGGAGGTATTAGGAGACATCTTGCCTTGGCTGGCACAACCAAACTGGCTGCTTTCTAAATCACCTAGTAGATGTGTTTTCCAGAGGCAAAGTAATGTCTTTGTGTCCATTCCTTGGTACAGAAGACCTTAAGCACAATGGAAGGGTACAGGAACATAGAGTGAAGCCATACACCAGAGATCCCTTCCGTGTATCCTCATAGCTAGTGACCTTGTGTATTCCCCAGACAACTTTTACAACAGAAGAAGAGCAAACAGCCTTCTGGAGTAATTCTTGTTTGCAGAGATTTGAGTGCAGCTGTCAAGTAAGGGCAGTGGAGCCAGTATTGTTCCACAGAGACTTGTGGCATCGTGGCCATGATGCAGCCATTTATCATCAGCCTCTGTCATTCCCAACCCGGGGCCTCTCACATGATAACACAGAGCGCTGCTGCTCCTTTACTGACTTGGTCCCTGGTTAATCAGTTTGTTCAGGTTTTGAATGCTGTATTCAAGCATATTTTTAACAATGAAAAGCTCTCTGTGCTAAAAGAAAGGTCCTACGTATTTGAGTTCGCATTCTTTTCTTTCCAATCATTTCAGGTTTCGTGTCACTTGATTTGTACTAGCTGTGGCTCATTATGAGAAGTATTTGTCAGTGTGGGCACTAAGGCATGCACAGCCCTACATGTGAAATTTAATTATGGGCATGGGAATTTCCTGCCCATTCCCTTGAAATATTGTTGCTTAAAAGTTGATAGAGTGAAGGTTTTGCAAATTGAAAGAGAGAACCATGAAGGAAGATAGACAGAGGAATAGACAGAGGGGTCCAGAGATGTCTGATGTCTGGGGATTGAAGAAAAAGCCAGGTTCCCTTAGGAGCAGTGAATGACCTTGGAGCTATTGCAACAGAGAAAAAAGTAGACACCCTGAAGGCACAGAGGGATACAGGATGAAGCTTGATGACAAACACTGAGGGATGGGTCCTCAAATTGGACTAAGAGAGAAGAAAGGGCTTGGAGAGGAGAAAGAAAGGTTAGGCTGGAGGGAGTCTTCTGGGCAAAGAAGCTTTAAATCAGGGATTGTGAGCACAGGATGCACATGCTGATATTCTGAAAAACTACGGGATAAATGTGGTGTAATTTTTGTCTCGTAGATTTGCTCTGCCTCTCCTGTCCCATTAGAAAGGTTGGGGCAAGAGCCAGCTGCAGGGCAAAGCCTGAGCCCTGGTCACTCATGCACAGCCTGACAGGAGAGAAGGACTTTGCCCCCTATAAATGAAGGCGTTTGCTGGGAACCTCCCTGCTCGAGCAGTGATGCAGTTTATGTGTCTCTGCTTGAGAGAAGGATTATACAAAGTGGAGAAATCTTTCCCTTACAGGTGGGCAAGCTGTACCTTCACTGTCTCTCAGGAGTTTTGTTAGGTGGGGATTGTATTAAGTATTTCTGAAGTCTTCAGAGACTCTGGCTGCAGAATCCAATCATGCTACAGAAATTTGCTTCCTCTTTTGAACTCTGATTTAGGAAAAAAACCCTGTAGTTTGCAGTCCCCTTTGCTCAATTTGGGTTATTATACCATTATCACTGTTTCTGTCTGCATGCTCTGTAATCTACCTAGCACAGGCAACATGTCTATCCCCCTCCTTCCAGAGAGCAGAGCCAAGACTTAGCTCTACTCTGGCCACTTTGGGGTTTCCTCAGTGGCAGAGCATCAGCCCTATCAGGAGCATCATCACAAGGGACATGGGGCAGAGATGGTCTTTCTTTGAGAGTAACAGATGGTACATTCCTGCTACAGCATCACAAGCAGCTCCAGCACTAGAATAGAAGGTACTGAGGTTCAGGAAGGAATTGAGGCTTCCTTAATTATCACTTTCTTTCTCCCTGTTCTAAATCCATTCCTGGTACAGATTCAAGGAAGAGTCGAGGAGCACTGCTATCTGCAGCCTGATGGCTAACAGCAGCATGTTAATCAGAGGAGCCTGAGGTATGGTTGCAGACTTCTCAGGTGTTTTTCTCTGCCTACCAGTGTGATGCCTGTCACAGCTGCTCACTGGCTATTTTTCACTGATGAACATTCCACAGATTTCAGTGAAGCTTTGTGATGATGCTGCTGTCATTCACAGTGCAGCTGCAGAGAGCTGGATGTTATCTCCGTGCTCGTGGGAGGGAAACCATCAAAACACTGGCAGACAGTAGAGAGTTGCTGTGTTGTCTTCCTTAGTCTGCAGTAGCGTGAAAATAGGGACCACTCAGCAGAATGCTAAAACCTGAAACTGAATTATGACAGCTGCATTTGCATTAACTACTTTGGTACCTGGGCGTTTTAGCAAAATATTCAAACCATGAGCTTTTACTAGATGTAGTTGCCCATCAAGTCTGTCTCTGTCATGACAATGACCTCCAGTTCAAAGGATAACTTTCAGCTTCCACTCTGTTAACTTAAGCAGAGCTTTCCTGTATTGATTATATTGCTTATTTTCCTGGTTAGGATGGTAAAAGTTCTTGCCCCTTGACTTGTATGGAGAAGGAGTGCTGGGTCAGTGGCAGTTCTTTCTGAGGGCATCTCCTGCAGCACATCTGTTCTGTAATCAATTGCATGGACAGAGCTACAGCTGAGGAGCTTTTCAGTACCACTTTGCTAGTTATGGTCATTGAAGAATGAAGAATATACTGAAGTACGAAGAATACAAATAACTGAATATTCATTCGGCTATGGGGAAATTTTGCACCTTTAGAACTTGAGATGCAGCTGAATTTCAGCTAAAACACAGAATCTCATGACATATCATTCAGAAATAGAGATAACTCCCTTCAAACTTAAGATTGTTTTTCCACATGAACATCTGTCTTCCTTCATAACTTTATCTACAATCAAATTTAATACTTTTATGTAAGTCTAAGCATTATTTCTGGAGAAAATAGAATGTGAGGTGTTTGCAACAGGAACTGTCAGTACATCCATCTGAAGAATGGAAAAAAAATCAATAGAATTTCATGGAATATTTCTCTGGGGATTTTTTCTGTGCTATCAGCCATTGGATTATAAGATAAAAATATAAAACCAGACATATACTTGAAAGCTAACAGTATTATTTGCAACTTACTTTAACTGAATACTACCACCATGATCACCATTGTTTGGTGCTGGAGTCATATAGTCTGCTGATGTACAGATAATGTCACAGTCCCAAAATAATACCTTTCTGTTTATAGTATATCAAAAGAACAATTGTTAGGAAATGAAAACTTCAGAAAAGCCTGAGCCCTGGGATAAAATAATGCAAATACCTTATTTACCCATATCTCATTAGAATCCAAAAAGGAAATGTATATTTCATGTTGATGGCAAGTTATGTAAGAATCTCTATCAACTTAGTTGCAGTCTAAGACCTCTCACTTTTAAGGAGAATGAGAAGGGCACGCTACAAGAGAGAGAAACTGAGAAAGAAAACCTGATAGAAGAGGATGTTGGGACTAAGTAGAGAAGAGGAGGAAACAGCAAGCTGTGGAGTGCAGTAGCTACTACAGTGGGGATGGGGTCAGGGGAGAGAGGAAAAGAGACTGGAAAGAATAAAATGCTTAGCCATTATTTGTCCAAGGATAATGCTGGAGTAAAAAAGAATAGCTGTTAGTGAGATTCTGACAGATTTACAAGCATCAGACCAAACTGACTCACTTGCTCTCAGCCACGACTATGTAAAACATGCTCCTCTAACTAAATGGGCAAAAGGAAATAAAAACCGAATGGTTTGCACTTAAAGAGCTAAATTTGATGTCAGTTCACCATATGTCCTTTGCCACCTCAGAGAAATAAAGATCTGAAGACCGTAAATATGCAAAAAATATTGCCCAGGTTGTGCATTTTCGGTATTTCCTAGTTCTTCCACAAGCACAACAGTGTTGCAGCAGGTTTGACTGCTGCCAGCTACACTGCTTGCAGAATTCCACCACTGACAGCAAAATACAGATAATTCATGGTCCTTTTTTCTTCTTTTTGGAGCATGGGATTTACACAGAGAAAGGCAAGTCAGCTTGCTGATATTCATTCAATTAGAAGACTGTATCCAGGGAACATGCTCATATTGTAGAGTCGGGACTGCCTTGTTCTGTGTTAGTGCCAGGTGGCCTTGGTCTCTAAACAGGAGTTCTGGTTGCACTAATAATAAATAATCTTTAAAGATTATAGTAATTCTTGATTTGGAGGTGACAAAGAGGTGCAGAAAGTAAGCCAGTCATTTATAAATATCCAGCCTGGGCTGGGTTAGCCTAGCCTAGCTAGCATTTTCAGTGCTGGGAGCCAATGTCAGCTTTGGGGCATCTCTGTAAGCTGGTATCTGGAGCTCCATCAGAGCAGGGTTCTCCTCCAACACAGGCAGGCTGACAGTTTACAGAGTAAGTGTTCAGGCATGTGGAGGTGCTCGGGAGGTAATATGCCAGCTGAAACAGTCCTGGCAGCCGGCTCTGACTCATGAACTGCTGCTTTGATCTGGCCTTTTCATTGCAGTCACGAGAGCCGCTCCGGTTTTTTTCCAAACACATTGATAAATTTCTCATTTTTCCCTGTATTTGCATAACTTGTGTAATCGCTACGAAGTGACTTGAGAGTTCTCTGTAAGTATCCCATAATCCGTGCTTGGGAGTTGTGTCATCTTGATTAGGTGCGATCTCGTAGGGTCTTATGATGAAGGCTGTGTTTCTATTCTTTGGCTGAATGAGAACTGAGACACACGTAGGGCAGAAGTGTAGGTGCCAGCAGCACTGCCTTCCTGCCTGCTCTATCAGGGCGAACACCACATGTTCATGTGGAATCTTCTAAAACTAATCTCCAGCAGACAAGCTTTCAGTATAAACAGGCAGTGGGATATTAATTACGAGACAGTATGAATGAAATAGGTGTCAGTCATATGCTGTAGGCAATTACTAGATAAATGCACAAATACGTAGCACTCAATTGTTTGCTCTCCTGTAAGACCACAGTTGAGCTACAGTCTTTATGTTAGCACACAGAAGACATGCAATAAGGTCAAGGAACACATGTATGCATACAAACTGTATTATATTGCGAATATGAAGTCTCTGCCTTTGAATTGATTATTAAAAAAATAATAAATGGGCCAGAAATGTGCAAGAAAATTCAACTGTATAGTGTGCAAGTTGTGTACAGTTTGGAAACATAACAGTAAACTGTAAGGCTGAATGCAGATCCTTTAATTACAAAGTGACGAAGGGCTAAAATCAGTCAGAAGGAGACCCTTTATAAAGGGAGCACATAATTCATAATACATTCTAAGGTGTGTGTGGCAAACTGAAGATTAGATTGAATGGCCAGCAAAAGATGGACCACACACAAGGTTCAAAGGCTGGAAGATCAAGCTACCTTCACTCAGAATCTATGGAAAAAACATTAGCAATACCTTTATCCAGTCATGGAAACGCACCACATTAATTTGTTCTGCTCTGCTCCACCTCTTCAACCACAAGTTTTGGTTTAAAGTTGCTGCAGTCACTCTCAAAAGCCCATATGGCACTGGTTGTCTTTTGGGGGGGGGGGGTTATACTCTGACAGGTTGTTCCAACAAGTATAGACTTTAGAGAGTGCCTGGCCAAGGTCACTGTTCCCATGGCTCAAAAAGGACTCAAGGCCATGAACTTCACAGCCATCAGAGGTAAAAACATGCCTTGCCTCCCAGCCAACTGCTTCCAGTCTTACTCTCTTCTCAAGTGAATGTGAAGAAATGTAATCACGCCTGTTTGTCACCAAAGGAAGAAAAGGAAAAAACACTTGTGGTCAAAGAGAGCAATTGGGTAACACACTTTGGCATCTAATAAGACCTAAAAGAAAAGAGATACTCGTGTACTTGAAGTGAGTGGTTAACCAAAAACCAGCCTTATAAGAGTATTTTGTTGTAATAAGAAATTCCTGATGGAATCACATAATTCTTTGATGCTGTTATGATTCTTTTCAAAGCCTGTGCACAGGCAGTCCTGATCCCTGAACACAGCAAAAGTGTGACAGCAAGGAATAGTACTTTTATTTTCTGTACCTCCAAGTCCTTTACTGGCCCTTTCTATTCCCTGTTAAAAGGGAATTCTTTTAACATAAAAGTAAGTTTTACACAGTCACTATGCCTGCTGTACAGTTGATTTTCCTACTGCATATGTTTGACATCTGTAAGAAATATTGTTGTACATGGTTTGAATGTACAGCCCACCCCACTCAAGCCAAGCAGAAAATCTGGAGGAGATGGCAGAAGCTCAAGATATCTGAACAGAAGTTTTGCTGTTAGAGAGGTATGTGGGGTTTCAACCAGAATGATCCTGATTAGCCAAAAAAGAAAGGAAAAAAAAGGATCAAGTATTCCTGTCTTAAACATTTAATGGTGGGCTCATTCAGTGCATGATGGAGTGGAAGCAGTGGGGCTGAACAGCAAATGTTTCAGCAGAGCAATTGCAGTCTCTCAAATGTGTAAGTCTGGGGAAAATCCTGTGGTTTCTTCCTGTGCTCTGATACTTCAGGAAAAATAGAAAATCATCAATTCCAGTGTTTAATTTGTCAGTAGCGTTTCTGTTTTCTAGTGTAAAGGAGATGAATAATTTAATCTATTCATTTGTACTGATCTCTTATTTAGGCAAATAATTACCATTATGTAAATTTTACCATTTATTAAAAAAAATAACAAAACACTTCCATATTTTTAATTTTTTAAAATTATGTGAGAAAGGCAATATAAAACAAAAAAAAAAAATAGAGATAATATAAAACCAGACAGGACTACCCCACAGCTCTGCAAACATCAAATCCCTAAGTAGGATTCTCTGTCCTGGCCTCAGAGCGGATTACAGCTGTGGTATTAAAGGCCAGTTCCCAAGGGTCTTTCCTCCCACATAAATTAACTGGAAAGCAGGGTATGTGTGTGGTGTGAGGACAGAAGTGGGCACTGGTAGTGTTGGGAGATCTGATCTGCCTCTGCCTCGATTGAGTAGTTAAAGAACTGCCTATGGATTTAAAGACAGAGTCCTGCAAGGTACCAGATCCTTATTTCAACACTTATTTTGGTATTCTGTGAAAGAACTGAGGATCTGGAAGGACAACACCTGAAATACGGAGTTGCGCTGCTAGTTAACTTGGCACTGATGTGGTGCCTGGATCATGGCTTGCAGCCTGGCCCCAGAGCAGAGGGAACCTGAGGGGTGTCTGGTCAAGAAATTCAGGCACAGGCTGAACACAGCCCCAGAGCAGAGCTCGGCATTCACAGCCTAGCCCCGTCTCCCCAGGGCTTGGCTCACCCTGACCACTCTGATGCTGGGCCTTGTGTATCCTGGCACAGGGTGCCCAGAGAAATTGTGGCTGCCCCGTCCCTGGCAGCATTCAAGAACAGGTTGGACAGGGATTTGAGCAACCTGGTTCAGTGGAAGGTGTCCCTGCCTATGGCAGGGGGGTTGGAACTGGGTGCTCTTTAAGGTCCCTTCCAACCCAAACCACTCTATGATTCTATACTCATTCTCGATACCCACCTATCAGACCTATCCTGTCCTCAGCATCTCACTGCCTAGTCTACCAGCTGGTGGATTACACCTCCATGGTTTCCTCTCTCTCTTTTGCAGAGCTTGTCTCTGAGAGTTGTGTTGGCTGCCCAGAAGGTGGGAATCTGGAGGGTGGAGGGGATTAAAGTCTCTGTCACCATCTGGAAGGTTCTTTGAAGGATAAATTTTCTATGTGAACAGAACATATGTCTTCAGAGGGTGTCTGGGCAGGGGAAATATAAAATAAAAAACTAGGCTCCTGAGTTGCCCAGGACCCAAAACAGTCCTCTTGTAGTTCAAGGCATGCATTTCATGTTGTAAGGATTTTACAGACATCAGATGTTAAAGCCATATTCCATCTTCTCCTGTTTTACCATTTAAAGAGACACCTGGCAGAGTTCTGCCTTCTCTAGCCAACCCAGAGCAGCTCTGGCAATGCTTTCAAAATGGTGTGAATACCAGAGGTGATACAAAAGCACATTGACTGCTAAACCCAGGTTTGTTCCTGCCAAACTATAGCATGGATACAACCAGATTAAGCAAAGTCAACTTGAGGTGATTGTTTGCAGGTACCTGATCTTTGCCACTTGACTTAGCATGCCTAAGCCTGGACACAGCAACACAGCTGTGATTGCCAAACATGTGGATGTAGCCAGGATGGTTGTATTCAGCAGAAAGTAGGTGGAATCATAGTTATCACCCCTGCTGATGGCTTTTATTTTACTTCTCTGCTTTAACCCTGCTGGCTCTCCCCTGTGGGATGGGGAAGAGGAGGCACAGGAATTGTTAGCAGAACAGCAGAGATGGCCCATATTCTTAAATTCCATGTCAGGCCTTTTGCTTTTTACAAGGTGCCTGTTTTCACAGGTGAAATGATTTGATTCTTCTGCTTTGGGAAAAGTCTTTTAAGCAACATAAAGGAGGCTGTTAATTACAAAGAAGTAGTTCTATAGGGTGTACTTTGCAGGGTGTAGGTGCCAACAGTCTTTTCTCAAGTGATTTCTAGCTCTGTTAATTACAAACCTTTAATCCAACAGTGTCTTGTGGAGTGCTAGTCAGAGATGGAATTGGAGTCCTCTCCAGACCAGGAGGAGGTGGATCAGTTCATGTGGCAGCCAGTTCAAGGGACTATGTGGAGGCTGATCTGGGAGGTGAGTCAGATATGTTAGTTAGACTAGAAAGTCTTTGCCTTTTGTTTAGCACGGAGAATTGAAAAGTGAAGAGGAAGGGGTGACAGAGAGGGGAAGAGGGTAAGAAAGGGGAAAGATGGCAAGGAAGGTCAACGTCTGCACTCTTGCATGGGCTGGGCTCTCCAGTCAGTTTGCCAGTGTTCTGTAAAATTGTGTTGTATCTTCTAGTTAATTTTAAAAGTCGGTTCTAATTATTTACCATGGTTTTGATCAGTAAGTACTGGTGGTATTAGAAAAACTCTGGAAAGAGTAAGCAAATTAAACCAAGACAGCTGTTCCAGGCTTTTCCAGCCTCCCAAGAAGACTGATCGGACTGCAGCACAGCACATACTGCTTTTCACTGGCGTGGGGCCACTGTTTGTGTCGCAGCCAGACGGCTTGCATTAGAGTTTGGCCCAAATGTGAAAAAGCCCTGTTATTTGAATTGAATTGAGAAATATGGAGTCACAAATCAGGTTTTAAAGCTTTTTAATTAGTAAAAGGTTAGGACTGAAAACTCAGCATAGCTGTTTCTGCTGAACCCCTCCAGGGCTTGGAACGTAGATATTTACAGCAGGTGGGTGCTTACAGCAACCTCATCCTTTGAGGGTGGTGAGCACCCTCCAGTCCCACTGGCTTCCCTGAGAGCAAGTGTGCAGTCTCTCCAGTGCTAATGTTATATGACAAGTCAAACATGTAGTTCACGAGGGCAGTGCCTGACTGTGACCCAGGACTGTGTTACAGTGGTTGACAGAGCACCATAATCAGAGAGGTCTGATGCCAGGTGAAATCCAGAGTAACTCTATTTCCCAGTAGTTACATTGGTGTAAAGCCACTGTAGGAAAAACCAGCATTAAGCCCAATGTGGAAAAACTTATTAGAAAGTGTAAAGAAGTTGTAAGTCTTATTCAAGCTGCATTTGAGATGTGGAAGTTTTATTCTGGATCTGGTGACTGGCTGCTTTGAATGCTGAAGCTGTTGTAAAAATTACCTAAGGATTCCCTCATGTGAGTTCCTCTTACCAAAGGCTTTTCTACCTCTTGGTGAACTGCAAATTAACACTTGAAACAGCCCTCAGCCTTCTGCTGCAGCACAATTTAGAGCAGTTTAGGAAGTGGGATTAGTGCTATGCTACAACTATACTGCGAGCTGTTTTGACTTCTACCTAGACCAGGAATGAAGGGGAAGGTGGGGAATAAATACATCTTAAGGTCCTTTCCTATTCTGTGATTCTATGTTTAGACTTGAGATTCGGGATTTTCAATGATTTATTCATCCACCAAAGGAAGCATTATCATTTTGTTATATTTGTTGTATATCTATCTATCTATCTATTTGTTATAGCCAAAGTTATTTGCAAGTGTGAGTTGAATTTGGCAGATAGCTTCAGATAAAGAAAATGAGAGAGAGAAAGAAAACGAATAACTGATCTGAACAGATCAGTTTGGCATTTGCTAAATCATTTCCTAAAGCTTTTTCAGATTAGATTCATAGGCACACCTGAGTGCAGTTCAAATAACTGAGGAGGAGGGTCTGTTGCAGGGTGACAAATGACTTGCAAACTGAAGTCCGTGTCAACCCTCTGATATGAGAGATCGGGTTGAATTCCTCATCTGGTCAAGTGAGAATAAGGATTGGAGGGCAGCTCTCTTCCCTGTTAGGGATATAAGAGAAGACAAAGGAAAACAATACATTTTGTTAGATTTGGTTTTAATTGATTAAAAAATATCCTCAGGTTAACTAAGAACAGGTTTGTTTTCCCCAGAGCTGGACAAAAATGATTTGTGTATCTCTGCTTAGAAGAAGCGTTTCTGTGCATCTCCCCTTAGCTGAACCAAGAACAAGCACAGCCTACATAAGTAACAGTATGTCCCTAGCTATGACAGACCGTGAGCGTGGATGAAGGAATTACTGTATAGTCTTGTTCTTGATTTGGAATTATGGTAAACATTTGTCTACTAATGCAAATCAGATTCAGCCTACGAAGACTGATTTTCATACAATTTGACCTTGTCTAATAAGTCTTCTTGACCACATGAATTACAGGGACTTTGCACTGATTTATTTTTGCTTATGCATAAAGTACTGTGTGCTTGTTCATTTATTATGCTTAGCACATCAGACTCAGGAAGATTATATTATTTGAGAGTTACATTTCAAACATTTGTATTTTAACGTAGACCTCTCTCCAGCTGTTCGGCTTCCTACAACCCTGTCCTCCAACATGAAGAAAATCCATAGAAAACAAATTACTTTGTTTTCTGAAGTCCACATGCTAAATAATAACTCCAGAACTGTGTATACTGGTGCTATGATGGAAGGAAAAGACTAACTAATATCTTAATTTAAGCATTTTATCCTAACTTGTGTCCATAACATGACTTAATTATACTGTTAATTGTGTTGTTACAGGGAGAAGTTGCTGTTATTTGATTACCTTATCCTTATTCTGTATTCTTTAACATGTTTTCATTTCTATTATTCCATACATTAGTGCCATCCTGAATCCAGAGGTTCTTTAAGGCTGAAAGTTACTGACACTAAAGGAAAGGCTCCATTTTAACAGTCTGTGTATCAGGCTCCTGATGACAACAGTGTCTTAAGTTCTTGAATGTATTTTAAACTGTAACTATATATGAAGAGAATTGTGTAAGGGGAAGATAATTATGGTTGTAATTACTCTTTCTTGTATTATTATCTCACATCTCAGATGAATAACCTCATGTTGCTACTTTCTATTCACTACCATGGTTCTTCCCCCCACATCTTTGTTTGCATTTGAAATTCTTAAAAATATCATATACTCATTTAATCAACTGGCCCTTTTGGAACATTTATGATTATAGTAAATTTGTTTCAACACTGACTTCTTCAGCATCTCCCTAGATACCTCTTTGCATCTATTTCAACAAATAGAAGCCTATTTATCATTATTAATAGTTTACAGTCCTTCAAGTGGTCCATGATTTATCTGTAATTATTTAATAGAGACCCCTCATTTTCTAAAATATGAAGCTGAATTATGTCATTTAGCCAATTATGCAAGTAAATAGGGAGTGTGGTTTATCCACTCATTGAAAAATAGTTGTTTTCTGGCAACTGTATGGTTGGACAAGCAATATAAACTGTATGTATGGTTGGACAGTCTATATAAAACTCAGCTAGTCATGTGTGTATGTGTATCCTAGGATATATAAGTATATTTCTTTTCAAGCAAGTAACAGTAAAAACTTCTTTCTCACGCATCTATAATATATGTAACACCTATATATAACATGTCACATATATATATAAAACACATATCTAGAATAATACTTTTTAATAAAATTTTAACTGTATTAGAGTTAGGATGTTTCTGGATTCTCCACCTATAGGGCTGTCATTGTCGGATCATGATTCTGTGAAATATTTAAGCATGTTGCAGTACAGAATTACACTGGTGTCAATAGAATTAATGTGCCTGATCTTTGAGTTTAAGCAGCAAACCAATTCTAAAATAACTTTGGGTGTTACTTCTATCAATGAAAGTCTGAACGTTTAAATGGTGGGTATCTGCTTCTGACTTACCAGTGACAAAAGCAAGCATGGAGTCCTGTAAGAAAAAGATGTCTTTTCTATGACGATAGAGACCTTTTAGCCTGAAACTACTCATATTTTGAGATTGAATAGTGTACCTCAGAAGTGTATAATTTTAACAGAAAAATATCTACATTTAAGAGGAAAAAAATATTTCCCTAGAAGGCTGATGAAAATTAAATATCAGGTGTTTGACACTGGTCAGATCAGCTTTAGAAAGTTAGAATTTGCTGGAAGGAAATTAATCTGTACCAAAGCAGGCAATGTATTAAAGATGCATAGAAAAAACTGGAAACCAACCCCCCAAACAAAAGAACCCCATAGGATGCATTGTGGAACCATGTGATAAAATCAATTTCACAGCGGAGCATGCAGCTCTGCAGCTGAGTGTTGACAACTCCTGATTCAGCTGAGAGTCTGGGAACATTTAGTATTCCTTTTTATTTTTAAAGCCCCAACTCTTAAATTCATATGATTACAGCAGGAATTCCAACTTTAATTGGAGCAAGTTCCTGCCCACAGAACAAGCCATGTTCATGTATGCTCTAAAGACTTGGAAATCAAAAGACAAGCAACCTGTAAATTTTTGTTTGCGTAGACTTTTATGGCTGTTAGATTGTAAATAAGCTTTATTTGTTTCATCTGGAGACTGCTTTATTCAAAGTGAGTAACAATCTCCAATACTGAGCGAAAGAGGGGAAGACAGTGAAATGAGACAACCTTCAGAACGTTCTATTTAATCAACACAGGATTGCAGAGTAGCAAACTTTATTTCAGTAAACTAAAGCACTAGCAATAAAGGTTAATGAGGTAAGAGCAAAAATGTGATCTGTCTTCATGCCAGTAAAAAGATCCACCCAACTGCTGTGTGTTTCCTGCTAATGAAATACGATTGACATGCATTACCTGCTGTGTGAGAAGAACACAATGAATGATGGATCGGCAGCCAAATCATCTGTCCTCTCTCCCCTGTTATTTTGGCATAATACACCCATCGACCTTATAAAAAAACAAGTTGTTTGGGTTTTTTTTTCCCCAAGAATTGCCAGAAATTTACTCCTTTGAAACTTTGGGGT
Source organism: Neopsephotus bourkii (assembly GCF_033783945.1). NCBI lineage: Eukaryota > Metazoa > Chordata > Aves > Psittaciformes > Psittacidae > Neopsephotus > Neopsephotus bourkii. The sequence continues at coordinate 13,916,676 of NW_026900570.1, forward strand.
ATCCTTTTGGCATTTGCTCTGAGCAGTTCTGGCGCTCATACCGGCATATAACACATATATAAATAATGACAGCGTTATTAAGGTTGCAGAATCAAACACCCCAAAATTTGGATGTGCCACAGCTGAGGTTTTGTGTAACTCCAGTCTGTTATGAGCTTGTGTCTACATTTTGACTAGCATGGCCAGTAAATCTTCGCACTTGCACCTGATGGTGAGGATGAGTCTATTGAAGACCTAAAAAAGTGTTTGCCCAAAACATTTTCCTCCAACCGATATAATTTGATTTCATAACAGATGCTACCTGTGACTGCAAATCTCACTTCATGGCTATTTCTTCTACAGCCTTTAATGGGTGATTTTTTTTTTTTACTGAACAAGAAAATGCAGTACTTAGTCACTCCTCTTCACATAGCTCTCCATCAAATAGCACTGTGTACCCAGCAGGCTAAAGCCAACTAGTCTCTAAATCCAGTCTCCCCTGCCTCCCACTCCCCAATTTGTCATCACTCTCACCTTTAAGGTTTCTTGTCTGGCTATTCCCAGTTTCACTGGTCACCGTCTCTCTGCTCTGAGTCAAGTGTGGAAGCAAGACAAGTCACCGTAAACACAGAAATGACATGCTGTCTTGGTTTCAGCTAGGATAGAGTTAATTTTCTACCTAGTAGCTGGTTCTGTACTGTGGCTTGGATTTAGTCTGAGAACAATGCTGGTAACACACTGATGTTCTAGTTGTTGCTAAGTAGCTCTTGCCCTGATCAAAGACTTTTCAGTCTCATGCTCTGCCAGTGAGGAGGGGGCACAAGAAGCCGGGAGGAAGCAACGACAGGACACCTGACCCAAACTAGCCAAAGGGGTATTCCATACCACAGCATGTCATGCCCAGTATATAAACTGGGGGCAGCTACCCAGAAGGGATCTATTGCTGCTTGGGTCAGGATGGGTATCAGTCAGTGGGTGGTGAGCAGTATGCATCACTTGTGCTTATTATTTTTCCTTTTCCCCTTTTGGTTTTATATTTTCTCCCCTTGCTATTTCCTTTATCATCATTGTTACTAGTGGTAGTAGTAGTATATTGTACTTAGGTTACTGGAATGTTCTTAACTCAGCCTGTGGGGTTTACATTGTTTTGATTCTCATCCCCATCCCACCCACGGAGGGGAGCTGGGCCGAGTGGGCAACTGGCTGCATGGTACTGAGTTACCAGCTCAGTTTAAACCATGACACACGCTGCTTTGTCTCACTACCTGTTCAGAGCAGTTAATTCTGGGAAACTTCACCTGCATATATTCGATTAGAAAAAGCATACTTTGGTGACAGTGGATGCACGGTGCAGTCACATAGGATCTGGAAGCAAAGGACAATACTCTTATAGCCCTGGGTGAGGTGGCACACACATGCTGTAGTCACACCAGACTACAAGTGGATGGAGCATACTCTGTTTGCAAAACATGTGTTTGGGTTTTGGAGATCTGTTCAGTTCCTAGATCTAGAGTTTCACAAAATGCAAACACACACAAAAATCAAACCAAAGCTGACTTAAGAAGCAGCTGCTCTGGGTGTTCCCCTGCTTCTTGTTCTTCAGACATCTATCTCTGCTGCTAAACTCACTGCTCCCCACATTGGGCTGATACAGCTGCTTACAGACCCATCCTGTTAGCTGGCTCACAGAAGTGATCTGGTCCAAGATCACCACGGGGTTTATTCAGAACCTTTTGCAGCATAGTTAATTCAGGTTTTGACACTGGAGTTGCTTATCCAGGATTATGCTAATTCAAGTGACAGCGGCTGCAGTGTGAAATTTCATCCGGGATGCTCTGTCCACACCAGTACGAAAAGAACTATTTATGGCAGTAATATTTCTTGGAGTACATCCTGTGATCCTCAGCCTGGTAGCAGCTGATCTACTCTGTGAAGATTTCCTCAAGAAACTGTCCTGTTTGGATAGACAACGAGGGTGGTGGAGAGGCACAGAAGATTGCGCAGTAATGAAATGGCTTTGCCATTTCTTCATAATTACAGGATGGTTACATTAGCAGCTGATGAGTTACATTAGCAACTGATGAGTTTTACTGGTTTTAAGTAAATGCCTCTTGCTGATCTTGGGTCAGCCAATATAAACTACAAATAACTTTATATTTGATTTATGTTTGGTTTGTATGCTCTTAGGATTCAGGTCAGGGAATGTTTTACAATGCCTATTTCTGCTTATCGTGGGTTTTTTAACATCCCCCTTGCTTTCTCCTTTTAGTCTTCCTGTCCCTTTTTAGCTGATGTTCCTGCCTGCTTGACTCAGTGCCAGAGTGGTGGAGACAGCAAATAGTGAAAGACAGCACGGATAACTTTCCATACCCTCCAATCTCTCCCAGAATCAGTTCCCCTCTCAAACCACCCTTGTAGATGTGAACTGAGGGATACTCACAAGTTATCACTGTATGAATAACTATATGATGAAACCAAGCCCACTACAAATTAGGTCTAAATTCATTTGTGGGAATAAAACATAAAGCACCACAGGGGTTTAGTGGAGCTGCTCCTACTGACATGAACAAAGAATCTGGAAAAAAGTGAAGTTTAGTTTTGATATTCCCTGCTTTCATTAGTATTTATGTCTCTTCAGCACCACAGGACCTTCCTCTGGATTTCAAGAGCAGTTTGTGAGACTATATCCCTGCAATCCCACTGGGCTCTTGTCAGTAGGATTGTTGTGCTTTCTCCAACAAGATTATAAGCACTCATTTGCTTTCAGCAGAAGTTTTACTAAGCATCTATTCATATCGTAATGGATTATTGACATAACACAGCAGACTGTTATGAAGTATTCCGCTATGTGTAATTAGAGAGTATTTAATCTGCATAATAAAAATCCATATGAACAGTTGTTGTCATTCATGCCCAAAAGCTGCTCATCTAAATGAAGCATGTAGCTTGCCCCGTACATTTAAGGATGGAAAACAGCATTTGGAAAAAAATCTCATCTAAATTCAAGATTGCCAAAAAGGTGCTTTTACTCAGCAATCCAGATGTGGGCAATCTGATCCCCCCTCAGGCATACAGATTTGAATGTCAGCTTCCAACTTTCATCTTGGATCATGTTTTTACAGCTCTGTGATAAGTATTTACTTTCCCATTCCTCATGCCTTTGGTAAGATGCCGAGGCAGTCTACAAGGAGATTGCTCAGGGTCCTCCTGCCAGGGCTGAGGAGAAAGGGTGAGAGAGGCTCTCTGCACTGTGTGGGGCTTTGTGATGTTTTTGAACAGTGCATTCACCCATGCTCCCAGACCCGTACAATGTGTGAAAGGTCAAGGTAACATCTCTATACCATTTAAGGCCCACTAAGGTATGTAAAATAGAACTCAACTGGGAATATGAGTGGTAACGGGAGGCTTTTAAGGTTAAAAAAAGGTGACTGATAACACAGCCTGATAATGCTGAGGTGAAAACCAGGAAGTAGGAGAAACATTTTATCCCTGTAGCCTGCTAGGGATTCCTTCATGAAAGATTCTGCTAGATCAGACTTTGCAAAGAAAGCAGTGCCAGCAGGAAAAAGAAGCTCAAAACATTTAAGAAGATGTTTATTTATAAGTTTTAGTTGGTTTAATAAACATTTTTATGATTTTTATTTTGCTAAGGTGTCTCCTTGAGCTCAAAATTAGCCAAAGCTGAAGAATATTAACTTCCATTGTAAAGAAAGGTTCTGTTCAACCACTGCCACTGCTTCTTATGTTGTGGTGAAAATCCATCTGTAAGTAGCCTGAAAACAGACAAATTAAATGAAAAAACCCCAAAACAACCAAAAACCAAACCCAGAGATAAAACCTCAGCTATAATTTTAAGCCTTTTTCAGTCAGTGTACAATACAGGCATTTTGCGGTATCATAAAGAGTTGTTAGTTGTTCTTCTAGTGATTTAAAGCCCTAAAATTGTCAGCATAGTCTAGAATATTACTATGCACAGGAGAAAACTCCACTGCATAAATCCCTTTTCATTTTGGCATCAAAATAATAAACTCAATTACTTGAGAAAAGACGTGTGGGGAGTACAGTGGGCTTGTCATGGCATTCTTGAAGTGGGGTGTGCGTGTTGAATTATGCAGAAGTGTGGTTCACAAAGAACTGAAAACTATGTGCTGACACATGAAAGTTCAGTATTCAGGTGAACTTCTAAGCACCTAGTGCAGAACTCTTTTGTACCTAGAAATTAATGTCAAATGAACGCTATTATGGAATTGGCCTTAATTCTGGTGTTTAACTGTTGAATATTTGTCTTCACAGCCTTAACTATAGCTTCTAGCATAATGTGAATTTAGATGGCCAGACCCATAAATTACAGGCTCCTCCATATCACAAGATGAAGTGCATGTATTTGTGGTTCTCAGCCAAGGAGATTGGATTTTGGGTTGTACTGTAATTTAAACCGAAGATTGTTAATTTTATGTATAAAAGATTGTTAACTGAAGATTGTTAATTTTAATGCATAAAACACCTGGAGCTATCTGAGAAGAGTCACGAGATGTGTTATCAACCCAGATATTACTCAGAGCTTTCAAGAAACAGAACTCTGAATGTCTGAGTTTAAAAGAAAAGACAAAAGCGATAAGAAATATGTTGGGAGACATACTAAATCCCTTCATCAGAGGGAGATAGATAAAAATAATAACACTTGGTAGCTAAATAACACAATCTGTGGAAATCGTAATGAAGCCTAATGATTTGTGAGCTGTACTGTTAAATTCACTATCCCCATTTTACAGCCAAAGAAAAAAGAAATATGAAAGTGAACGCTAACATTTTCATTTTTGGGGTGTATTAAATTTTGCAACTTAATCCATATTCTTATGTGCTAGTAAAGAAAGCAAAACTGAGTTCTAATTATAAGTAAAATTTAAACTATCACATAAAGGGTGGAGAAATTTGCAAGGGAGAGAGAAAGACCCCCATTCTGTCAGGCAGTTAATGATTAGTGACCCTAACGGGTTGTTTGAAAGCAGGATGCTGAAAGCTTTAGAAGGCCAGCCACCTGTACACCTTTCCCCTCTGAAAGAAGAACGGGTATTCAACATTTTTCAATCAATGTTGGTTTGGTTTTCTCTGTTTTACGGAGCCTGCACTTGAATTCTTGTAGAGCAAGCAAGTATCTGGGTTTTACCTGTGTGTTGTTCCGTGCAGAGTCTTTAGCTCATATTAGCAGATTATCCTTTGGCTTCTTTACAGTCTCTTCTACTTTGGAATTTCTAAATTCTTCCACATTTCCTTCTTTTCCACCAGAAGAAATGGATACCTGGTAGCTAATAATAATATGGGGCTGTGGGTATCTCCTCCCTTTCTGTGGCCTGTGTGCTACAAAGATCATCTGTATGAGACAGTACTGCCTTTTGAGCCCCTATTTTGCTGTCGTGTATTTTATATAAATTATAATGTGCTGTCTTGTGGCTGCTTAAATATACTTTACCAGAGCAAGTTTATTATATTTATGAAAAACTTGCATTTCCACAGGTTTTAGTAAAGATGGTTACATCTCCTGGTGGTCCTATTGATTTCTATTAGATGTTACAGCAGATTACAATCCCAGTTTCAAGAATTCTGCTCTGTAATTTAATTGGTCTAAATAGAGATTGCAGTTATGAGGGTTTTTTTTTTAATCACGTTTAAATGATTTTGATACAATTTTCTAATCAATGAGGATTACAATGTGAGAATGCTATGCTCAATATTTTAATCTCTAGCATCAGGTTCTAGTCTTTCTTTTTCTTTGTCATACTTTACTAGTATTTTTATGATCTTATTGTGTCTATAGTTGTTTTGGGGTTTTTTTGTTAGTTTGCTGTGAATTTGGCTTTTTCTTCCGAGTATCTATCTACATATGTCTTTATACTTTCATGTACTGATGAGGAAGCACAATTATCCAGGTCAGAGATGCACAAACTGAGCCCTGTTCTCATTCCAGGCATTCAGTGCTGAACGATTTTGTGGCCCCATCCTAGAAGCCCATTTGGAGGAAGACCCCAGATCCTTTTTTAAGTTCTGTACATATATAATTATTTACCAAAATATCTTCTCTACAGGATGTATATATGCACACATAGACATATTTATATATATGCGTAATGCATATGCCAATAATATGAAGTATAGATTTTTTTTATTCCGTGTAAGCATAAATATATAGAGGCAGAAACTTCGCTCAAATTTTCAGCTTCCTTTTGGCCAAAACTTCACCAGCTGTTACCTACTTCCCTTTCTTGGCATAGACTTTCTGTGGGAAACCTGTTTTTCCACTTCTGATGGCTGCTGTTGTCTTAACTGCCCTAGGGAAGTTGCCATCCCTGGCAAGATGTTCAAAGTTGGATTCAAGTCTTCGACATGTGCGGATCACAGGTATTATCTCTGAGAACACTTAATGAGGAAATCAGAGGGTTCTACAAAGTCAAACAGCCTGGAGAACAAACTGTCAATCTGAAAGCTCTTGGATGGGTTCATGTTTCTACAACCAGAAAGAGGAAACAATCCTTTAACAAAGAGACTGCTGGCTCTTAAGGTGTAGTTTGGTCAGATGTAGGTCTACAAAGGTTGGCTCTTACCCTTATCTCAGACCATGTCTTCTGAGCTCCTGGTTCAGATCACCAACAGACAAGACTTTCCAGAATAGTGACTCTTGCATTGTTGAGATCCACAGTGGTACTTGCTTTGTTCCTTCCACTCTCATTATAGACAGGTCCTTGTATGTGATACTGACTCTTAATTCAAATAGCTTCTGTTTCTCACCTAGGGTCTACACATTCCTTTGTATTATCAAGTGACTTGGCTGTTGATTTGACAGCACTTACCTTTGTAAGTTCAGCATTTCTTTACACTGATAGTCCTTTAGAAGATAAATCAGATGACCCAGCTCACAAGCACTTCCTCATCTTCCCTAGGAGTCAAGAAGGCTTTCCTCCCTTTTGTTAAATATTTCTGGAAAAAACTCCTAACTCCATAAGCAAAAGCACAAGGCAAATATCATAGGCTCTTTATACACTGACCCATCCTTTTAAAGCAGTTCTGCCTTCACGTTGTTCTTCAACACACAAGAGCAGACTGAAAGTCTCTCACTCAATTTTACAATTAGTGAGCTGGGTTATCACATTACTCCTCCATCCTAATGCAGCCAGAGGAATTGTGTGGACTTAGATTGATTTGTTCCTTGCATAGACCAAGCCCTTTCAATCCCAATCAAGTAATTAATTTATGTCTTCTTTTGGTTGATAAGGATAGTTTATGTCCCTATAAAGACGTCCACTGAATCAACTTGGAGAATATCCTCTACCTCAGCCAGATGTTGTCCCCTGTGCCTTCAATATCCACAGGAAGGTATCAGTGTTTCTGCCCTAGAGCTGGTTGGTCTCTATAGTCCTTTTTAGATGGTTTCCTGATTTTCAGTTAGAGGAGTATGACTTCCCAGAAATTTCTTTCATGATCGTAGCCAGCCAGTTGGTAAGACGATATATGACTGTAGTGATTCTTCCATGGTCTAAGGCAGGTTTTTCTCCAGTACTCCTAAGCTTTTAGTACGGCTCCCTACACACTGCTTTTCAGTGCCAAGACCTCCTAGTGTTGAGCTTGCCTCCAGTCAGCAGTAGGCAATAGCTCTCTGGATTACAATTTACCTGTTTATTCTTGTTAGTGATACCCTGATAAACGACAGTGAAGATTTCAGCTGGCACATGCGGCAAGTGTGCCGATGTATGATGATGACTTATAGGTCAGGACTTCTTGATCAGCTTGTTTGAAATGCCTCTGGCAGTCATATCTATGTTGTGTCAACAAGTGGAAAGTTTTCCGCTGGGGTTCACTGACTGATTTGAAGGTCCCCAAAGTTCCTTCCCACCAGGGTCTTGCTCCTCACTACTGTGTAAGCTTGTCTTTCTCTCTTTGGTAGTACACTTTCCAAATTTCTCAGTGAAATCAGCCTTACACTTGTTTCAGTCAGGAGAGGAAAACGAGATCATAGCCTTTAGAAACAGGTTGCTGCATGCTGCCTCTTTTATAGTTTAGCCTTCATATTAATCATAAATGCCTTTCTAAGGAGTGATAAAATCCTCTCTTAGTTGGGCAAATGACTTCTACCAACTGTTCCTAAACTACATGCTTCCAGGACAGCTGCCTGGCTTACCTTTGATAGTGTGTCTCTTGCACCAAGACAAAAGATATCTGGCTAGCTGTGCTTGGATATAGTTACACTGACAGTATGAGTGACATTCAACCACATACCTCAAAGAAAAAGTTACAGATAAGCTACCTTTCCTATGTTGCTTCTTTATTCAATTATCCATTTCATTATGTTCTGCTTTCTCCTTATGTTTTTGCTTGGTGGACTTGTGTTTTTCTTCAGTACTTCCTTTATCATCTAGGATCTAAAATTTCCAGTCATAAAAACACACAGTGCTTCATTTTTTACAGTTGCAAACATTAACTTTCCTGAATTTTGTCTTGCCTTGGCTTGCAGTTCACATTCACCACAGTGCAACTCCTGAGAGAAGCTTTTCTTGTTTGTATTCAACAAAATTAGATTTTAATTTCCAAAGTCTCTCTATGACTTCAAACATAGCATTACTTGTGTGCTGTCTACAACTGTAAATAGTATGTAGTCTTTTCATATTCAAAGTGATAATCCAGTCTTTGCACATAGCAATCCTTGCAAAATTTCTGCTGTGATTTATTCTTTCTAGCTCTTCTTTGCTTCTCTTCAGCTTTCATCTGCAGACTTCTGCAGAATTATTTTACTTAAGAACATAATGGATTTGCCTACAGGCTGCTTTGGTCTATATTTTATTTCAAACCTTTGTGCAATCTTTTATGTGAGTTCTTGCAGATCCACTTTGATTGTATTTTGTGGTCTTCAGTTTTGTTTTGCATTTGAATCTCTTAATGGATTTGCAGTTTAATTCATATAAAGCATCACACACCTCCTCTTTGATTTCTGATAGGAAACTGATACATTTTCAACTTCCTGTAACTGAAGAATACCCTTAATTTCTTTAGCTGTCCTGTGCTTTCTCACCTGCATGTAGACTGTTTGTCTAATCTGGCGCAGATCATCAGCAGTATTTTTTAGGCCACTTTTTCATCTTCTTGAGAATAGAAAAAATTGTTGCCCTGCTTTGCTTCAATTTTCTAGTGTATTTCTGAAAATTTAAAGACATAGTGTAGTTGTTACTGGTTTCTCTAAGACATCCGTTACTGGCTATCCTTCCTTCTACTTGTGTATCTATTCCCTTGCTAGTACTACATCATCTTTTGAGGTGGCAGTGAAAGAGAAATCCAAATCAGGATTTAGAAGTACAATAAATCATTATTATAACTAAAGAAAACCTAATAGTGGGGAAGATCTGTGTGTTCTACTCCTTCTGGTGGATAGCACTGACTATGGATAACATAGCATATCCACCACTGACTGGTGGATAGCAGCAAGAGCTACTTCAAACCAGAACGCTTCTTAAAGTGCCTTTTACCATGAGTGTTATTTAATGTTCACAGGTGCTGTGTACTTAAAACTGTCTCTGAAGTTACATGAGGAAGGAATGAAATTGTATACTTATGCACCAAATTTAAAAGCCCAAGGTTAAAAACTGGCTTGTAATACCTTATTATTTATAAATTCTTACATTCAGTTAAGTTATCCAGTGTTGGTTTTTATGGAGGTGATCCAGAAAACTGCTTTCAGTTCTGGAACGACTGACCTCCTTCTAATTAGGTGAAACTTGGCATGTCTCAGATCTACAAAAAGCACAAAGACTACAGGTACAATACTTTATAAAAAAGATTTCATTAAATACTGTACTTCTAAGATCATCACAGCTGAGAAACCACCATTTTGTTTCACTTATTGTTTGGGAAAAAGGCAAAATGTAGCCAGAAAACAATAAGATTGCTCGTTCCTCAGCTGCAGAATCTTTTTTCCAGAATAAATCTTTATGCTGCTTCCCTCTCCTCCTAATGAATGTTTTGGTGACTTGCTGGCAAAAATGAAAACAGGCAGAAAGACAATAGTTTGGGAAGAGTCTTTTCACTTGGGAAAAACTACTTTATAGTAACTGTAGCATAATCTGTCGTAACTCCAAATATAGCAGAGGAGTACAAAAAGAAAGCAGCAATGGTAAGTGCCTCCCTGGGTATTTCATTGGAATTACAGCTCTCTGGCTGTAGTTCAGGCATTTAAACTGACCCGTTTTAGGTTGATATCAATCTATTAACAGGCACGTAGATTGACAATTGTAACTAAGCTGGAGTGAGATGCAGTTTCAGGAGATAGCCTTCAAAAATACGGGTGAAAGAGTGACAGAATCAACCATGCAATAACTGAGGTTTATACAATAAATGATAGCCAAAAGCGTATCATGACCACCATTTACAGTTTATCGTGACTGCCATTGTTACTTTATGCAGTTCTTAATATGGAGGAGATTGTGTGTCTAATCCTGTACACACTATTGCAAAATGTTCACTGAATATTCTTTTCCAAGAGGTAAATGTATTTTTTAATGTAAATTGACAGATTATTACCTTCAACCTTGAGCCATGGAGCGAAACTTTAGAAAGCTGACTACAACGGTATTTAACATTTTCTATAAAGATACACAGAGATCACAGCTCAGGAGGGACCCTTTGCTGCACCCATGCCCCTTTCCAGATGAACTGTGTTTTCAGTTTCCCTGTATTCTAAAAACATCACAGAGGTGATGGGATTTTAGCACAGATGAGAAGTACTGTAGTTATGGAAATGTCACTATTTTGGTGAATTCTAGTCCTGTGTCCAGTGGGAACAGGAAAAGTAATGTAGTGAGTAGGGGCAGAATCAGCTACTGGGCCTGAATTTGGGGTGTAGCTGTGGCAAGTTGGCATGCCTTTAATTGCAGAAAGGCCTAGGTTACATTTTTAATGCTCCTGGGAAACCAGACAACACTAACAGTCATATGTGAACCCAAGGGATTAGTAAAAATCACTCAAAACCAAAACAGAGACCGAAAACTCCACAATCTTTTAAGGAGGAAACCTTGTTATTTTTTACCTCTTGTGTTTGAATGTATTTCAATGTAAAACTTCAGCAAAGTACTAGGACAAGTTTGTTCCTATACCTCCCATGAGCCACAGCATCCAGAGAGCTCTTCCTCATCTCTGTCAGCCATTCAGAGAGCGGCTGGTCAAAGATGCATCCATTGACCTGCTTTGGCTTGTTTTTCATGACCAGAGTACTTCACCCATTCTCAGATGGACCTGCTGACAGAACAGGATGGTTTTGCCCCAAAATCCAGTCCTTTAAAAGGAAAAGCTCTCTTGTTGAATGCTGAATGATAGTGTAGGACTCTTGGCTAGAACTTGTCCACTATCAGTAGTCTTTGGAAGGTTACCAAAAGCTTGTTCCCAAGCTGCATGACCTAAATCAATTTCTTTTTCTCCTGGAAAAGTTAGCAGGAGTGGGGGCCCCAGCTCCAGGTGGTGCCCTGGTGTGGAAATGACAACAGAGGACAGACATGCCAAGGTCCCTTCTGCACATCCAAGGCTGATGCTGGCATGGGTGCCAGGGTAACATGGAGACACTGGGGTGGATGGGGAGCAGGAGGGAGAGGAGCCCATAAAGAAGGCCATGCAAAGCAGAAGAGGAAGGTACCAGGAAGAGGGCGCATGACTTCAAGGAGCTGCCGATGGTCTCTAAACCAGAAGAGCAGTCAGGATGGCAGCTCCAGTGCTTCAGGATCTCCCAGCAGGCAAACCTGACACCACGGAAGGCAGGAAAGAGCAGGCACCATGCCTTGCCTTAGCTAGGATTGATAAACATCCCTTGTAACACAGAGCATCCAACATGAAAGTTCTGTGTCTTGTGTGATCCTCCTGTAGGACACAAGCTCTCCTGCATGTTGATAGCAATTAGCCTCACAACTGCCGTGCATTTGGACATGCTCGGTTTGTCTGCTTCACGTGCCATGTGTACGATCTGCTGTGCATGTACAACAGTGTGAACATGCAATGCAGCTAACTGGAGCCATCCTGGCTTTATACTTAGGATCTCTAGTCCTGTGTTTGATAGGGCTGCACTCACTGATGGCTGGTGGCACATAAATTATCTGTCACTGATGTGCGAGTTGTGGGAGGGCAACCTCCACCCAGCAGGAGGTACCGCAGAGAGAATTCCTCCTGCCCTTTTCTCTAACATGCTGCAAGAATAAATCACCTACTCAGCTCTAAATGGTGCTTAAGTGATATAATGGAGTTCTTCCCTGGCCTGTAGACAGAGATAACAGCACTTTGATCTAGCACTGATTAAAACCGTGTAAGTCTGATGTTTGTTTCCAAATAAATATTTTATAACAAAAATGAAGTTGAAAAATAGAATTTGACTACAAAAGCAAATCTGGGATAAATAGAATAAGGACAAGAGGGCTGTTCTTTAACATTAATATTTGTATTCAAAGATATCCTAAAGGCATGCAAGGAACTTTGATGTCTAATTCCTTAATATTTGCAGGATATAAGAGAGCTTTGGAGCTTGCATTATGGGAGAAAAAAAGAGAATATTTGTTTGGCCTCTGCAACACAAGTGAAACGATTTAGTGGGTCTGTAATTTAACTATCGTATCCATTAGCACAGCTATTAAAGGTGGTTTCTTTTCCCAGTTTTCACAGATAGTTTTGATCTTGGGAGGATTGCCATGCTATGGGCAAGCTATTAAATACAGTCTTTTTTAGTTGTAACTTTTAGCTGCTTTGTGATGCAAGTATGACTCATTAGGATGACTCACATAAAAGTGGATCCAGATAACACCACTGTACAAGTTCCTACTCTCTGTTTGCCAAACTATCTTCTCAGCCTGCTAATGACTATGTATCAGGATAATCCACTAAGTGATTTCTTCCTGTACATGCCACATGGAGGAGAAGTCAATATTTATACCTCACATTTGATAGACTTCATTAAATATATTTTGCTAAATAATGCTCTATATTACATATTCCTTGTCTAATATTTGCCCACAGAAGAAGTATTTGTTATGTGAATCAAATGCCTGGTTAAGAAGAGCTAAATGAGTACAACATATTTAATATTTATTTGGTAGCACAACACAGTAGACATAGGGGAGGTGAGAGAGAATGCAAATACAGGAGGAGGAAAAAGTGATCAAAAGGCATAGACAGAACACGAAATATTTCTACATGATGACAGTGATTCTGAGAAAAGTAAGCAGCAAGACAAGCTCAGGTATTTGGATTTTAGAATGTAAAAGTTAAGTATTTTAAGTAACAAATAATACTTAAGGAGGACTGTAAATGACTATTCACAGGCAGACATGTTTTGTCTAAAAGTACATTGCTTCAGGAGAACTCCAGAGGTGATCCACTTCCATAAGATATGGACCGTTCGGGTTCTTCATGTTTAGGGACACCTTTTACCTTCAGTGACAGGTCCTTAGTATAAGAAAATCTTGTTAGAGACTACTTAATGAGAGGTTAGATATGGAGAAATTGTACTGGCTGATGGGATTTTGGGAGAAGTTATATTGCAGAATTCTGGCAAACTGTGTGCGTTAGTCAGTAATATGTTTTTCTGGAAATAACGTTGTGCACTTGTAATGAAAGCAGCATGTCCTGTTTTATTTTCTGAAATACATTCCTTGAGAACAAATGGAAGTCAGAACCGTACAGGAGGAGGAAGGATTTGGGGCATTTATGTGATAATTTGAAGAAAACTCCAATATAGTTTACCAGCAGCGAGATGCTGTGATATGTTTAACACTGAACTTTTAATCTCATAAAAGCAAGTGAGTCCAAGATGTAAACGTATCTCTACTTGACATCAGGTAAATGTGAGAAAAGCTGTACCAGACATTTATAATACTTATTTTAGCAGGTATGTGTTTGCATATTTAGCTGTGGTGTGCTTCTGGTAAATATAATCATGGCATAATTCAATCTAATTTCCTTATATTGGTTCCCAGCTATGTACTTTTTCTGCTGTGTGTATGACTCTGATTATCCAGTCCAGTCTGGACATCCTAGGAATTTCTTTTTTGGTATCCGTATAGACTGGAATTCCTCTGACATCAGTGGATTTTTTTCTTTACCGACCACAATTAAGCACACTGTTATATTTAATATGGAATTTGAAGGGGTTTTATGGGATCTTTCTTAAAAAGACGTGTACTCGTATGTCATACTGTTGGCCTTCATATGTTTAGTCAGTTCTGCTGGTTTTGCATTGTATAACCACAGTCTGCCAACTTTGTTAATGCAAACCTGAAATGTGAAAATTATGTAACTTGAAATTTAACTTTATTTTATTAAGGAAACATTTTGAACATCATGAGCAAATTTTAAAGTATTATTCTCAATTTTGAATGGGACAGCAATTTACCAAAAACCCCTGTGGTACAGAAACATCAGTCTTGAGTAAATATTGTAGTTTATGCTCATCTCTCATAGCTTTCAATTCACTCTCTGAATGGACTCAGTTCTTTTATTGAAATGATATCCCACAAACCAAATGTTGTCCATGATTAATTCCTACATATATTTGCTGGAGCAAGCTCTTATGTTGTGCTGTTGGCATGTTGTGTTTCTGGTTGCACAGTCTCTCTATCCATCGTCATAGCTATACATACTAATTTATGTTATGGATGTGGTTTTGGTTTTGGATTTGCCTGACTGTTTTTCTCTCCTCCAATGTTTTATAGTGCTAGTATCTTCCTTTCTCGGGAGGGTACCTTAGCAAATGTCATAAACATACATACCTACCAGGTTAATAAATGGGAGATGAGTGTTACATACTGAGAAATGGAACTGTATAATCTTCGTAACAAGAAAATTCTCAGAGGATATTTAAACTTGTTCTTCTCATCTGCCAAATCAAATTCTCTTTTTAATTATTCCTAACATCAGCTCTTCTGTGGCGAAACAATGAATACAAGGAGGGACAAGCAGGAACAGAACAGCACTGAAAGCATTGTGCAGGGAATTAAAATCAACTGAAACAGAATGATTCTATGATAAGTGTTAGAATACTGGTTGCAGTACTGAATTACTATCTTTACCTTATTTGATTCCTAGACTGCTCTTATTTTCCTGTACAAGACACAACAATCACAGTGTGGGACCTGGCAGTGGCATGGTAAAACCATACGCACAAGGACAACCAAAGCAGGTCTTACGCAGCAGCCATCTTGTACCACCTCTTTGTGGTCCTCCAATTCGCTCTCCCAGCTATTGCCTTAATGCTAAAGTAGTCAAACTTGAAAAAAAAGGTGAAGATGGTCGATTTTTGGGTCTGCACAGTTTGTTTTTTTTTAAAATCACACCAGCGATTACTGTGAAGTAGAAAAGGACCTTGGAAGGGTCAGGCGTCGATGAAACCCAGACCAAATGCTCTCTCCCAAGAAATAGTTCTTTGCCCCCTGGTGGTGAATTGATTTCGAAAAATACCACAAACCACTTTTAGGAAAATTTATTTAAAATCAGAAAGAAATGCCAATCACTTCAGTGAGCACAAGTAAAAGTAATCTGCTAAGCAATGCTTGGTGTGTCACACAATTAAAAATCCTGTTACGAACAAGCTCTATCAACCTTTGATGGTCACTGCAGAATAGAACGAAAGGAATCAACATCACACTAAAAACTGTACGAGACCTTCAAGCATTTCAAAATCATGTTTCTCATTTTGCTCTTTTTGGGAGGGTTAACATAAATGTCTTGAGAACATAGTATAGCCTTGTGAATCCCTGATTTCTCATGTTGTTACATTGTAGGCAGTGGGAAATAAGTTTGTCTGCACAGCATCCTAAAGTTGTGCCTCTCTCTGGAGATATGTTATCCATACAGTGAGGGCTCTCATTGTGGGAAACATTCCTTGGATAAAAATTCTAAAAGAGCTGTACATCCCTCCAAAAGTCGTCTGGAGGTTTTCAGTTTGCATATGCTGAGCATCTGAATATGTGAATAGAGTACCAGGGTGTTGTTCATGGAATAGTAATAACTAAATTGACATTGAAAGTAATCCACTTGCAGTTAAAGCCATAGATCATTTTGAAAGGTGTCGAGAATACATGGTTTAAAAAGATGGCATATTCCTTCTAATCACTGATTTTGTTTTGTCTTTTAATTCTTGTGCCTCCTGAACTTCTGCTTCCCCATGTTGATATTCTTCAAGAAAATAAATATTAAAATAAAATGACAGACTACTGGCATGTCATGCAGCAAAATATTATGCATTTATGCTGGAAAAAGGCCATTCATAATGATCAAGGCTTTCATATGTTGGCTTTATCCTATTAGGATGTGGCTGATACTCTGAAGAGGAACCTTCTTCTCCCATCCCACAGTCTGTGAGTCATCTTGCAGGATATTAATGTGGCTTCAGGTAGCTTTTCAGTCTGGAAAATGGCGTGACAGGGTATGGCACGCTCAGTAGGCAGGGGCTTGGGTTTTGGCACTAATGATGTAACATGAGGAAAAAGAGAAAAAAAACCCCATAACATAGCTAAAAGGAGGACTGAGCTGCCCAGACCAGGCATGGATTAGCTGTTTCCTAAATAATATTCTTTCATGCCTGATGGACTGTAATAGGTTTCTGATTTTAGCTCTGTTGCTTTTACTTCTCTTTCCATTCCCACATTTCTTTCTTATTACTTTGACTTATGTCTGGCCTGAGGTAACAGCTGGTCTACACAAATGGCATATTCTTTACAAATCTCTCAGCAGGCAGGGCTCCTATAAAGTGATCCTGTCCCCCATCTCTACCCACTGCCACGCTGAATGTTACCTTCCCTTGGTCTCCACTCCATTCCTCTGCTGGTGTGGCTACACTCTAAAACTGCGTTTGCAAAATGAGCTGGCTTTACAAAGAAATCCCTTAAAAAGGCAAACACCACTTGTTTATCGGGATGGAGCACTACAGGATCCGAGGTTACTGCCGCCTCTCTCCTCGCTTTTGCAGGAGAACTCTCTTCCGGTGCGAGTCCTCAAACGTTCCTGCCAGCTGTGAAGCAGAATTCCTGCCTCTGCTCTGCTCTGCTCAGCCTCACTGCTCAGGGAACAGCTCGCTTTCAGCTCTCCGGGTGTAGTTATACAAAGGGCTTTTTCGAATGGGAAAGCCAGTTTAAGCCACGCAGTTTCCTGCCTGCTCTGCCCTCTTGTTCTCGCTCCTTCATCACAGTTCGCTGTCCCCTGGATTGCACGAATGCAGCTGTTTGTGGGTTGTGCTGTAAACTGGATGGCTGAAATAAACCTGAGTTTTTTTGTGTGTATGTGTATATATGAATACACAAACAGCTTTTTTTTTTTTCTTTTTTTTTTTAAGGAAAAACTTGGATCATTTCAGTCATTTGATTTATAATGTGGCCCACAAAGAGCTGAATTAGCACAGTTGAGGAGGCAGCAAACACTGGTGCTGAGGTGGGAACAAGCGCCTGGGCTGGGGGGAGGGTGCAGGAAACTCTTAAGCCAGCTTTGTTAACAGAGAAAACTACTATTACTGTACAAAAAATGTATTACTGAGCACCTGAACTAAACTGCTGGAATAGAAAACTGGAATAGGCTGCAGAGCAGTCAGGCCCTCCAATTGCTGGAGATGAGGCTTTATCTTTAGGAAGCAAAGGGGTGGTCCCTTAATAAGCTCCCCTAGACATCTTCTGTTCGAGACATCAAAATCACAGCCTGTTTAGCTATGCAGAATATGATCGTTGTGAATCCTACTGGGCTTATGAAGCATGTTGGTCTTTCAGTGCTGTTAAAAACGCTAATAATAACCGGTTCATGCCTCAGGCCTTGGGTGCTACTGCCAATTAGCATCAAAACAGAGATTTATTTAAACAAATTATTTCTGTGTATGCATCCTTCCCTTATGGTTTGCAAGGGAGAGCTTTGTGACCGAGCCTACCTGATAGTGGTGCCCGCCTGCATGCGCAGACAAACTCAGGACAGAGAAAGAAAATGCCATCCTTGCCTTCATAGCTCTTAAAGGAGCTGCCTGCTGCAGAGATTACATCCCGAATTAAAACCCTTTCTCTGATCCTCTAGCCGTTTAAATGTCATGCCTGAGTATTCAAATACGAATTTGTATTCAAATACGAATACCTCCCAATGTAAGTAGTTTTAGACTGTAATGAGAAAGCCTCTACTTTCTGTGCTGCCTTTGTGTCAGAGTTCACAGGACTAAGATCTAAATCGTTGTCACTGGTCACCCAATTCACCAGTCATTGCATGCGTCACTGGAGATCTCTCGTGTGTCATTGCAGGCTCACAGCAAAGGCAAGCATTGCTGAATGTAATCAAGTTTGGTTTGTGTTTTAATGCTTTCTCTGAAACCAGGAGAGAGAACTGATTTATTTGATACTGTGGAAGCTTAGTGTGACTTGGATTAATTGAAGTATTGGAGAAGGGGGAAGGGCTATAATGACTCATCAAGAAAAAAAAACTTCTCATGACTTTAAAGAGGAAACCAGAGGAATCAGAAAATGATAATGTGTCATTGTTATGGTGGTGCTTGTAGCATTTTAACAGCACTTTCAGCGTTTTCTTCCCAAAATTTCATTATTTATTCCTGGAACATAGAATGATTTTAATGGAAACAGTTAAACTAATCTCATAGTCTAGAACTAAAAAAAAAAAAAGAGTAAATCCTTTTTAGAAATGTTGCATGCAGTATCAGGCCTGCTCTTCCCATGGTTTAAACATCAGAATAAAAAATGAATATTCAGATTTCCCACATTGTTAAACCTGACTGGAATAATTTAAGTATGCTGACTTAAATGTAAGATTACTCTTAAACATGGATTTTAAATAACCAAATCCAAATATCCAAATCCAAACTAGTGCACTTTTTTTCTCCTATTACCCTGTCTAAATTCACATTTCTCTTGATTGAAACCATAATTTATCTGAAGAATTCGGAAATGTTTCTTTCAAAATAGCTATCATCTGCTCTTGTTCTCAAAGGATTGAAGCCACAAGGTACCTGCAGTTGGTTGCCAGTGTTAGGATGGTTTCCCTGGGTCCCAGCAGAACAGAATAGATCATCTGTTTTTATCAGGTTTTTTGAAGGCTGTTTTAACAGCTCCAGCAAGAGCAGCCAGGGGTGGATTTTGAAAGGGGTCATTCTTCATAACAAACTCTGAATGATGAAAAATAAGATGGAAATAACAAATTGCACTAGGTCAACTTAACTAAGGAGGCTTAGGAGCTAATGAGGCAAGACGAAGGAGATATGGAAAACACAGAATGAGTCAGAAGGGAAGAATTTGGAAAATGCCTGTTAAGAGCGATGGAGTATTGTTAATCCCACATATTAAAGAAAAATCTTTATCCTGCTTTAAAAATAATATCACCTTTCTGAACTCTTCATTTGCCCCTGGTTTCTGAGGGTGTTTTGCATCTTTACACTTTGTTCTACAACCTTATGAGGAAGTAACTCTTTGAATCCAAAGGTGGTATTTTTGTGCAAGAAAGCTTGGGGCTTGAGAGCAAGAACATAGATACACCAGGCAACAAAGGGAATTTACGCCATTAATACCGGTGTGCAAAACACAACAGATTTAAGAATACAAGGACAAGGGAAGAAACTGGTCTATACAAGATTCAGTTACTCCAACAAAACAAAGGAATTGATAAATTAACTAGCCTGTGGTTTTCTCTTTACTTTGTCATTCTCTAGAAAAGGATTATTTTTTTGGCTCTGATCAAGTGGGAGAAGCACTTTTGTAAGAAGATCAGAATGAACAGTTAAGCACTCCTTTTCGAGAAGGGTGAATTTAAAACATCAGACACTGTTGGTTAAATTATCATTTCCTGGCAAATGGGTTTGGGTGTCTTTTCAGAAAACAGAGCCAGAGGCAGAATCATGATCCTATCAGCGCAGTGGGCATGCACATGGGATATGGAAACATGAGTTTAAATACCAATCTAATTAATATTTAAATAGTTTATACAAAAGGGAACAATTTCAATAGAAGAGACTACCTAAGACTACTCTATGAGTTGGAAAATTGATAATGGCTATGTTGATTCAAGTCCTTGTTCTGAGTTAAATAGAGCATATTTTAAAGCCGTATCTTGCTATTCCCATGTAGTATCCAAGGCAGTGCTCTACTACAGTACAGTGATTTTGTAAATGGTGACTTCAGGTGCATGAGATTTGCATTTGTTTTTTTTTTTTAATTGGAAAAAATGTTTTCTGAATTTGATTGAGTCATGGATGTTTCTGGGGTGTGTGAAACTGTCTTTTCTTGAAGGTTCTCCTAGTGAGTTATTTACCAGGCCTAGCTGGTTAAACAGATGGTGTGTTCCAAGGAGCCTGAACGTACCACGGACAAGTGATTTGACATTGATAATTTGTATTGTTAAGCCGTTCAGTCTCTTTATTTCTCACCTAGCATTTGTATTAATTTAAGCAGGGAAAGAATGACAGGTCCAGTGGAAACAGCTTAAATACCTAGCTGCTGTTGGTAATCTACTGCAGTGGTTTTAGGGTAAAGACGGCTCCAATAACCAAGCGCATCCTTAAGGAATTAATAACCCCAGCGCACGTCTGAGGGGAACCCAGCGCCCGGGGGGCACGCGGGGCCGCTCTCCTGCTGCGTGCGCCGGCGGGCAGCGGGACCCCCGAACCTGCCCCGGGCGCGGCTGCACCGGCTGCGGGAGGGAGGGAGGGCGGGTGCTCGGTGCGGGCTGTGCGCGTGCCTACCCGGGGGTGACCGCAGGGGCTGCCCCGCAGGAACGGAGCGGGGGGCAGGAAGGGCCGGCAGGAGGCTCCGCTGCCGCTCCTTCGCGCGCTCGTCCGCCACCCCCGCCCCCTTCGCCCTTCCCCCACAACCCCTGACTGCGCGAGCGCCAGCGGTTGCCGGGGTATCTGACGTCACAGCCTGCGGACGCGGTGATTGGGCAGGCTGAGAGCGTGCCACACACCCCCCCCCCCCCCCCCCCCGCACCAGTGGGACTCGTCCTCGGCAGGGCCGGGCCTGTCTCCTTCCCGTCAGAGCGGAGCTGTCGCTGGGCCGTGCGTGGCCTCAGCGGCGCCTCCCCGGCCACGTCTTCGATACTGCCGGGGCCGCGGTCATGGGCAGCCAGCGGGCAGTGCCGCGTCTCCGGCTGCTGCCGCTTCTGATGCTGCTGGGGCTTGCGGCGCCCTGCGCCCGCGCCTGGGACAGCGGCGACCTGGAGCTCTTCGACCTGGTGGAGGAGGTGCCGCGGAACTTCTACGACTTCCTGGGGGTGCAGCAGGTGAGCGAGGGACTGGGGCCCGCGCGATAGTCTCGGGCCTTTCCCGTGGGCACGGGCCTCGCCTGTCACCTCCGTGCCTACCCCGGTCGAACATGGCTGGCTGACTCCCTCTCCGCCGCCGCTCACCGCGGCACAGGGCGCCGGGCAAGCCGCCGGCACCTTGCCTTCTCGCTTGGCGCTGTCGTCCGCCTCCGGCCCTGGCACGCGTGCGGCTGCCTGGCTCTGCCGCGGCGGTCCGGGACACCACCACCACCACCTCCCCCCCGTGCCCCAGTTCCAGTCCTTTCCCCAGCCTCTTCTCTCCCTCTGCAGGGGTTCTGTTCTCCTTCAAAGACTGTTGTGGTTTTTCTCCTTCTGGCCTCACCATAAATCAGCCCTCCCTCTCCCGCTTCACCTTTGTGTGTGCTTACTGCCTGTTGCTCTTCTGAATATATCTGTTTTTCTCCAAATGCATCTAGACAAAAGTAGCTTTTGGGCTTCTTCCACTTTCCGTGTGTATCCTGAGTATGGCTGGTTTTCATCTTTCTCTCATTCTGCAGTAGCTGCTAGTCCCTTATCTTCTTACGATTGTGCATTGCCATGTGTCGCGTCTCCTGTTTTCTCTCGTGTACCATGTGGTAGACTGCTTTGATAGTGGCTTGATGATTGTTTACTTTTGTTGTATTTTGCTTATTATGTATGGTTTTCACATCTCATTGCTAGGCAACACTTAAGATTATCTTAAAGCATTTATTATGCACCTTGTGTTATTTTTTTCTGCATGTGTAGTCAAGACAGGAACTCCTGTTCCAAACACTCTCATCTCATGTTTTTTGTGCATGTTTTAGATGTGGTTGCTGGTTTTGCTACCACTTGGCATCTTTAGCTTGTATTGCTTGTCCTGGCTCGCACTTGACAGTCTTCCTCATCTCCAGATGCTCTGCTGTGTGTGTGAAATCTTGCTTGATCTCTCTTTGTGCATCTTAGAACTCCTTTTTTTGTCTTCTTCTGCCAGTTAGTATTCCTCTCCTCAGTAACTGTCTATAATTCTTTATAGTCTGTTACTTCCCCCAGCGTCCCCAAAAGACATTTTGTTTGTTCTTTGTCTCCTAGCACCTCTGCTATTTCAATGGCTTCCCTGACAACCTGAAAGTTTATTCTGATGTAGTTCTTACAGGTTTTGAGAACAGTAGCAATACTTCCAGGTGCATTTTATCAGGGCCATGCCTACAAAGAGAGAAAAGATGTCTGCAGTATAAGGGTCCTGTTTTGGAAACTGCTGGCTGTGGTTGTTAATTATGTTTAGGGGGATTCTGAGTCAGTTTCATCTCTTTCTTTTACTCCTTCTTAAATGTCTGGTGTTAAGTACTATGGAACACCGCATATATACAGCACAGCAAACGCTGCTACCCAGGTTTCACTTTCATGAGACCAAAAATCTGTTTTAATTACTCAGAAGCAATTTTAGTATTAGTTAATGTAGTGAAACACAGTTTTGTTTTTATTAGTGATGTTCAGATCTGGTATGCAAACTCTTTTTGTAGGGCTGAATCTGTACCTTGTGGACCTGTGTGTTTAGCAAAACATAATGTCACTTTTAGGAAGCAAATGTTATGCTAGTTCACGCTTTTACTCTTTTAATCTTAATGGAGAACTTTAATTACTTGTGCAAGCAGGGAAAAAGTTGTTGAACGTGCAATGCAAATGAAACAAAGTTTTGGTAGTTATAAATATATGCAAGTCACTCGTAATTATAGCCAGGACTGGAAGTGTAAGTAATATTAGACATTTTGTTCATAGAGCAGAATATACCTGTGAGTACAGTAATAGAATTTATAGTGGTGAAGTTGAGCTTCGATAGGAATTTGTAAGGATTGGAAGGTGCTGTGTAGGTTTACAGGTTCTTCCACACTGAATCCTTTGTTCCTGCTGTTTGCTTCTCCACCTCTGACCTATACTTGAAGCTTCAAACAAGATGCTGAAGCAGGGTTCTGACCTGCAGTGACTCTCTAGATAGCTGCAACTGTATGAGAAGGGTAACAGGGCTCATAACCGGGTCAAGGCAAGTGCACAAATCTCTGGTGTGCTATAGCCTAGCTTGGATGTCTTAACATGTAGATGCCTTTTACCATAATGTCTCTTTGTGCTGTTTGCGTGTTTCTTCACGTTTTCTGCTGTTTTTAAAAGCTATGGTTTAATGGAGCTTACTGGTTATTTTGTTTGTCACTATTGTTTTAGTTGGATGCCTTCGACTAGAATGCTGTGATTAACTTTTTGTAGTTCTGGTGCTAGTGGTTTTATTCCCTGTGCTCAGGTGAATCCTTTGGACTGTTTCATTACCTTTCATTCATCAAAGCTTGCTTCCTACCTGCTCCCTCCCTTCCCATATTCCTCTTGGTGTTCACTGCCTTGTATTGTGTCCTGATAATCCCTT
The DNA here is from genome assembly GCF_033783945.1 of Neopsephotus bourkii. Lineage (NCBI taxonomy): Eukaryota > Metazoa > Chordata > Aves > Psittaciformes > Psittacidae > Neopsephotus > Neopsephotus bourkii. The sequence continues at coordinate 13,940,326 of NW_026900570.1, forward strand.
CATGTACTCCTGGGGAAAGGAGCGCTTCTTTATGCAGGATGTAACTTCTGCGTCTGTGATAGGGGTGCTTGGCCATGTTTGTTAGCAGTAGTATATCAGAGCTGCCAGATTTTTTCTAAACATGTCATCTTGTGTTTTGAAAAAAATAAAGGGTAGGATTCCAATGCTTCCTTAAGGCATTAAAGTGGCTTTGGTTTTGATGGGAGAATTGTGGTACCAGCTGCTTGTTGAATCTCTGATGTGATGTCAGAAGCTGATATTGGCCTCAGCTGACAAGGTGCAGAAGGGGTTGTGGGAAGGCCTGTAGCTCTCTACCATGAAGCCTCTGGCTGCAGGTTTTTCCTTGGGATTGGAGGGAAATGGTGATTTTTATTGTTTTGTTTAGCTGTCACTCTATGCTTGCATGAGTAAGGGTTTTGCGTTTTGTCTTTTAAAGGGCCTTGTGGAAGCCTCTTCACATTGTCAGGTAGCTGTCATTCAGCACTGGCAGGGTGTTAGCTTTGAAGCTGCTGTAGTGTTTTCCAAGTTGGGTGACTGAAGGTTAGAGGGTGATCTCATGGAAGTGATTTTTTATTGTAAACATGGAGTGACAGAGGGAAGAGTAAGGCTGTGACTGTCTTGACTCTTAGAATAACTGTTCTCAGTGCTTTACTGCAAGGAGGGGTTGGCTGGCAAATCTATAGGTGCTAGCTGGATGGTTGAGGGTGGAAGGGACCTCTGGAGGTCACCTTGTCCAGCCCCAGGTATTAGGGCTGAGCACCTAGGTTAAGAAGGTTCTGAGTTTTGTGCAAGGATACAATGTATCTACTTGTTAATCCATTAGATCTAATAGTAGCATAGCATATATGAGAAGTTCTGCATTGTTACGTTGTTACTATGGCTGTTCTGAACAAGTTGAGAATTGCTCTACCTTTCTGTTTCCTGGGTGATTGTTAAATTGATAACGTATTTAATTCAGATGGCTCATTTAGAACATTGATATTCTCAAGAAGCTGACCTAGTGAAATGGGGAGGTAACCTTTGGCTTGAGAAAAGATTACATTCCCATTTCCCCCAAGTGTTACTGAAGAAAATAGAATCCTAAACTCTTGACAGATCAGATGTAATAATTATTTCAGTATTCACTTCAGTATTGCCAGTTTCAAACTGACAAGGGGATCAGGACCACATAGTATTCATCTAAAAACTAACATGAAGCAGCAGAATTAAACCAGAGGCTGTGCAGACTCGCAGGGTATAAAACTACCCTGTTACCTGAGAATGAGAGCATGCAAGTGTGACGTCAACTTTTGTGAAAAATTCCAGGAAGATCTGGGGAGATACAAGCTTGTTTGGTGAACAAATGAACTGATCAAGTTAATTTTATTGTCTCTTACAGCTTTCAATAGCTGATAATGGCATAAATATGATATGCTCTGGATTAATCAACTTGGTATCAGTTGAACCTGTGGATCACCTCACAAAATATGCTTTTGATTATGACTGTTTATGTCTTTAAGAGAATCGCCTGCTCTTCTACTTCTTTTGGCTTGTAGCAACAAAGGCACTATGGGCCTCTGAATGTCTTTTGTGACTTTGTGATACTGTTCTTGGGTACAAGGGGTCTGATCAATACATTTTTAGGAAATGTTTGTGAACATATGTCAAAATGCATTAGCTGCGTTCCTGGAATTGGCCTGTGCAGAGCAGTATATTATGTATCAAGAAATTTCTGAATAAGGCTTGGGCTTCTACTGGGTAATTGGATAAGGGAAGAGGTTTGTATTGAATGTTCTGCTAGGCGCATGCAGTGGAGAAACTCTGTATTTGCTTTCATACAAGAGCCGTTTGAGGTAGTAGGAGCCCTGGGAGCTCAAGTTCCTGAGGGAGAATTAACACATAGGTAGGGCTTGGTGGCCAGCGCTGTGGATAAATATATAACCCCCAAAAATGTTGAGGGGGTATTTTTTCTCCATTACTTGCTTATGCCTTCCTGTGACACATGAGATTTAGTTTGACTCAAGCTCTAATCCATTCATGTGGCTTTTCTGTAGAGAACTAAGAGCATTGTCTCAATTTCATTGTTAGATGATGGGTTTGCTGGATGATGTTGCATCACAGTCAGGACTGTGTATCCAGAACCTGATTTTGGTCCTGCAGGATGTGAGACACTGGTATGTGAGCAACCCCAAGAAAGTACAAGATGTGAAAACCAAGGAGTTGGATTTCTTTGGCTGCAGAAAGCCACAGCCCCTCTAGATGAGCTGGATGTGGACTAATAGGCTCCTTTCAAGAGCACTGGAACAGGGGAGCTGTTGTGTACCTTAGCAAGTAGCAGGGTCTGACTGGGTTGTGTCTGTAGAACTTGGTATTTGGTGCTGAGGAATTGGTGTCTGTACTGTTTGCATTTCAGGGATTTTCTTAAATAGTTTTTTTACTTTGATTGGTTTTGGTGTTGAACTAATTCCAGGCTGGCTGCGTGGACTCAGTGCCTGTTTGTGTTGAAGTGTGCTGCTTGTGCTCTGGGTTTTACATCTAACAGTCCAGTTCTGTTCAAAAGAAATCCACCTCAGAAATCCAAAAGTTCATCCGCTCCAGGACTGCTTCATGATGTGCTGTTAGTAGGTACAATAAGGAAGTTTGCTTTATATATGCACTTCTGATCTGCAGGAAAAAGTTGATGTGGATGCACCTTTAAGACTTCAGTTTATAGTAAATGGTTGATGTTGAATTTACCTCTTGGCATTCCTCTGTAAGAACCTTAGCAGGAATAAGCCCCACAACAAACTGTGTGGCCCTTATGGTATTAGAAGCCATTATGGGAGAGTTATGAAAATTCTCAGTAATAGATTTGGTGTGGTCTGTTTTATGTGTGTTGACAAGCAACATGTACATCATTGCATTCAGAACTGCAGTTCTGAATTCATATGTTATATATAAGTAAATGTTGTGAATATGTTATATATGTTGTATATATATGAATATATATGTTATAGATAAGTAAATGCAGTTGTGAATTCATATGTTATATATAAGTAAAGCTGTTGGACATAGATTTGGTAATGTGTTTTTCAGAAAAAAATTGCAATCTCTGAAGCTGTTAGTGTTTCCCCGGGAAGTTGTGAATGCTCCATCCCTGGCTGTGTTCAAGGCCAGGTTGGACAGAGCCTTTGGTGGCATGGTTTAGTGTGAGGTGTCGCTGTCCATGGCAGGGGGGTTGGAACTAGATGATCTTAAGGACCTTTCCAACCCTAACTATTTTATGATTCTATTATTTATTGTCTGGCACTGCCATAGCTGTGGCTTGGAATGGGTCATTGTCCAGGAAAAAAAAAATAAATCTAGACAAAGGTATTTTTGCTGTGGAGTTTTTGGGGCACTTTGAGCACCTGGAGTGATCCTTCCAAGTAGGAAGAGGCATGTGAGGGAGAGCTGTACCTGTTCAAGAAATGCTGTCAAGTCCTCAGCAAGCACAGCCTACCTGTACCCACACAGGTTTTCTGTCTTCTCTGACAGGCAAGATGCAGATAAGGAGGACAAGAAAGGGGAATTGAGGAAGGATAGCCCAGAAACTCGGCATTTGTTTCTACTTGTCGGCGGAAGATCACACTCCAGAGACTTATTTTGGTTGCTCTTCTAACACTTAAGGCTGGCCTCCTGCCTGCTGCTTTTTAAGGTTAACATATGTGGGTGCAGTGTTACTAAATCATGGAGTGTGCATCATCTGCAAATGTTTTAGAGAAAATCTAGGTTGCTGATACTGCTTCAGTCTTCTAAGCTTTGGAAGTGTTTGATTTAGTGAGACATGTATGCAATTATGACATCACTTTTTTCAGATGATTGTGTCAAAACTATGAGCTGTAGGCTTTTCTTGCCTTGTTTTGTGAGACTGTTTTGTCTTTGCATGCCAAATAGGATATTCACTGTGACTTCTGACAGTCTTGTGCTGTGAAGTGACATGGAGCCATGTCACAGCTTGATACCTCAGTTCCTCCCCTTTGAGGAATCAAGTTGTTGGGCTAGTGATTAAACATCATGTCTAATGGTCTAAACCTGTTTCAAGATTTTTTTCTACTGCTTGTTCAAAATATATATTAAGCAGGTCTTGTAGTTTTGCAAGGCTTTAGATTCCAATGTGCTATCAATCACAGCATCGCAGTTCTCTGTTGGGAAGATGAAATATGTTTTAACTTTCTTGCCCCAAACTGTAAAAAATAAATAACTCCTGTAATACATGTCTAGGTGATAGTAGTAGCAGATCTTTATTTGGGCAATGAGGATCTTTGTAATTCCTAGGTTTAAGTAATGGATGTAAGGTTTAAGTGATGGATGAGGGAGGGGCTCTTCAAATTTTTATTTTTAAACCTTAAGAATTGGCTCCTGTTATAGTACTTACAGTCAAAAAAGCTCCCAAATACACTATGAACATTGAGGCAAGGGTGAAGTCCATTGCACTAGTTCAAACAAAAAAGCATTAGAAAATCCAGATTTGTTTCTAATGGCTTTAGCTGTAGTCTCAGTTACTAATTCCATGAAAGTAATTGTGTATTTTTTTCTCTGTGTGTTATTGAGACACAATTGTGCATCCCTTCATGGTTTTAAACTTTCTATTTGAGTCTTTTACTTAAGTTATATGTGGAAGTGAGATTTCCAGTGGTTCTGGAAACTTGTTTTTTTCATAACAAATGTGAATTATTAAAAGTGTGTGAGGCCACTGTTCCGATTATTTGCGTGGATACTTTAAAACGAAGTTGTTCTGAACTACAGAGTAGCAAAATTGCTCACAGGGGTCACCATATTGAAGCACTAAGGATAACTATCCAGATTTGTAACTGAGGATGTTGCAGGATGTGGGATTTTGTGTGTTTTGGTTTTAATTTCACTTTGTTCTAAGTGCTGAGCTTCCAGGTAAGCTGCTGATACATGTCAGGGCACTTACAGAATGGATTACATTATGTATTGGGTATGCATAATGTTCCCTGATGGTTTTGTTCACAATTGCTGCATTTAAAAATGATCGAGACATCTAGACTTGTGAAACTTGTATTTTCCATAAAAATAGGCTTTCTGTATTGTTTCTTGTTAAGTTTCTCCTTGGATGTTGTCCAAGGAAATCCAGGGTTTTTTTGCTTTCATTGTTGGTTCCTTTCTTGAAGACACGAAAGTGTTTCAGAATCTACCATTATAAGTAGTTTTAAAGACATTTACTGTTAACTTTCCCTGGTAATTCATTCATATGATACTTCCTTGATTTCTTTCAGATTATATTTTTCTTCTTTTTTGCTATGTAGAAGGACATATAGCAGCAGGAAACTGCTGTGCTTGGGAACCCAAGGGAACTAATATTATGCAAAGCAAGGGAACTAACATTATGCAAAGAAAAGGATAAAACAAGCAGTCCTGAAGGATAAAACAAGCAGTCTTGATTTTCTTTTTCTTTTTTTTTTTCCTTGTTGTTCTGTCTGCAGCAGCAATAATGTTTCAGCTCTTCCTCTCTATACTTCCCACTTCACTAATCCTTTAAGGATGTATCCATAATAGCTTAATCTTCAAATTGCAAATGAGCTATTTTTCTTCCTAGAAGTTCTTTTATTTGACCTGTAATTCATTGAAAGGAGTGGCCAATTTCTTGGCAAGGAATGGTAGCTAACCTGTGCTGGTGGCCTCTGGTGCTTAAGCAAGGCTGTAGGTTTTATGCTTGTTTCATATTCATCTCCTTTGCAGAAGTTCTCATCTATGTGCCTGTGTTGGTATCCAGAACAGCCACATAGTTAGCCTAACATACAGTTTTGTAAATGGCTTTCCACTACTTGACTGCTGTGGACTGTGATCATCATCTTTGTCTGTAAAGAAAACTCCTAGAGGCTGTCTTAATTTCATTCTGTTAAACGATAAACATTTTATGCTCTATCTGGATTCATTTTACAATTAACATTGACAGTGGTTTCTAATAAGATCTAGAGAAAACTAGGAAGATATTTGGAGGTATCTTTGACGCTGCTTTAAGTACTTGTTAAAATAATAAAAAAAATGGAATTACGCATATAAAATGTCCCTTAGTTGGGGTGGTGCTCCTTGTGCTCAGCAGAGCCAGTAACAAAAAGGCCATGGTGCTGTTGCACAGCTGAGCCAGGAAGAATGAAAGTATTAGCGACAACAAAGGGATTTTAATCTCTAAGAATAGGTCTGATATTAAAATGAAATAAAGGAAATAAAGGAGGAAATTAATGTGTATCTGAAATGTTTTGGTTTTCCACAGCATCCTAGGGGGCTAACAAAATTCATGCAGCATATGAAAACATGCAGTTTTGCTTTTGATTTACTTGTTAGTGTTTGTGCTTTTGTTTAGCTGCATGCTGGACCTATTGAAAGTTTGCTTCTGTCAATTTTGGGTTCCTAAGCTAGGTTTGTTCTTTGGGTTTTGTTTTTTTTGTTTGTTTGTTCGTTTCTTCCTGCAGCCTAAAATTCTTGTTTCTCCCCAAACTATGAGATTTGGGGTTTCTTTTGTTTGATGTTTTTGTGTCCATCAACCTTGTTTAGATGTTGTTAGGTCTGTATAATAGTGATTGTTTGCAATCTTATGTGTATGGTAATGTGTGGTACATGTGGTGGTGTATGTTACAGTTATGCAAACAGTAACACAGTTTGAATGTAACACTTCAAAGTAGGACTGTGTATTACTGGGCTCTAATCTGATGGATTGCTAAATGCAAATTTCTGGAATGACCCAGTTTACAGGCCTTACAAACTGTTCTTGATGTCAAACAAATGAGTGGTGGAATGAGAAGTGAAGACAACTCATAAGCACTCCCTCATCTCTGCTGGATGTGAAATTCTTCCTTCTCAGTGTTAAACTGGAAAATTTGCAGAGAAAACCAGAAGATGTATAGGAGCTGTTGAAATAAAGTCACTCTGCAATCTTTCTCTGACTAAAGACAAAAGGAAGAAATACGGAAGCCTTGCTTTTATTACATGGGCTGTAATTCTGAAATGCTGCTCTCTCCAGCACTGAAAAGTGCTTTTGCCTGTTGAAAAAAACAGTCAGTGCTGACGAGAACCTGAGAAAGCTGTGAAGTAGCCTTATTGCACTGATTTGGGGTGAATAGCTTCTCCTTTAAGAGGAAATAATTGTTTTTTACCTACTCTGAAAATATTGCAGATTATTTTACAGTTTGATTAATCAGTGTTTTATTACATTTCAAACTGATTTAGATTAACTTTTATAGTTCATAATCACCATTTCTGTAGTGCTCTTTTATGTGATATAGATGTTGTGATGGGAGAGTAGAAGGACTGTATGCCATTTAATTTGTGATGCTTTCCAATCGTATTAGCAATTGCTTTACTCAGCGTTGTGTGTAACAGTGGTACTACAATGTTACAGCAGAAAGAAGTCCGTAAAAATTCAGCCTATATGGAAACCTCTTCCAATTTCCTATTAGGAATTATTTAAAATCTTACTTGGTGGAAAGGAAATCTTATTCAATTCAAACACTTTTTTCAGTTGATTGAAATAAACTTATTTTCCATCTGGAGTCTACCTATCTGTTACGTAGAATAGAAAGTATTTCTTTGGTCAGTTTGTAAGCTGTGTGGTTCGTAGTTTCTGTTCTACTGAATATTGTCCTCTTTATATTTCTGCTCCAGTAGCTTTCCAACACTACAAGCTAGACCAGCAGCATTCAAAACAATTAGTGAATTACAATGTTTGCCTCTGTCTGCTGAGCATAGTATTTTGACAGTGAAAATACAGATTGAGGGTATGAGCTAGTCAGTTGCATTTTGCAGCTCACAGTGGTAAAAGAAGAAACCTCTGTTGTACATAAGTTATGTACTATATTTAAAAATTAGGTGTAATTCGCATTCATGTTCAGTTGCATGGTACAGAGTTCCCATACCAAAGTGTGCAAGTCTTTGTGTTTTCTGGTTGAGTAATAATAGGTGCTTAGTCAGAAAGCTGTGTTCATTTTGGAAAAAGAAGAAAAAAATATCCAATCCTCTGCTGGACAGATGGAGACTTACCTATCAATGAGTTACTTACTGACCTACTAATTTCCTCAATCATGATGATTTATGCCTTTCACACACTTACCTTTCTTACCTCCAAATGGATATGATTTATAAAGACCTTAATTTTCTGTTAGTGAACTTAGGTTTAAGGACAATAGCTGAAGTAGAGCAGTTGCTTTCTGGTTTCCAGGTCCTTGTAATTCATTGGTTGAAAATCTCTGTCTCTGTGTAGTTAGATATTGTTTTGATCTCTGACTTTGTGTGATTGGTTATTCATTTGGTCACTGGAGATACCTACTTCTGTTTTCTTTTTAAATAATCTTTTCCTTAGTGATGTCATGCAGTATGGCTTCTGAAGATAATATTTTTTTTTAATAACCATGTATCAGTTAAGAAATAATGTGATTTAAAGAAAAAGTGCTATTTGCAATTGAGAATACTAAACATCCTTGCCTGGTCTTGGTTTAAAATGTTTAATAAGAATCTAGTACTGTGTGTCAAGGAACGTATCCTGGTGCCTATTTCCATTCGCTAGTCTTCTTGGCCTCCCCTCCACATCATCCACAAGCTCTGTGAATGCCTTCAAAGGAGTGCAGGATGCTGTCAGTGAGCTCTGGCTCGTTTCTTGCTATTTATAAATGCTTCTGTATAACCCTTGCATTTACTGAATAAAAATAATAAAGCCAGATGGTGTTATTGGGAAATGCATGTGTGTCCTGGTTTTAGCTAGGATAGACTACTGTGCAAGAATGGAAATTTTTGAAGCATTCCACCCAAAAAGGACTGTCATGGTTTAACCCCAGATGACAGTGACTGAGTACCATATAACTGCTTGCTCGCTTCCCCTTCTGGTAGGATGGGGAGGAGAACTGGAGAAAGGTAAAACCTGCATGTTCAGTTAAGAACTGAAATAAAGTTAAATACTTTTATAATAATAAAAGGGAAAAGAGAGAATAAACCCAAGAAGGACACATGATACACAATACAGTTGCTCACCACCTGCTGACAGGTACCCCTCCTGACCTGAGCAGCGATCTTCCCTTCTGGATAATTCCCCCAGGTTTATATACTGGGCATGATGTGCTGTAGTATGGAATACCTCTTTGGCTAATTCGGACCAGGTGTCCTGTCTCTGCTTGCTCCTGGCTTCTTGTGCCCCTCCTCACTGGCAGAGTGTGAGAGACTGAAAAGTCCTTGATTGGAGTAAGCATTATTTAGCAACAACTAGAACATTGATGGTTATCAGCATTGTTCTCAGACTAAAGCTGAAATAGGCACTGCACCAGCTACGAAGAAAGAAATTCTATCCAGTCAAAACCAGGGCAATATGAACCTAACCATATTTTGCAACCCGTTTGCTCCCTTTACCTCTCAACCTCCAGTTTGTGATCAGTAATATTAAAAGGTGTGTTTCTGGTGGTGTCTTTCAGCTGGTGCTCTACAGTGGGTTTGGAGGACTGTCAACAACATGTCTTGGGTAGCTCTAACTGCCAGCTCCAAGCTGTGTTCTGTGTAGGCATAGTTTAGTTGAAGGTGCTGGTCTTACCTATACTGATTCTTATATCTCACTTTTTTTTTTGCCAGATCATTTGGTTTGGCATTCCCTCATTAGTGTCTAGTATCTACCCAAAATGTATAGTGTCACCTATGAACTGTGAGATTTCATTGCATGCTCTACTCTTCAGGTTGTCATTTAAAGTGCTGAATAAAGCCAGTCCCAGCACCAATCCCTCAGCAGGAGACCTTTCAGCTGCCTATTCTCCGTCCTGAAAACTGGCCATTAAACCTTGCTTTTTTGTACCCTGTTCATTAATTTTCTGTTTGTAAGACCCTTTCCTCCCATCCTGGAGCAAGTTGGTTTCTTTGATAGCCTTTGGTGTAGAACCTTGTCAAAACCTTTTTCATCATAGGACTGTACGTGGCTGCTGGGCCTCCTCTCTTCTTAACTGATGCACTCCAATGGCTCAGGTGGGTTGGTGAGGCAGAGTCTCTCTTCGCAGAAGCTATGCAATGTCTTTTCCAACAGACCACGTTTAACCCTGACTCCAGTAAGTTTATTTGTGTAGCCCCTCCTGGCTTTAGTAAGGATGGATGATAAACTTTCTGGTCTGTAATTCCCAGGATGTCTTCTGTTTGGTTTGGCTATGGTTTTGTGGTTTTGGTTTTTTTTGTTTTTTTTTTTTTTTTGGGGTTGGTTGGTTGGTTTTGTGTGTATGTGGTTTGGAATCTCATTGTTAGCTTGCCCGGTCTCTGGTGGCATTTTTTTGCAGTACTGGGTTACCTTTTGTCACTTGCCTGCCTCTGACTTTGTATATAAGTTTCATTCAGTAATCTCAGATGAAAGCAGTGATCCTGGCCACTTCTTAGCATCTAATTTGTCTATTTGGAGTGATAGTCTGTATTTATTTCAAGTTAAATAAACCTCTGTTGACCTAGCTCTTCTCTTTCTCCAGAGAAGCTGTGGCTGCCCCATCTCTGGTAGTGTTCAAGGCCAGGCTGTATGGGGCTTTGAACAACCTGGTCTAGTGGGAGGTCTCCCAGCCAATGATAGGGGGTTGGAACTAGATGATGTTTAAGGTCTCTTCTAACCCAAGTCATTCCATGATTCTGTGACCTGTCTACATCTACTGCAAAGAACGTGTTGGTGTGGTAATCTCTTGAACATCTCCAACAAGAAAGACACATTTAATGAATTACTGAATTGCACTGCTGTAACTTTATTCCTGAATGAAATTTCTTACAGTTTCATCATCAAGCAGTCTGTAGGGTAGCATCCTGGTTTTTATTTCATTTAAAGAAATAAAGGGGTTTTGCAAATTGAATGAATTGCCAGTCTAGTTTGCTTGGGTAGATACATAGGTTTTAAGACATGCCCTTACTTCTAAAAGGTTTTAAAAGATAGAAATTCACCAAAATAAATTTTACAGCAGGGAACTTGTTAGAAATGCAGGCACTGTAAGTGAACATGTTAAAGCTGAAACTTGTATTGAATAAAATGTATTGAATTTCAAGGTTTTAGCACTGTATTTGTATGCAGTCATTTTTCTTTTTAACTTGTAAATGTATTTGTGAATATGAACACTGCTTAAGACTGAATACCGATATTCATATTTTCTTTTTAAGACATAATTTCAGTTGTCTTCTATGTGTTTGCCTTCCTCAAAATGTGTATTAAAAAAAAAAAAAGGGGAGGAAAATTAATCTAGTATTTAGAAAATTAACAGAGATGTGGTATCTTCTTAAATTTCTGACCAAAAGAAAGCAGAAAGCTGTAAAATGTGAGTTTCATCACTTCTGGAGTATGGAAGATGCATTCCTACAGCCTCTGTGCTCTTTCTAACAGATTAAGTCGAAGACACTGTCATTGAATTAACAGTATCCCATTATTATAAGGGTATCAGTTATCCTGTCTGCTGTCATGAGATATGAGAGCCTTACATGACAGCTGGTTGGAATGATCAGATTGATACTATGGCCAGGAAAGACAGAACTGGGCTAGGCTGGTTTCTGAAATTGATTTCTCAGTCAAGATAGAATTGTATCTTGATCAGGTATTCAATATTTTGCAGTCCAGCTCAGACAAATATACAGAGTATTTCCCATTCCAGCTGCAAGAGTAGAACTTGCTATTAGCATAAAACCCAACACCCCCCACCAAGTTGCATGAGGGCTGCTTGTGGAGTCCCAGGCTGTTTGGCTGCAAGCCTTAAAGTACACATATTGCAGTAATTTCCATTCTTCACCTGAGCATCAGATTCATGGAACAATTTAGTAAGAGGCTTATTTTTGGTTACTCTTAATAGGTAGCTTGCTCAAGCGGAGGTGCCTGTTGGACTTCACTGGCAGGGGTGGGTGGATAAAAAAATCAACACAAAATAACTTTGCCACTGCCTGCCTCCCTCAATCTATTAATGGATTTAAGTATGAAGATAAGAATGCCTAAAGGGATGGTATCTGGTGTAAGTTGCCAAAGGTGGAAAATAATGCTAAAAACTTGGTCTTTTGTCTGGTTATATAGTGAAACCAGTATGCCATTTAAAGATGAGACGGTATGAGTCCTGAAGGCGCAGTTAAAAGGAGTAAAGATCCCCTGAAGAACACTGATCACTCAGATACAATAAAACATGAAAGAAAACCAGAGTCTTGTGGAATGTGGGAATTAATGGATTCCTTCCCCCCCAAAATATAGGTTGGTGGTGGTTTTTGTTGTTTGTTTGTTTGCTTGGGTTTTTGTTTGTTTTTTTTTTGTGTGTGTGTGTGTATGTGACTCAATTAATATACAAGCTGCTAGTTTCTGTGCTAGGCCATGGTAAGACTATTTGAGACAATTGTTTGGTTTAGAAAACACTGTTCTGACACTCAGCCTCGTGCTTGTGCTCTGGGATCTATTGAATGTCAGTAGTAACAGATTCAAATACTGGCACCTTGAAAACAGGACTCATTTGCACAAGGTTCTGTCTTGTAATGAGATGGTTAAGGAAAAACATCATTACAAGAGGTGAAAGAATACTCTAGATGTGTTATACTAGTGTAAAATCTGTCACTTAGTCAAGTGCGATGCAGTGTGGTGATAGCAATTTTTTGAGTCCCAACACGCTGGCAACAGAAAGGAAAGCAGGAGAATCCAGTGGAGCCAGGTTATTCTAGAGTTCTTACGGTCACTCTTAGTAAATATTTAACAGGCTTGAGCTCTTCTATATTAATTTTTTGAAGTTAAATATCAAATTGGTGATTTTAGCAAGAATCATTGCATGTGCACTAGTGTAAATGTTCTAAGATTGTTTCGTTTCAAGCATCAGTTATCTGGAAAATGTACTGCAGTTGCTAATATAGCCCAAGGAAAGGAGCCACTCTTCAAAAGAATGATTGCTGATATTGTCATGACGTTTTAAGTTGTATCTTTTTATTATGCTGTCCATTGATTCTGTTTAAATTGAACCTTGGTTGTTTTATTTAGATGAAATATGGAAGCCTGCCCCATTTTCTGACAAAGCTGGGTCCAGGCAATGTTTCATATGAGTTGATCTTTAATTTTTAGACTGTAGTTGTCATCCTAGAGACCCAGTGATATTCCTAGCATAAACACCTGTGGCCCAGAAATGGAAGCAGATGAGTGCTTAGATTTCCTGCATATATTGAGTTGCTCTTTGTTATTTCCTTTACCCAGAAAAGATAGAAACAAATCATTAGTCTCTTCATCCCTCTAGATTCCATAGCAGATCTGTTTAGACCTGCCTACATAGGCTTCATGTTCTAGATTAATGTTTGGCAGCAGGTTTACAGTTTTCACTAGCCGTTTGCTCACTGGGCATCATGGAGATTTATTTATTTTTTTTGTCTTCTGTCCCTCCAAACTAAATCCCCATCTTCAAACTGTCAATCCTAGCACAGTGATGGAGAACGAGACCGTTACCTGAATGGCTTCTTGCTCTTTGCTATGCCTAGAGCTTTATTTTTCACCAAGACAGCATTGTTGTTGGGACTGCACTAAGTGTTTTGCTTTAATGAGGGCAGTATATAGGGTCCCTGGTGGCCGCAGCTGAGAACTGCTGAGCTGGCTTGTGATGCTTGAGCGTTGTTAGGGCTTTGTAAATGCGTTGTAGAACCTTCTGCATTGGAGTCCACGGTGATTGTCCATGCAGCCCCTGGAGCTAATAATTATTCTCTCTTCCTTGATGATGCTTCCCATGGCTTTGTGCTAGGCTTTTTTGCTGTTCTAATTTTCAGAGGCTGAAAGAGTCTGACAGTCTTCTCTGTTCTGCTTGAGAATATACTTACTGCACTTGATCTTCTGATTCCTCTTTTTCCTTTCTTTTTTTTTTTTTTTTTTTTTTGTCCTCTCATGAAGAACTGTAGTTATCAATCAGGGATACGAACAGGGATATCTGTAACTTTTAAGCACCCTTCCTCTGGTTACTTTTTCTTATCAGTGTATTTGATACATCCTTTTGAGGGATCTGCAATCAGCTTGAACTACATGTAATCATGTTCAGGAAGAAAAACTAAAGATTTTTTTTTGTTTGTTTGTTTTTATCCCTCCCCCCCCCCCAAATCTCCGATGTCTCCTACTTCCATTTGTCACTCTTAATCTTGGGGGTCATCTTTTCTCTTTATTGTGTGGTAGGTTTGTTTTTAAATGTATTCCTGCTGCCATGAAATTTTACTGTGGCTTTCACTGCTCATCATAAATTCAGTCCTTTCTTTCAGCTCAGGAGCTAAAGTGGTTGTATGCACCCTGGTTAACTTACATTTCAATTACTTCAGGAACAGCCTCTTTGTCTAATCCCTATGCTTTCTGTAACTAAAATGACTGTCTAAAATTGGTTTTGTCTTTTCAGTTGGACCTCGAGATTGAATTGCCAAGCAACAGGCACTTAGTGTTGCCTTGAGCTTAAAGCTGCGTGTGGCTTCAGGCTGCATGTTACAGTCCCTCTGTGTATTCCCTTTTCTTATTCTTGCCTTTTTAATTTCTACTCCCCTTCCCTCCCCCCGTCCTCACATACTGTAGTTGTTGATATGTTTTTTATTTTGCTTTTTCTTTGCTTGTTCAGTGTTTGGTCTCTTCTTTCCTGTATAATTTCTGAAGATCCATTTTTACTTTGGCATGTCAGTATAAGTCCTATTTTTCTTTTCCCAGCATTGCAGAAGAAATAGTTGTCCTAAGTTTCACAATACCTACTTTTAGTATTTGTGGCATTCTCCAATCATTCTCAAACAAATATTTGATATGGTCTCAATTTCAATAGGTAGGACGGTTATAGCAGTGATTATTTGGAAGGAGGATTTTTCATAACTGTGTTTGAAAATTGATGGTTTAGAAACAAAGTGTCTTTGGATGAGCAGGCTGAGTTCCAGGGCCAAGAAAAATCAGAAGTCATGTATTTCAGACTGACCTTTTTCAGCTGGAAAGTCTGGCTGTCTGGAGAATGGTGAAGTTTTGGCAAACTGCTTTGTGTGAGCAGTCTCTTGTGTGGAGAGCTGGCTCTTCTCAGTTAGAAGTAGGTAAGTGGTCATCCAGTACTTGCATAACACAGATTTAATCTGTAGACTGGTAGACCCAGGATTTGATAGAAATAGTTCTCCAGTTCTGTCCTTACTGATGAAGTATTGATAAGGCACAGAATATCACCAGTACGGAGAATGTTATTTTTTTCTGTTCATTTTAATGTCATAACTGTTCTTTTTAATTTTAAAATTTCTGTAACAGAAATTGAATTTGTAAGCTCTGTTGAATGTGCTAGTCGTTATTTTGTCTAACAGGACAACATCAAGAAGTCTTTGCATTTTTCTCTTCTTCCATGGGCAGAATACCTAGTCATGGCGAAGACCTTGTGGGATTTCTGTAATTCAAACAGTGTATGTGGGAGTGATGGGTAACTATGGGAGTAGTTGTACTGTAAGTCACTCAAGGGTTTGAAATGGAAGTAATCAAGGTCATGCAGCCTGGCTTCATTCTGCTGTTACTTTATTAGTTCTTTTTCTTATTTACTTGATCTAGACAAACCCTCCCAGATTTTCAGTGTGTTGCATGTGTTTCTCTGTAGGTCACTTTTGATTGTAGAGAATTAAGATTTCTCCTGACATAACAAATGTCCACAGTTGATTACAGCTGTGGAGCACAAAGGGAGAGACTGACATAGCGCATACTTGCTGCATTAGACATTGGTGAAGAGATGGGCTGCTGTTTTGCCCTTTCTTTTGAGATACTGCCAAAAGACAACACTAAATCTGAGAAGACATTTGTGCTGTTCCTTCCTTATTATGTTATGGAATTCCTCATAATTGCCCAAATCAATATTTTTGAAGTGTTAAGCATTATATGCATTACTGCTTAAAAATTCTTTTGTTGTGATGCTTTTTTTGTTCTAAATGTAATGTTGGGGAATATGGATGTTGATTTTTATTCTGTGTAATTTGAAGTGAAAAGGAACCTTACAAACCCAGATTTGAAGCCATTGCTGAATTTATTGCTTGGGGTTTTGTAGTGCTTGGTAGTAGGTACACCAGAACTTCAACGAAAAGAGCCATAAGGATTTTCAGTATTCAGTATTTATTGTTGTCTCTATACTATACTGATCATTTAATCTGATTATTGAGATTTTACATTTTTAAGTTCAGTTTTGGTTTCTTACCACTTGATGGCAGTGAAGGAGCTAGTGTTGCCAGGCAAAGGTTCAGGGCAAGAACCCATTATGAATAACAAAAGAGGAGGTACAAAGGAAGCCTCTGACATTTAATATTGTTCACATTTCTAGGTGATATTACATATACCACAAATGACAGTCGAGGAAGAAAAGCCTCTAGATGGAGCTTTAGTACTTCCAATGGGGAAATGATTTTTATACTCAAGTGGTTTGCTCCTATTTATAATAATTATTTCAAAAAAACAACTTTCCCATTTAGGAATGGAATGATACCAGACATAATCAATAAGTAATATCAGTGCTTCTGCTATTATAAACATACTATACATGCAGTTGTGCTGTTTTCCTCACACCTTCTGTTCAAATCCTACAGCCTCTCAACATTCTTAGGAATTCTCAGGTATTGTTAGAAATGTGCAATGTAGATTAAGGATAAGCATAATTAATCAGGCTTTAAAAAAAAAAAAAAGAAAGAAAAAGATAATTGGATTTTACTGGTGGACCAAAAAGAAACAGGGAAAATACTCTTCAAATTGGAAATTGCCCTGCAGTATTTACTGTTTTTTGTGGTCTGGTCCCAGTGAAGAAGTGTTTGTTGTAACAATAATATTACAACGCATGGATGTGTGTTTGAGGCACTTTATTAGTGAAGGTTCTTTTGCACTTCCTACACCCATGTACATCTCTTGCCAAGCTGGTATGGGGAAATGAACCATATAATGGCCCTGCTATAGTAATTGGCTCCACATGGGTGGACTCTAGCACACAGACAAAACCTTATTTGAAGTAATTGGTGCTTTGTGTAGGTACAAGGGTCTGTACATGCAGATTTATTTTGGATCCTGGGTCAAACCTTGGCATTAGTAAAGGTTTCAATTTCATGCAGTGTCTTTGACATTTAAGTGATTTTGAATGAGTATCAAAAACATCCATGCAGATGATAGCAAGCAACTTGATTGAGCTTGTTTGTTAAAAATACACGTAGTTAATATTTTGAAGCTGTATTCTTGAATGAATACCAAAAAAGAATTTGGATTATTAAGTTTTGTGAATGTACAGCCTGTTACTAATTTTAGAAAATATCAACAAAGCATAATTATTAAATATCTTAATAATTAGCAGCATTGTTCTAGTTCTATAAGAGGCAGTACTACATGAACTCACAGATGAGAATTGGGGAAGATCTGCTGGAGTTATGAAATATTTACTTTGGTTTCAGATGCAGTTTTTATTATTAAAAAGCATTCTTATTTTTAAAAAGCATTTAAGTGCATTATTTCTACTCTTAGGTGGCATCTGTTAGCCTAACTGACGGATTGCTGTTGCTGGTTTAATATAATTGCAGCCAGAGCATACTTATTAGACAAAAGTTCATCTTGCCAAATAAGTACCGAATACATATTCTTTCTAGTGTTAAAAAGAAAGAGTTAGAATACAAGAGTTGAAGATAATGCAGTACTTAGAATGATTGTTTCAGCCAGTGGAGACTTGTTTGCTGGAAATGCCTTGGTGAGATCTTAGTGTTTCTTCATCTCTGGCATTAGTTCATCACATTGCACGAAGCAATATTGAAATGAGTTTCTTGTCAATGCTGCTTTAAGTAAGATTTGTTAGAAAACAATGGAATTTTACTTCATTGTGTGATATGGGTTGGCTACATCTATTTTAATGTCAGTGGAAAATCTTAGCTACTGCGGTGCGATACAATTTTAAGAGAACCTAGTGCGAGCTTTTCCAGCTGCTACTATTCAGTTTAGGGAAATTTGAAATATGAAAGATACAAGGAAAATTATCACAGTGTTTGGAACATGAAATCAATTTGTTTTAGGAAGTGAGCATTAATCTTGCTCTGTCTGCTTGCCAGGCTTGATCAGCATAATAGCCAAAAATCAGATATGGGAAGAATGCATATATTTGTGCAAAATACATTTTATTCTTCTAGGTGATTGTCAAGAATTTTAGCAAATGTAACTTAAAAAAAATCTGGTTTATTTGGTTTTTTTTTTGTTTTTTTTTTCACCTGAGGTATAAAGGTGTCTGGCTGATGGGCAGTTGATGCATTCAGGAATTTATGTTAGATGACTGCACACAATTGTTAAATCTTTTATTCAAGAAAAAACTTTTTAGAAAAGGGGGGAAAAGGCTGTGGGTTTAATGCAACTCTTGCACGTCCTGCAGGGCAACTAGTTTGTTGCAGATAGTTCCTATATTAATCAGTGCAGCAGTAGCAATTCTGTACAAGCAGTGTGTTATTTTTATTTCTCCTTATCTGGTTAAGAGTTGCAGATAATAGTAAAGGTCTCAATTTCTAGGTTTCAGCTCTGTTAATTCTGGCAAATTCATATTGATCTTTTAAAAATCCTTTGGCTTTTTTCTTTTACTGAGCTAACACTTAGGGTCATTTTTGCCCTGAGATTGTCTCTTAGTTATATTTTTATATTAAGTTTGTCATTAAAACGTTGAGGTTCTTTGGTGGCATTAAAAAAATATTGATGGTATTTTTATTTATCCTTGTCTGCTGGGCAAATCTCAAATGGTTACTTCCTGTTTGGGCTGAAGGAACAAGTGAATTCTTGGGAAAGGCATGAAACAGCGCAAATTAGCAACCAATATATGGACTAAAATTATTTGAATATTCCTGGGTTTGCTGCTGGTGTGTACTTTGAACAAAAAATTCTGTAAGCAATACTTAACTGTGTCATTTAAAAGTAAAAATACCATACCATAACTGAAGACTTCATATTGTTGTGGAGTTCGTTTTTGTCTTAGCTTACTTTTAATAGTGATGAAAAAGATTAGCTATTTAAAACTACTGAATTAATGAAAATAATCAGACGTTTCCCTTCTCTGGAGAGATCCTATAAACAATTTTATTTTACTTTATTAGAATCATAGAAACATTGGAGAAAAAGCTGATAAAACTGATCATATAAAACTAATGATTCACATTTCTTGTTGTGTTCAGTGAGAGCAGAATAAATATGCAGAACTTAAGGTTGCTCATAGGATTACCTCTCAATGTTTTTGTTTTATTTTGCCATAAGAGAGCCTTTCAGAATTTGAATTTCATTGTGCCTGCCATTCATTAATGCAGTGAGCAGCAAGTTTTTTGTTTGTGTGCCTTTATTTGATATTCACCTATATTTCAGACCTAATTAAAGATTTTTGGAGACTCTTTCAATAAAGAAAGAAAAGAAAAGATAATTCCTTTATTCTTGTTTTATCATTAAGGCTTTTTTACTTCTTGTGTCTGGTTTTATTTGTGTGTCCTATTAATAACAGCCATTAATGGAACAAATATTCTTGACTTGTCTTTAAAATATTTTTTTTTCACTTTCTGCACAAATGTTGGTATAGAAATGTAGAGAATAATTATAGTTGCATCTTGGTGGACCATATCCCAGTTTTCTTCTGTTGTTTCCTCATTTTTGAGAATTGCTTTTCTCCCCCCTCATCCCTGCTTGGTCTTGTCAAACATTATTGGTTGAAAAGAGATTTTATTTTTTTTTTTTAGGTGAAAAACGTAACCTGTATGTGTACATATTTTATGTAATAACCTATGTGTTGTGTGTAAAGTCTGTCTAAGTGAAGATGATGATGGAAATTTTCCTCCTTTCAGTTTTTCAAGGAATGCTTGCTATGCTAAAAATTCTTTATAAATAAGGCTCTTTCATGCAACTCTGGATCAATATAAACAGAAAGATTTTCTTGGGTAAGATGAACAGTTCTCCATATGTAAAGTTGTCTTGCTTGTAAAGGTGCCTGTAATTTTTCAGTTCATGGATATTTAAGTCTGACTCTAGATCTATAAATATTATTGAATAAAAGCTTAGCATGCCTGTCAGTTTATTTGGGAGCATAATTCTACCAGTGTTAAGGCAGCAATTGTATTTGACTCCCATGTAAATACATGCATGAGTCCCAGGATTCCTGTAAACTTGCACAGTTGGAATTTTAGTCTTTAAAACAATGTTGTGTTAATTGCATGCAAATTTTGATTGCCTTATGTGGGAATAGTATATTTCTATGTTTTAATTTATTCTTACGTAGTGCATGAAAACTACATCAAATATACATGAAGTATTGTTTCAGAAATACGACTACAAATACTTAGATTCTTGTTCTTTTTTTTTTTTTTTTTAAGGAATTACTTGGATTATTCATGTTTATTCAGTTTGATGGAGTTTGTCTTCCAGGGTGTCTAAGGTTTTTTAATACTTAGTCAAGTGTTTGACATTAGATGTGATAAAATGAGACGGAGGTGATATGAAAGTATTGCAAGTATGTCTTGTATTGGTAAATGCTAACAATGCCATTCACAAAAGCAAAACAGTTCTGGATTACTTATAATTTCTGAAAATGTGCCTCAAAAATTATATTTCAACACGATTCCAGCTAATTTGGATTAAAAATGGTTGCAATTGCTTGTGGCCTGAAAGTAGGTATCTCCATTTATGCTTTTCTAGTATCCTCGTGTAGAGAAGTTCTACTGAATTATTAAGGAAGAACTTTGTTGTACCGTAACAGAATTAGTAATTAAACCCCTCAGCCAGTTTTTCATGTGGCTGCCATTATTTTTAGAATCTCATTACTTTCATTACACTGCAGAGATTTTGCAAAGTGCTGGGTCTTGTGCTGCTTTGTCTCGGGTGATAAAAATACATATGCCTTGCAGAAAGTCCTTGATAAATACCTGTGGGTCTTTTGAGACAAAACGTACACTTTCCTGTAAGAGAATCATTAGTTGCCTGGACACTGTGTGTTTCAGAACTGTCCATCTACACCTGGGCTCATCTGCTTGTAATATGTGCAATCTTGTTCCCCTTCCTAACTGATGCACTTGGTTTACTGATTTCTTCCTGCCCTTCTAAAATGATACAGCATATGCTGGTTTTTTGTTCTCTGCAGATATCTGTCTGCTACTGCACATCTCTCAGAAACATTATGCTTTAATTGTTTTAAGGGCTAATCCATTTTTATATTATATTTGTGTTAAGATTTGTAGTTTGAAATAAGCAAGCTGATAACTAGCCAGATCATTCTGCAATTTAGTGGAGCCTGTTAGAATCAAAATGATTCTTCAGAGAGCTGCGTTTATTTGAAGGGTGTGGGGGAAAAGCACTGCTTGTAAGTTTGTATTATAAAGCAGGTCTGCATTGCTTATGCAAATATTTTTCATCTTTTTGAATCTACTTGTTTCTCTTTCTGTACAACAGCTACGTACATTAAATATTGCTTTTAAAGACTAGTGACAAATTTCCAGGAGTGCATACTGTAAAATTAGGGAATGTCAGTTTTCAGAATGTCTCAAATCTTAATTTGGTTTCTTTGTGCTTGTTCATTGTGATGATTTTTAATTCACTACATTATATTCTACAGGGTCTTTACTTATTCAGGCTCAGGGAGAGATGTGGCCCCAGTGCAGCTTCAGGCTTATGTATTGAAAGAGACTGTTGTCTGTAAAAACTGTTTAACCTGTAGATGTTGAGGGTATGTAGAGAGTGGGGGAGAAGATCGTGGGGAGGGGGGGAAATGGTTTCATGGGTAAGCCAGTTAGACGAAAAGTGCCCTTGAGGATTGGATTCTGCTCCTGTCTCTGCCATAGAATTCCTATGTGATGCTAGGCAAGTCGTTTAAACGAAACTTTTCCCAAGTGGTGACTAATTGATTTGAGTGCTCTGCAATTCTGGTTGCATAATTTGAGATGCTAGGGGCTTATATGCAGAAATGCTGAGGGTTTGCAGCTGCAGCTGAAGACGATTACTGTCTGTGCCGTGAATGTATGGAATGTTGTTTGATACTGAGCACTTGGAAAAATCATGTCTGAGATAAAATTAGCACCTGAGATTGCTGAAGATTTTGCATTAATCTGTGCCTCATTTTGCAATCTATAAAAAAGGGAAAGTAATGCACGCTTGTCTCTTAAGATATTAGTGGTGAATAATATTATTGACGGTCTGATGCCATTGTGATGGCCTTCAAAACAAATAACCACAGCTTCCAAACGTGTTTGAACAGCATGCAGCTAAGAGCAGATGAGGCCACACATGAACAAATGTGTGGAGAAAAATACTGAATAGCTGCTCACTGGGTATGCAGTCATCTTCTGTACGTTGCATAAAGACAGAGTGGCAGGAGTAACGGTGACAGATTGTAGGTCCTTTTCAGGGAACCGTGGAGTTCTTCCCAAATCTCCTTTACCTGTTCAGAATACTCATTATTGTCTGTAGCATGTATTCTCTATCACATTTAATTTTTAAACTGTAAGTTTATGTTTTAGATTTATTTAAACTCAAATCTTACCTTTTAACAACCTCATTAATTAATAATAGCTCCTCTTGCTGCTCAAAAAGAAAAGCAAAATAAAAAAATGGTACCATCCTTTCTCTTGGTTCAAAGAACAGACCAGAACTCAACAAATTTTTCATCCTTTTGGTCTGTTTGCCAACAGTGTGCTCTTTGTCGACATTGCCACAGGGTATACAGCTTCCACTGCTGGCATCTGCCTGAAGTTGGCTCAGGGTCTGTGTGGAACTAATTGGAAGAGGGGAGCTAGACTAGGAGACAGACTAATTTTAGTCCCCTTCTTCCTTTCTTCCTGCTTCACCCTGCAGTAAATATTTCTGTTGTTTTGTCCAGTTGTGTTAAACTGTGACAGATTTTTTCAGAAATAGTTTTGCAATATTTCTGCTAGGATTTTTGTTTTGTTTATGGTTTGGTTTGGTTTGGGTTTTTTTTTGTTGCGAAAAAAAGATAAGTTATGAAAGGAAGAAATTGCATTTGATGGAATCCTTCTTCATTTCTTGGCATTGATTCCATGGCTGGGCTTATGAGACAGTGAAGTGCAGCTTTGGCCCACTATGATACTTGCAGGATTTTAAGTAACAAAGCTTTTTCCCATGCAGTAGCTTGCAGACCTGAAGTTTCAGTCCTTCTCTCTCCATCTGTGTCAAAAGTTACTTTCTAAATACATTCTTGGTTGGCTGTTACCTTTCTTTTAGTGTTGACTTTGTAACTTGAAAACTTGGGAAGAACCCACATAAGGATTTGTCATTGCTTCATTTTAGTCCTGCAATCACAATACTTCTCCTGTAGCTTTTGCATTTGAAATATTTTACATTTGTCAGTGTTTCTATTTGAGACAGTAGGACCGCAGTTTTATCTTCTGACTTTCACTGTTATCTCTGATGCTGATAATCCTGTAATCTCATGTTGAGAGGCAAGTAAATGAATGGGTAATAGACACTATCTTCTGCAGGCAGTTGGCTGAGACAGATTTCTGGTAGCATAGTTAATGGGATGTAACCTGTTCCAAGTTTTTGTTGCTGCTCACTCAACTGCTGATTCACAGGCACAGAAAAAGGCATACTTTCCATTTTTATTTCAGTCTTTTCCCCTTTTTGCAGTTTTGTCTTGCTGTCGGCTCTGTTCACCCAACTTTGTAGTTCTTGCAGTTGGCTATTGCTCTCTGTACTGCATCCAGTCTGAGGAGCAATCCTTAAAACACTGGTGGTCAGAAGAAAACTCTTACCTGTTTCTTCGGCTTGTAATGGTGGATGGATAGAAGATGATGGGAGGCAAATATGCTCCATACAACTGCTAACTTAATATCAGTGGCTGAAAAACTGAGCTTACAATTGCCCCTTTACTTACTTTTCTGTCAGGAGTAGATAGGATTTCCCAATCTGTTTCACTTGTGACTTCAGAGGGAACACTGGGTGAGAGCTATTATTTTGCCTCACTCAGCCCTCTGATGATGATGACACTGTTTAGCTTCCCAGCAAAAAAATGCTTGGTTTTGCTGAATTGTTTTTATGTCTGCATAAGGAGAGGCAGGCACATACACATGTTTGATACCCACTGCCTTTTGTAGTAATGAGGTGGTTGGGTGTTGCACTCACCTAACTGAAGAATGCTTGAAGCTGATCTGGAGAACTGTTTACTTAACACTCATCTTCTCAACCTTTCCTCCTTATGTGGACCTGCCCTCTGTCTCTTCTAGACTTGTCTGAGCTTTCAGAGTATCTGGTTCAGCTGCAGCCTTGCTGTAGATATGCTGGGAGAGCAGAAGCTTGGCATGTGCCTATTCCCTTGGCTGCTTCTGTAGGGCAGTGCCCCACTGTGATGGTCTCACAGTTTGGGCAGAGTCAGCGTCTTCTGCCCTTCCTCCGGTCCTTGCAGGCCAAGGGGAAGCCGTTGATGGATCAGTATGAATTGCTCCCCTCCTTCCCTAATGCAAACCTTGCCTCCCAGGTAGTACTGGAAGAGAAGAGCAGTAACTGCCTGCAGGGAATGGCTGTGTGAAAAGCAGGGGAATGATCTTTCTGCTTCTCGCTTGGGCCTTTGTGATGTAGTTCAAACATTTTGATTTGAAAAACACAGAGGGCAATTCAGGGAACAGTGTGCCACTGTGTAACAGTATCTGCCCACAGCTGCCATAAATCTTGAGAGGTAATTATCTTCCTTAAGTATTATTTGGCTCATTCTCACTAGAAATAATGTCAGATAAGCATTTTTAGTGGCCACAATACCAGTTTACCATACAAAATTGATGGTTAATAGTAAGGGCTGTCTCCAAGTCATTTCTGTCACACGTCCTCGCATATATGTGGGTTTTAAAATATGGGATTATTTTTAAAATTTAATTTTATTTAGGTTTCAGGTGCTTATAAATTAAGTTCCTGTGTGAATTTTAATTGATGGTTCCTAATGCCAAACTTGATTTCTCTATCCAGGTACCTCTGAATACCAGCTGGCTAATTTATGGCTCAGACAGACTCTGGCAGGTTTCTGAATAGTCTTGTGGGATGTTAGCGTCCCCTGCCTCATGCCCTGGCCCTTTACCAGGTTTGCCATGTTTTCTGCCACTCAGATGTAAGTCAAGGTGATCAGACAATGCTCATGCTTTCATTTTGTTAGGAGTGTGATAATGTTTAGCAGAGTGGTGGGCCACAGCACTAGATAGTATGTTAAGCTTACTGGAGTTTAACTGAGGTGTTTGTTAAGTTTCAGACTGGGATGTGTCTTTCACACAGAAATTTTGCTGATGCTGGCATCTGTACTACAGAAAGTGGTAGAGGGCATTCCTATATTCTTTCAAGGAGGCTATGTACTAACTCAGCAGTGAATTACTATATAGGTAGTGGCATGTTACAACCTCCCTGAGGTCTTCTGAGTCCCGAGGTAGTAATAGCTCATTAAAATGGTAGTTAATGAGTATAAAGGGTTAATTATGTGACTCTCCTACATGACGGGTAGGGCTAAATCCTAACTAGTTCAGTAGGAAGTATTCTAAATAAGGAAGGAAAAAATTTTATAAATGCTGGTGGTAGTTCTTTATAAACCTAGCTATTTAAAGCGATGCATTTAGAAAAACATAGAAATACGTTTTGAATAAATTAATACAAGTTTGTAAATGTATTTTAGGGATTTCAGTAGTGTTAGTCTCCTTTAGATCTCAAAGTTACCTTAGCGTAGTCTGTAGTGAAGCATTTGTGGTTAAGAATACGCAGCATTTGGCCACTTCTGATTAGTTAGGTTTGACGCAAAAAAAAAAATAAAAAAAAATTCCTCCATTCTCCCCTAATTGCTGCTACATCTTTCTTTTATTTTAAGATCTCAAGATTTGTGGAAATTTTCTGTTCTATATGCCAAAAATAAATTATGGAGCAATTTCTCCTTGAGATAGGAGGAAAGTAGTGTTCTCTAATACGATTTTGTTCATGGAAAACAACCACCTCACACGTGAGATCTTCTTTTTCATGCATTTCATTTAACTACAGTTATTTTCTGGAGAAGAGTAGATTTATCCAAACTGAACAATGTGAATTTTTCAGCAGCGAGATGAAAAACTTACTGATTTTGGTAAATTCTTCATGTCTTTTCCCAGGCTCTATCACATCTTTTTCCAGGCTCTAGAAGGACAGACAAGCATATGAAAGACTGCAGGCTCAGGAGTAGCCAGATCTCAAAGCTCAAATTCAGTGGACAGGGCTATTTTTAGTGTCTGTAAATCAAGAAAAATAACATTGCTTCTATGAAATGAGCCCTTCAGAAATACCATAGTATGGTACAGAAGCTAGGGTAACAACAGGAAAAGGAGGGTGGAAGCAAATATGAAATACATTAAATAAATATATTGTAAACATACAATAAATAGATACATGATTTTCAGAGAGATGTTTCTGCTTTCTGCATAGAGGAAGAAATTATTACTGCTGTAGCTGGATATGGTTCGCTACAGCGGCTTTACCATATCCTTATTTAGGTGTTTTTGCTGCAGGAGTTAAGTATTTATAATAAACAAAATATGGGGCATTTTAAAGGAATAACCAAATTAAAAAAATATATTTGTAGAAATCCCTGTTTGTTTTTTATCTTCTGTTTAGTCCTTGTTTTCCTCTGACATTCTTAAGGAACTGTGCTGGTCATACCTGTTCCTGTTCCATACTATCTTTCAAGGCTAATGCTGGTAACAGATAGAGAAGGTATTCTAAACTCAGATTATGTGTATGACTTACTAGTGATCATCTTCTACAAGATGACTTTCTTAGTAGTTCAGAGTAACTGCTCTGTAACAGGAAAAATAAACCTAATGCTTTGCAGACCAAGTCGTGGAGCAGGGCCCCATGGGACTTAATAGCAAAGAAGTGTTTCCTGCCGCCCCTTGATACTTGCCACTCCTTCTGAAGCTCTTTTAGGTTTCGTGAAAATCTCATTTTCTCCTCTGGCATGAGCATCTGTCATCTTCAGTGTGACAAGAATACTGTCTTTCAGCCAGGACCTTTAAAACTGCAGAAACAGATAAAGTAAATCCAGTTGGAATATTTTGGGCGTTATTATTAAATTGATCATCAAAAGGGTATTTACATTCAAAATATTGGGCTGCTGGTGACCTACTATACCCTTGCTGTGACTGAACTGGTTAAATTTAAGTCACGCCTGATAAATGCATGCAAGACCTGCTTGTAAAGGAGACATCAGCAGTCTGTTCCAGTGATACGCTAGTGATGCTTTTAGGAAGTTTTGCTGGTACCTCACTTGAATCTCCCTGTGCTGTTATCTGCTGCTGCTTAGACCTGATAGATCAGACCAGGCAATTATTCCATTTTTCTTTCTGGCTACCTTTAATGTATTTGAAGATGTTATTTCCTTGTGTCAGCTGCCTTTCCTTTAGGCTTAAGCTGCTCTTGTGTTTTGTTTCGTTGTGGGTTTTTTTTGTTTTTTTTTTTTTTTTCTGAACAAGTCACTATTTTTGTCTCCTAGACCTCTTATTATTCAGGGTTTTTTCCCTTATCTTCTGAACAGGCTTATAGCTTTCTTTAATGGCCTTGTTTGAACTGGAGGCAGCAATCTGCTGAGGTCTTACAATTGCTGTGTGAAATGGAACGGTTGCTCCCTGCCACACTGCTCCTGTCTTGGGCTGTGCTACACAGAAAGCCATCATGCCACTGACTCGTGCTCAGCTTGTGATTCACCGATCATTTCTGCCTAACTGCTTTTTTCTATCCTGTGTTTGTGTAGTTGATGAATTCTGTCCAGATGTACACTATTAGTCTTCCACTTAGGAAATAATGTCATTTTTTAGAACAATTTGTCCAGATATTTCAAAATTCGAATTCTCTTTGACAGTATCCTTGCAGGTTTTCCCAGGTTAGTGTTAACCACCAGTGTAATACTGATTCTGTAATTCAACTTCCTGGTTAAAATACTGAGTATCAGTGCACCTGGGACAGACCTCATAAAATCCTGTTTGATGCACGTTTTCATTTCTGACAGATCCTTTAATCTATTCAAGGTATGATTTATTTTCTTTCTGGTTTGTTTTGCACCTGCAAGAGAAGCTTCACCATACCCATGTTTTTGTCATCTGTTGTGCATGAAATATGTTACTTAATATATGAAAATGACTGCTTTCATTCCAAGCTTATGCAATAGCTTTTATTTAACTGTGTTCTTAAATATTTTGTGAAGTAGAGCAACAATTACAAATACAGATTGGAGCATTGTCTAAGCATTCAGGACTGCTGGGGGGGGTATACACTTGTTTATATGTATTTTTATATCGGCATCTGTGTGTGTGTGTGTGATGGATGTGTGTGGGTGTATGGGCCCATAAATTGGTGTCCTTCACTGCTGATAAGGCTGAGGAAGTGGCTAATAAATACTTAATGTTTATTCTGAAAGGTAATGCCTGTGGGGATTATTCACTATGTAAATGTTGTGTTGATGCAGAAGTTAATGGGTAGGTTTTTGAAAACTGTGTTGGAGAGAGTTGTTCTCTGCTGGCTTCCTGTATGGATTTATAATAGTTTGTTTTCAGCCATACATCTTACGTCTTGCCTCTTGTATGCCCTTTCCTCATTTTGTGTCAGAAAGGGTGGCAATAAAGACCTTTCTAAAAATATAAGAAGTTTTAGAGCTCACAAATAAATTAAAGATATAGTCACAAAAGTCACAGCAACAATTCATGTGCACAGGAGTTGACTAAAGAATTTGCAGGGGGGTTATTTGTTCTTTTTGTTTTGGACTTTGGTTTGCTTTGACCAAAATCTGTAGTCATTAGTAATCCCCCTCTAAAAATTATGCTCAAATTGAGATCTGTGAGACTGTTATTTGAAAAGACAGGCTAGTTATGTAGGAGTGTATGGGTCAGTCATGTCAGTTCTGGTGGAAGGGTATAATGAGAACAAGATAAGCAAAAGGAGGAGGAGGTAGAGGCCTGGTATGGCTGCAACCTCACTGATTCTCTAATTTCCTCTAATTCCCTACCTTCTGGAAAGAAGTTGGAAATGTATGAAAGCTGAAATATAGCAAGAGAGCTATATAAACAAATAGCAGGATATTTGGGGCATTATGTTGTAAGAATGGTTGGTTGGAGCTTGTCAGATCCAATGCCCCAAAATCTTCACCACCTTATACAGTTTCTCCACAGTGGTAAGCGTCGACTGCATTCAGCTGTTCTTGGGTATAGTGCCACCTCTCGTGTAAATCAGGGGCCTGTGCTGTCTCGGGACAAAGGCATTGAGCAAGATTAAGACGCTCTGCAGGTTAGACATTAGGAAAAAATTCTTCACTATGAGGATGGTGAGGCACTGCAACAGGTTGCTCAGAGAAGTTGTGATTGCCCCATCCTTGGAAGTGTTCAGGGCTAGGCTGGACAGAGCTCTGGGCAGCATGGTCTAGTGTGAGGAGTCCTTGCCCATAGCAGGGGGGTTGGAACTAGATGATCTTTAAGGCAACTTCCAACCCTAGCTATTCTATGATTCTACAATCGCATTTTGTTTCCCCTGCCAGCCTGGACTGTAAAAGTAGTGGTCTGTCTTTGTAGCAATTTAGTTGCTGTGAATAGGCTGAAGGATCAGGAATTTTGTAGGGCATGTTTTTACCCGAAAGCTGAATACTGGAAATCTGATATGATAGGCGGATTTTAAAGAGAACTCCCTAGGAACAGCTCTATTTACCCTGTACGAGAATACACACAGGTATACATAAATACACACAACTATCTATAGTATAAAAATTATGTAAGACATATTACATAAATGTGTAACCAGTAAAGGTAATCTATAAAACTGAGTCAAAATCTATGTTCTAGTGTTCCTGGAGAAACATGTGAAATAAATAAAGGATACTGACTCATTCCTTCCTTTTGAACTACCAGAATGAAAACCTAAATGGACATAAACTATAATAGTAGGAGGATTTCAGATTAGCCATTGTGGTCTTAAATAATGTCCACTGTTGTTGTTCGATAGCTTTTGTCCATTTTGAATTTGAAGAACAGTTCTAAAAATGTTGAGAGTTGGTGAATATTCTCTGCATCTCTGAGACAAAGTTATGTTAAAACATAACTTATGGTCATACATGACAGTGTTCTCTTGGGCAGTCTAATTTTTCCTGTGTAATCAGTTTCTGAAAACCTAAGTAAAAAAGGTAAAAGGCTAAAGTAGTTTCAGCAGAAGAAAAAGAATTACATATAAATACTGTTGTTCAAATTGGTCAAGAAAACCTAAACCCATATAATTGAGCACATGTGCTGAGGAGATCACTTTTTTTTGGTTTTTCAAGCATGAGGCAGCAGAATTTTCATTCATTTGGCACGCCAGGCTGAAAACAGAGTCTTCTTTCATTTGACACACTCCCCTGGAAACAAACATGCCAGTGAAGGGATTGTGCCAGTTATCAGAAGCTCACAGGAATACATTGTGCTGGTTTGTATTCATTTTCATTTCATGAATTGCTTTAAAACTTAGCAACATAAGAAAGCGTTAAAACACCTTTTTAGCATTATTTTTTTAGTTCCTATGTATTTCCCTGCTGTGCTGTTATTCAGTTTAAATCAATGGAATGTTGTGAGATACATGGCTTGGTTTGGAGCAGATCTCTTCTGTCTGGATATACTTGGAGCATTCATCTGTAGCGAAGCAGCAAATCTGAGTTTAGCTGAATTTACATTCTTGAAAAAGATGAGTGTCTTAGAAAGAAGTTGTCTAAAAAAAGGATGAATTAAACAAAGGATGTGCAACAAGAAATGTAAGCCAAAACTCAGCTGGTATCTGTTAACTGTGAAAGTTCAGAGACAATGCTTGATCTTTTGGGAGACACTTGCTTTTCTTTGCTAGAGTTACGTTCTTGAGAATTGCTAGCAGGTCCTTCCCATCACTGGATTTTCTATAAGACTCTTGTATTCCTTATACATGTTTTTCCAAGTGCAAACTTGGCAAACTCAGGTGTACTTCTCGGAAGTAACCTGTTCATGGGAGCTTAAATTTGGACCAGGTTGCAGTGGAGGGATGTGAAGCAAATATGGGAATGGTATTTAATGAAGTTTGATATGGATGAAGATTCCTTTATTTCCTAGTCCTGTGTTGCTGCTGTTCCAGGAGCAACCATGTTAGATATGGGTATATCTGCTTTATGTGGCTGTTGCTTTTCCTTCTGATACTACTGAGCAGTTTCTGTGTGTAGAAACATCATGGGTAACAAGGGTGATTTTTTTATTTCTTTTTAAAGGGAAGTTACTTCCCAAAAAGCTGTTAGGGGAAATGAGGATTCTTGTGGTGGTGCACAGGTCCTCTGTATTGTGACATTTAAGGCCGTTGCTGCTGATAATGGGAGTTTTGTTTTTTTCTTGAAGTCTCATTGACTTTTTTTTAATGTTTGGTTGTTTTTCTAAAAAAAAAAAAAAAAAAAAAAAAAGGAAAAGCAACAAAATCTAGAGTTAAAGCCAACCACTGACTTGTACAGTTCTGGTGGTAAGCTTCCAGTCAGAATGGCCTTCCAGCAGGCTGAAGAGGTATGTGTCAGTCTGTGTGAAACTAAAGTGGGGATGAGAATCAGGTTGGAAGAAGTGTCACAGCTGTATTGTTTTTGCCATAAGAATTACCTAGGGAAGGGTTGTGGAACAGCAGTGGTTGTGTTCTGACCACTTAAGAAAATGAGACACTTAAAGAGGTGGTCGCACTGTGTGCCTTGATTTTGCTCAAGGAATGATGGCTGTGGATATTTAATTATTGGCCTACAGTTGTGTTTGTTTGGTTATGGGTATTAGTTTTTTGTGGACTTCACAAGAAAATAACCAGCTATAAAGCAGCAATGTTGATGCAATGTTTAATAGACATCTGTAGCTTCTGTCCAGTTATTTGTTCCTGCTTGTGTTGTGACTTTGTGTGGGACAGCCAGTGCATCCTGCAGTTTCAAATCATGGAAGAAAAATACATGATTGTGAATTTACAAAGTTTACGTTCGTTCCCCCCCACCCCCCCATTCTATTTTAACTTGTATACCTGATGATTACCAAAAGGAAAATAGTGATTTATACCCCTTATTCTACACAAAAATTCTGAATGGAATATTTTGTTGAGGAAAGAATATTCCTTTTTAATTGCTCTTGAATAAAAAAACCCACAAGATTTATATAAGTTTGATTTTTAATTTGGGAAGGCTGAAAAAGGCCTCATGAAGGCCTGCTTGTGCAGAGGTTATTTACAGGTATAAGGTTCACGCTTGAAATACAGTCATCTGGTGCTCTATGCAATTGTTGCTTTTGGTTGCTGTATAGCTTCAGTAACGCGCTGTGGAAAATTCTACACAGTTATACATCAGCACTGCAATGAAATAGACATACTGATGTCATTCTCTTTTCACCCATAAACAAGTGATTGGCCAGACTGTAGGTGAATAGAAATGTGATTTCTATCTTCATACTTGGTCCTCTGGACCACATGCCTTCCCATTGCTAATAAAGATATATTGCTAATAAAGATACATGCCACCTATTTGAAGACATCAGCAGGCATATTTAAAACCCAGGATGAATCAAGCACATTTACTGTGTTAGAAGCAGTTGCTAAATTGTAAGTAACTAAGTCTTGTTGTATAACTGCATTGCACTCAAGGGAACAATTTGGGTTTTGAATTGTGTATGTTGGTAAGTGAAAACTATGTAGACATTGATTATTTTTTCCCCTTGACCTAATCACTGTTTGCCTATGGCAATATCTGATATGTTACGTGTTCACCAAGAATTGTCTTGGGACCACAATGAGTCTTCTTTTTTTCCTTTTTTTTTTTTTTTAGCTTCATTAGTAATCATAGTTACATTGGGAAAGAAGGTAGTGGAGTAATATGCTTGTACTGTAATACGCCAGTTCTGTTTATTGTAAAGGTGGAAGTGAACTCGGTAGGTGTGAGTCTGAATATGTATAGGCAGAGAAGGAGACCAGATTGCAATCTTCATACATTTTCAGCAAGAAATGAATTTAAAAAATGGGACAAATGCCTGGTTAGGTGATTTATTTTTATATGCGTTGTGAAAATATTCTTTCTTTGTTTCTCCTTGTATATTTGCAGTCTAATGGTAGAACCTTTCTTCACAATATTAGAGCATATGGAAATGATGCCGAGAAAAGTAAAATTTAGTAATGTGTTTTTCATTGTCTGAATTGAACAAGTTGCCAAAAGTTAACGCAAAAATAGTGATAAGAAAGTTTTCTCCTCTCCGCCACTCTGGGAATCTGATGTATATTACCTTTTAGACAAAATTAAATATTCTAACAGAGTACCTTAAGATACATGTTTAGCTTTTGATATACGGTTGATTCCTTCAAATGGTAATTTTGTTTGTGTGCTAAAATACTTGTTTGTAGTATAAGGGATTACATGAAAAAGTGTAAAAGGATGAACTTCTAACAATCTACCTAGAAGTCATATAACTAGTCACATGGACACTCTGCTTGTTCAATAAAGTGTTAGCAATTAAGAAATTTCCTCATCAGTACTCGAATATTTGCATGCATTAGGGACCAGACTGTGGCCTGTCTAAATGTAGTCTTGCACTTTGGCATTTCTGAGAACTAAATCTAGCACAAAACACCTTCTCCACTGAGTTGTGTGTGTATTATTATTTAGAATATTATGTGTATTTTTTCCAGCTTTGCAGCTGACAGCTGGGCAGGTTTTATTTTAGCTTAGAGCATTCATTTTGCATTTTCTTTTAATATAAGTGCTTGTGTTATGCTCTGTGTTTCAAAACATACAAGATGGATTATTGCCTTTTTTCCTCCTGAACAGCAGTCTCTCATATGAAAGTGGACTTGCATATGGAAGTGTGTGCTGCTGTTGCAGTGAGAGTAGTTCTCAACTTGTAAGATCCGTTAACTGGAAATGGATGTGCAAAGAGATGTTCAACCTTTGAAGCATGATGGGACAATATTGCTTTGAAGAGATAGTTATCAAGGCAGGTGGTGCTTTTGATGTTTGTATCCATATGAGGGAGACAGTGTGACAGGCTCATTTGCCTTAATTGGTGGTAAAATTTGCCAACCTAAAGTGCAGTGTTGGAGAAATCACTTAATGCACTAGGTGTCTATAAGGTTACCTGCTGTTTCTGCTGTTAACTGATATGCCTATACAGATTTTATTTTTCCCTCCTTAAATGTAACTAAGGTCAGGATTTCTGCAAACAAAGCCATCCAACATGTCTTCTGAGCTTTTTCTTTAAAACGCAGAAAACCTTAATGTGGTCATGGCTTTCTCTCTCAAATCTTTGGACTTCTGCCCTACTATGTGAAATAATATTTCAGTCTATAGAAAACACTGACTCTTAACTCAGTGTTTTGTTGTTCAGCCTTCATGGCAGTGTTCCTGAAGGTTGCTAACAAAGTCAGTTAGCTATAATTGAAAGTCTCTTAGAACAGCTGACTTAAGTATGGTAGTTGTTTCTTTATTAGTTCGAAAATAATCCTTCTTTGTAGCTTATGTAGGGTCATACACTGCTAGGAAGTTCTCAAGTGATGAGAGGCTTTTCTGAAAACCAAACCACTTCTGTTCAGGGCAACTCCCAGAAGATCTGGAACCTTGCCTGAAGATGCCCAACATTACCTGTAGGTAGCATTAATTAGCAAAATGTTTGGAACGTCCAAGATTTTCCTGTGTTGTGTTTGACAGTATTGTGGAGAAAATCGGTTAGCAGGCAAAATTATTATTGCTGCAGAAATTTATGTAGACCAGTTGCAATTAAATAATTCACAGCAACATCCCATATTTAATTTCTTGTCAGTATTATTATCACCTTTTCAACCTTGTAGGGCTTAATTACAATTAGCTGATACATTCATAAAGATCACTTTCATGGTTTTGCTAAAACCATGGCCAGTAAACTATTTCCTGATTTTTATTTGCAGTAGTAGTGCTGAAATACTTTATCTTGAAGACAAGCCCACATTGTTTATGAAGTGGATGACTGGGTGGGTAGATGAGGGAAACAAAAGTATCAATAAATTATTCCTGGTAACTAAGAGGAACAATTTATTTTTGTAAATTCATAAGTTTTTGTTTCAGCTTCTGAAGGTGAAGCAACATAAATATTTAAGCAACTTTATTCTTTCAGAGCTGAGTTGGGATCTCTTGCTTTGATTAAGCATAAAATAGATAAACTACCTTTTGTCCTGATCATTTGCACAAATTATTATGCTGCTCCCAAATAAAATTGAAGTTTAAATTGTTTGGATACAACTGAAAACACCATAACTTTGTTTACTTGTTTGTTAGAAGTAATTGGAAGAATGCTGTGGGACAACCTTTCAGTGTGCTTTTATCAGGTTTTTAACTGTTCGCTGTGACTATTCCATAAATAATACCAAGCACCTCTAATGGTAGAGAAGGAATAAGCTGTGTTTTATCCTAGATACACAGTCTGGAGGTTATACACGTTTATACACATTTCTTGAGTTTATGATGGTCTCAATCTCTAACTTAAAAAACATTATTTACTTTGCATTTTCTCGTTTATTTAATCTTACTCTATTAAATTTGCATCTCAAAATTTAATGTTTCTTTGTTCTTAGAATAGATACTTAGTCACTGTCTCTTCCTTCCCCTTCACCAAGAGTTAAAAATAAACCTATAAAACAATGGCAGTATGAAACAGCTCCCTAGCAGCAATGAAGCTGGAAGCAAGCTGGTACTCAACCAGAGGAATTTTGCTTTGGTGTCCCAGGCCTTAGAAGTAGCTGTTGGAAAACTTAAAAATGAAAAATGCATATGCAGTCTTTTCAGGAGAAATGTTCCTGCAACTAATAAAAGCACCTTCCTTCTTTGGCGGACAAGAGACTATGGAAATTTTGATCTTGCATTTGGGGATAATACCAGCTTACTTAAAATATCATTTCAAAAGCTGAATTTGAGAAAATTCTGCCTTCCCCCCCCCCCCAGCTTTATCCTTTCCCTCTTCCCCTCCTCCAGTCTTTCTCTAATATGCACTCCTGGCCCAAACTTGTATACAGCATTATAATAGCCTCATGTTATAAAACTGAAAATTTGAAAATGAAAATAATGATTTGTAATAAAAAGACTGACAGACTAATTATAGTATTGCGTTAATTATTATCTTATTTCAGCTCTGTTCCTCTCACAGCTAATTCAGATCTGGGTTTTGGTGGTTTTTAATCCCTATTGACACTGTAATTTTGAGAGAGAGAATATACTGGGGAACAATATATACAAAATCAAGAAATAAAAATAGTCAGATAAACAGCTGATTTCTAAAATGTTGCCTTGGAGATGTTAGTAATAGAATGCAAGTAGTTCTGTTTAAATATGATGCTTTGTGTCTCTTCTGCTGAGTTTAACACATATATACTATGTAATATAACTCTTGAAATCTTCCATTTCTGGATAGTTTTATAGCATGTACTAAATAGCAGTCATTCATTCAGAAATCTGTGTATTGTGCAGCTAACTTGGTATCTCACTGATGCATTTTACGTCCTGAATTTTATTTTTTTCCCTCCCCAAATGTGTGCAATTCTTACAATGATTAAGATAAAGATTGATGTCGGTGCTACAGTATAGCTTCAAGACTGCAATTTGAAGCTACTTTAGAAAAATACAATTCTTTAGACACAGTGAAGCTGAAGTTGAATGGAAGTCCTATTACTGGTGAATTACATGTAAATATTAATAAGGGAAGAGTTCAGAGCAAGTCCTGAGTTTGGGAAATTGAGCATGATAATTTCCTGAAATGATGTCTGTCTTGAAGATATGCAGATGCAATGATTTTCAGGTTTTATTTGAACTTTCAAGTGGTGTAGAAGGTGCTTGGGTTAGTGTTTAAGCAAGAAAGTGCTTAGAAGTTTTGGCAAATATCACTGTAATGGATGTATGGTAATGAAGGAAGTTAAGTTGAAAGATGAATTGGACTGAATGACTGTTTCATTCAGTCATTTAGGCTAGGCTAGTTGCATGGTTTGGTTGTTAGACGTCTCAAATTACGTTGACTTAGTTCCTGCACTTGATTGACTGTCTTCACATCTTAACAAATTCTGAGAATTAGTTTCTGACCGTTTGCTTTGTTTTACTTTTTCAGGATGCTTCGTCTGCAGACATTCGGAAAGCATATCGAAAGCTTTCACTGGTTTTACACCCAGACAAGAATAAAGATGAAAATGCAGAGACACAGTTTAGGCAAGTAAGTGCAATGTGTGGCAATAAATTTTTTAGGGAAAATAGAATCAGAATTTTTTATGATGGTGTGTTTCAGTAAGAACAATGGTACACCTTTGAAATGACTAAGCTGAACATTGAATTACATTTTTCTTGATGTATTGATTAAAAACAAGCGCACTTTTTCAGAATTAACTTGCTGAATAACTCCTAAATTAGTATTTACCTGTTATTAACATTAATTTGAACATACCACTTAACACTTGTACTCTTAGGAGGGTAATACGTTTTACACTTTATGTAAGGCTGTTTATAAATACCTTTTTCAAAAGCAGCAGGGAAAAAATCTGATCAGTTCTCAATGCAAGCCATATGTGGGCATAATTAATGAGAACATCCATTTTAGTTTTTGAATATGTGCCTTTTGAATCCTTACAGAGTGGAAACCACGAGACTCTTGTAATCAGCTTTACCTTTAGAAATATACTTCTGATGACTAAATAGAGGCTACTTAATTTAAGTAGCATCTTTAGGATGAAACAAATTATACCTTTTTTTTTTTAAGGTGTAACTGATGCAAGACTCAGTTTGACAAGATGCAAGGAGGGAAAAAACCAAAGCTTCTGTAGGAGTTGTTTGTGTATCTGATGATACTTTGTGTATGAATATGTCACTGTTTCTTTTGCATATTGAGTTTGCTTCTCAGTGTTGCAGGGCAATGTGAAAATTAGCAAAGGTCAGTAGTTGGCAAACATAAAATAAGATACTACTATTCAAAGTTTGTAAAGTCATTCGTGTGTGGGATTTTCCCCCACTTCCTTCTTCTGGTTTTGTTTTAGTTGGTGGCCATCTATGAGGTTTTAAAGGATGAAGAAAGGAGGCAGAGGTGAGTTAACTCACAGAGTTTCTTAAATAAAGCATTTGTGCCAGTGATGTATTTAAGTCCTATTTGACTTAACTGTAACTCTTCAGATGATTTTTTTATATAATTTACATTTGCAATTCTTAGGTTTAGTTAAAGATTTTATGTGGCTTAAAGTGGAAGCTGGTGTTTATTTTTGTGTTATATACTGGTTATATTCCTTTAGAAGTGGTATCTCAACTTCAAAAGCTTGCTGTTTTTTGAAGCAATTTTTTTTAACACTTAATTACATCACTTGTTGAGTTGTATTAATTCTCATTGCTTATTTTATTAAAACAATAAAATGGTTGAAAATACAGACCACTGATTCAGCTGACAGTTGTATCTCATTGTATTAATAAAATTTATATCTTGATGTTTGTAGCATGATATTTAGGCATTATTTCCAGTGTACATCTTCAGCATTGTTTTCTGTTGCTTAGTTAACTGTTTTTTCTTTCAGATGTATTATTTATAATACTGTAAACTTTGGTATAAGTAGCATAAGTTTTTAATAAGTAATAGTTGTCTTTGCTGCTTCAGGATTATGTCCAGCAGTACCTGGAGGGGATAGAATTAGGAACTGAAAATCTGGGGCTGAGCTGCTTTTTGGATGATTGTTTAAAATGATTTTTTTTATTCTTTTGAGCTGATAAGCATTTAATGATTATCTGGGACACTTGAAAGAGTTTTGCTTTTGGGTTGGAGTTATAGTAAATCACCTTTCGGTTTACAAGTATTTAAACAGGGCTTCACGAGACATTTCTTGAAGGGTTATTGGCTTTGTAGATGTCTTGGCAGGAGTCCAGGTTTTATAGTACAGATTATCTACTTTTTGATAATCCTCTCTTGAAGTGTCATGAAAATGTACTTAATAGAAGTACTTTTGGAAATTTGGTGGGGTTGGCTTTGTTGTTGTTGTTTTGGGGTTTTTTTACCTCTCAAGAGAATTTCATTGTGAAGTTCTATTCAAGGAATGGTTTTGGTTTGTTTGTTTTTGTTTTTTTTTTTTTTTTAATGTTAGTTTAAGTGGTTCCAGACCACTTGGAAAGTGAGTTATCCCCCAGATTTTCCCACCTTTTTGTTTATAACATTGTTTACAGCTTCTTTTTGATATTGCCTTTCTGGAACTTAATTCCAGCTTGGAATCTCTAGGAATTTCCTTGCAGCTGTAACAGCAGCTTTTTGCATGGAACTGTGATGCAGTTGTTTGTAAAGCTTAGGTTTTTAAGCCTTGCATGCATTGCGAATATGAATGACTTAACCCAACTTTTTTATAAGAATCTTGTTAATTAGTGCAGCACAGTGTTTACAAATGAGAATTTAAAGCAGTGGTAGATTGTTCTCACTTAGATTGAGTTCACTGCCAATAACTTGTTTTGTACATAGTGTCGTAGCTTTCTCGCACAGTGTCGATGCATGGTTGATATTGTCTCTATAGTTGATTAAATAGTTTATCTTCAGAGAATTTTCTGGAAATAATATGCAGAGTTTAGAAATAACATGTACAGTAGCATAGCTATATGGTGTTATTGCTTTGAGAAAACCTTTATTGGTCAGATATATTACACAGTTGACATTCTTAATGATAAACTCGCCGTTGAGCTTGTAAATGGAGGGTGGTCTGTCCTGTACCCTGTAAGGCATTGTTGGAGCATGTCTTTAAAACAAGTCTCAAGTAAGTGTGCTGGGAGCTGCTCCCTCTCTAATATTGTTTGTGTTACAAGGTAACTCATGGGTTTCTTGGCAGAAGAAAAGGGAGAATTATTTGGTTTCTTTGCGATCTCCCTACTTTAGATGTTGATACTTGCCTATTCATTGTGTGAGGTGATAGATGTAGTGAAAAGAGGCTCAAAGGTTACTGTCATGCCCATGTACTGGGAAGAAACTACACTGCACCTTTTGTCTCTCAGAGCTTATCAACTCAGTTTCATCCTGATTTCAGAGACGCTTATTTGGATCTGCTGTAACAAAGCCTTCTGCCAGGTTCCCCCCCATCCCAGATAGTGTGGTAGTTTTTGTATCTGAAATAACTCAAAGACCTGATGGGATGAGAAGGAAGTAAGTTCTGTGTCTTACAAATTAGTCAGTGAGGAATTTTGGCATTTTAGCTGGGAATTCCTTTACAACTGGACACCTAAATGGGCTGGGGCATGGGATTACACTACCTTGAGAAGAGTGAGCTGCAGGCTTCTGCTTCTGGGCAGTGAAATTAGCTGTACCTGCCTCTTATTGCTCATATCGAAAGTGATGTCCTGATACGCATACAGAGTGGAACCAGCAAAGGCAGGAATAAGGTCCTACACAGGAAAAATGTAGCTGTGTCTAATTAGACCTTTCCTCCATGTCTTGGTGAATGGCGGAGGTGTTAACTCTGTGTGTGTATAAAGAAACAGCATTCTAAAAAGCCAGATCTGTTGGCAACCTATATGTCATTATTTTTCTAAACTCTGTATTTTCAGATTTATCAGTAAATTTTTACTTTATCTGGTAGCAGAAGCTTTTCTTAAAACATCACAATTCCTCTACTGACAATTATAATACAGGGCTTTAAAATTAAAATGTGGTTTGCTTTTTTGAGAAAGTTATATAGTTGCTTGTGAAATATACTAATATTAGTAGTAGAACTACAGAATATAGTAGTATTACCCTTTTAGTAATTTTATCTTACACACTGACTTATACATAACCAAAGCATTCTAATATTCTGACATTAAACATACATGCAGCATTATTTAATATAAAGTGTTTAAGTTAAATGTACATGTGGCAGAACATGTTTTATGTTCTGTATGCACACTGCGGTGCGTAAAATTCTTCATAAAAGTTTTATCTCTGGGGAATGGAGAGAGAGGTGTGTTTCCTGAAATACATTTTACTTTAGGGCATTTATTGGTAAATCAACTTGACAATGATAAATTTTGTTAGCCTTTGATTATTTTTAATTTATGAAAAAGGAGTTCCGCACACTTTTATTAATTGTAATTAGTCAAAAATCTTACATTTTAATTTCATTGTTTGTTACCATTTGAAGGGGCTTTTATAAGTTACCAGGCCTATTCTCTGTAACAATGTGGGCTTGATTACAGGAAGCATTTGCAAAGGAATCAAGATATACTTGTTTAGAGTAAGAAAGGTGTTTATCTTAGCTCTCATTATAATTGTCTGTATTCATAGGTATAAACTGTTTTGGCTGATGTTGCACTGGATGTCTTTGACATCTTGAGGAAAAAAGGCCGCAAAATAAAAAACACCAGTGCTGTCTTCCCATAGTTCAGAATAGATCTCATTAATTCAAGGTTACAGGATATAAACTATATCAGATCTCTAAATTATTTGAAATATGACATGGAGGGAAGAGTAAATTACAATTATATTAAAATAGATGATATTGTAATTAGCTACTACAGTTAATGGAGATTTTTTTTTTCTTCCAATGTAATTGATTCTACAAAGACCTCTAAAAACTATTTAATGCAACTTTACAGAAGAGTAAAATTTTAATAATACTACAGTTGGTTACTTGTGAGTATGAGACTAACAAGTCTCTTGTAGAGTACTCAGTTCTAGAAAAAAATAAATAAATTCAACTTAAGTTATAAAAGGGGATTTTTTTGTCTTTTTTGTTCCTGTATTGGTGCTTTGGGGTTTTTGTAGCTTGCTGACTGCTGCATTTCAGACAACTGGCAGGCATACTCATATGTCAGATTTGTTGCATTCTGTATACATATGTCTGAGGAAAAAATACTGCAGATGTACTTTTTTTTTCCCTTTTCAGCTCGATTTTTTTCCCCACTTACATAAAGTATCAATTAGTACAGGTTGCCAAAAGAAGAATGCTTTGTAATTAAATTTTGAATGTAGTTCTTGATGCACATGGATTAACTAACTATCCTCCATAGCTAATGTAGTTTTCTATAAAGAAATTCTTTAATGAGAAACTTGCTTTTAATTAGACCATGTCCTAAATTCCAAAATCAAGATTTTAAAATTATGGGAAGCTTCTGAGTTCCAGTAGGATCATTTTCCAGTTGAAAACCTGAAAATCATTGATATCTTTATTTTTCAAATACAGAGCTTAATTACTATTGAAAGCAGTGATTTATCTTTTAACAGTATATATTCTAAAAAGTGGGTTATAATAGAAGCTATCTTCCCTTAAAATGGCCAGTCGTGTGAGCCATAATGCTCATTGATAGTAAAATCAATAGAGCATTGATTCTGAGACTTAATCCTTGGAGACTGTTGTTCAGAACAGCGGACGGAGCCTAGTAAATACAGAGTGCTGTTTAAAGTGTTTAATGCAAGAGACTCTGCTGTCTTAATTTTTTTTTTAACAGATAATTTATAATAGAACGGGGTTGTCAAACGTCAGTTTGCAATCCCCTTTTACATATTGTTGTATTGGACCTTATTTAATCAGTAGCGACGTTTTCAGTACATAAATTAGCAAGCCTTAGTATTATAAGAAAGGCAAGTGCTTAATGACTTTATAGCAACATTAAAAAAGTTTTATGATTTTACATGTATTTCTCTGAAGCTATCAAAAGAAGAACATCTGTTGCGAAATCTATCAACCTAATGTGTTTTAAAAATGGGTTCGTTTTGTAAAATATTTTAATGTATTCTAACAATATTTAGGGAATGCATTATTGCTTCCAAAATGCTAAAACTTCTACTCAATTCTTGAACAAAACGTTACATAGAAGTTTTAGTTTTGAAGTAACATACTAAGCCATTTTTCTGACCAGATTTTGTGTTAAGGCATCAGCAGGTAATTTATTTTGACTTACTGGAAAGGAAAAAGGTTACTTCAAATTTTACAATAATGGATATTAATCTTAGTAGTCTTATAATTTGCATGGAAGATAGAATTTTGTAATATGAATTTTAGTGCTGATAGCATTCAGGGCACTGAAGAATCCTGCATGGTTAAATCTTCTGCATAGAAATAATGGTGCCAGCTTGAACAAATGTTTTACCAGAAGTCAGCTTTTCTAGATATGCTGAATTAAAGTATATTTTTTTAATTGAAAAGCATTGCCTCTTTTTCTGCTTAAAAAAATGAATTTTATTTGTGGAGAATTTTTTTAGTACATCTCCAAGGTATCAATTTAATAACTATCAAAGTAGCTAGTGCAGTTGTTGCATTTAAATTGATTTACATGTCAAGACTGGCAGTTTAGCAGCTGCGCTATTATTCCTGGATTGGTCAATTTACTTGAGAAAAACCTACTACTGAGTTCTACTGACCTGCATGACAATATAGGCTCTATTTCTATTCCTGTAATTAGGCCTGCGACTAACTCAGAATATTTTTAATTAAAATATTTTGGTCAATGTGTTGCACCAAATTAGGCCTTTCAGTGCAGATTTAATTCTGGAAATGGTGTGATTAGAATGTGTAATGAGTTGTGTTCAATTTAAGATTAACAGGTTGTGCATCTTGAACATACAGGTTTTTGAGTTTACTGGAGAGATTTTTGTTTGAAACTTTACTCTTCAAAGTTAACAAGTAGAAAAATCTGTTTTGCATGTCTGTGGCTTGTTTATTTTTAAATTGATGGCAACATACTGTAAATAAAAGACCCCAGACATACTAAGATGTTTCAAGACATCTGTGTGAAGAAAAACAGACAAATTGTCAGAAAATGGTTTCTGTACAGTCAGTGGTGTTAGTAAAATTAAACAGTTTTAAAATAGATTGATTTTTTGGCGACAGCTTTTCAAATAGAAAATCAAAATCATCTTGCTGTGGTGAACTTTGTTTTCTAACATCAAAATCGAGCCTTTAACTTCAAATTCGTATCTGACACAGAATTGATGTTAAGTCTGGCTACATTTTTACCGAATGGATATTGTGCTGCTAAAGGACAAAACGAAAGCAAAAATACCTCTCCCCTCCCCCAACACTTGTGCTTTTAATTTGTAAAAGAAAAATGGATTTCTCTAGCGTTTGACTTTTGTTCTTTGCTACCTATTTAGTTAGTAGTGTGTGGTTTGTTATTTACTTCTATCATGAAGACCTGCCCACTGATCACTAGGCAGGTAGAACACAGCTACATTTCTAGGAGTCTGTCATTTCAGAAGTGAATGAACTGGAGGGTGGGTGGGTGTTGCAGGAGCAGTCAAATCACTTTATTTATTTATTTAAATTGCAAAAGACTAGATACATTTCCCCAGCATTTGGTTCTGGATTCTGCTTGTTTCCAGATGCAAGCCTAGCAGCTGACAAAACAAGGCATTGCTCTAAAACCAGCCCCCCAACAAAAACAAAACTAAAAACCAAAACACAACAAAACCCAAATGATCTTTTGTGTGTATAGTGTTCAAGCTGTCTGTGGATTATCATTTGTTTTGTTCTGTAATTGGATGGTTTGGCTTATTTAATTTTTAGCTCTCCATGAAAGCCTGTTATATTTGCTACTGTAGGTATGATGATATTCTGATCAATGGACTACCAGATTGGCGACAGCCTGTATTCTACTACAGGCGGGTGAGAA
This sequence comes from Neopsephotus bourkii, assembly GCF_033783945.1. Lineage (NCBI taxonomy): Eukaryota > Metazoa > Chordata > Aves > Psittaciformes > Psittacidae > Neopsephotus > Neopsephotus bourkii. The sequence goes on from NW_026900570.1 coordinate 13,984,809, forward strand.
AAATGAGCAATGCTGAGCTGGCATTACTCTTGTTCATTATACTCACAGTGGGTCATTATGCTGTGGTTTGGTCAATCTACCTGGAAAAACAGCTGGTAAGTATTGGTAATAAATCAAACTTGCTTCAATTATTAGTATTGATTTTCCTGCAGAAGTTTGCATATTATAGGAATATCTTCTGCTTCGTCTGTTTTGAGTTTGGAGTTTTCATATTTTAAAAAGATTATATTTGATAACTATAGAATGAGCTACACAAATAGTAATCTAAAAACTGCTTAACTTTTCTACAGTTGGTAATTACTAGCAAGAGATGGGTCTTTGTTTAACTGGAAGGAAGAAGAGGAATAAAAACTCTTCTATCATCAGTTAACACAGAACTGTATGCTACTGTAGTCATGTCTGTGGTTTTCCTAAAAGATGCTTAAAAATATTCAGTTTTCATTCATTTAGAAGTCATACTTGCTTTGCCTTTGTTCTTAGCTAAATACTTTCTTGCTTTGGGTTTTTTGTTAACAGGATAGGCATTGGTAAGCAGTATAAACCACATTATTTTTTGATTATTTTTAATTTTTTGTCATATAGAGATCTATTGCTGTTCGACTAGGAAAAAACCTAAGCATAACTCAAAAAATATTCATACATTAGCATCTATTTACTTTTTTTTTTTTTTTAATTTTCCACTGCATTATTGAAGTTGATGAATGAGAAAGGAGGCAAGTTGAATGCTTTCTCCTCTTAGAAAACTTTGATTGCTATGGAGATACACATGAGTGACAGAACTGGACTTCATGTGTGTTTAAAGACTGGATACCATGGCAACAGTTATTGTTAAGATAGATCATTTTACTTAATCATGTAGGACCCCTAGATACATTTGCATAAATGCTACTCTACTGTTTACCCTTCACAGAAGAGTCCCAGTAACATTTGTGGTTTACATGCTAATGATAACCTGTAACCGTAGTTCTTTCTACATCAAGGATGAACTGCTTAGCAGAAAAAAGAGGGAGAAGAAGAAAAAAACAGGCGGCAGGGGTACAGATGAAGCCAAACTTGCTGCTCTAGACAAAAATGAAAGGTGGGAAGGAACTTTTGTTTTCTGCATTATAAATCATTTTATCAGCTGCTGGTTTAGTTCTGTCATGTTCTCCTTGCATCTCTGAAAGACTTAATGAGAAAAACAACTGTATTTGTAGTAGCAGCAATTGCTGATATAAAGCATGACAGTGTAGATGTGTTTTCAGCTTTTGATTTGAGAATACATGTGTGGTGTTTATTCAGCAGATCAACAATAATTGAAAGATTAAGGCTGAATTAATGATATCTGGCTTATAGAAGGGTGTATTGTTTCTACACGTTGATTTTAGAAGATTTTACAACTTTTTCTGTCTTTGAAGATTATTTTTTTTCCTTTTCTTACAATTAACAATTTTCAGTTTATTTAAGCTTTAGTTTATTACCATACTAAACAAGGAGTTTTATGGAGTATTAATGCTTCTCTGATTTAATGCTTTTTATCTGATTAACTTAAAAACAAGCATGTTGGTAAAGGCTTCTAACACCATTGTTTGTTAAGAAACACGTAGGCAAACAGTGACTTTCTGAATGCTCCAAAAGATACCACCATTTCTTCTATTGATTCATAGAAAGAAATAAAGGGTTTAAATAGTTCACACAGCAGGGGCATGAACTGGATCAATGCAGGATGGAGATCAGAGACCATTCTGCCTGTTGTCTTTCCTGATGACATCAGTGAGTAATGCTCCAGTGAACTGCGAATGACATTAATTTTTATGTATTGTTTTGTTTATGCTACAGTCTTCATATCTGGTTGTCAGCACTTGTGAACACTTCGTTGAGGCTTGAGGTTTTTCCAGGGATTTGTTTGTTTTGTTTTGTTTTGTTTTTCAAACTGAAGTGATTATGTGGCTTAGGAATTTATCTTCTTGAAAAGCCCTTTTTAAAAGATTAAAATACAGCAGTGATTAGAAGTGAGCTGTTACGTATTTTTAATTGAATATTCAAAATGTATTTTTAATATTATGTAGTTACATGCTTTTATAGGAGTTGACAAGTGCTAATCATCTTGAAGGATATGGTAAAGTTCTGACTTTATGATTGTGCAGAAGTAACGAAAAACTCACAATTTTATTTAACTGCAGAGTATTGGACAAACCACAGTGGCATGACTTACTTCCATGCAAGCTGGGAATATGGTTCTGTCTCACTGTGAAAGCTTTACCTCAGCTGTTCCAGGTAACAGTAATGATTCTAAGTTATATTGCTTTATTTTTCTTGATGGTATTATTATGGATAACCACATGCATAGCACTTGTTTTTACAGATTTTTTTGACTCAAGCACATACCATGTGCGTGTATATATATATATATATGTATAAAAATTACTCTTTGGAGGCAAATATATTATCATAAGTTCATCAAAATATGAATTTATTCAAAACACACATTAATCTTAATGTGCTAGAGAATTCAGCAGCAGTTTTCCTGTTAGGCAAAATTACAGGAATATATTATGGAGAGGGGTGATATATATATACATGTAAAAAGAGATTGGTATTCCTAATGAGTGATCTGTTAGCAAAAATATTTTTATCTCAAATAGGGAAATGCTGTGCTTTCACAGTAAGCATTAATGTCATTTAAATTTGAGGGGACAATGAAACTACTTCTTCTGATTGAGTTTTTTTTTTTTTTAAAGTTAGTGGTTAAGGTTGTAAATCAATACCTGAAAATACTACTAATGGTAAAGTAACAAAGGTATAGTTGTAACTTATAAAAGTAAATGTGGCAGATTTGCCCACGGTTGTGTGGTTTTGATTTAATAACCTAAACTGTAAAATTTAGTTGATAGTCAGCCAGTGTAAGTGTTGTCAGATCTGTTATCAGGATAACTTTTTTAATATGACATGGTCTTTCTTTTCATTTGCCATGAATATATCCATTTGGTTTTGGTACCCTTGTCACTAATGAATATGGATCATTGAATGCAAGGTGGATTTTACTTTGGTTTACAGAAACATTGAGTTTCTGTAGAAATAGAAGTAGAAATAGCATAAGTGCTCAATTTCTGTTTGTGTTCAAGCTGGAAAAAGCATATAATTCATAATTCCTAATATGTTAGCAAAAGGCTGATAAAAATTATAAAGTCTGGTCTTTCAGAACCACAGCCTTTCACTTTTCCTGCAAAGAGATGCAAAAGTTAGTATCTTCCTCTTTTAAAAGATTCACCAGCACTGTGTGGCTATTTTATTAAAGAAACCTTTCCTTTTTGCAAGTTTTTTAAACAAAAATGATGGTGCTTAATTAAATCAACTGTTGTGTCCAAATTAAGCTTTGATGTTCATCCCTCATTTTGGTGAGTCAGATGGAAAAGAATTTAGTTCCTCAACTGCTGTTTCTGCATTTTTGGAATTTTCATAATTATCCAACTTTTTTTGTCTTAATTGGAAAATATTCAAAATACTTCTTTCAGTTGAAGTTTTCTCACGTTTTATTTTAAAATAGTCTGTTAAGAAGTCAGTTTAACAGGTTTCAGATTTGCTCATCAAAAATCAGATCCTGTCTCAGCCAGAATAGGCAGAAAAGATGAACACAGAAAAAATGGTTTTGGACTTTGTAGATACCCAGCCAATACCTATTGTTGTGGATCTTAAATCCATTAAATTAATAGTAGTGAAAAAAAAACAAAAACCCTATCTAAACTCATGGAAAATTGGAAGCCAACAAGCAGGGATTTGGTGGCAGGGGAAGTATAATGTAGAGGAATTGAGGACAGGACAACTGTGGAGCAAGGAGGATGCAGAGATGTGGTTCTAGAGTAAACTGCCATGTATGTGAATTGTACTAGAGCTTAACTCCAGGGTTTGTTTTGTTGTTGTTTAAGGTGACCTGCCAATTACATAAGTTAAAATGCAATAAAATACAAGTATTCTTCAATATTAAGAATATTCAGGACTTCAGATAACTGAAATAAATTACTGTAGCTTATTAGCTAACAATAAAGAAGTATTACCTCATTTGAAGAGCATAAGAGCAGCAGTGACCTCATGCTGGTGACTTTTCTGAAATGACAGTGCAGAAGATAGATATTGTAGCCAGCTGGACAGGGACACCTCTGGGCTCCTTTTAAGTTGTATTTAAGGTTTTAGCAAGTTCTGCCTTAATTGAATTACCAAGGTAATAACAAAAGAGTGGCTGTTCTTACATGATTATAACTTGGTACAGAGGTCCCATTTTGAACCCTTTTCTCTTCAGTAATACGCTAACATAAGCTTGAGATTTCAGTGTTTCACACTTTTAGTATAAATAGAATCACTAAGGCAGCTTATCTAGAAGATAAGACTCATGCTGATATTGAGTAGTGTCATTTGTGCTAGTTACACATGCAAATTATTTAACAAGGTGTTACAGTGGTTGACATAAGGATGGCTGCTACAAATTTTTCTTTATCAAGTTAATCTAAATTATTTCTTCAGTCACTTAAGAGCAAACAAATTATTTTCAAAATTGGCTGTCATTCATCTGCAGCTAATCCCGCCAATTGTAGATTGACTTCTGAAAATGCATCCGTATTTAAATGAACCCTGTTTGGGACAGGAAAGAGTAAGAGTTAGCAATACTTCTAATGAAATGTTGCTTCTACCACTGAGTTTTTCAAAGCCCTGACAGTGAAATTGCTGAACTACTTCCCCAGTTAAGGAAACAAAACCATCTGCCTGTGTACACAAGTTTTTCCTTAAAGGAAACTTTATTAAAAAAAAGAAGGAAACAAAAAAAAAAAGCCCCAAACAAGCAAAATAAAACAAAAAACCAACCCAAACCCTCAACAAAACAAAAAACACAAGGAGAGATCAATTTAAACTTTGTCAGTTTTTGCACTGATTCCTTTTACTTAGCATCTCCCCCCCCCCCCCCCCCCCCCCCAGTTAATGCGAATATTCTACTTAAAACAGCTCTGTCTGAGGATTCAGGTTGCTGAGCTTCTGCCCATGCCTGGCTCTCATTTATCCAATTGAGTGTCTTTCTCCTACTTCCCTTCCTTCTTCAAAATGTCAGATTTCAGAAGGAGGCACTTAAAATAATTAAGGTGGGCCTTTACTGAAGAAAAATGCTTTGTTTGCATGCCCTTCTGATGGCCTATGCCATTTTATCGTAGTCTACATTTTATGTCAAGAAACTGGAAGGAAAATGGGTGAGAAGAGGATGAGAGCAACTAAAAAAATGATTCATGTGGGATTTTTTTTTTCTGTTTTTTTTTTTAAACTGTTAACAATTGTATTTTGAGAGTGATTGCACAGGTTTTTATATCCACACATTTAGTTTAGTTAAACTTGGGGGTGAAAACAGCATCTTTAAGCTTGTTTTAAGAAGCAAAGGGAAAAGAATACATAAAATGTGTCATAAATCCAGTATCTCTGATGTGAAAGAAACATTAAGTGTAGTGTAAATTACATTGACTATTATCAAGCTTAATTTTTATAATGTAGGCTCAAGAAAAAAAGAAAAATACCAATTGTTTCTAAGGTCATTTATAGTTTCCTCTTTCATGAGAATGGCAGGAAGAAGTCTATATATATTTAAGAAAATACATAGCAGAAGAATTAAAAAGACACCCAACTTTAATTATAATGCTTATTGGAACTGAAAATTGTTCTTACAAAAAGTTAATCAACCAAATATAGTGTGCAAGAACTGAAGTTTGAATGGTGAATGTAGAGCAGAGGACACGGTTGTTTTAAGTGAACTTTCGTTTTGTGGTAGAACAGTCATATGTAAATTGCAGTTTATTCCCAAAACAGCTCATGAGAGGTTTTTCTTTGGATGTGCAGACATAAGGCTTAAGCAAAGTCTCTTTTAAAAAATGTTAATTATTCTTCGCAAAGTATTTCCTTCAGAAAACTGAAGATAAGAGTGTTAATGTTCTGTCAACTACTTTCTCTCTGCCTTGTTGGGGTGACGTTTAGCAATGAATGTCTGTTTTTACACTAGCTTAATACTAGCCAGCACTATGATATATTTTCCTATTAGTTAAGTAATTTCTAGAAAAACTTCTGGTGGCTTGCCAATAACGAGAAGGCAGTTCAGGCTCAGTACTAGTAGTACCAGGTATAACCTAGTGAAATTATCAACAGAGCTTTCAATTACAATTGAAACTTTTGCTTATGGAGACCTTTGTGTAGTGTGAAGTGAATTAAAACAAAAAGGCCAGTAATTTATTTTTATGTAGACTACCAGATGGTAATTACTGTAGCTGATTTAGTAGCCTGGAATAGATTCAAACTAGTGACCCAGAGGTGTTTAATTTTTTTTCCTCAGGTTTTCTTTTAATCCGTGATTACATTTCAACACCTGTTTAGAGATGGTTTAGCTTTGGCCTTAGATGGATTGGCAATGTGTCATTAAACTCAAGAGGCTTTGCCGGCAGGGCATCTCCTTTGGCAAAGTTAGCTTTTAAGTAAGATTTATTTAGGGCAGCAAACATTTATGTAGGTTGTTTTTGTCTTCACATATTACTTTATATAAAATCATTGTGCGAGTTTAAAATTAAATTTACTGTGTTTAATAACATATGCCCTAAAATGAGATCTTTTGAGAAGATTTATTCAAGCCAGGTTAAATATCTCCTTAATACCCAGCTTTACAGGGTTTTAATGTGTTCCAACTTACTGTACAGCACCAATGTTGATATAAATTGTGGGGAGTGAGCAATTGCAGGATGTGTGGCACGAGTGATTGCCTATTTGCTCTGTTTCTTGCTATTTTGCAGCTGTTGGAAGAACCAAAGTAGGGATGAAGCTCTTGACCCTGAGGTCAATTAGAGGCTTAGAAGCAGGTCAGAGGAGAGTGGATGGTAAAACAAGTATTCTGGGTGTATGCAAGTGAGCAAAAATAATTTGTGTCTAACAGAGCACTGACTGAGACTCTGGAGACAAAATTTGCTTTGCTGCATAGTAGAAGCTTTAAGTCAGTGTAAGACACTAAAGAAATTGGCCTTTGTGACAGAGAATTTTGTTCTGCTCCTGTGAATTACTGTATGTCTGTATATCCTAGCATGCACATTAGAGGAACATAGCTCCAAGAGTAGCTCATGTATGAGGCAATACTGCTTCTCGATTAATGATGCTGTTCTATTGTGGTGTGAGGCTTTGTGGATTGTGAATGGGTCCTAGGGAGGCCTTGCAGCATTGGCCTCAGTTCCCCCTTTTGCCCACCTTTGCTCCATCACTCTGGATATGGAATACCCAACAGATGCTGCAGAGCACAGCCTGCATCCAAGGCTTGGGAGCCATGCTTCAACTGCCTATAGGCTATACACAGCTGACAATCCTGGCCACACCTGGTATTATTTCAAGGCCAAAGCATGTTTTTTCTGTTCATAAAGGAGGAAGTAATGCAATTCCTATTTATTTGCTAGTTTACCTTTGAAAAACATATAAAAATGTAACAGATAAAGATAAATCATAATGTTTAACTTTTTTTTAACATTATTTTTTACCAGAACATGTTGATATCATTAGTTTATAAAACCATCAAAAGAGTGTTTTTGCTGTGGTATAATGGGTGTCATTTTTATTGCATAGAAATAGCAAATTGAGGGGTGCATGTTGCAGTAATTTTAATTTGCCTTATTTTCTCTGTGTTTTTGTACAAATTGTATAAGAACACTACTCAAAAAAACCCCAAAAATTGGTTCAGGAACTTCATACAAATATTTCTCTTCAAGTCTATAGATTGATTTAATAAGAATTAATGCAGATAAAATTATTTCAGTGGACTGATTTTAAGTATGCTTGTGGGAAAGTCTCCAGTTAACTGAATTCTGAGGGGATACATTTTGTTTTTATCAGTCCCTCACCCAGAGAACTGAAATGTGAAGCTGATACTATCACAAAATCTGTAATGAAGATTCACATATGGCCAATACAGCAGGTTGATTCCAATGTTTGCCTTGATTCTCCTGATCTCTAGTCTTTCCGAGGTAGACCACAAAGCCAGGAAGATAGCTGGAGGGAAAAATAACCCTACAACACAAACAAAACAACAAACCCTCATCACCCTACCCAAGAGTCAAGGAGAGGCCAAAGTGAGTGAGTCTTACTCAGAACTAAGTTTTTATTCCAGAATTAGTACAGTTTGAATAAATAATAGTTTTGTGGATTTAAAACCAGCAAACAACAGTCACCACCACCAAACCACCAGTCAAAAAACCACAAACCCTTAAACTTCCAGTATCTAGAATTTCTATATTTCTATATAACTCAAGTGTAGCTTTGTCTTGGCAATCTTAAGTTTATTGACGCAAGACAATACTAAAATAAAAAGGAACTAAAATACAAGATTTTTTTTTCACTGTTCTTCATTCTTTCCTATGGTTAAAATATTGAAAATAATTCAGTGTTTGTATGTTGATTTTTATTTTTCTTTAACACTTTTTGAAATAATTTGGTTAATCATGAGGGTAATCACAGGAACTTCCTATACATGGAAGTTGAAATACAATTTAGAGATACTAATAGCAGAATTTCACATTTCAAATACACTCTTTTTTTCATTCTGTTCCTTTTTGGAAAGTGTACATTTGAAATCATAGTATAAAAGACCAGCACATATTACCACTCTTCACTATTCTTTTTGCTTTAACCATATGCATTATTGCTTTGATGGTGAAGAGAAGTAATGTATCTGTGTTCAAACTCCTGCAAATGCGAGCAAAATGTTTCTGATTAGATAAGGTGGAGCTTTTAGTTAGAACAGTTCTAGTTCTATTTCTGCACGTTTATATAAAAGGAAATGTTTATTACCTATTAATGGTGAACTAATGGTGATCAGGTCTAAAATGTTGATGTGCATATTTTGAACTTTTTGGGGAAATATCTTCTAAAAGAAAAATCATTACTGAATCCTGGGGAAGGAGCATTAGATTGAAAAAGGCTGTATCTATACTGCCAGTGGTTTTAGGGCCCTAAAACTGAAGCAAAATGACTACTAGAATTTATCACTTTGGAAAGTAAAAATTCTGAACGTAAATCTCTTTTGAAATATTCTTGACTACCAAACCCGAATACGCTTGAAAATGAATATTCCTTTTTAGACTGAAACTATTGAAAACTAACAAGGAGTATATTGAAATGTGCTTACAAATGTTAAGGCAGAAGTTTTCTTCAAATAACTTCTATTTTAAACTGTCTTCCAGTGGATTTTGTTGGGTTTTTTTGTTTTGTTTTGGTTGTTTTGTTTTGCTTTCATTTTGACATATAAGTTTGAATACCCATCTAGTTTGTGTCTGTGGCTAAAATCTTTACTCAGGTATGTCTTTTAATTTCTCCTTACAACCTGTAGAGCCATTTCTTAGGCTTTTGTGGGAAGGATTTAATTTTCAAATCTTTGGAATCCATTTTGATTTTTTTTCTGTTCTTTTTTCCTTGCTTTACATCCTACATTTTTGTGTGATTCAAAATGTGCAGTCTCCCCTTTTTTGTGGTTATGGTACCAGCCATAACAAACTGTGTTAAATAAGATAAAAGACTAATGTTGCCTTTGTTACCTGCATATTACTCCATTTGCAGTGATAATCCATTTTTTATCTATAAAGCAACAATACTGCTAAATTTCATTTACGTGCTTCTGAATAGTTTTCTTTGTTGTTCAGCTATTGTGTCTCATTTTCATCTGAGCCACATTTCCAATTGTTCCATGATTGACATGCTGTAGAGATTGACAGTTACCCCCTAGTGCCTGCTGTCTGGAGATCCCACAAGCAATAATGGATTTTACACCAGAATTTAGCATCAAATATTGGCTTTCAGTGTCAAATGGGTTAAATTTAAATGCCAGTTAATTGTAGCCATTTTAAAATCATAGCCTTAAACAAAAGCATTTTTTGGATATCAGTATGTCTGAGTCCTGTGTATGCCACCCAGCACAAATGTCTCAAACTTACAGCACAAGTTAACTGACATTTATGGCTGTCTCTGTTTCTTAATCACGCAAGTAGTCCAGATCTGGAGAGTACAAGGGAAGTTTCCTTATGCAGTAGGGAATTCATATTTCAGGTAAACCAAAAGGGAAACCAGTGTTGACCCTAGCTTTTTAATTCAGTCTTCTAGCATATAAAATGAATGCATTTCCTCAAAGTCTACATATCTACTGTTAACAGTAGTCCTCCTGTACCTACATGTTGTGGTTGTGGGTTTTTTTGTTGTTTAGTCCCAATTCTATAAAAACCACCAAACCCTCCTTCTTCCCTGTCCCCAAAACGAAAACTGAAAGTGTGTTGCTGACGTGAGTTGTGTAAGATGAGTTGCTCTCACCTGTTACGTTCCAACAGTGTAAAGTTATGTAAATTCTTTATCTTCTGTGCACAGTGGTCTCCTACATAAACCTGACAGAGAAATGTAACTTCTTATTCCCTGTACCCAAATGTAAAGACAAATTAGAGAGTAAGAGGTATTTTGAAAGAGATTAAATCTTACTGATGTTTTGTGGGAATTTGCCCGAGTTGTTCTTCAGGCACATTGATGTGTATCAGTGAGATGCCTCCAAAACATTACAAAGTTCTGAGGTGGATCATGGTTCTGTCGTGTGTTTTCTCACTTTCCTCAAGTAGTTTTGAAGGGGTAGATGCCAGTACAATGCAAAGAACTGCTTTTGTCATATTGTCTTTGCAGGAAGCAATGTTTTTGGATGACTTCTACCATTAGAGGCAGCAGTGACTGCTTAACTCAGTTTTCATTTTCGAAGTTTATTAAGTTGTCTTATTTTAACAAGACTGGATTTTGTTCAAATTTGTGGGATTATAGTTGAAATTATAAAAATATTTACTGGTGATTTACAATACATTCTACATAAAAACTTGAATCACCCTTTATACGTAAAAAGCAGGACTGTTAATGTAGCAAGAATAAAACTAGTTTTGGCTATGAGGAACTAAAATTAGGTTTATATAATACTGTAATTTTGATTTACTGTTGGTGAGAGTCTCTTACTTCAGCAGTCTGGTTGTTCATATTGAAAAGCTTTGAATGCAAATCTATAATTAGTAATTCATCAGATTTTGGAAGCATGTACCTTACTGGAGATTTGTGACAGGGGTCTAGTTTTTTATGTGTGGAATCTATTCCTTGGGGGAAACAAAACAAAACTCAACCAACAAAATATAATATATATTTTTCAACACTTTAATTGCGATCTAGAAGTTGGTTTGGGGGAGGAAATAAAAAGGGACAAAATTTGGGTTTGGAACATGCAGTTAGTGTTACCATAGTGGGTTCACACTAAGATGACTGCTGCCTAGCAATGGCCTTTGTCCCTGCACATACTACTCTAATTAAAAACTTTTCTTTCTTCCTTGAACTTCCAGATTGCTGATGTGAGCGAAGTGGCTACATGGCCTCTTAAAAAGCTATAGGTAGGGATCAGAAATGTTTTTCTAACCATTTTGCTCTTCAGGTTGTCAGCGAGCATCAAAGTCTATAATATCTACATTATTACATCTGAACCTTTGTTACACAAAAATTCTACATTCTCAACAAGTATTTTCTATACTGACAATTGCTGTAACTCAAGAGAACAAATGTATCTTAAATTTTTTGTAAGGTTAATTGAGAACTTAAAACAGAGCCATTGGAATAACTTGTTTGTATAAGGATGCTAATACCATTGCAACATTTTCTTAAAGGATGCCAGACAATTATATATAGAATATAAAGAAACAAAAATGAAGGCGAAAGAAGATGCCCTGGCTAAGGCTGAACTTGAAACACTTCAGAGTGAGTTTTTACCACTGTCTTAATAAACAAAGATGTAATATGATATACCTACTACACAGGATGTGTGTGAACATTTTTATATCTAAAATGTGTGCTCTATATATTTCTGTACTGTGGATAAATTTTAAAAAGCTTTTAATTTTTTGTCTACTTTTGCAGTAGGCTGCTGGCTTGTTCCTACAGAAGCATGAAAGTCAGGTGATAGTTATATTGCAGCAACAAAAGCATGCTTTGCTAGAAATGTTGCTTAGGAGGGGGAAATCTCAAATGCATAGATCTTGAAGTATAAATTTTCAGAAGTGACCTCTTGTATTTCAAGCATTCTTGTATTCTCTTAGTCTGTAAATACTTTTTAAAAATATGCTTAATAATTCTGTTTTGCAAATTGAATTGATTTTTGTGATAGAAATTCAACATAATTTGAATTTCCAAAAGCATGGATGCAGACTTTGGAGATGGATTCATGCTACTGTTGAAATAAATGCTTTAAAGTCTTTACGCTCGTATAAAAGACCAGGGAAGACAATTACTATTTTCCTTAATAAAGTATTCAGAATAATTATAAGTGACTTTCTTCTTTCAGTTATCTGCTTTTGACAATGATTAAACTTACCCTCTTCTGAAGACAATTTTAGAAGTTTTTTTTGCTTGTTTGTATGTGCGTGCTTGCTTTATTTACCATACTTAAGTGCATGCTTTTAAGTTCCTTTATTCTGACAAGTGCATTGAGTGCCCTATAATAATTTACTAGCTTTGAGTATGCATAAGCCTTTAGGCACTTAAAATACAGCTTCATTATTTATATTTACAAAATAGCTTAATTTTGTAAAATCGGCAAATACACCCAGTTACAGCAATAATTCCCAACTTATCTGTAGCTGAATCTATTTTAAGAAAATGGGTGACATTCAGCACCTCAGTGAACATCGTGGACCCAGGCCAAATGTACCAAAGTAGTGCATTTAATGCTTGTTAGGAGGCCTGCCATTATATTTGAGATACCTACCACAAAATGGGCCTTGAAAAGGGTCTTGACTCGGGTTATTAAAAACTTGTTAAATTGTCAGATAGTAATGTATTGCCATTGTTCAAAACAGCTGGCATATGTTCTGCATTGAAATTTGTGAACTACTGTTAAAAAAGGATTAGTTTTTGGAAGCAGAAGTGCAAGTGAAATTAAAAAGTCATTAAAATTGTGTGTGCACACTCCTGGGTTTGACTGAAAGACCATGTGTGAACTTTTCAGTATTCCCCCTCTGCCAGGTGTTGCAAGAGTTGGGTTTTTTTTGTTACTTCCATTATCAGTGCCCACATTCGAAAGATGCAGGTTTGGCACATTTCCCCTCAGGGTAACCCATGACCTCTCACTACCCTGTCCCCTGTCATGCTGCTGGGTGTGACATGGCATGACCCCCATGTCTACTGGGTGACCCAGTGTCACTCATGTGAGCAGGGGCCAGTCCTCACCCGTCTTCCTGGCATCTCACAAGAGATGCACCTATGTTACTGTAGGCAAAAGAAGTTACATAATTCTTTACTGAACCTTGCATGCAAAGCATCTGTTAAATTTGCTTACCTCATTATATTGTTCTGCATTGTCACTTCACAATTAGCATAGAAAGGTTGCAAATCACCGAATGTGTATTTTGTTTGCCCCCATTCTTCTTAATTTTAGAGACCATCCATGGAATGAAAGTTAATAACAGTTTCATCTATCTGAGTAAATTTATCTCATGCAGATTAGCAATAGCTGTTTTACAGTACTTGTTTTTTCATGACCTAACTGCTAATTTACCCTTGTGTCTATTTGCTTCCCTGCTGAAACTGTGCAGTGTTCTGTAGGTGGCTTGAACTAAAACTAGAGAAGAGTACTGAAGGAGGAAAATACAATTTGCAGAGTAGGAAAGAGTGGACAATATTAGCATGTTATTAAAGTGCTATATTTGATAAGGAGTGTGAAAAAGTAATTTTTGGCAAGGTAACATTATGCACAATTTTGAGAAGTGATAAGAAACCCTGCTAAAATGCTGGAAAAATAAGTCAATGTATTAAACCCTGTCATTACTACCTTAGGAAAAATACAACAACTTTACCTTACAAAAACATAAAATACAGACCTTATGTTTCTAGGAAATGCTGTTTTGTATGGGATTACAGATAACTGGCTGGTTTATGTGCAAAAATAGAAATGGTTTGCCTTACATTTTCGGATGCCCTTTTCACATTCAGAAAGGAGAACACAAAATGTATTTTAAAATGGAAAAGCATTAATTAATAAGCTTCAGTTTCTCCCTCTCCTGTATTGTTACACATGCATATAACCCCTGCAACGGAATAATTCTGTAACAATAGATAGCCCTGTTCTTTGTAGTCATGGGATGTAAAATAGAGTATGTATTAACTAAACTGAGTAGTCATTAAACTGAGAAGACAGCCATACATTATCAAGACAGGTGGCTCTCTAATTTTTAAACATAAATTGAGTAGTTATCAAGACAAATTCTACCAACTCTGCCGGTCCTCTTCTTGCATGAACTACTCCTTTCAACCACATCCCCTGTGGGGGAAACACATCTATTTTTGTTTCTTTATACTTAGCCTTGGTAGTTCTCTAACTTTCCATTCTTAAGTTTTCCTTGGCCTTCAACATGGAGGCATAAACTTATTTTTAAAATACACCTTTCTGAAGAAGTAACACCTGCTAGATATTGCAGGTGAACTCTTCACTGGCATCCCAGTTACCAAAGATATTTGCAATGTAAATCCAGAATTCTTGGCCTGATGCACAAGGCATCTGGAACAATCCATATTTATAGTTATAAACCATGTTGAATAGTATGCAGTTTGTTGGGGTTTTTTCCTTACTCCCATCATTCAAGGGTTAATGGAAATATGAAGTTACTAGCCCTGAGGCTGCATGACTAGCGTTTTTTCTGTATTGGGGCTTTATGATGGTAGCTGTAGTGGTATTTATATTTTTGTATAGGGCTTTATAGTAAGAAATGTCTTCCTGTGAAACATCCAGAGCTGTAGTGAAACCTTTAATAATATATTTGATCAAGTTTGGTTAGGCTTAGTGGTTTTCCCTTTCCAGATAGCTTGGAATACAGCATGCACTTTGGTTAGAATTTTATATTGTTTCATGAAACCTAGGGATAGAAAACATCGCTAGATCATTTAGTATAATGCATTTATTTCAAACCCTTACTGGTAAAAATCAGTGAAAAATACTGATTCTCATGACTTGTCTTGTTTGACTTGTACCAGTGACGTACTTTAGCTTTTATAATCTTGTTATGCAAGGTACAATATTGATTCGAAAGCCTTGAGTTGCCTTCAGTTCTTCGTGGTTTGTTCAGACAATTAATTTTACTGTTACATAGTTATGTCTTAATTTCAGTACCGATTTTTCTAGCTTTAGCTTTTAGTTATTCTGTTTACAGAATCACAGATTACCTTAGTTCCATTGCACTGGTAGCTCATTTCAGATTGCTTAACCGCCAGAACTGCAAGCTCTTACATCAGAGGTTCCTTGCATGCAGTCCCCTCATCAGTGCAGATACAGCTTAAGATCTGTAACTGTGATTTACAAGATGCTTTTGATTTGATTGGTCCTAGACTACCAGCCAGTCCATGTTCCTATTTCTTCGTGTACTTTCCTCTTCACTGTAAACCATTTTGACCCAATTTGTGTAACCTAGCACTATACTGAAGGTGACTTTATTTCTGAATAATTGACAAAGATATTTGATAATTGTATTTAGTGTTAGTCCATGCCAAAATGCAGTGTTCACATGCCTGCTCAGTAATGATTTGCTGACAGGCAGGTTCAGAGCAAATTACTTCATATAATGTGTCCTTTCTTGGTCAGTGTGGGTGTGAATGTTCTGATCACTTAATTGTTACCTCTGAAGCCTAATTACGGCAAACTAAGTATCATCCGATTCACTGATTGTTTTGGCAGGCCTGCCCAAAGGATTTTGAACTTGCAAGCTCGTGTTTTTCCTAGTTGTTTCAACTAGGCTGGCTGATGGCCTCCTCTTACAAAACTTGCTTCAGATTTTATGGAAAATATTCCAATCGCATACAGCATTAGGAGGCTTATTTGAAAGAGTAGTGCGTGTTTCGTTATATGTTTGTTAGAAGGCAAATTAGCTGTCAAATGTTGGAGGTTTATTTCTAATCCTTTCATATTATGGAGATGAGGTATTTGGGGGGGGGTCGAAAGTTTGGGGAAGGGTAGATAGAGGAAAAGATGAAAGATCAAAACCTACAGCTTGTGAGAAGTTTTTTATAGTTGATATATTCATCACTGAGCATGTTTTTAGTCAGTTTGCTCAAAAATAAACTAGCTTCTAGGTCTCAGTACAGCAGATGTATGAATCTGTTTCCAACTTGCGATGCTTTCATATAATCCCATTGACTTTATTGAGTACAGAAATGTGTATTTCTTAAACATGAGTGTTTGAATATAGTTTGCTCCACTGTTTTCAATAAACTGTCAAAACCTTAGCACAAGTTTTTTTCCAGACTTTTGAGTCTGTTATATAGCCAGAGCAGGAATAGTATTGGAATAGTATTGGATGCCTTTAGAAATGTAAAGTACTGTACTTTTAAGAGAGTTAGCTAATCATTGTCTGTTAAAGTCTAGGCATCCCAGTGATAATTATGTTTATATGCTGTTCAAATGTAGGGGACAAATTATATCTTCTTTTTTAACTCTGAAGTTGTTAAATACACAGTCTTTTGGTAAATAACTTGATATTCTAAAGGTGAAAAATACATAAAAGTAGTATCCTTGCAGCATGTGAATTCAGTAAGTGATAAACCAAAATTTCTTCTGCTACAGAAGGACCAGAACTGTAGAAGTCATAAACCATGTAAAATATCTTTCTACATTGGAATGGTAGAGACAAGATTATTTCCATACTGGTTGTGATCTTGGATTATCTATTTACTTTGTGTTGTTGCCTGGGTTTTATTATTCTAATTAATATACAAGAAAAGTTGCTGCACTGTAAGTTGGCAATGAAATTACATAATGTTCCCATATAATAATAGTGTTAAGCAAGTTATTCATTCACTGATTTCACCAAGGCTGTTTCTCTTGTCTGCATTTAGGTGGATGAGCACTAGTAACTCTGGCCATAGTTAAAGTCCACTAGATATTGGTAGCCGCCTATGGTATAGTGGTCTGAACATCCCCTGTCTAAAATCCTGTATTATGATAACTGTTCAACCACTTGCATGTGCTTCCCTATTCTAAAAAAGTGGCTTTTGAAAATTCTGAGGTGAAAGTGTTCCCAGTGTTAAAGGTGGTGTGGTTTCAATTCTATTTTTTTAATGAAGTGAGACAGCCATTGTGGTATTTAATGGATATGCTGAACTCTTATTTGTATATGCACAGGAGGCAGTAGAGACAAGTTTTTAATTCTGGTTGGGTGCTTGTTTGAGATTGTACAGCCATTTTCTCTAGGTCGGATTTCCTGTTACTTTGATAGTCGGCAAACAGCAGTGTATCTTGTCTATGTTAGGTCTTCCTCTGTCACTTAAATGCCTGAAGAAAGCCTAGATACTGTCTTTGATATCTCATTTTAAAGTCAGTATGGTGTCTTCTGGAGATACTGTTACAGAATTATTTCTAAGGCTACAGAAAGAGGCTAGATGACCTATTTACAGGCTAGCTCTTCATTTTTAAACGTTAGTTTCATTCATTCAGGATTTAACTATTTGCATACTTTGAGAGGGAAAATTAGGAAACAGTAGCTGATGGGATGTGAGATACAGGAAAATCCAACTGTCTTGGTGTGTCTCTGCTGTTAAGTAATTCCAACTGAACACAGAGAGAGTGCTTGATTATTTTGCAGGATTGAAATACAGTAGTGGAAATTGTAATTTAAGGTAATTTCCTAAAATATTTTTGCCAGTGTATATGCTTGCAGTAAATAACCGGTGAGGCCACTGTTAACTTACCCAGACAAATCTTAGCTCTGACTCCAGAAACTATTACATGTGGCAGCTATTAGATAATAGTTAATATAGGTGATTTGATTATAAAAATCACCTTTTGAAATAGACAAAAATAATTTTGCACCAGTATTGTCTTTAGTAGCATCTGAACAGTGAGAGAAATGCTGGTTAACACTTTGGGGCTTTCTTTAATTTTGTTTTTTGGGGACTGTACATCATTTTGTGATATTTACTATGCATACCTATAGAAGGATGCAAGAAAAAAATCCATGTACAAGTTTTTACTTAATATTTCATTAATTTGTTAATTACAAACAAAGTTAGAGATTAAAAAAAAAAAAAACAGGTGTCAGAACAATGTACATGTAAAAGTTTAAAAGGTCATCAGACACTCTGTTCAGATCTATCTAAATTCCCTGTTCTTTTTGGACTTCCAGAAGTTGCCATGAGACAATTCTCTCTCGGTTTATTGTTTTCTTGAATATGCAGTTCCTAGAAGTTTGTCAAGTCTTTGTAGTCTTTTCACTGTGCTGTTTCTGTATGTACACTGCTAGGTACAGGAATTCTGCGTCAGAGCCTATAGGGAGCAGTCCTTCTGGCCTGTTTAGGAATTTTTTCAAGAAGGTTTTCACTTTTCTCCCCTGATGCTCCGAAAAGTATTAGGGCATGGTTGCAAAGGCACACAACTGATGTAATGGCCCACTGCTGCAGAGAAGTGTGGTTCTCATTTTCCTTACCCACCACCTTTAAATGACTTGGATTTTTGCTTTTAATTTGAGTGTAAAGGAGTAATTTTCTACTAGAGTAGTGAATTGAATTAGTTTTCTAAGTGGTTGGATGATTATTGAAGCGCAAATAGAAGAGAGAGGAGCACATAAGCACGCAGTGGAGAGTAGAAGAGTGGAAGAACTTTCCTCTTTTGGCTGCAGCCAGCTGTTAGATCAACTCTTGGGTTTTGTGGTATCTTCAGGAGCATCCACTTATTGTGAATACAGCATATTTTTTAAACAATGAGGAAAAAAATGAGAAAGTCATTGGCACACCTGAGGTTTCTGAATACTTTCTGAGTGTTCAGGGTTGGTTTTTTTTTGTTTTTTTTTTTTTTTTTGGCCCTCATCCTCTTGTCTTCCCTGAAGTACTGTCAATTTTCAGTCAATTTTGAATCTTTCATTTGAGATCATCATATGTAGCAGATACGTTTTCAGTTGCTGGGGTTTAGGTCATTATTGACCTTCCTTCCTGTCTCTTGAGTTTGCTGCTCCCATTTAAAATCCGTTGAAGGACAGAGAGCAAGAAACAGTAATCAGGTAGAGAAATGAGGTGCTAGAACAGAGCTATTTGTATTCACAAAAATCAGAGAAGCTATCTATTGACTCAGGAGCTTATACTCAGCACAGCTGACCATAAAGTAATATGGAATTCTCTAAACCTCACCTTTCTACCTTTGCCAGTTTCTTTGAAGCCAGCTGGACTTCCAGAGTCGTTTAACAGCTGCCTGTGCTTTTGCCTGTACTAATCTTAATTGTCAGGTGATGTAGCAGTAATGAGAGCTAACCGTGATTTTGAAAGGCTCCTTGTATGGTCCTTTAAAGCGTAACTCATATAGAAGAGGAGCTAAGTTGATCACTGCTAAACTGTTTACTTTTCATTAAAACAAAATTATTATATAAAACTCTGAACTCTCTTCTTAATAAAGAAGTTGAAGCCACTTTCTCTGTGGTAGTTCTAGAGAGTTCAGGAGCTAAGCCTGCTCCTCATTTATACTTCTCTGCAGTATTAGTAGCATTACTTTTTCTTCTTTCTTACTTTTGTGTAGAGGAGAAGAAGCCTAAAGTCAAGAAACCAAAATCAGAATTCCCTGTATACACAGTTCTGGAGTCAAGTGCATATATACCATCATATGATCATGGAGCTTCAATTGAAGAGATTGAGGAACAGATGGATGATTGGTTGGGAGGCAGGAACAGAACACACAAAAAAAAGGTAAGCTCAAAATCTTTCATGTCATTATATATTTTCAGTGTTGGTTTGTTTGCTTGCCTCTTAGGAAAATACAATATTGTATGTATACCACTACAATATTCATATTCTGTTGAAGTCTAGAGAAGTATTGTCAAGCAGAGACATAATGGAAAAGATTACATTGATGTTCCACGTAATTTGTATAATGATACTGGAAATGTTATAATAGGATGTCGTTGATTAAAATATATGAAAGCTCTCTACAGTTTCCAATATAAATACTATTCTTGTTCACTAGAAATCAGTAGAACATAGTGCTGTCAAGTTATATGAAGCTTGGTTCTTTCTCTTAATTGCAGTTAATAACATTCTGCTTGCAAGAATACATTCCTCTCTATTAAAAAAAAAAAAGGAGGGGGCAAAGGAAAAAGAAAGGAAAAACCTTTGCTTCTTAATATCCAGCTGTAGTACCTTTGGATCATGGAACTCCTTATGTACTTTGTGCATTTCATCTGCTTTATGGAAAAGTCCTAAAAGTTTGACTTTGGCCTATTATTAAGGTTCTTTCTATTTAGAGATAACTGTTCGTAGTGACGGTTAGTGTCATTATCTCCTGGTGAATTTTGTTAAAACATACGGGCTTGAAAAATGTATAGTTTGAATCTTAGGACAGATGCAGAAGTGAAAGAAGTGTTATACGTTGCCTTCCTGACCTAAAACCCTGCTTTGTTTGGAAGACTGTGTTGAGTGTGTTTGGAGCGGAGTTAGGGCAGCACATTGACTTCAGTGTCAAAATAGGGAAAAGTTCCTGTTGCCATTTGTCTGAGTCCTCTGTGCTGCAGATGCACTTCCTCCTTTCCCCCTTCAAACCTGTGAAAAATACTGTCACATTTTACTAAACTAATTTTGCATAACCTGTTTAATCATCTACCACTACTGGATTCCTAAGCTTCATGACTTCCTGGTTGTCAGTTTTCTTTTGCTGTTTCTGTTGCCTTTTTGTATAAATAATACAGACATCTGTATTCTGTTTGCTGTTATATTTCTGTAACAAATCCATTCTGCAAATATGCTTATCTTTTTGACTTTTGTGTAAGGGATTGGCACTCTGAATATTTTCATGCACTTGGAGTAAGAACTCAGGTCCTTAATTCTACAGATGAGTTGCCTGGGAGTTAAGAGCATATGTACAGTCATTGCTCTATTTACCTTAACTCAGGAAAGTGTCCATGGATTGGATTCCTGTTAGCTGCATCCCTGTGAACCAGGTTTGCTTACCAGCCTGTGTGGACAAATGATTAGAGAAGAAAAGATGTATTTTTGTTTACAGTAGCTCAGGTTGGTTGCATGCTTGACTATTTGGATCCCAGTTCACCTTCCACTCTGATGGAAATCAAGTCTTTGGATTCCTAGGAAAACGAAGGAATTGAGTAAGACTGGGAATATGTCATCTATAATTTTGCACCTCCTACATAGAGTATATAGAAGTTGTATCTTAAGAGACCCTGCCAAGAGAACAAGTTGTAGATACGTCCTTTCAGAAACAGGAGTCACAGAAATTAAAACGTATCAGAGAACTGTTATTAAAAGGTAAGTAACTTGGTTTTCTGTGCTTACACCTGGAGGTTCAGTGTTGCACCTATCACTTTGATTGATGAGTTTATTTTTTGAATTATATTCTGTTGCAAATGGGGTTAACATTTTAGGGACAAGCAGGCAATTTGCAGGTGTACTGTCTGAGTAAAGTGTTTGACCTGAACAAACTGCGATGAGGCATGCTTCCTTTCCTTGACAGCTAATATGTTACCACAATGCAACATCGACATTTAATACAGTAGTGGAGAGAAACACATTCATAAACTGTACATAGAAATGGAAAATATATGTTACCAGCTGTAGCAGCTTGTAGGAGCCATTTGTATGTCAATATGAGAACGTTTGTGTCATATGATTTGTAATAAGCTCACTAGGAAAATAGTTGTACCACAAGTGAATTGTTCCCAACTGTCATTTGACACATTTTCTTGTTTAGAAAGATGTATTTTTCTTCAGCACACATCATAGATATGAACTGGGACAGCATCGCTGTTCTGCCTCCCTTTTCTGCTTCTTGCATGTGTGTGCAGTAAAGTGCTGTGCAGCATTCACCTCTCAGTTCTGCTTGTCCTAGGAAGAAGCTACTCTTTCATAAATCATTTTGCCATCAGACTTCTTCTTTGGTTTGTTATACTTCACTCATGAGAAATCTTGGTAGGTTTTTGTTGGTTGTTTTTTGGGGGGGGTGTTGGTTTTTTGTTTTGTTTGTTTGTTTGTTTTTAATTTTCTTTCATAATAGCTCAGGGATGTGGTCTGTGGACAGCCAACCAGGCTTGAGAGTCATTTGCTCAGTGGTAAGATAAAAGTAGCTTGAAAAAGTGGAATTGCTGTCTCTGATGTTGGTACCCTGAGTGTAGATGATTACAGTTCATTTAGTATTGTTCATGAACTGCTTTGCACTATTGACATCCTGTACTTTAGGAGGTGCCTGCAATCCATGGACTACTGTTTTGGAAGTGCTGTACCATGCAGAGCACCCAGTTTGATAAAAAATTACATAATGATCAGTCGTTAAACTAAAGCCAGTCTCTGTGATTATTTGTATTTATTTTTAAAATTTTTTTTGGAGGGGGTGTTTTTGTTTTGTTTTGTTGTTTGTTTGTTTTGTGGGGGTTTTTGTTTGTTTTTTATTTCATTTGGGGGTTTTTTTGAAAGCTGATTTAACAGTTCATGGGCTATAGTCCTGTAAGCTGTTTACAAATGTTTCTCCCAGTTTGGAGGAATACATTTGCTGTCCTTGGAAGAAAGACTCTGGAAGGCTAACGTTATGAATTTAGATGTATCAAAGCTGTAGAAAAGAAAAATTGAGGTTTTTATTGTTCCATCTTTAACAGGAGTCTGGATGTTTTTCTGATCGATATTAATCTAGGAAGTAACATTATGATAAACTTAACAGCTCTGTAAAGTAGATTTGCCAACGTAGAGAAGATTATGGCTTTCAGAATTATCTACGTCACCATGGTTTCATTAAGTTTACATAAAAGCTCTACAAGTTATTTGTACATCAGGAGTGTGGCTTTGGCACTGCAGAAAGATAACAGGACAATTTTCTTCATAAAATAAATTCTACTAATGGTTGACAATAATTGGAATTCTGTATTTATAAAGAAAAGAGAGATTTGTGTTTCTGTCAAGGATTTGATTAATTTAAAATTGGTGGGTTTGGAGGCAAATATCGCTTCAGGTAGCCTAGGAAGATATGTCCGGGTAAGTCAGGAGGCGTAGGAATGAAGTGCAACTTGACAGAAGTTAAGCTGTTGGATATTGTAACCGAATAGAAGAAAATGATAAATGTCAATGTAAAGAAATAGGTCAAGAAGAATTGGTCATGACCTGGGGTTAGCTTTGGAATAGAACAAATAATTTGCTTCAGTGTTTATTGAAGGTGATCCTAAAGTAAAGGTTAATTAAAATTGCTTGGAAATGAGAATTACCATCTCTAATGGGGAGGTGAAGTTTTAATTTTAATTTTAGAAGAGTCTGTAGGCTAGTCCTTATCCTAGAATTCATTTAAAGTATCATTCCTACTGAAGAGCAGACATCTTTTTTTAAGAAGGAAAATAAAAATACATGCAACTGTTTCCCTACTAAGTGACTGTCAGTTCAAAATGAAATAGCAGCAATGTAAAAGTGCATGGAAAATAATATAAAAGGCAGTTAGGCATACTAGTGTGTGTTCTGGATTGGTCTACTCATTTTTATTGATAGTTGCTTAGAAACATTTGGGCTCTTTCTGTCTGGTGTCTGAATATGATATGGAACCTATTAGTGTACTAATGATTACTGTTTCCATAGGGTTTAAGTATTGAAGCAGATAAGGAACAGGCTATAGAGAAGAAAACAGCTTCCTTCTTAGGCAAGGTAAAATGATCTACTGAGGGATGTAGATAGTGTTTTCATAAGGTTACATAGCTGGCCTAAAACATGCTTATAGCATTGTAAAGTTACTCCTCTGTCTTAGTCTGCAAACACATGAAGTTTATGTCCTTAAGGGGCTTATGTCCTTATGTTGTTACTCTTTACTTAGCATAACTATTAAAAGAAAGTGAACTATTGAAAGATAGATAACATTCATTATTACAGAACTGGGAAGTAATTTTTCTGCACTTCTGCAGTAGTGATCCATCCACCTTTGGGACATTTTGTATAATTTTGATTGTTGTACTTTTCAGAAAGAAAAAGTAGCAAGAAGACTGCATCAGCAATAAAAATAAATTTAGAAAAATCATATTTGTGAGGAAAGGTTAAGTAGGTGGAGTTTTAGACCAAAAAAGGGAAAGCTGTTGGGTAAAAACCGGGTAGATGATTATTCCAATCCATTCCAGGCTATTTTAGGTAAAATGGTAATCATTTATCATTACTTCCCACCTTTCATAAATTCAGAGAGAAAGTAGTATCAAATTTAGTTTGCAGCCAGTATATTTAAGTTCAGACTGGAGACACACATAACTGCAACATGTTACCTGGACCATTTATGAAGACTTTCTTCCACCATCTATCATATTCTTCAACTTCATCTGTTGAAAACAGTGTGAGCAGACTCAGTTGCATTTGAGAGCCTATAAATAAAGTGATGAGACTCTTGAGGGGGGTTTTCAGTATAGGAGATCATATACTTACTTTGCACTAAATTGCATCTTCATATGGTGCTGTTTACACTATTCATGCAAACTGCATACGACTATGAAACTGAGAGAAGTTGCTAAAAGCTCATTCTTATGCTGATAATAAAGCTGTTCAAAACAAGTACTGAAAAACTGTATTTGTAAAATTATTTTTATTTTGCCACTGAATGTTTGTACTCCCAGACCAGATCCTCTTTCAGGTTGTTAAGAGGAAATAAGCAGCTTAATTTATTTAGTTTGAGTTTCTGATTTTATTTTTTTCCTTTACTTGTCACCAAGAATTTACTGGAAAAAATGTCCTGTGTATGCCTGTTAGGAATTCAGGGAAATTTTGAGGGAATATGGCTATGCACTTCCTAATAGTTTGCATTGTTTTGTACCTTGCATATGTTGCTAAACCACCACTGCATTGCTTTGTAGCCACTACTGCATTACATTAACCTTTTACTTCCCCATTGTACCACATATTACATGGAGCTGGAAGGAAAAAGAGAAACTTATTGGAGGACCTATTTTGTTAAATCTGATCTTGTTTTGTCCTTTCTGCAAATACTCATGCAAGAATATACATATTTACAGTTTCTGGAATCATTCTATTGATGAATCA
Source organism: Neopsephotus bourkii (assembly GCF_033783945.1). Lineage (NCBI taxonomy): Eukaryota > Metazoa > Chordata > Aves > Psittaciformes > Psittacidae > Neopsephotus > Neopsephotus bourkii. The sequence continues at coordinate 14,009,859 of NW_026900570.1, forward strand.
TTGCCAAGTAATTTCTCTCCCAGTGGGATTTCTCTTGTATTGTTTGTTCTGATTTGATTTTACATGATTTGTAACACACATTGTTTTCATGAGAGTTCATTGTTTGTGTGAATAATGATGCTGTTGCATGAAAATCTTGGCCCTTGAGAAATCAATGGGAGATTTATTGTTGTCTTCAGTGGGACTGGGATTATAATTCCTTTTGGTTTATATATTCCTCATTTTCTCCCACTGGAATCTCCTCTTCATTCCATATCATTATTTGACTCGTTTCTTGAAGTTAGAGTTCCAAGTTCTACCTCAGTGAGGGGTGAATACTTTTGACCTTTTGATATTTGCTTGGTCTGTATAGGGGAGATAAAGGTGGAGACAGACAGTACCTGATCCCTTCCAGCTGGACCAGATGTATGGATAGAAAATGATGTTTTTTATTATTTTTGTTTTTCATGTTATCCTGCAGCACTTCTTGGCATTTGGGTGGTTTTGATACTGCAGGAGCACCTGGCTTGATTTTACTAAAGCAGGGGTAGTAAAAACTATTTTTATGTCCAGAACTTGGGAAGCTTAGATAATGTGGAACCCCTGCATTTGCTAGAATTCACGTTTTACTCTTAAATGAGGATTATTACAAGTATCATGAAACAAAAGTATACGTAAGCATTGTTTTTACACAATTCGTTGGTTGGTGCTGGAAACTCAGTAGTTACCATTTTTTCCAGTTGTTGAACTGTCAGCTGTGATCACCTTGTACTGAACTCTCTTCTGATTAAAATGCAGTTAGTGGTTTTGTTTTTCTCAGGCTGGGCCATCAAACCACTGTGTTTCATAGATAGGATATTGAAAACTGAGTGAGCTTTTTAATCATTAAGGCTTTATTTGAAAGCTGGGTGAGGAGCAATAATATGAAGTAACTTTAAATGTACAAAGGAGGTCACCGCTTTATAACACGAAAAAGAAAAATGCTGTACAAATGCTAAATTATTGTCTTGTTAGTTTAAAAAGTATCATTTTGACATTTAAATCTTAGCCATTTTATAATCTTGCACATTTCATAATTGCCAGCTAGCCTGCCACCTGCTCTCTTTTGCCTTGAATCTTCCCACATCTGTGCTGCTTTGAAATCTGAGTATGCTTTTTCTTTAGTAGCAAATAACATGGTGCTTGTTCTAATCAGACGTCATATGATGGATTACCTGAATACAGTTTCCAGGCTTTTAAAAAATGTTAATTCCTTAAACAAGCAGTTTGTATCTTAGCAGGATTAAGGTACTATGTAAACCAAATGTTTTAATAAATTGGTCTTTGAGGGGAAGGGTTATTCGGTTTTAGTGTGTTACCCGAGGTCATGTAGTTTTGAAATAAACTAATTTTCTTCTAAGCAGTGAAACATATAATAGTACCTGAAAAGTGTTAGTATTCTAACACTCTTTTTATGCCTGGGATGGGTACAAGTGAGCAGCTGGCAGTCAGAGGTTCCTCATGAGTGTCCTGCTAGTGCACTTTGGCCCTGAAGCAGAGCGATTGCTGTAGGTCCACAAAGTAAATCACTCTGTGTGCCCATTGAATTTAAGACTATATTGAGACTGCCAGCAGCTATACCTGTTAGTGTCAGTTATGAAGCTATTCACTAGAAGCTAGTCTAAGCTCGTAATACATTTTAACCTGAGCTCCAAACTCTCATCAAATGGTGATGACTTTGAGTGACTGTTGATCTGGGCCATATTGAATTTAGTAACCCTGAGGTGAAAGTCTTGGTATTCGGTTACCAAACTTTTAAGCAGTGTAGTGTCACTGGAAAGATACATCATTTAATAAAAAACACCCAAAAATCTGCATTAAACTGATAACTTCTGTTAAGGCAGAAGACTTCAGGCTTTCCTCTGGATTACTATGCTTTGTGTCACTGCAGTGTTGTGAACTCAGCCTGAGTATAGTATCATATTGGGGTTTGCATTTTAAAATAACCCTAAGTTCATGTCTTATAGGTAACTCCTACAACTACCATATTTCCATTAGAATTATTAGTGTGAATAAAAAAGCTACTTTTGTCCTATACACATACTTTTAAAAATAGGTGCTTAAGTTTACCTGTATAATATATTAGGGCTCCTGCCTGAGGTTGGTGAACAGGTGCAGAACAATGTATGCATTTTTCTTCCGTGCAGCAGAATGATATTGATAAAATATTGATGGTACCAGTTCATACAGTGGGGGAAGTAGGGAACAGGGCTGAAATGGTAAACAGGCACCTTGGTTATTGTAAGCTGTTTGTGTAATTTTTGTCCCATATGTACATATGAGTGATTCTATTTCTTTTTCTCTTTTTTTTTTTGCTACCTACCAAGTCATCCTAATGACCAAAAGAAAACTAGAAAAACCTTGAATTTTTCAAGTATCATACTAAGCAGCCATTGTTTTTGTTTGTTTTATGGCTAATCTTTTTGTCTCTCTATGTGACTGTTGAACTAGAGCAGCCTATTACTAGCAAATTAGGGTATTTAGTATGTTTCTATTCAAGTCGTGTATTTTTTATTTTGTTTAGAAACAGTAGATTTATGTACTCTTTGAGTCTTCTTTCCTTAAATGAAGACAATAACCTTCTTTTCAGTTTTCTGTCTTAAATATTTAAGCCTCTATGGACTTTACTTTGGACTTGAATAGCTTTAAGGAGAGAATAAATGTGATCTAGAAAAAAAAATATATTTTTAATTACTGAGTTTTCCTTGGAGAGGATGACCCACATCTTTAGATCTAGAATAAGACCTCTCTGCTTTTGAGCTGTGAATATCAATTCATTAGGGTCAGAAATCTAATTTCATCTGCAGTATTAAACATGCAGTGCTTTTAATCCTTAGCTTTTCTTAAGGAAGAATAAAGTTATAGGGTGATGGTGGTATATTCTTCGATTAGCATCTCAAGTTGGTGTTCTCAGTGTTACGGCAAATACACATCAAAGAACAAATTGTACTTGTAAATACAAATTAAAGAAAATAATTTCTCATAGTGTTGGATTCAGAGAAAATAGTTGTTATGTCTGGGACAAATGCCAGAAGTAGTAAGCATTATGGAGTTTTGCCTAAAATAGGTCAGGAATATTTCAAGACTGTGAATAAACACTAACTGAACAACTGCTGTGTAAGAATGTGGAATTTCTGCCTTTCTCTCTCCAACCTATTAGTTACATTGAATAGGTTAACACAGCACAGGAAACTTAATTTCTTTATTCTTTTATTTGTAGAAAGTAATGTGTTCATAGGTTATGTAATTTAATAATATTCTGCTCTTGAATGTATCATGCTCCGGCTGGCTGCAACTAGTTTGGGTGGAGAGTTTTTTTTAATCTATGCAAGCAGGAAAGTCATTTTATGAGCCTTTAAGGAGAATATTTAAAAGCATCTAAATAATATGGAGAAATTATTTGATATGACAGCCAGGGAAAAAATTTTTGGAAACAGTATGTTTCACAGCACAACCAAGTTTCAGTCTAAATTGCAAAGGAAACAGCCAAATACATATTTCCCTAAGGATGTTCTGTAAAGATAGTAACAATATGTTATATGAACTCTCATACATTAGTTAAAAAATAAATCAACCATGCATATGTATTGAATTAAGGCAATACAGTTAATATTTCCTGATACTTCCTGATCTTGATTGAGGTTTTAAACTTTGTCCAATTAATATAGTAGCATAGGTTCTTGTCTTGTGTAGACAAGAATAATAATAATACACTGTTTTCAGCACCATGCTATAGGTCCTCTGTTGTCAAATTCTAGCTTTCAGTAGTTTTTCAACTAAATCTGTATTCCAGAAGAAGTGATTGATGTGACTTGCTGCCATAATTGTCTGACTAGTTTTACCTGTGTGTTTTCTGTATGTACTCCTCAGTGTTTTGAGTCTGTCAGTTGAAAAACTACTCAAGAGCTCATGTTAGTTTTTTGAAGTATTAATCTGCATGGACAAACACACGATTTTTTTAAATGGAGCTCTGTTTCTGCACCGGGCAGCACTATAACCTCTGTTTAGCCCAAACTAGAGTTATATAGCTTCTATATACCTTTTATAACTCAGGTTGGACTTCTTGAATTTAACATTGGCTCATGTTTCAGTTCTGAGATTTACATGATAGTTGTCTATCGCAGAGAGAAATGGTAATGACAATAAGAGAAACCTCGTACCTGTGAGAAGAAACAGGAACTCGATCTTTCCCAGTCAGCCGTTGAAAATCTGACTCTTGTCATTGGGAGTGTCTCTTCTGTCCTGAAGCTGATATCCATTTTACATAAATTTACAAGACGTGCAGTGCCTTTGTAAATACTAGTCTTCATTGCACTGGTTTTGTCTTCCTTTTAGCTTGGGAGAGAGGTAGAAAACACATCTGATGGGACTGCTCCAATTTAGTGCACTTGGGGTCAAGTTGTGATGGAAATCCTGATTTTCCTTGGCAGTGCTCCCTCCCTGTCACCTCCCAAAACAAAGTCGCTCCTGTCTGAACTACAAAAGGAAGAGGAGAAAAACAGAAGGAAGAGACTGTAGTTGCACATATAAGGGGTAAAAGCTGGAGTAAGATGTGAAAGCTGGTTAATCACTGTGACCTTGCCCTGCTTCCTCCTGCCCATCTGACAGAAGGGAGAGAGTAGTCCAGTGTTAACACAGTGTATCCTCATAATTTTGCCAGTAAATGAGAGACAAGGGATTTTCACATGATCCACAACTTGGGGATCAGAAAGAATTTTCAGTTTATGGCCCCAGCTTCTGTAGTGCAGTTCACTGCTGCTCTTTTCAGCTTTTTAACATGAATTTGAAAAGTGTGGACTGTTGCAAAATAGTTACTTACTTTTTGTAGTATGAATTTAGCTATCTTTAAATTGAAGAATTAAGTCAGCTTCAACTAAATCTACTTTAATTTATAAATGTGAATACATATTGATGGATTTATATCTTTTTTTCCAGACAAACCAATTAAAAGCAGATTAGATTCAGCATCTTACCTTTTACAATGCACAGTGCTGCAGCTTTCCATTTCTTCCTGAGGCCATGACTATAGTGGGGTTTGGCCAAATTTATTTATAGATATTGCCCAGAAATTGTAATCTAGGGTAAACTCTAGCAACTAAAAATAAACTGAGCAGTGTGAGAAAAGTTTGGCTTTTGTTTTCCCAGTAAAGATGAATATGTAATCCTGCCTTGCCAAGGAATGATTTAATACCCCTGACATAAGCATTTTGCCACATAGGAATTTTCAGAGAATTTAAGTTATTAACCATTCTCTGTATGGTTTTTGGCAGTGAGGATGCAGTCTTGAAAGGACAAAGTCTTCAAACCCTCACTTCAACACACTTGAGCACACAATTGCTTTCTATTTAAATGAATCAGAGTTGTGTCCGTATTTGAAGTTAATTTGCATCCAATTCAAAGTGTACTTATTTGGCCCAAACCATTCTTTATAAAAAGCTACTGGATAATGTATTAATAACCCAAACCTGCAAAAGCGGAGAGCACTCCTAATGATGGCACAATATGAGAAATGGCACATAGCAGTTGGGTCTTGTTTGTCATGTTGGTGATGACTCTTCCCAAAAGGCAGATAATCTCAAAACACAATGACTATCCTTGAGGTGCAAACTGTGAAGGAGTGGAGGTTCTTGCCTCATATGCAACTGAGTACTATGCAAAATCTGTGTCTTGTGGCAGCCATTGGACTTTCAAAAGTAAGCATACATCTACAGCATGCATTTACTTACAAACACAGCAGGTTTGATGTGTTGTATAGCATCAGATATTTTACATAGACCTCTTTAGGCAACATCAGCATCCTGACCATCCAGAATTCTCCTAGTGTTTTTCTTGATCTAATAATGAGAGAAACTGGGTGCCTGGATTTGTTACTTTGTTAAAACTCACACATACCCCCCAACACAGAAAACAGTATTTCAATTTTTACTGGTTGCTAGATGATACTTGTAATTCACATTGGAAATCCAGACTGGAACAGCTCTATAAAGAAGATAATGTAAACAGAGAATCTAGGTAGTAAGTTAGTAACTTCTAGTGTATGTGGAAGGTTGTAATGGTTTAAAACCAGCCAGTAACTCAGCTCTGTGCAGCCTTTTGCTAACCCCCCACTTTCATCCCCTCTTCCCAGGTGGGATGGTGAGTAGAATCAGATGAATGTAAACTTACAGGCTGAGATAAGAACAGTCCAATAACTGAAGTATAATGTAAAACTACTATTACTAATAATAATTTTAAGGGAATTAACAAGGGAAGAAAATATAAAACTAAAAGAGGAAAGTTAAAACAAGAATAAACACAAGTGATGCACAATACCATTGTTCACCACCTGCCATCCAATCAATACCCAGACTGACTCGAGCAGTGATCTGGGCCTTCTGGGTGACTCCCTCCAAGTTTATATACTGGGCATGACGTGCTGTGGTATGGAATAACCCTTTGGCTAGTTTGTGTCAGGTGTCCTGTTTCTGCTTCCTTCCAGCTTCCCATGCCCCTCCTCACTGGTAGAACACAAGAAACTTGAAAAGCCCTTGATCAGTGTAAGTGCTACTTAGCAACAACTAAAAAACATTGACGTGTTATCATCCTTCATACTAAAGCTGCCACTAAACCAGCTACTAGGAAGGAGAAAAAAAATAACTGTTACAGATGAACTCAGGACAAAGGCGTTTAACTATACTGGTCTCAACTGGATATCTACCAGTATCAGCAGTATTTTACTGCCTTTGGCTTTTTCATTATTGTCCTTGTTTGGAAGATTTGCTCGGTAATGATAGAGTGAGAACAGGAAGAATGAGGCTGACATAAATGGTATATTTTCCAATGGCCACAAATGATGGGAAGGAAAAGCTGTGCATATGAGAAAAGTGAAGGCTAACTTTGATTTTTAATTAACCCAGACTTTTTGGTTATATTTGGGAATTTAATAGGTAAATTCAGTGTTTATATGTTAAACAGTTGAAGTAGTGTTGCCCTTATTTTCAATTACATGCATGAGATTTCATGATAATAAGCAATTTTGAAATCTGGGTTACTTTTGGAAGTGCAGTTGTTTCAGGTTGCCATCACAGATCTGTGTTCCATGAACTCATGAAAACTCAGATTCCCCCCATGCCTCATGTTGGTACATGGCAACTTAAATTGCTGGAAAACAGAACTGAAAATTTGTATAGAAGAAATATTTGAATAACACTGATGGAGATGCTTGCTTTTTAATTGTGCAGTGTGTGCATTTTGGGGATGCAGAGTACTTCCTGCAGTTGGATTAAAAATAAAGAGGTCAGAATATCCAGGCTGTTTTAGGGAATACCTGATTACTGGCAGAGCAAGATAGCATTGTCAGTGAAAGAATTTATATTTGATGTGTAAGGAAGAATTTATTTAGCTGTTAACTGTGGTGTTGAAATACTTCTTATGGAATCAGTTAAAGGAAGGCAAGGGACAACAAAAACCCCCTGATTTTGGGTAAGCTATTTAAGGTGAATGAAAGTAGGAGAAATCGTTTGCCAGCAACAGACCAATGTGGAAGGCGGGGGGGGAAATCTCAAAGTTATTGGTATAAAATCTCTATCTTATGATAAATTGGCCTGGGAAGCAAGACAGAAAAACTGGACAAAGGACAGCATTGTGAGCAGTCAGTCAGCAGGATGGGCTATGTAGTAATAATCTTGTTCCTTACAACACAGTCTGTAACACTGAAGGTGGTTCAGTGCATTGAATGTTTTTTAATATTATATGTTAATGTTTTCAAAATATCCATAATATGCCATGTTATACTGAAGCAGGTTAAAGAAGAGTATATATATATATGCTGTTAAATATTTGACACTTGCTTAGTCTGCTTAGTGTTTCATGAGACAAATAATAACTTTGCAAGGAAAACCCCTCCGTACTAATAAAGTCTAATCATATGCGTTAATGTATCTGCATGCCTTTGGGCTCATCTTCTCTGGTGAATTTAACAGCATGGCCAAAGATTTTTAATTTATCAAGTAATTATAAAAAAAGTTGCCACCTGCAGTCTGTTGAGGACTTACTACCCTATGCACATACTGAAGTTTAGGAAAGTTACAAAATCCTTTTCTAGAAGAATTCATTGACCTATATACTCTAGAAGATTTGCAGCTTCATGTTCTCTATCAAATGGAAATACTTTTCCAAATGCATTTAAATTTCCAAATAGGACATTTTTTTGGAGAGAGAATTAAATGAAAAACACTTTCTTTGGGAATTTGTCTCCACATTAATGTATCACAGGCCAAACATAGTTACCTACTCAACCTACAGTTTATTTGACCTGCATGCCTGAGTGTCCTGCAATCAGATTTACTATAGAGCTTCTCACTTTTTTCTGCATTAAAACAATTGCCTTGAAGCAGCTAACAATTAAAAAATAAATGAGTTAACGCTTTCTGCTAAGTCCTACCATTTAAGTTATAATATGCAATTAACTACATTTTAATTTCTGCTCAATTACATTGACTTAAATAATAATCTTAGTGTTACATTTATGAACTATTTAATTTTGAATTTTTTTTCTCTAGCTTGTGTGATGAAAAAGTAGATTTGAATTTAAAAATGCAGCAAGAAGTAACCTCTTTCCCCCTATGGTTTGAGGGTTTGGTGTAAATATGACAGAACAATTTTGTTTCAAAGACAGATAAAAATCTGACATAATTTGATCTTTTTTTTTAATGTGTTTGAAATCTACTTCATAGGAGGAATATTCAGACTGCTTTATCGTAATGTAGGTAGGGATGTTGAAACATGCATGTATTTGTTTATACTAAGAGCTATAGGTTAAAAAAAGGTCCATATTTAGAATCAAAGCCTGGTAGAACCTGAAGTGCAAAAACATTACTTTTAGAGTGGTGGTCTTTTTCAGGTGTGTATTGCTAGAGACAGATGCTTTGCTACTTTTGGCTTTAGCTCGTTTTAAAAGGAATATGGTATTTTAGTTGATGCATTGCAAATAACTAGTTATTGTCTTTTTATATTAATACTAGAGGGAACTTGCTATGGAACAAGCTCCATATTAGAATGGATTAGGATTTTCTCTTCCCTTTTGAACTCGAGTCCCCCCAGGTCCTTTTAGCATGCTGAAAATCACTTTGAAGCATTCTCTAATTTCCAGCTCTGATTTACGGTAGATTAACACCTGAGTGCTCATGTCCTGCTTCTGTGATGTGTTAGTCTGTTATGCTTATGTAATCGGGTGTAGGGGTGTGAACGGGATCAGAAAGCATTCTTGATTAAACAAAACCTGGCATAAAAAGCATGTTTGAGGTTTTTTGTTTCCTAAAGCTAGATCCTCTGTGTGTCTGGAAGGACCTTATTTCATCTTCATCCATTTGGTATTATCTCTTGTTTTTCTGAGCTCTGAATAACAGTAAGCCTGGCTTTTTCTGCATCACTTCCAGTTGATAAGATTCCAGTCTATATATAAATTGAAAGGATCATGCACTTGATTTAATGCCATCCCATTTGTATTACCAAATTCATGAAGCTCTTGGAGATGCTGCTCTTTGCCAAGGACCAGAATTTCTAAATACTGCTTTTTTTTTGTGGTGTCCAATCCTGTTTCATGAAAATACAGATCTTGGGGCTGGAATGAACCTCAAGATATTTTGTTGTTTCCTTCTGTTAAACAAATTCATGTAGTGCAATGACCTGTGCCTTGATTAGATGCTGAATATACCCCATTTTGGTGAGGACTCAGCAGCTTCTCTATCAAGAAGGGTTCTTAGTATCTTAATTAGACCATTTTGCTGGAGAAGTCTTGCGGTTCCTATCTCAATCTCGTAACTTAGTGTCCTCCAAACAGCAATGTGAGCATGAGTGGTGGATCTGTTTAAGAAAGGAGGAAGAGTATAATACAAGAAAAAAAACCAAACTCTTTCTTCTAGGAAGGATGACCTCTGAAAAGAGAACTCAAATTTACTGAAGTGCAGCAACATTATTGTAATGGGCTGTTTCCCTCCATTGATATGTTGTGACTGCATGGAGAAGTTGTGGGATTTTTGGGTGCATTTCTACACTGACTTTGATGGATAACTTTTTTTTTCCCCCCCCTCAAACCATGTAGAATTTTAAGAAGCATAACTTCGAAAAACCTTTTACCTTTGTTACTAATTTATTAACCTATAAATTACTTATGCCTTTGCTCAAATGTAACTGTTTTAACAAGGCTTTGTGATTCATGATAGAAGAATGTGCTTCAGGATACAAGAATAGGCACAAATGTGAGTGTCCCTCTGAACATCAGGAAACACTTTTTTATTGTGAGAGTGAGAGAGCACTGGCACAGGTTGCCCAGGGGATTGTGGAGTCTCTATCGTTGGAGGTAGATATCCAAAAGTTGTATGGTTGTGGTTCTCAGCAACTGGCTGTAGTAAGCCCTGCTTGAGCACTGTGTGGATCAGATGACCTCCAGTCATTTCCCTTCCAGTCTCAACTATTCTGATTCTGTACTGTTAAGTGATATACATTTACTCACTGACTTTAACCCCGTTCTCAAAGAATGCAAGGGTAATGTCAGTCTTAATTGACAAAAAGTATTCTGAGAGAAACATCTTATGAATCAAATGTTAGTTATGACATATCTTCCTGATCAAGGAAAACTGAAATAGAAATCATTCTTCAGAACACCTCTCATTAAAGAAAGCCAGGGGTTCATTAGTTAATTTAGGCTTCTGATACTATTTGAGGACTGTGTAGGGAATAATTATCTTTTAACTTTAAATGAGGACATTTACGCTCTAATAACTTTGTTCTTGGTTTTGTGTCCTTTGCATATGTGTTAATTTTATCTGTGTTTTATGGAATTGTCATTTTTATCTGTGATCTTTTTGAAATTTGTATCACAAAAGGGCTGCAGTATTTCAGTGAAGACAACCAGTACATGCTGCCATTTAAAAGCGGTGACAGTAGCATCTTTACAATGTGGACATCCATGGAAGATTTTCCCTTTTTTTATAAACTAGAAAAAAGAAAAGGTAATTTTGTCAGAAGTGCCTAAGTCGTTGAGGGACTAAAATTGTCACTGGTTAGTATACAAAATCCAACTAATTTGTTTTGTTATACCTAATAGATAACAATTTTCTGTTTCTTGTGGAGGTAAATTTGCAGACTACTGTATTGCTAGCAGAGTTTTAGTTTAAATCTGCTATTTGTCTATTGTAACCAACAACAGCAATTGTAGGTGCCAGTTACCTTCTACTCCTGTAGTTCTGAGAGGAGATTACTGAAGAATTCTTCCCAAAACTGCTCCTAAATACAAACCAGGACATTGTAACTTGTTACTTAATAGTTCCTTAGTGGCTTAGTTCTTTACTGTGGCTGACTGCTAGGTGCCCAACCAGCCACTCTTTCACTCCTCAACAGGACTGGAGGAGAAAATAAGGTGAAAAAGCTCGTAAGTCAAGGTAAAGGCATGGAGATCAAGTAATCAGTTACTGTCACAGAGGAAACAGACTCAACTTGGAGAAAAGTATTTTATTGCCAGTTAAAATAGAGTTGAATGGTGAGAAACAAAGACAAAACCTAGAACACCTTCCTCCTACTCCCCTTGAAGTTGAAGGCTCCAGTTCACTCTGTCTTTCCCAATTCTTCTACCTCTTTCCTGCTCCAGTGGCATGGAGTATGGCAGGTTTGGTCAGTCAATGATAGTTCCTTGCTGCCAGTCCTTCTCAAACTTTTCCTTGCTCCAGCATGGATCCTTCACAGGCTGCAGTTCTTCAAGATAAACCTGCTCCAGTATGGGTCTTCCATGGGTTGTGGTTCCTTCAGGGCATACCCGTCTGCTCCATTATGGGATCCTCCACAGGCTACAGTGTGAATGTCTGCTCTAGCATGGTCTCCTCCATGGGCTGCAGGGGAATCTCTGCTGTGGTGCTCCCCCTCCTCTTTGACTCTGGTGTCTGCAGGGCTGTGTCTCGCACTTTCCCTCCCTCCTCACACTGCTGTGCAGCACTTTGCCCTTCTTAAATATACTTCCCCAGAGGTGCCACCAGCTTGGCAGATAGGCTTAGCTCTCTCCTGCAGTGGGTCTGTTGGAGCTGGCTGTGACCCACACAGGGCAGCTTCTCACCTATTTCCAGAGAGGCCACCATGGCTACCAAAATCTTGCCCACAAACACCTGATAAATTTCTCACTTTTCCTCTCGTATTCCTAAATATTTTTGTAATAAAATCCTGAAATGGTATCATGCTTTTTGCCTCCCCTTTTTTCCAGGTGATGTGGCTTTAACCAGACGACCATTCATATCAGTGATTAGTCATTAACAAGGCATTATTTCAGAGTGATTTCAGCTCTTTTGAGAAAATATTTTTATTAAAGTAATTTAGAGATGCTTTTTGAGGTGTTCTTGTTCTGCAGATCTGAAAATTACTGCTTAGAATTGCCTTCACCAAAAGATTCTTTATGCAGAACTGGAGTACTTTCACAGAGAAAAAATACAAACTGTTCTTGGGTCTGAATTCTCAAAGTAGGAATAATGAATAAGAAAGGGGAGGAAAGGTCAGATCTGAACAGCTTTTTGTAATTTGGAGATTTACATGAAAAAAGGAAGAAAATAGGCACAAAGAAAATCTGTAGAAATTACTCAGGGATTGGAAATGGTATCTACTGGTACTTGGAGAGTGACCTTTTAACGTAGCAGGTGCCTTCATGGGAGCAAATAATTGCTATTAAAGGGCCATTTGGTCTGGGAGGAAGACACGAAATGACCAATGGCTAGAAGTGAAAGCCAAAGAAGTTGGAATCAGTGCTGTGTAATAGCAGTCATCTTGAGAATATAGCTCATCCAGCACTTCATTTTTAAGTCACTGTTTGCCACCTTTTCTGTTGGGTGTCTAATTACTACTGTCTTTTGAGTATCTGCAACTTCCTGAATGTAATCATAACTTTAAATGACTTCCTGCTTCATGTAGCTGGTTCTTAACTGGGTTTGTGTTCACTTCTCACCCTCCTCCCCTGCTTTTTGTCAGTCTGTCACAACACAAACTTTTAAGGTGCGGCTTATTATAAGTCAAGGAGTAGCATGGCAGCACCATGTAATTCTGCACAAGCTGGTGATGAAAGACTTATTATTCACTCAGGCTTCCTGCTTAGGTTAAATAAGCAATATATATAGGTACATATAGATGCACAGCTTAGGAATCAGGAAGCTGAATAATTCCTTTTCAACCTGTGAAACATATTTGTTAATAAAGATTTTAGTTGATGTTTCTGAATAGGTGGCAACTGTTTTTGCTTTCCCACATACATAGGGGAGATGTTTTATTGACATTATATAGTTGCTGACTTACTTGCATTTTGGTTTCTAATATTCTTATACTCTCAAAGTAAAATCAGTTTTTGTTTGGGGATTTTTTTTTTGTAGTGTTTATAAATCATCTGTTGACATGCATTTAGGAGGGAACAACAGTCTGCTTGAAGTTTTAAAAAAAAAAAGTTAAAATTGTGAGTAATCAATATGGTAGCCAGTAGAAGACTCTCAAATATACTCATTTTACTGGAATTAAGTTATTCTTGTCTCAAACTAAAAAGTGAAGATAGCTCCTTAATTGGAAGGAAAAAGGTGTAGAAAGGGAAAGGCTTATGCAAAAGAGCATAAGATTTGCAAGTCAAATGTAAATCCAGAATAAGGTAAGCCCAAGACCAAATAATTATTACTTTTTTGTAGGAAAGTAGATGAAGGAGCACTGCCAAATATTTTGTTGAAGTAGTGGATGATCAAAATATCAAGCAGTTTCAAGAAGATGCTATGGCTAAAAGTCCTTTTCACCCATGTTTACTACAAAGGAGTTTAGGGAGTTTTGACATCATGTATTGAATGCAAGTGGAAAAGGGAGTGTTTTAGATTGAAGCATTCATCTGAAGTTGATAAATAAAAAATTGCTTGGAATGATGGTCTTCACCATTAGTTGAACCTAAATCAATTTAATTCTGCTGTTAATATTTTAGCAATTAAATGAGCCTTGAAATGAGAGATGGAAATAGTACACCAGTTTTTGAGCTTCACTGAGGGTTCTGGCAAGTGCAGGCTGGCTAGCATGAATTCCATACTGGGTAAGTTTTTGAAATTATTAAATGAATGATAGTGTTACATGCACCGATTTTAAAATAATAGTAAAAAAATCTGGGTGAATTTAAAGAAAAGTTACACCACTTTAATAGAGCGTTGCAGTGTACTTGGGTTTTATAAAGCTTTTGGCAGGATCTGTCAGCAAGGCTTCTTACAGAGACAAAGCAATTACAAGATGAAAGGGAAAGTCCTTAGAGTAATGCTTAAAGAACAGGAAACAGATATATTTTTGTTACTGCAAAATGTCATTAGAGTTGTTTCATGTATATCTGCTGCAAGGATCTGTTCAGTACTGGAAATGGTCTACAGTTGGTGAATTGCAAGGGGTTATGCAGAATTCTTCGGGGCAGCACTAATTGAAATGTCTGTGAAATCTTCATTCTGAAACAGGCGAGGTCTAGAAAAATCTCTCCTGAGGAGTTCTGTTTTCCTACAGACTGTTCTACTGCAGAAAAATTTTCAGCTGTGTTTGTAATTAAAGAAACCACATTGCTTACTGGTGGAGATTTGGGCCTGGTTATTTTTTTTCAGGGGGGGATTGGTGGTGTTGGGTTTTGTTCTGTTCTGCCATCTGTATTATACAGAGAGCTGTAGAGCAGGGCAGAAATACGTTGGACTGAAATGAAAAAGCAGCAGAGTATGCTGAGAAGTGAGAAACTGTGTGTAGAAAGCCAGCTTACAATGTTGATTAAGAGCAAAACTGGGATGAGGAAAGCAACCAACTTCATTGTTGGCTTTGTAACAGAAATGGATTTAACTTCATGCTTAGGAAATAGCTAATCTAGGTTGAGGGCAGCTGCAAGGGAAAGAATTCCTCAGTCCTGAAACATTTGCTGCTGCATGTGGTAGAAGACCTGATGCTGAAGTAGATGAAACTTCATGAGTCTGCTCTTAAGTTCTTACTCTTCATCTAAGAGCTGTTGTCTACTTATATTATGTATATTGTTTAGTGTTTCAGTGCTTTTAATGCTGAAGGCATTCCTGTGTAAGGAACAGTATAAACAAAAATTATTATGGTTAGATTATTATCTTGACAAGCTTTTAATTGAAGATAATTAGTTGTATCTTTATGTTTACATGTAGTTGCTTTGAAATAATCTAAAATTAATCTCTAATGTTCTTTTAGACCTATGTAATATATTGTTTAAGATTAAATTATTTAAGTTACTGGGGCCATAGGATATGCAACCAAGAGTGCAAAGAAAATTTAAGGATTAAATAATTCAGTTAACTGTTTCATTTTCTCGGGTACCTGAGGACCGAAAAGGAAAACATGTCATTCTATTTATTGTCAGTGGAATTCAGGGGTCTTTACAGACCTGTACATCTCTTTGGGGACAATTATCCAAAACTGAAATAAAGAATAGAATTAGTAAGCACCAGATAAATGGCTTGCATGGGGTCCTGAAAATGTTCTTCTATAAAGTGAAGTCTGCCTTAAACCCTTTGGGCTTCATAGAAGGACTAACAAATAGGCAGGGAGGTGGTTATCTGATTGATAAGGTCTGCTTGGTTTTCCAGAAGGATTTAAACAAGGCTTGTAAGCTTATAAGGAAATAAAACAGTCATGGGATAAGAGGAAGGATAAATTTCCCAGATAAATAATTAGTTAAAGATGGGAAATGGAGGCAGGAACAGCTCTTTTCAGTAGAGCAAGGTTAGCAGTGAACTTCAGCTGAGTTTCTGCTGGGAATTCTGATGTTTAGTGTATTCATACAGTATAACAAAAATTCTAACATGGTAAAAAAATTAGCCTTAAGGTGAGTTTAACAATGATAGTATAATTTGAAATAGCGAAGGTGAGAACTGACCCTGAAAGCTCCAGAGTGATCTTAAGAATTTGACTGCTTGGGCAGTAAACTGGCAGAAAATTTTCCCATCATTTAAATACAAAGCGATGCAAATGTTGATACAATGAACGATTGTCCTATCTTCATGCACAAGATGATGAGCTCTGAGCTACCCTTGAGGAGTGAGATGTTAGGAGTTACCAGTACTGGCTTCATTGAAAATACTGGCTCATCCCAAAACCCAATGCAGATATTATAAATTGTTAAGAAGGGAATAGAGATGAAACCAGAAGAATTCCACTGTATAAATTTATGATTAATCCTATGTGCAGTTTTGTACCTCATTTCAAAGAGGTTGGTTATCATGGAATTGCAGGTGGTTGAGGAAAAGGCATGATAGGCAGTATTATGCATAAAATGGCTTTTACATGAGAAACCACCTGAGTGGGTTAGGACTCTTAGCCGGGAACAGACAATTCACAGGGAAATACTCTAGAGAGCTAATTTGAACAAAGTTGTAAGTCACATGGGAGTCAGCAGACGTAGACTATTTGCTGGTTCTTCACTCAAAGCCAAGAGTTAGGTCTCAGCAAAGCTAGCAGGAGCCAGGCTCAGAACAGACAAAATAAGCTGGTTCCTTATGTAATGGGTAGCAGATGTGTGCAGCTACCTAAGAAGATGAATGCTGCAAATACAGAAATTCTACATAGTTTTGGGGAGACTGGAAAAAAAACATTGAAAGGCAGATTCACTGGGATTTACTAAATAGATAAAATAGCCTAGAGAAATTTCTGGAGCAGAAACCAGTTAGTCTGGGAAAATAACAGGATGAAGTATAGGAGACCTATGTGCTTGCCTGCCTTTTACTTGGTATCTGCATATGGTTCCTGTTTTTTTCAGAGCAGAGTAGGACTGGAAAGGATGAATGATAAACATAATTTTTTTTGTTATCACAAAGTATATATAAAGTTTTCTACAGCTGCACGCGCTGAACGCAAATAATGAGCTTACTGGCCTACCTTGACCATTGCTCTGAGACAGTATAGTTGTCTTTTTTTTGGCTCACTTAATAAAAACGGTACTCATGGAAGTTGGATTTGAGCAAGAGCTTTGAAGGGCCAAAGGATTGTATGAACATGTGGCTCTGAATATGACTTCAGATCATGAATACCCTTTAGCAGATCTTCAGAGCTTCACAAGAGATCTTTAGAACTGCAGAAGATCATTACAGTTCAGCAGCATCTACGTGTGTATTAGACTTGATAAAGCAAGACTGGCTTCAGACTTCTTATAGATAAAGCAAAAAATTATAAGAATATAGAATATTATAAGAAAAATAAGACATTATGGACAAGAAATCAAATAATGAAAACTTTTCCATTCTATTTTTCTAGTAACTGGATAGAAACACCACTTTCTTGTTAGTTAAATGTTTCCTGATTTGCAAAACTGTCTGGGATTTTACTAGGACCCCTGCTCTACAGATGTTTGCACAGATACTTTTAAATAGATGCTGCCTCATGGTTTATTTGCAAGATTGTGGACAAGACATGCTCAGATCAGTAAATCACCAAAATTAGATGAAGCAGAGCCCTACCCAGACTGAAAACATTAGCCAAACTTCTGTACAACAGTGATTTAAATTGAAACTACAGTATATTGATGGCAGGAAAAAATGGTCCAAACTTAAAATTTAATCTAAAAAAAATGTAATTATCTCATATTGTCAAATCAACATAAATAGAAGTTTCTTCATGAACTCTCAGATACTAGCCACTTCGCAATTTTATCAATAAGAGAGTACACGGTTTTATACTTATTAATGTTAACATGTCTAAACAAGTCAGACTGTTGAAGTGTTTTATTGTCTAAAAAATCTTCCTTTAATGTAATTGAAAATACAGTTGTTAAAATTTAAGGAAAAAATCCCAAGAGTGTAAGACACTGTTGTGCTGGAAGAGGTAGTACAAAACTGTGAAGTGCAGATGCACGTGTAACAGTGATGCCACACAATGAACCACATTCATATTTCTTTTCTACAGAAGGTGCGTAGTGTTTGAATGAACTAATCCTTCAATATTGGCAGCTATGTATAATAAACCATGTTAGAGGATTATTATTTATGGGAATGCTATGAATTTTTTATATCTACACTTGTAGCTCATTTTCATTTTAAAGACTGTAGACCATAACTCTGTACTTTTAATTTTGTATTCAGTATGGGGAGTTAATCCCAGAATGGGGCTTTTTTGATGCAAAATCAGGATGCTTGTGTAGTAACAACAGCTGTCCCCTCACCATGTGGTGTCTTCCATTGCTTTACTGTAGAGATGAATTTTGGCCCAGCATTTCAGTAATATTGGACACACATGGTTTTAGGTGACAAAGCAGTATGTTTATGCATTCATTTGACTCTCACAGTTACAGTTGGCTACAGATTAGAACAGGGAGAATACATTCACACCATGACCACCCTCGTAGCTGCTTGTAGTAGTTGGATCACAGTAGGCGCTGTTGCATCGAAAGACACAATTAACTGTTGCTGAGGAATTGCAAATTCACAAAAGCTCTTTTACAGCTTTGCAGTTCGGAGTGGATTTTCTAAAAGCTTTTTCAAAGATTTTTCAATTTCAGAAATGTTTTAAGATCTTCACATCCTAAAATTATCATCAGCTTGAAATAAGTTTAACAAGTTGGTATTTTAATATAGCTGGTGAATTCTTGTGCTGTGAATTAGCTATGTAATTAGCTACACATCCACAGGATGATTGTAATCTTGTCTGTTATTTAGGAACATAACCTTACGAGTTTTGTTATATTTACAAATTGTTGGTAAAGTTGTAAGCATGTAGGAAAATCAAATGTTACCAAAAAAGCCTGAAAATAAAACCAGAAAGCTTCCGATGTCTGCACATCACTGAAAAGATCATCTTGATTTCCGTGTGTAATTGCTTAGATATGCTTTGGTTATGGTAAGAAAGAATAGCTGTGAATTTACTTTTTGAAAAATAAGAGAAAGAAAGAAACAACACCTCCCCCTACCCCCAAAACCAACAAGAATGAATACCTACAAAAGTTTTAATAAAAATTAGATACAAAATTATAGTAAACTGCATATTAAGGCTATTCTTGAGGTGTGAAATCTGATTACTTTTTAAAGAAAAGACTGCTAAGATTTGATTTTTTTGGGTTATTTAAATTCCAGTGATGAAAATTATTCTAACTAGAATGTTAAATACCCCAAATCTTCCCTTCAGAAATTTCTTAGAAATATTTTAGTATAAAGTCTATGTATAGATATAACAAATATATGAAGTACATTTCATTTTTAATACAATAAAAGTAATAATGTGATTGTGCAATATGGAGACTTTCTATGTATCTATCATTTCTTCTGTAGGCCAGAGTATAATTGTATGATAATGCACATATTGTATGTGTGATATCTCTCACATACACACACATTATTTAAGTATCTTGCATTTGAATCATCATAGATAATTCGTTTTATACTTGTATTATAAACTATCCGAATATGAATGTCTGAGGCTTTCAGCATGGAATAAAGGACTACATGGATCCAAACTAGGACGACTGTTGAAATCCTTGCTACTATTGGCTATTATTTACTGTCTTTTAAGTGGCAGGTTGTATTTATGCCAATTTATCTGCTTCAGGGAACACTCTTGATAGCAGAACAAAGTGAATAAAAGTAGTTTGCTTTGCAAATGAATGCAAATGGTGGAGCCTTTCGGGAAGCCCTTTAACAGGAGCGATGCACTTTGATTATGAGTGAAGCTGCCATTTGGACATGGTGAAAAGAGCACGCTTGAACCATTGATTGGGGGAGACAGTAAAAAGTCAGGAAGGGCCCCGTTAAGCTTGCAGTGCGGCAGGCGGATGTCAGTGTGGTTAGAGCACAGTGGGAGAATGACAGGCAGGATTAGTGTCAGGGAGAAGCTTTGCTGTAGTTGTGGAGATGGTCCCTGGGGTCACTCACCTCTGACTGTTGTTCTGTCCTGATGGCTCTGTAATGCAAACCACTTGATACATGCCTGTTCATTATCGGAAATGGTGATTAGAAGAGGTATGTCATAAAGAATTTCTTAAAAATAAATAAAATGGCACACTACTGATGGTAACAAAGGTTCGGCTCTGCGGTCACTGGCAGAGGTGCTGCAAATATCAAAGATGGTTACTGTGTGTTGCCTGCTGAGGCAAGTGTGATTTGATGCCTTAAACTGTTCTAATTGTGGGTTCCTTGCTTTGTTCACTTTTATATGGCCGTTATGAAGACAGTTATTTATAACAGATTACGTTGTGTCTTCTGGTTATGGGGTGGTACAAGCATCCGGTTTGGTTTTGTGGTGTAACTGTGCTTCTGTGGGGAAGGGGTGTTGTTTAATTGTCTTAATGGAATATTAGAATCAACAGATTTCATTCCTGAATCATCCCAGAATGCTAAAAACGCAGGACAGAAAGCTAAACCAACTGCTCCATTTAGAGGATTTTAAAAACATAAAAATAAGGACATTTTCTTTGGTTTTGCTGGAAAAAAAATCTTACATGTACAGTAACTTAGTATCTAAAATTTTGCATCTTAAACTGTGGTTTAATCATAGAATTGTTTAGGTTGGAAAAGACCCTAAGGTCATTGAGTCCAACCATTAACCTAGCGCTGCCAAGGCCACCACTAACCCATACCCCTAAGCACTGCATCTACATGTCTTTTAAATATCTCCAGAATGGTGACTTCATCACTGCCCTGGGCAGCCTTTTCCAACAACAGTTGTCAGTCAGCACCCCAGGCCCTTTTCATCTGGGCAACTTTCCAGCCACTATTCCTCAAGCCTATAGCACTGCATCGGTTTGTTGTGACCCAAGAGCAGGACCCATAACTAAACCTTGTGGAACCTCATACACTGGCCTCGGCCCATTGATCAGCCTGTCCAGGTCCCTCTGCAGAGCCTTCCTGCCCTCCAGCAGATCAACAGTCCCACCCAACCTGGTGTTGCTGCAAACTTACTGAGGGTGCACTTGATCCCCTCATCCATATCACTGATAAAGATATTAACCAGAACTGGCCCCATAACTGAGCCCTGGGGAACACCACTTGTGACCAGTCACAACTAGATGTGGTGCCATTCACTACCACTCTTTGGGCTCCCATCCCCTGAGCAGGTCACCTTGTCATAGAAGATCAGGTTGGTCAAGCAGGACCTCTCTTTCATAAGCCCATGCTGACTGGACCCAGTTGCCTGGTTGTCCTGTACATGCCAGGAGATGGCAGTCAGGATGTTCTGCTCCATAACCTTCCCCAGCACCAAGGTCAGGCTGAGAGGCCTGTGGTTCCCTGGGTCCTCTTTCTTGCCCATCTTGTAGATAGGGGTCACATTTGCTAACCTCCAGTCAACTGTGACCTCCCCAGTTACCCAGCACTGCTGTGAAACAATGGAAACTGGCTCTGTGAGCACTTCTGCCAGCTCACTTGATACCCTTGGGTGGGTGGATCCTATCCAACCCCAAAGACTTGTGTGTATCTAAGAGGTGTAGCAGGTTGCTGACCATTCCCCTTGGATTATGGCAGCCTCATTCTGCTCTTTGTCACTGTCTTCCTTCTCAGGGGTCTGGGTACCTGAAGGACAGCTGGTCTTACTGTTAAAGACTGAGGCAAAGAAGGCATTAAGTGTCTTATCCTCTTTCTCATCCTTTGTCACATCCCACCATCCAATAAAGGATGGAGATTCTCCTTAGCCCTCCTTTTGTTGCTAATATATTAAATGAAATATTTTTTTATTGTCTTTTATGGCAGTAGCCAGATTAATTTATAGTTGGGCTTTAGCCCTTCTAATTTTCTCCTTGCAAAACCCCATAATCTTTAATAAAAGTGTTATTGCTTTTTATTTTTGCTGCATTTTATATTATGTACACTGTATAAATGTTGATAGAAATTAAATGTGTTAGTCCATGTAATATACAAAAGGCATTTTTTGAATATTAAGGATTTTTAATATCTTACTGTTAGTCTGTTGGTTTTATGCGTTTTTGGCAACAGCACAAGGAGTCTGTACCCAGATACTTGAAGCTATCGATTACTTTTATTACATGATCTGATGAATTCATTTGAAGATTATTTTTTCACTATATTACCTCACACAAATATGTCCAATATCCCAGTGTAATGAATATTTTACAAATGTTTTACAGGCACCTGAATGGACAGAGGAGGACCTCAGCCAGCTGACAAGAAGTATGGTTAAGTTCCCAGGGGGGACTCCAGGTCGATGGGAAAAGATTGCTCACGAGTTGGGTCGATCAGTGGCAGATGTGAGTTCACTCAGATTTGCATTGTATAGAGAGAGTGACAAACCAGAACAAGACGGGCAGTGTAGAAGGCAGACGTATATGGGGACCGACATTGTCTTTTGAGGGAGGCTGCAGTCCTTTTAGGACCTGGAAGTGAACCATTAACTGACTATGCAAGAAGCAGATGTGAGCCAGTCTCTCCCTCCACAATTAACAGCTGTAACTGATCAGCTGGATTGGGGGATTCTAGTGCTTACAGACTTGAGCTACTGTAACCCAATAACAGAAAAACAATGCGCTTCAGGTTTTGTAGCAACTTCCTTTCACTGAGCGAATGTTTGTGTGACTTGGTTAAAGATTACATTTCTGTTTCAAGCCAGTCCTTAAAAAATGTAGATGAGCTAATGGTGTTTAGACAGGTGGTTTCCATTAATTAAACTGAAATATTTTTACAAACTTTAAAACAAGTTATACATATGATACTATTTCAGGCTCTTTTCCTGGATTATAGCATGGTTAATAATGTTGTGTAAAATGATTAATAGCCTTGTTAATTCATATTTTATAGTATTGTACCAGATATCAAAGAAAGCTTGTACTTAAGGATTTTAAGTGTTATGATCTTAAAACCCTTAGGGGCTAGGCTGTAAAAGACTTTTCCTTTTCAAGCAATAGATCACTAGAACATGATGTAGTGTCTGCTGAGGACCATTTGAAAGCCCTTTCAGCTGACCTATTTTATAGGCTCTGTAGGGGTTAATGAGAATAATGTTTAAATCTGTTGATGTACATTTTGAGATTAGATGTTCTTTATTTATTATATTTCAGGAATTATCTCAAATAATGGGAAACAAAGCCTCTGGCTAGAGTGAAATGTAGCCCATTATAGATGCCTGGGCAATTTACGTATGTCTTAAATGGTTTATTTACCCCTATTGGTATCATCACAAAAATACACTTTTAGAGGTTATTTTTAAAGATTTAATGCATCTATACAGTTTGGATACATACCAAAAACCAAGCCATTTGCATTCTTATCGTTTTAGAACAATATACATTATTTGCAAGTATGTGGGTGTAAGCAAAAACTTACTAACCTGTTATGCAAATGAAATTCTGCCTTTTTTTTTTGTTTATCCTGTTTAGTGTTATTTATTTTACTCCTTGCAGTATTCAAACTATTGCAGTGCTTTATTAAAAAGGTGCTACATTTTGCTAAGCAGATCTTAACAGCAAAAATATTTCACATGGCTTGATAGTATGCTTTGTACATGGGAAAGACGTGAGATTGCTTTGGAGAAACTGATTAATTTGCTTGATACTGACAACACAGACATGTGGAATGGTTCCACACATACTGATCACAAAACTATAACTGTCTTAAGTTGTCTTTTGCACTCATTTTCTGCTTTATTCTTTGATGCAGGTGTAAAAACATTCTTTATTAAGAAACCTTTGCATAATGTATTTGGCCACCATACTTGCACACATCCAGTACTGGAAAGAAGGAGAGAAGTCTTGAGCAACATGTTTTGGGTTTTTTTCAGTGAATTGGAAACAGAAATGAAAGGGATATGTTCTAAGAGCTGTCATTTCCTGTATGAAAAAAAAAAAAAGGAGTTTCCAGGTTTTTTTCTGTGGAGAAAGGTCTGAGTGTAATGCTTTTTGTTTCCATTGACCTCCCACTATGTGATTAATGTGAGTGTTCTCCACACAAGTTTTTATTTCTCTAAAAATTTCTGACTGCTGATAGTGCTAGGTCAGCTTTCCTGACATAGACTAGTTATTAGAGTTCTGCTACTTTTGCAATGGTTAGGTTGTAAGAGGAAACACAAACAAAAGCATCCTGGCACTTTGGATCTCAGAGATGTGGGAACTGGGAACTGCCTCAGATATATCCATTCAGCTGTTGAACAAGATGGACAGCTTATCCTTTATATTGTTGAGGATGATATAGAATAGTCATGGGTTCTTACTTTGCTTGGGCATCACCATAGTTGAATAAGAAACATTACACTGAAGCTGCAGAAAAATCTGGTTTTGTTAAAACTTTGTGCACAGAAAGATTGGTGCTTGCATGTGCAGGGATCATTTCCTCGCCAAGCAACTGTTACCTGGTTCACTGGCAGAGGTGCAGGGAGATAAGTTGTGGTATACGAGGTGCTGATTTGAAATAACTTGTGTAGCATAGTTTGGGAGTCCCTTCCATACAGCTAATGCAACTTTAGTCAAGCCAGAGAGAGTTTGACGGGTGTATTATCTGGCAAATGCACTAGAGCTTAAAAAAAGAAAAACACTAAAGGGCAAATTTGAATTTGTTTTTCCGACATTTTCTGTGACACAGGAAACACTTTTTAAAAACTCAAGACCACCTTCTGCTTGTTTCTTTTCCTGTAAAGTACTGAGCAGTAAGGCTTGGTTTTCCTGTCACAGTTGAGAGAACCGTAGTAGGAAGGATTGGCAAGGTACAGTGTGCTTGTTTCCATGTCATTTTAAGCATTAAAACTCTTTTTGATAGTAGATTAGCTAAATAGGTATTAATAAAAACATTCAAAGTAATCCAGTCCAAAATGATCTTCCCATTATTGCTTCTGTCTCAAAGCTTTCTTCCTCACCAAAGATAGGTTAGAAAAGTATTTTGTTACTTTTTAGAGAATAAGCTGAAACCATTCATATAGACCAGAAAAGCATCAGTGAAATTCACTCTTTGTAACCTCCCCAGAGAAATTCCATTTTAAATTGCCTTAAACTCCTTTTTTGGAAAAAGTAAACTCCTACATCAAACTGTATTTGTTTCCAGTGGCAGGTTTTTTAAGCAGCGTGAAGTGACTTGAGGAGTGTTGTTGGCTTTTGTTAACTTTCGACTTCATGGTGTTGGTTTAACTTAGTTTTGTGGATTTATTTCTTTTGGAGGGTTTTTTAATATATTTCTGCATTTTTCTCCTGCCATCAAGTTAATGAGGTTTGGAACAGTGTGAAGCAAAGGGATTCATTAGAATGCTTGTAGCTTTAATACCGCTTTTTCACATATAAAGCAAGCCCAAGTTTACGTGTCAGACTCATTGAGATATTTGTTCAGGTTGGAACAAATCCTTGATTTGCTAGAACATGGCTTTGATACCCCAGAATCTGGTGAGCACATGTAAACCTTACATAGCTAAGAGGAACTATTAGCACTTAGCTAAGAAAAAGCTATTGGAAGATGATTTGAATTCAGAAATGTCAGGACAAATTGGAAAAATAAGATGCAAAAAATAGGATGTAGTTAAACAGACAATACATGCAAGGACACCCAGCAAGATGGCAATGAGGTTCACAAATGAAAGATGTCAAACAACTGCTTAGAGGTAGCTGTTAAAAAGCAGGAGGAATGTGGGGATTAGCAGTGATAATGAGTTAGATAGAGGTCAACAAATAGCTAATTGTGAAAAAGGCAAGCATCTTACTGAGAATATGCAAGTGGGAGGATGGTAAACCTGCATCTAAATCCTTAGTTTGCCTCTAGCTTTCAGTATTGCACTTTTTAAAAGAGTGGTTCAATACAGAGAGGTGGTTCAATACAGAGAGTCCAGGTGAGAATAAAAGAAAATAAAAGGTCTCTAAAGTGCTACCTACTGGGAAAGACTATGAAGGAATTCATGTTGTTGAACTGAAAGAAACTGTGTAGTAAGTATGTAAACAGTCATCTACATGGAAAGAAAAACGTAAAGAGAAAGGGGCTTGTGCACTGTAATTCTTTTATAGGGTAAGAAATAATTACCTCAGATTTTATCACAGGCTGCAGAGTTAGACATTGAGGGGCAAAGAATTACAATGGAGACGGTGTATCAGTGGAATAAGCTGCTGTGGAGTCTCCATATTTGCAGGTCTTTAGAACAGGTTACACAAACATCTGCAAGAAACAACATCAATGTAGTGATTCTGCCTGAGGTTAGGTCCTTCTCCTCATATGGTCTATGATTAGACTAGCAAATGCAAGCTATCTAGGAGGAAAGGGGAAGGAAACAAAACCTTCCCTGCAATTGGAAGCATGTGTGAACTCATTCTAAAAAATGTAAAATTAAAGCCAGACAGTCACTGCAGTTGGTTAGTATACCTTAGCTTGACTGTTCTGAAATTGAGTCATTCCTAACAAAGTGTTCATTCAGATTTTGTTTTCTACTACTACTCAAATTGGGATTTTGTATACATTTAAGTTTGTTAATTGTTATTTCCCAAAATACTGCAGAAATAAAGGTTACTATGAGGCCAATTATGTGGGTATGGCTGCCAGATTCCCAGTCCAGACAGGTACATCCATACAGCGTGCTGCAGGCCACTGGGAAACTGCCAGCCAAAATCCAACAATGAACTGCTATGTCCATGCTGTAGTGCCCCTGAGCTCATTCAGCTCTACTGTTTCTATTTATGCTACCTCATGTGATACCAGCATAAATATCTTTGCAACATACTCCTGTGCTTTTCAGCTTGGAGCTAGGTTAAGCTTGCAACTATGGTGCAGGCATACTGTGAGAAGGCTTATTACTTTTAATTTTTGTCATGTTAAATATAGGATATGTTTATCTTGTCTCTCTCTAGGAAGACATCTTTTAACAGCCAATGAATAATCAACCCAAAATAGATGAGGTTAAGTTGTGCTCATTTTATCAGTATGTTTAATTATTTAAATTGCTAATTGTCATTTTAATATGTGCATATGGGGAATTTAGCAATCTCTTCCCATAAAGATGATTTTCAACCGGCTTTACTCTAATGAAATCTTATTGCTTTCACAACTGAAAGCTTCTACAGCTTTTAAAGTAATTTTTATTGCAGTTGGCTGGTGTTATAAATTAGATTTTCAAGTATTTTGATTATGAAAGGGAAATGGAGTTCAGTTAACTCTAATCAGGATTCCTGTCTGCTGACCTGGTTACCTGTACCACTGCTCTCTGTCATCCTCTAAACATCTGTTCTTTGACCCATTTTCCGTGCTGAATTTGTTGCTCCAGGGTTAGTTCTCATTCCTCTCCTCCAATACTTAAGGAAATAATTGACCTATTAAAACAAAATTTAAAAGTTATGTTTGAATTTCCTAAGCAGTGTGGACACCCTATAACATAATATAAATAGTGAAGGGAGTTTCAAGTCTACTATTCTGCAAAAATTACATTGCTTGATTTGACAAATGCTAAGCCTTATGAAGATTTCTAATGATGATTGTCAGCTTTTGCTGAATTCAGAAATTGAGAAGAAGCACTTAGATGTGAAATTCAAGAAGTGTATTGTACTGGACAGTACCTACCTTTATAGATAAAAAGTTAAGAAAATATTTGCTGAAAGGCATAAATGAACTTCAGGAACTACAAAGGACGTTCAAATTGTAAAAATAACAGAGGAAGTAAAAGCTGTCTGGCATGCCAAACAGACTTTAATGTGATTATTAGGTACAGGTTCTTTAAATTAAAAGCAAAGAGATCTCAGGTTTCATACTTGTGGAGTCATATCATTCACTTGTCTTACAGGATTTAAACTGATTCTGTTTGCCCTTGCAGTCACTAATCTCATGCATTTGTGTTGCAAAAACAGACTGATTGGGATTTGCTGCCTGTATAGAAAAACACTAAGGTAGACAGCAAAACGGTAGACAGGTGGCTGTATTTGAGCAGACTTTCTAAATTGTCATGAAACCTGAAAGCAAAAGGTTTTCTGGGTGCTTATTTTGTGGTATCTCTTGTATGCCCAAGCAACAGTTTCAGCCCTTAGGTCTCACTGTACTTCATATGCCTATTTTTGACAAATGCAAGTTTGTTACCTTGCTGGTAAGAATGCATCTATATGAGAAATGATCCATATTTAAAAGTTCATGAATTTATGAGCTTTTTGCTTCTGGAGATTAAGTGTTTTCCTAAGTCTGTTCTACATTTCATTTTATATACTATGTCTGTGTTAACTCGGTTACTGTACAATCCAGTTGTGGATATTCTGAAATATTTACCCTTAGCAACTTGCATATATTTATGTAATCAATAGTTCTTCCAGTTGCTTATTGAAGTATAAAGACCTAACCTCTGGATCAAGGTCCAGAAGAGGTTATGAATATCTAAAATGGGATTTAGATCGCATGCAGGTCATGTAGATCCCTCATTCTGAGAGTGAGATCTTCAAAACACCTGTCTAATCCCACACACTAAAATGTCTCTGTTGATACTTGGAGAGGAGGAAAAGGTGGTTGCTGTATACAGTTCCTTCATTGTACAAAGTCTTCTTCGGCGCAGTCCTGCAGTTGCCCCTATGGGCAGACCCAAATGCAAAATGGATTCATTTTAAGCGAGAAGAGCATTCTTCTCACTTAAAGGAGAAAGTTTTTTACAGAAGGCAGCACGCACCAAATTGATGATGCAACTTTTTAGAGTCGCTGGAATTAATGTAGATGTCCCACATGAATCCTCGTGAGCTGGGTTTGAATTCTACTGCAGAATTCAAATCATCTGACTCTCAGGAAGGGCAATGCATTTTGTATTAATGGTCATGAAATCAGACGTCCAAGAAGTTGTTGCATTTGAGCCAAGCTCTTCTCTTAGGTGAGGATCCATAGTAGTGACTTCTCAAACATGGGTTTCAACAGACAAAGAAAAAGCACATGTTATGAAGTCTCCCAACATCCTGACAATCCCAGCTACTGAGTTCTTCTTTCTGTGTCCTGAAAGAAGGAGCAATTCTGCTGCTGCTTTAAATTAGCTGTTTGGGTATTTGGGCACTTAAACTGGAGATCTGCCCGTGTTCCTCATGTGGAGATTTAGACCAAGTTTGCCTTTTTTGCAGCCCACCCCGTAAACTGCCTCATAATTAAGCTCACGGGTTTTGGGGGATTTCTGAGGATGTCGCTACCCCTTCTCCATCTGCTGTGGCACAGTTCAGAGTCACACAGAGCTTCAAAATCCATAACCGTAAGAAAACTGTACTGTTGGAGTCTGCTATTAGTTGGTCTAAGCAAATTCAGTTAAATTCCTAATGTTTCTTAGCTCTTTTGAGAATAAAAGCATATTGTCCTTAAAATACTCACTTGCTGTGTTAGCACTAAATTCGACATGTAATTTAAACAGTGGATAAAGACTAGTTGTGCTACATACTTTGGGGAAAGTTGATAACAATCTACTAAGCAAACTGTTACAAGCAGTGCCAAAACAAAGCTGTATCTTCTGGTTTGAAACATCTCCTTTCAAGAGGTCTAGTAAGTTGAGGTCTAAGCAAATTAGGATACTTGTGAAAATGGAGAATTACTTGGCTTGATGCTTCAGTATTTGAAGTTTCACCGATCTGTTAGTACTGGAAGGCAATTTTAGCAACCCTTTTAGTGTCTGGAAGGGAGGGCAATTTATAAAGCAGCAAATTTTGAGTCTGTCACATGAAAATAAAGGGCCATTATTGTTGTCTGACTTGGATTAAGCAGTTCTTGATATGACTGTGGTTGCTGTGAAAAGTTACTTAGATCTATACTGGAAGAACAACTCAGTGCTGCAGGTAGTGTTTTGGTTTGGAGAGCTTCAAATCTGGCAATTTATTCCTTGCTGTTCTGGAAGGTTTGGTTTGCAAAAACCTACTGCTTTGCCACAGCTAGGAAGGCATGAAAATCCTGCTGTGTTTGGCTTTCAATTTATGAGAAAGACAGGATTATAACTCAAGTTAGCCTCAGAGATTCAAGAAATTCTTTACTGTTCGTAGTAGCCTCAACTACTCACAGGCTGTCTCCACGTCATTTTTTCCACAGTCCCACAGATCTTGGTATTTTTGCACAACATAACTGGACAGAGAGCATGCAGGAAGATAACAAGAGGGTGAGAAGAACACTGCGGCTGGGACTGGCAAATTTCTGGTAGTTGATGCTGAGAAACTGTGGCAGCTTTAGTAAATACTTAGAGAGCTGCTCAGGAAGACGCTAGGAATAGTAAACCATTCTATCAGGAACTTCAGTTTTCAGTAGCACAGTAACATGTCATCCTTCCTTGCAAGAAGGAATTGCAAAAGTACAAACTTCTTGGGTTCTGACAACATTCTGAGAAAATAATGTGGGGTTTGTAGAAGACAAACAACCCCTGTCACTTGGCTTCCCAAACATGACATCCTTCCTTCTGTAGTTATCTAGTGCAACCCTAACCAAAGTAGTATCCTATCCGGAGAAGGAAGGTAGATTGTTGCCCACAGAAAATTGCCAAGAGACAGGCAGAGGCTTCAAACCCCTGTTGATGTGTGCCCTGTGAAGCTGGGCTGGTCAGGGTGTTGGAGGGGTCAGCTGAAGTGATGGGCTGGTGGCTGATGCTGTGCAAATGATGAATTGCTCTTCGTCTTCTGCAAAAGGGCTGTTTCTCTAGCATCAGTAGGATCACTGTACCTCTCTTTACAGGGTTTTCCCTCTAGGTCTGTCACAGTTCTGTGCTTTTTTTATGCCTGCCTTCCCTGCAGGATGAAAAGGTGCTTCTCATGCATGTGATAGCAAAATTTCCTTTTGCCTGTGCTACCGGGTCTTTTAAGATGACTCTGGATAATACTTCTTTTGATCCTGTGCACCTCTGAAGCATTGATTGTCCCATCTGAAAGAGTTGGCAGGTGTGCAGGGTAATGAGACTTAATATCTGGATGGTCAGGATGAGGAATGTTTTTACTGCTAGGTGTCTTGTTGAGTAGCAGCTAGTCTAGTAATCTGGACTAATTGTCAGCAGTCCAGGAGGAAACCAGCTCTGTCTGGCTTTCATCACATAAATCATCCTTCTAATCCCACTTGCTTTCAGTAAGATCTTTTTGTGGCTGAAGAGCTATTGAAACTGAATTCAGAAGGGAGTCCTCAGAAGCAAACTGTTCCTGCAGCTTCTTTCTGTAGGTCCATAGTAAGATGGTTTGATTTCCACTTCAGCAATTTGACTGCTTGCATCCAACCTTTTTCTTTTTTTTGGTCATCTTTGTATGTCTAAGAAAATCTCTTCCCCTGTGCATGTGATTGTCTGACTTATTTGTGACTTCTGTTTTCCCTGATGGACTACAGGGGTATTTGAGCATAGAAACAGCAACATTTGAAGTTGATTCATTTAGAATATAATGCAGTGTGTCTGTTCAGCACTACAGATACTTGCAGGAATATGAGATCTGCCCTCTTCTGCTCTTCTGTTTTAAATCAATTTCACAGCCTTGATCCGTATTATTTAAGGTGTCCCCAGACCCAGGATTTCTTAAGGGCTGGCTAATGCTCTGGTGAAAGCTGTTGTCAATAACAGCAGGCTTTTAGCACAATTTTTCACAGTCATAGAATCATAGACTGGTTAGGGTTGGAAAGGACCTTAAGATCATCTAGTTCCAAACCCCCTGCCATGGGCAGGGACACCTCACACTAAACCATCTCACCCAAGGCTCCGTCCAGCCTGGCTTTGAACACTGCCAGGGACGGAGCATTCACAGCTTCCCTGGGCAACCCATTCCAGTGCCTCACCACGCTTACAGTAAAGAACTTCTTTATATCTAACCTGAACTTCAGCCGTCTCCAAATCCAGGGTAGCCAGTTTTCCCAATAGCCCATATTATCCCTAGTCTGTGTTTTGTTTGCTACATACCTATAGAAGCCTTTCCTGTTATGTTTGATATCCCTGATCAGACTCATTTCTAACTGGACCTTAGCTTTCCTGAACTGACCCTTAGCTTCCCAGACAATGTCCCTGTATTCTTCCCAGGCCGCCTGTCCTCACTTCCACCTTCTGTAAGCTTCCTTTTTCTATCTGAGTTTTCTCAGCATGATAATACTCATTATTTAATATACATGAAAACTGTGGTTTTTAAAGCTTTATGCAAGAACAACCAGTAGTAATAACCAGATGAGTAATTCTACAACTGCTTCATGCTTTGAATAACGGTATTGCCAAGTGCATTATCTGTTACCTAATGAAAAAGTGGTAATACAAGCAAGATAGGATAAGAAATTGAGTAGAGAAAGCAATGGAGGAGCTTCTGTTGTATAGCTTAGTGATTTATTTTTTTTAAATCACTGTTAAGAACTAGCTGGTGGCTAACACTACTCACCACTGGAGAGGAAACTTAAACTGATACTAAGGATGTCAGAAAGTATGGAGGAACCGGCAACAGAAGAGTCTGCAAATCTGAGTGGCAAGAGAAATGATTAATCTCAAACAGATCAAATTGAAATAAAATTTCCTATGTTCCATAGGTTGGATTCCTAATAATCCTTTGTAGTTCAATACTGGCATGTTATGATTCTTGCCCTGTGTCAGCATCTTTAACAGCAATGACAGCTGAAGCTGATGGACAAATAAATCTGAAGTCTAAATAAGTGATAACCTGTACTTGAATTGCAAAGAGCTGGAGTAAACATGAACCATACAGAGCACGTGGAAAAGGACTTGCAAAATCATCTGTATGGAGAGGAAATCTGACAAAAGAGAAAAGGAGAGACAATAATAGACAAATAATCTTCTCATGTAACCTGTGAATGATGATAGTAAAGCTGTAAGAAGCTTGATGAGTTGTCAAAGTTAATGTAAACTGAAGGTGTTTTCAGTTTTTGAAATTGAAGGTTTTCAATATCTAAACCATACAGTTTTTATTTGCAGCTTACCAGGTGAATGTTCAAATTGAAAGTCCATCAAAACACAGACAGGTATCCTAATGCCTTCAAAAGAGACAGTCTTGGAAATACTAGATGTGACACATGGAGTAACTTCCTACAAATGCTACATCTGGGTTCACCAAGTTATTAAGGGCTGAAGCTATCCAAAATAAGATAACCTGTGGCAAGACTGTTACTTCTGAAGCTTTTGCATGCATGGGGAAATGGAAGTGCCATTAGGATCTAGGAATAAACAAAAATCCTTCACTGTTCTAGTGCAGAGGGCTGGTTTAGATTCTAATTCAGTTAGATGTAATATGCAGCAAAATATATATCTATCATGGGCTACCTACTGTAGCCTAATTTGGGAACATCTGTCTCGTAAAGGAAACTTGAATCCAGCATATAGATTCACACTGCTTCCAACACAGCCTTTATGTTGTGTGTCCAGTCTCAGTTTGAAAGATAAAATTGTAATTGCCAACCTTCAAAAACGTCAGAGGTTCAACACAGAGAAAACCAAACATTGCCATTGAGGTAGCAGCTCGGTCAGCTTGCCTGTCTTTGCCTTTGTTTGCAATTTATTCTGCTCTGTTGTGTTCAGGGAACAAAAACAAGTTCCTGACTTCTTGGACGTACGAGTAGGCTGTAGATCTTGGAAAGAACTTCTTAAAAATAGCACAATAGTTTAGAAACTGTGTTCTGGAATACGTGAACATAGGTAATGCCTTCTCATACTCACAATGAGACCACTGCATCATTGCAGTAAGCATTAAAGGATCAGCTATGTGTTTGCATGAAAAGATCTTCTCTTTTCAAAATGTTCTGTCATAATCCAGTTTATATAACTTAATTTCTATTTAAGAGATGCATAGCAGGGAACCACTAAGGATCCATTCTGCGCAGCAGCCAAGAACGGGTTCCCTTCCACCAAGCCTTGTAAAGCAGTGGCCCTACAGAGACACTCTGCTGAAAATGAAAATGGAACACAAACTTTTTAATTTGGATTATTTTAGACTATAAACTCTTCAGGGAAGGCAGTTACTATTAGCAGATCCCATCCTGTTGTTTCAAAATCAGGATTATGTAGATCACAGACTGTTGGTGACACATGAAATGATCTGTTCATATTAGTATTCTGAGATTTCTCTTTAACAATTGAAAGTTTATCGTACTGCAGCAGTAGAAATTGGAGGTTCCTATGCCAGATGTTTACCCCTGGATGAAGATTTTGGTTAATTAGAGTTGGATTTCTTTTGTTCACAGAGTTTGCATTTAAACTTAATCATCCCAGAAAATGAGGCTTAATTTGTAAGGAAAATAGACCACTTTGCCTTGCTAAATCTTGCCATCATTTCGTTAAGGAGATCCAGCACTTGCCTGTTTTGAGAGCAAAGTACTGCAATTTCACGGGCAGAAAGGTGGGTAGGAGGAACCAGACAGACTTGAAGCAGATGGTACCATAGTATTTTAACTATTGAAGTACTCACTCACGAATCTTGTCATAGGACAAAACCCCTGAATCTTTGTATTTTCTCCTTCCAGCAAATAGCTGTACAACCCTCTGCCCTATGTAGAGGGTCATTGTCAAACACGAGTTAGCTAAACCAGGAGATGTCTGTGCTGTGGCTGTGAAGGCCTGACTGATCCATATGGTGGGTAAATATGATTCCACATGGAGGAGTTTCTGACTTTGTAGATGTTGTATTTCTTTGATTTTCCTCTGGGCAGCAGACTGCCTTAAACTAAGCAGATGTTAACATCTGAAGTCCCAGGTTCACCTAACAGGAAACAAAGGTTACCTGTCCCAGGTAGTGTTTTTTCTGATTGAGTGTTGCCTGCAAGTTTTACTTGATATGGGTGACTCAGACCGCTTGATTTCAACTTCTAGCTTTTTCACAAAGACCTCATATTGAAAAAACTGGAATCAGCTCTTCATCAAACATTTTCAGGAATTAAAAAGCATCCTTCTTTGAGTTCTAATTTTAAGATGCTATTATGTGATACTTGAATTTTGGACTCTAGATCATTTGATGTAACACAGATGCTAAGTGATTAAAAGGATCTTAATTTTAAATGCAGCCTGATTTCTTTGTTATCTGCACTGAGTTCTAGAAACCTGGAACAGGGAAGCTCCCCATTCTGAGTGGGGAGAAAACCTTTTTTCCTACTTAAAATGAAAATGCTAAATCTGGTGTTACTTTTCTCCCAGGACACAGATTTTGGTGTACATGGAGGGGTTGAAGCATCGCTTTTCATCCTTTGGGCTGTCAGTAATAAACTTTTCTCACTGAAATATCAGGACTTGGGAGGTGTCTTTGCTGGTTTTGGCAGTTAAACTGTTACATGTTATTTTGGGACCAAATTTGTGTTCATTAGTGTGCTTCATAACCCAGACCTATGTGGGTTATTTTGTTCAGTATTGAGAAACTAATAGATGGAAGATAACTCATTTGTTTCTTTTTCCGCTGTCTCCTTGTGGTATTTTTAGGTTAGAAAATTAGGGTTTAACAATTGACTGTGATATATAATGGTGGTAGTAATAGAAATGTGTATCTTGCATCATTTTAATAAGCAAGGAATGTTTTTGAGAAAGAACAAAGTGTAGAAAGTTACTTTTGGCAATGTGGGATCCATGTATGAACCAGACCAGCAGAAGAACATCAGTGTCCCCATCTTTAATGTAATGTTGGTGTTTTGCAGTGAAATGCTAATGATTTCTTCAATAGCCCACATAATGTAATTCTTAATAGTCCCTTTTTTCTTTGTCTTCATGCAGGTTACCATGAAAGCCAAACAGGTGAAGGATTCCGTTGCATATACACCAGGTGTGTGCTGCTAGATCCTCAGTGATGCTTATACGAAACCCTGTGTTTGGATTAGAACTGTGCAAATGCAGTGCTTTTGTACCTTCCAGGGTATGCTTTCCCTGGGGACTTTTGCCCCCTTGCCTTACTTTGAGCAAAGCAAAGAGCTGATGGTTATTCTGAGGGGATGTTTCCCTTTAACTGCTTCCTCCTGGGCTTTCTTACTCAGTTTATTTTGGGTTTTGTTCATTTGTTCAAGCTGTTATCTTTGTTTGTATCAGTGTGGTAATTTATTAGTACTTCACAGAATTGGCAAAGTTCATTGCTTCATAACAAGTATCTTGGTTTCTCAATAAGCATTTTCTTTAAGCTCTTGATCCAGAAGAGCTTTTTCTGCTTCCCTGCTTGTGATTTATTTACCTACAAGTGTAACAATACTTGTAACAGGTATCATTAGGCTCTCTGAGCTTAAAACACTGGCCCAGAACTCCAAGAATGTCAAAGTCAACGTGAATTTGCCAGACCACATAATCACCCAGCGAGAAAGAGAGGAGGAAGAGGAGGAGGAGGAGGGGAGCTACAGTCATATCCCAGAGCAGATGGATGTCCCGATGGATCAAAAGGAGACCACTGCAGGTGAAACTAGACACCGCAAACGAAAAGTTGTCAAAGCACCTGAAATGACTGTGCCAGCAACAAAAGAGGTACCGGAAGAGAAGGGAAGGGGAAGGCGCCAGAAGGATTTTGATAACACCGAGCAAGCGGAAGAGAGTGATGATGAGAGTAGAAAAAGAGAGAAAAGCCGTGCCCCGGAAGAACTGTGGACTCAAAATCAACAGAAACTCCTTGAAATGGCCTTGCAGCAGTATCCAAAGGGAACATCGGACCGTTGGGATAAAATAGCAAAGTGTGTTCCTGGAAAAAACAAGGTACCCTTGGCTTTGTGTGAACTGTAGCTTAAATAGAGGGGAAACATGTTTTCTACCAGTTTGTGATTACCTTAGGAACTTACGGTCTGTGCAGAAAGGTGAGGTCTTTACTTAGCCTAGCAGTCCAGACACAATCAACCTAAGAAGCATTACTGGCGTGTTTGTTGCTTTTATTTAAAATACATTTTCACTTAATTCAGTTTGCTTGATCTATTACAGACGATGTTGAAATACCTCCTGTTCCATTTAAAGCACCTCCCTCTCCTCTGCCTTTCAGGTCTTCAGTTGCAGGACAAATTAGATTTTAAAACAAATTTTGATTCAAACTTAGTAACCAAACGTTGGTGAGCCGCTTTGCTTACGCTTTTACAGTGCGTTTCTCAACCCAACTCAATGAACAAACAAAAATAAGTAATCCATCTGCAAGCGTTAAATGCTCAATAATCTAATGTCCTTTTTGTAAGTATGATCTTTTTCAAATAGCATTGTCACTGGTATAGCTGGTCTGCGCTAGATGTCATAGCAGTTGTGATAGTGTAGCGTGCTTGCCTCAGGCATTGTAGCTGCAGAAAATCCCCATTTTATTTGTGCCAAACACAGTGTGAGAGCAAGAAACGTGGAGGGAACTGGAGTGTTTCCCTGGCTCTGAAGCTGTTCAGTAGTATCTGGTGTCGGTAGCTGCTATATTAGTGCCCATTAAAGCTTGTCCTCACCAACCTGCAGGATCACTTATACCAGAAGAACTGTTCTGAAATAGATACTAAAATCCAACTGTTTCATAATTGCCTTTACAGTCATTGTCAAGAAGTACAAGGCAACTATTTTCTTGGGTTTGTGTGCTCTTTAAAGAGGTGAAATATCCATTAATAAATGTAAATTTAGAGGTATATTAAAAATATTTAAAAAGAACATGAGGGTGGTGAGGCACTGGCACAGGGTGCCCAGAGAAGCTGTGGTTGCCCATCCCTGGCAGTGTTCAAGGCCAGGTTGGATGGGGCTTTGAGCAACCTGGTCTACTGGAAGGTGTCACTGCCCATGGCAGGGGATTTGGACCTAGATGAGCTTTAAGTCCCCTCCATCCCAAAACATTCTGTGACCCTGTGATAAACTGCAAGTTAATTTTTTCTAATCCACTCTGCTAGATGCAGATTCTCCGTCTCAAATTCAGTGCACAACTTTAAACCAAACAAAACCCCCAAACAAACCTCAGGAGCCCCAGAACCTAGCTCTTTTAGAATGTATAAAGGACTAGTAAAATATCAAATGTCGATTAACAGTTTTGTTTTTCCTTTTAGGAGGAGTGCATAGCAAGATACAAGCTGCTTGTTGAACTGGTACAAAAGAAAAAAATGGCTAAAAGCTGAATGTTCTGAGCAGAAGAGATGTAGCTCAACTTTGTCAAAATGGGGTTTTAAATCTCACGTGCAGGAAACTGCATCTTTGTACCTCAGTATTTCTATACATCACGTGCCTTAGTAAAAGAGAGTATTAATAAATCTCATACCATCTTACCTGGTTTGTGTGTTGAAGAACAAAGGTGTATTTTTGTGTTGGAGAGCTGCTTATGTGGATGGGTGATAACAGTGCCTTAAAACTTAGTGGTCCTTCAGGAAAACCCACACTAGGAATTGCACACTGGATCGGGTGGGCTTACAGCCAGTGACTGTGCAGAATATAAAGAAGTTGTATGTGTTTTGAAGAGAGAATTGATCTGAAACTGTTCAGCAGCACAGGAGGAACTGAACTCTGCACTCAATACATTTTTCTTTCTTGCAGCTATAAATCCAAGACCATGTGCTTATAAGCACGTCTGTGCTCCATGAAGCGGCCCATCATCCTCACGGGATGTTTTGAAAGTAGTAGTATTTCTCATCTTAATTTCCATGGACATTTATATGCACCTGCAGCAGAACATCTTTTTTACCAGCCCTGCAGCCTAATCCACAGTGATACGTGACAGTGCTCTTTATTTGGTAAAGCTGAAATGAGTAAGCACATTAAAGGCCTTGATTTTTTCATTAGAAATTAAGATACATAAGGCATTTACTTAATGACCAGTTTTTAAGTACAGAACTTACAGCTAACCTCAGTAGGTGAAGAGGGGGGGGTGTATACCCTACGTTGAATATAGTTTGCTTTTATATTTGAAGACTAGGTAATAAGAGTTATTATTCCTTAGCTGCTGTTTTATTTTTCATAATTTTGGGTAAGCTATACAAAGCTTAAAATGCTTGAATAAAGGGTACTTGATGGGCTGTAAATTCTATCCATAAAGCAGAGCAACGATCGCAGTCTTTTGCAAGAAACATTAAGGACTTGCTTTTTTTAAAGAATTATTTACCACTCAAATTCTGATTTAATACCAGGACTCTGATATGGTTTTAACTCAAAATTAAAATGAAAGAGGATCATGTACCTGAACTCAGAATCAGAACTTGGTGGCTGAGAATCTCTCTTAGCTTTCTGCCCTTGGCACTGCTGACTTTCTCCAGTAACTGTTTGCTGATTGTGTTGCTTCTGGCATATCAGCATTTCACAAAGTTTCATCCCGTTCCCATAAAACTTTAAGGGAGAAGTATCTGGAGAAGGTTACAGTGTTCCAGATGTGTTCTTTGAACAACTGGAACTATATAAAAATTAATCTGAGTAGAAATAATATTATGGAAACCAACAGTGAGATTTTAGTGCAGCTTATGAAAAACAGGCATCAGAAACACGGGTCGGTTAAACATCACACGATGATATTGCTGAAAGAGCAGCTCCTGCTAACACAGCTTGAAAGGAGAAAGTTAATAAACCAGGATAGGAGATGTCACAGGCTGCCCGGAAATAGTTGGCTGCTGT
Organism: Neopsephotus bourkii; assembly: GCF_033783945.1. Taxonomy (NCBI): domain Eukaryota; kingdom Metazoa; phylum Chordata; class Aves; order Psittaciformes; family Psittacidae; genus Neopsephotus; species Neopsephotus bourkii. The sequence continues at coordinate 14,049,225 of NW_026900570.1, forward strand.
AAGCTGTGTTATCGCTGGTGCCAGTAAAGGCGGATTTTGGTGGGAAAAAGCAGCAGGAAGTTCAGAAGCCCATTACCATGGAACCCTTCTGAACTGCAGTGCATGTGGCCTGAGCTGCTCTTGTGACACAACCCGGAGAAGTTCCCAACACACTGGAGGGCAGCTCTGTCACCACCCACTTTGCTGCCAGGGGCTGGGCAGCAGCTTGGACTGCTCTGGCATCAGAGGCATTCCACAGGGACGGCAGCATCGGCTTCTACTGAGCTGGTGCCAGATCAGGCCCAGCCCATCATCTTTGATGTCGGGATCTGCAAAGTCATTGAAACAAGGTTGGGTTCGATTGCATCTGGCTCTCACGTGAACTTGGCTTTGATGTGGTCTCTTTCTTTACAGGGCTGGCGAATTGGATTTCTGTTCAGATGTCTGAACTGTCCTTTTCATTATTTCCCTGCTGTCAACTGTCGGTCCATCAGGACTGTGTGTGCTATAAAACATCTTGGGCTTCTGGCACCCATCTCTAACAAGTGGAGATTTTTAAGAACATCCTGAACTTGACACCTAATTTCACAAGTATTTCCAATTTTGCCCCTTTCCTGCTTCTCTACATCTTACCAGGAGACTGACACCAGAGCTCAGGCCATCCCTCTCAAATCAAAGAAACACACAGCGCAAAGCAGGACTTGCTGGTTTCTATGGTACTGATCCAACAGGAGTGTGATGACACTGACACCTCTTGTCAACCACGTAAAGTTTTTGGCTTCAGCTTAGGTCTGAATAAAGCAGCAGTAATGTGACATTCCTGTCTGTGAGTCCAGTCAAAGGGACACTCAGAACTCCCTGCAGGCCTCATGCTGGTGGGCTTTGCTTCTCCCTCACAGGTCTAGCAGTATGAAGTGTAAGTCAATCCAGTGCCCCAGCCTATAGGTGCTATATACTCTCCCTCCATAGCACCAACTAACAACAGTGGCACCCAGTGCTGGAGCCTGTCTAGACACAGGTTTAATCAGTGAAACATCCACTTTTCTGAGTCTCTACACCCAAGAGCATAAACCAGTCATCAGCTACCCAAGAGTGTGGGGTATTTTTTCTAGGCCTGATGGCCGAGGAGCCAGGTAGGTGTTAGTGGTGCCTCTCGCTGCACCAGATGACATTTCACATTCCCCTAGTGTTGGTTCTGAGCTTGCTCATTTACCCATCTTCTTTCAGAACCCCACTTTTACCCATTTGAAAAGAAAGTATTCCAGCCCTAGGCCTCAAGCAGATGGAATAATAAATATACAAATGGCACAGGCCTGTGACAACACCATCTTCCTGCTGCTTGGTCCAAAAGTTTCACAGCAGTTCCTCTTTGAAACATGGATGCACCTGCACTTTTATGTCCAGCAAGCACAAGTCCAGCACTGCAGCTGCATCAGTTTTAAACACTTTGTCTTAACAAAGGTTAGCAGTCACATGCCATTGAAATGGCTCCTGTCTTGTGGTGTCAACAGCAATAGTCTGCTCTTCCACCAGACTGATGTGCACACAAGCGGTGTATACGACTATAAACATTATTAAAGTTTATTAACAAAAGCTTTGTACATATCTTTTCATACACTTGGAATTTTACATCTTGTCAAAATAACAGCACATTTCCATCTTACCTTTTGTACAAATTGTTACAGAATATCCACCAGTGGGTTGAGTAAGTAAAATAAACCACTGGGGTACTTTTGTAAAGTACCTACAAAAGTGATCTGTGACATTTTAAAAAATTCCCCAGAACATATAAAAATAAATTATTTTTTTACTTTGTCAATTAAATCTACTAATTAGAAATATTACAAATCAAAATATCAATGTTTTCTTATGAATTCTTCACAATACAAAACAGATTCACAAAACTTTATTTACAGAAATGAGGTAAGAACTGTGCAATGTTTAACTAAGAAACATATTGCAGAATTAACATGTTCTTCCAAGTAAGTACACAGTGGAGGTCTAATTACAGCTGGGTCGTTTCCTCTAATAGCTCCCACCTTAGTACTAGTAGTGGTCATTACCCCATTGAAGCTGTCCTTCACCACACTGCATAGACTCACGCCATCAATCAGCTACTGTCGTGAGCGTTGGAACACAAGTTCACCCGTTTCAACCACCGGTAAGTGTTAGTGGGCAATTAGAACTCACTTTTTTGGTAATTTATTAGTGAAAGTGGACCCAGGTAACAATCTGCCTGAGCTATCTACAGTGGTATAAACACCTCTAGTGAAGGCAGAACAAGGCTGCTGGTGCAACACAACAGATTCCCGCTGCTAACAAGGACACGTCTAGTGCATGATCAGCTGTTTGCAGCCGTTTCATCAACATGGAGGTAGCAACAGGCACTTGGTTTAGGCCAGACACGACACATACTTCTTCCAGTGCGGCCTTCTCATCTGGTAAGAAAACTGTGACCGGAACCACTCCGGTTCCTTTAAAAACCTCAGAATCTAAAACCTACACCAAAATCAATAAACTTTGGATTCCGTACTGTAATTCTTACTCAGGAAAAACTCCCACTATATAACAACAGGAACTTAAAGGAATAAAAAGTTCAGAAGTGGATTCCCTTATGAGTCAGGTTTCAAAACAGGTGTGTAAAAAAGAGCAAGTCCCAGCTGCCACCATCAGCTTGTCTAAAAGGATACACTGCAAGTGCAGCAGCAGAGCAGACTGGCAGGGTTGGGTCAGTCTGGTTTGTAAAACTGCCCCAAAACCAAAAACTGCAGGACTGCAGACAGTTCTCTAGCCTTTAGATTTCTAAGATGAGGACTGAAGAGTCAAGTACATGTTTCGCTATGGTTGAATCTGTACTTTAGTACCATCATAGTGACAAAATAATTACGGTTTGCAGTTTTATCTACTTCACAGTCTGAAACATTAAAAAGTACATCGTTTTAGTGCAACAAGAAAGCAAACGAAAGCCTACCAAAAACCTCCTTATGAACATGGTTAACCTTTTGCTGTGCAGTGAGAGTTCCTTGTTGCATTTCTTCAATCTGCAGAAAGGCAGACTGCAGCTTGCAGCCAGATGAAGTGCTTTAGCAGCAGGACGTGCAGTTCTCAAGTAGCATTCAAATGTCAACTCTTCTCTGACGCAACTGGTCCAGTTTTATCATTGAGCCTCTGTGTAAGAGAAAATACTTCTAAAAATCAGATTATAACATACAGAGGGAGGTAAAATTAAATCCATATAAAGGACGAAGCAGACGAGTACATTTACCAGAGCTACCTGAACGGTAACTTTTGCATTGTAAAGAATCGTCATGTATTGCAGAAGAAGAAGGAGGAAAGAATAATTAAAGGAATAGTCCTACAGTGAAGCAACTCACAGGGAGATTATCACAGCCAGCATTAGAAAACACCAGTTTTGCTTCTATTTCCATTCCAAGACTTGCTGTTCCTGGCTGTTGGTCCCTCCTCTGAACTGCATGAAGGTCAAGACAAGTACCAGGTGATCCCTGCTACCCCGTGGAAAGAGCTGAAACCCATACTCCTCCATCAGAACAGAAATACAGTTTCCATCTTGCCCCTGCCAAGACTGTCTGTCATGAATTGCTACAAAGACATTTCCTGCAAGTACTGAACAGGACCAAGCACAAATCTCATCTCATTCAGTGAGCATTCAGGAGCGCTTGAAAACCTGTTCTAACTAGAAATGAGATTTACACATTCAAACGTTTGGCAAATAGAGAATTTGTCAGAAATTCTTTTTTTGATTAAAATAGTTCAATCCACTGCAATCTCTTTCAATCCTAACCTTAAATATAAATAAATAAAAGCAATTTCTAAAGAAATTTTATTTCCAAGAACAGTTTTCTTCAAAAGATGTTCTGAGATTTCCTGGAATTGTTTACAGCTAAATGCTGGAAGAATGAAATCTAGGACTGTAATAGCATACCTATAAAACACACTAGTGGTGCCCGGTCAGCGCTGCCCAAACTTACTAACAGCCATTTCAAGAAACTCAGACTAAGGTCACAGAGAATAGTTTGTGCTGATGTAACCCAAATACTCCATTCGCTCAACTCCACTCACTGATTTGTAGAAAACAAGGGGAGATAATTCAACATACCAGAACAAATCATGACCATTTCCCAGTGAAGGCGAGACACTGAACAAAGCCCCGTGCAGAGCCCTGTTAGTCAGTGACAGGGATGGAGCGTGACCTTCACAGAGCCCTGCACTTTGCAGCGTGGCCACAACATCACAACAGACCGAACTCCTTCCCTTCATCCTCTCTTAATTGCATAACCCTTAGCAAATTAAGTCTATTCTCTGACTCCCTGAAGAAAGAATTTCTGGTTTGGGGTAGAGCTTACAGGCAAATGCTGAAGACAATGGAACATCTTTGTCTTGTTTCCTTATCTGTCCAGGAAATGTTTTATTTCACCTTCCCAACAACGGGCTCCTCCTCTCCTAAGTCATCAACTGATCTCTGCACTTCTACAGTGCCTGGAGCCTGGCCAGGACAAACTCTTCCTTCAGTAAGGTGGTACAAGGAATGATCTACAAAATAGTGGACACAAAGCTGGGGAAGAAGGTGGGATGAAGGGGGCTAGGGCCACAGTTGTAATTACAAGAGGAGAATTGGTGTCCTGATCCAAGGAAGCAGGAGTGTGCAGCAGACAGGTTAGGTGTGAGTGATTACACATTCAGGAGAGTTCTAAACCTCATTCAGTGCAGGGCAAGGCTCAAGAAAAAAATGAAATAAGGAAATCAAAAATATCCACTGCCCTTGAGTTGCAAATTCAAGCACATGATTTGCTTCTTGTCTTTTAGCTACCTTATGGAAGTAACTACATTGAAAACGAGGTGAGAAATATACTTACTGTCACCTTCTGAGTTGCATTATCCCCATGAATTGTAAGGAATGGGTTAGTAGAAGCTGCATTAAGTGGTGAGGCCTGTGTGCCTGAAAGCAAGTTGTTTATGGGTATCTGTGCTCCTCCAGTAATCTGCAATTGCTGTACTTCAGACTGATGGTGTTGGTGGTGGTGATGCTGTTGCTGCACTAATTGATATAAAAGGGCCTGATGTTGTTCCTTGAGTAATATAAGGAGAGGGAGGAGAAAATAGAAAATAAATCAAGAATTAGTTACTGAAAAATAGCTCCTCCCAGGGTTCTCACTTATCCAGATCTTCAATCAGTGCAACCCTGAACCTAATCCCAGCTAATTTAGGTTACACTAATGAAGTTCTACAAGACTGTCAGAAAGGGAAGTAAGTACCTATAAAATTCCCTGAAATCAGTAGCTAGGCAGGAGTTCAAAGTTAAGCCTGAGAAGAACATCAAACCATGCTTATCAATGTAATAAAACTACACAATTAACCATACAAATGGCTAAACCAGTTCCCCAGTGGCCTATACAGATACTGCAAGGTAAAGACAGCTCACAAGGAAACTGCTGCCAACAGCTGATGTTGAGAGATACAAGCCCCCATGTCCACATGGGGCAAAACAGGACTGAAAGCACTAGGAAGCAATTCTTCCAGCAATACACACAGCCCAATGATACCCTGTAATTTAGCATGACTATGATCCAAAAAGGTTGAAGGAACTGAAAAACTAGTTATCAAACCCTGAATATCAAACACATTTCTAATTCATCCATGGGGTTTATCCATGCCTTAGAATACAACAGAGGAATGAACTGCAATTAACTGGTAAACTTACTGATGTGAGTTGCTGGCTACTTAGTAACTGCTGAAATTGCTGGTGCTGTTGATGGAGTAGAAGTTGTCTCTGCTGGTCAGGAAGTAATCCTAGTCCCGAGGCACTGTAGGGATTGAGAGAGTAATACTGTAGTTTGGGAACTTTTTACTTCAGCTTTCCATTGAAACAAAGAAAATATGTATATAAATAGACAGCTCCTATTTAGCATTTTGACTGGATGCTGTCAGGTAATCTGCCCACTTGCAATTTTGATACATATCTAGATATGACCACCACCACCCCAGTCTCATTTATGTCAAGCAACAGCAACATCTTGCCTCTATAACGTAAGTCCACAATGTGCATGTTATTTTGAACTCTGATAATAATTACATTTCTACATTTTTTTCAAATACATTCACTATACAGAAAGGCCAGATTTTACATTGTAAGACAGCTCGCACCAACCTTTAATACTTGGTTAACTGGCATTTACTTTGCCTTGCTTTCCTTCTAATTCTCATCTTTTGCTACATTCAAACCTGCAACTATTGCCTGTAACTTGTCTGTAATTTAAAGAACCCATTCAGCCTTGAAGTGGGCAAGCTGGTGCTGTGTGGAATGAAGCAGGCTGCCTCTCTGCTTGCCTACTACTTTACTTCCAGGGCCTATTCTCATGCCTACATAAAACTTGCTGCAGCTATTTAGGAAACAGGGCAGGGAACTGGTCCAGCTGAGAACTGGTCTGAAATAAAGGGTTTCTTCAGCTGTGCCAGTTCACTGCAAGACCAACAGCTGGACTAAGGGTGATTCTGGAAGAGAAGACCAGGCAGACAACTGGATTTACTTTTTCGGGAGCAGTGTTACCTTTTACTAACTTAAAACACCCTCTGAATTACTGAGGTGTAGTTTCACACAGGTTTATACTGTTACTGGAAGGTTAAGTACTGCCTTTCAGCTGTACGTTTCTGTCTCCTCCCCTTGCACTAGCGTTTGCACAAGGAGCTGCATCTTATGGGAAATGAACTGAATCTGAAGCCAATACAAAACACAGTGAAAGATTATCTATTATAGAATCATAGAATAGTTAGGGTTGGAAAGGACCTTAAGAACATCAAGTTCCAACCTCCCCTGCCATGGGCAGGGACACCTCACACTAAACCGTATCACCCAAGGCCTTGTCCAGCCTGGCTTGAACACCGCCAGGGATGGAGCATTCACAGCTTCCCTGGGCAACCCATTCCAGTGCCTCACCACCTTCACAGTAAAGAACTTCCTCCTTATAGCCGATCTGAACTTTCCCTTGTTTAAGTTTTAACCCATTACCCCTTGTCCTATCACTACAGTCCCTAATGAAGAGTCCCTCCCCAGCATCCCTATAGGCCCCCTTCACATACTGGAAGGCTGCTATGAGGTCTCTATGCAGCCTTCTCTTCTCCAGGCTGAACAGCCCCAACTTTCTCAGCCTGTCTTCATACAGGAGGTGCTCCAGTCCCCTGATCATCCTCGTGGCCCTCCTCTGGACTTGTCCCAACAGTTCCATGTCCTTTTTATGTTGAGGATACCAGAACTGTACACAATACTCCAGGTGAGGTCTCAGGAGAGCAGAATAAAGGGGCAGGATCACCTCCTTCGACCTGCTGGTCACGCTCCTTTTGATGCAGCCCAGGATATGGTTGGCTTTCTGGGCTGCGAGCACACACTGAAGCTGGCTCATGTTCATTTTCTCATCAACCAACACCCCCCCCAAGTCCTTCTCTGCAGGGCTGCTCTGAATCTGTTCTCTAATGTATTAATGTAGATGAGGTTATTGTGTGAAGACACAAGCAGTAGTGCTTGCCTACCACCAAGAAGATGTGCATAGGATGACTAACAGGACAACAGGATTGCTTGTTCTGACTGGTAGCAAAGAATTACGTTAACTTCTATCAGCCATAATTCTGCAGTTAGGCTACAATCTTTTAGTCCCTTCAGGACATAATAAGTATCTTCCCTTTCTACAGTAGTTGGCATATTGTAGCCTGGCTCCATGATCACTTTAACACTTAACTTTGTATTAACTAGACAGTATGAGAATACCCATAGCATCACCATTCTCTTTGCTGGGACAGGGCAAGCAACACAAACTGTTTCATCTTCATTGGATGGCCCCAGTGGTATGGGAAACATGTGCTGCGCTGCTTTTATTATTTCCTATGGGGAATGGGAAATGTATGTCAATATGGATTCTATGGGGCCAGATGAGATCCACCTGACAGAGCTGGCAGAAGTGCTCACAGAGCCAGTTTCCATAGTTTCTCAGCAGTGCTGGGTAACTGGGTAGGTCCCAGTTGACTGGAGGTTAGCAAACGTGATCCCCATCTACAAGATGGGCCAGAAAGAGGACCCAGGGAACCACAGGCCTCTTAGCTTGACCTTGGTGCTGGGGAAGGTTATGGAGCAGAACATCCTGACTGCCATCTCCTGGCATGTACAGGACAACCAGGCAACTGGGTCCAGTCAGCATGGGCTTATGAAAGAGAGGTCCTGCTTGACCAACCTGACCTTCTCCTATGGCAAGGTGACCTGCTCAGGGGATGAGGGAAAGGCTGTGGATGTTTGCCTGAACTTTACTAAAAACTTTGATCCTGTTTCCCACAGTATTTTCATGGAGAAGCTGTCTGCTCATGGCTTGGATGAGTACAAAAACCTGGCTGAATGGCCAGGCACAGTGTGGTGGTGAACACCAGCTGGTGGTCAGTCACAAGGGCTGTTCCCCAGGCCTCAGTAGTGGGGCCAGTTCTGTTTAACATCTTTATCAATGATCTGGACAAGGGGCTCAAGTGCACCCCCAGTAAGTCTGCAGATGACTCGAAATTGGGTATGAATGTTCATCTCCTGGGAGGCAGGAAGGCTCTGCAGAAGGATCTGGACAGGCTGGACCAAGGGGCTGTGGCCAGTGTATGAGGTTCAGCAAGGAAAAGTGCCAGGTCCTGCTCTTGGGCCACAACAACCCCATGCAGCACCACATGCCTGGGGAAGAGTGGCTGGAAAGATGCCCAGGGGTGTTGACTGGTGGCTGCTGAACATGAGCCAACTTGTGCTCACACGGCCAAGAAAGACAAGAGCATCCTGGTTTGTATCAGCAATAGTGTAACCAGCCGGACAAGGTCAGTGACTCTCCCCCTGTACTCAGTACTGGTGAGACTGCATCTCAAATTCTATGTTCAGTTCTGGGCCCCTCACTACAAGAAAGACATTGAAGTGCTGGAGCAGGTCCAAAGAAGGGCAACAGAGCTGGTGAAGGGTCTGGAGCACAAGTCTGCTGAGGAACAGCTGAGGGAACTGGGGATGTTCAGCCTGCAGAAAAGGAGGCTTAGATGGGAACCTTATCACTCTCTACAACTACTTGAAAGGAGGATGGAGTGAGGTGGGTGTTGGTCTCTTTTCCCAAGTAACAAGCAATGGGATGAGAGGAAATGGCCTCAGGTTGTGCCAGGGGAAGTTTAGACTGGATATTAGGAAATATTTCTTTACCAAAAGGGTTGTCAAGCACTGGAAAAGGCTGTCCAGGGCAGTGATAGTCACCACTGCTGGAGGTTATTTAAAAGACGTGTAGATGTGGTGCTTAGGGACATGGTTTAGGGACTTTGTAGAGTTAAGTTAAAGGTTGGGCTCAATCATCTTAAAGGTCTTTTCCAACCTAAATGAATCTATGATTTCCCATCATCTACTTTAGCATCACTTTTACCACTCTCCTGGTTCTCAAACCTCCTGTCAATGGTCTTTATCCCCAGCAAAGAAGTCAATTCTACTGACCTTGTCCTGTAAAGCCATTTTGCCTCTGATTATTCTTGCTGTACTCTTTTTCCCCTTGAATTATATGATTTTCTGAAACTCCACAGTCAGAACTGCACGTAACATTCAGGTGCACACATTCCAGGGATTCAACGTGACAGAAAACAAAACGGGTAACACCATTCTATTTATTCCCCAATAACTCCTAGCAATGTTTGAAGACAGCAGAAATGACACTTCACCTATCCAAGGAAACTCCTCCTGAGCTGCAACAGGAAAACTCAGGCCTAACAAACTAGAACTGTGTACATGTTTGACAAACAATGACAATGACACTCACTGATTAACTGAAATTCCTTCGAATAGCTTAAATTGTATCCAAAATATTTGTAACAACCGCAAGAAATAAGCACCTTCAGTCTGGCTAACATTACCATTATTTCCTTCTTCTCTTTTTACCTCACTGTTTCTGTATTCTTCTATACTGGAATGGATGTTCTCCACTGGCTTTTTCATTCTTTTATCCCATTCTTTCTCTTATTCCTATATCATGTTTTACCTTTGCACTTCTCTTTTCTGCTGCTGTTCTCCTGTCTCTTTATGTGCTCTGCCTTCCTCGCTTGCTCTGCACTGGCACTTGAAAGAAAATACTTTCAGCCACAAAACACTGCAGCTCCCACGCTTTGCAGAAGCAGCAGTTCAGTTCACTGGATTTCACCAGAGCCTCCTCTAAACCAGCTCAGCTTTGGTAATAGTTTCTAGCTTTCATTAACAGGTCTATGATCAGCCTGAAACTCTCCATCCTACAGTCTTCTCTGGTTGCGAGACTGTAAAGAAACAATCCTATCTTTTTCCTCAGATTACTTAATCTCCCTGTTGAGAGCAATCTGTATTAAGCCATCTTGTTCCCAGAAAAGGTTCAAGTAGTTTTCTCTGCCAAATGGATGTGGGCTATTTTACATAAAATTTGAAACTCTCTCGAACAGCAGAGTGCAAATCAGTGTTTTCTGACCTCCCTATATCCCACAGTCAAAAAGCTCACATGAATAAGGACAGTATGCATAAAGTCTTCCTGTATGGGTGAATAATCTAGCTATCCTTCACACAAAACCATCCAAACATATTCTGAACACTGGGAGGATACTCTAAGTAACAACTTACAGGAACATCTGGGAAGTCTTTGAATTCAGCTCAAGATACCGAAGTTAGAAAGTAGGGCTGAACTCTCATGTGGCTTTACATCATCTGGCTAATACCAGTTTAAAGCACCTCCAAACTGATCACCACCATGCAATCTAACCAGGTTCAGAGAGCAGCACAGTAGCCAACCTCCATGGCTGCACATGCTTGTTATCACTGAACCTTCCCACTTAGTTCAAAGAACAGTGATACCTACAGGGGAATTTAACATTACAGAAACAGTCAAAACAGTTGCCACTGAAACAGCACTGAACTCAAGAGTGGCAGGAACCAGCCGTGTCCATGTAGATTCAGAACGAATAATCTCAAGCAGTGGAAAATACTTCCCCTGCTCCTGCCTTCATTCAAAGTCATCCCAGAGCCTCCTCACAACTTAGTTCCCAGCAACAGGAAAGTTTTTATGCATTTTTCACTGAAGTGTTTTTAACAGAAGCACCAGGACTGAGGAACGCACACATCACTGCTATAATCACATTAGCACTCATCAGCATTAGTGCTTGCTCAGCCTCAACTTTCTTCCTAGAGGAAACTAGTTCCTTCTAAACTAGAAATACTGGAAACTCACAGAAAATGGAAGGGGCTCAGCAAATCATCTGCATGAGCTCAATAAAGCAGGGAATGGTGTGAAAAGTGCACCTTTAAATTTAATATAAATATTAATTTTATGTAAGTATTATTGAGGAAGCACTGCAGAAAGAGACAATGCAAGAACAGGAACAGCGAAATGGAAATGCTGGCAGAGTTGTACATCATATACTTGTAACAGGAAATAGGGAATCATTGGAGTATTCCAGACTATGCTAAGAGTTAGAATGAGAGTTTATGAGCAAGACACTAGTTGCAGTGTTCTTCCTGAACCAGAGTAGTCTACCATTAGGCTACACATTCACAAGTAAAAGCAGTTAAGAGAGATATTAATAAAAATAATAATAATTTGAGGTAAAATTTCTGCAATATGGTCAGAAATATATAACCTGTGTATAAACAATATTGTATGAGAAAACAGCAGCATGACCAGTATATTCTGGCACTACCTGAAAGTAGAAAGCATTATACAACTGGTTCATTTTACTGATTTTGCCTAGCATTTCTCACTCCTCACAAGTTTGGGGATAGTAATGTAAAACTCTTGTGTTTTCAGCAGACCTCTGATACTCAAGAAAAAAAAAACATCTTTCATTAACAAAATGGCTTTTAACCTATGAAATCTTATGTTCCTATATGATACAAACAATGAGAAATAGAACCTCCTCAGTGAAAATACAACAGCACATCAAAACAATACAATACAGTTTTTATGAGCCTGCTGCAGCAACACCACACATTGGTATGGTACACAAACATTCAGGAGCTGGCAAACAAGCAGGAAGGAAAGAACTGGGAAAAGAAGCTACAGAACTAGGGAACCCTTGCATCATTCCAATCACATATGCCTTTTTTGGCATGTAATCCACCATAATCTCCAAAAATAAACTCTACTTAAAGGCAAGTAATCCACTCCCTGTTTGCAGGCATTTCTTTCTACATAGAACTGTACTTCTCCTTCCTAAGCAAAAGACAATATGGGGGAGGGGGGGTGGGGGGGGGTGAAGAAGGGGAGGAGGGAGAATGAGTTATCCCAGACTCTGCTCTATCCCAAAATACTTCCAGACCAAGCAGCCCATTCCCCTTGGGGGAAAGCAGCTGTCTCCTTTTGTTACCCATTTGCCTTGCAGCTCAGGCAGCAGCAGTTTATGCTAGTGAGGATACCTGGTTTTGGGGAAGAGTTGTTACGAACACTCAAACATGGCTCCTTTTATGCATTTACAAATCCTTAGGAACAACACTTGAAAAACAAATTTTTTTGTCTCTGGAGTCAGATGCAGAGGACTGAAAACACCATGCAAACCCGGTGCTACCGCTCCGGTTAGTTATGCCTGTTGCATCTTTAATTACATGACCGTATACTGCTCTTCCTCTTCCCCTCCCCCCTTCTTAGTGCAACAAATGGTAGCTTTTCCAGCTCTCCTTTAATCCTGGAAGAACAATTGGCAGAAGAAAGAATATTGTTTTCTGAACTAAAAAAAAAAGGAGCTGAAGCATATTTGCATAATTACATTTGTTTGGGAATGTGACTTGATTAAAAAACAGGCACTGGGATTTCCAAAAGTTAAACAGAAAACAGTTCTTCTTTAACTTGAGTATTCATGCTTCCACTAAATGTTCTCTTACTTTCATTCACAGATCAGGAGCAGAACAACTACAGCCTAAGGAAGAAACAGTATGTTTTGAACAGGACAGTTAAAAAATCTAGCTAAGCTGAAGAACAGCAAGTACTACCAGGGGAAACAAAACCACCAAATTCTTACCTGTTATTTAACGTGGTTGGCAGAGGATGTGTTGCATTGGGTGGCACGGTTGCATGAGTGAGAGGAGAAGGGTTCTGTGATATTGTTGCTGGGGTCTGAATTACCCCATTTAAAGCCCCTACAATTCCATTGATTGCCAGCTGGCTGGCTGGCAGTGCTCCAATTATTCCACCCACACCAGGCACTGCAGGAATGGTGGAGGTTACAGTCTGCATACCACTAGCTAGTGCCCCCACTGTCACACCATTGACCTGTTGAACTCCTGTGACTCCTGAGCCTTGCTGAGCTGGACTCTGCCCAGCAGGTGGTGGAGTGGAAAGAGCTGATGAACTGCTGGTGCTTTGTCCGCTGGAGGTTATCTCCTGGTGTAAAAACAAACAACAAAACCCCCTCAGCTGCATAAGATTTCACCTAACAGCACAATGCAAGGACTATGAGGAGTTAACTTGTAACAAGTTTAAGTTTGGAAGAAACAAATAAAAATTACCTGATTTAATACAGGAAGAGAATTGTCCGGTAAAAAACTGTTTCCCAGATGAGGGCTTTTACTGCTGTTCAAGGAATCAGTGCTAGGTGCTAAAGTAATTATTTCAAAAAACACACAGAGGTTAAATTTCTGTAACATGTGAAAAGATTCAGAATAATTTGACATTTCAAAATAATGTCAAAGATAAACACAGAAAAAGTCAACCCTAAAATCATTCTGAAGACTAAAATATTAATAATCGGTGAATCTATTTAGTCAAACAGATGTGCTCCAGACTGAAGTAAAAAGAGAAACTGCACTGGAATGAGTAGCAATGATTGTTATAAATCTTCCCACTGACTTTCAAACATTTAAATACATTAACAATACTTATGTCTATATTCATCCTACACATACGTGCAATCCCTCCATCAATGGCATATGTGGATGAAATAGCTATTTCATAGAAATACGTGTTTGAGTTACTCTGACACATTCATACTCTCCTCTACTTACCTGCTTGTACTGGAAAGGCATGTACTTGATGAGAAGGGCTAGGATTTGAAGTTATTGTTGGAAAGGGCACCGAAAGCTGTGCATTGAGTAGCTGAAGCCGCTCCTTCTTAGCGGTCAGATTCTTTATTTGTTCTTCTAACCGCCTATTTTCAACCTGAAGTTGGTGTAATGATTTCAGCATTCCTAAAACTAAGGTAAAAATGCATGTTATCTTTCACAACCACTTTCAAAGAACGAATAATATCTCCATTGTTTTAATTTCTGTATTACACTTTAAGACCAGCATTAAGTCATATGGAAAATATAAATAAAATTATTATGGAGAGATAAATTACAGAAATTTGACTTTAAGTGGAAAGATTTAGGATCAATCTTGTGTAATTTAAAGCGCGGGGAAAAAAGTACATAACATGTGATAGTAATTTTGCAATATAGCTACACCCTGGCTTAAATACAGATAAAGTCACATCATTAAGGCTGACAGTCATTTTAAGCAAACAGCGGTACATGATAACTGATCCCCAAACCAGAATATGAAAATAGCATTATTCCAGTAGCACAGGTTAATTGCGTAGTTGGGAAAAATCTATTTCAGCTGCACTATTAGAAACTTTAAACAGTACCAAAACAGACGAAGTTTGGCAAAACTGCATTCAACTATGAACACATCCAACCAACAACACGTAGGTAAAAACAAGTGAGTTTGTGAAAAGGGAGATTTTGTGCTTTTAATACCTCGTACAGCGAATCATAAACTCACAGAAAGAATGAATAAAATGTCATCCAACGTGAAGTGATCACAACACACCTTGGTGGGAGCAGGAGAGCCCATGTGCTGTGAGTGGCGATCTACAAATCACCCAGCAGGGAGCACTGTGTGAGCACTGCAGTTACCACCCCTTTTTGCATGAAAAGGGCATCATCTTTCTGCACTAACCTGATTTTTACCAAGCAGAGTTTTCCCAAACTCCGCTCTGGTTTCAGGACTCACATTTCCCAACTGGTGCTACAGTGGGACTGTGAAGCCACAGGGACAGACTGCTTTTTTTTGCCCTTTTTTTTTTTTTTTAATTCTAAATTGTATTTGTTTAACATGACCTCTGGGCCTACTACAGACATAAGTCTACTGGTATAGGCACATCTGGTCATTTCCCAAGGATTTAGCTTTTATCCCTCCTCTTCAAGAACATACAAAGGAACCCTCAGTGAGCCCAAATGAGATGCAATAAGACTTAGCTAAACCTGTCCTCCAGCTATCATGTTTAAAGGATTATCCCTGCATGAATTTCCTCACAATTAGCATTTTTGTCAGGATACCATTCATAAAAAATACCAACTAGATACCACTTTACACTACCAATGAGAGGAATAATACGGTCAATAAAAAATAACATAAACTCTAACCTGATATTAAAAAAATAATAATTAAAATGCATTCAATCATTGTCTTTAATGCTGATATGCTGTAGAACATAGAGATCCACATAAATATGCAGGTACTCGTCACTTATGCTTTTAACATATTCATTCTTGGACTATGCCGCTCTATTAAACATAACTTGAGAAAATAATGATTTGCTTGCTTTGAGAATTCGAGCACAAGAAAGATATGAAAGCCTAGCAGGACACCTGCCTAAGATTTGTAAATACTTCTTAGAACAGCAACAGAAGTAGGCAGTTTAGATTTAAAAAATGAACAATATAGCGATAATAAATTATTATGCCAGTTTGTATCACACGATGTAAAGCAAACTGGGGAACTGTGCCATGCTATTTACAGGAGTGGATCTAGGACTCCAGAATTAATGTCCGAACTCTGCAACCAAACAGCTGGATCTGCAAGTCACTTCCTCTTGCATGACACCATTTCCCCATCCATGAAAATGTAGTAATTGTAAGGAATTATTTTGTAATCTACTGAAGCCATGGGCTACACTAA
Source organism: Neopsephotus bourkii (assembly GCF_033783945.1). Taxonomy (NCBI): domain Eukaryota; kingdom Metazoa; phylum Chordata; class Aves; order Psittaciformes; family Psittacidae; genus Neopsephotus; species Neopsephotus bourkii. The sequence continues at coordinate 14,065,148 of NW_026900570.1, forward strand.
GAACTCCATTACAATTATACACAACAGTTACATTATACACTACAGCTAAATTTCTATTCACAGCAGAAAATAAGGTTTTTTTTAAGTTCTTGGACAAGCACTGGAATGGTTGTTCTGAATAACAGTTAACAAAAGCAGTAATAAATGGAATGCGAGTACTTACTGTCACTAGGGGTGCCTTGCTCTAATAAAAACTGTTGTCCTTCACTCCATTGCCTCTCCAGAAGCTGTTCTATGCTGGCTGCTACTGGGGGCAAATTTTCCCCACAACTGTTCCCTGATTGATCATAGCGAATCTGCAAGCTGCTTACAGGGGATCTGTTGAAAATATTGCCATTTATTGTTTAAAGAAAAGAATTGAAGGAAAAGCATTAGTAAAAGGCTGTTGAAGTTTCTTACCTTACATCAGTCCCTAGCACCTACACATCTTACAATTTCAAGACTAAGTTAATTCCTCAAAATCATTAGGAACTCCTGATTCTCACTGCCAACGCATTATAATAAAGACGTAATATTTCACAGCAATAGAATTTATATTGAGAAAGCACATAACCTCTTCTTGCACACAGACTAACTTAACACCCAACAAACAGCATTGTATTAAATTACACAATACATACTTCTACAGCAGTAAAACATTGTATATGCATATATAAAACACCTGTATTAAAAAAATCTTCAAACTTTTCCCAGGGAAATCTGGAAAAATAAAACAAAATTCTTAAAATCAGCACAGTAATGGTACTTCCACATAGGAAGGCCATATATAATCCCACTGCCTAACTTGTTCCCCCTCAGGACCTACGAGAGGGCTACTTTTGCATTAGATGGAGAAGAATTAAGCCTGTGAGCAAAACCAGATGCTCAGTGTATTTCTGACTTGGGATTCTGGCATCATGTGTGCATGGTTCCATTTCTCACACAGGACCAACACCAAAGCCCACTAATTGGGCTGGCTGGTGGATTTTGGTTCGTTAGTTTGTTTCGTATTTCTATCAACTGCAGTGAGCTCAGATTCAGATTCTTATGTATTAGTTATTCCTGTGAGCAGTAACTATTGGTGCCGTTACAGGATCACAGCCATGTTCTACATGTAGTGCAAACTTACCAACAAGACCACCAGAGTCCCAGTACAGGACAACATACAGAGTTCAGGAAATCAGTGTGCTAATTATGATTAGCGTAATAAGCAGTGGTCACAGCACATTAGCTACCTAATGACTGTCAAGCATTTTGCAGGCACCAGAGCAAAGCAATTTTTAGAGAAAAGGTTTTAAGTAGGTGACTTAAGAGCTCTGTAAGTATTTATAAATAATTCCTCTTTTGCACACAGGATGAAAGAAGAAAAACACTTGTTAAAACAAAAAGCCCTGATGAATGGGTAACCAAGGTAGTGCTTTTTGACAAGAGATGACAACTCAACGGCATTTAACAGTTCAGCACAGACATGGCAAAAACACCCTTAAAACTAGTTGTTTACACAATGTGCTGAAGTGATAAGAAGGAAGGTTTATGCGGAAACATTCTGAACAGATGTACTTCACTCCACACAAACACCACACTTTAAAAAACAAAAGAAAAATAAAACACAATCAAACAAAACCAAAACCAGAAAACAAATACAGAAAACCACCAGCAACTTCCTTCCCTGTAGGCATGCTTCTGAAGGGCACATAAGCTACTCTAGCAGATTGCACCATTTGCATTATAAATCACTAACAAAATTCTTCTTGGGCTTACGACTGTTTTGCATCAATTTCACAAAGATAGAAACAAAGCAACACATGACTCTATAACCCTCTGTAATCCTTCATTGGAAGTCTGCATAGAAGGAGAAAAAAAAAATGAAATCTAGATTTTCATGTATCTCAACATTAGTCAGTCCATCCTCCCAGCTGAACTCACCCACGAGACATGATCTTGCATGTAAGGATAAATCCTTATTCCAAATAATATGTAACCATCGTTTCCAATAGGATTATAAGTGTGCTATATACACGGGTCCAATGCTGTCACTGAGAAGGGAATCCCTTGCTTCATGTTTCATACTTTGCTTACTTTCAAAACTGTTTTTTGTTTAATCCTGCAGTACAGTTATTCATATTCTTATAGTATTAATTGGAATTTAGATATCGAGGCATACGGGCATTTAGACATAGGCATATGTACATATTTTGATGCCGGTATTCCATAATACATTTTAAAATCAAAGGTTAAGTACAGGGTAAAAAAAGTTCAGGTGCCACTTTGGGAAACGCAGCTATTCCTCTGCAAAACAGGAACAGCTCACGTATACCAACTATATTTATATTTCTCATATATAGATATTAAAATTTTAAATATGACAGCTTAAACATCAAACACTGTGGTTATATAGAGGAACAAAGATATAACAATATGGATCTGAAATGGCCATACAGCTCATGAGTCACATATGTCTTCTCCAAAAGGCTGCGTCACCAACAGCAAACAATTGTTTCTGCAAGTGTTTTTATTTTAAGCAACTATTTGAAAATGACATGGTTCTTTTGGAGAAGTGTGTTATTTATGTATCTCATAAGCTTCAAAGGGAACAGAGTCAGAACTTGCAGGAAAATAATGGTAACAGACAAAGCAGGTAACATGCAGAGTTGCTAAGTTTTCGGACGGCAGATTTTTGAAGTTACCTTTTAAATCACTATAAATGGTATTTTAAATAATCATTTTTATATATACACTACACATATATAAACCAAAAATGTTTAATTGGGGGAGGTGTGGAATTTGCTACACATTTTATAAACACTGACATACGCCTGATCTTCCGTATTACACAAACCAGGGGTGAAATTTGCTGACTACTGAACTTAACTGAATGGGTAAGTTACCTGTTTTTTTTCCATGCTAGGTACTTCAGACCAAGGTTTTCTATCTTTCCATTTTGGAACTACAGCAGTAGTTTCTCCTCCACCACCCCTCCCACACACACCTTTTCTGTCTTGTTCTTGACCAAACCTACTGCCAAGCAAAAGCTATCTGCTCTTTGTGAAATACTACAGGTTCCATCTGCTGAAGGAAGCTCTGCAATAGTGGACTGAGGTGGCCTCAGAGGTATCATCAAAACCAGCTGAAATTTTACCATGTTGTGAGTGCTGGAATGTATATATCCTGAACACACACTCCATAGAAGCATCATACTTAAGGAGTTTAGCTTCTCAGATATTCTATGTAAGTACAACCTGTACACAACTTATGGCCTACCGCAAATCATATAAAGACCATGCCTTTGCATATTAACTAAGAAGACATTAAAACTTGTAATTACCACAACATGTATGCGGAGGAGGACTACTTAATCAAAGTCAGAAGTTCTGGAACTTCCTAATTGTTTAGCATTTCCCTCTGCAGAATTCTCTTAACTTACTTGGCTGTATATATACAGACCTATTTCTTAAGTATACAAAGATTTATATGCTAATGTAAATATATGTATTTATATCAAGAACACAATCTAAACTGATTTGTAAATTCTTTTTTTATTGTCTTAGAGGCAACACATATTGGAAAACTGAAAAGCCAGTTCATGACTCATTAATAGCACCTAAGTACTATAATGGATATTCTCACCCCATTCGACAAGAAGTCTTTTTTGATTAATGAAGGAATATAATACAAGATCAACAACACCAGGCATGTACATTAAATTATCTAATTTGGAGGTATTTATTATAAATTACTGTAATAAACACATGCTGTAACAATCAAATTCATTGTTACAATGCTGTATCTTGTAACTACCATTTTTTTTAGGTACCCTAAAATCCTTTTTAAGATAAAATCCCAGTGGTGAGCCCCCAAGCAAAAAAAAAAAAACCCACCAAACAAACAGTAATAACACTGTAAAATCTAATTCTTATGGAATAAAAATAAAGTCTTTTGAAAACAAAGGCTCACTTAAAATACATGGAAAAATATTACTGAAGTATTTAAAACACAATATTGAAATTTTAACAGCAAGTATTTTAAAACAAAATAACATGATGTAATTCCAGCAGAATTCTCATGCCAAACTTCTGTAGTAGAGTTGAAATGCAGCAGGACAAAAAAGGTATTTCCCCACCCCCATCCGAGAATTGTTGCGTATTTTGAAGTGGTGATGGATAAGGAAGAAAATATTTGATTGATATTTTTAATGATATTTAACTTCTCAGAGCATCTTATTCCCATGATCACTGTAGTCTTAAATCTACGGGATTTTGGAATTTTTGCAAATAAGATTAAAAATAACTAATCTGAGGTAAGTAGTACATGTGGAGTAAATCATAGATAAATCCCTCTAAAGCAAGTCTCCGCTTCCAACATAAAGTCCTTCATTTGTAAACCTAATTTCAGTTGATATAAAGGTAAATTTCAGCACATTTTTTAGCTATCTGGACATATTAGCATTTTGGGATTTTTTTATATCTATAGAAAATTAAATGTATGTACACATGTACATACACACACACACACACAAATATACAGGCTTTTAAAACACTTATGTATTACTAGTAAAAAGACAGTGAAGTTTCCAAATCTTAAAACGTCTCCTTTGCCCGCACTCTCCAATGTAAATAATGCTTACCGTGGTGAGAGACTTCCTCTGGGTGAGCCTCCTCTGCCAACAAGGCTGCGGCTATTATCTCCGAGATCTTGATCTGCAGTGTAAATATTTCACATCTGATAAATCGACTCATCTTAGATAAGAGTTTTAAAGCTGATGTAGATGTTTTAAAAATACCTTAAATCTCAACTTCTATCTGTAGTTACTGCTGAAGAGCGAATACGTAACTAGTTTAAGATTGCTGAACTGTAGCATGTAAGGTGTTGTCCTTACACATTTCTGAGGCTGTACCAGGCCATGGATTATGTTCACTTCTTTCATTCCTTTCAGTTTTACAGCACAGAAGCGTGGTTTGCATTTGCAGTACCCTCCCCTCAGCCACTTTTAATTTGTACGGTGAAAGTAATGAATCACAGCTGTGGACAGCTAATCTGTATGCTTATCACAGCAAATCCTGATGCTCTGTATTTTTTTAACACTTTGCATCCCAAAACAACTCATAAAATATGGAACGCATTAAACTTGCTGCTGCCATCTAACAAGCACACCTTATTCTGCAAATTTACTGAAAACTTTATGAAAGCGTGTAATTCACTAATTCCTATTTATAAGCAGAAGCATAGGAAAGACCCTTGCTAGAAAGGTAGTAAAACAAACAAAAAAGGCCTCATTAAATATACAAAAACGTTTTGCTTGGAAGGACTCAAAAGGGTTATTTTCCCTATGGCCTCTCAATAAAATAACCCTATCTGCCCCCTTCAAGGTTGCCCTCCCCCCATTCTGAGTCAAGCGACCTCCGACCTCTTGGAGGGCAAAGACATGACTGATCCATTCTTGGTAAACTGCTAAACTCATTCCCTTCCCCCAGACAGGCATGGCTACCAGGACATGTCAACAAATCCTTACCGGGGAAGGAGACAAAGCAAAGCCCGCAGCTCATTAAAACCAACGCGGAGAGCCAGTGGACCCAAATGCCAACCGGTAAATATTCACAAGATTATTAAATGCTGCGCAAGTTCTCTAACGGGATCTCTTTCACACCGAGTTGTATGTAATGCAATTTCATGAATTATGCAAATAAAGGTTTCAGCTATTCACGACAAAACCCAGAGCTGTGTTACTCTCCTTGCAAAGAGCTCCGAACTGAACACATCAATCACAGAAGTCACAGGAGACATTGTTGCATTCCTGCCTGCTGATGGCTCTGCTTAAACATTTACATTTCAGGGACTAGAAAAAAAAAGGGAAGAAAAAAAGGGCGGGGGGGATGGGGTGGAGGAAACCCGCTCTGTTCTGCAGGACAACCGAGAATTTCCTTCCAGCACATCACAACTTTATACAGATGCTGAGCAGGGTTCAAAAATACAATTCCACAATCTTTTCAAGAACACCGAAGTCTGCAAAGTTGCACCTTTGTCACCAGCAGCAGGACGCTTACCTGCTTGGCTGTTGTCAGCCTGAGCTATGAGTGCTGCCATTGCCGAATTTGGATTCAGCCTATTGCCGTACATGTGGGATGGCGGCAGACTGAGAGATGATCCAGGTAGGGTGTTTGCCTGCAAGAAACCAATTAATACTTGAATCCCTTTCATAAAAAAGAGGGAGAAATGCTAAATATATTTTAAAGAATATATTCATAATGCACAATTGTTATTTTAAGTTCAATGTTTTCTAAAAACAATATATTTAAAAGAAAAAATACTCATTTCCATTCATTAGTATAGAAATAAAACTGCAGCACTCCGAAAATATATCAGGTTTTAAAGCATGATTTACTTGTTATTGGCAAGACCTGTTAACTAAAAAGAACCCCTTCCGATATAAAAATTACTGCAGTAAATATGAAAAAATACCTAAAATGCATTTTTAAAACAACCCCAGTGTAGCAGGACGGGTAGCCTTCCCCGCAATCCTGAAGTATGCACTCAATGCTAGGACCATGTGGTTATCCTACTAATTATTTAATCTTATTAAACCATTTACAAAATAAGGGCAGGTAGACAACAGATGTCTCACAAATGCCTGGGTTCCTTACATCACAAGCCGGCTGTGGAGGTCAAAAGGTCCAACTTTCAGCTCTATAAGTTTAACTACACAGAGCCATATTTCCTTTGCTCGACTCCGTCATTAGTAAAACCTGCACACTATTTTGTTACTTCCTATTTTGATAGACTTGGAAGCCTGGTGTTTTTTTGTTTTGTTTTGTTTTTATTTTAAAGAACGCAAACAGCCATTACAAGTATGTTTTCTATACAATAGGGGGCTCGGGGAATCACAGCTTTGCCCTGACCCCATATAAGGAACTGTATTTTTGGCAGTTGGCCAGCTCTACTTATTGAAGAGCTCCCAAAGTTTGTGTTCATTCATGTTGCTAACCACAATTCTGAAGGTCTCTACTGGGACTTGTGCCAAACAAGCGAAAATGAACCCTTAAACAGATGAAGCTAAGGAGGCTGGCCAAAATCTTGCATAATCCAATGCAATAAAAATACCTTCTTCCTTGGCTGCTTACGCTTTTTGCCTTTCGAAGAAAAGATTTGTGTTAAATGCCGAGTTGCAGCGACAGGCAATCAAAGAAAAAAAAAAAAAGGCACTGCCTTATTAAAAAGGCATTTTCCTACCTGATGAAAAAAATTACTTCAGAACAAAGCAAGGACTGCAATACTTGGGGGAGGGGGAAGTCAAAGATACACAACTGGTGTTATCACTGGTCTTAAAATGAATCTTTTAAGAAAATGTAAACAACCTTTACTTTGGGGGGAGAACAAAAAATGGAGGTGAACAGTAAGGAACTCAATTTGTGGGACATTTTGACATGTATAACTGCACACAAGAGACAGAGGAAACATACTGGTTATTACAGCAAAATATTACAGAGTATAAACTATGTCTCTGGAAAGAATCACACACTACCATTAAGTTTTGGCTTTCAGCCAACATATTAAACTTGATGAATGGACTTTTACGAATTCACACAACTGGTTTCAATGATGCTTTATTTACTATATACTGGTGAGAAATTGTGCCTGATACTTACATTCTTCTACTGTCACAAAGTTAAAGAAAGCCACAAGTAATTATTTACAATGATCAGGTTTTTTCACTTCTCAGTTTAAAGGTACATGCACAAGATTGCAAAAACTACAGTTTCACTCCAAATGTGGCTGTTATTTCCCTTTTTTAAGGAACTGCATGTCTTTTCTGGAATTAACGTGAATTAGTTTTGAGACTTAAAAATACTACAGGCATTTCCACCTACCCAGATATAACAGCTTCCAGAAGTACAGCATGTATTAGTACTGTAACACTTACTGATAAAGGCAGCAATACCACACAGCTTCTGCTATACTCCTTAGCAAGTGCCTATTCCAACTCAACTACTCAGTAACCTACAGCTGTTTTCCTCTCAAAACCAAAACTAACTTCACAAACAACAGTTTTCTGTCAAATCCTTTCACTGAAGAAACCTTACAGAATGGAATAGTACAAGATTCAACGATTATTTGCTCCCATATCTAAGAGACGAGACTACCAAAATAAAATATATATACTTCATTTAAATAAACTGGTTGAAGTTATAAATTCTACTAATACAGTCTGTGCCTTTTTTGTTTTTTTAACTACGAACACCAGGTCTTATTTCTGTTTAGGTTTTGAGTATTTCTATAAAATAATTCTCAATTATAGTAAGTGTACTCACAGTTTAAACAGAAGCTGCTAGACTTTTACTCTGTGTAAGCCTCACTGCAAAGTTGCTTAAAACTGCAATAGCAGCTATATATTCATTTATGATGGAAGGGCAGCTATAATCAGCAAGGCAAATACATGTTTATTTGATTGAAACATAACCAAATAACTTTAAGAACTTTCTAAAAGTATCTAAGTATCTTGAAAGGAGTTTCTAAAGTCTGTTGAGTAACCATCACATCACAAAAGACATCAAAGGAATTAAACAATGTTTGCTAAGTGGGTTGATACAACAGATCAAAAGACTTAAACAACATCTAAGAACTTGAGTTTTTTCACAATTGGTGGTTCACCCTAAACTTAACCCCTGTTTGTATTTTAAAATAAGAGTAAAGGTGTCCTACAACAAGTTGGAACTACAGATGTTCTAGTGCCATCATGTATCCTAAGCAACTCTCAAAGGAAAAAGTCACATTAATAAAACTGTTCAAGTAAGCTGAAGGTAAATAAAAAACTTCGAAAATACTTTTCTTAAATGGCAAGGTAAAATGACAAGAGTAATGATTTGCGAAGCTTTATTACATATGTGACGACTTCATCTGACAGGAAAACAGAGAAGGTGGAGGAGCGCTACAGTATTTAAAGGTGAAATAGAAGCTTCGTGTTTCACTCGCAGTCGAAACAAGCTGTAGCTAGCGTTTATTAAAAGTGCACAATCATCCTGTCAATACATATTAAGGTCACGGGACTGAAACACATTCTAAAATGTAGAACTTTTAAAGCTGTATGATTCTTTATTTCAGCTGATTCTGTTTAAACAGTCAACACAATACATGATCAAAATGTATGAACTAATGAAATAAAGAGACTGCTAAGTATTTATTTTGAAAAGGCAGCAAATTTTCCTGAAAAGATTTTTGCAGCAGGATTTAAGCCCATTTAGAGGTATAGCATACCCTGCTTTCGTTTATGGCATGTTCAATAAATCAGCAAAGCAATAAGCAGCGGAGCAGCACTGAAGGAAGATACACTGCAATTCACAGAATGCCCAAGTGCAGTAAGAATAAATGATTGATATTTGATTGATGCCTAAAAACGCTTCCTCTACAGCAAGAAAGAGCAAGTATATTCCTTAATTAGAAGAATAAGACTTGAAACTTAACTAAATTTAACTTGTATATATACATATCCTCTCAACTATTTGAAGTAGTTTGGTATTTGCTTGCATCACTCCCAAAACTGTATTTTACTGTAACAGTGTGACTATAAAATTTCCCAAGTTGACAACTATTTGCATTCGTAACTGGATATTTACTTAAATTTCCAGGGAAAACAGTTTCTTCATTTCAAAAGTTATTATGTTCTTTAAGCAAACAAAAAAAAAAAAAACAACAACAACAACAAAACCAAAGAGCAGAAACCAAACCACCAAAGGGGTGAAAAATGGTACAATACTTAGATGTACACAATTAGATTAGGTCTCAAACATTTAAGAACCTTTGAGCATGCCTATTCCCCTGTACCTTTCAAGTTTTATGCTATGAAATATTTTCTGATAACAGGCCTCATTTCTGCATCAGCTCCACACCAGTAAGGTTTTAATACTCAGCGTGTGATGAGAGATGAAACCAAGTGTGAACAACTTTTGGGTCCCATGAGTAGGCTGACTGTTGAAGCTGTCAGGTTCAATTGCATCATTCCACATTATTCAATGCCCCAAACTGCTCCCTAATTGTTAGAGGCTTAACATATTCAAAACTATTGTTTAGGCTAATGCTGAAATGCCTACAGTTGAGTTTCCATAAAGAAAGGGGAGGGATTTAATTGTAGTTAAACCATTACTGAACTCTCCTCCTTTCATGATAGGACAACATGGATGGCTGGAACAACCAATTCCAAGATGCTTCTTAATCAGTTTATATCCAGTCAACGTCCTATTTCCTCTCTGCTTTAAAAATAGTCACTGCTATATTGTAGCTCTGCATTATATCATGGTGATGCTTTGCAGTTAGTGAGTGTTCACTTAATTACCTACTTCAGCTAATATATATTTGTCAACAATAATTTCAAAGGTTATTTTTATATATTTAAAATAAAAACATCGCTCCTGTACTGTCTATACCCCTTAGAGTATGAGTACCAGATTAATGCGGCTGGGGTCATGCTATCTACCAATCATTCTAGGTTCTTCATCATGGCACAATGCTGTGATAGAAGCTGCAGAACTATGCTTTGTTCCTATTAACAAAAAGCAATCAAGAGCACTAGATATTGACAGCAACTATTTCTCATGGCCAACTACTACCAGAAAGTATAAAAAATGTTAATGCACTTGAAGTTGCAAGCTAAACTTTCTGCGAGCTATCCTGCTACACTTCTGAGAAGATATCACTACTCCTTTCCATGCAATTGCCTTTTTCACGACATATGGAAGGAAATTCAAGCACTAGGCCAACTGCTTGCTAAGTTATCTCAAGCTGATGTATTTTGCTCACTGATAAGCAACATTTATCAGAAGAACGTACTATTGAAAATAACATCAAAATTAAAACCTGCATTGCAATTAAATGAGCTTAGATATGAAAACATATTAAGACTATGTACATAATGATAATCAAAAATTGGTAATACATATAAACTAACTGCTTTACTTGAGAAGTGAGAAGAGATGCCTATCAAGTGACAGCAGCAAAAGCAACCTGGCCTTATGTTTCCTACCTTAACTTGGGAAGTGAAGAAAAGTGATTTTTATCCCTAGAATTTTTATGGCCAGTTATGTAACGGAGAGCACGCAATCGCTGTTTTTTCTTGGTTTCTTGCTGTTTCTTTCAATGCAATGGGAAGAATGTGCTAATGCTTCTTTTTATTGTCTCAGTACTTCTGGTACCATCTTTAACTTCATTTAGGAGATGTGGAGGGAGCACGGCTACATATCATCACTTGCCTTCTCTGAAATCTGTTACGCATCTGGGATGCCACTATACCGCACAGAAAGGTGGTCAGTCTGCAGTTAACTGTAGGAATGCAAACAGATTTCTAGGACGCCTAAGTTCTGCCACGTCAACAGCTTTTCATGCATCACAATGCCTGAATATTTTCACCCCAAACATGGAATTTGTTTATAAATCTTATCTAGACCTTGTTTCCAATGGAAGAAAAAAAAAAAATCCAAATTCCTGTTTATTTTCCTATATGCCAAGAAACACAGATGGAGTCAAGGACAGAATTGAGTACAACACAGAAATTCCTTAATAAAAAACTATTTCCACATTTATTCTGAAAACCATCATATGACTTTTCAAAATAACTAACACAATACAAAATAACACTAAAATGCAGCATGATAAACATTATATCTTAACTAAACCAATACTTGCATTTACACCTTCTTATACTTTGGCTTTCATAGTTGTAAGTTGAACATAACTGATTTTCAAACAAACTCTGTTGACTTCTTTACGAAAACAGCCTCCAGCACTACTGATGACTGAAAGTGGAAGGCGTACTTTTTACAGGCAACCTCACCTCACCTCACTGTTACACCTCACCTCACTATCACACATACATCATGAATCTGGATCAACCCCAAACATTCACTGTAGTCTTTTACTGACTCATTCTATGAAAGCAATACTGGAATTGAAAAGATAACCCTTCCCATATGCCACCATTACCACCCAAGCACTTTGAAGTCCTTAAAGTTTGGGTTTGGTTTGCTTAACACAGATAATCAAGGTGCAAATTTACTATCAGTGTTTTCATTAACTGGCTAAAATAAAGGACTTAACTGAAAAGCTTAATTAGGAAAATTAAGTGGAAAAGTTGAAATCAGAAAAAGCATTCATGATATCTTAAAAGACAAAAGTAACTTTTCAATCACAAAGAGCATTAATTACAAATTTATAAATTACTGTAATCAAAATCTGTCAGGAAAACTGTGTACATGACATGTAAAATCACCTGATGGGTACATTATTCACATCATTAGTAAGTTTTATGTTAGTAGTAAAAATAAGTACTTCAAACTTCTAGCTGTAATGAAGACACTTGTTTATGAATAAGCAAATAATCAAATACTGTCTCTGAGAATCGTTTTGAGTGAATGTATAAATAAATCCTTCCATTAAATGAAACCATCTAACCTCCAAACAGCAGCACTCAAGTATTTTCCAAGAAGGGCATGAATGAATGCAACTGGGAAACACAGTGGGATTTGAAAGGCAAAATGAAAAATTAATGGCACACCTACAGAAACTAATTTATACCTCTGCCCAGTGTACAACAAGGGCACATCAAGTCATTAAAAACCACATGGGTACAAGGCCTATCTTCCAATAATGTGCAAAAGCTGTAACCTTGACTGTACTACCAGTTTACTCATCTCTTCCATGCTAAACTGAACATTATATAAAATTTTAACAAATTAAAATCTATTTATAAATTAGACATAAAAAATACTTGTATAATGACTTAGTAGAATGTTGCCTCATTAAGAGGGTTCGTTGCATGTTTTGTTTTCAAAAAAGTAGGCTATACAGAGATAAGACCGTGTGACTCCTCCACCTCCCCCACAAACCTAACTGAAACCAGAGCTATAGTTTCAACACAAATCCCTTTTACCTCAAGTTTGTTGCTCCATCCTTTCCATCTACTTCTGTCTTCATAGCACTTAACCTGTATGTGCTCTACATAGACAATGGAAGCAATATCTTACCCAAGAATCTGCTTTCCTTAAGAACATTAACCTCTGTATCAGAACTCACATTTTCATTCTCATATTGACTAGCCAGAAGAATAACCTGATTAGGGAACAAACCCAGTACAGCCATATAGCAATTTATTTTCTTCACATGAGTATTCTAAAGAAAGCCAGACACTAATACAGCAAACAATGGATCTGAAAGAACAGTAACTACTTTCAAGAGCATCTATAATTTCAAAAATAGTAGTAATTAATGAGACACTTATTCAAAAACACAGATATTTTAACTTTCTAAATAAAACCCAATAGTCTTTACTATCTAAGTAAAAACATACTGTAGCAGAATTACTGCTGTGTAAAAATGCTTGCAAGATTCCCAACATATTATACAAGGTCTATACAGGCACTGCCTCAGCAACGAACTTTGCAGCTGTAACAAAGCATATACCAAGTACACTTGAAATCGTTTTCAAACCTAAACACTTGTTTTCATCTAAATATTTTTATTTTCACATTTTTCATGTTCAACACCATTACTATTGTCTCAGGCAGCTAAACTGAAGTAGTGCTACACTCAGTTCAACGAAGAGGTCAATGTGCCTCAGTTGCCTGGAGACTGATGGTTGCTACAGCAGCACCCGATAAGCCAAGCTAAATAAGCTTCAGCTTGAAGGCAGAAAACATTTATTGCTAGACCGAAACATTGATGCAGTAGTCTCAGCATGCAGCACTGTGCAAAATCATGTAACCGCATTTCAGTCTACCTGTATACTGCACTAAGTCTGCGTGAAGACAATCTTACTGAAGCTAGAGGAAAATGCAAAAAGTAAAGATTTTAATTGGGCTAAATACTAGATTACTTGCAACTATGATTCCTTTGTTCTTCTAGTTGAGTCACATGTTAGAAGGAATTTTCCCTCTGGCTGTAAATTCTTCCTCCTTCCTACTCTCTTCCACCCCCACCCCGAAAATCCTCAGATCAAATCAGAAGAAAATTATATTTTTACCTGTTTTGCCTAGAACTAACAAAGAATTAGAACAGCTTTTAAGTGACAAACAATAAAATTTAGGTGGAGAAGCCTTTACTAGCCTGGTTCTTCCACATTTTTAATTTTACAAGACTTAAATTTAAGTGGCTCTGACACAAATATGATTTGGCAATTTTGGAAGGAAAGTCACTATTCTGCACTGACATCTTACACCACAAAACCAAACACCCCTCTGTCTATTACATACTGAGGGATGCATCTAGCGCACTTTCTAAACCTACCAGCACTGGCAATTTCCTGTCGCAATGAGTCCCAAGGATGAACAACACACTCTATAAGAATTCTTTCTTTTTGTTCTGGATGTGCCAGCTTTTCCTTTTATATCTCTTTCTTAAGTTATAAGGAGAACTGAGTAATTTCAGCATCCAACAGTCTGTGATCCATGTTCATATTTTACCTTTGACACCGCCGGTAGGAACCTCTTTTGAGCAATCTTACCACCAAGAGGTGTTTTGATAGTCACATAAAATACATTAATTGTTTTTCATGCATCCACTATTTCTATTGATTAGATAATTCTAGCACTGAAGTAAGGATTTGATTTCCCTTTTCTGGAATGATGCTGCTTAAACCATACAGTATCATGATCTCCAGATGTTTTATTATTCTCTTGTTAATTACCACACATATTTAATGTCATACAAATCACCCTTAGAAAGACAAACCCAGAAAATACAACCAAACTGACCACAAATTCAACTACAAATCATACTGTTTATCTGCAGAAAGGATCACTTAAGTCTAGATTACACTGAGTTAATTCGTATCAGCAAAAGACTGGTATGACCTCATGGCATGACTACCAGAGGAAGTATATTTTTGAGAAGTTTAGCAATATACTAACATAGTGCTGTAAGTGCTGTCTATGCTTTACATAATGACTGATCTAAAGCATGACAGGTTTCTCCACAAGGCACACACCCTTTACTAGCTTTGCAGATAAGTAACAGGAATCTATACAACCTGCAGTCTTAACTTCGTAAGAGCTATTCTGGCATTCAACATCTCAACTATTTCCAAAGTAAGAAACAGACTTCTGGAAGTGGCCTGAAAAAAATCTTAAAAGAGTATAAGGGTCTTCCTAAATTATGGAAATAATCTCTGATTACATGTCTAATGTAATTTACCATAATTAGGGTAAATTCCTTGACATCGCAAGAAAGGATTATTCCTTACATAAGTTTGTTGGTATCATTTCCAAGTCTCTAGTTTTAAGTCTTAAAATGTTACAGTCCAAAGGTAATGTAAATTCTAAATACTTCAGATACTATGTGTACCTTGGGGAGCAAAGCAGGAAGCTTGCTTAAGCAGCCAACCATCTAGTACTGCAGGTTACTTAAAGTCTGAGAGCGTCACACAGGAATGTCCTAGAACTCATTGCAGTTTGTCTTTCTTTGTATGTGTGCATTCATTCTGCACCCTGAAGAGAAGTGCATCAAACAATGACAGCTAATAGACCTGCCATTTTCTAGGGTACCCACAGAGAGAATGGTACAGAAAATTCCCTTGAACAGACTTACACTTTTGCCAATCCCAAAACCTTCAGGTGCTTAACCTGGAACTTTCCTCCCTCACTCACATTTACTTTGAGCTGAATAGCCAACTTAAAGGAAAAAAAGAAAAAAAAAGGCAGAAAATAGTACATTTCTCTGAGCAAGACAGGAGTATCTTCCTTGCCCATGCTGAATTTGACAATATGAGATCTGTATTTCCACGTTACAGCTGCATGAAAACATCCAAATCTCCCCTAGTGAAGACTTGCAGAAAAACCTCTCAACTTGAATTTTCAGCAAAGATCACTCACTGTAGGTGTACTCATGAATTTCCTCATAATTCCTCCCTTGTTTTGGAAGGTATAAATAAGATTGCTCCCAAAACTGTTCCTAACTTCTTCGCTGACAGGGTCAAGAACCAAGAACAGAGTTCCTTTTTCCCGTATTTTCACTTATTTTCCTATAGTTGCTAGAACAGAAAAAAAAAAGAGAAAGCTTCCCTTCATAGCATGCAAAATGATAAGCAATCTTGAACTGTGACAAGCAAAACCCCCACTACAAGACAAAAGCAGTATAAACTAGTGCTATGAAGAAAGAACAGAGAACTAGAAAGATACAAATTTAGGGAATAGACTAATTAAGAAAGTGGGAAAATAGCTACCAGAGGACAGAAGCATCTGAAACACCAGGTGCCCTACATTCAGAATCTGAAAAGTTCTCAAGATTCCTGAGCTTTTGCATTCCTATACTGTTAACAAATTACTCCAAAATTATTGGAAAAATAAGCCTTATCTCCCACTAAAAGCTGGATTAAAGGAGGATAGCCACCACTGTATTAATGCTAAAGAAAACCTTGCTGTTTTTCTACTGCTCCTAAGGGGCATGAAGCCAAACAAACCTCAGAAGGGGGAATGGAAGTGGTAAAAGCAAACTTACCTCACTTAGAATGGCAACTGAGTAGCAGCACCTACATTCCCAATCATCACACCTCTATCATGGAGGCAGCAGTTCCTTACACCATGCTGAAGTGGACCCATCATGCCATCACAAATAAACCCAGGACTAAAAAGAGTAACGAACAGCAACTGTTCAGTTTCCCTATCTGTGTGCAAGCCATAAGGACTGCTGTTACAGATACTTCTTGTTCTTCTCTTTGTTAGCTGCTTCTGAGGCAAAGGAAGCACAGCCAATGAAGTTAAGAGAAGGGAACTTGGGAAGAAAATAAACAGAAGCTGCAGAGAAAGAAAACCAGCTTGAAAAAAGAAAGAGGAATACACTGACAAAAACCTTTTTTTTTCTCTGTCCTATAAAAGACAAAATAATCTTTTGGATTGTATCTGTAAAACAGGTTAGTGGCAAGTATGTGCAATATTGCTTGAAACTGACTCTCACTGGAGTCACTAAGCACAGACACCATCACATGGGAGAATGAAAAGAAAAAAAAATCTACAAAGACACAGTTTGATCATGTTAAATTTCCACAGTAAGAATTAATCCCGAAAACTGCTGAATAGACTGAGATTACAATACTGTAAAGCCTGTATATTACTGAATTATATAGTATCAGCACTGAAGAGTCAGTGAGTTACAAACATTTAAACTAAAAGGCTGCAAGTCTTTAAAAAAACCCACCAAAACACTACATGCCATTTCCACTCCCACTAAAAATACTACTGAAATGAGATTACAGGATACTTAAATGCATTTTTTAAAAAGGAATATAGTCTTAGAGATGGCTTTAATAATTAATGACTGGAAGAAAACCCAGTCAAAACCCCTTACTCCGATTTCTGCAGTCTGATCTTGTATTTGGAACATAAAGACCCCAGAAACAGATTACTACAGTGCACTACCAAGGTAATTTCACCCATTTAAGTCATCAAGAAGAAAAGAGAGCTCAAACTACTTAAATCTCAAGTAGAAAACATTTCATTATAAAATGTACAAAGTCAAAATTAAAAAAAAATAAATTAATCTAACAGCCAGCGTCTCCTGATGAGCAGAAAACAAATCCAAAACAACACAACAGGCTGACAAACATTTTTGCTGTCATTATGAAACACAATGAAATCTTTGAGATAAAAACTGAGCATAGGATCTCAGAGTGGTGTAACTTGTGACTTGGCTTAACAAAATGCAAAAAGGTGATTTTTCTCCACAACAGAGCACACATTGATATTCATGTAAAAGTTGAAGGCAGGCTTCTGAGAGAAAAGACAGTAGCATGGGATATACTAATTTGCTGTGACATGCAAAACCAGCAGTATCAACAAACATCAATCAGCAAATGTTTGTGCCAGTTCTACCTTCCCTCCTGTATCCCTTTTTTTCCTGTATTCTTGTAATTGTTAAATGATTTGGTATGCTAGTAAAGCCTCACTGAATTAAGCAGTGTGACCTACCTGAGTCTATGCACAAGACATACAAAAAAGAGGAACAGGATGCAAAAAAATCTGCATTTCCAGCAAGTGGCATTTTTAGTAGACCACTGATTCCCACCTGGTGAGGAACACCAGCATTTAAATTCAGTTATGTCACAGCATGGAACACAAGCTAATAATCTCTTCTGGATTTATTAGATTGGAATAAAAATTATAAGTGGCACAAGAGAGAAAATGAGACACAAAAGAAAAGATGATTGCAGCAAGGCTCATACTGCGCTTTTGTCTTAAAAACAAACAAATAGAAACACAGTATGTGAACTATCATACTAGACAATAGAATGAAATAAACAAAATCCAGAATTTTAAAGTTGCTGGAGTTTTGTTAAGCTTTAAAATCAATGTTGTTTAGTTGCTGAAGGAAAAAGCAGCACTTGGGGGTTTTATATGTGCTTAGCAGTTATTAAAAAATAACAAAAGGCACAGTAGTATTACTTAATTTTCTCATTTTACGGCAGTTGCCATCAACAGCTTCCAAGTTTTTTAATATTAAGAAAAAAAAATTTCTGTATTAGATGTCTACCATAATCTTCTATGAAAAACAGTTAAGCCAATTTTCAGACTAATTCTATTGAAGTATTTTTGTTTTCCAAGATTTAGAATCTTAGAACTCTTTAGAATTTCTTAACGCCCTTGCTTTAAAAAGAAAGGATGCAAAAAATCCATCCAAAAACGTCAAAATTCATGATGATCCCAAAATTGTAATTACAAATGCGCGACAGAGATCTAAGAAAACAGCTGAAATCCTAGAGGAGTGCACCTTAGCAGCACATCTTATTCTTAAGGTTATTCCAATTTCATTTGTTGACACCATTGATGTAAGAAAAATCAAAGACTATGCCTTTACCAATTTCCTACAGCAGGCACTAGTTAACCTAGTGTAGTCCTAGAATCACTGAAGTAGTGTAGGACTACATTAATTCTCTGTGCACACAGACAGCCCTTTTGAGGCTGTCAACCAAAACTTCTCACCACTGGAACTTCCCTTTATAGGTTCAAAACCAAAAGACTCTTGAAATGGTTTGTACCTCTGTATAGGATCCTGACAAGTGAATCTATGACCACTTGAAAACAGGTACTGAGGTAAGATACATAGCTCCAGAGATGGGTGATGAGGGACACACAACACCACCACCACCAAAAATGGCACATCTCCCAAAAAACAGAGCCAAAGGAAGAACAGGAATTTTAAGCACTTAACCTATAGAGGGCTCTAATTCACCTACGCACTAAGAGAAAGTGCATCTCCTAGGGTATATGTCTCCTTTTTGTAACAATATGAAGAAAAAAAATGTGATATTTCTGTTCCTCCTGCTAAATATGGGCTCTGTCCCATTGCTTACTGAATGTGTTTATTCTCTGACAGAGTTTATTAAACAGAAGTGATGGTGCACAATTCTTGCTTACTTTATTTTTCCATGTCAACTGTGATTTTAAACACCTTTGTCCTGTCCCTTCTCAGTGTCCCTTTTTCAGGCCAAGAATCCTAAGCTATTTACACATTCCTTATAAAGATGTTGCTCCTTGCCAGTGTTCACTCCATGATTCTTCTGGCACCCCTTCTGATGTCTACTCTATATGTTTTGAATAGAAACTGCCTTCTCCCTTTAACAGTAATTTCATTTGCCCTCTTACCACCTTGTCAATACAGGCTGGTGAGGTCTTTCAGCAGTCTGTGACAGCTCATCTTCAGAATAGCTCACTTCATAACCTAGCATAACCAGCAAGCATAGCTTCTCTTCCTCCTCATTTTCCTAGATCATTTATTAGTACATTGAGCTGTACAAAAGGCCACAAAGCTGGTCTTTCCAAGACTCTCATGCTAAACCTCTCCACTGTGAAAACTGAGCATCTACTTTTTTGGGGTTTTTTTTAAAGTTTTATTTTGTTATTAAACTATGACACTACCTCTCTCCTTATCTCCACACAAAAAAAAACTCCCTTCACAAAATCTACACTGCCTTTTCACCAAAGCATCACATTTTTAATTAATTTCTTTAAAATACCTTATATCAATTTGTGCAGCACAGATGTCACCCAATTTTGGGTGGAACTGGCCAACAGATTCTAAAGTTACAAGACTGAAGTCACACAGACTAGCATAAAGCAGGCCTTATTTCTTTAGGAAACCAGTCCAGAAGAATTATGTAAAAATATGAACTGCCACCTATAACCACAAAGTGTTATTTGATATTGAAATGTATTCTATGTTGGCCTGCACATAGTATTTCTGCTATACATATGTACTATACGCACACATATGTACCATATACACACACAAGTATGCACATATTAAACCTGATTTAATTCTTCATGTTTATGTCCACTATCTTCAATCACTGTACATTCTACAAATTAAAAGTTGATTGCTTATATGCACACGCACACAAAGATATATTTGATGCATTAATCGTAGAACATATTCCCACCAGAAAACAACGAATACAAGAAACACAGAGAATAAAAACCATACTGTCCAGTAGAGTATTCCTTTGTACCTGCACTCTAACCATGATAGCTTTCTACAGCTCTCTTCATACTCTCGTCTTGATAAATGCAATCTTACCAAACTTAAATTCATACAAAATACTACCATAAAGATATATTTTCTGGTTCATTACTTTGACTACATCACCCTTCCACACTCCCTCAATGCCTCTCTTATTCCTTCACCATCAAACAGGAACTACATGTCTTAATTTGTATGATCTTTCAGATATACAGCTATAGCACACATGTCAACTTTCATTTGCTATCAAGATGTCTGCCTTGGCCACCTCTTTGCCAGGGCTAGCCTTCATTGTCCATTCATCAAATTTTTCAAATAAACCTCTGTTCTTTAACTAAAACCAGCATTTTGGCATGAAACAGGCAAACCCTTATGGTTTCCTCTCTTAAATCCTTTGTTAGAACATTGTTCTGATAACAGACATCGGTTAGAGAACTGAAGAATTGCAACTGGCATTTATGCTGCTAGTCATAACATAGTCATTATTACTACACACTTCCACAGAGCATCTTTTAAAACCTCTGTGCTCTACAAAGATGGGACTACATAATCATATGGGGAACTTCTAGTCACTGTAACATTTTCATAACAAACACAATACTTATCAACCTATTTTCCAAACAAATTATTGTTTCTTTTAACATTAAAAACAAGTAGGTCAATAACATGTTTGCTATCTTAAACTCTTGTGATAGTTTACCTGAGTTGCAGCAACAACAGTAGTTACAGAAGGCGCAGTTGAAGGTGATAGAGCTCCCACTTGCTGCAAGTGGCCTGAAGCCTGCTGAGGTAAATGAGAACTGGAAACGGGGGTGCTAGATCCTGAGCCAGATACTGCATTTGGAAATGATACTGCTACATCATTGCTGCTAAAAATACCTGGAAAAAAATTACAAAAACAATTACATGCATCTCTCTCTCTTCCCCTCCCTCTATTTTCTAGCAACCATGTAAATACGCAGTAGAAAATCAACCAAGACAAACAAGATCACTTAATACATAATGCAGAAAGCTCTGTGTTGAAATTCTAACCATGCTGATTGATAAAAATGTTCTCATCATTTGACATTCTACAGTTCAGGGAACACAGACTGATTCAGTTCTAAGTTTTTGTAAAATGTGTGATAAATCAAATATTTATGCGCATTACAAACTGCTCAAATATTAACAGTAGCAGGAATTTTGGCTAAAATGCCTGCCTTCAACTGAGTCTGCTGTTAAGAGTTTGTTCAATGAATTACTATGAAATTAAGTAGATTATATATAACTATGTGACTGAACATACACAATACAAATGGAAAAATACTTTTTAACTTTAAAGTAAAATGTTTCCGAACAACGTATATTTATTCAAAACTGTATTTTTGGCAACTAAGGATTGCTTGTGTATTATCAGAAAAATATTGACAACAAGTCTGAGGACAAAGTACTCAGATTTGCTGGTAGAACTGGTGGCATTTCATTTATTCGCAAACTAAAACTCCATCCATGATCTAAATGCTTGACTAACATTTCTGCTAGAACAGCCAACAAGTAAATGACTAAACATGTTAACACTAGTCAGATTTGTACATTAGCAATTTAAATAGGAAGAGTTCATACCCCTCTGTGAAGCCATTACTTCTGTTGATCTACATGCAGGGTAAAGTTCATTATACAGGTTGGGGAAAAATCCCTACTGACCAGAAGCCCAGGACAAGAAGTAGTACCTGTCTATGAAACCGTTAGGCTCCACGTGCATTAGATAAGTGAGCTGTCAGCTGGCCAAGGAATATCAAGCATGGTAGCACTGAACTGCAGTTAGAGGAAGAGTGCCACAGGGAGTAAACAGAAGTAGAATGAACATGGTTAGATCAAAAAAAGCAACAGAACTGAAATGCCAGTTAGAAGGCAAAGGGTGGAGCTAGTTTGTCACTCATACAAATAATGATCTGAAGAAGGCAGTGACAATAAGAAGATACGCAAATGTTAAAACACAACTCGCCACCCAGCAATCCCTCCGAGAAAAAGCAGTGAAGGGAGACTATCATCATCCAAACCCACACATTATATGCAAACAACTGATGCATCTTAAATTCCCTGCCTCTATTAACTGTCAAGAAAGTGGAACAGAAAACCAGCCAGACCCAATAGGGAAAGAAGATACAGAAAAACAGCTGAAGACACATTCCAACAACACTTTTTTTCCTGCCTAACTGATGTTAGTGACTTCCTGTCATCTTCTCCCCAGTCTCTTCATCACAGAAAAATTCCATACCTGCTCTGCCCTTCTATTGACCCTCATATCTTTCTCCATTTAGCACACCTTCCTTGGTCATCTTCCCCTCCCTTTGTTGTTTTTTTGTCACCATTCCAAAAACCTACAGTTAATGCATTACTATTACTTAAGATCTTGTAAGTATTTACTTTGTTATAACCTTTCTCCAGTTATATCTGACTCACCTACCTATACAGTAAATTCTATGGATCCTGCTCTTGATTTCTCTCTATACACCAGCAAAATGAACATGGTTAACAAACAGCCTTGCTACTGAGTCTACTCTTAAAAGTGATACAGCTACAACCACAAATACTGAAATATACCCCAGATCCTCTAGTGATTGTACTTTTTTTTCAATCTCCTTTCAATCAGAGATTGAAAATTCATTAAAAGGCTAAGATTTTTAACCTTCTTTTTTTAAAACAAATATACAAAAGTTCTTAAAAAATAAGAGATTCTGAGGCAATTATTTGGCTCCAGGAACTGCGAATTTTAAGAATAAAAGTAATTAAATATCACAACAGTTATGATAAAATCATAGGAGCTCATCAGCACAAATGCTATCACTCTCATAAAATGTCAATGATAACAGGAGAAAGCAAATTTTTTGGTGGGAGTCAAGCAAAGGTGAAAGATATTTTGCCAGAAAGGTGAAACAACTGCAAATTTTTTAAGCTACTGTAGATTTTTGTCCTCCATTTTTCAAAATCTTATATATTTAATAACTGCAGAGCTTCTGCTGCTTCTACTTTAAGGTTTATTCTTCCTCTTGAACATAAAAGTCTGGAATACAACAGAATTGTAAAACCAAGGGCATAAAACTATTTCAAAAGAAATACAAAAAGTAAACTAGTTTGCCAGTAGAATGAGGTAAGCTATTATTTGCTGGTAGTAGTAGTAGTACTAGAAACACTTGCCCTTTGTTGCTGTTGCAAAATACAGGACAAATATGACCTATCCGCACACTCTTTTGGGGCTAAGTATATCTATTAAGCGATACCTTACTTAATACATTAAGTACATGCACCTTCTGGAACTGCTCATGCAACCAGGATATTACTCCATACAAGCATTAGAAGAACTGTATGCTGAACATACAAATAAATGCTAGATTTTACACCACTAAAAAAAAAAGAAACAAAAAGAAAACAAAACCCAAACCTGTATAAAACCTATGTGCATATCATATTAGAAAGCCAAGAAAGTACATATTTAAAATGTCTCAAACATATCAAGTTGTCCTTTTGGGGTTTGGGGAGAGATAAATCACTTTCTGGATCAGGAAGTCATAATAATGAAAGCCTGAACAAATCACTATAAACCACATTAATGTTTAAAACAAACAAACTGCCTTGAAGTCCTTCCCATACTACTGAAAAGCCAAATAGCTATAGTTTGTGATGAATTTGCCAGAGGCATAAACAGCATGGTTAAATAACAATCTTCAGCATTTTAAACAGAACACAGTTCCCCAGCCACAGGAGGAAATGGACATGTAACACTGTTCAGGTAAAGTCTGACCATGCTTAACACCACTAATACAGCTACAGAACACACTTCAGGTTTTGACAGATAAAATGCACCTATACTCTGCATTGCACCTCTGGACAACAAGTAACTGCTTGCTTAGCACAGGAGGCTAGTACTACAGAGCAGGGAACACATCAGATTATGCTGACTGGAAAAAACTGTATTCTTCTTGCTGACAATCAATGACAAAACAGAAAATAGAGGAAGTAACTTCAAGACCAGCGAATTCCCAAATAGCCTCAAGTCAGAACCAGCCATGCAACAATATACACCAAATGGCATACAGAACAATTTTAATGACCTCAAAACTACATAGTTCCATGAGCAGAATAATTAAATTCTGGCCTTAAACAGCGCTGCATCTCACATATGACATCAATACATTAAGCTTTCCCACCACGTTTTCTGTATCTAGCTACAAAATACTCAGTTCTTTTTACTTCCTAGTACTGCAGCCCCCTGTGTTACTCAACTCCCTTACATTCCCACTCTGTGATGTTGTATGCCTAGTTCAGCAAGCGACAAACCCAAGGCAATGGTTACTCTTGCAGCCATACACTATCCAGCCCTATGACAGAAATGTATGTAATTTAGACTCCTTCACCAAGTTTGTTTGAAATTGGACAATAGGCTCAAAGCTTACTGTGGGCCAAAATCAAGAGACATAACATGCAGACTGCTTTCTTAGGAAACCATGAAAATGTTTTCTCTAGCACAAAGCTGCATTTTGTTTTTTAAGTCAGCAACCTGAAAGTTGTGCAACTATTGTGAAAACGAGGAACTTGAGATATCCACCAGAGGTTGCTGATTCTAGCACTTTGCCAAAACTTAAAGAATAAGCAGAATATGGTGACAGAGGATGTTTTTTAAATGTAGGCTTGCAACCCCCAAAAGTTGCCAAGAACTGCAGAACCTTCCCACTTTGGGGAGGATACAAGGGACAGGGCCAGGAGAATGGGGACAACAACCGCAAAAGGACTTGTAGTAGAATTCACAGAAATAAAATGAAATTTCGAGTTATAAGAACTTCTTCACAAAAACTGAACCTATATACACATTTTCAGTACCTTAACTTCCTGTGGTGATCTCAGAAAGTTTCCCTAAAACCATACCAACTTCCTATACAAAGCAAAATGAAAAAGTGCCTTTGAATGAACCAGTCCATTAATTAATGAGCATGCAAAAAGAAATAAAAAAAAAATAAGTTTAGTTACACAAGAAAGAACATGTTCTATTCCAGCAGAATGTTAAAAATGGATGAAATATCCCACTATTTGTTATTTAGTTATATGGACATAAGTTTAAGTAAATCTAATGCTAAACACAAGCAAACAAAACCAGGTTATTGTGACACAGTTGCCTAAAAAGAGAAGAAAGTTGAGTTTGAAACTGCCAAGCTAGCAAAAATATTTCATTTCAATTCATCTGAGACAACAAAACTGTAACTTGGATGGTAGGGCCAAGCTGTTTCCGCCATGAAGAAATCTGAAATCTAAGAATCAAATAATCAAGCTGTTTCCTGCTGCTGATGAGCAAAGCGGTAGAGTTCACTCTCAGAGAGGTTTCTACAAGATTCTGACTCGCAGAAAAATTCTGCAGCCTGATCGCAAGCCAGCATTTTTCTCCCTTTTCTGGGGGTCCTTTTTTGATGGAGACACATCAGCCTCTGCCATGGATCAAGAGTCAATGCTCTCCTTTCATGAAGGGCATTCTGTGCTCTCTCCATGATGAGGTCAAAGGGTAAAAGCTCCCAGACTCCAAGTACCCCAAGAATACAAACCACTGTGGGTAGAGGGGAGGAAGGAAGATAAAAAATACCAGGTACACACGTTTCCAAAAATTGAACTGTTCTAGTTTCATACCTATTGACAGAAGGCAGACTGCCGCAATTATTCCCTTTGAAAATATTCTATAGATCAGATTTATAGCCAAAGACAAAAATACGCGACAAGAACCTTCACACAACTGAGGAATGCAATTCAGCATAGCAATGTCACATATATGATGAATCAGTGGTCTAAAAACAAGGTCCTATCATTTTCAAAAAAAGCAAAGACCCTAAGTCTGCTATCAAACTCCATGAAAAATAACTCCAAATTCTTGACAGCTTAGCTAGATAAAGATGTTTAGTCAATCTCTTCTGCCTACTCCCATTCCTATACAGCTACCTAGTCTTTTAGAAATGTGTTCAATAATGGGGTGGGGGTGCAGCATCAAAACTGATCCATGTAGCTACAAAATGGTCTATTCTTCAGCTACTCCCACCTGCAACAGTGAACATTATTTTATACTTGATTTCACATTCACTGATAACCACAGATGATAGCAGAGAGAGTTGCTTAAACCAAGCTCAGACAGTATACAGTCCTCAATTAGACTTTTATTTCCAGAGGCAGGCTTACAAGATTTCAAAACTGCCTAAACCTCTACCAGAAATACTACAGCTTCCTGATGCAGAATGTCCCTGCTCCTAACTTGAATTAATCCAAGCTGTTACAGATCTTACACCACAGCCCTCCATGGCAGAAGGGCTCAAATCCATATTTTTCATAGCTCAGCCAAGGTGAATTTGCTCTCCAAGAAGAGAGATCTGAACATGACACAAGGAGATAGACAAATAGATACTGGATGAGGAACACAGGGAGAACTGCACCATTTTTCTAAGCCAGTTATCCATCTCTAACAGTGACCAACAACAGCTGCACAAGGAAAAGCACAAGAAAAGGGCAAACATGAATTAATACTTTCCTCATATTCCCCCAGCCTCAAGAAATCTGTAACATATGGATTTTGAGCTTGAGGAATGGATCCTGCTCAAATTAATTTCTTCCAATCTTTTTCTTACCATTCTGGTAGAAAGTGTCTTGCGGAGCCAGCATCTACTTTTCCACAGACAATCAATCTAGATTTCATCTCACAAAGTGTCCCATCTGAAGATGCAGTTGTAATTGCTGGTAAGGGTATTACAAAACCAAAATTATCTCATTATTATGGAATGGGTTGCCCAAGGAGGTTGTGAATGCTCCATCCCTGGCAGTGTTCAAGGCCAGGTTGGATGAGGCCTTGAGTGATACAGTTTAGAGCGAGGTGTCCCTGCCCATGGCAGGGGGGTTGGAACTTGATGATCTATCTTAAGGTCCTTTCCAACCCTAACTATTCTATGATTCTATGTCCCACAGCAAAGTTAAAACTGGTGGGGTTTTGGGGGGGGGGGTTGGGGAAAGGGAATGCAGGGCAGTGGAAGACAGGGATGACACAGGGAAAAACCTCCGTTTATTTGTTTCCTCCAGGTGTTCGTATTTCCCACAATAAAACTTTGAGATGCTTTATAACTGCCTGTTTAAGGTTCACATATATAATTAATTCAGCTTTATTAAACAAGACACATTCATTAAGAATTCTACACTAATTCTAGTCTGATTCAAGAAGTTTTTAAGTACTCTTCTAGAATAAGAGCAACAAGATAAAGGACTCCATGATCATCTCTAAGCCACATATGCTCAGAACTTCAGGAAAGACTTGCAGTTCAGTGTGTCACAGCACAGAAAGACCTTTGCAAGAAGTAGTTAGACAGACAAAAATGATCAATAAACTTCTTTTATTTAGATGTTCAGTTTTGCCATGGTGAGCCAAGACAAACAAGTCTAAGTTACTTCAATATGACATACTAAAAGCAAAGCAGTTTTAGGCTCACTAAATGAGTATTCCTGAGTAGGAGCACGACACTTACGATCTACATTTCTTAATCGTTTCCAAGGAGAACTTAATGGGTTTGCATAAGATCTCTGAAAACCTACCATGATTTCAAACCATTCTGACAGCAAACTATCTAAGTGCTGAAATGGCGAGTCACTGGAAGCACATAGAATCATAGAATAGTTAGGGTTGGAAAGGACCTTAAGATCATCTAGTTCCAACCCCCTCTGCCATGGGCAGGGACACCTCGCTCTAAACCATATCACCCAAGGCCTCATCCAACCTGGCCTTGAACACTGCCAGGGATGGAGCATTCGCAACCTCCTTGGGCAACCTATTCCAGTGCCTCACCACCCTAACAGCAAAGAATTTCCTCCTTATATCCAATCTAAACTTCCCCTGTTCAAGTTTGAACCCATTACCCCTTGTCCTATCACTACAGTCCCTAATGAAGAGTCCATCCCCAGCATCCCTATATGCCCCCTCCACACATACACCAGATGTTAACATAATACAGTCTTTTCACAGGAGTTGTTCCTTCAGAAGTTCTCTTTTAGATTCTAGTGATCTGAAGTTGGTGTCTTCGAAAGCATGCTACATGATGCTTGACTGAGCCAGAATTTTCAAAAAGCGGGCCATTAGAGAGGCTAATGAATAACAACAGCAATTCTGTTGTGATTAGTTATTTCTAGTGGTAGGGAACAGCTGTTGCCCAGACTCCTGAAACATTACACACAGTTATCATTAGCAACAACTAAAGCTTTAAAGTGGTATTCTAGAAACTCATGGATAGGTAGTTACACTCAAGGTTGCAATATTTGACAACTGAACAGTAACATTCCATTATTCAGCATTCTGAAAAGAAAAATGTGCATAAAGGAACTATTTCAGGATGACTTTGTAATTTGCCCTTCTCTTGTTCTTCCTTTTTTAAAATTTGTATGGTTTAGCCAAGCACTGCCTTCCCTATGCTTCAATACAGGCAGACACCTTTTTAACACCACCATAAAATATCCGGCCAAGTTGGGCTACATTAAAATAATTAACTCATACATGCTCAGTACAGATCCTGTCTAGTTTATATTACCTTGTTAAGAAACTCACACCATGTACACTAAACTTTGCCTGTACTGATGCAGAGGCCAAGGCTACAGAACTGAGAAGTTTCTTTGGAAATGTGCTCTCTTCTAAAGGTGATCACAGTGCTAGTGAGCCTGGCACAATGGGTATCTGTTTTATGCTACGACTCTCCTCACTGAAACTCACGCATTAGCCTCAGATGGAATAAGTGAAAACAGAAACCTGAGAACAGGAACAGGATTAACAAATAAAATAGAAGACAGAATGAGCAAGAACAGAAGCAGCTACAGAAAGGCAAATCATTACGATTTACAGCTAACATAAAATAACAAGGTATGTATGTCTTCTCCTTCCTCCTGCTTTCCAGTGGTACACCCATAAAAATGATGCACAAGAGATGAGACTTCAAGGTCAAGTAAAAAAAAAGATCGACTGTAAGGTCCAGAGTAAGGCAGAGAAAGGCAAAGCACAAAGCTACCACACAGCAAATAGCAGTGGAAACTTTACACCTCTCAACTGCAATTTTTCTGTTCTGGTTGGTTGCTTGCTTTTTTAACAAGTTTCAGAAAAAAGCATGAAAAATACAGGAAGGTGACCATAAAATTCAAAAACAGTGCCAAGCACTAAGTCTCTAGCTGGCAAAACTGCACCACTTCTGCCTTGAATTGTCTTGACTCCTTTCTATTAAGACAGGTATCTATATGGAAAGATGCAGCTTCCATGACTCAGTTTTCTAGTCCTTTTTTAAACTGATCCTTTCACTGTGTTCAAGCCTTCAGATCTCACCCTTCCTCCTTTTATACCTTGTCAGCACCAAATTTAACGGACAGGCTTCAACAATCACCTTCATACTAGGGTAACTAACGAATGAACCTCTCTGCTTTGAACTTGTATTTGTCCCCACTGAAACCACAATTCCCTTTTTTTTTTCAGGTATTTTCTTGCTGATGCGCAGCCAGCATAAACTTAGTGCAACGAAAAAACAAGCTTCTGATACACTGTCTTCATCATAACTCTTACAGACGATAACTCTTACAGTCCTCAGCGTTATGAGACTTATAACCTGAACATGCTGTTAGAGTAAACTATCTTCCTGTATTTAAATACTTATCTCAGTTTGAATACTTTATTTTCAGTCTATACACACAGCAAGATCTTTGCTTGCTGTTCATACTATCCAAATTTCTACCTACCCTCACTGATTTCACCCATGTATATGCTTCTGCCGAAACAAAAATATGCAAAAAACCAACCAAACAAACAAAACCCCAAAACAAACAAACAAAAACCCCTAAACAAACAAACAAACCCTGCAAGACTGGGAGGAAAAAAGTGACCAACTTTAAAATCTTACTTAGAAAAACATGGGAAGGTAGATGAAACGCCACCACCACCCTCAAAAAATACTACATTAGACGATAAACTCTTTTCAAACACTCAAACACTATTCTAAAACAAACAGGTAGCTAACATTATGCTGCCCCACAATAATGAGTCATACAAAGCATTATTATTGCTTGACAAGAAAGATTACAACATTAAGCAGCCACTTTCCTCTAAGCCTTTCCAACTTCTATGCTAGAGTTAGGAATACACAATCAGTTTTTAAAAGAAGTGCAACGTGGAAAAAAGTCATCACAAATGGCATTCCATCAATTTCTATTCTGCACTGTTGTGAACCTGTACCTCTTCAACATAAAACAGCAAAAAGGCTCTGCTTATAAAACAGCAGAAACTCACCAAGTCCAAATTCAGCACACTTTGTCAGATACCCTTCAGGTGTTTTATTTTTGTTCAGAAAAATGGTGAGCTTGCTTTCCTTCATCTCAAAGCTGCTTCAGAGCACAGTATACCTGGGAGAGTGAGAGGGAAACCCTATATCAAAAGGAAAAAAGCTAAACCTATTTTACTAAAGCAAAGCAAATCTAGAGAAATTTCAATATGTCTCACCACACGTAGACTATGAATATAGATTTAATGTAATATTAGTTCTTTTAATTATTAAGAGACCCACCACTATAGACACCTGCCTAATGGATGCAATTCATGGCTCCACTAGTGTGAAAAGCGAAAGTCCTATTAAACCTTAGTGATTCCTACCTTAAAATGCAAAGAAATTCACCATGAGAAGTTTAAACATTTAAATTCTTTTGCATATGCTGAACTCCAAGTCAATACAATTTGCAATGCATACAGCACTGCTCTTCCAACATACATGTACAACAAGAAAATCATTCTGTTTGGCTGACACCAATAGGTAAAAAATCCGATTTTTATTAACAGATCACCTGACACCAATTAAATACCACATTGAGAAATAAACTTGATCATCTTCAAAACTAGCCTCATGAGAGTGTTTTATCTGTAAATATTCTCTCCTAAATCTTTCAGTAGCTTGTGAATATAGCTATGGTTGTTTCCTACAAACAAACAAAAGCCTTGCAAAAGTAAACCAATTTCTAATTTAATAAGATATATTTCATTTCCACTGGCTATGAGTGCATACAGAACTAGGGCTACAAAGCCAATACTGACTACTAAAGGGAAATGGCAATTAGATACATTAAAGATTCAATATTGCTCCCTCTGAAACTGATAGTACTGTTATCAGTGACACAAATGGGCAGCATCAGGCTGTCAGAACAAACAATGGACCAAACAAGGCTACCTTCACATGCATTACTTGTAGTAATTTAAGTAGTCAGGAAGGCAAGTGGGAGAATGCCTGAGTAGACACCACTATAACACACCTGTGAATGGAGCACAGAAGAAGAACTAGAAGCACTATTCACAAAATTAAAGAAAAGAATCTCAGAACTGGAATAAAACTGTTATCATTTTACTGCGCACATACAAAAAGATCATAAAAAGAGAACTGAGGAACTATTGACCTATCAGGCTCCTGCAGACAATCTACAAAGTTTTCACTCAAGTACTGAACAATTGACTCGCTGCAGACCTGTATTTCACCTAATCCATAGAATATGCAGACCTTCAATCAGGCTTTTCCACAAAAGGCTACCCTTTGTGATAAATGAACCTCTGAAAACGATTCTAATATAACTTACCATTATGTATGGTATTCATCAACTTCGAGAAAGCTTTTGAGTCAGGAGAAAAAGGGCTTCATGTTAAGATCATGTTTAACAGGCACACAAAAGAATATATGTATAGACAGGGATTTCAGTGAACAATAATATACCTGAATACACCTTTCTTGTATTAGAGCTCTGATCATTTAAGGTAGCTGAAACCGTAAAATGGATTTATTTCTATCCACTACAATTTTTATTTCTTTTATCAGTGTTTGTTAGCTTTTAAATATTGAGTGTAAGAACATTCTAGTATAGGCCAATTATGTAAATTCTAAAGCTACTATTACAAATAAAAATTCAAGTACTTTCCAACAACAATCAGCCTTCCCAACAAAAGACTGATTTTAATTTCATTGTACGAACAAATTTAGAAACTCAACCTGAAGCTGCCTTCCTAATTTTAATCACAAGCCGTCATTTTTGCTTCACTGACAGATTGAAACTAACTTAAGCAGTCAAGTTTAACAGAAAACAGTTGTGCCTCCCGGACTTCAGGGAGCTCAGCTGACGAACTCAATGCAGAGGGAGAAAGGACGTCCAACTAGCAGTACACCAAAGGAGTTGCTCACATGAACTTCCTTTTCTTCAAGGGTTGGGGCTCTCTGACCACCAATATCGAATACACTCACATCCTCTGCTGGATAGCTGGAACTCTCTGCAACTCAGCCTCCACAGCAACACAACACTTTTATGCCCAGTTGCAGAATGATGGCAGTCATGCCCACCTCTTCATTCATACTTAGGACAATGATGTCATGGCTATGAAATTACTAGTTTCACACTACTGATGAACAAAGCCCTCAGCTCAGATACGTAGTTTGGCAAGATGATCAAACAGGCAAGAGTGTGGCAAACACCTCTGTCATCCTTCCATGGGTGAATTTTCTACCTGCATCAGCCTCTAAGGTCTGACTCTAATAAATGCTGGTGTTCCAAGTGGGTGACTGTCTTTTATGCTTTATTTTTCTCCATTCTCCCTACAACTGATAGATATTAAAGACTAGTGTCATAAGCCAATTAACAACAAAGACAATTCAAACTTCTGTCAGTGATGCTAGAATATATTACAAAACTAATTCTGAAGTAATTAAAAAAATTCCTTGCCTTTTACCTGCTGCCTAAAGTCGAACAGCTAGTCAAAGGTGCTCCCATGGAAAAAAAATAACTGTTCAAATTTAGAGTATTCTAATTAAAACATTACAGACCAAGTCTGCACTGTAAAAAAAAAAGAAACCTATAGTCATGTTTTTAGATTTTGTGGTAGAGGGAAAACAACCCACAATGTACAAAATCATGGATGCTTCTTGCCAAAAGTAAACTAATCTGATAAAAACAAAACTGATAATCAGCCTTCTCAAAAGTTTTTCAGATAGCTAACAACAATGTACAAAAATATGCTTAAAATCGAAACTACTACTCTACTAGGCGAACCCACTAAAATGCACAGACCGTACACCACTGCAACAAATCCTGCCGCAGATGCAGAGCATACAATGCAACTGCTGTCTGCCGATCTTAAGAGCAGAATCATTTCACCCACAACTACTCTCCACAGCCTTTATTTTATTTTAATTATATTATTTCATTCCAGTTATGCTCAATTTCTGTGCAGACGAAAATAGCCATTTTGGTCCACAAGTGCTTTTGGTATTAAGGAAAGTCCCTTTCACATTTAAGGGACTGATGGGTACGTTTGTGAGGGTCTTGGGGTTGCGGTGCTTTTACTTTTTGGTAAACAAGCTCAGCCCCAGACCGTCTGAAACTACACCTTTTACTTTTGTTTCTTTAAAATTGTACCATACAGGAGCTACCATTAACCCAAACTATCACATGCATGGTATTCCCAGGCACCTGTCAGAGCTTTCACAAAGTTTTAAAGCAGAATACACTAGATATGCTCCAGTAAAAAATTTACAAGATACACACTTCATAGCCAGATGAATAAGAGATGCAGTTAAAAGAGCTGCCAAAACAATTCAGCAGACCTAGTCAACAACCTGAGGTTAAAACAAGCAGTTGTGTCGCAACTCAAGAACATACATAAAAACTAAACGGGAGAAACAAACTGTGGTAGAACCAGCAGAGTAAACGTGTGAGAAAAGGATTCACACCTTTGATTCTTACTTTGAAAGTCTTTCTTCATTTGTAATGCTTAGGATTCCCATACAAGTAAAAGGACTAGTATGCAATGATCAAAAAATACAAACTACGCAAGTGTTACTAATTATCAAAAGGGAACAGAGAGCAAAACAAAAAGCATAATTATGCCACTTGAAAAATTCCTGTTGTACCTGTATTTCAAATACTACCTACACTTCTCAAAAGGGATATAGTAGCACTAATAAAGATCTGGAAAGGGTAAGAAGGGTGAAGTGCGAATGCTAAAAAGATATGACGATATCTAGGAATAAACAAAGGTAACAGGATAAATGACAGGCATTTATTGATTACGAATACTGTAAAGATGGCAAGTATTTTCAATTACTATGCTTTTTTTTTAAGAATAGTGTCAAAACATGATCAACAGCTGCAAACAAAGTACATCCTTTTACAGTGCATAAAGACATGAAACTCACTTATCACATTCCAGATATTGACAAGTACAAATGGTTTCAAGAATTATTACACAAATCATGGAACAGACAGATTCCCAGAACAGATCAAGAACTACAGATACCCAACCTTTAGATAGGGTGCAAGGAACCCTAGTAGAAAATGGCCCATTTAACCTACTCTTTTCAAACAAACTGTTCTAACAGAGACCTCATCCAGTTACACGATGAAGTGCCAATACTAGATCAGCCCTGATGGAGCTAATTCTAGACTCCACCCAAGCCTGAACACAAAACAGAAGAACTGTTCCCCTAGCACTGTTCCCTTCCACACCCCACAAATTAGCAGAAGGCAGATGAAAAGAAAAGGTGGTTTATTCTGGAAGGAAAAGAGAGCTACTGCCTGGGTTCCTAGTACAACTGCCTCTACTGTACCAGGTTTGGTACAAACTGGTACAACTGCCTCTTTCCTAACTTCTTCCTACACTTTAAGTATCCTCCCAGCCACGTAGTTTTCTCACCCAATGTAAAGCTATTGAACTCCAACGTGCTAAGGTGTCAGGAAACACTGGGGAATGGTGAATGGTACTCAAACACACTAAAAAGCTACACACTATAGTAGCTGGGCTTCACATTCATAGTTTCCCTTTATTTTCTATCTCTGCTGGCTTACACACTTTCCTCTCAGTCTTGTCTGAATCCTTCCTTTCTTTACTTAACCCTGCTGTTGCATGCTTCTATTGCTTGCTTAAAAATCTTAACATTATTCTTCCTTATAATCAATGCTGCTCAGGAAGACTTAGCTGCTTCCAGCTCATTCATTTCTGTTACTTCCAAAATATCTCAGAATTGACTGTGCAATACCTACATCCGAATCACCGCCCCTCTATTGTTCATTACCTGGTTTTCAGGTACCTGGATATGCATACAATAGCTAAAGTTAAATTCTAAGCTTACCAGTACTCCCACGGCAGAAAAAGGCCTGTGACTTTAGCCCTTGAAAGGATGTTATATGCTGTAATCAGCCACTAAATCCTTCAGATTAGAACAATCAGTCAATTACAGTTATTCCATTTTAACAACACCAGCCTGCCTCCCCAAAAAAAATAAAAATAAAAAAGAAGAAAAGAAAGCTAACTATGACTGTTTATGAGTTGCCTTTTCATTTGTTTGGGAGAATGAAGGACTCGGGGTATTTTATTGTTGTGGGGTTGTTTGGGTTTTTTTAAATGCACTTGGAACATCTAGTCATTCTTAATATGGAAATCTTCTTGTAAATGTTCAAAACAAATAAACTACGGGAAATAGATATAAATCCAAGTCAAGTACAAAGGATCTGATGGGATTACTTGTGCACAAGCCCCAGACACATGTTCATATTATCAACTCAGTTTCTAGAGCTATACTGGTCCAAAGAGGCTCACTCTTTCGGACAAAAAATATCATTTTTTTCAGGTTACTTAGTCTAGTGAGAACCCTCTTCAGAAACTTTTTACCACTGCATGTAACTCCCCCTCAGGAAAACATATGCAGCAAGCTAGATCACTGTCAAATTAGCAGTCTTCTTCATGTTACTCTTATGGCCTTCTCACAGACACATTGCATATCTACCAGATCTGACACCAAAAAAAAAAGAATTATATTTAAAAACTGAATTAAAACTATTTAAAGAACATGAAGCAATGGGCTTGCATCTAAACTAGGCATTAAATCCCAGTTAAAATGAACAACAAATTCGTATTAAATTCAGGATCAGACAAGAAGTAACTTTTCTAACAATATGGTTTGTTTCACTATTTTGCTAAGTATTCTGACATCCCATTTTGTGTGTACAGCATACCCGAATATCAAGCTCCTTTCTCAGTTATACCTAATACTCCTGAAAGAGAGGTTTATTTGAGTAATCTTCTGGAAATACAGTGGCATGCCCCAATGTTGTACAAAGTGACAGACACTGCAGAAAACCATACCACAGTCCACCTAGAGCTTCAGAAAGCTACTGTTCTTAGTCCTATTACATCCACGCAACCTGTTTAAGTAAGTAAAATAAATTGCTTGTGTAAGAAGGAAGCACAAGGTAATGTGGAGTGATGATCAGACACTGATTATATTTGTTTAAAAAGAGCACAGTATACAGATAGTACAGTTGCTATACATCGGCACAGGAATCTGTCCACTGTAAGTATTAATGGATTTGCCCCCATCTTTCAGTTAAAAGTTTAATTATTTTAAGGTAGTGAGTCTTCCTTATACCACTACATTATGTATTTCTATTTGCACTTTTGTTTTATTTTTAAAACTTCACAGGGGACTCTCAAAAATTATGATAACCAACAACCGTTCCAGACATCAGAGCCTTTGCTTATACAGAAGTTAGTGGCCCTGATTGTAATCCTGAAAGAGCTTTCGTTCAGTTTAACTCCTGGTACTTCAGCTCTTCACATCAAATAAATGGAACATTTAAATG
This sequence comes from Neopsephotus bourkii, assembly GCF_033783945.1. Classification (NCBI taxonomy): domain Eukaryota; kingdom Metazoa; phylum Chordata; class Aves; order Psittaciformes; family Psittacidae; genus Neopsephotus; species Neopsephotus bourkii. The sequence goes on from NW_026900570.1 coordinate 14,102,291, forward strand.
CAAAGCACATTTCCTTCTGATTTTAAAAACTTGACTGTAGCGTTATCACCTCTGACTGGCAACAACAACAGGAAAATAATTTTACCATATGAATTGGACAGTCTTCAGAGAGACAAAATGCTGCAAATACCATCAATACATACGCATCACTTATTTTTCAGCTGTATCTGACTTCCTGGATGACTTGAAAGCCTGTAAGATCTTGTAAGTACAATTTTCAAGGAGGAGTAAAAAATCCTACTGCTCCTTTTATAGTCAAGCATCTTCTTTGCCCTCCCCACACACACTTTTTTATGTTCCCCTTGTCACCTTTAACAGATTTTATGGAGTTAAAAGACCGATTGCTATCTCACATTTGACTTACAAAGAATGCCCTACTCTAGTAAATTGACTCCAGATGCTGAAAAATCTTCACACTCAAAAAGATGTGTATTTTAATTTAAAACTTCAATATATACACAAAACAATAACAAATGAAAGGGGGTTGGGTTGTAAGTTTAATTTCTAAAGGAGATCTTGGGAACTAAACAGTTGCAAGTAAGTGAACAACACCTATATCTCACTTCATTTTCCAAGCAGCAACAGAACTTCGTTTACGGAATATTTGCTTATACCCAGAAAAGAGATACACCTCTAAGATTCTGCAACAAAGACATCTGATAGAATATAAATCTTAATTGTTTCAGAGTGCCTCCGTGTTCCCCTTCTCTATATTAAGTTCTAATACTTAGTTTTATAAAAAGAGCTAAAGAACTAACCTAATCCAAGCACAAAACTGGAAGTTTCCATGCATTTTCTCTTTCTGCATTTTTATAAATATAATAATAATGCTGCATAAGTTTACCCCATGTATCTGAAAAAATAATCAATCCTTGGAAAAGCAGGCAATGTATTTTGTTCACTATGCAGGCAACAATAATAGCAGAACTATCAGCTAGTTCTCATCCACACAGTGTAGCTTATCCAGACTACCTGGGCCTAAAATAAATGAGTTTTTATTAGCAATTCAAACCTAACACCAAAACTATACAGGCAATTTGTGGGCTTACGGGTCAAGTATAGTCTAAAAGCAAACAGTTTACAAAAAGCTCATAGACTTCTTGGAAAACCTTCTCTCACTAACATGAGAGATTTATGGCTAAATTTGAGAGTAGTAAGTACATTAACTTAGGTAGACTGTAAGACCATTCTCTCCCAAACCATTTTATTCTCTGCCAATATGCATATCACTAAAAAAAAAAACCTGTGTGTTTATACTGACATTTATTATGTTTCAAAAATACCATATTTAGATGGCAATCATGCAAATAATTCTGTATGGACAAAAATCTATATTCTATTCAGTATTAAAATCATATTTGGGTAGAAAATTCTCAAAGCTTGAATAAAACCAAAATTTCAAACCATTTATAATTAATTACATCTTTTGCTCAGCTGTTTAAAATTAAATTTTCTCCTGAAATGAGTAACTACCAGAATCTTCTTTATGTATCACAAGATCATAATTTAAACATACTATTTGCTGTTTGACTATCAGAGCATAATAAATTAATGATGATGTATTTTTGAAATGTAACTAGAAATTAATACACAGAGTCACACTGTAATTTGGGAATCTAGTTTCAAAGTATATAATCTTCAAAATTTCCATTTCAATCTGACAGACATATTCTCATACAACAATTAACTAGTCAGGTAAAATCTCATTTCCACAGCTGCCCACAATCTCCAATACAGGGAGGCCTAAGCAACTTGACATATAAACTAGACCCTAGTTATGAGAACTCCCTTTCCTTCCCTGGGACTTTTCATTTCAGAAAGCCCCCACATCTGTTTTCACTCTAAAAAAAAAAAAAAGGGAGAAAAAAAATTACAATTTTTTTTTTGGAAACAGATCTTCCTTTTGTTTTGCTTTGTTTATATCAAGTTTCATTTCAAATCAATGCTCCAAGAGTTCCTACACGTTCACAGGAAACTGATTTGTATTTAACGCACAAACCACTGCTTCCCTGGCAAGTCGGGCAGCCTGGAGAATTTAAAGGTGGAAAGGCTGAACATTTCTTGTTTTCAGCAGCCCACCTCATTAAGTACTTACCATCAGTCTGCATTTTTCTGTCAACACTTGGGTTGCCCAGGGAAGTTGTGAATGGTCCATTCCTGGCCAGGTTGGACAGAGCCTTGGGTGACATGGTTTAGTGTGAGGTGTCCCTGCCCATGGCAGGGGGTTGGAACTAGATGATCTTAAGGTCCTTTCCAACCCTAACTATTCTATGATTCTATCGTATGCCTCTTCTCAACTTTCCTATATTCATATTCTAGTGAAAAATTAATCAGAATTAAATACAGTACTCTGCTACCTGTAATATCTATGGAGTTATTTCAAGTGATATAACTTATCTATCCCTTCCTGAAATGAGCATCACAAAGATGACAACAGCTTTTTTTTCTTAAATCATCTCAATATGACATAATGTTCAGTTCTCCATCATTATTCAAAAGCTTAACATAATTGTTTTCAAAATACATCCCTATTCTATTATAAAGTTCACTGTTTAGTTTTTTTGTTTCTCCTTTTTTTTACAAAATTTAATCAAGGAATTATTATTCATTATATCTGAGTACAATATATGTTGTTAAAAACTACCATAAACCCTGACAGTGATCAGCAAAGATATGATTTCTTAATTTCTTCCCAATCTTTGATAGAAGCATAGAACATACCATGTTCCCTACTAATTCCTGTACTGTGAAATGCATTATTTGTCCTGTTACAGTCTATTTCACACACCACACTGATTCACCATGCTGATTTTTGTTTTAGAAATCAAAAGTGTAATACAGCACAGCATTAGCTTTGTAGGTAAGAGTCAAACAACAATCTCTATGAGCACATGGTTTGATTCTTAGTTCTAGAACTTCCCACTGCAAATCGGATAAATACGCTCAACTGAACTGTATCTTCTCGAAGATGTATCGCCTCCAAATTTTCAGAATCATTAGTGAGAATTTTTCAACTATTACCATCTCTCACTTGATCACGATTTACTTTGTTAGGCTAAGAGTCATTATAGAATCAGTTTTCAGTTCCTCATATGATCAGAAAAGCATAGAATGGTTTGGGTTGAAAGGGACCTTTGGATAAAGCTCATCTGTTTCCAACCCCCCTTCATGGGCAGAGAAACCTTCCACTAGACCAGGCTGCTCAGAGTCCCATCCAACCTGGCCTTAAACACTTACGGGGACAGGGCATTCACAACTTCTCTGGGCAACTGTCCCAGTGCCTCGCCACTCTCACAGTACAGGACGTCATACAGCTGGACAAACTCCATAGCTTTTGTACAGTAATGTGCTTTTTCAAGTCCTGAATCCTTCTGATGGCTCTTCTTTACACATAGCAGACAGCAGAACTAGACACAGTATTCAAAGACGAGATGCAGTCTGCTGAACACAAAGCTACCTTTCTGATTCATCTGCTGTTTATGCATTCAGATCTTTTAAAATACAGCTCAACACTGGAAACTCAGACATACCTGATTATTCATCTGTATAATTTTTCTTTCCAGCCCTTCCTTCCCCAGAAGGCCATCCTTGTCCTGCAGGTACACATCCATCTTCCTTAGACATAATCTTTTACTTTAGCCCCACCAACACAACTCACGGCTTGCACTGCTTACTGAGAGATCCATCTTACCCTGCCCTCACATACAGGTTTTTTAGGAATTGCAGAATTTTCCAATAGATAGCATAAGGTTTGTAACTGATGCACAGGGAAATAATGCAACTTTACAGTTAACTCTTTGACTTAAAAATTCTCTGATCAAAAATAAACTCAGATTTAGCCACTAACTACATTTAAAGCAAAGGTTTGCTGACTTCCTGTCATTAGAGGTCTCTATTTAAAATGCCACGCTGTATCAATTGAAGTCTAGACTTCTACTATGCCACTGCTTTTATTAATACAAAAAAAAAGTCCAGTAAGTTATTTTCCTTAACTCACAATAACCGCCATTAATCATTAAATCTCTACATCTCTTAACATCTACCTTTCTTATATCAGACACATTCTAATTACATACCCTTAACTACCTGCCAGTCTCTTACAACTTCACAAGTTTTAATGACTTACTGAAATTTAACACTAACAGTCTAAAGCCATGAAAATATACGGTGTTTGCCATCATGCCAATTTATTACTTCTGGACGTAGCTGCTGCCAACACCTGTTTTACTTGAGAACATTGATGGAGGACCATTTAATGATAATCCCCATTTTCATAAATTTCTCCTACCTCATGTGATTTCTTCCCAACTACTTGATGAATGTCCCCATGTTTTCTACAGCAACAATCGTCAATTTTAACATTTTAATCTTGTATCAAATCAACACCATTTCTGTTGAGCCTCAAATATGAAGAATCAAACTCTCTGCACATGAATTTTGCCCTGTGTGCCTTCTACACAGTTCGTTTAATCCTAAAAGGTCATTAATATCCATTACCATCAATTTGTTCTTTCTATTCTATCTCCTCTAGAACATAGGCTGGCGTTTTAAGACAACAAGACCTATTTTTCTGCTCTGGCTTCTGGGGCACCCAGCAGGGAAATGTAACAGCACAAATTGTTCCATAGTGTTTTTTTCTAAACTCATTCTCCCAATAGCTTTAGTTAGTATGTCCAAGGTTACAGGAATTTAAACATAACATCATAAAGATTTAACATAAGGTCTGAGGGACTCAGTATGTCATGAGAATTATTTCCAATTAATCACCTACTTTGCAGCTCAGAGATCGCTCTCTTACATCATCAGTATGACAAAGAGCTTAACAGTAAGATCACCTTCTTGCAGAAGAATGTAAAACTTGGCACAGGCTTCATCACCGCTTGAATCAAATGAGAAAAGGGCAATAAAACACATGGGCTAAGCTGAAGCACTTAGTAAATTCTATACAAAACTGGAATTTGACTGCACAAGACAGTATCAACCCAGAGGGACCTTATTCCGAACACTGTCTAGTATAACCAACCAATGCATGCCCTAAGACAGCTCAAGGGCAGAACATACATGATACAGAAATACAAATGTAGGAAGATAAAAAAAAAAGGTCACCTCAATTGTGACAAAGGAATTCCAGAAGACAGACACAGCAAGGGTGCTGAAAAAACAGGCTACCCATTTTGAGACGCAATTTGGAATTAAAACCTTCTCCAGTGTTCTTAGGGGGGGAAAAAGGGAGAAAAACCCTTGTAGGGTTTACAGTACTCATAAGGGTATAAAATCCATGTTGCAAAAATTAAAATAAAAAATTACAAAGCAAAAGATTCCCTTAAGTCCTTAGCAACTGAAGCTGATACAATACAATTTGGTGTATGCTTCAAATCAAGAACAGAACTGGAAATGACAGAGAAGCACCTCTATACACTTAAAACACTGTTTCTTCCAGCAGGAAGAATCCATGCAGAACCTGGAGAACTTTATCTACCATAAAGCACAAAATTCAGTTTACTTCTGACACTTGACTGCTTTTCATTTTACCCTGCTGCATTATTCCACAAAAGCCAGAAGGTACTGTACATCACATTAAATATTCTTTTCCCTACTGCTGTGAGAAACGAGTTCTCAGCTCTTCAAGCACTGAAGTGTACTCCAAGCAAACAGGGACCAGAGCCTGCACAAACTGCTTGACAGGAAAATACAAAATGTATGAAACTTTTTTACTATAACTGTACTTTTCTTTAATTCCCTTATTTGTTTCTGCATTACTGCTGAAATAAAGTGCAAGTAAGGTAAAAGGAACAACTGATCTTAGAATCTACTACTAGCAGAGGTAAGGATTGAGACAAGATGCTACTCATCTCTTCCAAACTCTGGATTAAGGTTTTTCTGTTCTTTAATCACCACTGTTGTGAAAAGAAAAAAATAAAAATCTGCAGCAGAAAGGATCACAGCTTTACAATACTCTGGATCAGAAATTTATCTATAAGTGTTATTCCCTAGAAGGATGATGAAAATCAATACTGAGAATTCAACTAGTGTGACTTAAAACAGCTCTATCAAATTGTAGAGTTCATATGAAACCCTTCCCCATTAAAAAATTCAGATGCTGAATTCAAAGACTTCAAAGACCAGTAGCAACTGTAATACAACCTGAGTTTATTTGTAATAGCTTTTAATTATGTGGCCTTGTACTATTCCCGGTACATCTCTGTTACTAAAGAGGAAAATCAAGTTCTATGGACTGGAGAGAAGTTTGGGGCAGGCAGATACTTTCACAAAATGAGCTGAATATACTTACTCTAAAAATAGAATATACTTATTCTAAAAATAGAAGTATTATGGAAGACACTTAATTACCTAAAAATGGCATGTGATGAAACTATGTTACCCTTTAGAATAAGCTTTCCTTCCCCATTTAATCTAATTTGAACACTGTGAACAGGATTATCATTTGTCTGTGAAGTAAGGATTTTCATCATTTTCATGGATCTCAAAGAATACTCTTAAGAAAATGGAAAAGGAATGGCAGCTACAGTTAAGAAGGTTATTAAATAAAAATAGGAGGAGATTCTTGAAAGAAGTGACTCAAAAGATTTGTTTAGTATGGTCTAGCTCATTCCTGATTCTGCTTCTCTGAAGTAACAAGGCAATTCCAAGTAAGAGTCATTAAAAACTTTTTTGCTTAACTTCCCCTGCCTTTTCTTTTACTACACTTACATGCACAAAATCTTAACTGGGGTTTTGGGTCAAATCATTTAGACTCACGTGTAAGATTCTGTTACTGGACAATACAGAAATGTTTCAAAGAGAAACATCAGCGTATCATACCTGAGAAAATATATGTTTCTCAGGTATGCTTCTGATAATACTCATATGCCCTTCCTCGTTGTAACAAAGTTGTAAATGGACTGCTAAACCCAGAAAATGTTTATGATGAAGTGAGGAAAGCAGCACTACCATCATAATGCCTTTGCTTGCAAACACCTGGTTTTGTTTCTTTGAGTTTTCTGGGGTTTGTTAGGGTTATTTTGTTTATGGATTTTATTTCTTTTCATTCACATTCTCTGACATCTTCAGAAAATATCACTGGTTTAAAGGACAAATCTAACACTGGCTACTAAGAATCTAAGCATGCCTAACACAGGGGAAATTACAGGCTGAAAACCACGATACGTGTAATAAAACCTACCCAGTATGTCCATCCCCTATTTCAAAGCTTTGTAAAAAGAAAGCTTAAAATTATCTCTGGCATTTTACAGGTGGAAAAGTGAGATGTAATAAAGGAGGACAAAGGAAGCAAGAATGGCCCTAGCCAGGGAAAGGCCAGTTCCAAGAGCTGACAAAACCAGAATATTCAAAGACAAGCCTAAAGGTAGGAAACATGAGTTGTTCACTTCGAACCAAGATCTTGTGCTTCCACCTGTTACCCAACCACAACAATACATGATCCACCTCAAAAACATCATAAAGGAGTAATTAAGTTCATACTGAAATAACCAGAACACTCATCTGTTGCATGATCTCTGTCCGCAAAAGATATCAGGTTAACATGTTTATTAAACTGCATTTCATCAAAAAGATGGACAGTGAGCTAGAAAGTTCTGTCACACACCATTTCTCCCTACTGATTCCAATGCAGGAAAAATGTTTTTAGTATAGTTGCCACTGCTATTGCCATTATTACCTGTAATAAAAATCATAATTTACCTATACCTAACAAAGACTTAAAACAGTTTTGAGATCAAGTTTTTAAGTATGCCTTGTTCTCAAAGTTTTTTCTTTCTTGATGCATGTATGGGTTTAAAGTATCTCTTGCTTATGCAGTGAAAATACACAATATAAAAGCACGAAAACCTGCCCACAACCAAATATTCACTTTCCATTCCTTTGCCATCACCAGCCTCTCAAAAAAAGGCAAAAAACTCCCCTAAAACAACAAAAACGACAGAATTTCAAAGTTACAAAATGGAGGGAACAGATAGTTTGCTATTTTTTTACCCAAACACAAAGGCCTCGAAAGAAACTTCAAAGCAACAAAGACTTTGGTAGATACAGTATTCTGCAAGGTCATTCCACACACAGTTTTACTGGGGAAAGAAAGCCTCTCTCAGCCCCAGATGCACATAACATTTAGAACAGAGGAAGAACAAACCAGCCAATTTCAATTGCTAAAAAACACAGAAGAATATGAAAATGTCATCAAGCTGCACAGGGATCCATATTCAAAATATCCTTTTATGTGTTTAAACTGATAATTCTCCATACAGACATTTTGAGTTTTAGTTAATCTAAATTGTGAAAAATAACTGAGGGACACACTCAGCACAGCTGATATGCTCGAGTACTGATTTTCTCCATGTAATAGAACATACAGACAATACAGACTGTATGCACTATCACTTATTTTAGCTAAACCTGTCACATAATTTCCAAAGAACATATTCTCATGCAACTTATTTTTTCCCCTAAAGACACAAAACCTGCATTTATATAGCATATCAGTCTACACACGGGTCGATTTACTACAGCCACCTATGGCACAGTGGCACCGATACATAAAACTTATTCTTCCAACAGCCTCTTTCTAATTTTCACTTTTTTCCCCAATCTGACTTTCAAGAGACTTTAAATGATACTCTGTTCTTCAAAAGCATATTCACAGTTACAGCTAAAATAACAAAGACATACTTTAAGGTAAGAAAACAAATCCAGTAAATGCCTACCTGAACCCACTGGAGATGAACCAACACTAAGACTTTGTAAACTTCCATTCCTGAGCAAAGTTGGAGATTTCTGAAGACCAGAGCTTGTCACACTTCCTGCAGCAGATGCCACAGATGAAGTCGGGGAAGCAGAAGAAACTGAAAGATGGGAAATACTTTCTTGACTTTTATTTCCTTTTGGTCTACCAGGCCCATGTTTACTTTGCTTATTTCCTTTCCGTTTCTTCTCTGTTACAGTTTCTTCTTCTATTCCAGAAGTCTGAGCTCGTTTGTATGCTGTAGAAGTAAGGCTTGAATTACCTATGTCTCCAGGGGAGCTGTCAAAGTTTTTTGATTGGGAAACAGCTGATGATGAAGGGAGACCAATTAAGGAAGTGAAACAATTGACACTCCCCTCTTGACTCCCAGCTTCTCCTTTATTTACATCTTTGGTTGGCGCAGCCTGTTGAGAATGCGTGAAACTGTCACTTCGCAGATCTGTGTCTGTAAAACTCAAAAAATCGTGGGGAGACTGAACTGAACTTCCAGAAGACGACTTTATGCTCCCAGGAGTGCCCAAAAAGCTTCCTAAAAAAAGAAGAAAAGAATATAGGATTTTTTTCCTGTAGTTGATGAAAATCAGTGGGAAAGATTAATATATTTGGATACAAAACTTTAAAGTGGAAGGACTTAATGAACATTGCTACCAAGAGCTACAGAAATTATTTTTAAGATAACTCATTGCTCCTCCTGTGGGTCTTCGCCCTGCTAGATCGGATTCTCAGATTCCTGTCTGAGATTCAGATTTGAATTTGGGGCACAAACAATGAACAAAAGGAGAATAAACAACTTTGCTGCTAGAACAACTTTTGACATTCCTCATGTTTTAAAAGCTGTAACACACACCTGGTGCAAGTCAAAGCAGGTTTTATTAAACATACACATATATAAAAAGAAGGCTGATAGAAACATGCTATGATCAAATCTACACTATGCCTGCAATCTTCCCTACCATTCTACCTAAATCAAGGGTCTGACACAGGTCAAGGGAACAGCAATTGCACTTAATTTACGCTGGCTGAGGAGGTGTTCCATGGAAGTGGTATTTTTCAAAAGGACAGGAGAAGTGGAAAAAAGTGTACGAAATTGACAATTTAAGACTTTTTTAGCACTGTCAGAGAACCACAGAGATCTTTTGTGTAATAGAATTAAATTGCTTCTCTAATATTTGGAATCCAGTTATTTCATCCCTGTGTTAGTGCACACAAGGCAGAAAATGGAGCACAGCTGGAAAATACAAACATACCTTCACTGAAATTCAGTAATTCTATATGGGTGGGTGCATGTGGGTGCTGTTTTACAGAATTCAGACTGATGATAACTATCCCGTCAAAAAATACTTCTAAATATGACATTGCATATAAAAGAAAATCTTATTAAAAATAGGTACACCATTCAATATTAGGAATTCCATTTAAAATATCATTTACACTAATACAGCAATTTAAAAATCATGAAAAGGCATTTTTTTGTATTTTCAAGTTACATTAACTTCACTTAATGCAGTTTTAAAGAAAATACAAGCACATAGTAAAGATGTATTTTGCCATCAGCAGTGAGCAAGATTTTTTCTTTAAATGCAGGATTCCAGAAGGCAATTTTCAGAATTTTGAGAATGTAAAGAAAAATATGCTTCTAGTTTTTTCAAATAAAAGAGTCTGAAATACTGTAAGACTTGTACACAAATTTAAAACTACTCATTGCATACATAAACTCAAAGAAGCGCAAGATTATAAAGCAGAAATGACAGTCAGCTGCTACACACCATGGTGAAAATTATAAAAATTACTTCATAGAAGGTCTGGTTTGTTGTGTTTTAAAATAGTACATTTTATTAAATAATAAAATTGACTTTCAATTTTTTTTCTTTCAAGTCTGATAAGGATGCCATAATAAAATTTGCTTTTCAGAAGTATTAACAGTGCACTTAGTGGGTTTTAACATGTTTAAAACATTAAACTTTTTGTATTACATAAAGTAAAATTATAAAGTATATAGTTGTCATGTAATCATCTTCTGCTTATGTATTTCAATGGCAAAAAATATAAAAGTAAAAATGTCTTTCACTTTGAAGAAAACAGTGTATTTTAAATGTCTGCACCTTGAAAAACTATTTAGGGGCCACCACATCCAATACATTAGGTAGTTCAGCTTCGTTCTAATATGCACTAACTAAAAAATGTTAGTATATTATTCCATAAAAAAAAAACTAAGAAAGGCCCCTAGACTGAAATTCATATGTTAAATTTTACCCCAGACTAACTCTGCAGCACATAAAGAAACTTCCATATTTAGCGCTTAAAGAGAGTAACAGTCTAAACAAAAGCATCAATTTTGCCCTTTAATGATGTGCGACCTTCTTTTTCACATTACAGCAATGAACATTTTTTCCCCTGAGAAAAGTTACTTTTTCCCCCAAAGTGAAACAACATTCTCATAATTGAGGATAAAGGATTATCTACTTTTCAAGTTTTAAATAGGTAAGATTTCTAATTCACGTGAAAGCAGATGTCGTGTTACAGCATAACAACTGATACCTTGCTGAAAAGGGCTAGCTGCAGTCACAGTTGTTCCTGGATTTCTTCCAGCACCAGGCTTTCTTCCCCTCTGACCCGAGCTGTGACCTGCAGATTTCTTGCCTTTGCTCTCTGACCCTCTAGCCTCTGAAGAATCTTTTCCACTTGAAACGTGTGTAGAAACTTCCTGGAAATTTGCATTTGTAAATCGAGCTGTGGTATCTTCCAACCGCTTCAAGGAGCCTGACATGGAGTTGTTGCTAGTGCTTGTGTATGTCTAGAAGTTTGATAAGAGAGAAGGAAAAAGACAAAAGAAACTGTTAGGTCACACAAAAAAACCTGTAACAAAAGAACTGCTTAAAAGAACCCATTCTTTAAAATAAACTTGGAAGTGCTCAAATGCTAAAGTAACAGGCAACAGCAAGAGTTATATATAGTGAATCCTTGAGATTTTCAGCGAACAATTTTAAGTGCATAAAACTTCATTTTGTGGAATAATTAGTGAAACTAATGTCAGCTTTGGTTGAAACTCTTATTTCACTGAGGTCAGTGGTGTAATCTCACATTTATGGTTACAGACTCTTTACATTCTATTTACACAGGATATTGTTATTTTGCTGCTTAAAATTCAGAATTAAAAAGAAAAAATGAGATTTCATATGCTTCTCTGAAAATACCATTTTTATGCAGTTTGTTTCTTCAAACTGGAAACTTTGTTCCATCAGCAGTGGAAGTGATGAAGGCTTCAGAACCTAAGACCTTGCACTTTTAAGACTTCATAGTCTAAACATCAAACCAAAATCAATTCCAGCAAGACCAACTGCCCCATATGTCTTCACTTCCCACCATCACGCTAGGATCCCCTGCCATCTGAACCATCCCGTTCAGCCAGTCCCTTAAATAAAGACAACCTAACACACTCCCGGAGCCCCCAGTGCAGATTGCTTCCTCATACCCCACCCAGCCCTTTTCCTACACCCATCAGCTCTCCACAATGCTTTCAAAAATTTTATCTTCAGGCCCATTATTCTTCCAAGGAATTCTCTCAGAATTCCTCACATTGGTGAACAATCATCAAAATAGGTTCACAGAAAGTAATTAGGTGGGCAAGGAAACTGCATACATAGCATTAGAAAAAACCCACAAAGGTATGGAATTTTTTCCATAATATAAAAAATGTTTTTGTGAGAGAGAGAAAAGGAGAGGGAGAGTGAGAAAGAAGGAAAGGAAAGGGAAGGGATTATCATAGCAGAATTTTTGTATCAGAAGAAAAAAAAATAATGCAAAATTACAGAAAAGGAAGTAACAGACTACTGTTATTTATATTCAAACCAGCTAGTAAAATAGCCTTTTGACTGCATAAAGCTTCTTCCACAGAAAATATGCAAACTAGAAGCTACTCATGTATTCCAAACAAGCTTAGTTTTTCAGCTTTTATAGAAGAGAGTTTAAAATAGTAAACTTTTCTTCATTAAAGACTACACAAATATATGGCTCTTAAAATCGAGCACATATATGTTTTCTCTTCCCTGAGAGGCTTGCTGTATTTAGGCCTACAGCAGAGTATTTCTTCATCATAAGCATCTTTGCATAGCTGTTATAAAAAGTTTTCCACATTTTTACTAAAACAGCTAAGACATTTATTTATACAGAACTTACTCTTCAGACAACTAAATATGTGAGCTTTGACAAAGATAAAAACTTAAATTTAAATCTATTTCTGTACTGCTATGTATGAATTCTCGTGAATTGCAACAAATATAACAGATTTTCTCAATAACTGTGAAGAAGAAAAATCAGTCTAAGTCTGTTGAAGTACAATGTTAAGAATTATTTACCCCACATTCATATTACTATGCTGGTAAGTGTGTCTAATGGAGATCAAGCCACTTCTAAAGTATGTTTACTAATTAACTTCTTGAATTATTACGAAGTCCACAAGAATGCTTGATTTTCCTGAAACTGACGTGGTCACTTGACCTGAGCAAAGTAGCAGTGGATCAGATCTGAGTTATTTGAACAAAGGGCTTCCAAATATGCAGTAACCTAAACCAGAAGTCAGCCTTTTTCTAGGATCCAGGATTTCCCATCCAAAAACCTTCCTTTCCTAATTCTTATCTCCTATCCACTCAGTTGGATATTAATTACAAGGATAATTCTCTGTTGGTATCAACAATCATAGTTTGATGTTGTCTAGTACCTCTTCCTCATTACTGGAGGAATTTTATTTACTTATTTTCTTATTTTAAAGGGAAATAGAGTTTAACACAGCTCTGCAGACTGGCCAGGGCTAGGCAATGGCAATTAGCCATCAATTTGCATCTACCATGCAGAGATTTGGTCTGACTGCAAAAGCCTGAGCCCTGCTCTCTGGGGAGCATGTATGCACACTGCTGTTCTGCTGGTGAAGATTTTGTTCCAACAGTGTTTCAGAAGGCACTCCAAAGTGTGCTGAAATCTACACACTTACTCGGAATATCTTGAATACTACTATGATGCAATATGGCCTAAGCATACTAAAGCTGGTGTCATTTGGTCAGTATTTTTTTCCCCCAGATTGTATTCCTTATTATTAATTGCAGCAAAGTGCTGTAAACCAGATACACATACATCAGTTGCTTTGAGAAGCCACAAGATACGCAATAGCATCTAAGGTACAGGTTATTAAGCTAATTGGTTCAAGCAATATCCTACTCACCACTAAAACTGTTTTTCTAAAATGCTATTTTCTAAAAGGCAAAGGCCTAAGAGAAATGTCTCAGAAAAAAACTTAATACGCCATGGCAAAGTTACATTGTGGGGTTTTTTTTTGGGGGGGGGGGGGGGTTGGAGGTCAGGAGAGTGACAGTGGCACGGAGCAAGGATAAAAGGATAGAGGCAGAATGCCTTAGATTATTTACTGACTGGCTTCAACCTCTGGAGTCCCCACCCTCCCCCCAAGCTTACAATGCTGTCTTCTTCCAGCATGTGCTTTCTAAACAAGATACACTGCTCACGCCTACCCCCTCCACTGTTCACACTGCAGTCAGTCATTTTTCCCTCATTTCAGTACTGACATGCCCCAAAAAGGAAATTCCCTGATGCTCCAACTCCATTCCTTGGTTTATCTGGGAGGACTTGTCTGCTTCATGAATGTTAATCTGTTCTCAAAATTCAATCAGTATTTGCTAGTGCGATTACCAAGCTAACTGTGCGTATCAGAGTTCCTTTATGCTTTCCATAAACCAGTTAGCAGGTGTTTTTTTCCCCAAAAAAGCAAAGTTTCACATTACCAATCTGGTGCAGAGAGAGCTACTGTCATTTTTATGCCCCCCCCCCCCCCATAGATCACTCTGTGCATCCTGAAGAGTTATACCACCAATCTGCAGCACATCTTAAAACTTCTGGGATAGCTTTAGATTTACAGTAAAGGTGTAATAATCATTCTTTCTGTACACAGTACATCCCAAGGCTTCAGAAGCTGTTAACCCCAATGCAGATGTCTAAGGTGGTACTCTTGTACAGAAAAGGGAAGGACCACAGCAGGCAATCCTCAAAAAAAAAAAAAAGCCAATAAAAGCACTGTCCAAGCAAAAAATAGCCAACAAAAAAACCTCCAACACATACCCCGTACCTCACAAACACTTGACAGCTGTAGGATAGTGATGTTCAGTCATATCAAACAGACATTCCCCTACTCTTTTAATTCTCTTCAGTACCTCACTGCAGCTGGATCTGAGCATGTCCCCTAATAACCAGACTGGGCTGATAGCGAGGATGAACTGAGGAGGGTTATCATCATCATCTCTGCTATTACAGATAAAATGCAATCAGCTGTACTTTCTTTCTCTTTGCAGTATCTTTTATTTAGTTACTGACTGCAGTTTCAATGTGGATACACTGCATTGTGTGTCTTTGTGTATATCAATATTTTGGAGTTTTGTTTTAATTACTAACACTCCACCCAACCCAAGAAAGGATAACTGTATTTTTCTCTGTATGTTAAACCACACATATTTTTAAACTCTCAATACAAGCAAAGCTCAAAACCTGAGACAGAAGATTTTATCAGGACGGATAAAAGGGGTGACAGCCCTTCCCAAATCAGAAGGCGGCCAAAAAAAGGGAGAGACAATTCAAATCCGTAAGTTCTCCTAGCCCTTCTTAAAACATTCTGTATCTATGCCCAAGAAGTGAAAAACTTCTTAGTATGTTAATCAAAGAGTAGCTGGGAATTTCTTATTTCAAATTCTTTCACACTTACATGATCCAGACTAAGCAGAGTTTACTGCGTTACATATCACAAAAAATGCCTCTCAAAACGGTGTATTCACGTCTCAACACAGGATTTGGACTGGAACCTCAGTAAAACTTACTGGAGTTAAATTTTGCAGAACAAACAGGCAATCCACAGTTTATTCTGCAGCCTTCATGAATCTCTCTTAAGAAGCCATTCATCCAGACAAAAACATGCTTTGTGGCATCACCTACATATATGGTCATTACCACCATATCACAAAGGATTTAAGTTCTTTAAAAAGGAAAAACAAAATTAGTTTCAAATTCTAGTTCCCCCCACAGGAACAATATGGTACCAGAAGTAATTTTATACCATGATGAAACGACGTATTCTCTGCAAACAGACTGCTGTGTAAAAGACATCAAGCCTAAATCAATCCTGACAACTCTATGTAAAAAGACACACAAAAGTGACATATTAATACAATATTCTGAACCAAGTATTTATTTTGGAAGAAAATAAAAATTTGTCTTATAAGTAAAATTTCAACTTTTTCAGGAACACATTATGAAATTATCACCCAGAAAAGTAAATGCAAGTAAATGGTGCCAAAAGCATGTAGGGAAAAAAATTCAAAAGAAATTAAAGGAACGAACCACCAAAAAAAAAAAAAAATCACTTCCAAATAGCCAGTAGATATTTAAAAAAAAGGAGAAAAAAAAAAACAACAAACAAAATGAAACAAGAAAACCATAATCACAGTAACTTCATCTAAAAATAATGAACACTGATTTTCCTGATGATATGAAGCATTATAAAAAGAAGCTAGAAAAAGAAGCAGACAGCTTAGGCAGAAAAAAAAACACAAGGTGTAAAACATTAAAAGAAGAAAATTAAAAGGCCACAT
The DNA here is from genome assembly GCF_033783945.1 of Neopsephotus bourkii. Taxonomy (NCBI): domain Eukaryota; kingdom Metazoa; phylum Chordata; class Aves; order Psittaciformes; family Psittacidae; genus Neopsephotus; species Neopsephotus bourkii. The sequence goes on from NW_026900570.1 coordinate 14,118,689, forward strand.
GCCAATATTTAAATTCCACAATGAGTACTTCTGTTTTAGTTTAATGTAGTTACAATTTATGTTATAGAATTATAGAGACTTCCTGTTCTCTTTAGTATTTGCTCTAGTTCTACCTTGCTACTGACCATAAGAGTTACAACTTTTTTTTTAATGTTATCTATTTTATTATTGTTAAGACTATAAAGAGGTGAGGTTTAGGTATTCAAAAGAATATAAAAATATTTAAAATGCTCCTATTATAAATCCTATAGATTGACCTGCAAAAATTTATTTGACTTGCTATACATATGTAGTACAATCTCGATTATCAGTATGTCCAACAACTCAGGAAGACTATCAGTCCTTAACTGGGTTTAATAAAAGTTTGCTAAACATGGGATTTTACTCTTGTTCGCCTTCCTAAAGTACACACCACTGACTTGTAAACCTTGTAAATTAGGAAAAGTCTAAGGACAAAGCAATTAGAAAACAGGTTGGCAGAAAACCAATCTAACTTTCTTCAGCATTAAAAGCATATTGCAATAAGTAGGGCTCAAAAATAACCACTGTTTCAATATATTTTTTTAACTTTTACACCAACGTACAATAATGTAACATTTCGTTAAAATTTATTATGATGATTAGATGATGCAATTGAAAAAAGATATGATCATATATAGCACAAAACCTAAACAAAAAAATGTAGAGTTTAAAGGAACTTCCCACACAAGAAGGGTAGGAAGTTTCTTTTACAGGCTATGAAGTTTGCAAGTTGTCTCTGATAAAGAGGAATGTGTTCAGGACAAATTAATAAAAGGAAATAACAAATCACATGGCCCAGTCAATACCATTCAAAGTGTTCTACAACCTAATTTCAATAAAAACTGTCACACTGCATTGGGGTTTTATAGCAAGGTTTTGGTAGCAGGGGGCTACAGGTGTGGCTTCTGGCCCTATGTCTGATGGAGCAAATGCCAGAGAGCTCCAAGACAGATCAGCAGCTCGCCCAAGGCTGAACCCACCTGAAATGTGGTAGCACCCCTGGGATAACATAGTTAAGAGGGGGACAAGTTACTCCCCACGAGTAACTGCAGCCAGAGAGATGAGTGAGACTAACAGCTCTGCAGACACCAAGGTCAGTGAAGAAGTAGGGGGAGGAGATGCTCCAGGCACCAGAGCTGATGCCCATTCCCCTACAGCCCATGGTGAAGACCATAGTGGGGCAGGCTGTCCACCTAACACCCATGGTGCATTCTTGTAGAGTACAATGAGATCTGTCACTATTTAACTCTCTATGTTGTCCTTTGAGTTAGGTATTTGCTAGTAAATGAATAGGAAGGAAAGACCACAGAGCCTAATGGAGCAGACTGCTAAAAAGGCAATGTGATACTACAAGTAGATGAAGCGTGAGCTGTAATTTCATTAATTACCAGCTTAAATGCTTACAGGTTCAGTGACAGCTCAGCACACACAAGTGAATTTCAAAGGAAAGATTTTCTAAAACTTCTCAAATTATTAAACATAACTCAATGAAATAAAACTTACTGGACCATCAGTGGCACCTGACTGAGGTCACTGAATCACTCACTTGTACAAAACTCTTAAGCTGTTCTCTATATGATAAATCTCAAAGTATTTTGGGATTTTATGCAACAGGAAAAATACCACGCATGACTGACAATTACAGAATCTATACCATTAGAAAGCTCCTGTACACATAATGGAATGATTACATCATGAAATTTAATCAGAAGTAATTGAAGTGGAAGAGGAGGAAAAACACATTGACTTACTTTCTCTGTAGTTACAGTAAGAGATGGAACCAAGGATGGCGAGGACTCCGACTGCTTCTTATATTTTTGCTTGTGTTTATCTTTCTCTTTATATTTCTGTAAGTTACAAAAGACAATACAATCTAAGTTCAGCTTCATCTTTAGCATAACCCATTTTATGTAGCATCACACATTATCAAAATTTGAGAGAGTAATAACATCCTGCACTATTTTAATGTAAACATTAATTTTTTGAATTTTTATAATAACATTTTATAAAAGCAAATAAAATATTTATTTATATTTGCTTTCAAAGTACACAAACTGAAATCCTTCAATTATAGGCAGCATTTATGAATCCACTGCTGATAATTTATCCATCTTCCAAATAATAAATTAATCATCAAAAGAAACCTGATTAAAAACAGAGACATGGCTGCCACGTCAGAATTTTTCCTGCATTTCTCACCAACGATTTCTATCTTCCTGAATTTCTGCACCTGCATGGTATTTTTTATCGGGATACTACTGCAAATGAATCCAAGTTTTAGCTTTGGCTCCACTACTGCCATCTTTATGCATAACAATGTGAAATTTGATTTAGATTTCATTCCCCAAAAGAGTGCATACATTTTACATACTAAGTAAGTATCTTCCATGTTAAACTGGACAATACCGAAAGCTATACCACTGAAGTCTGCTTTCTGAAAGAGCATGAGAATTTATTTATTTTAAATACAACATGAATCATTGGCAGTGTGAATGAAATTGTGCAAACAGAAAATAATTGCTTAACCCAGAGCCTCTAGACTATAAAGTCTTCAATACTGGTAGACATGAATTCTTCAAGGGTTACAGATGCAGACCCAAACTGTTTTTGCTTAAACAATTCAAACACAAAGAAAAAGCCCAAGTCTGACAAAACTAACAATTCAGCTTAGAACACAGGAGGCCAGTGTTTTTACCCAGTTAACTATTTTACCAAGGTCACTTTTCCCATGGTATCATAATATGGTTTATTTAGACAGCCAACATCAGAAGATGCAGGAAAATAGCAGAGAAAGTTACTTGTAAACTACTGGCACATAAGTATTTTGCTTCTTTATTAGGTATATGTGAACACACACACAAAACACAGCAGAACAGCACGATCTATGGTTATTTGTTCAGAATGAGTGCTTCAACATAAAGATACCCAAAAAATGCATACATATGGATTGACACAGGGGCTTTTAAACTCCCACTGAGAGCTTGAAAAGATGAAGACAACATAAAATGCTTAATTCTGAATAGCTGTATGAAAACTCAGTAACTGTTTTCAATCTTAAAAATTACCCATGCTGATCTTTAACTATCAAAATTATTACTCAGACTCCCTAAAGAAAACGTAATTTGCTCAACAGCAACTGCACAACCACTCTCATGAAAGAACTTCTAATTTTGCCAGCTTAGTCAAGAAAATTCATGAAGTACCAAAGCCAACTTCACCAAAATATCACGCAAAAATATACTTGCTAGAATACAATATGCACAGCCCTTTGGATGCTTGTACACTTCTTAAAACTCTAAGGAAGGTCCAAAAGTCTGATGGGGATTTCTACATTTGTTTTTTTCATACACTGAAGTGAACTTGGTTATCGTTTTTTTTTCCCCTCAGTGTGCTGCCTGGATAGCAAAGTGGAGTTTTTCATAGCAAAGTGTGCAGGTGTCATAATCACAACAGTATATAACAGGTAGAATTCAAGTTGTTTAAAACCTAACATAGAATCATAGAATAGTTAGTGTTGGAAAGGACCTTACGATCATCTAGCTCTAACCCCTCTGCCATGGGCAGAGACACCTCACACTAAACCATGCCACCCAAGGCCTCGTCCAACCTGGTCTTGAACACTGCCAGGGATGGAGCATTCACAACTTCCCTGGGCAACCCATTCCAGTGCCTCACCACCCTAACAGGGAAGAATTTCCTCCTTATATCCAATCTAAACTTCCCCTGTTTAAGTTTTAACCCATTACCCCTTGTATTGTCACTACAGTCCCTAATGAAGAGTCCCTCCCCAGCATCCCTACAGGCCCCCTTCAGATACTGGAAGGCTGCTAGGAGGTCTCCACGCAGCCTTCTCCAGGCTGAACAGCCCCAACTTTCTCAGCCTGTTTCCATACAGGAGAAGCTCCAGTACCCTGATCATCCTCATAGGTTTGTTAGGGAGATTTAGACCACAGATGTTGTTTCTGTTTTCTCTGGGGTATTTTTTGGAGTAGGGATTGTTTGTTTGGGTCCTTTTAGGCCTGGAAAATACACACTTGAAAGAAAAAAAAACAGAGAGGAGGGAACCAAATGCACTGCACAGTCTATTCAGTAATTCATTGAATGTAACAGACTCAAAATTGCTACTCATACTGCTAGAAAACAAGCAGGGGTGAAAACAGAAGCATCTACACCAACACTGCCATGTTATCGTTCAGATCTGGTAATCCAAAAGCCTTTCATCAGTGCTAGTTACCCATCCCACTGTATCATCAATGTACATGTGTATCTAAACTAAACAACTTCACTGAACCCCAAACAAGCCTCAAGAAGGAAGTTATGAAATGGAAATCTAAGCCACTGCCTGATTTTCTTTAGCTTTCATCATTTTACTAGGAAATTCAAATCCCCCTGAAGAATTTTTTTTTATTTATTTATAATTTTGGAGCCAACAGGGAACGACTTAAATATGCTTTAAGATAAAATTTCACAGCGATATCAGTAAACAATAGGAAACATTTAAACAAACATGTTTTACAATCTCTTCTATTGACTTTCTAGTGTTCCTTTACTTCCAGTGTTAATTTTGCCTGAAAGGCAAAGAAACACAGAATTCTGATCAAAGGAATAGTCAGGAGGCCTTCAAATTACATTCTGTAATGTACTGAAATCACTTTGATAGTAGTCTCAACAGAAAAGGATGTGTCAAGAAGAAGGAAAGAGGGATACAAAAACAGGGGGAAGGGAGGAGTATAAACGGCTGAGCCTGGAAAGAAAATGCTTTAAGTTCTGTGAAGTGAAACATCAGCAACCGCAAATTCTTTCCCCAGATCCAAAACATCAACACAAAGCTTGCGAGGACAGCTTACCAAGTTTACAGCTTACCACTGTAGGGTACCTCACCCACAGACCCTCTGCATACAAAGATCTCATACAAAAGTCTCCTGTCCTTAACTCTAAATTCCCTCCTCCTTTTACATTTTACCTCCTGTAACAATCTTTCAGCTTTTTTTTTTTTATTTCTTTTCTTTTTTCTTCCAAAGTTCAGAAGTCCTACTTTTGAATGTGAATTGATTCCAGATGCAAATAACATCAAAGAAGTGAAGAACATTTCACTGCAGGAAAACCTTTGACAGGAATGCTAGGGTTTTATACTGATAAGAAAAAAAAAATTCAGCAACAACCTGCTGAGATGAAGAGATTTAGCTCCCACAAAGTGACTCCTTGCAGTTGCACCCTCTTCTCACCATAAGGATGCATACAAAGCGTAACAAGAGCTCTGAAATATTCACTTTTGGGTCTAGAAAAGGAGTAACAGAGAGATATGAATTCCCACAGTATTTAACAAGTATGACAGCTTTCAGTCAGGTGTGTCTCAAATGACACAAAACCTAGCCATCTTCTCTACTGCCAGAAAAAGAACAGACAGCTGGCCCTTCATTAACAACTCACTGTATGCTTTTCACTTTTCTACATGAAAACCCACCATTCTAGAGAAAGTGGTATCAAGTTTTTTTACAATCTTTACTGTAAGGCAAAAAAAAGGGAGAAATTACTTAACAAGGACTCAAAATAATATTGCTAATAAGTGAAAGCCAAGGGAGCCCTGGAGGGCAGGCACAACCCAATGTATTCCATTTATATACTCAATTTTTTTTAAAGACTCATCAGCATGAGTTCAGATGTTCCAAACATCTGTATGTTAACATAGTTGCAGAGCTGATAAATGCAATGCTACACTCTGTAAGAATAGGATTTAGCAGAAGAAACATTCAGCAGAAGAATACATTCAAAATTACACAGCCAACTACAAAGTTGACAAAGGAAACTTCAATTTGGCACACAAATAGGGAAGCTCAACAGGATCAGATTCAGGAAGCTCCTGAAACCTTACTTATTTTAAGAAAAATAAGGTGCAGTAGCCATGGAGCCATTGGGTAAGCATCTGTAACATTATTCATCCTAGAACTTGAAGAGCCCTGATTTATGATGTAGCTAAATACCAATACAAAATACCTTGAGTTCATATGTCATGATTAATCAGAAAGCTTTATTTATCACAAGGGATCTCATTTGGGGGTTTTGCTTCTTACCTAAAAAAATACATAATACCTTCTTAATTCCAACAGCTACACGCTGCAAGATAAGAAAACAAATATGGTACAAGATTTCTAGAATTCTGCAGCACCTTCTGTACCTTGCCCTCTTGTGGGACAGGGAGCAGGAGGTGAAGAAGGGGGAAAAAGCACACTTTCGTGCTTCTATTTCTTTCACAAAGGTTCAATCTACAAAACTTTTACATAATATGATTTCACAAATACAGTTGGTTCCAGCTCTTCTGGTCTTTAGCTCATTTACACACTGGATCACTCTAAAGATCAGCACTTATTCATTTTCTTTACTGTACTTTCAGAGGAAACATTTATCAAACTACTGACTGAACACAATCTCACTGAAACATCAGATTAAGGATACATGTATGATTTTATTTAAGCTCTAATCTGTTATCAACAGAATAAATGTTATCAAATATATCTTCCCACAGTTTGGACCTTAACGTCTGGGAAGACTGAATAATGCAAGTGAATGATAACTTCCAAGACAGATGGAATGGATGAGTTCAGCTTTTCTCTAATGGCATTATTAATCCATAACATTACCATGTGGAAGTATCATTTAACTTGCTCAACGTATTTACACTTATTTGCAATTCATTTTTTGTCTCAGGAAGTCACAGCCCTCTCCAAAGAGGTTACCAGGGTACTTCATGCCATTAAGCTACCTTCTGAAGTTTGGCATTTAACAGTTCACTGTTACAAAGAAAAAAAAAGGTTTCCTGAGCCGTCTCTCACCCTTCCCACACTGCTTAGCTTGTCAGACTTTCTGTGTGCCAATGCAAACTGCTAAAAAGCAGCACCAAAACCCAAAGTGGATAGTTTTCTGCTGTTGTAGTGAATTAGGTTAGTTCAGCAAAGAAGCATGAAACATGGGCAGTAACATGGACAAGAGGAGGTAGCCACAGGATGGAGGAGCTCATCTGCCCAGGGATCAGGAGACTAACTGCTATTTTGGAAGAATTAAAACACAGGCACACACCATCAGCAAGCACCAGTGACCGCCCTTTCAAACAAAACTGCTTGGGCTGACCTAAAACAAAAATTCCATTTTTATCCCCTTCTCTATTACAAAACTCATAACCCCCACCTCCTCCCCCCACTACCTCTGGTTGTGCAAAGTATTCAAACCTTAACAACATTTTCAAATTCAGGTTAGATATAAGGAAGAAGTTCTTTGCTGTGAGGGTGGTGAGGCACTGGAACACACTGCCCAAATAAGTGGTAAATGCTCCATCCCTGTCGGTGTTCAAGGCCAGGCTGGACAGAATCTTGGGTGACGTGGTCTAGTGCGAGGCATCCCTGTCCATGGCAGGGGCGTTGGAACTAGATAATCTTAAGGTCCTTTACAACCCTAACTGTTCTGTGATCCTATGATTCTTGTGAGGAAAGTCATCTGAATGTCTAAATCACTAATTCTTCAGCCACTGTTTCTGACTCCCTCAAATAATTCAAATGTATTGAAATATTCTATCAGCACAGAGTACTCAGATTTGTGCTTTTGTCTTTTATGCATATTTTGCACTATGTCTTCATCACTGAAGTTTGTAAATCCAGAGCTGCCACCATCACAACTAGAGTCTTTAATAGAAAGCTGCCCATAGTTCTTGCTAATTCCCAGCACAAGACCTGCTTGGCCTCTTATTTGTGACTGGCAGCTATTAGTAATATAACCATAACAATTCCAGAATGAAAAATGCCTATGGTCCTCAAGTTCAAATTCAAATCTTAATTTATCTTGTTTTGACAAGAATGGCCCTTGCTCAGGCATTCATCTATCTATCATTTTATAAGGTATAAACCACAACAGGAAAATTAAATACAGTAGCAGCACTGCTGCAGTCACAGTAATAAAAGGAGATAGGCTCAGGATAGTTTATAGGTGGAGGTGGAACACTACTGTCAGCATTATTCAAATACATTCATAGTCAGCTCTAAGCACAAAACTTTTTCTTAAGTACTAATCCTTTCTACAATTACTTAAAAGACTAAAAAAACTCACTTCAATTCAGGGATAATGGTCAGATCATGGTCAGAATTTTAACTGTCAATGGCAAAAAGACTCAAAAATCAATGATAAAAAAGCCAGTCAAAGCTTCTCTTAGATGCAAGACTAATGCACAACTCTTACTAAGAATATGCTACTCTTCTTTGGAAATTTAACATTAAAATGAGCTTTTTCTGTTATTTCCACTGTTTAGTATTAATGGTTAGTGATGGATACGCAGTGCTGAACACTTGAGTAGCATGTTATAACTTCAAAACCGATTCAGGATTAACTAAAACAGACAACTATGCTCATCTCCATTTATTCCTATAAAAATATCAAGTATTTAAAACTTTTAAATACGTGTTATGTTACATAGTGTGAAATGTTCTCCTGTCTGTGAGGTAACTTGAAGATATCCGTCCAATATGTTAAGAAATAGGCAAATGGAATGGTAAAAAGAACACGTTTATCCTGGCTCACCTTACCACTGCAGATCATCTTTAACTGCATGTGGTCTACCAGCCCTCAAAACATTTTACCTGGTGAACCACATATACATACAGCTTCACTGAAAATTATCAAGATTATGTTCTAGAAACTATTACACAGTCAACAAAGTACAAATAATCTTGTATTAATCTCGATCCAAAGCAAAGAAAAAGAACATCTTAAAGCACCTTTTGCTTCTACATCCCTCAGAGTTATAGCTACATAATTGGTGCATAAAGGTACACTGCTCAAACAGAAACAAAAATCAAGCAGTAACCTTAATGGCCTATTTTTAATATTCAGGTGTCATCTAGTTTTTAAATTAAGACAAACAACACAGCGTAATTTTCTCAACCAAGAAACATCCATATTTCTTCGAAGTCCAGCTTACCATTCACTCCAGTTATTCAGATGTTACTCTATCTTATAATGTGGCAGAGCACAAACACTGAGGAGTTAAGTAAATAATGCTACAACACACTGAACTTGTATAAGGACCAATATCAGAATCCGACATAAAGTCTTTTCTTAAAATTTTGTGAAGATACGGGTGAAACTGAAGTAATACACTGTTGTGGTTTAAACCCAGACAGCAACTAAGTACCACATAGCCGCTTGTTCACATCCCACTACTCCCCAGTGGGATGGGGAGGAGAGTTGAAAAAAAATGTACAAAACCCATGGGTTGAGATAAAACAGTTTAATAATGGACATAAAAGTAAGATATAATAGTAGTAATAATAGGAAATAGAAGGAATAAACACAAGTGATGCACCATACAATTGCTCATCAGCTGCTGAGCAATGACCAGTTCATCCCTGAGCAGTGATCTGCTCTTTCAGGTAACTCCCCCCAGTTTATATAGTGGGCATGACATGCTGTGGTATGGAAGACCTCTTTGGCTAGTTTGGGTCAGGTGTCCCATCTCTGCTTCCTCCTGGCTTCTTGTGCCCCACCTTACTGACAGAGCCTGAGACTGAGAAAAGTCCTTCATCGGGGTAAGCATTACTTAACAACTAAAACATCCGTGTGTTATCAGTGTTGTTTTCAGACTAAATCCAAACCACAGCACCGCACCAGCTACTTCACAGAAAATTATCCCAGCCAAAATCAGGACATATGTAATAATAGCAGAAATAATAAACAACAAAATAAATAAGATTAACACCTCGTTACATCTCAAGCATATCACAGCAATTTTTCAGTGAAGCAGTCTTTTGGTTGATCCCTGCAGTCTAAGGAAGACATCTGGACTAACAATGTGATTTTTCTTTTAAAACAAAACAACTACTTGTCTGATGAGCAGAGGAAGAACTTGCTATACTAGAGACCTACTCAAAAATCTGATTCTCACAGTACTGCTAAAGAGACAGCTATAAAATCCACAGTGAACTAGTAGCTCAATGAAAGAAACAGATAAATAACAGAACTTCTTCAGATGAATGTTTGGGGATTTTGCTACCCATGGAATTTCAGTTTTACAGCCTACAGAGTTACCACTGTTACTAATAACTATTACTTCGTGCACAGGTTCTGCTGGGGTTGGGTTTTGACTTAGATTTCTCTCACAGTGCAAAGTAGACCAAAATGTGTACTTTGAGGAAAAAAGGACAACTGCAACTAACGCAGCCTCTCAAAATCCTGCAGCTTAAATGGTAGATTTTAGGTATACCCAGGGGTGGTGCATTTGTCATTTTGATTTCACAATAATTAACTAATCCCAGGTGCCAAGCTTAATACAATTATGCGGCATTTGTTACATCAAGGTTAGCCATTACTCTTTTTTCCATAACATATCACAGAATCATAGAATGGTTTCGGCTGGAAAGGACTGTAAGATCATCTAGTGCCAACCCCACTGCCATGGGCAGGGATGCCTCACACTAGACTATGTTGCCTAAGGCTCTGTCCAACCTGGCCTTGAACACTGCCAGGGATGGAGCACTTACACTTCTTTGGGCAACCTGTTCCAGTGCCTCAAATATTATGAAGACATAATAACATAATGACATGTTACTGTAAGGTTACAAGGTAGTCAAATCAGTAATTCCATGATAAACATGATAATCTAAACAGAAGTTCCCTACTTTTCCTCTTACTAAAATAAAATACATGTTCTGTATTATTTGTCAAGCTGACACAGAATACAGCACAAGTTAACACAGAACTTTAGCAGGCAACAAATCAAACAAGATGCCTTCTCTGCTCTTAATCATGCAGACTTCGAAGATATATATTACGGAATATACTCAGAGTAGCTTTCTAATGACATCTGGTTTACACAGACACACTCTGCGAGTTCTCTCAAGTCATCAGACATTCAACACACAAATTCCACACAAAAACTCAGCCTTAGGAAACAAGACGAGGTTCTGCAGCTCATCAATAGATATTAAAGATCATCTGTATATACACCGAGCCACATACAGTATATACTTATTGACCCATTTTTAAATGTGTTTTACATGAATTCTTCTTTCCCTTTAATTGAACAGAATTTGGAAGAAGTCAACATGGACAAGCATCACCATCCATACCACACCATTCTCATTTGAGTAATATTGATCTAGCATTAGATCACTTTTCTTCTAGTTGTTTTCATCATTCTTACAATTTTGCTTTATACTACAAGAACAGCTGAGGATTAAACAGTCAAATCTATTAAACTGATTAACAAAAACTTTTTAAAACTTATAAAAATGCAGTGGGATATTGCATTACTGAGATCAGTCTGGCACTCCTCCACCCCCATTCACCCCCCAAAAAAAGCTACACAAAACCCACAATGTTCAAGTAACAGCATTTAGTTTATGAAATGAGGCAATTAAGAGAGGAGTGATATAATCAGAATTGCCTTTGCAACACTTCGCTTTATACTGTGCTATAAACTGATTCTTCAGGACTAAAACGGAAAATTTTCATTTTTTTCTTTTCCCCCAAAGAGAAAAAAAAGGAAACCATTGCTTACGTAGCTGAATCGTAACTCAAGAACTGCAGTATGTCCCTGGCTTTGCCACAGAATCTATGTGATGCATGGCAGGTCAATTTTAACTTTTCACAGTCAGTTATTCATACGGGGAGGCATCATAATGAATACTTGATATGAGTGTTTAGGACTTGATTTGTAACAGCCCACACAGAGCATTAAAATACATTAAAAAGCATCAAGTGCCTTTCTCCCAAATGAAATTCATAGTCCTGACATGAATGTAGGGTCCTTCACAACATATTGGGAAAGTTTATGCAGTTCACAAGTTTTACCTTCTCACACACTTAACAAACTCACAGTTACAGTGGAACACACTGTTATGTCATGCAGTGCCTCAAACTCTTCTTAGATGTTCAAGTTTCTCCCCTCAAAATTAGGGGAGGTGTAACGTTCCTTGAAGAACAGGATAAGCAGCAAGATCATGCCCATAATCCATTCCCTTTAGACAGTAACACAGTGTTTAGAACACTTGTCCTGGCTCCTGCATGAGGTTCTCCTCCGACACCCTCCAACTTCTGTAATAGTGCCCTGGGGCTCCTCATCACTATTTTGTTCTTTTTTCCCCTCTTCAGTCACCACTTCTTATAGTTGAAGTCTTCAGTTACAAGCCTCTTTTTGTTTAATTTGCATCATGTTAGCCATCATAGCAGGGAGTTTTAAATTTCCACTTCCTGCTCAGCCCAGACCAAAGCTGAAAGGCCTTTAGTAGAAAAGGATTTTGTGTAATTCAGCTGCTATATAATAGTTACTTACTATGCAGTAAATTCACATTTTTCAGAAGTCATAAACATATATGCTAGTAAGCTTGCCTAATTTTCACCTAAGTGGCAAAAAAGACTTCCTTTACACAAAGGTCAGTCACAGATGTGTTTAGTTCCTTCTTTAGTCCCTTCCAAAGATAAGGTTGCCAGGAACATGAGTAAAGCAAGGTGTTCTTCCACAGCCTCATGATGGTCTCAGTTTTTCCCCTAAAAGCTTGAAGTAAACACCTGGACCCTGAAAAAAGGGGTATTATAATGGGATGACAAGCAACATACTACCAACCCTACTTATGACGCACTCAGACACATCTTTAATTAACTTCCAAATAACAGCTCTGCCACAGAAACTAACAATACTTGGTGCAACAGTAATCAGAATATAACTGAGCTATTTATTCTGTTGCTTCAAATTCCTCATTAAAATTAAATCATACCAAAGGTTTGGGGTTTTTTGTATTATTCTACCCTTACATTTTGCTATCAAGTTTGTGAGCACAGTGTCTACAAGAGACAAAGTACATCATTTGAAGGAAAACACATACTTTCAACTCAGTGTCTATACACAGAAATGACAGCTATCCATACCAATATTTTCAGATCAACCTCTTCTTAATGAAGAGTAAGATTTTATAAGCATATGGACAGCTTCTGAGGTCTATGCAATAAAAAAGGTTCCAATCCCCAATTAATAGGGTTTCTGCTTGGCAAAAGAGAAAGATTTAAGAATGCCTGAAGTTCAGATTATCCAAAATTCCAAAGAACAAAGATGAAAGAAGTATAAAATATAGCGCTCCTGGGGGAAAAAGGAGGAGACACACAACAACACAGACAGGGGATGGACAGAAATAAGGACACAACACGCAAGATACCGCTGTATCTGGGAAGAAAGATACACACTTTTACTGTAACGTGGCAACAATCTAGATTGCAAACAGATTTACATAAGAGGAAAATACAGTAAGCCATCCTAACCTTACGACCCCAAGATACAGTGTATATTTGATATACTGTATCAAGTACCATATCATACCCCGAAAGGTAGCTAAATTTATCATGAGAATGTGCCTCCACACCACATAGAATTCATTGACCGAGGAGTAGTATTTTGCAAAGCAAAGGTCATTCTTTAACTATGGAATATGTTAAGGTTAAAAATGCCAAACAAAAAGCCTATAGCTGCAGAAAGTTATGTGAACAACAGATTTAGGAAACTGAAACTTCACATTTGGTGGTTTCAGCTAGAATAGTGTTTTGTTATTAACACGCAAAGCAAATTAAACTTGGTAAGTGAACATGCCGTAAGGTACCATCTGAACCAACAAATGTTAAGTAATAGGTTAGTGCTTCAAACTGCATTGCTACACTTAGTATTACAGATGGAATCATAGAATAGTTAGGGTTTGAAAGGACCTTAAGATCATATAGCTCCAATCCCCCTGCCATGGGCAGCGATGCCTCACCCTACACCATGACATTCCAGGCTCAAATCAGATCATGAGATCTTTCAGACTGCCATGTTTCAGTTCATGAAAGGTAGAAGAAACTTTCATATCTCATTTCTAGCAAACTTCAATGCACAGAAAAAGGCCAGGAATTGCAAAGGCAAGCCACAACATTAACTATTTCTAGAAGATCCACATCAAAACACTTCCAGAGCAGAAGCTGAGCAGCAAACAGAAGAAAATAGCTGATACATTGGCTGAACACACAGTTACAAAGTCCCTCCAAGTATGACCTGAGGATTTCCAGGTATTGGGACCTGAAGAAGCATAGGATCTCCAAAGCACTTTAAAACAAACAAACACAACACAACACAACAAAATCACACCAGGCAACAAAACTCAATAGCAACAGGTTTTTTGCACTACACAGACATACAAAACTGAAATTGAGCCTCATGCTCACACCTCAAGGTTTCTTCAAATTCAACTTCAAAGTTTTGTCAATGTGAGTAAAAATCCATTAATGTATTTGGACAAAACACAACCTGAAATATGACACTGGTGAAAAACTAAGCACATTAAGTCAAAATAGGGCAAATATTTGGTAAGATTTTTGGTAAGGTATTTCTGTAGTCTGTAATTCAAGACTGTTTTTTTCCCACCAGTGTGTTACTAAGAAAAAAAGATATGCCCAACCCTCATACTTTTCCAATCTTAATAATAAATTTAGGTTTAGAGGTACAACCACAAGACAATGCACTCTCTTCTGCACTACCAAATGAAGACGGAACTATTCCCCTACACCATTAACCACATATATAATTATCCAAGAACACTGGAGATACAACATCCACCCAAAGTGGAAATCAGCTTAAAAAGCAAATCAAATATTAATGAGACTAAGGGTCTGAAGACTGACATTTGCTATATAATTTCCTGTCACTACAAGTAGAGCTCCTTCATATGATACACATTTGGTCAGTACATTTTCTGACTTCAAATTTTATGTAATGATTTTGAATAATGCAAAACTAAGTCTACCCATACCCACAGAAAAGTCTATTAAATCAGTTGTATTGGATACACGCTGGTGACCAGTTTTGGATGTATTCTTAAAGGGCTAAAAAAGAGCCAAAGCAGATTTGCATTATGGTGCCAGTGTCTGTTACCAGTGGCGTTTATATGACAAATTTCCAATAGACAACTATTAAAACAGCAGTAATAAAAACATGAAGAAATAATCATTATACATTTAAAGGTTTTTTTTAAATGTGAGTTAAATTGTTAAAAGAATACACCATTGACAGAAATCAGTATTTTGTTCTTTGTACCCTTACAGGAAGATTCCCAGGTGA
Organism: Neopsephotus bourkii; assembly: GCF_033783945.1. Lineage (NCBI taxonomy): Eukaryota > Metazoa > Chordata > Aves > Psittaciformes > Psittacidae > Neopsephotus > Neopsephotus bourkii. Next base: position 14,133,828 of record NW_026900570.1, read on the forward strand.
GTTACAAGATATTTGCCATCACAGAGGGCTTGACCGCTAGTACCGGTATGATATTCTAACAAGAGATGCCAGTTCTTTGGTGAAGAGAAAAAGAAATAACACGTTCAAGCATACAAAATCAGACACACCTGTTTAGCAGCACACCTGCTAAAATGTCTACCCCTGTTTTTCTATCCTGCCTAATCATGCTACCCAAATATCTCTAATGGAAAAGTAAAGCAAAGAAAGCTGCATAAAATAGCCTTCCCAATAGATATGTTTTGGTGTGTATCCCAAAACGGATGATAAACAGGAATAGAAAGGTGCATATACAAATGCACCTGAAGATGTTTCCTCATTGGACACTAGTACCTCTAGTTTACCACCTGTGTCATTTATTATTCAGTGCTTCAGAAATAAGATTTCTTTCAAGCTTTCCAGCAAAAATTAAGTTTATCAGAAAATGCTACTATTAAGCAGATGTGCCACATAATTAGCAACGACAAATCCACTTACTTTTTTCTCCTTCTCATGATGTTTATCCTGAGAGTGAGAGGAAGAATCACTTAAACTTTGATCATATGACCTATTAGATCCCCGTTTGCTCTTTTTCTAAAAAGAGAAAATATATTTATGGATAGAGAAAAGGAACCATTTGAATAAATAAAAAGTATAAAGCATTTCAACTGATAAGATGCCTTACTGCTTGAAGAAAAAAAAAGAACTCAGTTACTGAAAAACTTACAAATTCAGAACAATTAACAAGACTACCCAAAGTATACCAGGAAAAAAGCCTACCCTTGTATCAACCTTTACACCTCCACAAATTGGCAAGATATGCTTTCCACAAAGAAAAGAGATAATCACTTCTTAAAGGTTAAAAGACACTACACACATTTTCAAATGTGCATAACATAAAACAGAAGATGCTGCTCAGATGAGTATCACATGAAGCCACACTGCCACATGCCTGAAATGCATTGTAAGGTGGCTGTTTTATGGTTTCATGATTTATTATTCAAGTGATCCAACTGAAGTATTTTCAATAAAATGGTTTTAAAAATAGGATACAGAATGCTACAGTCATGTATGCATTTAAAGGTGGCAGGCATAATTGCCTATATTACTGTCATGTTTAAGAGCCAAGTCTGGGAATGCAAAAACTTCATGCTATGCCAGTGTTCAAATGTTATTTTACTATAACTGAGGTAGCATTACAAAGACACTTCAGGTCAGTGCTTTGCCAAACAATGTCTTCAGTGGTACATCAGATATATGCCACTCACCATCTTCTGTAGTAAATACTAAACACCTATATTTACCAGGCATCAACAGTCACAGTAACCCTAGAAGAAACACTAAAACACTTTAAACTATCTTGTCAGTCTTTACTGTTCTTAACTCTATAGCTTCGTAATGTTAAGCTAACTAATTACGTGTCAAATACAGTTATGTCTTCATCATTAAACTTGCTTTTAAAATACACATATATGCATATTAGCTCAGGATAATTAAAAAACTTAGCTTAGTAAGGGCCCCAGAAAGCCCTGACTTATTTTCATTATGAAGCAAATTCATCAGTATTCACAAGAGCACAAGCTTATCTTCTAGAAAGCTAAAATGGTGCATTGGCCTTGTGCTTTACCTCAATGCAACCTACTCAGAAGTCACCCAAGGGTTCACTTTTTTAGCGTGAAAACAAGTAATCAGTAAGTTTAATTACACTTACAGCAGTATCTGTACTTAAGTTGATATACTAAAATTTTCATAATTCAATATTCATAAGTAACATTTTTAAAATATCACTAAGTCCTTCAAGGCCACACACTCACAACACATACACAGAAACAGATTCCTGGAATTATCAAACTGGTAAGAAGCAGTGGGAAAGACTTCAGAAGTAGATCCAAAACCTATTGAAATAGCAGAAAGTTCAAAGATTTTTGTTTGTTTAAAAAAAAAAAAAAAATCAAACCTCACGTCACTTCCTTGAGGTTCTGTTTCATTGTTTCAAAGAACTTACAGGCAAGGAATACCTAACTGGCTACACAGTGAGCATTAGAACAAGAGGAAAAACCCTTTTTTCTTTCAGCAGCAAAAAGAAATGGAGGGTTTCTTTATTCTCTAATGTACAAGATAACAAGTTAATATATTCAATATTATTCTAAAATGAACTAAATTCCTAGAAGCAAACTAATTAAATAGCGGAAGAAACAGTACAGGAACTCGAGGAAAAAAAAACCCAACACTAAATGTGCATGCTATTTCTGGCAGAGGGGAATGAATGACCCATACATCTAGAAAGTAACCACTTAGAAAAAACATTTTCAGCTAGTACTTCTGTAACTGTGATTAAAAACACTGCTTTAATGAGACACAATCTACTTTCTGAGCTACACAAAAATTATTATTTCTAGTGTTAATAGCAATTCAGAGAGGAAAAGTCAGCAACCTTTTTTTTATAGAATTTAACAAATACGTACCAGTTTACTAAAATGGTATTTACAGTAGCCACAGTATTGGACGTTATCTGCACCATTGCCTTCTTCTTCACAAAGAAGTCCTGCAAACTGTGCACTAAAAATAAACCAAACAACATTCAAGGAAAGTAATTTTACATCAGCTTGCACCACAGTATCACAGCTGATAATGTACGGATACTTATATCTGCATTTAATAGAAGAGATTTCCACACAAGTGACATGCAAGCACCAACCTTTGTAGTTCACTGAAAAATATGTATAGCTTATACTTTGGCCTAATGCCTTTTTCATAGTCTTTAAGCCACTTACACAAGCTTACAGCTTGAAAATCTACATTTATTATGCAGCTACTCCCACAAATGAATAAACCAAACAATTTACAATGATACTTAGCTCAAATTGAAGCCAAAAATTACCTATGGAAAGAACAGTTTTTAACAAAATGTACTGTAGATCCAACAGATCCAAAGACATTTTTCCGAAGGTACATACATCCCTCTGCTTTGCCAGGAAAACAACCTTTTTTTTAATAGGACTTCAATGATATAATAAATAATATTTATCGGTTTAAAAGACTGCAGCAGGTTAATTTCTTTAAAAAGAATAAGATGTATGAGTTTCCTTGCCTAGGCTAGTTATTACCTTAGTCTACTACATTTTTTCAATCAGATTTGTTTTTCACCATTTGCAATGTTGATTTCTTTTCTTGTCAAAACTAACTTAAGACATTGAAAAAACAACTATTCAGTTTCATTTTCCATATAATTTGCATTAGCATGATAATGCAATGTTACAGTCAAAATTATGCATTGGAGTATTTAAATGAAAGAACAATATATAAGGCAGCTTATTTTCACTGCTTTTTAAAATCACTTTCCCCTTATTCATACTTTACGTTCCTGGGCAATCCAGAAATACTGCTTCCTAAATACATGTACACCTACAGCAGATGCCAGCTCAAGACAACATTTAAGAGGATAACTTTAAGTGATGATTTATCGCCATACAAAAACAGATGGACTCAAGCTCATTCTTCCTTAGACATTAGTTTCGTAAACCCAAAACTGAGACACCTGACCGTGAATCTCTGCCTTCTGTAGTTCTCATATTTTTCTTTCATTTTTTAAATATTACAGAAGCCTCTCAGTATCCTCAGTCACAGTAGTCTCTGTCCAGGTATAATTTTATAGTACAAACCTCAGGGGTTTAGAATCAAAAAATCCTAAGAATTGGCAATACAGTTTCATTTTTAACCTACTTCTCATGTACTTTACAGCATCCACTAAAAACAGGGTTCTGAAATTAACAAAAACATTGAAAAGGACTCCTGTATGCATCCAAGTGTTTGAAAGAGAAGAGACTGTCATCCAAAACCTTGGATGTATACATTTATTTCACATCTGAGTAACCTCTTTACATGGTACACATGCTTTGAGGAACACAATCCATTTGCACCATAAAAAGAATCTTGACATTGATATATCCAATGAAAAATTAAATGCTTATGAAAAAGTAAAGTCTGCCAGATAGTCAGGTAATCAAAAGAAGAGTTGCCAAGAGAACAGTGCCTAACCTACAGAATTATATACTTTAAGATATGCACAAGACCTTCCAAGTATCACTTGATGGCACTGAAGAAAATACGTTTAAGTAATTTTAGTAGGTGTGCAAATACCATTTCCCTGACTGAGCTGGTCAAGAAGCAGCATACTGAAGCACTCATAAAACAGAAAGGTAAATCCACAGATTATGTAGCTAGACAGTCTGTGTAAATCTGCTATCTATCTCCTGCAAAAGAGCTTCAGCTGAATTTGAAAAAACAAATAATGACTGTAAATTTTGGTGTGAAACTCCTTTTGCTTCCTTTTACCTGTTGACATGTGACTTAAATTAATTATCCAGCCTCTTTTAGAAGTCCATAAAGTGAGACAAGCACCTCCTGAATGCAAGCAAGCCTAAATATCTTAAAGTAGAATCAATCAGATAGCGGACACAACTGTTTCTTCAACAGCTACACATGAAACCTAAATCAACAGGTCAGGATAGATGCGTACCATTTAGATAAAACCAGTAAGGTGACCTGTCCCCAAATGTTTGGAAATACGTATAAGAAGGGGTGAGTCTAGTGCATGCTTATGTATAACTCAGCAATTTTTCCCCATTGAGGAATCTGTTAAGTCACCAGAAGTAAGTATCAAACCAGCAGGCGTACAATCTCAAAACATTCCCACATCCTATAAAACATCAGCTAAGAAAAATAATTTCAGGAAAAAAACAAACCACTAAACCTTACTCACAGGAGGACATGGCATTGAACACAACCCAAAGGAACATTATCAGGAAGCTTTTGCAGCTGACAAGAACTGTCTATGCTGCTCCTACCATATTGCTAGTAAAAATTCTGTATTATAATAAAGTTAGGTATTTCTACACAGCTCACTTTATTACATTTCTTTACTCAGGAATAACCTAAATAAAGAGTTGATTCATTACAATGTGTGCACTGATTCTTTCTGGAACATAGAGATGTTAAATAATAAAATATACTTACCACGTTACATGAAAAGCTTGTCGACATCCATGTTTATTACATGTCATACAAGCACCAGTGGCTGCTTTACTTTCTCTGCCTTGCTCATCACAAATATAGCATGTCTATCAAAGAGAAAATACTTAACATAAGAAGCATACAAATAAATTTTGTTACAGATTCTTGAGTGAGAACTATTGGATTTTGCAACTAAGCTTATTAAGAACTTCTCTTAAAAGTCTAACTATGTTTGCAGGAGATCACCCAGTAGACACTTGGGATTCGTGTAACACTTTACCAGCTCTAACACAGTACAAATATTAATTTACATAAATTCTGTATCACTGTTCAACTAGGCAAATGGTTAAACAGCCAACAGTTACAAGCATTAAGGTTCAAAATCTTCCTTGCTTCCAAGTTTGTGTTTACGCCCTCTTAGGTCACAATAATTTTCATATTCATTTAACATTACCTGTGTTGATGGCATTCAGAAACACCAAATTAGACTGAGTGCCCAATGGTACAAGATACCATATGATATACACGCATCCATCTACAAAATTACATACAGAAAAACTGCTAACAAAATCTTATTCATACATTTGGTGTTAAGTCTCAAAGCATGCTTCAACAGTCATACGATGCTCACTTATTCTAATTAAAGAAGTCGTTTAACAGAACTCTGTTTTAATTTTAGCATGGTTTAGACAGCCTCATATGTATCTTAGAAACTAATCAAGCAAGAATCTCCTGTAAACGAAGCTTAGTGTATCAAGCCCATTTCAACCTCAAAAACAAGCTAGAATGAAAACAGCCTGTCCAGTACCTGACATAGCATTTCTGTCAATTTATTAATTGGTTTTACTGGGATAATGCGGCAATTTGTAATATTTTCAAAGAGTTGTCAGTAAAATTGAAGAAAAAAAAAAAGACAAGAATACACAATATTTATTTATTTATTTATTTGCCATGAGGCAAATAACTGTGGATACATGCTGTATGGAAGCTCAATATTGTACTAGACATCACCACAATCTCTCATCAGCATTTCAGGGAGACACATCAGACAAAGATAAACCTCTTCCCATTTTTTACTGTCCTAATTACTGAAATGCCATTTAGAGATGTTTTATCATATCACATTTATGTGTGAAATTTAACAGTTTAAGAGTAGATTCGTAATGAAAGTATCCTCCAGCACTGGGCCAATCAAGTGTCTGTTTATAAATGAGAGAGAACCTTGCTGAGGTAACAAATGCCAACAACACACTGCCACCTCTGTAGATATCCCATTACAAGATCTTAGATGAGAAAAGAAAAACTTCGTTCCCTCCTCCCCTGCAAAAAATTGTCTACATTTTAAACTGTAACTGATTTATCGCAATTGTATCACAACCTCCCTTCTGTGAGGCAAAGAATGAGTAGACTAAATAAAAAAAACATCAATCATAGGAGGCAGAAAATACAGTTTAAGAAAAATGGACCCTGATACCACTGAAATAAAAATATCAAAAGAGTACAACACAAAACCACTATTACTTGGAAAGCCATGAAAAGGAGTGAAATTCTGAGATCAGAACAATCTTTTACAGAGGTATTTAGAACAACATTTAACATGAAATGTCAGCTAACGAAAGCATTTTTGTTAACATGCTGGGCTCTGGGGTAGGTGAGTCATTCTTGTACAGTTTCCACAAGACTTCTAAAAAGCATTCAACCAAATAGCTGATACATCCTAAAATCATACCCTAACATTTGAAGGATCAGAAAGGGGATAATCCTACTTAATTCTTTGCGCCTTGCTCCCTTTGTACATCAAGGTAGTGCATACAGATAATTCAGCTGTTTGACAGGGTCTGAGACTGGCTGCTTTTTAGCCTTCCATAACATGACCTGACACATTTCAGATTTTAGGAACAAACAAGGTCATGATCTATCAACCCCATCTGAGTAACTATATTAAGTGCAAGTAACTTCAAAAGTATGGTACCTCTATAAACAGAGTTCAACAGACCCCATAAAACTCAAGCTCCAATTACAGTCCTGTTTTTTCAGAGTTCTGCCTTAAGATCTGTAATTTTTTTCCCTACTGAACTCAGAAAGAAAAGCAATATAAGCATTCCAGTTAGTAAGCATGTGGTTCCTGATTTTCAACACTACATACTACACATGTTTCTGGACTCCTTCAACCAATTTACAGTAAAATGACTTAATTTTTTCTGAAAATGGTAACAAACTACCAGCTACATTATGAACAAGCTTAAACACAACATGGTGGACTGCCTACCCATTTTAACAAGCTCAGTGAACTGTTCTTCCTACCATAGTCATGAGAAGTGTAAAACCTGATTCCTAACCCTCCATACGAAACAGGGCCAAAGAAAGTTCATCTTCCTGTTCCAACATAGATAGTAAGTTCTCTCCAAAGCTGAGCTTCTCATACTTCTACCTTCTCTTAAACAAGAAGCCTGAGAACCTTTGTCTGTCTTTCACAAAGCAGGAAAATAAAGATTTTCATGCATTTGCAATTCCATGCAATTGCTACACCCCCTCTGAAACCTCTGGAATGTGGAAGCGCAAAACTGTGTGTCCCACGACCTAGAGCAGAGCTATTCTTCAGACCTCTTACGGAAAGAGAGTACCTTAAGACTTCTCCCAAATTCACTGGAAAATATGCAAATCATTACACAAGGCTTTTGACTCAGCAAGGAAATTTTACCCAAAAAGGCAACAAATATCTTAGTTTCTTTAAAGTCAAAATACGTATTTTGAAATACTGCCTTTACGCTCGTGTCAGTATTTTTCCTTTGAAGATTCAAAATCTAAACCTTCTTCCCAAAAGCATTGACAGAAGGGAACATAGGACAAGAAATACCTTACAAAACAAAAAGTACTCTGAGAAATTGTTTACTCATAACAGCTACCCAACAGCATTCCATGCTTACAGAATCAAATCTAGGGGTTCTACGTAAACTTCTCATTGTTGCAGCAAGTACTGAAATATGTCTAACAGCTGCCTTTAATACCAGGCAGATCAAGAAACTCCAAATGCACTTATTCTTTAATCAGTTCTTAAAAGAGGTTCCTAAAAGCAGTAATTATATTCAATTACCACATACTTTCCAATGAACCTGAAATAGACAAATAAAGCCCACATAAAATAAATTGGTATAATCCACGCATAACCACCCAAGGAATAACAAACATTTACTAAATAGGAGAGCAACCACTAGTCCATTTGGTTTTGGAAGTGACTGTGCAAAAAGAGCTTTTCTGTTAGCTAACCCGCTAAGCAAGTCATTCAGTGGATTCATTTATATGATGGTTTTTATCCCAGAAGCAGGTAAACTTCAGGGAAATAACAGACAGATGCCTTGACGTTGGCAAGCCTCATGCTTTGGAGTCTGCTATGTTTCTTCTTGCCTTTAAGATTACTGTACTTTACAATATTACACATTTCACAGCATTCAAAAAGAAACAAGCTCATAGAAAAAACTGTGTAAGTTAAGTACTATCTCCTGGCAAAATGCCAATGGTGTTTATTTTAAAGACTACGGTATATGTTCTCCCTTGGGGTAATTTTCATCAGCCTATATTTTCCTCCAATTCCATATGGTAAAATTCTATATGTATCCAGCCAAACACAGAGAATTATTGAGGACTTCACAGGAAATAAAATATTTCTTAAAATCATCCTATTTCAACCTGAGCTGACAGACAGAAAGAAATTAGCATTAAGCCTCTCTACAAAGAGAAACAACTCTAGCCACTTTTTTTTAATTACATGTTTACATTTGTTCACAACGTGCAACAAACGTTTTAAGAACTGTTTGCCATACCTACCTCTCAAAAAAACAGCTTTTAGTTCCCATTTCCTTCCAAATAGACATAGGCAAAGTTAAATGCTTTACAAAGCTCCTGAACTTTCTTAAAAAAAAAAAGAGAAAGAAAAATTTTAACGTTTAAATAAATACAATTTATACCAAACAGCAAGGACAGTGGGGGATGAAATTATTGCAGGCTACCTGAAAAGGGAATCAGTAGTCATCTTGGTTTTGGAGTACTGTTCAAAAGTAATCTACTTGGGAACTGGTGGCAGTTTAGCCACAGCAGAATCAAACTTGGCAGAGTCCCCAGCTGGCAACTACTGCTTAAATTCTGTGCTCCTACAGCTACACTGCTGTTGGAAGTGCAATTCAATTGGTTTCAGGAGGTTTGCTGCAGCAACAGCACTACAGGCATTTGATTCCCTGAAATCCATAACTACTATCAATAAAGATAGTAGAATAGATATTAATAAATATATAATTCTGTTATATTAATATTATATGTTGATGTATTAATATATAATAAAAATATTCATTTTCTATATCTATTTATGTATAAAGACTGCAAAAGCTGAGCTCTATAAAAAGAGAGAAACAAAAAGTAATTTCCAGGCTAGGGATGCGACCCCAAACCTTAACACTTCTGATATAGGTCTCATCATATTTTACAATATATGTAGTGGCCTGTATAAGCCATTATAAATACAAAATAATATATGAAAATACATATAAATATATAAGTTGAGTTTGGTACTGCTGTGGCTAAACTGCCACCAGTTCCTGAGTGGACTAGTTTTGAACAATAATCCCAAACCCAAGACAACTATTCATTCCCTTTTTGGTAGCCTGCAATGATTTTAGCCCCTGCCCTCCTTGCTATTCAGTATAAATTGTATTCATTTAAATTATACCTTTTTTTTTTTTTTTACTTCTCTTTGTTTAGTTTAGTATCTTTGTAAAGCTTTTAGCTTTGCCTTTACCAATTTTGGAGGAAATGGGAAATCAAATGAGAAGTAGATCTGGCAAACAGTTATGGTCAAGCACTGGCCTAAGTAGTTTTAGGCTGTTACGGAACATGGAAAATAGGACCAAATCAGAACACCCACCAAAAATGCAAAAAACTAAGAGCTAGACAGCATTAGGAACCTTTATCTACATCATCCGTATGGCACTATTAATTACTTAGCAAGCAAAAAAAAATCATGGTAAATTCAGACCAACAAAATGCAGACTGGAATTTTAGCAGTAAAAAATAACTATATATCATATATTTGGAACAAGAAAATACAAAAAGGAAGCAAAAAAAGTTGTAACAAAAAGGAATTAAAGACTAAAGACAGAAACCACCGATAGACTTTGTGAACAATATTAAAATATTCAGGGTTCATTTATTTATTTTTTTTTTTTAATTTACAAGGTTTTATTCATCCAATCAATGGAAATGGTGTAAGATGAAACAGAATTCAAAGTGTTCCACAAAATCTTTGAAGTATATTAGGGAAGAACCACTAACAATAAAAAAAGAAGTTATTACTACCACTGGATGAAAACTGAGAAAACAGATGTGCTATTGGCTCAGGGTTGAGAAGAGAGGAAAATAAACTCATCTACTACAACAAACTTGTACTGCTTTGTGTCCAGGCATGCAAATTTTATTAGTTCTGCACTTAATCCTACTGTTGCATGCACTTGCCAATGCAGAAGAAAGCCAATAGTGAGAAGCCTACACAGATGCTCAGGTATTGCTTAGTGAGAAAGCATGACAAGAACCTAGATTTTTACTTCAGCAGTATATAATGGGCAAAATATACTGAGAACAACTGTGAGAATCTGAAACAGATAAGGAAAAGACCAAAGTCTGGAAAAAAAAAGAAAAAAGGCTAGGAATTGGCGTCAAGTTGCTTCAGGTGTGGCTTAGATTGGATGTTAGGAAAAATTTCTTCACCAAAACGGTTGTCAAGCATTGGAACAGGCTGCCCAGGGAAGTGATGGAGTCACCATCCCTGGAGGTATTTAAAAGACTTGTAGATGTTAGGGACATGGCAGACTTGGCAGTGTGAGGTTAATGGTTGGAATCTATGATCTTAAAGGTCTTTTCCAACCTAAATGATTCTATGAAAGAGGCGGGGGGTTGCATGGTGTAATCAGAGATATAAACTGGGGAAAGGGAGCAGCAAAAGAGAGAGGTCATGGAGACAACACGAACAGGATTGGTTTCCCTGTAGGAAGAACACAAGAGGTGATACATGCCTTTTTCCTTTTTTTTCTTTCTTTCTTTCTTTCTTCCCTAACACAGCCTATTCATCCTTTACCCCAATGTCCACCAAAAATAAAGTAAAAGAAAGAAACTAGAGGTAAAAGGAACACAAGAAAAATACATAATCAAACTAATCAGAAATTCCATTTGCTGCCTACAGAAAGGAAAACACAAAGCAGAATATACTTAAGTCTAGTGAGAAAGAGGTAGCGCAAATGAAACAAGTAGAAAAATACAGTTATCGATATAGATCATTAGTAAGTTATTAATAACTTGTACTACTTTGCTTTGCACTTTTTGTCCCTTTTTTATTTTTAAATAAAGTATCACTGTGCTTTAGAGAACATTCCATCTCACTGACACATATTTAGGAGAAGTTCTATAAGGAAATAATCCTACTAAAGTGAATACTGTTTTCAGAGGCAAATAGCATAGCTTTTCTCCCTAAAGGAAATGTTTATGAACATGCTTGTGTTCATGTCAATACTTAAACCAGTATGACTTACTGGTAATTAATAACAACATTTCAAATAAGCTGTAATAATATCTTAACCTATGGGAAATATTTCACATTCCTTTCAAAATAAACTGTTATTCGAAAATCACAATATTTTTAATTAACAAAACAGTCTCTAATCTGTAAAGAATAATGAGACATGGCAGATAACCTTACAGCTTAATTTAATAATAGCTTTCTTAATTCTTGAATTTATCATAAAAGTCATAGCAGAAAACATACAGCATTACTGCACACATTTATGAATTTTACATGAACTGCATTCCAAGAAGTGTAGTTTTAGATTATTAAAACTCACAAGTCTTAAAATAAACACAGATATAGATAAAAAAACATATAATTATACCTTATTATAACGATCATGAGGAACAGACTGCAACACGATAGGTTCCATTGTAGAAACATTTGCAAACTGCACCTCGGGAATGTACAGAGCACAAACCACATGAGCCCAACCTACAAAAAGTTATAATTGTAATTTTAATGTTTTCTAGAAGCTCAAAGGACATTTCAATTATAATACAAAGAAGCTTTTATAACACTTTTTTCCACAAACTGTTTTACCTGTTTGGAATGTTACAGACATAAGTTACTTCAGTCATGTTTACATTTCATTTTATATTATCCAAAGTTTAGATGAGATGTAATATATTTTTAAGTTTATTCAGTGGAGAATTTATATGAGTAATACTCCATGAAATCCAGATACTATTTCTACAAACAGCATCACACAAACTGAAAACAGGTTATTTCTTTAAATGTCTTGGATTAACATAGTCAGTGCATAAAACCTATGCAAATTCCTGCGAAAGGGAAATATCATCTGAACAAACTAGTAGTCATGCAAGCACTACCATCATGTAAGACTTCTGTGTATAGTTTTTATTTAAACAAAGTCATTCAAATTTGATTAGACTCCTATATAGAAAGAAATCCCAACAGACATAGACCCACATCCTCTTCCTTCTTTAAAGGTCAGGCCAACTCATTTTTTCATAGGAATATCAACTCCTACATCCACTCCTGTTCTAACTCATTTACTTGGGGCCATCAACAACTGCTTAATTACCTACCATACTGTGCTTTAACAACATTTCTAGAAGTGAACGTTCCTAATTGTCTGACATTTGATTTTATGCGGGAGAGGGAAAACACCAATTCAGAAAGAAACCAGCTAATTTTAGGTCTTTTTTCCAATACTAAGATCTTGAGAGTTGTCGGTTTGTTTCAGTGGAGGACAGTTTGCCTTAACTGTAAAATTGAGCAAAAGCTGCTACACAGCTAACCCAACATATTAATATACTGACACTAATGATAGGATTAGAGTAATATCACATAGTACAGATCTACCTCATCTGAAAGTGAATTTGGTGTACGCTAAATGCTACGCGTTTAGCATTAATTCTTTTCTTCCCTAAAGTCTTGTCATAAGACCTTTAGTACACCTTAAAAATTATTATGTATTCCTCCTACCCAGGCTTACGTGCATGCAAATATTAAGGACATAAAATGACTTACATAATTAGATAACCTAACAGATTATTAGAATAGGTAAACAACGTAAATTATCGCTGTGCAAACGCATCCTGTAACTAAGGATAAATAAATAAAGCCAACACAACAACAACAAAAAAACCACACACAAAGCTCACCATACTGCCTCATTGCAGACCTTTTTGAGTTGTTTTCATCTTGCGTTTTCTCTTTCTAACTGCTCTACTGAATCTAAAGTTTCCTAATTTCTTCATCCAACTGTACTTTGACTCAAACTGAGCTAAATATTAAAAGTCTGTACTTACTTAGACTAGTACTGTTGAGATTCTGGAATGGTATCTGAAATTGCATCTGTGTTTTTTATTCTTTTCTTAAAGCAGAAATCTTTTCTAGTTGTTTCAAATCAACTGGTATCTCCCTCCCCATTTACTACATTGGTAGTTATGATCTGTATACAAAATGAAAAGTGCACACACAACTGTACAGTCAACGTAACATGTCTCATTCTAGCAATTCACCTGCAACTAAGTACAGTATCTGTGCTACTTCGTCATTTTATTCATAATTAGTTTGTAGAATTATTCCATGCAGAAGCATGAGCATAAGAGTACAAAAAATAAATTGCCAACTTGAGCTGCTTTTACAAACTGTTCCAACAGACCATTTTAAAATTACCAGTGACAGACCAAAAAAAAAAAAAAAAAAAACCAACCAAAAACCTGCAAAACTCACAGACCTGTTTTGTTCTTTTCTCTACCTGACATATCTTCAGGGAATAAATTTATAAGGAGTTTTCTAAGACTTGCAAACTGCCCTAAACCAGAGTCATCCTACTAGACAGACAGATAAATATTAACATGGTGTTAATGGTGAGTATTTCTCCTTAAATCTCCTCTCAAAAGGTTGACTCAAACACCATTCACCTGATAAAGCCTTTAAACCAGTAGAAGAATTACACATAAACAGATGGCAAAAGCTTTTACTACAGACATAATTAACCCTGTACTGCAGTTACACTTACTTATAATGAAAAAATATTATGTAAATATACAACATATATCAGAGACATTAAAAGAAAAATCACTTACTAAGCCAACTGAAATTTCAGTAAGTAAAAAATTTTTGCAAGAAACCACTTTCAGAGGTAACTTTAAATGAATATTACTCCATCACTATCAAAAAAAAACCAAACAAAACCTATAAGCTTACAGTATTTTGATTTCCAAAATACAGAGCACACATCTAGGACAGCTGGGGACAACAGCACACATTCATCTTTCATGAAAACAAAACCAGTTATCTCTATAATGAAATAAATGAAGTGCCACAGCACTAAGACACTTTTTGAACAAGGGGTCAATAAGCACCCAGAGAACTGAGGACAAGGAATGGAATCCACTGATTTTCATCTGGCATCTTTAGAACCCAGATAATCTGACCTTGCTGAAAAATCACAAAAATCTATCCACAGGGGAGGTTGAGACCCCTACGCTACCAGCCTCAAATGCCCACATGATAAAAGGAGCCTAACTCCAGCATGAGCTCCCAGTAGCACGCAGAGATCCTGTACATAACTGCTTAAATGTTCTTTTGTCCAAAGATTCACTAGTGAAGAAATACAAAATTGTCAGAGAGAAACACCCAGCTCACCTGGAAGAACCAAAAGAGGCAGAGCTTCAGCAGCTCTCTCTAAGAAAGAAAAAGGAATGCATTTTTCCATAACAAGTGTGGTTAAGGACCATCTGCCTACAGGTGCTGTGGAATCTCCATCTTTGGAGAACTCAAGAAGGTCTACTGACTCTTCAACAGAACTTTCCAACTTAAGGGAGGTGTAGAAGATTCAGTCTAGCCATATAAGGAACAGACAGCAGAAAACTGAAAGGAAGAAAACAATCATCATCTTTATGCCAAGCATCAAAAGACTAGTCACTCTTGCTACAGAGAGTAAGCATGGAAGTAAGGACACCTAAAGCAAAAAAGTAAATATGACAGCTCTCCCCTATCTCACTGATAGAAGAACGAGCTACTAGGACACAAGCAGACTCTACTTCTAATGTTTTCTGCAACTGAGCAGTCTCTTGACCATGTAACAGCAAGAAAACACTTCCCCAATTCTCTGCTCACTTCCTTCTCTTTTAGACAACCAGTCTCAGGCAGAGCACAGAGCTCGTAATCCCAACATTATAAAGTACTTATTGGCAGGTTCAAAATTGAGTGCTTTTGTCTGCTGTTTCTTACTGGGTGACAGTTGTCTACTTTGCCAGCAGAGATAATGAAGCATACTAAAAAGACACCCATACAAACTGTACATATAGCCCATAAAAACAGCAAGAATTTATAAGGATTTATGATATTTAAGGCTACATTAAAATATGTATTTTTCAAGTAACTCCATCTAAGACATAAAGATAGTGCTATAAACTTCCTATTTGAATCACCCGCTACATTACGCTTGGTTAATTGTCAAATTTCATCAACAACTACATATCTTCTATACACACACATTATTAAATCCAGTCCTTTCGAGCTTTCGCAATGTTTAAGCGTGAAAAAAACTGTTATATACCCATGTTTTAGAGTTAAAAAATAAAAATAAAAAATAAAATCCAGGGGCACTGTTCTACACTGTCAATAACAGTTTTACATTTAAAACATTCTCGTGTTTCTGTTCGAACTGAAATTATCTTATTACCATTCCTCTTGACCCAAAACACCACACAGAAATAACAACAGGATACCGACCTTTCTAAACTGTTACCCAAACTTAGCCATTTTTCAATCACTTTTGTTCCAAATAAGTTTATTAAAACCATCTGTATAGACCATATCCTTTACTATTTACATCAATGATAAGCTTCCACTTGCTTTGGTTGTGCATGGTTTGCATACAAACAACTGGGCACGCATTTATTACTCACTTCTTTCAATTTTACTTATAAAATTTTCAGTAATTTCTCACAAAGTCTTACTATTCCTGACTATTACTTGCTATTACTGAATTGCTTATACTCAAGTTACTTTCACTTTCATCTCCCACAACAATTTTAACTGGAAGGGAAGTGGAGGAAGGTGACAGGTTTTTGCAAATGCAGGCACTGGCACCTTACAAAATGTTCGTGAAATTATGCCTATCCTCTGAATTTTCTCTGTTTTTTTTTCCCCCTTTTGACTATTTGTCAGTCTTCAAGAAGGTGGCCATTTAACATACATGCTTTTCTCAATAATATTTTTTAGTAGATCACACTGCATCACTTGCTTCTTTTAAAATAAATTTACTCTTTAGCTTAAAAACAATAAATGAAGAAACGTATTACAAGGGTTAAAATCAGCCACTGAGTTTGCTTGTTTGTTTCTGTGCATTCTTATCAGAACTGAAACTGAAACTGCTGGAAAAAAATACATGCAGCTGGCTCCCACGTACTGGCAGAGTCACTCTGCCTCTTTTTGCTTTAAATGATCCAATTTTCTGCATCAATGTCTCCATCCAGGTATGGTATGTCATCAGGTTTTGATTATTACTTATTCGAAATAACTTATTGGTGACAGTCAAATTAAGATTTAAAATATTTACTTCCACTCTGCTTTCATGTCCAATAACTCTGGGAAATGTTACTTACCTTTCTGTTAAAAAAAAATAATAAAAAGGAAATCCACTGTTCTTTCTAAGATACATCATACATATATAGCTAAGACACTTTCCTTTGGAGACATCTTAAGGTACAACTTTAATCAACATTAAAACAACATCAAAACATACAAACCAACTACTCTGATAACAGTAATAATGAAAACAGTTTTATCTGATACCAACATTAAAATAACTCCAAGATCTACTCTGATGGTAACAATAATAAACAGTTTTATCCAATATGAGAAGTTGGAAATACATGTTGAAAAGCCTTGAAAGTTTAAACATGTCTTACGAACTTCCAGGTTTTCTTTTATTTCCATTTATCCCTCAGGAAGACACACTACCGAGTTTTGTCAATTTCTACACTTCATTCTGGTATGGAAAATGTTCTATCACCAGCACAGAATCTATCAAAATTTTACCAATCTTCTGCTGAGATTTCAGTAAGCTAACTGATTTTTAGCCCACTGAAAATCTAGCAATAAATACATACTTAGGCAGGTATAATTTGAATATACATTATTCATTAACATTTAGAGAAAAAAATCTCAGGCTCCAGAACCCTAACTGAAAATAAATAGTTGATTTGTTATCCCAAGGTAACAAAGAACCAGTAACTCCTAATAATTTCACCATCAGCAAACAAAAGACTGTTGCCAACAAAGAATGCTGTAACTAGAAGCTAACTCTACCGAAGTAATCTAAAATCAATGAAGAAAATTCCAGGTGATAAACAATACGCAGTACATTACCCATCTAACTAGATTCTTGTCTTTACAACTACCACTTAAGTGTTCAAAGCTTGATTCACAAGCATTTTCAACTTAATTCATAGTACTTTTAAATTTACTAGTGCAAAATCTGAAGCCTTGATTTTATCATTTTTTATTTCATAATCAAGTAACAGCAACAGATTCATAATCCAGCTTGCGATCCAAATCAAAAAGCCCACCTATAGCTTGTAAACTAAGTAAACTAACAGGAGCAGAGTAAGCACTACACTAGGGCTATGTCCCACAGTCAATGTTGAAGCTATGCTGCAAAGTCTGTTACTACAGACTGTAGAGTCCAGACTCATGAAGTCACACCAAGATCCAGTCATAGTGCCAATCTGGTATGTCATCAGGAATACCAGAGAGCTCTGGTATGTCATCAGCATCTCCTAACCATGCACTGATTCCAGAGTAAAGTTTGCTTACACATTCTGTGTAAGTTCCTGAAGAGCCTATTATACCTCACTAAGGAAATCTTACTTTATTTGTAACTACAGCTCACTCCTAAACCAAGCAAGTATATTACTCTACCATGGAAAAAATCTTCATTTGTTGAAATGTTAGTTTCTTATTAGGGTTGCTCCAGATTACAAGGATATACCTCAATCCATTTAGGGCTGTCACTGACAGGAAAGCTCTCACCTTCCTCCTTGTTTTCAACTGTACATCCTTGCACTCCTCCCTGTAGTATAAGCTTGCCATGTAGCAGGGCAGATACAATTTTATTCACCTGATTACTAAACTTACGGGAAAGCAAAAGTTTGCCTTCCAGTAATCAGAAAATAAGGTGATAAAATCCACACTAAGTTCATATAATTACCATACACAAAACCACCAGTGCAGAAACACCCACTCTTGGGAAAACACAGTCCACTCTTCAGCAGAGGTCAACAGCTGTCCTAGATCACATGAAAGTGCACCCTCACAGTAGCCACAAAGATCATATCTGCTAACAGACACCAAGACTCAACTCTAACCCACTTGGAGAAGTGAACCCAGCACTTAAGAGAGTTACTGTTATTATTTGCCAGACGGCAAGATGAAGTACTATTTTAGACATTTAGTTATAGGTCTCTTCATTAAGGTATTCCATACACTTTTGTTTTGACCCTGACCTCTCAGTCCTGTAAAGACAATAAAATCTGCAGAATGAAATCTGTCAGTTTAAGTTAGTCTTTTCCTTATCCTAATAAATACAGTTTCAGTGTTTGCTACAGTTAACATGGTCTTATCCACTATCTTGTTTATCCACTCCTTTCAAAGGTGTGTAAAAAGGTGCTCACACCAGCTACTAGAGCTCTCACCACTGTGGCTGGTCGTCAACCACACTGGTTATCTTGGTACAAATCACTGGCACACAGAATGGATAATTTCTGTTTAAAAAAAAATTATTGCTTGTCTATGAAGAAAAGGCTTCACCCTGCAGAGTCCTACTACAGAATTTCACCAAATTCTCCATTTATCAAAATTTGTTCCTCAACTAAAGACTTGGTACACAAGAAAAATTCACTTTGAATCATCATTCAGCACACAGCAAACAGTTTGTTTTTGAAACAGCTACGGATTACATTCAACTGGTCCACTGAGCAAGCTAATAGCTTTAATAATTTTATCTGGCATGCTATGGCATTAATGATTCTCATCCCCCTCCCTCAAGAAATCCTTTTATACAGCTAAAGGAAGAAATGTCATAAATATTCATCTAAAGCTCTTAAAAAAAAATAAATTCTAGTTATACATTATGATTGCTAGCAATATAAATAATAAATACACAGCATAGGCTATATGATGATGTGTTTATATTAATAAAGTATTTTGAATTGTTTACCAATTTTTACTGTCTTAAAAGTTACAAAAAAAAGAAAAAAAAAAAATGCAAGAACTCCTGCAAATCTGCACAAAAGAACCAGAACATCTCTAAGTACTTCTTGCAAAACACATATATCTGAATGCGTACATATGACATTACACCATCCGCATTCTTAGATGGTAATACCAAGAAAACTCACTGGAAGACTAAACCTGATAGTGAGAGCTGCTGACTCTAATAACAGCAGCAGCAACAAGAAGAAAACCTGGCATGTAATATTTTTATAGACTTAGGAGATCCTGATGCAAACCCAGGGGATGGGAAGAGGGCCTGGACCATGACATAAACCCACCGCATTGTTAGCTGGCCTTTTCCCAAGCAGCTGCATGAAAGAAGTCTGGTGAAAAGTCAGTCACACAAAGAATGCTGTTACACAGCATTCCTGACCATCATCCACAAGAATCAGATTTCAAAGTAACAACTTGTACAGAAAAATCAAGCCTTTCAGGCTTACAGAAAATTGCAAAGATTACTGTAAGAAAAGTATTTAAATGGGAGATGAACAATATTAGATACAAGTGAGCAATAAGCTTAAAAACAAGACCACATACTCAGTATTAAGAGAAGACAAAAGAAGTGCAATGCAAAAAACTGTAATCAGTTAAAATGGTCATGATTTTATTTCCTCCTCACTGAATGTCAAAAACCCAAATGAAATTACTGCAACAGTTAAGGAAACATTACTGAATTGAAAAGGCCCAAAAATGTCCTAGAGCCAACAGTTCTCAAATATCTTCAAACAAATGCTCACTTGTTGTTTTTCTGTTTTTCAAAAAATGTGTTTATACTGTGTCCAGCTACTAATCCACACACAAGAGCAGAAAGCTAAAGAAGAGTTAATCTCTCCCTCAATAGCCTCCTTTCATATAGGACAGCAAATCAATAAGCAACTCAAATACATACCAGTTTTTCTCATTCTAAAAAACTTTTCAGTTATGTGTTTAAAACCACAGTGGTGCCCCTAAATGAATATGAATGCCAAATTTAGCAAGGAATTCTGTCAATAAACATACGCAAAGAAAAAAAATAGTCCGTTTTCAACTCAATCCTTCTGTTCTACTTTTAGTATCAATAAAAAAATCAATGAATAAAAGCCAGTAACTAATCTAACTGAATTTATAGAACTGCTGTCTCTGAACACTGAAAAGGTCTTAATGTTTATGTAAAAACAAATTCCACAAAGTCCACATATAGGGAATACTATTTTTTTGTTCACAAAACTTTACCATAGCTGTAAGACTGTCACATATACTAGGCAGCCAAAATATTTAAATATCTTGAAAGCTTACTCCTAAAATTTCTGTCAGTCACCCTGATCATAACTGTGCAATGTCCCACTACTCATAATAAATGATTTAAATCAAATGTGTAGCTAAATACAGTCAACTCTTACTAATCCTTTGCATGGATAACCCGCTGACAGGTAAGCCACACCATGAATATTAGTCCAGGCTACACTCTGCTAAATCCAGCCATATCGTTTCCAAGATCTGTGCAAGTGCAGGAGCAGAATGACCTTTTTCACACAGTGTGAAGCAACTGAACAAACGCATGTGATCAGACCTGAGCTGCTTCTTTTCAGAGTCAGTTCAGGTCTCTGACAATGGAAAGCACAAGAGCGACACTAAAGCAGACTAGGGATGTGTTCTGCTCAAATCCAGACAGAATTGTCTCTCTGGGCTCACTACAGGTTCCAATTACAGTGACAGCAGCCACCATCACCAAGCCAAGAACAGACAGGCATCTGTGTACTTTCCAGAGGACTAAAAAACAGCTACGAGCAACAAAAAATGCCATTTGGCTCTTCACGTGAACTCCAGTCCTTCCAGATCCAGATACACTAGCAACTTGGTACAGAACCAAATGCACTGAGTTTCCAACACTAAGTGGAATGTTTCCAGAACACAGCCTAGAAACCACTTGCCTAGTACAGTCACTATTACCTAGGGTAACTAAACTTCCCCTATCCCACTTCACCTCCAGTAACCCAAATAGCCAAGAATTAACTATAGCTACAAAAATAGTTAACACCTCCAAAATGTAAATCATCCATGTCTTCTGTTTCCAGAGCAATCGCAGAAAACAGTGCACTCAGTTTTAAGAACATTCTTTAAGCAAAAGCCTTGCTAAAATCAACACTTTCATTCCAATTTCAGGATCTGTCCTAGTTTTGTGGTAATGTGAATATTTAGGCTACTGAAAATATTCTGTAATTAATGAGAAAAACCTGTACAAAAAAATGGTGACCCATAATTACATTACTAGTCTGTGTTAAAAAACTCTAAACCATACTGTAATCATTATGCAGTCTAGAGATTTCATGGCATCATTTACAGCAAATCTGCTTCTCTAAAATTTCACACTCAGCTCTGGTAAGGATTATGTATCATTTGGAAGACATATAGAGAAGGGGAAAGGTGATGGTCAGTTCTCTGTACAAAGAATGCCCGATCAGTCTGAGCTCCTTCATCCTGAAATGGGACACAAAAGAATATGACAGAGGTCTATAAAGCCAGAAGAGGTTACTGAAAAGGTGAACTGCTCTTGGTCACTTCTTATCACTTAGCAAGTGCCAAGTGGCATCAAACAAAGCCGTGAGGTAATAGGTTCAAAACAAACCAGTGTACATCTTCATACACTGTAGAGATCAACTGCAAAATGCCTTGCCACACACCACTACAGACACTAAACCTTTATACAGAAGTGGACATATTAAGAGTACTGCTCCAAGAATGCTGTGTTTATGGTACCACTGAAAACTGTACTTCTGTACTTGCCACAGACGATACTGAAGAAGCCAGCATTAACCCTCAACAACTCTACTGATGAGCATGAGTAAGGTACAGTAGATGTCTTGAACCCAAACTGTAAAACCTAAAAAGTAACTCTAAAGAAGCACTAATCTCCAGAAAGTCAGATGAGCAGTAACAGGCCAGTAAAAGGCAAGGGAGCAGGAGGAAGAATGTACATAAAGGAACATCATGCCACTTGTAGGGCATGGGCGGCAGGGAAATAAAACCCCACAACACGTCAACACAGCCATACCACACGCCACCATTACTATTTTCTAGTCAGTCAGCCAGTAATACTTAAAAATCAACACGAGTTTGACTCACAAACTACTTTGTCATATATATCTTATAGTGCCCCAGAGTTCTTAAAGGTGAAATAACATCATTATATAAGAGCTATAAGA
This sequence comes from Neopsephotus bourkii, assembly GCF_033783945.1. NCBI lineage: Eukaryota > Metazoa > Chordata > Aves > Psittaciformes > Psittacidae > Neopsephotus > Neopsephotus bourkii. The sequence continues at coordinate 14,156,385 of NW_026900570.1, forward strand.
TTAGACTGCTTTGAGTTACAGTTGTAGAACTGATTTAAGATAGCTAATATACAGGCTGTTGATGGAAGAATAGTCCTGACTATTCCCCTATATCAGGATCAGTATTGTCAGCTGGGTCAGGGGACAGTTAGCTGAAGAGCAACCCAGGGAAAGTAGGGAAGGAAAAAAATAAACAACCACTTCCAAATGCTAGTACCATCACAAAGGAGGAGGAAACAGTGCATAGCAAGGACCCTCTGTGCAGTAAAAGCCTCTTAATGCAGGTTAAGAACACTGTGGAACCCTACAGTAAAAGCTCAGTAGACCAAAAAACATTAAAGTTCCTGACATAATAGGAAATACAGTACCTTCAACACTCAAAACACATTTCTTCACGTTATTCAAAAGCAAATAACCAGAAGACTGTTAACAAAAAACCCCAAACCAACAGCAATCTACAGCAGCCCACCTATGCCCTAAGCTATCTGCATATTTAAAACACTGCACTCTTTTCTGGCTACAAAGTAGTTACTTGTTGCCAGAAGAAAGGAAGAAGCCTAAATTCCTGTCACTGACATAAATTGAGTGCTTTCTTCACAGGTTCTGAAAAGCTGAGACCATTTAATTATCTCTATACTTACAGAAAGGCTCCATAATTACCAATTTCTAAAGCTGGGTCCTTACAAGGTTTTATCATAAACGTTTGTTTCAAGGTTTCTTCAGGAATACCTGCATCTTTTTATCATTTCCCTTGGCAACAACTGGTGTAACAGCATTAAAAAAAATATTCCAAGTACTGACCTACTGTAAATACAATTTTATACTGGCAATCCCATTATAGGACCTTCAACACTTTTCCAGAAGTCTGAACTTTTCTGGCACAATCCCTTGTTAGGCAACTCTTTGAAAGGAAAGTGCCACATTAAGAATGTAGATTTCTGAAATGCAACAAACAGTCAGTGTTCATTTTTCCCAAGGTTCAAATCCTTCTGTAACGCTGTTATTTAAAGGACATGTGGTCCATAAGGTAGAATTTGCTGTATTCAACACCATAGACAGGATCTATTGCTGAAGCAAGGATGCTTCCCAAAGGTGGTACAAATTCTTAAGTCTCTGCTGCGAAATTTTTGCTATGAAATTTTCACTGATGAAAATAGCTGGTCAAGAAAATTATAGTAGGGACAACACTGTTTGCACATATTTGCTATTTAAACATTAATAATTTCAATCTTAAATAGTTTCAAAACCACCATAAAGAATAGCAAGGCATTCCCAAAACTTCCTTTAAGTACAAAAAACCACTTAGCTACTTCATACTTCACAAACTTTATTGCATATTTTAAGAGATTTGAGGCTTTCTTATTACTTATTTCCTAAAAAAAGCAAGTATCCAGCTGCCACTTCTAAAGAAATGAATCCAACACTGCCATGTATCAGTCTGTCTGAGAGGAAGAATAGTTTTTAAGGCTACAGCACTGGGCTAGCCCTAAGCAGGTACTTTCACTGACACAGACAACACACACCCAATACAATCTCCGAACATTCACAAATGACACTAAGTTTACTAACATATTTCTGATAAGCAGACACTAGAATGGCAAAGGCTAGAGTGTACGCTGTATGTTGCAGTCAAAGTGTAGACAAGGGGAAGGGTATATCAGCCTGAACACAAGCAGGTTCTGTGTGCCTGTAACCCAACTGCAATAGAAACAACCAAGCTGCATAAACACTAAGCTAAGATATAAAATAGTTGGGATATTAGGTATGCAGCACAGAATTTCCAGAATACAATTTTCACAGACTGTTCAAATGAAATCCAGAATCCTGATCATACTTTCTCCTCTCGTAAGAGAAAGCTCTCAGTATCAAAAAGATCAGGCTATTTACAGATAGATGACAGACAGGAATTTAGAAATACCTAGTAAAGAAAGATGAAGGAATTCCAGAAGTGACTGGATAGTTAATTGAAATTTTTCACTCATATCACCCAGCTATTAGTATAAACGTAATCAAGACAGGATACTCAGTGGAGACTTCTCTAGCAATTCTACTCAGCAGGAGCAGAACTGATGATAACCTGAATGATGAAATTAGAAAGATGCAAGGGACAGGTAATCACTACTGAACTTTTCAGCTCTAACGTCTTTGTTACAGAACCTATTACTAAATCAGGCATGAAAGAGCTACCCTTTGAAAATGCACTGGTGCATTCAGTCTGGGCTATAGACATAAACATTCCACTTTCCTCCATGAATGGCACACTTTCAACAGCTTTCTATAAATGTTCGAACTCCAACTAAGTACACGTAAAAATTATCCTTTTCACCCATTAAAATCTTATCTTTAAATGCAGTTTCTCCTTCACTTACTTTTTTCTAAAAAATAAAACTAAGAATAATGATTTAAATTCTTAAACTAAATTCAACCTAGATCAGACAAATGAAAGTTACTATAAAATAGTTCTCTTTCCAAACCAGCTAGTATTTGCATTTCTGTTTAGCATCCCTCCCTGTATGTTTTTCCTCACAAATTCCCTCATACAAAATAAGAGAGTTCACAAAAAATAAGAATAAAACTTACCCCCATTATCTGTTCTCTTTAAAGCACCATCCTTATGAGGGCATAATTCACATCTCTAGGGGAAAAAAAAGCAAAAATAAAATAAAAAAATGGAATGATCATAGGAGCATTGAAAAAGAAACCATACACATTGAAACTGTTAAGGAAGCATTAAGGAAGCAACCATTCTTTAAAGTGAATGGGTGTGTTTTCCCTTAACTTTTACTTGAATATTAATGTTAGTTTGTCACAAAACTTTCTCTTCCGGATCTTGAAACTTAGGATACATACTATAGCTACTTACAGTTCTACCCCCAAGTTTTTATTCCTGGATTCCATACCCTGGGATTTTGGTGAAAAGCCTCCAAAAAATACAGCATGGGGGAAGACTCACTTGATAAGAAACTTGGGTGCACTTCAAAGACTCCCTACTATATTTCCTTCTAGGACTTCTCTATTCACAAAGGTGGTCAATCACAAAGACTCACCATGGATATAAGCACTGGTGCACACACTGTGGCTGACTTGTCAGTCTCTGCTGAGTCTCACTTACTCTGAGAGACCAAAAACAATCTTGCTTTCTGTCTCAGAAAGTGAGAAGTTGACTCATCCTTGAAATTCTCCAAAACTACATGCCTGGAATCATGCAGCTGACATCACATTTTTCTGACAAACACCAGGATCACAACAGTAGAATCCTTCTGCTGTCACTGTCTCTGTCAAGTTCCTAGTATCAAGTTTAACTCTTAAGTGTCCTAGAGCAGTGTGAGACAATTCCAAACCAGTTCAGAGATGAAAGAAATGGAACAGGTTTGACACATACTCCACTTCAACTGCTCCAAATGACATGCAAAGGAACACCACTATAGGTGATCCTATACCTAAAAACCACCTTATTAAAAACCTTATATATTCCCAAAGTGGGGACAACTCCAAGTATATCAATCTAGCAAGCTTTTGAAGAAACTGAACAATACTCTGATCATCAGATGCAAACTTAACACCATATCCTTCAAATGCAGAAGGACATCTGGCATCAGTAGGGATTTTCTCTGTGTAGCCTGAACAGTACAATTTTCCTTACCAGCTAACTAGCAAGTCAGCAGGTAAAGAAGCCTACAATGCTGGAAGTGCCTCAGAAACAGATTGTCCAGACTTATTTGAGGAATGAGAAATTCCATTCCTGAAATTCACATCGCTGAACTGTATCTTGAGGACTGTCTGTTTCTCCTAACCTGCAAGAAAACTTGTATTAGCAGCAACGAGATTTTCACAAAGAACAGAACATAAAGGTTCTCAAATTATTTTTCCTCAGTGCATTGGTACAGACAGCTGCACACAGCAAGAAGAATCTCTAGGATTGCTGCTTTTTGCCTTTTGCTTCACTCATCTCCCCCTCACATTCACCCACTAAAATGATCACCAATTTAATGCAAAGCAGCATTAAGTCTATCGTGAAATGTAGAGATGAAAGTGGTTGAAAACTTCTGAACCATTCTGTACGCTGCCTACAGACTTGGAACATTACACCATTGTTTTTATTTCTAAGTCAAGATTGTAAGGACTTCCTTGGCACTTAAATTAACTGATCAGATAATTTTAAATAACATCCTACATACTCAGTATATACATGAGCTGTATCTTAACACTCCAGCTCTCCAAACATTAAATACAAAGGTGCTGAAAGATACTCAGGAGCATTGGGTTCATTTGAGGGAATTCCCCACATACTGAACCAGATTCTCAAAGCAAGAAGCCTGATATATATTCATGGTGACAGTGCAATAAGGTTTGTTCCCACCCCAAAGCTACAAACCGGCAGCTTAAGGCCAGTGAGCAGATATGTTAAATCTACCACTGAGACAAGGGAAGCTGTTAACATAATCTACCTTGCCCCACCTCTGCAAGCCTGTGGGAGTTTAACATACATTTTCACTAGTGGCAAAACCAGTTAGGAGGTTCTCTTCTTTCCCTCACCTCTCCCTTATTAATACCTCCCCCTCTACCACTCCCTCAGCTGCTGACCAAACTGTCTGTAGGACTGGCCCTTAAACCAGATCACTGAAATGGACTGAAATGAACTTTTTCTTTTTAACATTTTTAATTCAGGTCATATTACTGTTGCAATTTAAGCACAATTCCACAAGCAGTTGCATCAACAAAACTGGAGGCAGGGAACCAGTGCACCACAGCATTAGTAACAAAAGAATTAGCAAACTTCTTAATCACAAAAAAAAAAATAATTAAAATGATCACAGGACACTAAGCAGAAAGGAACTAAACCAGTCCTTTATGCAGAGGAGTTAACCATGCTCCAGTCAGTCCCATCAGAGCTCAGTTTCAACCAATTTCTTTTTGTCTCTCAATAGGCATCAGGTCCATTAAGTCTTCCCTCATTACTCCTCTGCAGCGCTGGCTGCAACCAGAGAAGATGCAGGGCAGACGACTGAAGCGGAGGAGGGAGCTTTGGCAGTGGTAGAAAACTTGAGTGCAAGGAGTTCCGCAAAGTGTCATCTCACTGGCAGGGAGCAGTAAGCCTGCACTCAGCTCTCGTGAAGCTGGGCGACTGCGCAGAGATAATGCACCCTGATGATACAGGGTACTTCTGGTGCCCTGAATTGTGGCTACAATTCGCAATAAAGTAGCATCCTACTAAGATAAACACACCACACAGTGACCCTTTTCACTTCCCCTCTGGGTTATGAACCTAACTGCTTCCCACACTCAGATTCTGTCACCCATTTCTGTTCTCCCAAATTCCAGTATGCACCACACAGGAACACCAGTATCTTTGCCAGGTGGGAACAGCATGCCTCACCCCTTAAAACAAGTAACTACTAGAGAATTTTACTAACACTTTATTACTAGCTGTAAAATGTTACAGAACTATAGCATTTCAAAAATTGTAGTAGTTTCAGCTGAGAATTTGAGAAGTGACTGAAAACCATCCTGAGTACTTTCAAAATGATGCCAGCCTTATGAAGTTCAACCATGCCAAGTGCAAGGTCCTACACCTGGGCTGGAGCAATCCCAGGCACAGCTACAGGTTGGGGGGAGAAGTGATTCAGAGCAGCCCTGCGGAGAAGGACTTGGGGGTGTTGGTCGATGAGAAAATGAACATGAGCCGGCTTCAGTGTGTGCTTGCAGCCCAGAAAGCCAACCGTATCCTGGGCTGCATCAAAAGGAGCGTGACCAGCGGCATGTCGAAGGAGGTGTCTCCTCTCATGAGACCTCACTTGGAATACTGTGTGCAGTTCTGGTGTCCTCAACATAAAAAGGACATGGATCTGTTGGAACAAGTCCAGAGAAGGGCCACAAGAATGATCAGGGGACTGGAGCACCTTCCGTATGAAGACGGGCTGAGAAAGTTGGGGCTGTTCAGCCTGGAGAAGAGAAGGCTGCGTGGAGACCTCATAGCAGCCTTCCAGTATCTGAAGGGGGCCTATAGGGATGCTGGGGATGGGCTCTTCATTAGGGACTGTAGTGACAGGACAAGGGCTAACAGGTTGAAACTTAAACAGGGCAAATTTAGATTGGATATAATGAGGAAGTTCTTTCCTGTTAGGGTGGTGAGGCACTGGAATGGGTTGCCCAGGGGAGTTGTGAATGCTCCATCCATGGCAGTGTTCAAGGCCAGGTTGGACAGAGCCTTAGGTGGCATGGTTTAGTGGGAGGTGTCCCTGCCCATGGCACGGGGGTTGGAACTAGATGGTCCGAAGGTCCTTTCCAACCCTACCTATTCTATTTTATGATAAAATGCTTAAATGCATGTTGTTACAAAGGATTCTATAGGAAAAAGGAAAGGAGATAGTTGGGTGTAGATGTATCTCAGAAGTCCAGTTACCTGTAATTTCTTATTTGAACATTTCTGTCCATGCAGTGTCTCCTTCTTCCAATTTTCTTATGGATGGAACTTGGGAGTTTAAGTGCACAGCAACAGCTGAATCACTCTGCCAACTGCCACATCACATACAATTTGTATGATGGAATAAAGCTTTGTCCTTTGCAAAGCAGTATACGGAATAATCTGACCACCGGTACAGATGGTCAGATTTTCTCTAGTATTTGAGCATATGGACCATATCAGGGCTCTCTTTTCCAGTTGTGTGCTCTAAGTCTTAGCTCTGGCAAAGGATTTATGACACAGATTCACTGCCTGAGCATTCAAAAACATTGTGGGAAACTACTAAACAAGCTGGAGGGGAAGCAGGGGGAAGTGAAGGTGTAATAGGGGCAGACATGACACCCACAAGATACCACAGCATACATAGGTCAAGCTGCTATGGGCGATCAGCAGTTCAATTAAACATCCATCGGGTTAGACAGTGTAAATGTGAACACTAAAGATGCTGACTGTGACCCAAAAGAATAACCACATCCTTTAGTATGCTGAAGGACTCTGGTTCTATAGTAGTGAGGGACACCAGCGCATGTGGTGCTGCAGGTACAGCCACCTGAATTAGATTTGAAGAGGTAAAAAGACACAAATACTGGCTAGGAACACTGAAGTTGTAGGAAGTGATGTTGTCCCTTTCTGCTCTTACAGAATGCAATATGGACATCCCATTTTTGCAGCTTTTTGGTAGAACAGGCTAAGTTCATAGGTCTAGATTCTACCCAAGTAGAATTTAGGTGAACTCTCAGCAGGAATTCCTTTGGACTATGAGGTCTCCTGTAGAGGACTAAAGAGAAACAAATCTCAAAGTTGTGCAGCTGAAACACTCTGATGGTGTGACTATCACAACTCACTTCAGAGCTACAGAAACAGCAAGTTAATTAAGTGAAAGACAATTGATCCTGTAACCTTAGCACCCAGGTGAATTGAAACTGCCTGGGTCTGATGAAAAACCCACTGCCTCCTAAGGGGACCAATCTTTAAAAAGTCACCCAGCAGAGATTTGAAGTGGTAAAAAGCACACAAGGCCCAAGCAGAAGGGGAAAGAATCTGCCTTTTTTTTTTTTCCCTCCTGTCATTATTAGAAAGTAAAAATAACCAGGAACAAATAATAATAATAATAATAATAATAATAATAATGCGCTCACAGCCCAGAAAGCCAACTGTATCATGAGCTCCATTAAAAGAAGCATGACCAGCAAGTTGAAGGAGGTGATCCTGCCCCTCTACCCTGCTCTCATGAGACCTTGCTTGGAGTGTTGTGTGCAGTTCTGGTGTCCTCAGACATGGAACTATTGGAACAAGTCCAGAGGAGGCCACGAGGATGATCAGGGGACTGGAGCACGTCCCATATGAAGATCGACTGAGAAAGTTGGAGCTGTTCAGCCTGGAGAAGAGAAGGCTGCGTGGAGACCTCATAGCAGCCTTCCAGTATCTGAAGGGGGCCTATAGGGATGCTGGGGAGGGACTCCTCATTAGGGACTGCAGTGACAGGACAAGGGCTAATTGGTTAAAACTTAAACAGGGGAAGTTTAGATTGGATATAAGGAAGAAGCTCCTTACTGTTAGGGTGGTGAGGCACTGGATTGGGTTGCCCAAGGAAGCTAGGAATGCTCCAACCCTGGCAGTGTTCAAGGCCAGGTTGGACGGAGCATTGGGTGATGTCCTTTCCAACCCTAACTATTCTATGATTCTATGATTTTATATATAAATATATATATGGAGATGTGCACTAAAGATACCCAGCAAAAGAAAGTTACAAGAACAGAAGACCAAAATAAGAGAAATAAAGAAGGAGCTAAATAAATCCATCTTCACAATAATACTGAACTAGTTACAGTCCAGTTTATTTCCACCGGTTTGTGGCACAGTGTTCTCCCTCTAGATAAATATGCCTTTCCATTCTAAACAGGACAAAGAACTACCTTAATCAGCAGTAGATATCATCAGACAAATTAATTGCTTGAGTCCTTCTGGCTAACCTAACTCTACCAATTTTTCAACTGGAAACCAATGAAAGGCATAGGAAAGCTAATTTAATCCAACAGACTACCTTCTTCATGTTGAAATTAAGAGAAAGAAGCGAGAAACACAGTAGATAGAGAAGAGAGAGAGGAACAAGACTATACAAGTTGTAGAGGAGAGAAAAAAGGGTAGTAGAATATAGCACAGTTCTTCCCTCGCAGTTCTCTAAATCTGGAGCAAGTTTCATAAAGCATCATCTGCAGACATCCATTATATGCTGTCTCATGTTATAAGAAAACAAAGGTCAAAGAATTCTTGTACAAGTAATTTATTGAATTCTGATCCAAGCTAGGCCAATGGAACCATTTACCTGAATAATGACTGTCAACCAAGTAAAGTCCTGCAGGACTGAATTCCCAGCATTGCAGTGAGGCAATAAACTGTGTGTCTCAGTATGACCTGTTAACCTAAATAACACAAGAAGATCCACAGCAGATTAAATAGCCCACAGTTCCTAAAACTTAGCTGAGACATCAGTCTGCAGTTCTAGCTGACTTTACTTCAGGCTCACTTTAAGGTAACATAATTGCACACTGCTACCAAAATATCACTAGCCCCTGCTGTGCACTTTGTACTGCCTCCCTTGCTCTGGGAAGAGCATTCATTTGACCATATGGAAATCCTAATCGGCAAGCTAAAAATAAAGCAGGGTTTTTTCAGCCAGATCACTTCTTTGAGCCATCTTTCCACAAGGCCGTATGAACAATGCCAGATAAAAAAAATGTAATAGGAACACGGGCAGGGCAGGAGGAGGTGTCATCATCTATGCTGGCTATGAGAAGTATGGAATTCCAACCAAGTGCCTTAAAAAGAAACAAACACAGACTCCACAACCAAAGCACCACCACACCCCGCACACCCTCCCCCCCACAAAAATAAAACAAACTAATAAAAAAAAAATGACCACACATTACACCTGAAACAGACAAATTTAATATTGGTAGTAGTATAGACATATTTCTTGGGCCCAGACCCAGATATATTTATTAAGTCAATGTTGGTATCTCCCTGACATTCATATACTCCAAGTATTTCAATAGGCATCAACACGAACTGTTTAGTTTACAAGCTCATTTTTCCCTCTCCAAGCCATGCAATACCCAGCATGACTTGTATGCTTCCAGAATAGTTGCTTTTTATCTAAAGTACATTTTGATCACAGAACTACTGCTTCATATTGCTTGACAACAGGAAAAAAATATTTAACTGAAAGGAACAACTTTAAGAGATTGCAATACATGACCCTTAAAGCTACAAATAACAAAACAGCAAGTTACACAAATCAGCATCAGAGTTCTTGAAACATGACACTCAATCTTTTTCAATCCTTTCACCAACAGGAGTTAAAGCTTGACAGACAAAGCATTTTATTCTGCTGCTCCTGTTAATCATTAATCAAACAGTAGAATGGTTAAATCCATTTGCTTTTGTTGTGAGTTGTAGTTCACATTTTAGTGAAAACAAACCCTACACACTCCATCAAATTCTTACAACTTTCTTAAAATTAACCTAGGAGGAAAGAGACAATTGTCAAGCAAAAGTCATTTTACTGCCTTATTTCTGCTTTTGCTTGCAAATACATCTATTTTACAGCATGCCATGTTACTGGGTATTTCTGTATATATCAAAACACAGGAACTCAGCACACTCCTGCAAAGCACATGGACAGGTTTACAAAGGTAAGCAAAGTAGCTGATCAGATGGCTAGTTTCTGATCAATGGCTTTCCAGCTGGCAGCCCCCATGAGCAAAGAACCTTGTCTCCCATTCACTGGTAGTTGTGGAAGCCTGCAGCACAGCAGACTGTGCCCCTGGGTATTCATCTCCCAGGTTCTGTGGAACAGCTTCACCTACCTTCAGCAATATCCCACACCATTTTATCTCACCTTTGGCTATTAGGAGAAGGAAACATTTAGAAATCACCTCTAATACTCTGTATCATACCCAAGACAATCTTTCCTGATCCTACAGACTTTGAATATGCTAAGTACTTTTATATGCTATTGCTTCAGACAATATAAAATGTCTTAGTATGTTTTGAAAAAATGGTTTAGAAGGGTAAAGACATCTACAAGAGGGTTTTTTTCAGTTAATGCAAAACAATTTAACATTGGCATGGACATACCTATTGCTGTCAAAAATGCAAAAATTCTGCAAAATAGAGAACAGCTCTGGATACGAAGTTGATCACAAATCACACCTAAGTTTCACTTGTGCCAATGCTCCGCATATGTCATCCAACCTCTATGTAAGTAGTTGAAGTGCTTTAGTCACTTTTTTTTATTAAAATCTACTTTTTAAGCTCAAAATATTTTTTCTATTCATTTTCATTATCCCCCAGTGTGAAACTGGTATTCCACCATCTCCAGAGGAAGGAGTCTTATATTTTCTCATCTTCCCTTCGCACTTTTCTTTCTATGTCCCCCTTCCTCCTAGTGTTCTGGCCCATTTCTTTGACGGGAATAAATTAATTAATTAAACCCACACATATATTAGAACACTGAAAATAAGAAAAACTATGTTTTCCCCTAATAAACCTGGAAAAAATTTGTGGTCATTTTAGTGAGTAGTTTGTGTTAGATTCAGGCAAATATGGTACTGATTAACCAATGTAAACGTAGCTTCCTCTATAAAGAAAAAACACAGTCTGAAGACACTTAGAGTGTACTAATTACACCAGAAACTAGATTATACTTAACAGAAAACTCAAATTCAGTTAATGAGATGGTATCTGCAGAAGAACAAGTGCCTTAGAACCTATAAAGAAACATTTTTTGCAAGATTAGACTACAAGAAGAAAAAAAACACAGATATTTCAGAATGGTGCAAACCAGTATACTGGAAATTTAGGTCTTGGCATAAATTCTATCAATAGATGAAAATTCACAGGCAGTTAGTACAAAGACCGAGCAACAGGATGCGTACCAGACTGACCATGTCTACATCTGCTGGCAATAACTTACCCCAGCTCTCAGAACCCAGTGACATCTCATTTTTCCATCCACCCCTTCAAACTACCTTCCATGAAGCAAACCAATACTGCTAACATAGGATTAAACAGAGATGATCACCCTCTCAGCCCTTGAAGCCTCCAGAAAGTCCAATAAAACTCCCAGGCAGTGCCAGATGCTGATGAAATTACTGAAGCTCTATTCATACCAAACTTAGGCTAGCTATTCGTACCAAATCCTTTTACTTTGCTACTTTTTACTATTTTTTTTATTTTTTCCTTCAATCAATTAGGTAATTTGAAAATTCCCATTACAGTGTATTTCTTGTATTTCTAATTTTCACACTCATGCTTTATAATACTTGCCAAGGTCAAATCTTCATTTTCCACTTGTTCAGTGCAGCAGAAAGGCTGAATTTTATAACCCCTTCTCCTAAAGCTTCCATAGGAATGCATGGCCCAGCCAATGAAGACACTGCTATCTACAAAACCAAATCCACATTTTCTTATTCAGCAGTTTCTAAACTACAGATGGAGAGCAATACACCTTATAGTCTCAACCTGTAGTATTTTAAGACCTAACTTATAAACCCACAAAATACTTTGATATTTTGATCTAGATGGCTCTATAAATGATAGCTTCTAACCATGCAGGTATTTGAAGCATAAGTCAGCAAGTAGTTAATTAGACAATTTTTTTCAAAGTATCTGAAACAAAGTGAAGTTCCAATGTTTCCAACCTATGATTCACACCAGACTCCAGTACTTATAAGCCACAATGAAGAACCAACAGGAATCAAAAGATCATCTGCCACATTCAAGAATCCCCAACTGGCTGACACCACTAATAGAGCAAACGAATGCATACTGTCAGTAACTTCTCTTTGAAAGTGCTATGTTCTGCAACTTGACAACTTAAGAAATTAAGTCATCTCCATCTTCAAATAATCATTTCTTGATGCTGACAAATTTGCCAAATCTCTGCCCCATCTCTATTCAGTCATTTGTCCCAAGAGAAGGAGAGAACTTTTTTTTAAAGCAGACAGTTGACAGGTAAAAGAAAAACAGACTGACTACCTGAAGCATTTCGGGTTTTATACCCAGATAAATTACAGAGACTCAACTTACTTCTTTTTACCAAGGCATCAGACAAAAATATATGCAGATTCAGTTAGCTCTGTCAAAAACATCTACTAAAGATAATAAATTTAAAGACTATGACAAGAAGATTAGCAGCAATCAACATGCAAATCTGCATTCTTCCAAGACCATGCAGTCAGTACGCACTACAGGTGACATTCAGTCATACTTTTGCTCAATACATGCAGGGTAACCAGAAGCGAGATAACAGAGTACACTGTAACATAATGTAACACAGCATGCACCAAGACCTGGCTACTCCAGGTTCAGAAGCCTGGAGCCACAGATACCTCACTACACATTTAAGACTAGTAAACCTTGCTAGATGCTGCATGAAAACAAATTATAAGGATACACAAAATTAAGAGTCACACAGTGTTCTTCAGTGGAAAGCATCAGGAGGCCATTAGAAATACCTGCAATGTTTGGCTGGATTTCCAGCTAAACACCCAAGCTTTTGTTATCAGGCTGAACACATGCTACCAGCCCAGTTCAATCTAGCTGAAGAAAAACACAGTATGCAATGGTTCGCTTCAGTGTCCTCCTGCAACATACCACAGATGTACCCTAAAAATTCCGAGGTATAAAATGCTAGTATGCATTTTAAGTAAGGTTCTTTGCAGTTGAGGAGCATCTTGCTTACTTTAGAGACTTCTTCTGCCAGTGATTTAACAGTCTTGCAATGAAACTGTCACAAAACATTTTCTGCACGAGAATTAAGCAACTCCTGTAACAGCAAATGTTTTGTTCTAGTCTCAGTCTGGTTAGTAATTTTGCCACAGAAGCTTCAGAGCATTTACTAAAGTACATGTTATATTGATAACTATGTCGTAAAATTTTCATCAAGTAGCACTTGAGCAATGGAATGCTGTGTTTCGAAGACTGAATACTCCATGTATCCATAATGCAAATTAAATTCCTGCACAAATAAGGTGTACATTTAGGTAAATAGCAGATGATCAAAACTGGAAAAAAAAAGTTTTCAGACCTTTTCTGCTGTAATTAAGAGCTTTAAATTTATAAACTCAGCTGTGTATTTAAAAACCAAGTAGAAAGTATGTAGACAAGCAGGGAAAAATGCAGTACACAAAAAAATCAACCCAAAACCTTAACAAATGAAGGAAGGCAGCACAATCAGAAATAACATTAATACTCCCACTTTGATATGCACAGCACAGGTTCAGTTAGCCAACTGGAGTGGAGGATGCACTGAAACGATACTGCTCTTCTGCAGCACCTTCTGCCATTTGTACTCCTAACCCTGATGACCAGACCCTATGCAATCCTAAACAATTAGGGTATCTTCTGAGTCACAGTGCAGTAACATTATGGGTCTATACTCACTACATATTAAAAAAAAAAAAAAGAACAGGAGAAAATATTTTCTCCTACTGATGAAATACTAAGCAAACAACACGCACCTATCTACACAACATACAAGAAATACCACGCAAGCAGTAGCATTTCAGAATAAAAGAAGTTTCACCTTCACCACCATTAGAACAGGAACTCTTCACAATCATTCCACTCTTCTCTCTCTAGCTCTCTTCAATCCACATTTTGCCCATTACCTCTCCCAGTCATTATCCTTATCTCAAACTCCTCCTGTTGGGCTCCAAACAGGACTACAGTGGCTTGACCCTGACTGGACACTAGGTGCCCACCAAAGCTGCTCTACCACTACCCTTCCTCAGCTGTACAAGGGAGAGAAAAGAAAGACTCATGGGTCAAGAGAAGGACTGGGAGAGATCACTCAGCAATTACCGTCATGGGCAAAACAGACACAACTTGGGGAAAATTAATTCAATTTATTATCAAACAGATTAGGATGATAAAAAAATAAATCTTAAAAACACCTTCCCCCCACCCCTCCCTTCTTACTGGGCTCAACTTTACTCCCCAACTCTACCTCCTTCCCCTGAGCAGCACATGGAGATGGCAAATGAGGGTTGTGTCAGTTCATCATACATCTCTGCCACTCTCTCCTCCTCAGGGGAGGACTTCTCACTCTCTTCCCCTGCTCCAGCATGGGGTCCCTCCCATGGGAGATTGTTTTCCATTAACTTCCCCAACCTGAATCCTTCCCACAGGCTGCAGATCTTCGTCGGTGTTTTCCACAGGTGCAGTCCCTGAGGAACAGACTGCTCCAGTGTGGATCACCCCCAGGGTCACAAGTCCTGCAGGGAGCCCACTCCAGCACAGGTTTCCCACAGGGTCACAGCCTCTTTTGGGCACCCATCTGCTCCAGCATGGAGTCCTCCCCAGGCTGCAAGTGGAGATCCAATCCACCATCCTTCTCCACGGGCTGCAGGACAGCTTGCCTCAACAGTCTTTACCAGAGGCTGCAGGGGAATCTCTGCTCTGGCGCCTGGAGAACCTCCACCCCTCCTTCTGCCCGATCTTGGTGAAGGGTTATTTCTCTCACATGTTCTCACTCCTCTCTCTGGCTGCAGTTTCTCCTGCACTGGTTTCACCCCCCAAACACTTCTTAACTATGTTATCCCAGAAGCACTATCGCTGTCACTGATGGGCTCAGACTTGGCCAGCAGCAGGCCCATCCTGGAGCTGGTTGGCACTGGCTCCATCAGGGGCCAGCTCCTCCTATAGGGGAAGCTTCTAGCCACCCCTGTTGCCATCCCCACTACCAAAACCTTGCCACACAAAACCAAATATAACATGCAGTGCCCATGTGTCTTTGGGCAGCCTCCTTACTCCAATTATCTAGCTAGAAACAAACACTCACTGCCTTCCAGACTGCATAGTTATACATAAAAGAGATAACTGTGCTATTGTTTTGTGGATTGAGGTGGTTTGGGGATTTTTTTGTTGGCTTTGTTTTGTTAGGGTTTTTTGCAGGGGGAAGGCCAGAACAGAGAGAGTAAGCGGCAGTTTCTCATATTTAATCTCATATTTATTAAAAAAAAAAATCTACTTGCAATTTGTATTTTAAAGTCACTTTTTCTTTTCTTATTTAGACGTTCACTATTCTGCTGTGTAAAAGCCACATAAGATCATATAGGTCAACTTTTCTGCTGTATGCTCAGAACTAAAGCAATTTTTTCTACTAGCTGTTAAATTATTCTTAAAAGTAATTGTAGTAGTATTCTTATATAAAATGTCCTTTAAAGAAAATTATGAATACACTTAAAAAAAAAAACATGAATTTGAATTTTTTTTAAGAATTCTTTCAAGAGGCATGTACAAAGAGAACACATAAATTATTATTCTGAATTATTTGGTAGCCAGTATTTCATGCTGAAGAAAAAAATAAAATAGCAAGTTTTCTTCTTCTAAAAATAAGTTCAGTTCACCTATACTGTGACCATATATATCAATGCACATTCTAGGTTACAGGTACAGATAGCTACAGAACAGCCATGCCAAAACTGACTGTAAGCACAAGCACAGATATCCCACTCCCTTGCAGGCAGCCGGTTGACCCAGAGCTGTCAGAGCTCTGATCACAAACCTATCTGCATACCGAAAGCCTAAATTCCCATTTCCTCCTCCTTTGCCTCCCTCTGTCTGAGCAAAAGGCAAGAAATACTGCACCTAAAGGTATTTTATACTACATAAACGCTGGTGGTGGGATATTAAATTTTGGAGGCATCATACAACTCATGAGCAACTCTACAGTAACAAACCTGTAGATACATGTGATGAAAGACTTTTTTTTAAAAGGGAACCTGGGAAAGAAGTACAACCATTGTTATATTAAAGATTAAAAAAAAAAACCCTCAGGCGTTCAGACTGTGAATCATCTGTGCAGCAGATGCAGGAACAGCTCAGGTCTGGCAGGATTAGTAGCAGGAACCTATCACTATGAGATCATAATGTACCTGAACTGGCTTGGAGGTAAACAGCACAGCTGCATTTCTACAGCTCTGACTCCTTATGACCTAAACTGACTCTGGAATGAGTCTTTCTGCCTCTGCACCAATTTCCAACAAACACATGGAAGTACAGAAACTCCAGTTAAGCTAGATTCAGCTGAGACCCAGATGAATTCTATCTCAAAACTTATGTGGCTAGCTCCACAGGGAGTCACAGCCCCCTCAACACATTCCGCAGGACTAAAATACAGGTGGCTTATTAGACAAGCTGTAGTGTCATGCATATGTGCCGACTCAGTTCTGGGCCAGTTCTGCATTCAACTTCATAAACCACCTCACAGGAGAAAAATTAAAAATATAGAAATGCCAAGTAGAAAAAACACCACCTTTACAACATCAGAATAATTTGACCAAGTCCAAACTGATTCCTCCAGATGCAATGACAGGCTTATGATATATGTATTCCAATAAACAGATCAACAGCATATTAATTCACTTGCAATGCTGTAAGCAATCTGACTTCACATGTACAAGCTGAGCTGTGCCTGAAGAAGTAAAACTTCCTGGAACCCACAACACTGAAGTTCCATGCTGGTCTCTCTGAATCAAGCTGAATTCACAAGGACCAACATCTACATGTAGCTAATAAGCCACCCAAGCTAGCTGTTTGTGCGAATGTTAAATGCATCTGTGTTGCCTGGTATTTCTATCTCATGGCTTATTACGGTTCTTTCATGATAAGCATAAAAAGTACTAGCTTCTAGTAAACCATAAACACACTGTCTATCTATACCCCACTATATACTAAAATTAAATCATTCTTAAAATAAAACAACCAAAAAAGATGTTTGGCACATAATACGATGATGGGGAAAGAAGTCTTTTTGAACAACTACTGTGCTACAACTCCTAAATTCAGCTTCTCTAGTCTCTTTTCAGATACCAGTACTGCCAGCCCCTGCACATGTATGTTCCATTCCATTTCCCAAGCCAGGGCCCAAAGTCCCTTATGTATGCTCTACTCCATATGCATACATTCTTACACTGTGCCTAATGCTACTTTTTCCTACCTCAACATGTATCTGCCTTCTGCTTCAGAAGTCAAGGTACATCTGAAGACATCAAAAGGGCTCACTATGCAGGGTAACAACAGCTGGTGTTGACACAGGCAAAGCTGGGAGCAGTTGCCACCTATCCTGAATAGATTCCCATTCCAACCCCATCACAGGTCAGCTATGATAAATTAGCTGATTTAGGGAAAACTGTAACTTTTCAAGCAGTAGTCAAAAAACTTACACAGCAGTTGTAAAAAGTGCATACTGGGATTACAACCTTCTATTTATCATGTACTACACATGCATGATTATAAAAGGTAGATCAGATTAACAACCAGACACCTTGATATGATCATTATCCAAACAGTTCAGGTTCACAAATATCTCTGTTTCTTTCACACACACAAAAGCATGACCCTGCTAGAGCCAAGACCCATCACAATTTGCCAAGCCTGGAAATGTGTTTTCCAGCTACCAGCTGACCATTCAAAACCCAAGACACTGGCTACCACCTCACTATCATAAGCACCTAAATCAACCAACCAGGAGGCTTATGTGGCTGAAAAATAGTCAACCACTGCTTTCACCAACAATGCACCAGCTTAGCAGCAGCACACAAAAGGCAACACAGCAGACATCAGTGTGTAACAGCTGAAAGTATATGGGAAGCCAACTGCTCTAACCTGCTATTAAGTGAAGTTCTCTGGTGACCCACCTACTTGAGTTACATGCTGCTGAGTTAGTCTATTTCTTTCAGTTGTTAAAGCCAGACTAACTTTAGTGCAAGCAATAAACTCTTGTCTCCTAGCAGAATGGATTTATTTGCCCAGTAACTGCAGCTTAAAAAAAAACACCAAAAAACCCCACACAACACGGGCAGCATCAGCAGGGAAAAATAAGCCTTGACTTCAAGACTAGTACACAGTATGGCTGATTTAATTCTGGTTTTGTTTCTAGACAGAAAGGCCAACAGAAAAAGTAAGCTTGAGCCTCCTACCATGATGATAAGAAGGTTTGCTTTTGCAAGTAAGTGCATTAAAATTTCTGCATCTGATAAACTGGTTACAGCAAAGTTCCAGTTTTCATACTGAAGTCAGAGCTTAAGTTTCTGAATGCTAAGGGCTTCTCCAAGACCCCAGAGACAACCATGTTTCTAACCCTCTAACATGCAAGCAGTTGTTAAAACACCAACTGTTCTACCTCCAGTTTCACCAGAGAACCACTTGCACCGATATATGCTATATTACAAATAGGAAAGATTTTTTTTTTCCAAAACAAGATCAGCAATCAAATTGTTGAACTGTACTATAAACAGACCCCATTAGGTGGAAACAAGAATGGAATACACCAGGCAGAAAATTCAGTTAAGTTCATCACTGTTCCTTCTTCAAACAGCAAAGAAAAGCAGTATAATGCCTATCAAAGCTATTCTCTTTGAGAAATTACCAGAATGAAGGAAGACATTGGTTTAGAACTCAGTACAGTTCTCCTTCATTCTTTGTGTTAGGAGAAGCCAGGCATAACTATGTCCTAAATCCTTAAAGAGACTTCCCAATCGTGTGCCAGAAAACTCCTTCTCCTAGCCTCCATCTCTCCACCACTTCTGTATTTTAAATTTTGCTGTCAATTTGTATATACCAAACTCAACGACATTAAGAAAATGCTACTCTTAAAAAACTTTACATTGCTGATGGTCTTCCCAGGAAAAGAAAGAAACAGCCTTTCTTCAGAAAGGGCTGCTTTTCAGATTTTCTGTTGACAAACATTTGGAGAGCACACAGAAACAAACCATAGTCCCGCCAACAGGTTTGCTTCAGAAGGAATAACAAAGTCTAGGTTACTAGGGCATTATGGAAACATCAGTGGCAAGCTGTGAAAAACTAAAGTAACAAGATTCTTCAGTCCTGTGCCAAAAATTCACAGAACATTAAGTCATCCTACCATTTATGTTAGAAAAGGAAATAGGTACACCAAAAGGCTCATGTAAACACTGTTAGTCACAGAAAATTTGGTCTCAAGCTCTTCATTTGTCTTTAGGTATGAAAGTCAGAAACAGTTTACATGCTGCCCTAAGATGCTGCACCACCTTCTCTTTCCATTTTTACATGAAATTTTTTTTTCAGAGACAAAAGAACAGGTCAGTTTTTCTAAATACTCTCACTTTATCATTTGTTGGAAAACAAACTAAGAAGTGCCAAGTAGTAAGAAAGGTGATTCTCTTTATATAAAAATGCAGCTTGATCTAATAACATAAAAGTCTGACCCAAAAAAGTCCTCACATAATTAAGGGAAAAAAAAACCTCTTTGGGGTTTTTTGTTGTTATTCAGAAGGATTAGCTGAACCCCCAGTATTTACCATAAAAAAAATTAAAGACGGAGAAAGAAAATGTTTCTTCAGTTAGAGGTATCGCATTCCAAGTAAGCATTAAGTTTCAAAATTCAGAACATTACTTATTGGTTAAGCATTCCTAGAGTGAAGCTTTAAACTGGCAATCTAAAGTTGCTATAGAAGAAAACTGGATACGGATTTTGTTTCTTCCCCATACCTAACTATGTAAGTGTTAAACAGACAAAATTAGACAAAACCCACGATATATAAGAAAACAATAATCTTTGAAGGGGGAATATAAATAAATCAATCAAACACACACACTCCCTCAGAAACTGTCAGAATCCTTCATGGCAGTTGCATATTTCCACTTCTCAATAGCATCTAGATGAAATTATTCCAGAAAGCTAAGCTATTTTCTACTACTACTGGCATACTTGGGTAAACATTATCCGCACAAGTGTAACAACCAGCATTACTTAATAAACAAAGCACATACCACTCTGGCTGCTCTTTCCTGAGATTCACACTTCCTGCAAAACCAAGGTCCAGTGGGTACTTGAACAATTCCATAGCAAGCTGTTTTGAACAAGACAAAATATTTCAGCAAACCAGCAGCACCACGGTACTATTCATATGAATGTTAAAGAACAAGCTTAGTATTAACTGATCTCATGTCATTTCAATAAGTCAAAATGACATCTCTACAATGTACATTAAATCCTATTGCAATGTCACAAGAAATGAAGTGCAAGTTTCCACTTGGAAATGTATGCAAAGGAAAGTCAATGAAATCTTTTCCTATTATATACATACATTAGTCATAATGACTAAACAGATCAGTTGTCAAATTTTCTAATACATTATCCAAGTACTGACAGACCAAACTATCTTGATAAGCCCTTTCTACCATACAATAAAGTTCTTTAACATGAGGAAAAACATCTTGGTTTTGTTGTACCTATGTTAACCACAGATGAGAAAGACTTTGATTTCCTTTTTAGAAAGTAAGAGGGAGATTGTAAATGTGCAATCACGCATTTACATTAGCAAGAGACAGTGCAGGGTAAGAAGCTAATTACAGAATGAAACTTAAGAGACAGGGCTGGCAATTACATCCAAAGGCAACGCAAGTTGGGCAAAGACCAAAGCTGAGGCGAAGTACTTCTGTATCTGCAAGCGTGACAGAGTACATCTACAGCCTATAACAGTCCACCACAGATTTGTGCTCTGATATTGTTTACTGAGCTCCAGGACTTCCTTTGGTGTATACTTCTGCTATCACGCAAAGCTTCTTCAAACACAGGAGATTTTGTCCTCCACAACTTGCCTGTGACTTAACACTTGAAGTTTCCTTTGAAGTAAAAATAATAATACCAAAAAAATGCAATTAATAAAGTCTCTCAGTTAATACTGCTGTCTGAACTTCAAATAAGAACTACCAGCTTTAACCATGAGGACTAGCACTTTTATGACAGAAAGACTACAAAAGCAGTGGACATACTTCCTCTACCACCTTACATTCACATGACATATAAACTCCAAAACTTAAAACATCAATGATGCAGTAAATCAAAACAGTTCTTCTTTCTTAAGACCTCTACAACATCTGGATTTAGAAGGAACAGTACTTTGCATGCTTCCTGCCAGATTCAAATTCAGATTTGTACCTCACCTTCAAAAAAAAGCTCAGTATTCTAATTTAATGAAGCATATGTCTACATATTAGGAATACTTCCCCAAACAGACATTTGTCATTCATGCTATTTCAGCTTCAAAACTGCTGCTGTCATCAACTTCTTTCATTGATGATATCAGTCAGGCTCTAGAAGCAAAGATGCCCAAGATAATGAAAAAGTAATAGCTGGTTCGGGTATGACTTCTAGAAGTAATCATGTTTTAGTGCTCTTTCCCAAGATCCTAAGACTCCACAACAGCAGAATTAACTTACTGGTTAACATTACTCAGCTCTTAAGGAAACAGAAAACTGATTCAAAATCAGACTAACTTCACAGATCCTGTCAGCTCCCCTCTGCATTCAATCCAACATTAACAAGAATAATTAGACTCTTTTGCCAATCTCCTTATATTATTACTATTTATCACTAATTCTTGACAGCTTAGAAAGGAGCATAAACCTGAAACAGTTACTGTATCATCTTCAACACAATTCAGGACCAAGCATGAGACACACATTAGTATTTTCACATGCACCAGGCACTCACACTAATGAAACAGATTTAGGAATTTGTCTCCTCCAATTTGTTCACCATTTAGAAGGAGTCAGAGAGCCATTCACAGAGCTTGTGTGCCTGCTTGGGCATTGATACAGAGGAGCTACCATCTTATTCCCTAGTTCTACTACCATAACGCAAGAGACATCATAACATCCTTTCTTACAAAGTAAGCAGCAGAATCCAGTTTCTTCCTCTGCTCTCACAAGAGGGGTCAACCCACTGACAGAAACAAAACAATCACACATAGAGGGAACTTGCCAGCTCCCGAGCTGAACTGGAAACCAACCAACCAACCAGTCTCCACTAATCCAAACAAATCCTGCATCAGCCTTTCTGACTAGCACCCTCCCCCCACAGAGCCACAACAGGAAGTCTCCATCTACCAGGAAGCATCAGCCAAACGACATTCAAGGAAAAGCTGGCAGAGGAAGAAATCACATGACAGCTAAGTCTCTCCTACACACTGCCCTCTTCCAATCCTAAACCCTCCTCGTCTACTGGCTGTCCCTTAAATTTTTTAGTCTAACTTGGGAAAGGCAGGGACAAGAAGGCTCAAGCATACGAAGAAAGAAATACAGCAACAACTGTCAGAACAGAGATTAGTAAGAAGTTCTGCAAAGAAGGGAAGGAGCTTTAGGTAGTCTCTGGACTGATGCAGCTAAGGCTGCTAACAGTGCAAAGGCAGGCTAGGAAACACAGGCACAGAAAAGGCACAAGGGGAAAAGGAAAGGTGGGGAAATGGAAAAGGAAATCTTCTTTTCTTATAGCTATAATATAGGAAGTCATAATACAGGAAGTCTCAGATGAGGGGGAAAAACAGGCTGGAAGAATAGAGGATGACAGGACAGGTCAGACCAGAAAGCACGTGGTCCTAGAGACAGGCGAACACGCTTCAAGAAGTAGCTGGGGGGCGGGGGGGGATGGGGAAGAAGTGGTGAGAAAAGGAGAAAAACGGCCAAGGGGGAGCGAATGGGAGGTGGGAGCAGGCCCAAGCGAAGAGGGCAGAGACCATCAAGAAGTAGCGAGGCTTGAGGCCAGCGCGGGCAAGCTGGCTCTCGCCTACCCACTCACCTTGATGCACTGCGACATTGCAGCCGTGCCCGTCGCAGTAGACAAGCGGGTTCTCGGCCCAGCCCCTCTCGTCGGAGCACACGCAGCAGCCGCCGATCATCTCCTTCATGCTATTGGAGAACTCGCCCTCCAGTGACACAGGCAGCAGCAACGGCTCGCTAGAGACCATCTAAGGGTTAAAAACACCGTCGTCAACACCACACACTCACACGCTCTACCCTCTGCCTGCCCCCTCCCCCGGCAGTGTCTCCCCTCAGTCACTCAGCCGCCGCCGCCGCCACCGCCGCCACGGCAATGATTTAGGGCCCATGACCGCTGCCTGAGAGCCTCTTCTCTCGGCGGCCCGACCAAGAGGCCAGGCTGTGTCAGTCAGTCACGGAGGCAGGCAGGCAGGCAGGGGCAGCCCGGCGACGGCACACTGAGGAGGACACGGCGCGGCAGGCAGGCAGGCAAGCAAGCAGGCAGGCAGGAGAGCACGGCCAGTGCGCAGGCGCACTGCGCGCCCCCGCGGGGAAGGCCTCGGCCTAGGGCCCTCCTCGCGATGGTTCACGAGCCGCCCATGGAACGTGAGCCGCGGCTGAGCGCGCGCTCTACCTCTCCCCCGAACACCTCCCTTCCCCCCACACCCCGGCTCCAACCGTCGCGCCGAGAGAGCGTGCGCGAGCCAGCGGCATGGCACGGCAAGGCGCCCCGCCAGGCCCGCCCGCCCCTCGCCTTGCCTTGCCTTGCCTTGCCTCCGCGCGGCCCGCCACAAGCACCTGAGGGCCCAGCCCGGGCCGCGCAGCGCCACCGCCACCCGCCCAGCCGCCCGGACACCCACCTCGCCGTGCTGCCACTCTCCGTCCCCCGGGCGAGCCATCTCGTATTTCCACCCACCCCCAAGCCCCGGCCGGCCTAATTCTAACAACGCGGGCAGCGCCGCGCCGCGCCGCGGGACAGCCCCTGCGAAACCGCTTCCCCTCCAGCCCGGGCGAGCGTTAGCTGGGGTTATTGCTGCCCCCCCTCTCCTCAGTGTATGTAGGGGGGGCGGGGAGGTGGCAGACATGCGCCCCGCTCCCACCCGCGATGTCACCGTGCTCATGCCCCCTTCAGGAAGGCGGCAGGACTCGCCCCGTTCCCGCCCACCCCGCAGAAATCATTTTTACTATCTTGTTTATTTTCCCCCTGATGTGCCTGCAGGACTAATGCATTCCCGCTCCCAACTTTTATTATCCTGTTTATGTCCCCTCGGTGTGCCTGCAGCACTAATGCATTCTCGCTATTATGCCACTTCCCTGCCCTCACCGCAACTTTTACTATTTTGTTTATTTTCCCTTCGATGGAGCTGCAAAACTAATGCATTATTAATCCCTCTCTTTCCCCTCTCCCCCAAAACTCCTCGTGCGGATGCAGCGCTGCGTGGGTGTTGCTGCCACACCAGCAAAAGTGGTAGGGATAAGGCAAACAGAAAAACCAGGGCAGCCACAAACACACAAACCTAAGCGTGCTCTTCAACACAGCTGTCCTCTGCTTTTACTTGGAGGTGGATATGTCTCTCTAGCACTTGGGCAGGGCAGATAGTAAAACCATCCTGTTGTCTCTTTTAATTGCGGGGGGGGGGGGGGAGAGAAGGGGGAATATTAAAACTTGGGGGAGAGAGAGCTGAGGTGGTCAGCAGAGAAGAGAATCTCAGGCCATTCAATTCTCCACTGTAAGCAGGTACGCCTGTAGCAGAAGGAACTAATTGTGGTGATTGTTAGGAGCACAGAGAAATTAAATTAAATACAGCCTTACAAAATTCTGCTCTCTCACTTGCCCCGGGGCCCAGCGCTTATTTATTTATTTATTTGGTGTGGGGCTAGGAAGATATCATTGATTTATCCTCATTATCATACTAAGAAGCAAAGAAGCAGAATTTGTGTGTGGACTGTATTTCTCAGAATGATTTTGCAAGGCCAGCTCAGTTGATGCGGTGGTATCCATATAAGTCACTACTGAATTATGTACATCCCTGGACACGTCACTACCCAGACCGATACATATGCAGGTTATATTTTATACATTGTTAACTAATAAAACATCTGCACTTGCGTAGGGGAGTATGACAAACTGCGTGGAAGAGAGAGGTGGGATGTGCACAACTCCCTACCCCCTACAGACATCCAAGCCTGCAGTTTGTATGCAGGATATCTTACGTTAAGCTCTTTTCTCTCCTTTCAAGTTTAAAGTGAAATTACTTAGAGGAAAAATGGCAGGCAAGCAAAAACTGAATGATGAAGGTAGCTTCCTAGTTGGGGGGGGGCAGCCAAATATGCAATTAACGCAGCCATTTGAGACACATTCTAATCATTTCTCTGGAAACATATGCTCCAACATCCTTGAGACTTCAGAAATTTTTAAGGCACGTTTAAAAAATGGAGGCATGGGGACTGGAATGTAGTATGTTTCAGCTTGTGTAAAATCGGTCAAGAGCCTGCACTCCAAAAAAACCCCACTCCACACCCTAACGTCCTATCTCAACAATGAAGAACACAAATTTGACCATAAAAGTATTTACATTATAAAACATACTTACAACACTCTTTTTATTACTTTTAAAGCTTGTAAAAATACCCTGAAGATTGCAGGTGCAAGCAATTATTTTGTAAGGAAATAAAGCAACTGATATATCCTGGTGGTTTAAAAAAGCACAAATTATTTGAAGCTGATAAACAGTGTCCCAGCCCTTCTTCATTCTTGTCAAGAAAATGACATCTAATTTTAAAAGCATTCTCAATGATTCTGTTAACCCTGACCAAAAAGAAAAAAATAATCACACTACAGCAGCAAATCTGTAAATTAAAATAAATACCCCTTTAAAAATGCAAATATATCAAATATATTTTAATTTGTTGGATGATTTTATACATTTAGTAAAACTTGTATTGAAACAAACAACTGTAAATTTTTCTCACAGCTTTTTTTTTTTTCTTAATTTATTGAGAAGGTCTTCCTGAAATTTCTTCTTTGAAGAGCAACTAGTACAATTCCCGTGTCTGTCTTAGTGAGTTGAAGTTTTTTTAATGTTAGCTGTTTTAAGGCTCAATTTTTAGTTCGATAAAGAAGCACAACCAAAGAAAAACTTAATCACTTTGCAACAACTTGATTAAAGCTGCACCATGGCAACAAGAGTATATTAGTGAAAAACCTAGTGTATAGTTTTCAAATAAAAATATTTTAATCTCACACCATGTACCACACCAGCTTCATATTGGACAGCCTGAAATTTTGCTTTGGTGAAAATTCAGTCAAGCCTAATCCATTCAATTATTTAATGAAACATTTGTTGTCTTTTTATGGATTTCTGCTTAATTCTTTCTATAGAGAGAATGTACATGGACTGAAAGAAACTCCATGACTACCACCTTATGGTATTGTGTAATATTTGATGGAAAAATTTAGATAACCTCTTGATAGTTCTGTAAAACAATCATTTAGAGAAGACCTTTGAAATGCAAAATAGGAGAAGAAATGCATTACCACTAAATAAATACTGCAAACACTAAGCCTATAATGGCTATGGAATCAGAACATAAAATCTTGTAGCATATATGTTCTTATGATTGTAGTATTTAATAAGCACTGACATGACACAGAAGGCCGATTTTCTTTTTTTATAAAAGAAGCTTGTCCTTTTATAGTGATATATAAGAGATTAAAACAATTAGAGAGGAATATAATTCAGTGAGTATGAATGAATAATTTCATTGTTAATCTAAATGCAAGGGGAAAATTCAATTCTCTTAAAAGGAACCTACAAGACCTAGGAGCTAAACAAGTTATATTGTAGGAAGCATACAAGAAGATTATATGTTTTCATATTTTTGTGGATACCCTTTTCAAATAGAGTGACTGTGTAACTGAAAGAAAATTACACTCTCCAAATGCAAATTGTTTTTAAAAGTTTAAGAAACTACTTAAGATAACATTAACATATATTAGTGCAGAGCACTTTAGTTTAATCAACAAAAATAAAGAGGTTTTCACCTTAAAATTTTAGTGCAAATTAATCAATTCCAACAATAATGCTGAGATTTTGGAATGCTTGCTTTAAATTTCACATTATTTTTTTTTCCTAAAAAATGCAAAATCATAGTGTAACTTCAGTGAATAAAACAAAGCATTGAACAAGGAAAAGTCTTTCATTTACAAAACTGCATTACCAGTTGGATATAATCATCAGAAGAGTCTTCCAGGAATAACAGAAAAAGCATGGACTTCATATAAAATGCACACTGTATTATAAAACATGGACTGATACTGGGACTTGAAGCTGTAGAGTGAGGAGACTCACTTCTTTCCAGAAAGCAAATTTCTGATAGCAATTTTTACTCCATTTTCAGATGGGGTCTTTGTGGAAAAAGCTTTGATCTTTACCTATGTGGAAAAGGATACACACTGCAGCTAAACAGAAGCCACTGAAAACAGGAAAATGGCAATAACTTCATGATACTCAATAGGTAGAATAACATATCTCCTGATTATCCAGTTAAAATACATTGATGCTTGTCTGCCTTTTGTTTATGTGGGTTTAAATCATTAACAATCTACACTGAAATACATTTCTAATCATGAGTATTTGCTTCATTTCTGGGAAGGCAGCAGCAAAATGGTCACTTTACACAAAATAAAATGCAACTCTTGTGTGCTGACCTTTGCACGCACTGTGTTTAAACGGCAGGCTGCCTTAGATCCAACAAATTATTTCTACCCATGTTCAATTATGAAGGATATAGCATATCTACAGAACCCATATTAAACATGTTAATGTATCTTTACATGCTTACTCCTATGTTACACTGAGAAAGAATAAAGTTCTTTTTCCTTCTATTCCTTAATTCACTGCTCAAATCTGCACTTAACACCCATCCAAACACCCTGTACTGAAGAACTAAAAAGTTTCAACATCTAGCATGTAGTCACTTCTTGATCAGGAGTTTGCATGCTGTGTATTTACATGTTATGCAAGTACAGGTACCATCATCACACATCATAGCAGCGCATCTCTTGGACACCATGCTTCTTTAGATGCTGCACCATTTTCTTTTGTGCAAACGTAATCACAAATTTTGCAATTCTTTAGACTGCAAAGAAAGGGGGAAATAACTCCACCAACTACTGTATTCATTTTATTGCTTTTAATTGTATTATCACCTTTGGAAACTTTGGTAAATTCCACTTAACTAGCAGCAATGGACAAAATTGGTGGTTTTCAAGTATTGCTTCTGTTACTAATGTTAGCATTTAAATGTTAATTTCAGACTGAGGTTTACAGTAAACATGAAACAAGGGATTTTCTTTGAATGAATAATCTCAAACCAAAATTCTAAATAAAGGAATCCTAGCACTGGATGTTTTTAAGCACAGTGATTATTTCCTTTTAAAGATTTAACATTCCCTAAATGATAGAAGTTAAAGATTTAAATGTGACAGCTAATTTATAATTCTCTACATTAAAAAGGCATTTAAATGTTAACCACATTTTTATATGAGTCAAGTCAAAGTAATGATAATTACAGTATGATACAAAAGAACCTGAAATAAACTTCTAGTAAACCATATTGAGTATTAATGCTGTATTAAATCCTGAAAAACTGGGTTAGTAAACTCTGGAATTCAGATTATATGCAACTTAAATGTAACACAGGGCTTTTCTCCAGAGAAAAACACTTTGTTTCAAAGTTTGAATTTTTATGAGCTATGTATTAATTCATTGGATTTTTATTAAATACATTTACATAGCTCCACACCAAAACCAAGCCTCAGATTACTTCTGTAGACGTATGTCTATGTAGGATTTGCTAAATTAACATTCCATATAAATTAATAGCCTTTTTTCATGTTTGTTGTGTTATGATAAGCAGAGTGATGCTGCATGGTATCACGGGTCACATTTATTCGATTTTGATTTAGGAATGGGATCTGTGTTGCTTATTAAATACAAGAAATGACATGCTGAATTTCCCATCAAATATCTTAAATACAGACTTATTTTAGGTAGATTTGTATAAACAAAACACATATACATAATACAGGCGTGGGAAAGGAAAAGCTGTTTTGTTAGATGCTAAAGCAAATTGGAGTAAATCAACCGCATCCGTGGGCTGTATAAGCAATATTACTCTGCTTTTCCCAGTACCATTTGGACTAAACAATGTTACTTTTTTATTTAAAGTGTTTTCTTCTCAACAAGGGGCCACCACTTCCCAATCTCAGAAACACGCCCCAGAATATGTTAATTAATTGTATTGTGTCTCTGAAAGAAAGAGGTTGCCAAATGCAATAAAAAAAAAAAAATCTTTCGATCAGTGAGCTGCGTTCCCACTGCCAGCGACCATCTAATTTCAATTCCACATATATATATTTATATACACAGAGATACGTTTCCTCTAGGTACGACTTTGACCATTTAAAACTGACTACGAGCGAAAGTCTAAATTGACCACATAGGGTGTATCTGGGAAGCTTAACATTCCTGTCGAATTAAGCACGCAAGCCTCAGATCACTTTTTGTCAATCTTACTCTGGTACTTCAGAGTCGGGAATGTGGGTAATTTTTATATCGTGGTACTTCCCCATAAAAAGCAACAACAGTGTTCCTTTGTGGGAAAAAAAAACCAACACCTTAATATATGGAATACGTCAATACATTGCACACAGATACAAAATAAAGAGCAATGAAGAATGGCAACACACGGTCTCTCCCTATTTTTTTTTAGTATCTTCCCTTTCAATAAGATAGTTTTCAAATAGTGATACATTGTTTTAGTAAATACAACAGCATTAAATGTCCTTCCGAATGACGCTTTTCTAAATTTGTAAATTGCCAAGCAGCAATCAAGAGAAAATGCATCTCTGGAATACTCAAGTAGGAGAAGTAAAACAAAACCAAGCAACAGCAACAAAAAAAAATCTTTCTTTCCTCGATCTTAAAGTTAATGCTTTCAGCTATTACCAGGGTGGTGTTTTCCTATTAAATATTACTGGCATCTCCAGCTTTCGAACAACGCTGATGCTTTTTACCTTCTAAACTGAATTGAGCTTTTATTTGCAAGAGTCCCACAAAAGCCTGCAAGTTTACAAAGAGTGAAAGAGAAGTCCCAAACTGTATTATCTGAAACAATGACTGCGAGTATGCAACTTCCCAAGTGTGGGTGGGGGGAGGAAAGTCACTTCAGAATTATTTTCAACTAGGTGATATCCGTAAACATTATCCTTCAACTTTTTACTTGCTACCCATGATCTATGCAAAACGTTATTGGTAATTTTAATAATAATAAAAAAATAAAAATAATAGATATCATTTCTGATCTTTTAAAATAAATTCTCATGCACTAGAAGATAACTTGCTAAGAATAATCACAGTTCTCCTAGAAAGGATTTTCTGTTCTTCCCTCATCACAAACACGAGCCCCTTCCCGTTTTAATGTAATCTTCCAGAAACAACGTGCAAAGACTTTTTTTGTTTGTTTGTTTTCCCTAAACGATCAAGGGCACTTGTTGGAAATTTTCTTGAACATCAAGTTACTCAATTCATCCTCTATGAAAATACATGAGAAAAGCTCAGGTCTGAAATGGCGTACCAAAACAATTTAATTTCTAATTATTTTCGGGAGGAAGAGGAGGAGACAACAAACACTTTTCCCATAAAATAAATCTTTACAAATCTCAAACAAACACCAAACAAACACTTGGAGGGAAAAAAAGCCCATAGACGGTGCTTTCATGGAAAACAGGATAAAATTAATGTTCATTTTTATAAACAGACCATTAAGACGAGTTCCTTCCAAAATTCTCTTTGGCTACATTTATTATTTCAAATTCAGCGGTTCGGAGCAGTTTCTCCCGATTTCTTTAAGAAGCCCTGTTCTACAAATTCACCCATAAACAGATGTTACTTTATGTACAAATCCACTGCGGTAGTGGGGTTTGGAGTTTTTTTACCTTTCAAGTAACACGTGAGCTACCGCCTCACTGGAGTTTTCTCAGTGGATGGCACTTCTAAAGACTCCTCTCTTTACTTATTTTACCCGTTCTCCTCCCAGAGCCCCCCGACCTGCTGCTGCTGCGGGTGAGCACACCAGCCCAAAGGGGCCCAGCGGCGGTGGGGTCTCTTCCCTCGCTGCGGCCGAGCAAGCCCCGCCGGCGGAAAGCGGCGCGAAAAGAAGCGCCGGGGAACAATGGGGAGCGCCTGGAGGAGCGGGAGCCCCGGCCGCGCTTCCCCCGTCCCCACTGCCCAGCCCTGCTCTGCTCTCGCCGCTTCCCGCGGCCAAGCCGCGGGAGGGGGCGGCGAGCGCCGACCCCGCTCGTTGCCGGGCCGCTGCGGCTCCTCCATGTTACCTAGGGCAGCCTGCCCGGAGCCCGCCCCGCTGACGGGAGACCCTCGCTCACCCTTGAAATCCCCCGGGGCAAGCCTGCCAGGTCAGCGCCGCGCTGCCGAGGGCACCCACAGGTTTACGCTCTCAGCCGCTCAGCCCCCAAACTCTCCCGCCACACGGCAAGCAGCAGTGCTGCAGGGCGAGAGGGGCTGCCCGGCTGGCCCGCTGCCAGCCCCGGCTTCCGAGCCTATCCCGGGGTCGCCGGTGCGGGCAGGCCGGCCTATGGGAGCCCTCAGCCCTCCGCCAGCTGCCCCCGACCTCCCGGCAGCAGCCCGCACCCGGCGGCCCCTCGCATGCCGTGAGCACTACCCGCAGGAGAGCAGGCAGCACTACAGATGCGCCCCAGCCCGCGCTGCAGTGCGCGCTCCTTCCCTTCAGGGGACGGTGCTGCACACAAAAGGCGGCTCAGCATTGTTCTCCTCCCTGACCCCCAAATCCCCTTTTCCCCGCCGCGGAAGCCGCCAGGAGCGGGCAATAGGAAGGGCCCGGAGAGAGAAGGACGAGGACGGGGAGAGGCCGACTGCTCGGCACGCCTCAAGGACCCCCGCCATCTTTGCGTTTCCCTATGCTCGCCTCGTGGCTGGCCCACAGCCTGCCGTCGAAGCCCTCCGGTCCTGCAACCTCACCCCCTTCTGCCGTAGCTATGTAGGGGTCCCGGCCCTAGCTAGTCCTGCCCAGGCACCAGGCTCCCACTGGCTCCTCTCACACAGCCCCGACTCACTGACAAGAGTGGAGTCCTTCACGTAAATGAGTCTTTCACGTGTTGCTTCACGCAAAACACCCCCTGAGGTGCCTCAATGCATCCCCAGAGCCTCCTCGTTGGGTTTCCACAGGGCATCACCCGCTCCACATACCCACGGGGGAGAAAAACCCCAAAGCAGGATCAGGGTGAGGTACTGCTTGAGGATTTCATGCTCAGATTGATGCAAAGCATACTGCGCTTTAATCCTGATGGGCCTGGCTACAGACCAGTGTCTACAGTGTTGCCTACTCCACAGCCTACAATCGACGTCCAGCAAACAGCACATTCCCTGCTGGCACGTTAAAAACACCATATAGCGGGAAAACTAGGTACTGAGATCCCGCAGGAAACTCAGAGCAAGTGAGGAAGGGAGCAGGACCCACGACACGACACTGGGAAAAAAGCCACGGCTCGATTTAAATAATTGCATAATATTAGGACTTAACTTATACATGTTTACATTTGTGCGATTTGATTAACGTCACGTTTGATTTCCTTAAAGCCACTGACAAGGTACTTTAAAACAGGAGATTAACGCCTGCCCGTGTATTCAACAGGCAATTCCTCCTCCCGGCGCCGCCTGCCCCCAACCCGGGCAGGTACAGCCCTTACGCAAATCCCTCTCCCGGCGCCTCGACTCCCCTCAGCCGCGGGGACCCCACCACGACCCTTCCCTTCCCCGGCTTCCCGTGGAGCTCTGTGTCCCCCTCGCAAGCGATGGACACCGAGGGCACTCTCCCACAGGCTTTCCGCCCGGTCAGCCACTGTTCCAACAGCGCCACGCGGGCTCTCCCAGCCACCTCCCGCCCCGTTCAAAAGTGGGGGGCCGGTCCCCCCTCAGCGTCTCCCTCAGGGAGACCCCAGCTCCCGCCACCGCCCCCGGGCTTCCCCAGGGAGGCAGGGGGGAGGGCGAGCATCGGAAGGCACGAGCGCGACCGGCGCGGGGAATTGTGGGTAAGGAAAGTGGTCGGGCGGCAAAGGAAGCGGCGGGCGGGGGGGAGGGGTGAAAGGTCAGCGGCCGAGAGCCCCCGCGCCCGCGCCAATGGCGGGCGGCGCCTCGGCAGGCAGGCGGGCCTTGCCGCCGCCGCCACGCGGACCGGACCGGCACGGCCCCGCCGCTTCCCGCGCTTCCCTCACGGCAAGTTGTGGCTGCCGCCCGCCCCGGCTGTAAACATCGAGCGTGCGTGTTCCCCCTCCGGGCGGCATAGCGCTCCAGGGGGACGGGACGAGGCCCGGACCTGCCCGCTGCCCTTTGTAACGGTTCGCGGCGAGGCTGCGCGCCCGGAGACCGAGCGCCGGCGGTGTTTGTTTGCACACAACCACACCCCCACCCGCTCTTTGCTCTTTGATGCCATTTATTTGATTTGCAAATAATTGCAAATTTTTTTTCTCTTCCCCCGTTCCCACCTACTCCGCGCTTCCTCGCCCGCCACCCCGGCAGTTACCAGGGAGATCCGTCCTGCCCAGCCGCCGCGGCTGACCGGGGACACCCCACACACAAAGGTCCCGGTTCGGGGACGGCGGCGGCGGCGCCCGGGACGACCCTGATCCCGATCGCGCTCCCGTGGGCGCGGGGACCCTCCGGTGAGTTCAGAGCCATGAAAGCAGCAAGTTGTGCTCGCAGCGGGCACCGCGGCGGCGGCGTCTCCGGCACTGGACGGGGGTGTTATTTAAACCGCTCCGCAACTTTCTCACCGCCGACGGTATCCCCGCCGCCGCCCAGCCTCCGGAGGTAAAGTTTAAGCGAGTCCCCCCCACCAGTCCTTCGTAACGAGGCTCCAACGGAGGGGAAAAATGTTAAACGTTCAGTCGGAGAAGTGGTTCCCTTTGTTCTTTCATTGTTTCTACCCGAACTGGCGGACACAAGGACGAACACTTACCTTCTCTCCTTTTTGCTCCAAAACACGCACGTTCCCATCAGCTTTGAAATGCACTGGCCACTTTGGAAGCGACTACAAATGTCGAGAGAGTTTGTATTCCATTATTTTTCGCTCCCTGCTCTTTTTAGCGTAAGATTAAGTTGCCGAGCACGTTGTTGCAAGCTGTAGCCCCCCGCCTTAGTGAATGGTCACGTTTAGGACCCTCCAAGTCCATCCTAATTCTGCCAGTAGAATTGAGGGTATTGGAGGTCTAAACTTTCAAAAGGAAACGGGCCTGCGTCTATCTAGCAGATCTGAAAATGCATTCCCTACCACGCTCACTTCCACTAAGAGGATATAAACATTTCACCCAGGACAACTCAATGAAATATACATTTTAAAGCTTGAATATAGAAAAGCTGTTCCCTCTGCTCAGATAAGCTAAAAACAAACTGACTTGCAGAAAATCTACCTCGGTGTGTTCTGCAGCGGGAGTCGTTTCTGTCTGGAGTTTAAAACGAACAAGTAAGAGCATCATGTAGAAATGTTAAGCGTAAAGTTTAACGGGAATCAACCTCTGAGGGGGGCGTGCAACCCGATGTGGAATGGAGAGTCACAGCTTTTGAAAGGGTCCCTTTCTTGCAAAAATTACTGCTTTTCATGTGTTCCCCCGTGCGACCCAGGCAGGGGCGAGGAACCCGTTTTCCGCTTTCTTTGTAGTCCAGCCGGCGTTTCGCACCCAGCCACACCGGCGTCCCGTCCTTCCCCCCCCCCCCCCCCCCCTTGCTTTAATCTGATTACGGTGAGATTTGCTGATACAATGAATATTTGAAATGATCCTCGTGTCTTAGCGAGCGGGGTGCGTTTTCAGGCTCCCGGTTCCAAGGCTGCTTGCCACAGAGGGGAGAGGAGCGGTGGGGAGCCCCGGCGGGGTGCCATCCAGGGGGGGTGGGGGTTTGGAGGAGATAAATAGGAAGGGGGAGCCCCCTCCTTTAGTGCCCAAGGGCGCCGGATTAATTCAGCCCAACTCCCTAGGCCGGTGGCTGGGGCGGGATCCTTAAGTGCTTTCCCCCCCCCCCGCATCATCACGCCTTTGCCAATTGAAAAAATAAACAATTAAAGAAAAAAAAACCAGAACAAACAAACAAACAAAAAAAAAAACCACCAGGATGCAGGCGACCCAAGTAATTGTGGGACCGGGAGTACGTGTTGTCTCACACCCCCCTCCTCCTCCTTCTCCTCCCCCTCCTCCCGATGTGGCCTTAACAGCAAACTGGAAGGCCGGTTTATTTCATAGGGCCATATTACAACCACCAAGGTAAATAGGGAGTCATAGGGGGAGAGGGAGGGAAGGGGGAGAGGAGGAGAGAGAAGGGGGGCTTTTCTTTGATAGCGTTTAATTGGAATTGAAACATTCTGGAGCTGTAAACATTCTTTATTTATTCAGCACACATAAGCGGGCATTGTTTTATCACCATCATAATTACGGTGTCCTTTAAACTGACTGATAGCAGAGGAGATAAGGGAATGCGCCTGTAGCTCCGGATCAAATCGCTGGCTCTCCCCTCTCCCCGGGTCACAGGGATCCGCAGGGTCCTTGGAGATGAGGAGCTCCGGAAGACTGTGGCCTGGCCATCCCTTACGTCACGAAAGTGATTTGTACCACATTGCTAATTTGGTGCAATTCATAACCTCCCGATCTCCAACACTTACAACTGCTTTTCAGTTTGCAGGGTTGGTTTTTGAAGAAGCGGTTCCCCAGCACAGCAATTCAGAGGGATCACCTATGTGCAGGAGAGGATCTTATTTCCCAATGTTTGTTGCTTTACCTTTGTCTAATTAAAAATGCAAACTTTTAGGATCCTTTCAGAACAAAGCCTCACCAAATCCCCTTTACGTCCAAGGATTTGCAAATTTATAAAGGCTGCATTGAATTCAGCATGGGTCAAGGGGCAAAAAAAGGGTAGAAGGTCACTGCATTTTGATTATGGGTCAGTAAACAACATGGCATGTAGTATGTGTCCAGAAACTCCTGCTAAAAAGTATTTTAAAACTACCAGCAGTATCAAACTCAAGAAATAGTCTTAGTCTGTGGTGATTCTAAATCGCACAAAATTCTAGTGTGCAAGTGACACCCCAGCCCCCATGGAAATAAAAAGGACAACTTAAAAAGCACTTAGCAGAGCCCTGCATTGCTGCTTTGTTTACCAAAAAAAAAAAAGAAAAGAGGCAAAGAAAAAAAAGAAGAAAACCAACCCTGAAACTCCATGTAGGCATGAGTGTTACCCAGATTACGGGGTTGGGTTTTTTTTCTCAGTCTGATGGTTGGCATTTCTTTGTCCTGCACATTTAGGAGATTTAGGTACGCGTTATGATTTGTTGCTGTATTCGACACGACGGCAAATTTTAGGTACCACAGTCACATTTGGCTGATTTTAAAACAGCAGAAGGATCCTATTAGACTGTTCTTTGACCCTATTATATTTACGTTACTGGACTCTTTTGTGATAGCCTCTAGCTGCTTTCTGTCTATCTGTGTCCTCCTTGAGCAAAATATGCCCAGGAATACCTAAAAGTAGGGTGCAGGATTGGAAAGCAAGTCCTCATTTGAAATACATATTTCTGCCCAGCGTCATGTAAGCAAAAGGTTTATTTAATGCTTGTCAATATCTGAAGATGTGGTCCACCACTTAACAAATAATAATAATAAATAATAATAATACCCTAATAATGTGGCAATCCTAGTGTGAAAATGCCATGACCTCTTAGGTTTTTCCGGAGATTTTCCAAAGAATTCTCCCCAGTAGTACAACCGGTGGTGGCCATCGCTGCTGCATTTCCTAGCAAAACGTTTGAAGGACTGTAAATGGTGTGTGCATTACTTCATTGCAGGAGGAAGAGGTCAGGCTGAATTGCACTGGTATTTAAACATAATCATGCTATGAAAATAAATCAAAACATGTAAAAGGAGTATTTTGAATGTTACACACATTGCTTTCTGGAGCAACATGGTTAAACACTTCCCCGCAAGCATATATATTTTAACACAAGTTTACAAAAATGAAAGTATACGATTTCCAATAAATGGGAATAGGTCTACAGCAAGGTATTATGAATATTATTTTGCTCTTTATTTTCTAATGAGGTTTATCCTTCGGCCAGACAGCCTCAAGACTGAAATACTACTGACTATAGAATGTAGATTGCAGATTGCACGCTACTCAACGTGAAAAGGAGCACATTTGATTGATAGTTTCTGTGTGTGTGTGTGTGTGTGTGCCTATACACACAAATCTCTGTAGTTGCCTCTGTATGTGTTTGGCAAAACTGGGCATCTCTGGCAGTCCTTATCTCAAGAAATGTGAGACAAACATCCATCCCTTTAATCATGTTCATCTTTGATCACTGGCAAGGGTGACACAGTCCACAAAATTAACAAAGAAACTCCCTTGCTTTTGAGGGATAGTTACATGTACATCTGGGTCTGCACACACATACACCATGGACACACGGACACGCAGGCATCCACCCCGACTCCCAGCAAGGAAATTATTGCATAACTTTCCCTGTAATTGATACCAGACACCTTTAATTTTTCATTTTCATTCTTTGGGCCGGCTTTCACGTTAACAATCTGAGCTGTAAATGTTGGTGGCTATTGATCGCAGTCCCCTGTGTGCGTGCAAATCCATTTTCAAGTCCCCTGCCTGCTCAGGAGCGGGAGAGGCCCCTTGCACACACATATGTGTGTGCTTGTGCAAAGGGCCTCGCCGGCTCCTGAGCAGGATCTGCCCCCAGCCTGCGTGAGAGGCGACCCCGCATGCACAACGTGTGCTCATGGCCAAGGGAAAGCGCGCACGCACACACATACACAAAAGCCACAAACGATGGAGAAGTAGAGAAACAGAGGTCTCCTTGCGAGATGCGGAGCAAGATCCGCAGCCCAAAGTGTGTGTAAGTAGCCGAAAGGATGTGTATGTAGGTTGGGCGCCTGGCAATTCCCAGGACTTATAGGGGGGCTCTGCCTGACCCCCTGTGCCCGTGGCCGAACCTTACGGGGAAACCGGGGTTTCCCACCGGTTCTAAACGTCTGGTATCGCCGGAATGAAAGAAACACACAAAGAAAAGGCGTTTTTTAACGAGTTGCCTCATCCCGGTGCCGGGCTGTCACCGGCAGTGCGCGGGCGCCCGTGGCTCCTTGCCTGCGGGCGCACGCGTGGGGTTACACGAGAACCCAACTGCCAGGCTGAGAACGGGCTTTTCAAGCTCATATCGGGGGTTTTGGTAACGTCTTGTGGGCAGCTTTCTCGGAGTTTACTGTTCCTTTACTGTTGACTCCATAGCCTTAACCTTAAAGCAGGGGGAGGAGAGCAGTGGGGAGGGGGTGGGGGTGTTGGCAGCATATAAGTACATCAGGAGGAATTTTTAAACGACCGTATTGTCTCTAGCTCTAGAAAGACTGCGCTGATTTCTTTTTAGAGCCAGCAGCTGTTTTCTCTCGCAACTTTGCTTTCAGCCTCGGCAGACGCCAGGGTGGCTCTCCCACGGGCGAGGAAGAAGGCGGCGAGGCTGGGGGATCCCGAGGCAAGGCGAGGAAAGGCGAGCACCGCGGATGGTGTTTGACTGCGCCGAGGCATTGTTCGCTGCTGCCTCTCGGTTACGTTTAAAGGCTGAAATATCACGAGATCCACTCAGTGATCCTTTTCTAATTCGAGGGACAAAATGTAATTTGCCGTAGCTCTGCTTCCTCGGATGGGAAGGCTATCCCCGGGTTCCAAAGGGAAGAGCTAGGCACCGCGGTTCGCACACACATGGATTAAGTTGAACAGCGGCGGCTGCATCTGCGCTGGGAGCAACAGTAGTCCAGGGCTGACTTTTCAAATCTCAGCCCTCCGAGTTAGAGGCTCCCTTGAATAGACTTCCTCCATTCCCGGATGCACTTCTCCAAATTCCCACTTCTTTCTAGAATTCCAGCGAAATTGGGGGCTCGCCTGCATTTCGCTTTGACGTGCAAACCCGCGGTTTTTACAGAGTGATTATGCGCTTTCTTTTAGCTCTACCTGACGGGGTAACACGAACTCCACGCACCATCTTGCCAATACGCGGAGTGGATATTGACGCTTGGGACTGAA
Organism: Neopsephotus bourkii; assembly: GCF_033783945.1. NCBI lineage: Eukaryota > Metazoa > Chordata > Aves > Psittaciformes > Psittacidae > Neopsephotus > Neopsephotus bourkii. The sequence goes on from NW_026900570.1 coordinate 14,195,586, forward strand.
GATTATTTTTTTTTTATATTATCATTATTTCTTCCGTCGATTGGGGCCCCCCGGTCCCAGAAATATGAGCTGCCTCATTCATCTCTCGGATATGTCTCTTTCTGGATGTGCGGCGATACCCAAACGTGCTCGTGTTCGTACACAGAGGAGCACTGGAGGCACGGCGGAGGTTGGCGATTTCTTTTTTCGCGGCGCCTAACGTGCAACCCGGGAGGAGCATCCACACACACACACACCCCCCGGTGCCACGGGAGAGGCGTGCGGCCATCGCGACATTGGCGAACCCCCCCGGTCCTGACACTCGACTCGTTTCACGTCCCTAAGAAGAGGTTAAACCTCCATGCTGCTTCTTCAAATTGATTTTAAGGGGCTGCTCTCAATGGAACATCAAAAAGCTGCGGCAGGGCTACTCCGGGCGGAATATGCGAGCTGCGAGGGAGCAGCATCCTAGCCGCTCGCAATACCCTACATTGTGTGTGCCAGCACTTTTTTGTTATTACGTAAAGGCTTCTGGAAGCACCTTGGATATTTTGCATTCTCTTTCCTCTGCTGGAAGCAATCAGCACGCAGGAATCCTGACGTGGGCTTCGGGACGATAGGACATTCCAGCTCCGGATCCAGACCGGTTAATCGTGAAAAGTGTTTACATTTCTGGCTTACCTATGCTTTGTTATGGGTCTGACGTGAGCCCACGTCCTCCTCCCCCCCCTCCCGCAATATAGCAGGCAGAATTTCAGCTAAAAGTGTTACAGTCTCACGGTGCGGGGACCGTGATATTCAGACAGCAAAATAACCTTAGTCCCCGGCTGTAAAAAAAAAACAAAACCCAAACAGCTAATTAAGCCGAAGAGGAAAATCAAGGGAAACTCGAAAATGTAAGTATTCCCTCCCCTTAACAGCCGAGCATTTAACTTTGGAGCCTCAGCAAGGGAAATACCGGGCTGCTCGGCACGTTTTCGCTAAGCTTCATTTTCCACACAATGCAGAATAAAATGCTAGTTTAAAGCGGCCACGTTACGGAAGGATTTTCCACCGCTACCGGCAGACTTACGTCCTTTAAAATCACGGCATACACAAAAGAGCAACGTTTGTCCAAAATAAGCTAAAAATACACGGAACGAGAAGGGGGAAAAGCGTACAAATCCGTCCTCAGAAGCTAGCGACGAGGAAGTCGGAGAGGTCTGAGTGTGTTTGAGCTCGGATTGTTTAATAGAAAGATTTATATACTAACTGTATTATTTACTTTGGGAGGGGAGGTGGCAGTATAAGGGTATGCTAATTAGTGGGAGATTTTTTGGGGGAAGGGGTGGAATATCAATTTTTATTGCATCACCTGTCAGGAGTGTCCAATCAGCGTTGGCTTTAGGGGAATTAATTGATGAAGGTGTCTCCGGACGAGCTCACTTCACTCTGTCATTTTATTTGTAGCTAAAGCAGCGGCGGGAATAGCAGCTGCATTTCTTTTCTCTTCCTCCCTTCACATTCCATTATCATAGTTTCCAATGGAAAAGCAGGGAATGAAAGGGAACAGGTACTGATCTTCAGCAGCAACTTAGAAAAACACTTTGGCAAACCTGATTTTTAAGATTATCTATTGATTGTAGCCTCACGGTATTTTTTTTTTAATTTATATTTTTTTTAATTTCTTCTAAAGTTTGGCACTTCATTCAGCAGGAATAACAGCCTTTGTTATATTTTATTAGCAGGATGCCTTGAGACAAATACAGCATCTGGCTGAGGATTGTGTGTGTGTGGCTTTTTCTTTTTTTTTTTTTTTTTGGTCCTTTTTTTTCCCAATTTTTTTCTTTTTTTTTTTTTTATTTTTTTTCCTCCACCTCTCTCTCACTCTCTGCAAATGCTGGGAATAATTTAATTCACGAAATGGGAGACCTGAAGTCGGGTTTTGAAGAGGTGGATGGCGTGAGGCTCGGCTACCTCATCATTAAAGGAAAGCAAATGTTTGCACTCTCCCAGGTTTTTACAGACCTGCTCAAAAACATCCCGCGAACTACCGTGCACAAGCGAATGGATCATTTAAAAGTAAAAAAACATCACTGCGACCTGGAGGAGTTGAGGAAACTCAAAGCCATCAACTCCATCGCTTTCCACGCCGCCAAATGCACCCTGATCTCCAGAGAGGACGTGGAAGCCCTGTACACATCCTGCAAAACCGAACGGGTCCTTAAGACGAAACGGAGAAAAATCAGCCGTGCGCTGGCAGCCACCGACCTCCGGCCGGAGCTCTCACCCACCGACCCCTTCTCCGGCTTCTGGAAGGAGAACAAACTTTGGCTGGGCCTGCGGGACCCTCCCCGGCCCCTGCTGCCCGTCAGGAGGAAAGCTTTGCGTCCGGGGGACACAGCCTTGCTACCGGCCTCTCATCTACCTCACATTTTTAGTAAATACACTGGCCACAGCTACCCAGAAATCGCTCGGGCGCCTTGCAAACCCCCCGTAAACTATGAAACAACGCCGCCGGCGGGCAGCTGCGCACCCCTCCGCGCCCGCCCCCCGCCCGCCGCCGCGCCGCGGCTCCCGGCCGCCGGCCCCCCGCCCCTGCCCGCCCGCTGCCGCCGCCGCCGCCTCCTCCACGGGGCGGCCGCCGCCACCGCAGCCGCAGCGCTGGGTCCCCCCGGCGGCGCCCGCCGGACCCTGGCCGTGCCGCGGCCCTGCCGGCCCCGCGGCGGCCCGCGGCTGCCGCTGCTCCGCGGCTTCGGGCCGACGCCGCCCGCCTTCCCCGAGAGCGGCAGCAGCGACTCGGAGTCCAGCTGCTGCTCCGGCCGCGCCGCACACGACTCGGACTGCGGCTCCAGCCTCTCCAGCTCCAGCGAGGGCAGCTCGGAGGAGGAGGACGAGGAGGAAGAGGACGAGGAGGGCAGCGGCGCCACGGACTCCAGCGAGGGCAGCTCGGAGGAGGAGGAGGAGGAAGAGGAGGAGGAAGAGGAGGAGGAGGACAGCACCTCGGACTCCGACTCCAGCTCGGTCTCCAGCCAGGTCTCGGTGCAGAGCATCCGCTTCAGACGCACCAGCTTCTGCAGCCCGCCCGGCGTGGTCCACGCCAACTTCTTGTACCATCTGGCGGCCGCCACCGCCCCTCGGCCCCTGGCCCCGGCGGAGCCCGGCGGGCTGCCCGCCCTCCGCGGCGCTCCCGGCGGAGTCAAGCCGGAGCTGCCGGAGGAGTGGGGCCGCCCCGGCTGGGCTCCCGCCGCCCCGGCGCTGCGCTGCTCCGGCGGCCTGGGGAGCTGCTTCTCGGAGATAAGAGATGATAGGGTATCCGAGATCACATTCCCACACTCTGAATTTTCCAGTAATGCCAAGAGTACTGACCTAACAATTAACTGTGTTGCAAAGGGGGCCTCTTCACCTAGCCCAAAGACAAACAATGCATTTCCACAACAAAGAATACTCAGAGAGGCAAGGAAATGCCTTCAAGCAACTACTACACACCGTGCAGATAACAATACAATAGCTGCTAGGTTCTTAAATAATGATTCTTCATCAGCGGCAGCAAATTCAGAGAAAGATTCTAAAATCCCTCATTGTATTGAATTTGCCACGGATTTGCCCTCTTTACAAACGGCTCCTGAGGAGGATGCTGCTTCTCCAGGGGCAGCAGCAGCAGCCGCAGCTGAGCTCCAGTGCACTGATACAGGCAATAAGGCATTGCCATTCCTGCACAGCATTAAAATCAAAATAGAGGACAGCAGTGCGAACGACGAGTATGAGCCCGATCTTACAACACATAAGCTAAAGTGTGAGTGCAATGATACTAAGGATGAGTTGTACGGTGTGACTGAGGGTAATAACCAGGACGCTTTATTAACAACCAAGGAAGATTCTGCATGCACTGAGAAAGAAACCACTTCCTTAAACCTGCTGACTCAGAGTCAGGTCCTCTCATGCACTTTAGGTACTCCAAAACCTGAGGATGGGGAGTATAAATTTGGAGCAAGGGTGAGAAAAAATTACAGGACACTGGTTTTGGGAAAGCGACCTGTACTGCAGACTCCTCCAGTCAAACCAAATCTGAAATCAGCTCGAAGCCCACGTCCTACAGGTAAACCCGAGACACATGAAGGAACACTGGATGATTTTACAGTTAACAATAGACGCAAAAGGGTAGCCAGCAATGTAGCATCAGCAGTGAAAAGGCCATTTAATTTCATGGCAAATTTTCCCTGTCCACCATCACTAATTATTGGCAATGATGGGGATTTGTTGCCAGCTTATTCCTTAAACACCACTAAGGATTCCCAACCACCTCACAAGGCCCATCCTGTATGGAAATGGCAGCTGGGCGGTTCTGCAATACCTCTTCCACCTAGCCACAAATTCAGGAAATTTAATTAATAAAATAGTTTGGAAAATATTTTCTCGAACCACCTTTAACTTTCTTACATTTTTGTTTTTCTTTTTTCCTTTTTCCATTTTTTTTTTTTCCCAACTCCACAGGATGGTTTGTACAAGGCCATTAATGCTATCCCCACTTTTGGAATCCTGTTTTTATCACATGGTGAAGACAGAAACTGGATTACTGTTTTCCTTACCATTACAAGAGCGGTTTTTTGTTTGTTTGGGGTTTTTTTTATTTTTTTGGTTCTGTTGCCTTTTTTTAATTATTATTATTTTTTGTTACATTCCACAGAGTACTTCAGGCTAAAGACTCAAACTCAGTTATTATGGTAGAGCTGGAACACTTTACTGTTTAAATGCTAATAATGCACCAGTACCTCAATTCAACTGCTGCAAATAAATGTCAAAAGGTTGAATAATAAATATTAGAATGAGCCATTAAATTTATGCACTAGATTTCGAAAATGGAAGTCTAACTGTTAATTCAGTTAAAGTTTGTTAAGTTCCATGGTTGCACAGTAAGGGTTCACGATAATTCAATGTGGCAGCAGCCTACTTTTCGGGAGCTTTGTTTTCGGGTGCAGGGGTGTCTTTTTCCAAGAGCAGTTGCACTTACTCCTTTTTCTCTCGTTGGGAAAGGCTGGGGTCCGCCTGCGAGCCCAGCGCTGGGAAAAGCTGCCTCCTCTGAAACCAGTAAATAAATGTGGAATTCTATTTTGGGTAAAAGGGTGTCTTTTTACTTGTACAGCCACTCTTTGCTATTGGGAAGCCTTTTTGTTTCACCCAGAGGTCTTAAATAAGGTTACTGTTACCCACTAATGTCATGCTTAGGTTGTGGTCTGAACATGCCCCTTACAAACTTGCAAAGCAACTAAAGTATTTGCCCTGCTCGCAGTACAATTTATGGTCCAGCCCCTCATGCCGGCTGGAGGAAATAGCGAAGCAGTAAATACAACACAGAAAGTGAAATGAGAGGTCGTGAGTGGAGAGAATACCCAAAATGAGAAGACCATGTTACTCATAGCTTTTTTGGCACCAAAACTCAGGCGTTTCAACCGTGTTACACTTCCCGGTTCTACCCTCATCTCTTGAAATTTGTGGTCGTGGGGTGGTTTTTTTTGCCATGCCATCCTCCCGATGGAGCAGAAACGTTTCTACTGCACGTGACAATCAGAGGCAATTCTCTATATTTGCACTTAATATCGAAATACTCGAACAGGCTGACTTCTAGAGTCTGGCCCTCGGTGAGACATGCTGGTATAATATATTGTGATGATGGAAGCAGTAAATCAAAATTATGGAAATTTGCACTGTTGAAAAGCATGCTTTAGCTTTATTTTCAATTAAAAACACTGTTAAAAAAAATAACCCTGATTCCATACACTTTGAATTATTGCAGAGTTATCCGTGGTTTCCTCTCCGCTTGTAAGTTCACTGTTTTCATTTGGAGGAAATAAGCTTCAAGAGGTTAACTGTTTCCCTCCCTTCTCCCCCCCCCTCCCCCCCCCCGGCAACCTCCCCTTCCAACGCCACGAGAAGAAAGGGAAGGGGAATTTAAAGAGAGAGAGAGGGAGAGAGAGAGAGAGAGAAAGCTGGAGGCCGAGGTGGAGGCCGAGCTGAAGACGGGGGAAGGTCTCTGGCTGGGGGAGTCTGGATACACCAACTCGGAAAAGAGCCTGCAAAGTTTGCAGCTTGAGAAAGGCAGTTATAATTGAGTTGCTGAATCAGCAGAGTTTAGGATGAATAATTGCTGGTTTCTTTCTTTGGATTAGCATTTTATTTATACTAGATCATTCCCAAATTAAATTTTAAGGATTCCACTCATCGATCAATCCCGGGAGAATAATTTATCGTAAATCAAAAAAAAGGAAAACAAAGCAACAATGTAATGTTTACTGTGTGACTCAAAGTCAACATTTCTGCTGGCAATCTGCTGCCCGGGTTTCAATTTTTTAATTCCTGCCTTTTGTGATGCCCTCTCCCAACCCCTCATGTCTCTAAATATTCCAGGCAGTCACTAACTGATTTCAGCTCTGTTTACTATAGCCACACCGGAGTTTTCCTCCCATTGTAAAAGGCCCAGTCTAAGAATACCTGCAGCCAAATATATTTAGAAAGAGTAAACAATTGCCTTTCAGTGTAGTTACCCTTCCCCCCTGCATGCACACATCCCCACACGCGCGCACACACATCACTTCCAATTGCCAGTTGCAAAAGGTGCACTGCATACTTAACCGCTCTGCTGAAATCACGACGGTCATGAAAAATCTGCTTACTGGAGTTGTTCTGAGATCAATGTTTACATTCGTGTGTTTAGAGCTGCACAGATTACAGCCTTATTTCCCCACAACTGTAAATATGTACAAGACATACTGCTCAGGAAAGGCCCCTGCTCAGTTAGAAAGCCGTGTCTGCTCGACAAAGGTCTTCCCTTCACCAAAACAAAAAGAAAGAAAACAAAGAAGAAACAAACAAAAACAAAAACAAAAAAAGGTTAAAAAAAAAAAAGGAAAAAAAGAAAAAAAGAAAAAAAAAAGCCAAGCCCAAAAGCTACAAAGGTGCAATATACAAACTTGAAACCTAAAATTTCGCTTGTCAATTAAACAACATATTGCTTTCAAAGTAACTCTGTCCCCTGACCCTGTTTACTTCCAATTAGAGATATGCTGATTTGGCCAGGAACTGTGAATTACAGAGGTGCCTTTTCAGGTTCCCGAAATAATCCGGGGGGGGGGGGGATGGGTTTGGGGAGAAAAGGGGGAGGAATAAGCATAAATTTATACCAAATAGGCTCTGCAGAGTTGAGGATCTGAAATATGGCGCGCCCGGCCCTGCTACGGCCTGGGACCTGCAGGCCCAGGTCCAGCACCCACCAGGCAGCTCCCAGGGCTCTCCTCAGCAGGGGCAGGCAACAGCAGAAGGCACAGAGTTAAAGAGCCAAATAATCTTCACAAGTGTACACCTCAGTTTAGTGCAAGCCACTAACAAGGACACTCGTGTTTTTACTACCACTAGAGAAATTAGCCAGGTACAATAACTCACTGGCAGAAGATAAAAAAGGGGGGGGAGGGGAGTAGGTATTCCTTCCAATATTATGTCCATAATTCTGGTAGTTTGGTAAATGCTTCTGATGGCGTTGTAATTATTACTGTGAGCAGAGTTCATTATAATTTCAGCCTCTGACATATAAAGTCATATCATTGAGTTATATAAAAATAACCCATTTTCCCCGATAAAGGTAAGTTCTAATAATGAGGAAAACCAAAGGTTTTTCAAGTGAGCCAAATTACCAGTTTGTTGCAATGTTTACACGAGGTAAAACTTAAAATGTACTAGTACTAGATCCCCACCATTTTCCAATTCCCGGTGTACTCAAAAGTAAACAGAATTTTCCAGAGGAAAAAGCAATGGAGGAAAGCGCACATACTTTAGAGACTACACTCCATAGGTATTTGCCATACATAGAGTTCACCAGTAAGTTTATTGGGAAGGTATCTGCTGCCAGATGGAAGACAAAAGAAAATTTTGGACTCTGTCTAATTCTCTAGAGCATTAAAAAGGGAACACGCGTAATGCCTTCAGCAACGAGCTATACTGCCTTAAAAGATGTAACTCGCCGTTTACAACAGTTTACTTTTAAGAAGTGATTGTTCTGTAACCTACACTTACTTGACTACAGTGGGATAATATCTTTACTGGCTGTTTATTTAAAACACCACTACTAGTAATAATGCAAAATAGTGGTAACTGTTGTATGAAGTTTGCTTTTCAATCAGTTCACATGGTGATTTTCTTTTTACGTGGTCTCTGATCCTTTTTCCTCTAACAGGTTTAGTTGCCAATAAATTAAAGTTTCTGCAGAAATGAGAGCAATGCGATCATGTTTGCGTTTGTCACCATTCACACGTGCAAGGGGTTGAGGCAGAAAGGGCCACAAAAAGTGGTATTTTCCACCCACGGCGGTGATCTGCAGGAAAATATTCTACATATGCAGCATGTCAGAGAACATGAAACATGGGTAACCTCGTTAATTGTGTTTTTTTTTATGGTTAAGAAGATTGCTGTAAAGTGTATGCAATGGCTCATCCTGAGATGTATTTGGTCAGCTTGGAAGTACAAAAGGAAGGCAAGCGCCTGAAAGCGAAAAGCCCTCGCTAGCAAAACAAGGAGGGAGGCTTTGGGATCTAGCTAGCCAAAGTCATGCGTGCAGGCACTCCCCATTCCCCCAGTATTCAGCCCTGCAATCGTGGGGCTCCCGCCGCCGCGGGGTGGGTACTGGGCCGCGGCCTGCCCTGGAGCCCTTGGGGAAAGACGGCTAGCCGGTTTTAGGCCCATCCACGTTGCATTTCTTCACTGCGCTGATATAATTATTTGCCGTGCCCTAGGCCCCTCTCTCTCCCCTTCTCCCTTTCACGCCGAGGCGGCCTCACAAGCCCCCGCTTTAAAAGGCCCGAGATGTTTTGCATGAAGCGCTCACAATAGGGGTTGAGAGAATTGACAGTTTCAAAAACAAGGCGCCCTGTCCTTTCCAGATGCCGAGGACCCCTCTCCCGCACCATCCCTCGTTTGCTCCTCGCCGCTGGTGGCTTTATCCTTAGCATTGCAAATATACGGCAACAGCTGTGTTTGTAAACAGGGGGGAGGTCGGCAGAAGCCCCGCCGCCGGCCCTGCTCCGCGCTGCGCGCTGCCTCCGCTGGCCGCCGCTTCGCTGCCTCGCCAGCCACCGCCGGTGCATCAGCGGGGAAAAAAAATGAGGAAACGAGGCGAAAAAACATGAAGGGAGCGAAGCCGGGAGGAGCGCGGTCCTCGAACGGCGGGCCTGCTCTGCGGTGGGGCGGCCCCTGCACGGCGGGCCCGGGGGACAGCGCGCCTCGGGCCGCCATCTTGCCCAGCGCCACACAGCCGCCCCCTGGCACCCTGGCCCGGCTTTCCCGCTCCCGCAGCTGCTGCCCGCGGCACGGCGGGGGTGGTGGGGCAGCCTGCGGGACCCCCGGGGGCTCCCGCACTTCAAAGCGGCCTCTCGGAGGGGCCGCGGCTCCCACCCGTCTCCCACCTCCGGCCCCTCAGCTGGGGCGTCCATCTTCCAGGCTCTCCTGTGGCGCGGCCCAGGGCCCGCAGGCTCCCGACCTGATCTCTCCGTGCATGGGGATTGCGGCCGGGGAAAACCCACAGTGGAGGAAAGCCCGCGGTACTTCCGCGGGCCCCCCGGGGCAGCTGCCGGGCAAGAGGCCGGCGCTGGCAGCGCCAGGCCCTTGGGGGGGAGGCAGCCCAAGGAGCCACCGTCCGGGCCCGGCGCCGGGGGAGGCCTCGGGGCCGTGGTGAAGGCCTTGGGGTTTCGGCGGAGGCCGTGCGCCCGCTGCCCCCGCGGAGCCGGCCCGGGGAGGGGACAGTGAGCGAGGTCAGCTCAGAAAGTGCAACAGGGCTGTTTGCTCTTGCGTCTAAAATGCAGTCAGGGCTGTAAAGCGTGTGAAATTACGCACTGGTCTCTTAAAGAGTGGCTAATTTATAGTAAATAGCGAGGGCTTTGTAAATGGCTTTATTATGTTGTTTCTTGTTAATTGTTGAGAAAATCCCCATTGTTGAGTGTGAATGGCTTTATGGGCTAACCCGGTCTCTGCTGCAATCCAGGGGCAGTAAATGGCCGCTCCGCTAATGTGGCCCGTAGCGAGAACCCGGCACCAGCACGGTGACCTCTGGGCGGTGGCGCCGGGTGCGCGGAGGGGGCGGGCCGCGCTAACACGGACGCCCCCCAGGCAGCGAGGAAGCGCTGGGACCCCGGCACGGCGGTGATCCCATTCCGCCGGCCTGGCCGCCCGGGAAGCATTGGCGCGGAGCGGGCCCGGCCGACTCTCCCGGCGCACGGCCGGGCCCGTTGTGGCTAAGCACACGTGCAGGGGCCTCTCCCCCCCTTTGTTAACGGCCTCGGTGGCCCGGGGTGCTCTGCCCTGCCGAGGAGCACGTTTGCCGGGCGAGGGGGGCGGGGGGCGCCTCGGCAGCCCCGCGCTGCTCGGCCTCTCTTTCCTCCATCTCCCTTAGACAAATAAACAGGAGCTAGCACCTCCAGCCCCTTCCCGGAGGGAGCTTCGGGGTGTTGGGGTGCTACAGTGAACTTCGCCAGGCTCCACATCCCGGCCCCCGAGGTGGGCGCTGGGGGGGAAGGTTGGGGGGTGGGCACGCTGCTGCTCCCGTTGGTCAGAGGACCCGGGGACGCGGGGTCTCCCCCGCCGCTGGAACGTGAACGCCGTTTCACCGAAACGCCTTCCGAGCGCACGTGCCTGCATATTATAAAATACAAATCGCGATGAAATGTAAATTCCACTCTAGAAACTTATATTGGGCTATTCTCTTTCCTGAAATCTTTCCCTCTCTGATTTCGCTATTAGGAGAAATCCCCCAGGGTTTAAAGCACTTGTTTCACGGATTTCTGCACAGCCCACATCTGTCGGCTTCCCCTCCGCGGCTCGCCCCTTCGGCAGGCGGGGAACGCAGCGGCTCTCCAGGCGGGGACGGGCACGGAGAGGCCGCCGCAGCCCCGGCACTGCACCTCGGAGCGCAGCGATTTTCCTACCCGCCTTTCAGGATTGAATTGCAAACGTGTCAGATGCACGGCTGCCGCTTCCCCGGGACTTGGGCTCGCAGCGCTTTTCCAGGCTGATTAGTAGTGTCGGAGCAGCGAGATAGGGCTGTACAGTCCATTTCCCTCAAAACAGGATGTTTCCATCAACCTGCATTTGGTTTTCCCCAAAGAGCAGCAGAGAGTTTAGCTGGGAAACAGGTCCTGCCTAAACCCCCTCCTTCAGTGGCCACTCGGGTCACATCACATCTTTGGTTTATATTTCACCCTGTCATTCCCCTTTCTCGGGGAAAAAAAATAAATAAACTAGAAAACAAGCAGCGCCGCCGAGAAGCCGGTGCTGGTGGTGAAGCGAGGGGCTGCTGCGGCAGGGCCGGAGCACGGCTCAGGCCGGGGACCCCTTCCCCGGCCTCCGTGGTATTTGTCGGGGCTTCTTGTTGCTCCCGCAGCAAAACCTCTGCTCTCCCGGACCACCTCGCGGCCGAGCAGCGCCTGGGCTGGGGTTTCCAGGGGCTTTGTGCCTTCGTGGAGATGCATGTGAATGGGGCGGCGAGTGCTAAAGCTGCCACATAACCTGTGCGAACATATGTTTTGTATTTACCAGCGATGCTTTTGTATTCCTTGGGATTCAGGGGTAAACTGCCGACACAATAGCAAACCCAGAAATATTATCAAATAAACTGCACGGAAAAGTAATAATAATAATGATAATATATATATATTTAAAAATAAAAAGGGGTTGCTCGCATTTGGAAATTCCTATTTCCACTTTGGTGGACGTGATAGTTTGCACGAGGGTAAATCGCGATATCGTGCTATTCCTTGTACAGTTTTCTAGAAGATTTGAAAAACTTTGTCTGCTGCGGATGTTTGAAGTAGGACATTATAACCAAGAGAAGGATTTTCAGGTTGTTTCCCGCTATGACATAATCGTTCCCGTCAAAATCTGGCGAAGTTCGCCGGAGGGAAAAAGATGTTCATGCTAAATGATGTGGGAGAAGAAAAGAGAGAATGGCGTTTAACGCGCGCTATAAAATAATGTCAGATCTCCCCGACTGTGATCTCGCAGGCTCTCTTACATTTTAGGGGAAGTTTATAAATGGTTACCTGGGGTTTACAAATTTTGCCAGTAAAATCTCATTAATTCCATTATGATTTCGGTATCCTTCTCCCGTAAAGGGGCCTGTAAAACGCAGTAATTCCACACAAGCCCTGCCATTCATCAAGTCCGGGAACATTTGTATTTCCCTATCTCGCTGCGTAGAGGCCGATAAATAGAAAGGCTCTCCAGATAATCGCTGCTATCTCCTGTCCTCCACGCAGAGCACTTGGTGGTGTTTGTTCCGCCCCGGAGAACCGAGCTTCTTAAAGAGTCTTGGAGGGGGGTCAACTTTTTAAAACACACCTGAAAGCTGGGAAGCTTTATACGTGTTTGCATTGCTCGTGGGGGGAAAAGGAGGATACCCGGCAGCAATTCCTCATCAGCAGACTTAAAAGTGGCTGCTGCCTTCCCCGAGACCTTTTTGCCTCTCTCCTTCCCTCTTCCCACCCCCATCCCCTCGGTAAACGGCTGTGCCGAGGGTCCCAGCGAAGGCTGCGGGCCGAAGCACGGAGCCCAGCTCCCCGCCTGCCGTGCTGCCGTTGTTCCTCCCGTTTTCCACAGGAGACGGATGACATCGGCTTTAGGGAAAAGCTCTGGAGGGTAACGGAGAGTTCACCAACTCCCAGCCCCGCGAACTGCGAGGTCGGTTTTGCCGCGGCTTCGACTTCACCAAACCTACAAACCCAGTTTGCCTCCCGCGCAACATCCACTGCTTGTCTCTGGTTTAGCAATGTCGATGGCGTCTGATCCTTTAGAAAGACGAACTACATAAACATCAGATAGTTTGTATTAGAATCAAGCACAGTGACAATTGCACAGAGCTGGTTTTAATTTTACTCTAAAGTGTTTACACTTCGACATATGGTACATTTGTCTTCGCTGAGAAAGTTAAGAATCGATAGCGTTAATAGCTTTGCATAGACATGATAGAGATTAACATTTCTGCATCTCCACCAGCCTAAGGTTCCCATGCTTGGGTGCTGAAGGAAAAAGGGGCTCACACTGAAGAAGAGCTGTCTCTGCCCGCAGAGGTGCTTAGAGTATCCTCTCAGGCACCGCCGGACTCAGCAAGTCTGACCCTCTCTCTGGTCAGGGCTGTGAAGAATCAGCAGTGCCCTTACTGCGGTTTTACCTTAGTTCTGCAAAGCTTCTGCTCAGCAGTACCTACAAAGCTCACGCCTGAGAAAACAACCAGCTTCTTCCCGGGGAAGAGCTGCTCTGTGATAAAAGCCTGAAGCCCGATTCCCCCGATCTCCGACTGGGAAGACAGCGTTTGCCAGGAGCCTCCCTCGCTCCCAGGGATGCAGGAAAAGCAAAGCCACCGCTCCCCAGCTCACACTTTCTGCCAAGGTGCTGCAGGTCCTTTAGGTTGCTCCCTGGTTTTCCCAAAGGATGTCCAGCGACATCCAGCCTTAGCAAGACAGGGTGGCAAACCCTCGGTTGTGCCGGGACATTTTCTAGTATCGAGGATACGCTCCCAAAGAGGTAATAAACCCGCGAATTTATGTATATTTACAGGCACACACCAATATGTAGGAGTCATCGACATTTGCAAACGCTGCTAATGCAGCATTTTCCCCCAACATGGAAGAACTATTATTTTCAATTTTCAGGTGTTGCTTTGGGAAGATCATGAAATCACGTAGGAGCTCGAAGCCTAACCCGAGCCACAGATGGCTGCGCACGTCTCTAAGTCAAACAGGTCAAATAATTTTTAAAGACGCATTTACTAAGGAATAAAAAAAAAGGAAAGAAAAGGCATCTAAGATGGAAACCTGTGGGGGCATAACAAAAGGGAAGAGGCCAGAAAGAAATATCCCACAGTGGATTACAAGGTTATGGGACAGGTCACTATAGGAAAGCTAAACAAAAAATGAAGGGTACATTATATAAACCTCACATAATTAAAAAACAGTCCCAATATTGTCGTTAGACCCTCAGGTATTTGTGGAAGTTGTTGATCAAGTGCCTGTGAATTTATTGGGAGTTTATTCTATTAAGATACCTTTATTTAGCTGGCGTTTGCTTTTTAACATAATTAGGAAACTGACCGCAGCCATAAATGACTGTGTATTTAATGAAGACTGTAATTATTTTACACTGCAGACAAACGTACAGAACGAGCTATTAGAGGAGGGGACGTAGTCAGACAAGAAATAACCCCAGTCTTACAGAGAGAGGGCTCTAAGACAGTAATATATTAAATATTGCAGCGATCGATTTCAATATCCTGAGTGGACACGGGAATAAAAATCCACCCCCAAGATGAAATGATTGGGAATTCTTTGTTGGGAGGGAAAGAAATGCGTTTTTCTTTTTCTTTCTTTTTTTTTTTTTTTTTTAGATCCTTTTTGTTCAGGTTAGAAGAGAGCCCGGCCAGCATCTTTCATGCCCCGGGGTCCCGGTTTGGGCTATAACCCTAAAGGTTACTCGCATCTCAATGGCGTTTCTCCGTGCTAAAAAGATGGGTCTTTGTCCGAAGAGAGCCGGATTAAATATCAAGCCCGGCTCCGGTGCGCGGGACGAGGGCAGCCCCCGGCAGCGGCCCCACCGAGTGGCAGCTCACCGGGGCGCCGCGAGGGGGGCGCCGGGTGACTCCCGTAGCCGGGACCCCGGTACCGGTCAGCTGGGGGGGGGAGGGGGGGCGGCGACGGGAGCGCGCCCCGGTGCCAGCACTTGGGGAAATGAGGGAGCCGGGCTGCCGTTTGCCCCAGCCACTCTCTTCCCGTCCTTCCCCGCACACTGCCCCCCGCCCCCCGCCCCGGCCCTTCTCGGTTTTAAATAATAATTAAAAGGCGGAATAAAAATTAAAGAGGGGCAGAGGATGGGCGAGGAGGTTTCGCTCCCCCGCGGGATCCCGCCTGGGCGCTGGGAATACGGGTGAAGGCAGCCAGGCGGCGTGCGGGGCCGCCGGGCCGGGGTTCCTCTGCACTCTCCGGGCCACCCCTGTCCTCTTCCTTCTCCTCCTCCCCGTCCTCGGGGTATCCGGGCATCACAAGGCTATCAGCAGTAGTGGGGGCTGAGGTTTGGCCAGGCAGCGGTCGGGGCTGGGGTTTTCTCCGCTCCCGCTCGGCTGCAGGGGGAGAGGAATTACAATCCAGAAACTGTGAACCTGTTGACTGCTACATCCCGCGGGAAAGGGCCGGTAGTCTTTTACATTCCCAAACCTATGAAGTGGGGATGCCATCGCTGGGCCCCTGGATTCACCTGTCACTGCAATCACTGCCCCCGAGCACTGACAAATATTCACAATAAAAGAGTGAAAGGGTCTCTTAAGGTTCACTGATTTGTGTGTAGAACTTTGGGAAACTGCAAACAAGCGAGAAAAATTGTCCATTCTTGTGAAGGGAAATACAAGTTTGCACTTAACCGTTCAGCGACAAAACCCACGGACCGGCCAAAGAGCCGGGCACATCCACTATAATCTCCATAACAATTTCATTTCCTCTCTTCCCTCTCTCCCTCTTTACTGGTTAGCAAAGGGGAAAATCTAAGGGTTTAATCCCGAGGAACGCTTTCCATTTATTCCCGCTGCAGGGAGAAGGGGATATTGAGAAAAGCCAACAGATCGAGGACAAAATGGAGAAGGAAGCCGGCGGGCTCTGCTCTGGGAGAGGGGCTGGGAGCATCCAGCCAGAGGACACATGCTACTCGGGGTGAAATAGAAACTGCCGCTATTAAATTTCCTTTTAAGTGTGCCTTTGGATTAGTTGTACACGGAATCCAGTAATTAAGGCCCTTCTCTTTAGAGAAAACCTTTTCGGTTTCGTATTCCAGCGTCGGGCGTGATTGCTGCGTGCTCGATAGAAAAAACATAAAGGACGAGTATTTTTCTTTGAGCGCCAAAAAGTTGCTGCCACAGAAGTGGTTTCTACTAAAGACGACGTTAAATTGTAGGGTATTAGCAATAATCACCGAGGGATCTGTTTTATACCGTCTCAGGCCTCAGAATCTGCTGTTCCCGTCTTGCTGGGACTGGGGAAAAGCGCTTCCCGGTTAAATTCTGCATTAATAGAACTTGGCAACCGGCAACAAAAACCTTGCTTAAGTGAAATGAAGAGACAAAAGGCACTTTAAATGCTGAGGCTGGGGGCTGGGGAGCTTATGCCCCAATTTTAAATGAAGACGACGTTCATGCCTCGCAGCCAGCACTGAGCCCGGGCTTGGCCGGGGTGAGGATAGCACTGCTCCCCGCGGCCCCGCCGCCGGGCTCCGGGCAGGGCTCCCCCACCCCCCAACCCCTCGTAGCTGAGACCTGGGGGATCTCGAAAGCGACCCCCGGCTCCCAGGCGGAGCTACCTCCGTCTCACCGGACCATTAACGGGACCGCACCTCCGCCGGCCGGGGGGATCCCCCGCGCCGGGGCTGGCGGGAGGCGGCGCGGGGACCCCGGCCCCGCCGCAATTCCCCAAAAGGGCATTGCACGGCATGCTCGGGGGAGGGCTGTTCCACCCGCCCCTCTGACACGCGGGTGTCATTTCCCACGGGACACGAGACCTTAGAAGCCCCTTCCGGGTGCCCGCGGAGTGTGTGGGGAGGACAGCTCCGGCGGGGTCTGCGCTGCACGGCGGAGCGCGGAGTGGGGCCGCAGCCTCGTGAGCCCGTGCCGGGGCCGGCTCCGGGCGCGGAAATAGAAATGTAACATCTCTGCAGACAAATTAATGTTTGACGGATTTATGGCACGGTTTGGCTTTCAAGATACTCATTTGCTCCTCCAAGCTGTACTCGGGTCCGGGGTGCAGCAGGATAAACACGCACGGGCTGCTCGGCGGAAACCCGCCAGCAGGATCTGCCAGCCAAAGATCAAGACACTTTGTGCATTTGCCACAGATAATGCCCATATTCCGAGTGAGTGATCAGAGAACTCCGGTATTGTTAAGTAAAATGAGAGGAAGGCGAGTGACGTGGGAGCCGAACAATGGCATTTCTGAATCAGTTTGGTTGATTGACATTTGGGGGCTTCATGACCCGAGGGAATAGGACTCATTACCGTGAATACACCAAAACATCAACCGAGATTAGAACTCTGGATCTTTTAAAAATCCTATTTCATTCTAAATTATAGTGGGAAAATACCAATTCTAAGAAAAAAATAAAAGAAAGAGAGAGGGAAGAAATTACTCCTTTATGCTCCTTTAATTGCTCAAAGCCCCCCAGTAGAGTAAGAAATGGCGTTAAGATTTTAGGCAGCATATAAGAGGAGAAAATTAACTTTACAAACTAAAAGTCTTGCGGCTGACAGAACACCGAATACGAGGAAATCCATGTCTCTGGGACCGGCAGATCTTGCTCCGAGCTGAGGTGGGAATAGGCGCACGGTGCAGGAATAACTTGATAGGAAGGATATTTGACAGATTGATATGAATAACTAATTATATATTATTTCATTCCATCCTTTGCTACGCGTTTTATATCCCAAATCCTCAGGAAAAGGACAAGGAAGGGTGAGGAGAAAAATAAAATGGTGAGGGAAAATGTGTCCAACTCAGCCTGGAGAGTCAGGAGAGGCAATGGCCAGGGCTGCCATGGATTCTGTTTGGAAGACAACGTTCCAAATTGGGAGTAAAATAAATAAAGAGTGGGACAGAGGAGGGCAAAATCTCTGGGAGGTAGTGACGGTCCTGCCCGGCCGGGACCAGCGGCGCAAGGATTTGCCCATCTCCACAACCATTTCCGGATGCTGGGACCCAAAACACAGTCCCCGAGTGCAGCACAGGGCCAAGGGGTTTTAAATAAATATAGCTGTATTTGCTCCTTCCTATCTTTAGGGAAATAAATGCTGACGGGGCTCCTGCTGCAGGATGGAGCGTTCAACCAGCGAATGTGGCTGCCAGGGAGGGTTCCCCTGCTATCAAATTTTCGATCAGATATCCAGGCTGGGGATTGCTCAGGAGTAGCTGCTTTGCACAATAGAAACGGGGACGGGTTTATTTATCCGGCGGTCAGAAATACAAATAATTAGGAGCCCGGCAATCCTGCCAAATAAATTTAGTGCTTTCGGGTTAAAACACAGGCACACAAACAAACCCGATGATTATCTAAATGTTCAATAATACATTGAGTAACACGGCCAGTGACTCAAAGCCTCCGCACATGTAGATATCATCATCTTTGTACGGAGACATCTTGGCTTTAATTGATGAGGGCTTCGTCCTCATTATTCCCAAGAAAAACAGGGGTCACGTCACATTAAAATTAAGATTATTTTGATTTTTCAGGCTCTTAAGGAAAAATCGGTCTGATTACATTTCGAACTGGGAGGGAGAGGCGGTGTGGCTCGTCGGGGAGTTCGAACAAAGGCAGGGACCCGAGAACGGGCAGGGCTGAAGAGGGGTGGGGAGGGAGCACCCCGCGTTCCGCCAGTCCTCTGGAGGTACCACCGGGGGGGGACGGGCGCTACGGGGTGCTCAGGCGGCACCGCGCCCCGGCCGAGCCCTGCTTATTGCCGGAGACCGGCAGTGGGACCCACGCGGGATAACCTGAACCTGCGGCGCTCCCTCCCGTCTCACCGCGCCCGGGCACGGAGGGGAGAGACCGCCCGCGGGTCCCAGGAGCGTGCCCGGAGCGGGGGGCGGGGCGCGGGGAGGCAGATTGCGCTCCGCCGGGCGGCAGCGGCCTCGGCTCCGCACCTGCGCGGGGGCTCCGTGGGGAGCGCAGCACCCCGGCCGCAGGGGGAACAAAGGCGGCGGTGCGGGGGGCGCCCGCTCGGCCTCGGCGGCGGGTGCCCGGCGAGGAGAGGCCGCTGGCGGAGGGGCCGCCCATCCGCTGCCCAGGCCGCGGGCCCCGCCCGCCGCGGCCGGAGCCAAACGTAGGCCGGCAGCGCCCCCTGCAGGGCGGCAGCGGCGCGGCAGTGGCGCGGCGGCGGCACCGCCCCTTAAAGGAGAAGGAGCTCTTAAGGTGGAACGGGAGAGGAGCGGCGGCGGCAGGGCCTCCGCAAGGAGGCTGAGCGCGGGGAGCCCCAGTCCCGCCCGACGGCGGTGGCCGCAGTGCCGCTGAGCTCCTCCGGCAATACCGTCCATGCTGGTGCCGCCGCCGCCGCCTCTGTCCTTTCCCGTGAAAGCATCGCTGGCTTTGCGGTGCACGTCAGTAAAGCGCGGAGTGCTCCCACGGGCTTGATTTTCCACACGGGAGCGGCGGGCCGTGCCTCGCCGGGTGGATTAGTAGGAGGCAGCGGGCCGGGGCAGTGTCAGAGGGGACAGCACTGAGGGAGGCTCCGGAGGGGCTGCCCGGGCCGAACCGGCCCCTCCGACGGCGCGATCTCTGCTAAAGAGGTCCGACCCTCGCCCCCCAGCACCTCCGCCGCTTCCTGCTTCGCTTCATGGCAGGGAGTATCCGCTTGTTCCCAGGGTACGAACAGTCCTCTCTAGCCGAGCACCGTTTTCCCCGCCGGCCAGGACCACTGCCCCAGGTGGGGGATGGAAGAAAAGGAAAGGGGAAATGGGTTAAAATAAGTAGTACACCAATAAGTGGTCCTTCTCTGGGGGTGAAGAAAGCCGTGCCCGGGCAGCTTTACCGAGAGGTTCGGCCGGCTCCTGGGAGGCTCTTCTGTTTCTCCCCCCGCGCACACCGCCACGGCGGCAGCTTCGTTTTGGGAGGAGGCAGGGCGGAGGCTGCGCGGGGCGCTGGGGTTGCGGCCTGAGCCTCCGCGGCTGCGGGCCGGGGAGTTAGCAGGCAAACTATTGCCGCGGAGCATGCTCTGCCTGCCCCCGTGTTTTGCAGCTGCCCTGCCCTCCCGCCCCGGGGCCGCGGGGATAGAGGCGCCGCCGGCCGCGCTCCTCCGCGTACGCTCCGCACCCCTCGGCATCACCGGGTAAATGGTTTTAATCTGGCTCTTGGGGTCAGTGGGAAGTCGCGGCGACAGCGCGGAGGGTCCTAGCTGCCAGGGAAGCCCCGGCTCGGAGCCCCCGAGGGGCCTCAGCGCACAGAGAGCCGGTGCGGCGGAGAGTGAGGCGCGGTTAATGCCGAACGGCGGACCCCGCTAAGGACATCCGCATTTACACCGCTTTTATCCTCTAAAACCGAGCCGAGAGGTAGCTGCGGGAGCTGAAGATGTCTCTCGGTTGCACAAGGGCTCGATCGTTGCGCTGAAAATTCAGGGCCGAATTTCTTCTGTTTCTAGACGGGTGATGGTTTTATTTTGTGAGGATCAGTGGTGGTGGAAACTAATTAAAACAAATCTGCATTAGAGCTACCCCACAAAGGCTAGTAAGCACGACGCGGTTTCCCTCTCGTGCTTTTTTAAGCAGTGATGCTTGAGTGGCAGCGGCGGGGCGGCCCTACCGCGCTGCGCCGCGCAGTGCCCGCGCCCTCACGGTGGCTTGCGAGCGCCGAGTCTCCGCAGCGCTAGACGAAATAATAGAGAAATGTCAAAACCAGTCCGGTTTTCCGCTACCCCTTCCTCACGCAGCAGAGCTGAGTGATGGCGGCTGGCGCGGAGCTGCGCGGAGCTGCGCGGAACGATCCCGGACCCTGCTCCGCCGTCTGTTTCAAGTGAAATAGGCCAGCGAAGCTCCGAAACGAGACAGGGGAGGAAGGGCCTTGTCTTCTGTTCATCGCCGCCTTATTTTTAGTTACCCTCTTGACGTTTCCGCGGAGCAGCCAAGAAATCAGCGCCGGGTCTCTCCCGGCCAGAGAAGATCCCCGGAATTTGGCATTTCTATATTTAGCTTCCTGGTAGGCTTTCATGGGATGGAAGCTTAGAAAACGAGACCAGAATCTGCACCCTGCCGAACTACCCAAAAGGCACAAATGGTGGAGGGAGGGAGCGATGTTTCACCCGAGGGTTCATGCACAAGAGAATTAAAAACTGCACACGGCGATTTATTGATTAATCTAACGTTTGAGGGGAAGGCTGTAAAATCCTGAAGGGGCAAGCTGTGCCATGGGAAAGCAACAATCCCAGAGACTTCAGCGGACCGTGTCACAGTAAGCCATAATAACCGCGATTAAAGCAGCAGCAGCAAATCAGGTACCTTATCTCCCCTTTTTATCTACAGCATCAGAATATTCCGTCTTCCCTTGACAAAGGAGCCCTCATCCAAAGCATTTTTTTCCCCTTGACAGAATGAAACACATTTTCCTCCCCAAAGTAAACATAATACATGTGACTAAAACACTGGCAGGGCCAACAGCAGGGAATTTAACTTTTAAAGAAACCGATCTCGGTCCGTGATTGATGCTGTGTCGCTCTGACAACAGAGAGTGTGTAGCTAATTGCCTCTATAAACGAAAAAGATATTGCCCTCGTTTTATCAAACACATTCTTTGTCTGGGGCGAAAACAAGTGTCACAGTAAATGAACATGACTGTAGAGATTAATAGTTTCCCGACAGTGAAATCTGAATAAGAACCCCACGTTGGAAACTAGTGTCTGGTTCAAACTGGGCAGGAGGTTTGCTTGAATTTTTCGGGAGCAGCTTTCCTTCCCAAGGTTCCACCTTTGCAGCTAACATCACCCGGGTGCTGCTGATGAGGTAATCCACAGCTCCTGTCACCAGGACCTCGAGGACCTCCTGGAGGCCCTTGGGACGTCTCCAGCTCTGGGGACCTCCCTGACCCTCGGAGTCTCTCTGGGCAGAGCTTTGTCCACGGTTGCCCGGGAATGATGGTCCAGAGGACACGGCTCTCCCACCTGTCCTCCACAAGGCATCATGGAGAAGGGAGCGCAATAGGTTTCCTTTGTGTTTCACGAAAGGACAGGCTGATACTGACTTTGTCTTGCAGAAGAACTTCAGATGTTTTCTCTGCTCCTGAGAATATATGCATAAAATATACAATATATCTAAATATATATATATAAAATATACGTGTATTTTATTTATGTCTTCAGAGCCAACAGCCAGTATTAGGAAGAAAAAGGAAAAGCTTTAGAGTAGTATTTGTTCAAACAGGTAACTGCAAATTCTGTGCAAGCACCTAACAGAATAAAATTTCATCTTCAGCCAACACCAAAATGTGGCTTCTGGGATCTCTCTCTCACAAAGCTGCTCTGTTTATGCTTTTACTCCCGTCATTTCCCTTGCAAACAATTCCCTCAACTTTGTAGCCTGGCAGAGTGATGATGCCCTGTTGCACTCTCATTTTTTATTTTCTTCAAAGGGATATTGAAATTTTGAAGACCTTCCCTTCCCACTCTCACGTTTTGAAACCCAAAAGTATTGTACAAGATGCTCTTGGAGCGTATCCTTTCTTAAGCGACTGGATTACAACATGAAATACCCCAAGAGATGGAAACATGAGGGGTAGAAGGTCTCTTTAACCTACTGGGGAAAGGAATAGCCTGAACAAATAGCTGTAAACTGGAGCCAGACCAATTCACTGTGTGAAGGAAAGTGCTTGTTTGTAGGACACTGCCCTGCTTCTAAGCCTTCCTTGAAATTATGCTGTTGCCAGACACAAGTTACTGGACACAATATTGGGGGAAGTGGGTAGCATCTAATGGCCAACATTACACAAAATTTATCTACTCCTATGGACCTGATTTTTTTTTTTTTTTTTTTGTGGGTTCACAGAGTTTAACACCAAGGGTCACGGTTTCTTTTTCTGCTTAGCCCAAACTTGGTGACATCGGTCATGAAGCACGAGAAGATCCTGAAGTACCGGTACCTTCACTTGAGGCTGCTGAAAAGTAGTTTTCCACTTTCCTCTGGTTTATCTAGAGTGGTTACTGATAGAGAACCTCCACAGGAGTAAAGCATCTTTGCATAATTATTTATGCTTCAGGTTGAAACTCTCAAATCCATTCCCTAGCCTTTTTTCTCTCTAAGATTTTGCTCCTTACTCCATGCAATAACAAGCACATTCCCAGTGCTGATATTTTCCCTGCTGAACCTGCCTTACAGATAGCATGAACAGCGCAGTTATGCCTATTAGTCACAGTGCTTGGCCCTGGTGTTAGACTAATTTGGAAAGACTTCCTGCATAGCAAGAAACAGCAGGATTTGATCATAGTCAGAGATCCGTTACAATGTGCAGCAAGGCTCTTTAAGGAGCCCTTATCACCTGGTACATTTAAGAACTGCACTCCATGAGGCACCAGTGAAGAAAAACCCACCAAGAAACATTGCATCAAAGGAAGTCAGATCACTCGACCTGCTAGGTCTTCTCCATCACGGATTTCTAGGACAATGATTTGATTAAATAGTAATAATAAAAATATCTGATGGAACAGGGAGAGAATGGACAGTGAATATCGACTCTTTAACTGCACTATTTTGGGGAATATTAAATTAGTGTTCCTACATGATGTCCAGGCATCAATCCTGATATCCCTGGAGTCAATGGTGACATTTCTATTGCCTTCTGTGGAAGAGGGATATTTATCTGAGGGGATCTTGATCAAAATAAACATGAAGAAATAGATTGTACGTGAGAATATTTTGAACTTCCTTTTGCTTGATTTAAACAATTGCTTTGGTCCTATATTATTAAATCTTGACTTTATCCCAAGAGAGATTGCTGTTGTATTACTATCCTCTTTCTTTTGCTGGAGGGATAATCAAACATTTCAATAGCTTTCTGTTGACTGTGAGTCTATAGTTACTTTTAACCCTTTTTCAGCCTACTCAAACAAAAATGTTAATGAAAACATCTCTAGACAGCTCTTGGTTAATCTAAATATCAAATAGACTTAAAAAAACCCCAACCAACCCGAGTGCTCTATCAGCTGTTAAAAAGCAGATATTTTACAGAGCTGGAAATATATTGACGCACTTGGTACTGAAATCACCTTGTGAAATTTGAGCACTATTTGCTAGGCAAATACACAGATTTTGATGACATCTTCTGTTTTAAGCAGCCCTTCCCTAGAGCTCACACCTCACATCTTGGGCTCACAGCAGCTGATGTATTCGCCTTTTTCAACAAAATAAAACATGATGATCTTTCAATGAACACTATAAGAAAAAGTGCATCTGTTCTGGTTTACATTAGACAGCCATTTTTGCTGCCTTCTTGTAAACCCTTTTTGTTTTGTCCCACGAAAACAGCCCCACAATATAAGATTCACAGCTGTCTATATGGATGTCTTACTATTAGCTGCAAAGGGGGGATAGCTGTAAACTTAACCAGTTATTCTTTGGTTTTAAGTAAGGTTGCTGTCACTTATTTTTTCCCTTGGTTCTCAGGACAAAAGTAAGTAGGAAAACATGGTTTATTTTCCAAATGTCTTTATATATATATATATATATATATATATATATATATAGGATCCTGTTAATAACAGTGTTCAGAAGCCTGCAAGGTGTGAGCTCCGTTATACTATGTGACCTCTTAGGTATTAGCAACATGCGTTTCTGCAGTCTTATTTAAGCAGTCAGGTTACAAACAGATACAGACCAACACCACACACTCAGAGCAGGAATTTACCATCTGTGTCTCAGTATAAAAACCCTCCCCAATG
This sequence comes from Neopsephotus bourkii, assembly GCF_033783945.1. Taxonomy (NCBI): domain Eukaryota; kingdom Metazoa; phylum Chordata; class Aves; order Psittaciformes; family Psittacidae; genus Neopsephotus; species Neopsephotus bourkii. Next base: position 14,220,016 of record NW_026900570.1, read on the forward strand.
AGCGGATAATTTACTTTCCTCATTCAGCAATATAACTCGGCTGGACAATTAGAGGCACTGGTATGTTAATAAAGTTTCCAGGGGCGGAGGGGGCAGGGAAGGGTTAAGCCTCGCTGCCTCCCGGCCCCTTCCGCTGGGGTGGGCGCCTGGGAAGGAGCGCGGCCACCTTCTAAGGCGAGAGGGGTGCGAAGGGAGAGCCCGCCGGCTGTGCCGGCTGTTTGGCCAGGGGAAAAAAAATCTTTGTGTGGTGTTACTTTGTGTATTAATGAACCGTGCCTCAAAGGAAGGGCCTACCAGAGATTTGGGAATTCGCCGGGCTGGCAGGGGTCTCCCTCCCGCGCTCCGGAGGGGTGCTCCCTGAGGGATGCTCAGATCCGGAGTGGGGGGACGCGGGCAAGAAGCAGGCAGGGACACAGTCCTGCCGCCATCCTTCGGGAGCGCAAGTTGTTCCATCAAGACCACTTCACAGGTTTTCTCTCTCCACTCCATGCCCGCCCCCCCGTGCCCTGCTCAGCTCCTGCGGGGCGGCGATGGGGGGACACGAACTCTCCCTGCCCCAGGGCTTTCTCCCGGCTCTTACAGCAGCTTCGTGGCTCACCGTTTTGCCGGGAAGGAGCCGCTGGGAGCGCAGCGGCGGGCAGCGGGTGCCTCGTTTCCTGCGGGAAGCCGGGCTGGAAACGCAAGCTGCGGGTTCAAAGGCAGGGAGCGAAGTGCTGCGGCTGCTCGGGAGCATCTCCTGCTGCTGCGGTGGGCACGCCGCCGGCTGGACATACGGGCTTAAAAACGCACAAGCGGGGACTTTATGTCCCATCCCCAGCGCGGATGGGACGGAAACGGGCTGCCTAGGGAGGTTGTGGAGTCTCCCTTCCAAATCCACCATGGAGACTAACCTGCCCTAAGTGTCCCTGCATTGGCGGGGGATGGGGGGGGAAGATGGGTATGGGGTTGACTAGATGACCTCCAGAGGTCCCTTCCAATCCAAATGACTCTGTGATTCTGTGATTTTGGGACTAAAATCCACGAAAGCAGCCAAATGCCAGCATCCTAACTCTTAGGTACCTTTCTTTGTAGGCTGGGTTTTCCAAAGGTGAAAACAATCTCTTCCTCTTTTGCTCCCCAAACGTGCAATTCCCAGTGAGGGCAGCATTCCTGGTCAGCAGGATCTGAAACCTGAACCTTCAGCCCAGCATCACAGCTTGAGTTACAGGACTAACTGTGCTGGTCCCACCCAGGATAATAAACTGATTTTGGGTGTGGAGAATGGGTTCCTGAGGTCACGCTGGGAGCGGCGGCCAGGCAGGGGATGATGCAGTTGCTCCCGTAGTTGTATCTTGGCCTGGCGCTTGGTTGGAATGTGCACGCTCAGTTATTTTTAGTGTGTCACCACCATTATTGTTGAGAACGTGACTGAAAAGGTATGTTTGTAGCTTCGTATCTTGGCAAAATGGTAACACAAAGAAGTGGGATAGAGAAAGGGCTCTTTTCTGCTGCTGGCTTTTTCCTCTTGCTAAAACTAAAAAGCAAGTTGAAGGTATAAATTCCTCAATATGTTCCAAAAGCATTTTATAAAGGAAAGTGCATTGCAGCACAAATACCAGAGCAACCACTTACTTGGTTTACCAAGGTTGTATTTCAATTGTGTAAATTACAAGGCATGACTGATGAAGCGTTGGCTGCCTGTGGGCTTCATCTTCATTTCAAAATTGTTAATACGTCTGTCATGACAAAGGACTGATGTTATTATTGTAATCTGTGTCTACATGTGAAAATTTACCACTAGGCAGATTCTTTTTTGTGGAGAAGTGCATAGGGAAGACTGTTTCCATGCTCTCTTTGCAAGAGGTCTACTTATTCCTGTCAGATTTCTGCAGACCACTGCTGATTTTACTACAATTGAAACACTTACTCTGACTTTGCATTGTGCATTATTTTAACAGCAGAAGATGGCACATAAACACCTTTTATCTACTTTCCCTCCTACCAGGCTTGTAACATCAAAGATCACCCCATTCATCTTTGTTTCCAGGTGGGCTGTAAGTTTTCATCTGACAGGGTTGTTAAAAATCAAACTGACTATACTTGATCACAGGGGGATCTGCATGAAAATCCATCTACAAGTTGAGCTGTAATACTTACCTGTCTAGGTCAATTTGAGAACAACAAGAATGATAAGCACATAAAGCTGAAATAGTGTTGTTTCACAGTAGGACTGTTCCACTGCTGGTATGGCAGAAAAGGCTGATTTAAGTAAATGTGGAGCTGCATGAAAAGCCACGTGATTTTATCCCAGAGGTTATTAGATGCAATTCGTGGTGATAATTTGTCTTTCCACTTGCCCTGACTTTGTATGCCATATTGCCTGGGGATTATTGCAGCCGAAGGAGGAGGATTAAGGTATGTGAAGGAATGTAGTGAAAGTATCAATAGAGGCTTCCTGTTGAACAGGGAAAAAGAGCAAAAAAATCCACACATACGCTTCTGTGTTGTGGGAGCAAAAACGCTGGTTTCCAGGGCGGCTCAAGTTGTTGCTTGAAGCTTGTGGGTGCAGGGAACAGGCTTGCCTTGCATGAGCTGGAGGTCCAGCTTCAGCCTGTTGCAGGGAAGCCCTGTGAGGCCATGGCTTATTGTCGGTTGTAGTTTTGGCATTGCAAACCAAAACAAGCCCAGCAGCAGATCATGTATTTATTTATACTGCATTATTCTATTGATTACATAATTTATATATGCTTAAAAGTGGAAAAATGAGAAAAATCTCCCTTTTCAAAGTGAAATGACAGCATGCTATGATGTTCTGCCACTTGTGAAGTCTCATATAGCAAATAACCTAACTATATTAATCAAATATGTAGGCACAACACTCCTTTTTATCCCCCCCACCCGTGAGAATTAGCTTTGCTTTAAAAAACATTTATTTTGACTTAGTTATACAGTCTCTGCATGGACATGAGTAACCTTAAGAAGCTATTCCCAATAAGTAAGTCTTGGACATCATGGTTTATTTGGAAATTCAGTCATTTAGCTATGCATCTTCACATAATTTGAGCAAGTTTGACATACACATGACTGTTTCTATGTGTACAGTGGTTGAGCTAGTTATATTGCTTATAAGTAAAGCTTTCTGACTCTTTCCATTATGTGGCCATGCTTAGAACTCAGCCAAACTTTAACTACTGGGACTGAAAATTTCCAAAGAGACATTGAGCCTGGGGCAGAACTAGCAGTGGAAAATTTCAACTAAAAGATTTCAGATTTCTCTAAAAGCGAGAAAGAAAATTGTTTGTTTGGCTCATGATAACAACAAAGAAAATAAACCCCAAGCCTCACAGAAAAGCTGTAGTGTTTTCTGTAAGTGTCATGATCCGGCATTTGGGGGAACAGCAGTACTTGGAAAGACAGTTCTAGCTGCTCCTGGGGAAACGGGTGGCAGTTTGGTCAAGCCATGGTCCTCCCAGCATTTATGGGTTGAGTGTGTCTGGGTTTTTCTGCTCAACTCTTCCTAGGATTTGACCCCACTGGAGCCCTTGTTTCTTCTGGCCTCAGAGGCTGCTGTGGAGCTGAGCTCTCTGGAGTGGCCAGCACAGCTCCTCAGAACATCCCATGCTTTTGGGCCAGGTGGGCTGTGGGGAGAGGGGCCATGGGGTGCTGCCTATCCTTTGCATGAAGGAAATTTCCATTAGGAAATGATGTACAAAAATAAGCAGAGGTTGTGAAGGCAAGTGCTCAGGAATTAGGAAATGCCAGAGTGATGTTTCCTGTGCTGTCTTCCCTCTTTGTCCCCCTTCTGTGTGGCTGTTATGACGCAACTTTCAAGTGCTCAAACTCTTTTTACAGCTTTCTCTTTAAATGCATTTCTTTTCTTGTGCTAATGAGTATATTTTTTTTAATTGTTTAGCAGCAGTAGCCCAATGGCTGTGCATATTATGGAGTAAAACCAGATTGTTTTCTTGATCAAAGTGGTTTTTGTTTTATTAAATTCTGATGCCATTAAACCCAAGTGTCCTGTGACCCTAATGGAGATAGACATCTGTAAATGAATTGGATCTGTCAGAGCTGCTGTCTCTGTTTCTTGTCTTTTGTTTGTTGCTGTCTTGTCATTTTTGACTGTTCTTGGTCCTTATCTTGATGTTGTAGGAGGGAGATTGGTATTCAGTGACAAAAAAAAACCGCTGGCTAAACCGGAGCAGTTCATGTTGTCCTAAAGAGGAAGGAAGGATGCCTCTTCCTGCCTAACCGATGGCATGTTCTGCAAGGCGTTACTTATTGCTCTACTTGCCCTGCCTGTTTCCTGGAGGAGGTGGAAAGCAAAATGAAAAACGTCTTTGACTGAAGCTTGCACAAATTAGGTTACAAAGACAAATTGCTCCCCAGATCTTCTTATTGTACATCATTGGCAGGTTTTGTCTAAAATTAAAAATAGGTATGCTGTGCTCCATTATTGCCTGAAAATATACAAATGCAACATAATAAAACAGAGCAGACTCTAAATGTGTCAGATACAGGCTGTACTTTCTTTCAAAAAGAAAGAAGTCTGAATAAGAAAGACCTGACAGCAGCGGTGAAGTTTCTGCTTTCATACTGTATCACCATAGGTGCAGCCCCATGGGCTGAACCACAGCATTAAGGATTTCATCAACGTGTCTGTAACAGTCTCAGGCTCCTTTTCATGCTTCAGCAGCTCTGCTGTTACATATTTTCAGAGGTGTCATACGCGACCAGAAAGCAGTGATTTCCAGATGGTATTTTTCAGTCCTTGAAATCAATCTGTATGAACTCCAGGTGATTGCTCTGTTGATATTATATTTGAACTGGGGTCTCCTTTGATAGACATTTTTGTACATAAGGAGTAACCAGGTCAGTCTTGTCCAGTGCAGGGAGACCAGAGGGAGCCTGAGCACACTTGTGCCCTGCAAACAGCAGTCACATTTTCCTTTTGTTTTCTGTTGAGCTGTGAATATTTATTCGGCGGGTTTGCGAATCCATCTCCATGGATGTCTTGTTAGGCTGCTCTTGATAAGGAGCTGCTACAGGCTGTTGTGAGCCTGTGTACACTGAATTCCTCATTGAGGAAATGTAAATGAGAGGATTTGAGGACTTCCACAACAATTGAACTCTCCAGTTCTGTAGCAACCCTCATTTAATCTGTGGAAAACTCATCAAAGAGCACCTACAGCCTCACCAGTTTTGGATCTCACCGGGAGATTTTGGGGCACTGCAGACTCCTGCAGACTGAGGAGTGGATTGACAAGCCACACAAAACATGGCTCAAAACCTGTTCCTTTGTTTTACTCATCAGCTTTTCTTCTTCCTTTGTCCAGATAATTTATTTCTTAAATGACAAGATGATGCTTTTGGTTCTGATAATGTGCTCAATGCTTTTGTGGATGTGGTGTCTTCTGTGCAGACAGCCTGTGGTTTTGCTAGTATCTTTTTGTTTTGTATGCTTCCTGGTGGTGGTCTGAAACTCTTAACCCATCCTCACTAACTATATGCTCAGGATGCAGCTCCTTAGGGACTGCTGGTTGATTTTTTTCTTAGTGTTTAAGCCTTTAAAAGCTTAAAGATTGTTGCCACTCTTAATGTGTCTTATCAACTATGTGAAGGCTTCTTCAGTTCTCAGAAACAACATTTTGAACTGAATCTCTTTTGTTCTTTAATTTAAGAAACTCTGTGGGTCCTTCAATACCTCTAAATTCTGCCTGACTCATTCCAGGCACTCTGAAGGGAACAATATAAATACGCAGTTTATTTCCTTGGTCTTTTACTCCCATCGTTACCTGAGATTATCCAAATTAAACCTGCTGAAATGCCTTGCTCCTAATATTTTATCCATGTGTTTGACCTGCCTGTGCACTATGTCTCATGCAGCCAATGCATGTTTTTTGCGTCTCTTTTGGGCTTTTGAGGGTGTGCAGGTGGAGATGTCCAGGGTTAGGCACGCTGTCCAGTCAGGCTAACCTCCAAAACATCACTTAGCTTAGCTGTTACCTGATATTCAGGGAATTCAAGCTGGGAGCTGCCTGCCAGGAACACTCCATAGTTAAGTGCAATCTGATGTTGCAGTTGATCATATCTTGACAAGCTCCCCTTTACTCCTGGAGGATGCACTGGTGCAGCGTTGCCGTAGCTGTGCTAATTGCTTCCTTTCACTGCCTTCCACCAAGGCTTCTGTTAAGTCAATCCCTAACTTGTACCGGCCAGGCTGCCTCACTGCTTTTCACCTCTGTTGCTGTCAGAGGCTTTGAAATGCTGTCTCCACCATCTGATGTTTCAGCAGCTGCACCTCCTGCTCAGCCTTAGCGATGGCTCCCATGCACAGTTCAGTTCTTGATTCAGCCTGTAACATACTTCTGCTGAACAGCCACCTTGTTCTTGCACAAGAACTTGGATCTTTCAGAGCTGGATTTCCGCTATTGCCTGCAGTAAATGCTCAGCAACAGTGATTATTTTAATCTGTGTAGTCCATGCCTGCTTTCCTACCAGCATGCTGGTTTGCCCAGGAGCTGGAGTCATTTCAGATCTCTGAGCTGTAACTGTGGTGTGCTGGCTACGGATGCTCTCAAGCTCAAAGGTGCTCATGCAGCAATTTGCATGGCTCATACTAGCAATTGCTGGAAGTGGCTCTGTCTGCCAGCAGCTTTATTCCCATGTGTATGGCTTCCCTCTGGACAGCTTGTGCTTAATGCTGTTGCCTGCCTAGCGTGTCCTGTGGGCATCACCTGGCCTGGGACCCAGTTATCCATTATAGGTTGGAGCTTCTGGCCTATTGCCCTCTGTAATGGTGTAATTACTCCACTAGCCACTGTTTCTTCAAGTGAATAAAGGTTTGACAAAGGACGCCTCCTATGGCAGGGAATTAACAGCTAATGTCCCTAAAGAAACTGCATTTCCATTTTTACACTTCTAATTCCCTAGAAGTAACCTGGACCAGGACCTGTGATTGTAGAAAGAAAGCAGCTGCCAGGGGCACTAAACTCCTGCAGACTTAGAAAATCATCACAGAATTGACACTTTGCTTATGCCAAGGCACAGAAGACCAGGCTGGTTTCTCCTTCTGAGGGAAAGCACAGGGGCTCAGCTTGGTGGAGGGTGCAGCCCCTGGCAACAGCCATGCTGCTCCTTGCTCCTCTGTGATGGGTGGCAGCAGCATGCCCAGATCTGGGCTCTTCCCTGGCTGGTCCAGTCAGCTCTTCCCCGTAACCTCTTGCTGCAGCAGGATCCTTGCTCGGTCTAGCTGGGCCCCTTGTTACTGAGTAGACATGTCCCTCCTGGGGAGCACTGAGCTGGCTGTGACCTGCTCTGTGCACTGCCCTGGCCCCCTGCCCTCCTCTGGCAGGGGTGATGCAGACCCCTTGGGCCCCCGCCTACTGGCCCCTCTCTGCCCCCAGGCACAGCCCAGGGGTGATGCTTGCTGCTGCCTATCAGCCATTCTTCCTCATCTGGCAGGGACCAACCTCCTATTTGCCGCTGACTGTCTCGGAGGGACGCTGGTGGGTGCGAAATTGTCTGAAACTGATAAAAAGCAGCTGGGTGGATATTTCAAACACAACATTCACTGCATCTGTAAATCTGTAGAGACAAATGCCAAGACAAACCTTCAGTGAGTTTATGGCCCTGTTTTGTGTTTCCCACCCTTCAGCTCCAGCTCTTGCAGGGATGCTGGCGGCACAGGCATTTGTGTTTTCAGAGTCTTTGGCCAATGGTCCCAAACCATGTAACATATTTAAAAATTCCATTTTTTTTTTGCTTGAGTGACTCCTCTTCCTCCCTTAAGGAAAGATTAAGAAAATCTTAATTTTCTTAATGGTTAAGCAAAAATGTTTTGTGTCTTTTCTGGATGAGAAGAAACACATCAGTGCATCAGTGGATGACTTTGTGCCACTCAATCCATTGCCAGCCTTACTGGGTATATTGGGAAGCTGGCTGTTTTAAAAGTCTGAATTACTTCAGGTAATGTGTTGAATTTCACATACCCAGTCTGCTGATCAATAGCAGGGAAAAGGAAGGTTTGTTCTCATCCATGCCACCAAAGCTTTTCCAATCCTTACAACTCGGGGCACCCAAAATACTATTCTTCCTTTTACTCATTTTTCTTCAGCTTTCTAAAACTCTTTGCCTTAACTACCACTTCAATTCTATCCAACATGATTTATTTGCTGTCAAATCCTGTTAATTCTTGTATGGGGATTGTTTCTTTTTTTCATGACTAATAAGCAGGTTACTCTGTGTTTTTGCCCAGTGAAGAAATGACAACTGTGGTCAGGGCCTTGGTTAGCTTTGCTGGGTGGATGAACAGCTTGCAGAAGTAGCAATGAGGGCAGTGAGCACACAACCGTACAGAAAAAGGGTTTCCCTTCCTTTTCTGTTGGCTTTTTCTCCCACTGGCTGGGCCAGGAACTGTTATGACCTTCCTCTCCCTTTTTCATAGACCTCAAGGGGTTTGGAGGCAAATGCCAGAAAGGATGAGGAGCTGTTTCATAGAATTATAGAATTCAATAGGTTGGAAAAGACCTTTAAGATCATCAAGTTCAACCCAGGATTGCCAAGACCACCACTAAACCATGTCACTAAAGGCCTCATCTAAAGTGGGCTTTGAACACTTCCAGAGATGGTGATTCCACTACTTTCCAGGGCATCCTGTTCCAATGCCTGACTATCCTTTCCATGAAGAAATTTTTCCTAAAAGCTATTTTAAGCTAATGGGCAGTGTTGGGTCAACTGGGATGTAGACTGCCAATGAATAAATTTTAGGTAGAAATTAGAAGGAGGTTTCCCACCATTTGAAGGGCACAGTTTGGCAGCCTGATGGTGCTTCCCGAGGTACGTGACATGATGTGCGCTGTAGCTGGGAACTCTGATTAATTTAAACTGTATCTTCATTCTTGACTTTTAGTTATAAAAAGGAAATGTGTTTTCAGGGGTTTACAAATTTAATAGGCTGCCTGTTTTCATGTCAGAATGACATTTTTCCTATTAGGATAAAACTGAAGAGGGACAGGTATTTTTATGTCTTATTTGTCTGGTTTTCCACTCATGTCACTATGGCAATAAATCTGGCATAGGAATGGGTATGAATATTAAGTACATTTTCTGTTTGTTTTTTTAGTGTAATTTAGTGTAAAAATTCAGTGTAATAATTAGTGTAATAGTTACTTTTAATTTAATTTGAAACTTGAAGCTGGTATCCAGCATGGATAGCAGGTTGAAGCACAATCTCCCAGAAGACGTGGGGTTTTGCTGATAGACTGCTGAAAAAGGAGAGCCAGAGTGTCTCTTCCTCTTTAAGGTGAGAAGATGTCAGATGTATGAAACTGGTTTCTTTAAGTAGGCTGAGGACAGTTGACCATGAATTATAAGTTGTATGGTGGGAGGCCTGTGACTCCTGCACTGGATCCACTTAAATGCTTGGATATGTTAAGCTAATAAAGTTGCAGGCTGCTGCTGAAATCCATCCCAGAGTCTGTCTTCAATAGCCTTCTTGTAGTGATTAATGATAGCAAGCCCGTTGCTGTTTGCAATGAAGGATTTGCTTGTATCTGTCTGCGTTTGCAGATAGTGAAGTTTCAGATAACGGATTATAGTTCCTGTGGTCCTTTGTTGCCTAGAATGCAGCACAGAAACCTTACACCACTGTAAATTGTTGTCAAATGCTGCTATTCTGGTTTAGTAATTCACGTGTTCATTTTGCATGGCTGTAACTGGGAAGTTACGGTACAATGTCAGGAGGAGAACTGGGACTCTTGATTCCAGCAGTGTTTCTGTACCAGTGGTTCAGACAGCTTTTCCCCTTCCAGTTGTGGATAGATGTGTAGTGGAATACCTTCATAAATGCTGAAGTGCAGGGAAGAGTAACTAACACGATAATGACCAGTAATATGTCATCAATGGCTTGGTTTATTTACAAAAGGGTTCCCTTTTTCATCATGTTTATGCCCGTGACATGAAAAAAGTTTTTTTGTTTTTTTTTTTGAAAGAAAACCAACATGAAAGTTGTTCAAGTAAAATGAACTCTAGAAACCATTAAGCCTTCAAATGCTTTCTATGTAAATACAAATAACTGTTATTTAGTTGTGTTTCAGTAACAGTTTGTGGTTTAAGTATTATGCAGTTCTTGGTAGAATGAAGAGATAGAAAAGCAAAAAGAAATTCAAGTGATTAAAAGACCTGATTTCCCAAGACCTTTTCTTTGCTATTGCCAAGGCCTTAAGGATGTCTTGTTTCTCATGGTCAGACTTCTGACAAAGAAATGGTCTTTCTGGAGTTCTCTTTTCCTGTCTTCCTGCTAAGGCTCAAAATGTTTTGTTTTTTGTTTTTAGATTTCTTCAGTGCTTTTTTCAATAACCTCAGGCATTATTTAGATCTGTCAGTTAGAAGCATGGCATAATGCTAAATGTTTTGACTGTCAAGAGCATCCCTGTAATTTATAATATACCCGTGAAGTCCAACATTTATGCATATATACTTGCAATCCAAAAGTATCTTTCTGTGTGGTTTGGTACCAGTTCAGTGCGTATAAGTACTGCAGATTTGATGTGTGCAGCCACAGGGTTTTTTGTTTACTTTGTTAAAGGAAATACCTCCCAGTAGCCTCAGGTGAGTGATTAATAAAAATAACGCAGATTTCTGCAAACAGATTTTACCCACTTGACTCTGACTGTTCAAAACGCACTTATATGACTGAGATCTTGTTCGCTGTATTTCTAATTCTGATTGTTACACTTAGAGATTGTTTTTTGTGTTGTATCCTTCACTTTGGATGCTTCCAGCAACTTTCCCATCAAAATTAATCTGAGTATTTCCGTGCTGTGGGAAGGCAGGGAGAGGCAGGAGAGCAATGGGGAAATTGCCATTCATTGGTTTGCCAGTGTTGATGGAGCTGAATGAAATCCTTCCACTCATTCAGTTTCTATGGCCTAATGTTCACCACCTTGTGACTCCTTGGCTTGTGCCCATGGCACGCTGAATTCCCAGATGGTCTCCACATTGAAATGCTAGCGCCTGGGACTGTTCAGCTTCCAAAACTAGGCAAAATTGGGTGCATTGAGTCTAGCATGGCGAAAGGCCAACCTGCACCTAACCATGTAATAATTTACAGATATATACGAATCCTTCATATTCTGGAAGATACTTTTCATTTGGTGTACATATATATGTCCCATTAAACTGAGTAGCAGTTACGTGTGTTCTCAGAGAGGAGAATAACTTCTGTGTTTTCCTTCTTACAAGGCATATGCTGTTACGATATATATTTTTAATTGATTAAGAGGTGGGAACAGTAACAGTGTATCTGATCCAAGTTTTTAGCAAAAGACTCTTTATTGGCCTCCATACTGTAAAACATTATTCTAGGCATGATCCCAAAGGCATTTTTAATCATCAGGCTAGATGAAAAGAATATACATTTCTAAGTATCCTGGAAGTACTAGTAATTTAAATTACAAGTTTATCTTGTTAACATTTTGTTTGGTGGGCAATAAGCCACAATTCAGAAATGTTAAACAAAATCCCACTTTTTAACAAAAATGTTTCAGGGCTTTGGAAGCTTCTCCTTTCTCAATCCTTTGCCATTTGCGTGGTAAGATCTCAAACACTTTCCTTATTATTAGCAAAGGAATGGTCCTTGCATGCTGAGTTTGGGATGGCTATGGCGCGCCAGGTTATTGTTCATTGCAGGCCTATGGTTGTCCATACCATGAGGATCCTGAGACCTATCAACCTGTCTTACGCACTAGATGATCAAAAAGGATGCCTCATATCAAAAGCACACAGAAGATCACTTTTCTGGTATTTCCAAGGCAAGTAAGTGGCTGTGGCTAGAACTGCAGCTTTAGCTCATGCTCGTAGGTAACTGTAGGGTTGCCTTGTTCACATGTAGTTTATCTGCTTGGGACTCCAGCCCTCATTTAGCACTTATTCTGTCCCTTACAGCTGGATCATGCCCTTGGCAGTGCTTCCTTTAATGATGCTCTTTTGAATTCCCCCATCATGGCATTTTTACATTTTAAATAATGTTCCAATATTTGAATACTAAGACCAATGTAAACATTTATATATACTTAAATAACCCAAGTGAGTATGCATGGTCTATAAACTCTTTTCTAAAAAAAACAGCCCAAAACCAAAATCACCTTCCTTTCCTTTTCAAATGATTTATAGTATGAGATTCTATCATTATTTTCATAAGTTCATACTGTATGAGAGTGTGCATGGACTATCTCAGAGCTATTGAAATAGGTGATGAAAACCATAAAACTATGTAAAGGAAAGTACACAATTGTATGATAACTATTCATATGTCTGCTTTGAAATAAGAATAAGTTTTATGAGCAGACATGTTAGCACGACCTCTTATTGAGGTCTCCTGTTAGTTTCTACTAAAAGATTCAGCTCTCAGTTGTTTATAACTCTGCCATCTGTTATCTGCTTAGACTGAAATTTCCTTTAGCGTGAACCTGGGTTGTGCTGTATTAGTTTGGAAAACTTCAGCCAGAATGCTTCATCCAGTAGCGGGAAACAGCTTCAGCCATATTAAAACTCCCTTTTTAATGGTTCATGAGCTTCTTTCTTTGGAACAGGCTTTCTGATAGAGGGAAGAGAGAAAAGGGTCTTGGAGGAGGATTACACTCTCTATACTTCTACACTCTCTATAGACTACACTCTCTATACTTCTAACCAGTAAGCCCATGTGTGGAGAGCATTCCCATCCGCTAATAGTTCATGAGTGTGATTAGAAACCATGTTTCTGACAACAGTGGAGGATGATGGTGAGCCCTAGCTTTAGAGTGTATGTGCCTAGGGATATCCTTGCATGGTGATGCCATTTTCAAGCAGGATGGAGTTTGATGGGACCAGCATAGTCTGAGCATTTCAGAGTAATCATCACATTCAATAGCTGAGCCTGTTATTATCTGCTTAGCTTTGATTTTCAATGTATCTATTCTGGCTGGACATTTGGACTAGATGCTGGCTCCAGCTTTTGAGGAAAATATCTTGTATGAAGCAGTCTACTGTGTTTACTGGAGATTTTTTATTTTTCAGCCATATCTAAAGCTTTGTTCGTGACTTCAAAGTAAATAGTATGTTGAGCTTTTTATGTGCAATGGAATTATTGAAGTGAGTAACATAGTGACTTAAATGGATATGTCCATTGCTAGTTTCAGTATCAAATGATACTTTCAGTCAGGGTTCAATGAAGTTAAGCTGAACACTCCTTACTAGGGGACAGTAACCAGAGAGACCCCAAGCAAAAGCCTAAAACATCTCTGGGAATGGATGTGACATTGGTCAAAACCTTTCTCCCTTCTGAGGAGCAAAGACGCAAAGGAAAGACTTCTCTTAATGTTTGGGTAGGGAAATAAATACAAGTTACCTGAGGTTCTCCAGCCAGGGATGGTGAGAGCCTGGCCTGGTTTTCTGTGCCCCAATCTCAGTGTCAGGATGTTTGCTGAAGAGTTCAATTCTGAGAACTGATATGAGGCACTAGAAGTGAAGATCTGGCTGAGAAAAAAAAAAGAAAGAAAACCCAAACCTAAAATACAAAACCCAACCCCCCAAAACCCCAAACCAAACCTAAACCCAAAACCAGACCAAATCCCAAAACAATTAAACCCCAAATAAATCAGGTAATAGGCATCCATGGAAGGAGGGACTGCTGGAGGCCAGCTCAGACCGTGACTGGCTGGGCTGAGGACCTGGAGAGCTGCAGAGAAGCTAATAAGCATTTGTCTGATATGAACTTTGAATTATGCAAGCACACAGAAATAAATTCAAAGAATGATGCAACTGCAAGAGACAGAAGATAGTGTGTAGCTGAAAACATCTGTAAGGTATTTACTGAAAGTATAGCTATAAAATGACCTGTTAATCTGTATGGGGCCTGGTAAGCAAGGGTATTTCACACAGCCTAGCTACTGGGCAGTAAGTTTTTTGATAGAAATGGCGAAGAAAGCTGTGATCAATGTGATTGGAATACAAAGCATCCTTCGTAGTGATGCATTTTTGCACATTAGTAAGTAAAAAAAATTTTTATATTTAAATATAGTTATTCCAAATAGGGAATTTGCTGAATTTAAAAAATGATGTTGCATGAGAATTATTCTTTTATGAAGCTTATTAAGCCAGTTATGTTAATTGGCATTTAGTTTGAAAGAATTCCCTGAGATAATATCGTAATCATGTAGTCAATTGTTATATGTACCAATACAAGGATTGTGACAAGAATGAGTATCAAATCTAAAGAAAAAAAGGAACATATAAGAAATGAATTACTGTTGTAAAAATGTAGAATTATCTTGCTTCGAGCTCATCTGTAAAATTCAGAACCTTCAGTCTATCACTGGCCTTCATGAAGGAAAACTGTTTTCACCTTTATTATTTAAAATCTTACAAAAAGCAGTATTTAAAATCTTACATAAAGCAGAAGTTCTTAATCACATTAAGATATTTTTATTACTTTTAGTTACTTTATTCTTTTAGGAGACTTCAAATTTTCAGTATTTATTTTGTTTCTGTATGTGATACGCATTGAAAAGAAATTAAATCTCATTGTAAGATTTTCTTCAGCTGTTAGCCCCCTAAACCAGTTCCAAATTGTGATTTTTGCCAGTTTTGCAGTAGGGGAGTATTTAGAGTCCATGTATTTTTTTAGTGGTGGAGTAGAAGAACATCTAAGAACAAAGCTCCTCTTTTATCTGCCTTTTGCTTCTTATCCACAACATTTGATTCATGTCACGGTGAATTGAATCTGCTCCTAGCCAAGAGGTACACAATCAGTTAGCAGGGATGAAATGGAATGATATTCCTGAAATGTCCCTTTACTTCTGCCCTAAAAACTAATCCCATGTGCTCTCATTGTGTTTCCAAATAAGTTTGAACCTGGAACTCGTTTCCTTGTAACCGGGCTATTAGACTCTTTTTCCATTGGCACGAGACAGACAACTTGGTGTGTTCACCCAGCTCAGGGCCCCATTTATACAGGCAAATTTACAGTGCCAGAACTTACATTAAAGCGTCATACTGCCCTGGTTGTTTTAGAACAGGATTCTGTAACATGGTAAACTTTCCTACATAAACATTTACCTATGCAGAATTTATGCCTGTACAGTTTTACTTTTTTAAAAAGTAAAAATCACATTTTTCATTCTTGAAGTGGCGAAGACAACTTTCACATATATACAACTACAGTGCCTTTTCCTGTTTCCAGAGCAAAAATATTGTCTACTGTGAAGGCTAAACCTTCCCTTTAGATTTACAACATTATCTGCATAGCTACTCAGCTGAAAAGGATGAAGAGGCAGGAATCAAATAAATGGACACTGCTGGGCTTACTAGCCCAGAAAGAAAAAATATGAAGGAAAGCAGCTTCAACACATTTTATTTCCCACTAAATGATGATAAACATAACATAAATTAGCTCTCCTAATGACCCTATCTATACTGTCATGTGTTGGTATATGGTACTCTAGCACAATTGAAACCAGTCTATTAGCAATCTTTGCAACTTCACGATATTTTGGATATAGATGGAGAGCAGTGTATGCATTGGCTTAAAATATTCCAGGAAGTGAGAAGCAAGTCTTTAGGCACGGCTTTAGGAAGCAACTACTTGGAATGAATGTCTGGAGTAACTGGGTATTTGCACTGGGGAGGTGGAGCAATTTAAGCATTATTATGAGGAAATCTAGGAAAATTTCTTGAAATAAAGAACTAAATATCTAGAAGAGCTGCATTTTGATTCATAGATGTGTTTGGTTGTGGGATCACTTGGAAATTGCTACCAGAAGAAAGTTGTTGAAACACAGCTGTTGAGATGCTTATAATGAAAATAGCTATGTTCTGTACAGATCAAAATGGGACTGGTGCTGGACACCTAAAAAGTCATTGGGAGGCCTTTCAACCTTTCACTTACTATGCCCTGCAAGTCATCACCCAAGCTGTGAAAACTGCAACTTTGTGTTTATTTGACGTTAATATATGTGAACATCCTTTAATTGATGTAATTGCATAATGATAGTACTGCTTCTCCTTTATGGTGTATCGACTGGATTAATGTTGGGGAAAACACTGGGGAATGCTTCTAGTGCCTGGGTGGGTTTAGCATGGTGGTCCTCAGGCTGGCTGGTCCAGTGGTGCGGTGCAGAGCAGAGCTGTGCAGGTTTTGGCAGGAGTTGTGGCCACAGTGTGACTATGTTAGCACAATGAACGCTGCTTCTTCCCAAGCAAATGGCTGTCCTGGGTACAGCACTCAGGAGAGACGGCTTCAGTGCCTGCAGCTGGCTTGGTTAGAGCAAGCTTAAATCTCTCTGCACCAGGCTCCACTGCAAGCACAGAGTGGCCTTGAAAAGTCTTGGGATAATTAAGTTTTACTTTAGAAGTCTTGCCCCACTGAACTCCATGGCAAAACGGCAGTTGACTTCACAGGGATAAAACCTGTCTCTTATTCTTGCTAGATTTGGACTAGAAATCTCAGCTTCCACTAAAGCTAATGGAAGTCACATGCACGTTCCGGGAGGAGAGCAAATCTCTTTCATCTCTTGAGTACCATGCTCCTCTGTGGCACTTCCAAGGCTGCATCAGTTATCGCGGGTCCGTTTATTTTAATGATGCAGCAGGAGTGTCCTAACTTCCTATGAAGGTACTTTGTTGTAATTATCTTGTATGTCTAGGGGCACCACAAGGGGTTACATTTATTTTACTGCCAAAGAACTGTTGTTTCAGCTGCAGTTCTATGAAGAAACAATCACATCTCCAGCAGTTTGTTAGATTAATCACAGGTGTGTAATCCCAGTGCATACCCTAGAGGGTATATCCTTTGACCCGTTTCCTTTTTTAAAGGGGAAACTCTGAATTAATATCACTTGCATTGCTTATCACCGTTCGCATTGTGTTTCTGCAGGACACTGCGAAAAATAAACTAAAAGCCTCTATGACCTTTATTTTACTTGTGTATAAGTGAGTATTGTAATGTAACAAACCAGAATTGCTTATTGGCAAAATTCCCTGGGAAAATGCAAGTCAATGATAGAAGTTTGAATGCAGAACTGGTTCAGGAACTAAGTAAAGCCCATAGAAGGGAAGAATTTGTCCGGTCTTAGCACCTAGCCGTGCTTCAGTGTTTTATCCCAATGGCATAAAATGATTAGCTCAGCAACTTGCTATTTATTACTTCGCAGTAGGCAACAGGTAAAGATCTCTGATGCTCAGCGATCTATGTGGTCATTTCACAGGTTTAAAATAGGATCATCTTTGATTTCAGCATAGTAATTGTTCCTTCAAGTTAACAGTGGCATAAGAATGCACCATTTTCCAGCTTCGTTAAATACCTTGTGCTACAAAACAGCATGAAGCGAAGATTAAGAGTCTTTGACAAACCAAAAGGTTCTGTAGATTTTTATATTTCAATCATGTAACCATTTAATGTATCAACAAGTAAATATCTAAAGACTAGACCTTCTGTAAACTACAGTATGTTTAAAAGCCTCATCTGGGGAAAATTCAATGAATATAATAGAAAGAAAATGCGTTTGCCTTTATTGTAAGTTGAATTTTTACAATTAAACAGCCTTAGGAATAGAATCTCTGTAGAGAAATGTATCTCTGTGCATTAAAAATAAATAAATCCAATGATTCATAGAAACATATGAACTGTTTTGCCCAGGAGTGTATTTTTAAGTAATCTTGGCTGCTTAGTCCTGTATTTTTTTGGAAATGAGATTTTTGCTTTACCTGAAGTGGTGAACATGGTGGGTTGGTATCAATGTCTACCACAGCACTCCAGAGACATGTGTGCACTGTGAGAAAGCAGGATGAAATATTACAGCTTCAGAATAGCCGTGTTTCTGAACTTCCATGTTAAGCCCTATCCTGAAATAAATCCAGACCCAAGAAAAGAAAAAAACTGCCAAAGGATTGTTCCCTACCAAGACTTAGCTCTGCACTGAAACTTAGCACTACGTGAATCAGAGAACATGCACCCAAATAGGTATTTAATTAAGGTGATGAATGCAAATGATGGACGACTACTGGCATGGATTTTGTAAGAGCTTGTGCAGGAATGCAGCTCTTTTGCAAGCACAGAGCCTGTAGGCTGCTAGTCCACAGTGGTGCAGATGTGCAGAATTTGTAAAGCAGTGAGGAAGTCTGGGAAAAACACCATTCTGGAAGGGGTTAAACCTGAATTTTCATGCTGCTCTGGAGATCTAGAGTGACTCTTGGATATTTAGGAGTTGGCCTTAATATGTCATTTGTGTGCCTTAAACGTAAGTCTTTTGTATGCCCCAAGGATCTGTTCAGAATATACAGTATATCCTTACTTCCCCAATTTATCACTAAGCACAGAAAAGCAAGCTTCCTATTGTTTTAGCAGAAGTCTGTCTAGGAAAGGAGTGGTCTTGCTGAAGAAGGCATAGCTGCGGTTCTTCAAGATAGTTATGTGAAATGCACCCAATAGGAATTCAGATGCCTTCTGGGATTTCTTTCTGGGACAGGGTATTGCAAGTAATAACCTTTAACTGCTATTAATAATCTATTAGCTTCTTTGATGGCTCTAGCGAACACAGCTGTGTGACAGGAAATCTTGTTTTGGGAGAATGGAGGTATAGAGTCCATCCTGAAAAAGATATTTGTGGGAAGAAGAAAAGGGATGAAAAAGAGAAGTGCCTTGCCTCTGCTGAGTGATTGTTTCTCATATTATTGTCCTTTATAGCAGCAGCAACTTCAAAGCACAGTTAACACTTTTATGAACACAGTATGACTAGTGAAATAGCTCATATTTTTTTTTTGCTGAAGACGAAGTTGTTTTCGGCTAGGGCAAATTCATGCAAAGGCTTTTTCAAAACAGATATGACTTGAAACTTAATTGAAAATTACAATAACCCCACAGAAAACTGCAAAAATGAACATTAATTTCTTTGCTGTAAGGTTTTCTTTAGTGTCCCTGTGATTGCACTAGTGAAAATGCTTCTTATGTAAGGCTGCTCTGCTGCAGTAATAGAAGATTAATCAGAGAAATGACTAATACTGGAAATATAATACTTAATTTTTCAGGCCCTGCTAATTTGTCAAATTTGGCCTGCAATGATCCAAACTATTAACAACTGCCGTGTAGCAAGAGAAGCGAGAAGCCCTGCCCTTTCCCATTGAATCATTTCACATGCTGGTATCTTTGCTCTGAGACTTGTCGAAAGAGTACTAACAGAAACAACGAAGCACATTAACTTTGTGAAAAAAGAATAAGCCTCCCACTTTGATTGCTTCCACTGAATGTTTAGCGATGTAAGTTTTACCAAAGGACCACATAAGAACTGAATAAACCCTTCAGAGTTTCTCTGCACAGCGATAACCTGGACTTGTACCAGATGTTTCTTTTACAAAATCCTGGGAGTACTTTCACTCTGTGTAAGTCTTGGCAGGAGAAACTCACAGCAATTGCCACCACCAGGCTGTGGAATGAGTTTATTAGTATTTACAGGCAGAAGAAACTGGATGATCATATATCCTAGTCCAGTGGGGCTTTTTATATTGTTGTTATTTGGTTTTTAAATTGGGAAAGGATAACATGAGAAAGCCTGATTTTACTGAAGGGGAAAACCTGCAGTGATTTAAATTACGCAGAATTTCATCCAAGTTTCATCCAAGATGCCTATTCAAAGTGTTTTTAAAATGAGAGCAGTATATATTGAATAATTCCTAGGGGTACGGCAGAGAGAAAGCCTCTCTCCCCCAGTTTCATGTGAGTTTTAATTGAGACTCCCAGGTCTTCTGAATGGGGTGGAAGAGCCACTCTACTTTGAAAAAATTAGATTTCTTAAACTAGGATAAAATGCTGGGAAATACAGCCAAAGACTGGGCCAGGTAAGCCTTATTTATGTATATACTTCTGTATACTTTACATAAAGCTGTATACCACTCCTTGACAATCTCGCTTGACCTCAACGGATGACTTGTGTACCTACTGCTGACCAACATTAGTATGACTGGTAGACCATAGCCCTCTGTAGCAAAGCTAGCATTAAAAGCAGGATTGCATGGGTTAAACCCAGTGTACTATCTATAGGGAAGCCTTTTTCTGATTTTCAAGGACAGACCAATACTAGAACATATTAATGCAATAAATCTCCTCCACCTCACCTTCCCCCCTATAAACCCACCAGGTGTAAGGAATACTGTTAAGATTTAAAGTATTGAAATTCCACAAAACCACCTTTTGACACCCCGCGCTCCTGTGTGTTGCAGATGACACCCCATCACTCAGCACACAGCTTTCACACCACCAGAAAGGGCCATGAGCAGGGAGAAATGGCTGGGTTGGGGCAGGGAAGCTGAGAAGCTGCACAGGACTGTCCCCCTATGGGCAGCCTGAATAGCAGATCCCACCTGGCACACTGCTTGGAGCAGGGGGAATCAGGAGAATGGGGCTGGAGACCCCTTGGCTGATTGATGCTGGCTGCAGCCTGGCCTGGCCTCGCCACTTTGAAAGACTTCTTTGAACCACATCTGTTTTTTCCAGCAACTGAGGACGAGTCAGTGCTAATCCAGGGACTGGACCTGCAAACTGTGAAGAGTCTGAAGCTGCTGCTTGCTGACAGGGTTCTGAGTTGGTTTTTTTTACTCCAGAGAATTTCTTCATCTTAGATGTATCCTCCAGCATGTAATGCATACAAACTTGTGTGTAAAGACCATGATTCTTGTGCATTTAAGTGAGTGCTGCCGTATTTTGTAGGTGCTTTTCTAAGCAGTGGAGTGTGGAAATGGAAACGATGCATTCAATTCTTGCAATTAAGTGTAGGTGTCTAACAGCAGGAGAGGAAAGAAGGAAAGGAAAGGGAAAGGGAAAGGGAAAGGGAAAGGGAAAGGGAAAGGAAAGGAAAGGAAAGGAAAGGAAAGGAAAGGAAAGGAAAGGAAAGGAAAGGAAAGGAAAGGAAAGGAAAGGAAAGGAAAGGAAACGAAAAGGAAAGAAAGGAAAGGAAAAGGAAAGAAAGGAAAGGCAAAGGAAAAGGGTCCACGAATATAAGACAAAACTTATTTTAAAATTGAGTATCCCAGATGTGTCTGATGTTGGTTTATAGTATTTGCTGTGTACATGTTTATCTAATGTAACCAATGGTAATCTCTCTGAAATGAATGTCAGTTTTACATGCAGTTGCTCTGGGATTTAATGCAGCACAACCCTTCCTGGAAAAACAGAGCTCTGCCTTCAGCTTCAGCAGAGATTTGAAGTGAGGAGATGTGGCAGAATTGCAGAGGACATTGATTCAGTACCCCTGTTCTGTGACATCAGTTTTTTTAACTAAAACCCGTGATCTTTCCTTTTTTTCCCAGCAGAAAGAGGAGCTTTTATTCAGGGAATGAAGACTTAATCTGTACTTTCATTCCTCATCACTCACTGTTTGTCACATATAATTTAGTGCAAAGTCATCCAAACACAAAAAATGTGCTCTAGGTCTTTGCTGAGACACTGTTGCAGGTTCAGTGCTTTGTGAAAATAATTTGTCTTTATACCACACAAATATGTGATTTTATTATTATCATTTGTACCCCAGTGTTGGAGAACTGCAGCTTAAGAACAAAGGGGACCTTTTCAAGGTCCCAGGACCTGATCTTTCAGAGCATTGAGAGGACAGATCAATTTTTACATTCAGAGCCTGGCTTGGATTGGCTTCGGCTGAAGGTGGGAGAGTTCGGGACCCCTGTGAGTGCCCCAACCCCAGGGCACGGGTTCAGCTTGCCAGAAAAGAGGAACTTACAGTTGGTGGCTGTGTGTGAACTCTGCTTTGGGCGAGCTCTCGAAGAAGTCTGCGGCAGAAGCAGGGGTGGAATTGAAAGGCAGCGCCCAACTGTCTTAACCACAGTGCAAATTCTCTCTTCTTGCAAGTCACCAGCGGGACCAAAACCCGTGGATTTACTGCCCAGGTTGCTGCTGCTGGACCTAACGGAATAACTGGTTGCTGCAGCAGGCTCTTGCCCTCGTGCCCCAGAGGTGCTGTGTTGTGGCGTCGGGTATCAAAGCTGTTCCTGGGAAGTGGGAGTGGGAAGGAAGCCCCGTTGTGCCCTGAAGCCTTTTTCTTGGGCTTTGCTTTCTCCAGCCTGTTCCACATCTACTTAATCCCATTTCAGTGCCAGGCTCACTGTCCCCTTCCAAAGCTCCCCATTCACATCCAAGGGGTTTTGCCCAGCTGGCCGGAGCCACCGCTGCCTGCAGGCTGCACTCCAGACCAGGGCTGCTGTTCCTGCCCACCGCCTCACCCCAGCACACTGCTCCTTGCCTGCTCCTCGTGCTAGCAGCCCTCGGTGTTATTTGTCACTGTCAGGTCTGTCAGGGGACAATGGCAGGGAGCAAAAGGAGATTGGCCCTTGGCTCCCTGCCGTGTCCTGCATCATTTGGGCAGTCCATTCACAAAACAATCTTCAGTGCTAAAGCAGAATTTAGTTATGATTTCTAATGAATTATGCACTTCAGACGTTTACCTTGAGGAACATAATTTGAGTGTCTTCCTCAGTTCTGCCTCTTCTCAGAAGAGCAAGAAACAAAGCCTGAACACTTCGATAACTGCCTTCACAAGTTTCTAGTTCCCTACCCAGAAATACAAAGACTCTCCTGAAGCAGTTCCAGATTTTTGGACCAGTTTTCTCCTTCACTTTTTTCTTTGGATGTGGCTGAGCTGTTTTTCATGAAGTTTTCAAGTTAAGTCAAGTGGGGGCAGACCCTCTGCATGAAAACTTTAGCCTGGAAGTTCAAGTGGAAACAGTCTTCTAATATGAAGTGCCAGGACCACCTTCAGTTCAGGCAGACTCATCAGGTTCTCCTGTAATTCTCCTTTATTCTTTCCATTCCTTCCTACTGTTGCTCCCCATTATGATCTGCTAATCAAAAAAGTTTGAGAAATTACTTCCAGGAAAAAAAGCCCCTAAAGTATTCCAGGTAGCTGACCTTTACCAGCAGAATTAATGACTTAATACAGCAAATAAGACAAATTAATTTTAAACAAATATCATATGGAAGATAGATATAATTCATATAATCTTATAGCAGAAAGAGAATAATATTAATACAGAAGTTCTTGTAAGATTTTAGGAACACCTGCAGAAGTTATGTGGTAAGAAACGCTAATAGGTAACAGGTAACCAGCCAGTTAGGGCTAAACCTTGCCGAGGTGTTGGGGTATCCTGCTGGGAGGGGTCTCATTATCCCTTGGGCATAGAGTGTTGCTTGAGCAGCACCTCACAGATGGAGGAACCAGCAGAGCTGGACTTTTAATATCTAACTGCTAATATAAAGCTGCATTACTGTAAGTATGGAAAGTGCATGCACTCAATGTATCACCTTCTTTTTGAAGAGGTTAGATCTAACCCTTAATCTGTTTTTTAGTCTGTGTTTACTTAGTCCGGTCTGGTCTTGTTCTGGCCATTCCTGTTACTGTTCCTATTTGTGTTGCTTCTCTTGCCTTCTCTTCCTCTCTTTCGAGCTTAGGCTTAAAGCTTAAGCAAGATATTAAAGTTGCCGCATTTTAGTGGACCTGTGTCCCTACTGCCATCTTCTTCAACATCTGTTGTTTTTCCTTTACCTTAGAAGTGGCTTCTGAATGTTGCTTGTACCGTGCCACATCTGGCAAAACTGTGGTGTGGGAGCTGCGCTCCCAGGTGCTCCGTAGGGTCTGCATGTGATACTGGGGACCCTGCAAGTACCTCTGTTTTGTCCCAGATATGCTGACACGTTAGAGCTTGGATAAATACAACCATAAAAGCTTATCGTTTGTCGGAAAGATGCTGTGTCATCCTCTGGACTGGGTTTTTATGAGGGCAGTGCTGCCTGCTCTTTTATGCTGCTGAAGACATTTTATTTTAATCCTTTGCTGCTTTCCTATTTGCCAGGGAGAGGAATCACATAAATGAAAGGAGTAGAGAGAAGTAAGGTTTTGGCAGTATTTCAGTCAGAGGGGGTAAAGGAGCCAGTGCTCAGTTAAGGGCTGCAGGGCTTCAGGAAAAATGGTTTTTCTTTACAGCTAGCTGGAAAACTCCTGCAGTCATGTTCAAGCTGAAGACTGAGCTGGGCTCAAACTGCGACTGCTAATGCCCAAGCAGAATCCACAGTAGTTTGGGGAGTGTTTATCTGTGGCTGTTTCTGCTTTAGGCAATCAATCACATTTGTGTTGAAAATGGTGTTGAATAATACCTATGTCAAAGATCACTTCTGGTGACACCACAGAGAAAAGGTTGAGGTATGTTCTCAGGTAATGAGTATTAATCATTGCTCAAATCTGATACCTAAGTCTTAATGTGTTTTTGAAACAAAAGAATATTTACATACTAAAAAATGAACCCAGTCCTTATATTTGGTAGAATCTCTCCTGACAAAATGTTTCAGCCAGAGAGCAGCTTTATAAATGCTGAATTTGAGTCCTAAACTTCTAGTATTTCTCTCAAGATTTAACTGTCATATACTAGTTAAATAAAACTTGATATTTGTAGTAATGCCTTCTAGCCATTTACAGTAATATTGCTTCTTTCAGTTAATATTTGATGTCTTGTACTGCATATTGTGATTGACTTGTGGCTGAAGAATGAAATAAGTGGAAATAAAAGATTTCCTAGGGGTGATGGCTGATCAGGAGAGGGACTAAAAAAGACCAGCACCCTTAAGATACAAAGTAACTCTTTCGGAACAGAGCAGTTAAAATTGTGATTAAATATATTTTGATAGCTAAGTGTTGATTCAATAGTGGTTCAGGTTCAATGAACGGTTGGTTACCCTCCTTGGTTTGCTCTCACTGGAACAGTTACTGATCTGAATAGTTTCATTAAGTACTTGCCTATCACTTCAAGTCACTTGCAATCTGATTTCTAGCAATTAAATGTAGTCAAAGTCTGTCAGCTGGTGGTTGCCTTATCCCTTTTAAGCACTGCCAAACCAAATAACAACAGGTCAAAACTTATCCTTTTCTGGGCTTTCATTTTCTTTAAGAAAATAAAATGAAAACACAAAATTCACTCGGAGTAATCTCTCCAGGGGTGGCTGCTTTCCAACGTTTACGCAGCTCATGCCCCTGGTCCTCTTGTAATAAACGGTAATGAACATAAGAATTGTATTGAACATGGAGAGCCACTACTCCTTTCTTTAGTGTGGCTGGCAAAGTGTGCTACCTACTTTGACCCTTTTAAAGATTCCTTTAACCCCCATGCAAATGCAGCAGCCTGAAGTGCCTCAAGTCCAGCCAGGATGAGCCACGCTGGACCACGCTTGTGGAGAGCCCCATCTTGGAAAAGTCTCTGATCCCATGTTTGGGGATGGACAGTGGATGATGCACAGCAGCAGCTACTTTGGGTGTGAAACCTTTGGCACTCTGCACCCTTCCCACTATATGGGACCAGGGATGTGGGGGTGAGGAGACGTGCTTTCAGCCTCCAGCCAAGTAAAGACTCCCTAGGTAAGGCTTTGGTAGGCCAGATCAGCTTGTACCTCATAACAGGGTACATGGAATTGTTTTCCTATTTGAAAAGGGGTTTTACTGCAGATGAAAACCATTCATATATCCGATTAAAACCAAGTCTTTGCCTTTGATGTACTGTTAGGATGTTTCAGAAGATGTTTCAGTTTTGCTCCATTGTCATGGTTCACCTTTGACAATGTTCAGGCAGAAGTTCATGCTCTTTAATTCAGACCCTTGGAGCTCTCAGTTCACCTGAAGACTACTTACAAACACCAAATGAAACACAGCCAAAAGTATCTGTAGGACTGAAGCAGATGAAACATGCATAAAATATTTGTAGGATTTCAGCCCAACATCACTTCAACATGATGAATTGAAGTCACAGAATCAATTTGTGTCACTGTAGTCACTTTACCAGTAAAATTACAGTATTGCAAATTCAAGGCAGGAAGAGCATGCAAATAAGAGACTGCATCTACAAGTTCTTATCATAATTATTTAAAGGAAAACATTTGCCATGTAACCTGTTAATTTTCACATTTGCTTTGGTGTAGAAACCCACCTCTCAGTCAGAGCTTTGTATCAGGATATAATCACCCACCTTTGTTTCCAATTGTAACGCAAATTTAAGAAGATAAGAGTAGAAATTAGACAAGTGCTTTCCTTCCCCCTGGAGGCTGATGGTGACATTTCTGAGCTATAGCTGGTCTCCTTTAAATCCTGGCCCTTGCAGTTCAAGTCTTTCAAAGAGCAAGGGTGTGTCACTGCAGCTGCTGCATCAAACAAAATCAAAGAGATTTGATTAATATAAACTTCAAAATCAGTGCCATCTTTCCTTCACAAAGTACTTCAAACACAGCAAGAAATGTCATCTCCCAGATGATGGAAGTTAATGTACTTAATCTCCTCTTTTCTTTGCATCTGAATGCAAACTACTGGAATATACCCAATTACCTCTCTCCAGTCAGAATAAATTCCTCATTCCAACAACTTCAATCAGATTCTAAGAGGAGACTTATCATGCTTTTGTAATATCAACATGAGTTCTGAACCCACAAAGCAGGACAGACAAAACAGCAACCACAAACTCTTACTTGTCATGCTGTCAGAGTGGGTGATTAAAAGATCCTGGGTCAAAATTTGTCCTTTGATTTGAAACCTCTGAGTTCAATGGATGTAGTAGGGGCCGGAGTCAGCAGGATTTGGCCAATTGTCCGTAGTGACAGTGTGACTACATTATTTCTGACAGGAAATCTTCATAACATCATCAGGTTTAAAACCATAGAAAATCCTAAATTTACACATGAAAGGCTTGTTTCTGGTGTTGTTACTCATTGCTTACAGGAGCTTTCTCCAGTCAGTGCTTTTTAAGAGTGAAATAAACATGCGTGTGCGTACCACACTCAAACTTTTTCCTTCTTAGACTTGCTGATATGATAGAAAGCTAAATTTATTGCCACCGTAAGAAATTTCCTACTGTGAGCCCAACACCACATTGCTCATTGGGTAATATGCCTTTATGGACTAGCTAGGTTTTTTGTTTCATGTTTTATAATGTCGTTTTACTGTTTTATCTTGTTCACCTTCTGTTCATTGTTTAGGATCAGACATTCAAAATGTTTGAGTATTCACTGAAACTGCACACATTCTATACAATTCTAAATCCCTTCTGTGAGGTGATGTAGTAAAGCCATTTAAATGAAACTGAGAAGAAACAAGCCTTTTTCCCCCCTGCTCCTTGTACTTGCATCATGCCTGGAGAAAAGTGCGGTCCATATTCAGGGGTACACTAAAAATTCAAGTGTCACAGTGTAACATACTCACATCTTGAAATTCAGTTAATGCCATTTAAAATGTCATTACAAGTTGATACTGACTGAAAGTTCTTCCCCTTGCAGAATTAATTAACTTGATGTACATATTGGAATAATGGAAACCAACAAAAGCAGTAATTTAATGTTTCAGCTGGCATTATGCTTAACTTGATGATTTATACATTTTTTGAAACTAGATTATTTACCTCAACTTTTCTGACTATTGAAGATTTTTATGAGTCTGTCTTGAGTGGATATTTTAGAGGAGAAAATCTAGGCTGTAATTCTTCTTAGTACTTTCCTGTATTTAAATAGCCCCTTGGAACCATTCATAGTGAGATTGCTGCCAATTTTCCAATTGCTAGTGAATAAAAACCAAATACAACAAATAGTTGCCAGACAGGGTAACATTCTGATGCTTTTGGCAATAAAAATATGCATATAAAGTTTTGGTACTGGGTTAGTCAACTGTAGTGACTGAATGGAAATGGAATTGAAGAATTTCAACCTCAGCAGTAAGCTCCCTGCTGTCCCTGCAGGCACCTCCTGGTGAGCCATGCTGGGAAACAATGAACTCAGGGACAAAGGATAACTACTAAAAGACACTACTAAAAGAAACTTTTAACTCTTGCCCATAATCACAGAGCTTAAGGAAAATCACACGGAATGGAGCACAGCTGCGTCTTGGCTGAAAGGTAAGGGAGGACAGGGCAGAAACAGATTTGGTCTGATCATACTGTCCCTTTTCAAGAAGGAAATCAAGATGGGGGGAAGGTTGGGCTGGGTGGGAACAAGACTGTAGCTCTGCCCAGCATGGTCTAAGCAGCTGCACTGAGGTACAACAAAGGGGAGCATCAGCAACAGTCCTGGTGCGGCTGAGGAGCCAGCAGCACCCGCTTCCCTGGCCCTGGGGAAGCAAGAAAAGAGCTGGATGTAGACAAAGCCAGCCCTGCTCCATACCTACATTTTTGAATCTTGTCTGTGGGATTGGATGGCACCAAGAAAAGCTCACAAAGTCCAGTGGTGGCCGAAATGAAAACAAAAATGTTTGGAATCTGTACTGTGGCATGCTTAGGTTACTTTGGCAAACATTTTTACATCAGGATTTCCTGTATTTCATAACACATCCAACAGTTAATATTGGCCAGTTGACAACAATCAAGGAGTGCAATGAAAAATCAACTCCCATCATGGTAAAATTAACAGCAGAATGCTTTGAGATGCTATGCAAACGCCTCTGCTGTGTCATGTATTTATCTGTAATCTGGAAAGAAGAGAGATGAAGAGAGAAAGGAATTTGAAGATAAAGCCACCCATGCAGGTTAACCACTATGAAAGAAAACTGTGAGGAATTTGATTGACATTTATACTAACTAGAGAACAAGCAAAAAGATGGTGAATTAACTTCAGTGGTGTGAAAGCAAAGAAGTATACAGTGGCTGGAAAAATATAGAATGTTTCTATTCTTTTGAAAGGCCCTTGACTATGATAGCTTTATGGTGTTAGATTTCATATGCACAAAAAAAAGATCAATATTGTAATATCTTTGTAGACATGAGGGTAAGCTCCTCCTTGGGAGAACAACTACCTTACACTCCATAAGGATGTTCCAGAATTAGAATGCTCAGAGACGGGCAGAACTGCATTATCCACATCTAAACACACATATAACCTATACTGAGGACAAGATTCAGTTACTTAAACATAGGCACTGGTTTCATTTTAGATGCAATGGGAAATCTTCCCTGGTGTCCAGCTGCCACCCAGAAGCATACAAATCTCATACAAGTCTTTTGCCATATATTGCAGCTTCATGTGGCAGTCCTGGAAATACAAAGCAATTCAAATGACACTGTGTTTACATAGATTAATTTATGTTACTTTTTTGGGTGCTGTTTAGTTCCCTTTTTGGTGCACAGCTGAAGAAAACAGTTTTGAAGCTATTTACCGTTCCTTATGAGGAGTTGTGAAAAACAGCTTTCAGCTAATCACTATGTAGGTAGTAACTCTTTACCCAGTGTTTACATGGCCTCTCTTTGCTAGAAGACTATTAAAAGAGTTCATGATCTTGTCCTTATGGCATGTTTGAACTTCTTGCTTCATAGGACATCCCCAGCAAACAGAACATCCTCGCAGTATGTTGTGTCTCTGCCCAGCTTGCAACTGTGCGATGACAAAGAGTATAGAAATTTATCTAGGAAATCCTAGAAATGAGCAAAAGGCTCAATTCTTATTTCTTTGCATTTTTTTTTATTGCTAGCTGAAAGTAGAATTAAGCAGGTCATTCATGTAACTACAGTAGTTCACATTCAGGGAGCTATTTTCACAACTGCGAGGGAAGGATTTTCTTTTTTATCCTTAAAAGAGAGCTTAAGTTCTGATTAAATTGCTTGGGGTCACCTGTGGTGCACCCGATGTTGCATTAGTAAGTAAGCATTAGGAAGTTAAATACAAGCACTGTTAGTTTTGTCTGGCCCTGCATTCAATCACTTGTCGAGGAACTGCAGTGACCAACTTCTCTCTAATCCTTTGTATAGGTGGAGTGAATTAATCTAATACACCTGACATACTTTCCCTTTAATGCAGTTAGTGTTTTTTTCCATATATATCTCTGGGATTTCATACTATTTATAGCACAGTAATGCCCAAAATATATTGGTCATTTTCCAGACATGTAGCTGACTATGCTTAATTGGCTGGAGAACTGACATCCTAACTGTAAGTATGACCTGAACAAAATAGTGTGAGGTAATGAATTAATGAGAGACAGAGAAGTCTAATGATTGTGAAGCTGTTATACAGATATCCCAACCTTTCTAACTTCTGAAATAAAATGCCTTCTTATGACCGTCTTCACCTGTATAGCCTCGCATACACATGCTGTCTGTCCTCTCTTCATATTCTGGTTTCCTTCACCAACCACCAGCTTAGCTGTCCTGCTCTGCGCTGCTGTCCTGCCTCACCGCCCAGCCTCCTTGCACTAACAGGGTCAGGCACATCCCATCTGCAAGCAGCTGGCTTCCTCCCTCAGCATGAGCCCTTTCCTCTTTTACAACTCTGCTGTTAGATGCTTCCAGGCCTGCTTTTCCCATTCCTGCTGGCTTTCCCAGCCCAAATCGCATGAACAGACCTCACTCCAGGGAATGGTCCCACTTGCCCTGGCAGGGGTACTCGTTCATGACTGGGGAAGGAATGCTGGGATTGAGGACCCCACAGATTATTCAGTTATGGGCTGACTCTTGTTCCCAGAGTAACATACTGTATCTGAAGGTCTTGAATTGGCAAGAGCCAGTGGCTCTGGCTAGGCTGATCTTTTCATTATCTGGCTGGTACAAACCCCACCATTACGGGTGCAGTTTCTGCCTTCTAGACCTTGAAAATCCAAAATTTATCTCTTATCATCCAGTGTTTATGTTTTGTAGTCTTGCAGGGTATGAAATTTTTCTTTGATGAAGCAGATGGCTCACTCTATACTTCCATTTGTTTATTCTATCTTGACACCTGGTTCTTTTATTTGTATTTACAGTGAGATGCTTTTCTTCCCTTTGAGTGTTCTGAATCCAAACTCCTTTTTTTAAAATCTCAATTTATCCACTTAGCAACATATCTGGGGGAGTTTTTTCCCTTTATTTTCTTCCTTAATGGTGAGATTTCTCCATACAGAAAACCTACATTATTTTCTTACACTGTAGTGAATCGCTACAAGAACAAGGAACTAGGTGAGTCATGGGAAAAGGTGGCAGTGTTTCTGTTGTACACACACATTGTCTACAACTGGTTTTAAGTATGCTTGAATATGTCTTGGAATTTTCCAGAACTGACCCTTCCTATATTTCTGTGAAGCAGGAAATCACAGCATGGGACTTTGAACCTGCCACCGCATCCTCATGACTCCTTTCAGTAGTCCAATGACACGCTGACCTAACAATGTGTCATGATTATATTAATGTTGACCTTAATTTGTTGTCAGTTTTATTATTTGTTTTTCTTTATACATTCTCATTTATCGCTCCTCCTGTATTCTGTTTGTTTTTGATTACTTTCCTTTTCTCTGCTTACATTTCCTTTGCCCAACGTAAATAAGTTCCAAATATTCAGCTCCTGCCTGTGGTAGCCACATTAAAGGTTCATCTGGCCCACTTTTGTGTCATATGTTGAGGCCAGCCTCAGAGAAAACATTAGAGGCTGCACAATTACCTTTCAGTTCCCTGTAGAACCTAATCAGTCTCATTCCCTGAAGAACAAAGGCTTATAGCCTCATTTTTTTAAATAAAGCTTTTTCCTTTTAATTTGTGAATGATTCCTATTGAATACATGCAGTACTCCTAAGCATTCTTTCTTCTGAGCATTTTACTGGCTTTGTGAATGAATTCTGCAAACAAGTAATACATGATATTTGTCTGAGTAAAGAAGTGTTTTCTTCCATCAGATCTATGTTTGTTGCTGTCTCTGGCTGTCTCCTTGCTCTTCTACTAAAAGAATTAGGCGTGTTTCCTCTGTATGTGTTTTCATTTCTCTCCTGTTCCCTCTCTCAGTTAAACAGTCTGAAATTTTCCCTATGTTTCTATTCCTTTGGCATCTATCTCTAAAGCCATTCTGCAGTTCCTGTGTCTTTCCTGGGAGAAGCTGACCAGAGGGCATCAGTTTAAGTGCAAGTGTTGATTCATACAATGCTATTTCCAGTTCTTTCTATCCACCTTTGTAGGTGCTTACACTTTGCTTGTTCATCCACCACTGTGAGTTAAACAAGCACACATCAGAGGTCCTTGGGGACAGTAAAAATAGGTATTTATTCTGTAGCCCAGTGCTTAGAGCACTTGTTAGGCACGACATGTGTGGTAGCCCAGTATTAACCAACAGTGGAGGCCAAGAGCAGGTATACATCCTTTTACCTTGCTGCCTGTTCCTGGGTATACCATTTCCTGGTCAGGCTGATCTTCTGCTAAGGGGGAAGGAATGGGTTTAAACCCTTTTATCAGTGAAGGACTTGCAACCTGGTTTTCGTTTACTGAACCAGTGGTGTTACTGAGATGACAATAAATGTGCGGGCAGCGGTATTTTCAACCAGAACTCAGAGCTGTGGTGTGTTCCGCACTTCCAAACACGGGGAGACAGTGAGGAAATTCTCCATATGTGTATCTTGGGTGGCACTAGTCTGACGACAGGCCACGTACATCTGAGCTGGTTATTAGGACTCCCTTCACTGTGAGCGGTAAGTGAAGTGACATGACTCCTGTCTGCTGTGCTTGAGTGCAAGTAAGCTTGTGGGAGGGAGAGAGAGGTCTGCAGGGGTCTGCCAGGTGAGCAAAGCCAGAGGTGTTCTGCCTACACGACCTAGTGAAGCTAGAGGGTCCTACAGCTCCTGAAAAAAGCTTATTTTTGCGCCTGTGGTGTCTCAGTTACCCCTGTACTTACCTCAGGTCAGCAGAGTTTTTGGATAGATGTTTAGGAAATGCCTGACTTACATCAAAATTGCACTGTTAAGTGCCTGGTTTTGTCTTTGAGACTCATTGTAGGGGCGTGTCTATACCAACCTGGGACTGCAAGCAGAGATACCCAGGTCGGCAAAGACCATGTGAGCTCCAGTCTGAGGAGACGGATGATCACATCAGCACATGTGGTGCCTTGGTGAGAGAGGCAGGCTTGCTAGGGTCCTGTACAGCTGCACGGCTGTAGTTAGGTTATTGCTGAGAGAGTGGTGTACTGTGCACAGTGTGGATGGATGTCCTGGGAGAGGGTATGATTGTCAATATAGATGGCTGGGAAACAAATGCCATAAAGAAGGAGAGATACTTAAGCTGAAAAAGAATGCTGGTGTAAGAACAAGTGGACATGTGCTTTTGTTAGAAAAAATGCAAATGCTAGAAGAATCAGTTTTTGAAACAGCCTTCCAGAAGCAATGAGGACAGCTATTGTTAAATGAAACTTGGTAAACTTAGAAGCAGGCACTATCAATTGCTATAATAAATACCACAGACCTGGACTCATGAACCTACATGGTCACTTTGAACTTCATAATGCTCTTTCTTCATTAACGCCATGTGACAGCAAGTTATGCAGTTTAATTATACACGTTTAACAGGAATGTGTTTTACTTTTCTGCAGTACCCCATCATCCCATCAAATGTTCTTTTATTCCTGTATTTGATGGATAGACCAGCAATCCCATCTCTGTGCTACTCTTCAGAACCTATATCTTTTTATGTTCTCTCTTTCATTCTCTCTGGAGAAAAAAAGAAAAATTCTTTGGAAATTTTTGCCCTGTTTTCATGTAAGAGTTTCCTGTACCCTTGATCATTCCTGTTTCAGATAAAAAAAGCACTTACGAGATCAAAAGCAGCATTGCTGAGAAGTGAGTACCCTTGCTGTATTTAAATGAATGAAAGAACAATTTCTTAAGTAAATATATATAAGATATAGATTATCCTCCTTCTGAATTAGAGAAACACCAATTGCAGGACGAAAGCTATAATCTGCTGCAAATAAGTGTTTCACAAAACAATGAAAGTCAGTATTCTTTAGCAAAATGTCTAAGCCACATGAATCCAAACTAAATTAAAATACAAGAGTTCTTGCCTGTTGATTTAGATTGCTTTGATTTCATTCATCCTGCCAGCAGCTCTGCTGTCCGAGAGGGAACAAAGCCCTGCAGCACTCAATGACAACTGTAGTGATGGGGTGGGCTGTCAGGTGCCCGAACCAGCAGCTCTGCTGTGCAGCTCAGGACATGTATCCATTGGTAGGTGAGCACAAGCCCAGTCCAGGGCCAGGTTTGTGTAGCTGTCTTAGTGTGCAAAGGTGCAGGAATTGGGTCAGGACCAAGCAGATGAGTGCTATTAACATATCCCAATCCTATCTAGCTGGCTTCTGGCTCATGGCTCATATTTGAGGAAGAAGCTGTATGCACCTTTTTTGTCTGTCCATGCAGACCTATCTTATTCAGTGTAAACCGGATTTAAATAAAAGATTTTCCTTGTGAGGATAACTAAGCATTGGAGCAGCTTCCCCAGATTCCACTGGATAAATTCCTGATCAATCTGGCCTGCTGGGGTTTTCCCTGCTTTGAGTAGGGGGTTGGACTAGAGACATCCCAAGGTCTTTTTCAGCCTGATTATCTGATGTTCTCATGATGTCAATATCGGGGGGACTTCTACAGCTGCTTACCTATAGGCCCCTCCATGAGCACTCACAAGGTAGAGTGTTACCTGTGACTCTGGCCTACTCTTCTTTGGAAGATGCCACATTACAAAAGTGATGACACTTCAGGTGAAAACAATGAAAGAGAAAGGAAAGTACAATCAGAAATTATGTGTCTAAATACTTTTATGTACGTCATAACTTCAGACATTTGGCTTTTAAGTGTTTCTTTCCTTACATGCCACTCTTGAAGGGATGACAGAAGTACATAGGATACATAATGAGTGCATGCAGCTTGGGAAACATCCAAATATAGCCCTCACAGTAACATAGCTTAGACATGAACTGAATGTGCAGTGCTAATGACTGGAATGTGATTATACAGCTAGTGTCTGGATAAAGTAATTAACCAGCTGAGAAATGTATGTCTGGGAGAGAGTAGCCAAAGGGAGAAGCAAGGCTGCAAGGAGCAGGCAAGGCACATATTTGATTTTAGATAAGAGCACACAAGACTGAATCTTGCAATGTGGCAAATATATACAGCTCTCTCAGTACATGGCCCTGAGACTTTGGGAAGGTGTGTGGTGACTCCCACCTCTTCAGTTCTGCAGGAGGACAGTGAAGCGCTGGTTTCATTTGTTTATTCTACAGTGACATTTGGAAAATCCTGCTCCTTTATTTCATCCTCAGGGGGTTTTCATCAGACTGATCTAGCATTCAGTTTCAGCACTGAATTGTGCTTTACTGCAGCACACATGCTGTCCTTACATGAATTTCTGGGGTCCATAGAGAACAATATGGCAAATGTATTTAATGAACCACTGTGTTTTGGTGTTGACTAGAAGCTGTTATCTTCTATGAAGTAGAAACACGTGCACAGAACAGGCTTAGCATACAGGCTAAAAGACCATGTAAAAACTTTCCGGAGTCCTAAAAGTCTCCTCTAAAATTGCCTCTAGCCAGTACAGTGTAAGGTAGCTTGCATGAGCTATCTTTTTAATAACTTTAATGAAATATATTCAAAGCATAAAACTATCAAGGAAGCATACACTTTTCATTTAGGCCTGGGATTGATTTCCACATCAGTATGAGGAAAGAGCTAAGTGAAAGGCATGTGACTGCACACGTGAAATGGCAGCAGCATGGATAGCTTGTAAGGTTGTTCATCTGAAATCTTCAAACAGTTGGCTCATAGCCTAAAGAGAATACAAGTTTAGGTATAGATGAGTTGTCTCAGAATCTTTGTTGCCTCTAGCACAGATTATGTAGATATATATATATATAAAATGCTTCAGTAATATTGTTCTTTATTGCTCTTTTGGACAGTGAGGATTTGTATTTCTCTCCTTTGGACGGAATGCATATAGCCAGATACCCTCCACAACTCTCTAGACTTCTTCTCTTGACTTTAATAGTTTTCCATATGATCAGAAGCATTACCATGAAGTTTAAGAATGGTATTTTTCAGAAACACAAAATTCCTGGAACCAAATGATTTGTGAAAAATCCCAGCTTTTTGTATCTGAAGTTATCCGAGATAATGATAGAGGAAAAAAGCTTGTGACTATAAAAAGATGAAAAAAGAGGCATGAAAAATGAACATTAACAGAAAAGAGTTTCAAGTAGTAGAATTATTCCACTTTAGACTTTTTTCTGTCTCCTTGTTAGCCTAATTTGGTAGCACTTAATATGACATCTCTGATAATAACTTACCTTCAACTTAGTATCCTGTAATTCTGTAGCTGTACAGAGTGATTCCAGTAAGAGACACACAGAGAAACACCACCCTCTAATTAAATAGGTTAACAACATAAACCTGTATTTAAAAAACTATGATCTATTTAATTCTTACTGTAGCATCCGTATGAACTTAAGAACGAAGCAGAATTCCAGAGGAATGCTTTACCATTATTTTTCCTTATTCCTGTAACAATATAGGATCAAACTCAGCAGCATGAGCCCCTGCTTATGGTGACACAGGGAAGCCCCTGCGGAAAGGCAATCTGCTGAAGACAGAGTAGCGGTTCCAAGGGGGAGCAGAGGTGGCTTTCCCCGGGCAGGTCCTACTGGCTGCCTCCACCAGATGGTGCCACTCTTCAGCAGAAGCCGGCGCCTCTTTCGGAGGCAGCCTGCACGCCTCAGGCTCGCAGGAGGGGGGAGGTTTCCTCCCTTTTCCCAAGAGCAGAGTTCAGGTTCTCAGACGCACCTTAGAGCCTGTGACATGCTTTATTTGTGTGGCAGCCTACAAAAGCTTCTTGGGTTTTACGCTTCCCCCTCCCCAGTAACCTAAACTAATTGTTCTGCTGTATGGAAACTGGAAGGGTGCAAGAGCCTTAAAAAATATCCCAAAGAAGCTGTTACACAAGCCAGCTTCTTAAGTGCAGTCTCCATCATGCAGTTGATACTTGATTCTATTTTCCACCTACGTGTACCAATGATATAATTTTTCACTTTAAAAATAATATGCACAGTACTGGGTATGCAAATGCATTCAGTGCTTTTATAAAGCACAGAAAACTCTTCAGTTATATTCAACACCAAGAAGTCAAGGCTGGGGGGAGGGTGTTCATTGTAATGAGCTGATACTTCCATTGACTGTTTTAATAGAATAAGAGAAACGAACTGCCAGAATCCCAAGGCACTGAACATGGCCAATGTTTTCTAGTTATTAAAAATCTATTTTTTTAAATTATCTGTCTTGGCACTTTACATTTGTTTAGTTCTCCTGTGCAATGTGGTTACTTTGTATGACACTGACAGCACAACTCGCTGTTGTGAGTCAGAGGCAGTCATTTAATTGCAAGGATGATCTTGTAGAGAGGCTCTGTGTGTCCCTCACACTCCATGTGAGCTAACTTCCTTTCCTTTCCTTGCCTTGCCTTGCCTTGCCTTGCCTTGCCTTGCCCTTGCCCTTTCCCTTTCCCTTTCCCTTTCCCTTTCCCTTTCCCTTTCCCTTTCCCTTTCCCTTTCCCTTTCCCTTTCCCTTCCTTTCCCTTCCATTAATTTCCCTTCCCTTCCCTTCCCATTCCACAATGTTCATCCAAGGCAGGGCAGAAAATACTGGGTTACAGGAAAAACCATGGCTGGAGCAGTCCTATCACTCTCCACCCTTCAGTGCACAGCACTGCCTGGGATTTGTATAACCACTCCCCAACCTACAGCAGGCCACAGCTCTCTGCAATACCTTCAGAGCAAATGCCTGATAGCTTACATCAACTAGCAGCAGGATTAAAGGAAAACTTTCTTCCTGACCTCTACTTCTACAAGGCGCTGAGTGGAACAAAGTGAAACAGAACTATTCCACGATTTGTTTCACTTAAAAGAGAATAAATATCATAGTTAAATGTATGTGTGAACAAATACCAGATCTTCTAACTTTAATGCTGTTGCAGTTTCTCTCCTCCAGTAGCTGGAGGCCTGTATTACTCATACTTGCTACAGGTAGTCAGGAAGAGAAGATTTGCTTTTGACAAGTAAAGAAAGTGGCATAAAAAAGCTTGCACAGGCTCTCTAAGCCATGCTTACCAAAAGACTGGGAGAGCCACAGCTACAGAAGCATGATCAGCAGGTACCACCTACCAATGCCCACTGAGCTAGGCTTCTTTTATTCACAAAGTATTTCTGTCAATTAGCCTGCCTATCATTTTAATCACCTCTCTGATTAAATCTCATTTCAAAATTCACATAAAATTCCCTCCACGTCATTTTGCTGGAAACCAGAGTATTCATAAACCTCTCAAAGCTGCAGTCTGTGAATTTCCTTGAGCTGGCCCATCATTGACAAGAAAATGTCACCAGTGATTATTTCTGCATGTTGCAGCCTGTCACAGTGACTCCAAAAGCCAAATATCCAGACCCAGTTACAGGTCTCCTGTGGGTGACTGTCAGCCAAACCCATCTTAAATAAGTAGCAAATGACTTTGGAGCACACTTGTATTACCAATTATTACTGGAAGTCCCAAACTGAGAAGTAGCTATTGGTACTATTCAACGTAACTGTCTTTTATTTCATTTTTTAGTCTTCCATCAACTGATGTTGGCTTAGATCAGTCTCAGCTGATGACTATCCTTCTGTTCTCTTCCAAAATTTGCTGGATGTTCTGCTTTAAAGACCACTGCTGTGATCAGAGGAGTAGTAGGTCAGAGCTGCCTGAAGGTGCTGCTTGATCAAAGCCAGGAGACAACATGTTCACCTTTCTGTTTTACCCCTGAGTCTGTATAAGAACATTTACTGGCTTCCACACAAACTCTGGGTTTGCTTTCTTTTCTTCAAAGGGCTTACTATTTATGATGCAACACAATGTTGTAACAAAGCACAATATGGCATGGGATATATTTGAGTATGAAGACATATGCCCTGGGTCAGTAGAAGCTATGATTTTTTGCTATTTGATTTTGAATAGCTACAATTTCTTTCTTACACATTATTTTACGTATCACAGTGCACACACGGTTCCTTATGCTAGCTGCAGAAAAGACATAATGAAGGTGGTGTTTGCTTTAGAGAAACGGATGAGATATTCTGCAAAAGTATTGTAACTTTTGTACTTATTTGAAAAAAAAACCCTGTATTTTTGGTTTCCAGCCTAACAAGCTTAGCATGTTCAAAACATTTAATTCTCATTTGTATTTGAGTTGTCACTTTCCCAGCTATTTATCCTGATCCTCATGAGCTGTCAGGGATGAACCACTCTGCCAACAAGGCATCCTCCTTGGAGGATATATGCCAAGAGCTCTGGGGTGCATAGGAATGAAGCAGGCTCTGTTCTCCCATTGCAGATGCACAATGCTCCCGGATGCCATCGACCCGGTGAGAAAAAGTCGTGCACTTGCTCCAGAGTCCTGAGACACCTGGCCAACTTCTTGAACCTTTTCAGCAAGGGCCTTTAAGCTAAATGATTTGTTTATAGTAATATTTATGCCTCTCAGATATTTTCCTGGGGCGGTCTCTCTCATACTTCTGCTCATTTGATTAGTTTCCATAGTGACACTTATTTGTAGAGTTTAGAGTTGCTCATAGCAGGTTCCTGCAAATGCCAGCCGCATGCATGTCATGTTAATAAGACAAAGTCAGTCCTATTTCTTTCCCTTTGGCACTCTAATTTTGCTGTACAGTTGGGGGCATCATTTGGAAAAAGAAGGTGGTGGGGGGCTCCTTTGGATTCAAGATCTGGGGGCTGTTAACTTATTATTCTAGATGGCATTTTTGACTGGACTCGTTTGTGTGAATTGCAGTAGCAGCCTCTGAAGGACTGTCTGTGTGAGCTATTATGTAAGGAGAGGAAACCTTCCATTACAGCAAGGCCTTTAGACTGCTGCTCTATTTAAAATGCAGAATTACATGGAAAAGCAATTCACTTGAGTAGTGCCTTGTAGGTTGCCTTTTATCCCAGGTTGCAGTAGGAATTTGCTTTTCTTCTAGGGAAGTTGCTACTCTTTTAGAAACAGAAGAATGCTCAAATCAGATACAAACTCCAAACTCACGTACGCACACACAGACACATGCAGCTTACCAGTGCGCTTGTCTGTGGAAGGGATAAACAAGTGTCTGCACGAAGGGAGTGAAAGGAATTTACACACAGACAAGATCGATTTTAGTGGCCTGTTTCTTTGAAAAAATGCTGATTCTTTGTAGCAATCACAACAAATTCACAGACTGGAAGAGAGTTAGGAAAAAAATGGAGTTGTTATGTATGAGCCACAGACAGGTATCCCCACCAGGTAGGTATCCTCACAAAACAGCTGCTGGGACTTAGGTAATAGGTCATTTGTACATTTGTTTTCTCACTTTTAGGGAAGAATAAGAACTAGAGGGAAAACTAGATTTGACAGGGATTTTGTCACATGGAGCATTAATTCTCTTAGGTTTCTTGCAGATACTTTGAGGCCTCTTGTGTTTTACACATTTCTTTCTGCAAGAGACCATAAGGCTGTTTGAGCCACCAACATTTATGCATAAAAATAAAGCGACAAACAATTGTGGGAGTTCCTAACAGCATCTGGCCAGAGGAAAGGCAAGGAACAGCACTCCCAGGAGACCAGAAGTATGATTTTGCTCTCATATACTACAGAAAATAAAGAACAGGCTCTCTGAAGCCACAGAAATTAAACTGGGGTATATCAGGGTACATGTAAAGCAAGCCCAGCTGGACTCTGGCTCTGGAATTCACAAGCAAGCTTGAATGTACTACTGAGGTGAAGCCAGAGGAAATTGGGCATGTCGTGGAAGGACTCTCCTGACCTACACAAGGGTAAGTGCTAAACTCTTTTGCACTTTCCCCAGCAGCCTTTAACTGTCAGTAATGTATAAGAAGATTTATGAATTTCATTAAGGTAACTCAATAAAATAATAATACAAAATAAATGTTAAAGCCTGTTGATTACTTAAAGAAAAGTGGAAATAAGAGGCAAAATCCCTTTTCTTCAAGAGCACTTTAAGGAAAGAAAGTTATAATTGTAAAATGAGAGCTAAAACTTTAAAGTGTGTGTTTCCCTCCTTATTCCACCCCCAATCTTTAAAAAATGTAGGTATTCAGTGGAGGGAAGGAGGAAATCAGATTTATAAAACAGTTAACCCCTTTGATGTCAGTATGCAATAATTTTTAACAGCTAAGCTACTGTGCTCTTATCAGATCCATTGGAAGGGTGGATTGGAAGGGTGACATCAAATTGTGAATTCCTTATGAGCATTCAGGAATACTGAAAGAGGATGAGAAAGAGCTGCTCAAAAGCACCCAATGCTACTCAATAGGATTAATAGGATCTACTGGAAAAGCTCTTCAGCTTTGTCTAAGTGAGCCAGATGGTGGCTGCAGGTGAAATCTTTCCAAAAAATCAAATCTTCTGTTAATATTATAGTGGGTCTGAGAACAGTGCTCTCTCTATTTAGGATGCCCAATTTATCCATGTAAAGAATAGTTACGAACTATTTTATTTTGTGTAACCTTAGAAATTTGGGAAGGAGAAAGTCCTGTAACTGGAGGACAGATTTGATTGAGAGATTAAGCCTGTAAGGAAGAAAATGATGAATTTTTAGTTCCATAATCAACAAAATAATGGCAGCATGTCAAAAACAATAGATGATGATGAAAAATCTTGTCTAAGACTGACTTCATGCAAGCATGAAGTGAAGCGGCAGTGAGAACAGATGGCTCCCTGTGGAAACAGGGAGTGAGAGTGAAGCCAAGCTCCTTGGACCCATCCACCCTTCAGATAAGGACTGTGCATCCAGGCTTGAATCTGGACCAAGCGGTGGTTGCTGTGCTGGAGCAGCAGTCGCTGCATGGTAGCTTCAGCAGACAGGCAATGTGCTGTAGAGCAGAACACTGGTTTGCAGTTCAGGAGGTACTCACTTGAGATCCCAGCCCCACCTCCAAAACAGGTTGTATCTACAGACATTTAGCTCATTTTACCCATTTGTGCTATTGAAACAGTAATGTTCTTATTCTGGGATGGAGGTTACACATTTGTGAGGCACAAGGAAATGTGAGTAGTGTAAAAAAGGCCTAAAGGAAACAAGTAATTGGATTAATTGTGTGGATCACTGGAAATAAATATGCTCTACTAATTGAAAGATAAAGGATAAAAATACCAAATGCCTTCCTTGTTTTACAAGCATCAGTGAGAGAAATGAGTGGAGGTAGCAAACAGTAACAGTACACGTATTTAGGCTGACAGTACCTATAACCATAAGATATGAATCTGCCTTTGTTTACCTTGGTTTCCCAAGGAAGTGAAACTTCTGTAAGTGCACTGCCAGTCTGTCCATCCATCAGTCATTCTATAATTTCCCTCCAGTAACTTTTGCATTGGGCTAAATTTAATCAAATATGTCAGGAAAGCAGGAAATCCCAAAGTTATGAAAATCAGTGTCTGGGCAAAAAACAGAGTCTTGACAACAGTCCTGGCTTTGTCAAGGACTGCAATGGGAACTTGAGAGCTACTTTTTCAGTGTAGTTTGCCATCTACACCATCAGCGCACACAGTGCTGGCCAGTCAGCATGGATGTATGTCAGACACTGCACATACTGCACCTTGGTTAACAGGTATTTTACAGACATGAGAAAATGATAAATGTAATGTACATGGGACTTCACAGGCTATGAAGGAGAACTGGAAGCACTGCAGAAAGGCTGTTATTTTAGTGGGATCTAATGAAGCAGGATGCATATTTCTGGGAGATCAGACATCACTAGATCTGGGACTTTCCACCAATTTCCTGTCAGGAGGTGTGTCTTTATACAGAGAATACAGATTTAGGAGAAGATTTTATTGACATTCAAAACTGCAAAGGTAACGTTATTATTTTTCAAAGTATTTTGGCATTTGTATCTTTTGACTGATTCATGCCTATTGACTGATTCCATGGGCCAAGCTTACATTTGCTCTGTTGAGTGGAGAGATGATTCAAACTGCTCAGGTCTACCATGGTCAAAAGCTTGTATTAAAACACATTTGCAGTTTGAAAATCTAATTCTATCTATAGACATGTAAAATTATTCCTTCATGACTCTGATCTCATCCAGATTGAAGACTAAAGAAAGGCTTTCACTGACTTGAGGGACAGGCATATATGTTGCTTTAAAATAAAGGATACTAAATAATAAAATATACTAAATCATGAAATGTCTGATAGTAACTCAAAAAGATTTGTAAAGTCAAACCTGGAGTAGAACTGCTGCAGAAGACATCATAGCTTTAGTCATCTTGGCAGTAAATCTCCAGCAGCGGTAGACAGGCCACAGCTATTGAATGCAGCAGTAATGCTCTTGGTTAGGACCACTGGTGCAAAAGGTGCTATCCCCCCCGGCCCCTTTTTAAAGAAAAGTGTTACTGGACAAACAGAAACTCATACAATAATTCTGTTAGCATTCATTTATTGTGTGCCACTGAGCTTGCAAAGATCCCTTGAAACCAGCCCGCTACCTTTTTATAAATATGCACTCAATTCTGCACTGGCACTTAGGAACAAATCAAAGTTCTTATGCTCACGGGTCAGCTTCTCTAAGAAATAGTCTAGAAACCCATCTCAGGGACCACTGCCTGTTGGGTGTGCTGTAAATACTTCATATTTGTAAGGTGGGCCGTGGTTTAATATTTTTTTGTAACAGTTGGTTTAGATAATACGTTTATGTTTGAATTACCACTCTGTTTTCCCTGAAAGCAAGGGCACAAACTGAAACATGGGAAGTTCCACCTGAATACAAGGAAGAACTTTACGCTGAGGGTGGCAGAGCACTGAACAGGCTGCCCAGGGACATTGTGGGGTCTCCCTCTCTGGAGACATTCAAAACCTGCCTGGACATGATCCCGTGCAACCTGCTCCAGGTGAATGTGCTTTAGCAGCAGGGTTAGACTAGATGATTTCCAGAGCTCCCTTCTAAACCCAACCATTAGGTGATTCTGTGACACCTAATGCCAGTCGATTCATCTGCTGTGAGTCCTGGTTGCTTTCTATCTGCTCCTTGTGTTGCAAGCATTTATACAATGATATCCCATAATGAAGTTCATCTTCTTCCTTAATAATTAAGTACAAATTTACTTGATCCCTGTGACCTGGATAAAAAATGCATTATAATGCATTTTGGCATTCAAAATGCTATTTTGAAAGAGGAGTGAGCTGAACAGTATGTTAAAACTAAACTTTGTCAGTGTGCCATTTATCCATGCTGCTAGGGACAGATATTGAAGGTGTTTTAGACACTAGATGGGTCCCAAGTATTCATCCCACAGGTTCGGACCTCCAAGCCTCCTGCCTCCCTCATTACCCCCAGCTGGTTTATGACCCTCTAGAGCAGGGAACAGACTGCACTGTCTCTTTTCTAAGCCTGAACTCATCAGCTGATGCAGTGCCTAATGATTTAAGTGCAGTGTATATGCCAATAGCATGCAGAGATATAAGAGCTGCCTTTGAACCAAACCTGCTGGGGTAGGAAAACTAACTATGTTAAATCATCCCCCTCAGAGTGCTTTACAGCTTTGCTTTTCCTGTCTGAATGAGCTTGCCCAGGTAAACCTGCTTTATGTTGTGACAAGTACACCGTTTACTTATCCCTCTCCACTACCCTAGTTTGTTTTCTATGCCCCATTTAGTATAGAATATATGCAGTTTGTTATCTGCAAACAACCTAAAAATAAAGCACCTATTCTAATAATGGTTTCTGTGTATTTTCTGCATCTTTAGATCTCATGCCATGACTGACAATGCTGGGCCTTTTGTTTAGCATGCAGAAGAATTTTAGTTTAGTTCAATAATATTCTTACATGCAGGACCCACAAGAATTTTCCAGGCTGCTGCCACCCTCCAAAGGAAAAGAAACATCAACATTCAAAGTATTTATTTTCCTCCTCAGAAAACTTAAATTATACTTCCAGTTATAAAACCTTCAAATCTAGATTAGGTTTTCTCCTCAGGTCCTTAAATAGCGCAAACATTTTATTCAAGGATAAATAGCTGTTAAACTACTTTTGGGTTATCTAGCAATTAAAAAGATCTGTATTACTACCAGCCACAGTGACAAAATAAAGCTCAAGAGTCTTAGAAGTG
This sequence comes from Neopsephotus bourkii, assembly GCF_033783945.1. Lineage (NCBI taxonomy): Eukaryota > Metazoa > Chordata > Aves > Psittaciformes > Psittacidae > Neopsephotus > Neopsephotus bourkii. The sequence goes on from NW_026900570.1 coordinate 14,264,934, forward strand.
TACCGAAACAATACCAGAAACAGTACCAAATGGAAGCTCATAAAAAAATGTATATACCTGGAAAACCTTGTTATAAAGCATACTAAGTTTTGACTATTTCTTTCTTGATTCTTATCGAGCAAAGTGACCTCTTCTCATAGAATCATAGAATCATAGAATAGTTAGGGTTGGAAAGGACCTTAAGATCATCAAGTTCCAACCCCCCCGCCATGGGCAGGGACACCTTGCACTAAACCATGTCACAAAAGGTCTCGTCCAGCCTGGCCTTGAACACTGCCAGGGATGGAGCATTCACAACCTCCCTGGGCAACCTATTCCAGTGCCTCACCACCCTTACAGCAAAGAATTTCCTCCTTATTTCCAATCTAAACTTCCCCAGTTTAAGTTTTAACCCATTACCCCTTGTCCTATCACTACAGTCCCTAATGAAGAGTCCATCCCCAGCATCCCTATAGGCCCCCTTCAGATACTGGAAGGCTGCTATGAGGTCTCCACTCCAGGCTGAACAGCCCCAGCTTTCTCAGCCTGTCTTCATACAGGAGGTGCTCCAGTCCCCTGATCATCTTCATGGCCCTCCTCTGGACTTGTTCCAACAGTTCCATGTCCTTTTTATGTTGAGGACACCAGAACTGCACACAATACTCCAAGTGAGGTCTCACGAGAGCAGAGTAGAGGGGCAGGATCACCTTCGACCTGCTGGTCACACTCCTTTTGATGCAGCCCAGGATATGGTTGGCTTTCTGGGCTGCAAGCACACACTGAAGCCGGCTCATGTTCATTTTCTCATCGACCAGCACCCCCAAGTCCTTCTCCGCAGGGCTGCTCTGAATCTCTTCTCTGCCCAACCTGTAGCTGTGCCTGGGATTGCTCCAACCCAGGTGTAGGACCTTGCACTTGGCATGGTTAAACTTCATGAGGTTGGCATCAGCCCACTTCACAAACGTGTCAAGGTCCCTCTGGATGGCATTCCTTCCCTCCAGTGTATCAACCGAACCACACAGCTTGGTGTCATCGCCAAACTTGCTGAGGGCGCACTCAATCCCACTGTCCATGTCAGCGACAAAGATGTTGAACAAGACCGGTCCCAACACCGATCCCTGAGGGACACCACTCGTTATTGGTCTCCAGCCGAACATTGAGCCATTGACCACTCTTTGCGTGCAGCCATCCAGCCAGCTCTTTATCCACTGAGTGGTCCACCTATCAAATTGATGTCTCTCCAATTTAGAGAGGGATGTCGTGTGGGACAGTGTTGAACGCTTTGCACAAGTCCAGGTAGATCACATCAACTGCTCTACCACAGTCCATCAGTTCTGTAGCCCCATCATAGAAGGCCACCAAATTGGTCAGGCAGGATTTCCCCTCAGTGAAGCCATGCTGGCTGTCACCAAGCACCTTGTTGTTTTTCATGTGCCTTAGCATGCCTTCCAGGAGAATCTGCTCCAAGATTTTGCCAGGCACAGAGGTGAGACTGACTGGTCTGTAATTCCCTGGGTCATCCATTTTCCCCTTCTTGAAAATGGGGGTTATATTTCCCTTTTTCCAGGCATCATGAACTTCACTTGACTGCCATGATTTTTCAAATATGATGGCCAGTGGCTTAGCAACTTCATTCGCCAGCTCCTTCAGGACCCGCAGATGGATTTCATCAGGACCCATGGACTTGTGCACGTTCATAGCAAACTCTTTCAGAAAAAGATTTATACCAATGCACATGCTCCACTCCTAATATTTATGGTGTCTATCTGAAGTGTCCACGTCTTCTCACCTGGGCTTTATCACTCTTTGAAGAGTTTGTGCCTACAAATTTGGGCATAGGTGATAAAACCTGATGTCTGATAAAAGAGTTGGTCAGGAATGACTGGAGTTGTTAATGACTCCAGATTTCATAACAATTGGAGAAAGGATTAAGGGATTACTATGTTCTAATCTTGTTATCTGTGAGGTCCTGAAGCTGTAAAATTTTATATTGACACTAAACTAGGAAAATGTTTGAGGTTGAACTCACACTTTATAATAAACTCTAGGTAATGGTAGCATAACACTTGGTTTTGTTGTGTTCATCTTAATGATCATCTGAAATCCTTCGAAGAAAAAAATCCTAGAAGACTAGAAATTAGTTATAAAATCAAAAATAAATAATACTGAAATTACTGCAGTCTTACAATCTCTCAGTTGCAGTGTTGGAGCTGTCATAAGGAAAATATAATAGCATATCACTTCAAAAGATGTTTCCATGTAAAGATAAAGGCATTGCCTTTAATTTCAGCTGTTTTATAGGTCTTTTCCAGCTGTGAACTACCTCTAACCAATTGTCTTGTGTTGCAGAGGTGCTGTCCTTTCTCATGAATTTGATCTTGATTATCCTGTGACTGAAAAACAACACAGCAGCCCGATCAAATGTGTAGCGAGCAGAAGTGGCATATGCAGTTATTTCTGGTCCCTTTCCGATGGTCTGCTGTTGGCTCCCTGTATTGGACAGGAAGGGGTCTTCACCAAGATGAGGGCAGGGAAGGGTGCTGTTTAAGGAGCCCTGTGAAGAATACAGACCCCTGGCTGCAGTGCTGGCCAGTGCTGGCTTTTGCACATGTCTTAGTTTTGGGTAGGATATGTGGGAGGAATATGGAAGTGGGGTTGCTGATTTGGAACTGGATCACTGCTTTCTGCTATGCTATGCTTCTCTGTATGGAGACCTGCTTTAAATTCTAAAGGGACATAAAGTTCTTAGAATTTATAAAGTGTACCACACGGTGATTTGCTTGCTTCAGGGAGACTTTATCACTTACAGCTATTTTGCACAGTCAGGGTAATTTAGTGTGAACACATAAAAAAACCTGTTGGCTCACCTTTTTTTTTTTATTTTTTTTCTTAATTTCAGTAGATGCAATACTTATTATGACAGAAACCATTCCATTTTGGAATAAATCTTTAAAACTCTTGATCTCATTTTCTACCGATTTGTTTAAAATGAGTTTCTTTTATAAGTAAGTTTCATAGAAATGTATTCTTGGTCCTTTCTGGACTTTCATATCATCATGAGCTGCTGCTTCTGCTGGTCGTGATAATATTACCCGCATTTGCAAGTGAAATATGGATCCTGTATCTCAACATGCAGAAAAAAGACTCATATGCTTGTTTAAATGTGACTTTCAAGTGTACTTATTTATAAATGTTAAAGCCCACAAAGAAATTTCACTGGGATGCTAAACAGTGACTGACCTCATCATATGAAAGAGGCTGATGTTGTGGGAACAGAGAGAACTCTCCCCACAAAACTGTTAAGCAACTCTGTAGAGAGACTATTGCAGCAATTTTGTAAGGCTAACACACTTCTGGAGGGCTTCCCTGGCTTGGGGAGAATTCCCCAGCCCCTGACCTCCCATGCCCTTTGCCTGCTGCTGGGAAAGACAACTGTACAGCTGGATGACGACCTGCAGATCCCCAAGATTCAGAGGACTGGAGATTCCATCTGAAGCCTAACAAGGCAGATGAAACATCGTTACAAAATCTTCTCTATTTCCCTTAAAACTGAAAATTGGAATCTTGGATTCCTGTTGGTAACTCCAATTAAAAAGAAATAAAACAAGTTTCACTTGGAGCCACTTGTTAGAATTAGGTAATAGGCTCTGCTGGATCAATGGGTTACTGGTCTTTCAGCTGATCAGACCTGAAGCAACAAAGAAATGCTTTTAAAGGTATTCTAATTAATTTATTAACATTTTCTTCAGCTTCTATTAAAAACTTCTAGATGGTGGTCTCTCAGATGGGAGCCAGTGAATCATGACATTGAGGAGAAGTTCGTGCTTTAAAGAACGTGCTCCAGTTACGTAGTTTGCAGGATCCGGAACAGCTTTTCACTGTTGGAGTACAGGGTAGTGCTTTAGCTGCCCTGCAAGCTCTGAGAAGAGGCATCAGTGACAAATCCTTGTGATTGGTTAGAGAGCTACATAATGAGCTACTTGTCTGCACTCTCCAGATTCTTCACTGTCTACTCCTACTACTCCTACACTACTATTTCTGTATATGCATCCCTGATCATCCTACTGCCTTTGTGGGCCACTTGTTACATTTTCCAGTGAGATTTCTTTGTTCTCTCTTGCTAGAATGGAACTTACATAGATATTCACAAGGTCGACATTACTTTTCAAAACTCTCTGTTCCAGCAGTGTATAAGAGCTGAAGTTAGTCTCTGTGTGCGTAAACAAGTTACCAACATTATCTCATCCTGTTTTTTTAATTTCTATAATGTCTTTACCTAATACTTCTTCTCTGCCTTAGACTGACAAGACACCTATGAAATCAGATGTCTTCTGATTCTGCATTTGTCTGGAAACTCATAAAATAGAATCTGGATCACTAAATAGCATGAATATGTACTGCAGTAACAAATGGAAGCATGTGTGGAAGTAGTCCCTTTGTGATATGCCACATTTTGTGATTGTGCATTTTCTAAACTTTGATGGTCTGAGGATCAGCTCAGAACTAATTCAGTGTTTTGTTGACTTGTTTCCATTCAAGCTTTCCTAGTCTTTAACCATAATTCTAAGATTCTTTGTTCCTTAAGAAAACTTGCAGGCTGTTTGCAGCAGACATTTCGATCTTTTCTCAAAGGCAAAGAAATATGCTTAGACCCAATTCTTCTGGTGTCCTCAACATAAAAAGGACATGTAACTGTTGGAACAAGTCCAGAGGAGGGCCACGAGGATGATCAGGGGACTGGAGCACCTCCCGTATGAAGATAGGCTGAGAAAGTTGGGGCTGTTCAGCCTGGAGAAGAGAAGGCTGCGTGGAGACCTCATAGCAGCCTTCCAGTATCTGAAGGGGGCCTATAGGGATGCTGGGGATGGGCTCTTCATTAGGGACTGTAGTGATAGAACAAGGGCTAATGGGTTAAAACTTAAATGGGGGAAGTTTAGATTGGATATAAGGAAGAAGTTCTTTCCTGTAATGGTGATGAGGCACTGGAATAGGTTGCCCAGGGAAGTTGTGAATGCTCCATCCCTGGTGGTGTTCAAGGCCAGGCTGGACAGAGCCTTGGGTGAGATGGTTTAGTGTGAGGCGTCTGTGCCCATGGCAGGGGGGCTGGAACTTGATGATCTGAAGGTCCTTTCCAACCCTAACTATTCTATGATTCTATGAGCACTCACAATCCTTTTGAATTTAATATATGCAACTATAACCCCCCTGAGAGATGGGTTCCCTAACTACAGCTTTCCAGACCTAATACCTGTGCCTGCAGACTTCCTGACACTGTTTTTTCATGGTTTTCATACTGGTATTCATACGTGTCCTCAAGTCATCTGGCTTCCTAAATTTCTCAGACAATTTGAGTGGCTCACGGAGAGCATCACCCCCACTCCTGCCATCTCTACAGGAGAACTGGGGTAACTGGGATCTCTTTGAGGTCTCCACTGGAAGCAGGCAATGCAGCCTGCCCAAGCAGTTGGGTACAGCCACAGGCCCTGAATGTCTCCAATCAGTAATGGGCAAACCTTGCTGGCTACTGAACTCAAGAACTGACTTTTGTTATGTTGTTCATATCCATGGTTGTTCTGCACAATTTCTGAGACCAGAGTAAGATATACTTCTACCTTTCAGTTTGAAGTAGGATGTACATATTTTTTTTCAACAAAGCCTTCTTTGAAAGCCTCTTTATAACTTGCTGTGATAGTGTTTATGTCCAGCACAGTATGAAGCCTTGATGAATGCCCCTGCCTCTCTATGTGTTGTCTACTGAGAATGTTTTACACAGCCCTTGAGAGCACATATTCCTGATTTGCTGGGACTGAGCAGATTAGGCACTATACCATTGGCTGGGTGTCTGTAGTTACATGGTTTTGGAGGAGTGTTTGACATATGAGATCTCCCAGTTTTAGCAGTGACGGTCTGAAAGCCACAGCTTCTACCAAAAATGAAGTGTTTGCATTCAGTCCAATTGCCCTGAAACTACCACGAACTCTCTCAGCCCCAGTCGTCGCTGAGCACTCATGATAGTCCTAGTGAAATGACATGCCCTTCTGTTCAGGGGCAAATGCAGCCCTGAATGGGTGATCTGAGCTGCTGTGTTGGGGCACTGCATCCATATTGGCTCATGTGAAAGGCGTGCCAAGGGTCAAGAGAGGAAAGACAACAGACACACACATTGACCAGGCTGCAACACAATGGTGTGGCTTCCCTTTGGCTGTGTAAGAGCCAGGGAGAAGCTGCATCACTGCTCTGCACTATGGGAGCCACCACTGTTGCAGTGGGGTAGGTGAAATGAAGCCAAAGCTGGAGCTAAGGTCTTTCCAGTCTCTCCCTGGAAATCTATGCCTGTATTTTAGTCTTCAGAAAATGTACAATAGCACAACTTATTAACATGCAGATTCAGCACTGGTACTGTTACGTAAGTATGTGTTGTCTTCCCTCTAACCTAAATTTCCCTTACAGAGAAAATACAGAAGACCTGCAATCCATATGAAAATAACATCCAAGTGTTTTCAGCCACCGGGATTTTGTCAGCCCTCTCCATGTCTGAAGACCCTTGATTTTTTTCTTCCTTTCCATTCTTTGGCCACTCTTTTTCTGTCCTGGTTGCTGAAATCGAGGTACTCGCAAGAGATTTTATTCTGTTACAATTTCCCAGTCCTTTTCTTTAAAGCTTTCCCTCAGGATTACTGCGATCTAATGAATTTTTCAAATTTACCATCAATTTGACATGCAGACTCAGAAATGTGATTCTTGCTGCTCAGCCACCCCTTGTAGTCAACTTCAACTCACTAAGTAAGAGAGTCCTATTCACAGTTATGACTCAATAATTCTGCAACACAGCTTCTGTGCAGCGTGTGACAGCTCCTCTTAGCAAACTGCTGATACAGTCTACATGGAAACATTCGGTGATACAGAGTTTTTATAAAACCAATCAGAGTCCACAGTCTTACAAATAGATTTCCTGGTGCTAAAAAAATACTCAGAAAAGGATAATAATTTTTCTTATAGATTTATTCAGAAGATTTTTAACAGTTATTAAAGACAGTTTCTATGAGGCAGCCATTTAAATCTCATTATTTTTTCAAAGACTTCCAGTAAGTATGAAAGACCATGGCAGTGGAAACCAATACATCACACTACGAGTCTGTCTTTGGGCAGTCAATTCAGCATTCTGTTTGGAGTATGTACCATGGCAATTTTGCATCCCTGGAGAAATGTTTTGCTAGATTGCAAAGAACAGGCTGATCAATTCAAATTGTTGGAATAACAAGTTGGTTCTCCACCCAGCATATTTATAATTCTTTTTTTTTTTCTTTCCTGTGCAAAGCCATTTCCAAAATTTTGTATTATTATTGTCCTGGGTTTAGCAGTAGCAGTCATTTTTTCTCCTTCTTGGTAGCTGGTGCAGTGCTGTGTTTTGACTTTCAGGCTGGGAACAGAGCTGATAAAAATGATGTTTTGGTTTGGCCAAGGATTTTGTGAGCCTCATAATCTGCCAGGGAGGAGGGAAGCTGGGAGGAAGCAGAGACAGGACACCTGACCCAAACTAGCCGAAGAGGTATTCCATACCATAGCACGTCATGCACAGGATGTAACGGAGAGTTACCTGGAAGGGCGAGGAGACTGCGGGGTTGGAGGAGGTATCGCTCGGTGCTTGGTCAGGCTGGGGGGCAGTGAGTTATCGGTCGGCTGGTGGTGAGGTGTTGTATACTCTTCCCTTGTTATTTCCTTTATCATTACTATTATTGGTGGTAGCAGTAGCGATTTGTGTTATACCTTAGTTACTAAACTGTTCTTATCTCAACCCGTGGGAGTTGCATTCTTTTAGATTCTCCTCTCTCATCCCTCTGGGAGTAGGGGGAGGGCAAGAAGGGGGGGGAGTGGGTGAAAAGCTGTCTGGCTGGGGTTAAACCACGACAATTATTTTCTTAGAACAAACCTAGTCCAACAAAAGGATAAGGTCAGCTCTTTTCCCCCATAATTTGCCTACACTTGTCTGTAGTGTTTACAGCATTTTAGACAGAGGCATTTCCATGTTAGATAAATTGCTCCAATCTCTGCACTGACTGATGAAGCTAATGCTTCTTCCAGGCAGGCAAAATAAAAGAAAAAAGAATTCCTCCCTCGCTTTCATCTGAATTTCACCAATATTTTAATTTTTTAAGGAAAAGAGCTTTAAATATCACAGTAAAATAAAACAGTAAGTAAAGTACAATGGCTACACATTTTCTAAGAAGCAAATATTTAGTGTACTTAAATATACATCCTTCTCAGGTTATTCAGGACATCTTATGCAGAGAGCACTCATCATTTTGGGGAGAGGCAAATAAATTTATTCAAGCTCCATTATGGACCTTCAGTGCATAATAACACTATTAGTACTATTTCCACTTATATAGAGAGGATACTCAATGAATGTTCTGTTCTATCAGCATTTCCTTTGAGTCAATGCTTTCTGTTTTCTGTCAAAGTGCATCTAATATATTAACCACCCTTGAGATGTTAAGTCACAGTGCTTCAACCTGTCACAACAGTGGCAATGCTGCAGAGTAGCAAACCTGCAATTTTTGAAGTTGGATGGTACACAGAAAAAAAATCCTGTGAAATCCTTAATTATAAGCAGTCATTTGTTACCTTCAGTGAATCCTGGAAGCTGCTGGAGTGCTGTAAACATGAACCATTATGGTTAAAATGGAAACCCCCAACATTTAAAGTATTGTTTTGCTCTGAATAACATGTTTTCATCTTTTCCAGGAAGACGTACACATGAAAAGTCTCTTTACACTTAATAAAGTTTCCAGAAGTGTAAATATACATTTGAAATCAGGTAAGTAACTTTGCCACTGCCTCCTTACATCTAAAAATAATTTAAGTGAAACAAAATATGGGATTGACCAAAAGAAAAAAAAAAAGGGAAAAATTATACATACATAAAAAAAGCCAGCAGCCAGTTGTCCTCTCCTTCAAACAAGGGATATCTTCACTGCTTCAGTGACTTGGAAAATTGTAAGGCTATCTAGGTGAACCTCTGCACTTGTTTACAGACCAGTTAGGTTTTAGGCTTTTCTAGTATTCAGAGTGAATTTCACTTGCTTTTGTATCAGTAGAGCAAATACTGTTGTCTTCTTAAATAATTAGTCTTTTGAAAATAAGACAATGTTATTGTAAATTACTTCCCCATTTATTAGATAAGAGATTTTCACAATTTCATTCCAACTTAGACATTTTTTTGCCTGAAAAATTCCTTTTACAATGTCAGAATTGCTCACTGTTAAAGGGCACTGTAAATTTTGCAAGCCAGGATCCTGCTTTTAATTTCCTGTCCCTTCAGACTCTTATCCTGCTGATGGGGCTCTTTGCTCTTCTCTGGTGTGATCTCGGCCTTCTACTGGCTCATGCACAGCAGAAAGGAATGTGAAATGCAATGGAAGATCCCTCCCATGTAAAGCTGGTGGATGTTCAGGAACAGTTAACATGGAGAAACCCCTAATCGGGCTGAATGGTGCTTCAAAAGGTTGACCAGTCCCAAGTTCTTGTGTCAAGACCTGGTCAGTATTCTCTGTATCATTCTGAATGCGAATTTAAAAGGAAGGGTCCTCAGCGGATCACCTCATTCAGCATTTCCCCTGACACGGGCTAACACCAGAACTGGCAAACCTATTTTTAATGCCCAGCAAAGATGGAGACTCTATCATTCCCCCCCTGACAATTATTCCAGTACTTTACTGTCCCCTTTAATTTTTTTTAATATAAAAATCTCTTATATATTTTTCTTAACATCTAACCTGGATTTAATTAATTAAAATAAGAAGTTTATGATTTCTTCAGTGGACCAAGAAAAACCTATTGAAAGGAGAGGAAACCCCCACTCCTGTTTTCAGTGCTATAAGAACAGCCAGCTCCAGAAAACGCAGCCCAAAGCTCGCCAGGCTTAGACCTTTCTTAATCTGCTGTAGTAGTGGGGGCTGAGTTCTTGTTATCAGTAGTTCCCACTATTTGGTAACAAATATGTTTAAAGTTCACATGTACTTTTGTGCTGGAACTTTCTGTTATTCTTATTAATGATATTGCTGTGCATTTTAGCTCTGTAAATTCCATTTGATTATTACTATTATTTTGGGGATTAAGTTACTGAAAAGAAATGTGGTGTTTGGGTTTCCAGCAGTTTGGTAGGTTAGCAGAAGGTCTTGACATTACATTTGGAGCAGTTTGTAGGTTAGTTGATAAGAATGGCAAAAAAAAAAAGAATGAAGAGAAATTCCACATGACGGTTATTACATAGGATTATGAGGATATATTTGACAAATTTTGGTATAATTTGAAAACCTGACAGCTTGTGGGTTTTCTGATCTATCATTAGTTGTGTGGATTAATTTTACAACCGTAACTCACATATAGCTGAGTTCTTTCCTTAATGGTATTTTCTTCTTTTCCAGGATCACGATGAACTTTTCAGAGTTGTAAATGCTAGAAACACTATGCTTAGTAAAAGGAGCATATCTGAGTTAAAACCAAATTAAATGCAGCAAACTTTTGAGTACAGGTTTCCTGTTCTGTTCTTTTTTAATTTTTTCTTGTCATTTTGCTTGCAGTGGAATTGTGATTTTTTCTTCTAAAAATAGGGTTGTGATCTCTTACTGGGTAGGACTACAGAATATTAAGTAATACTCTGGATCCATCATACCAGTTGCCCTCCCACTGCAGAGACACTCAGAAGTTATGGGGAGAAGCACGAAGGCATGAGTTAAAAATACCTTATGGACTAAGTTACAGATTTGGTGCTAAGGTGATGCTGAAGTTACAGCTGGCCATACTATCTACAGCAGTTTAGATATGCACAAGTGTGATTTCAGTTTTGTTTTATGAGGAAAGTTTTCTGATAGGATATGACATTTGATCTGCAGTGCAATCCTGCCGTATTTAACTGAATTTATGGAGAGTAGATACACTTGTAATTATACAGAACAATTACACAGAATATTTATACATTGACCTCAATATTTACCCCATCTGGAATGTAGGCTGAGCAAAGGATATCAGCCAAGTGCCAATCCAGATAAGTCTACAAAAGATGGCAATCTATTCTTTTGCTTAACTTCTGAAGAGCTGGGCACAGTGATTATCATGGCCTGATGTATGTGGACTAAGGCACCATTTCCGAATGCTAATTTGTGGGGAATATATTTACTACACTAAATAAGTGTAAATGCCATGTTGACATTTTCCTCTTTAAGTAATTTGATAAAATAAGATTTGGGAAGTTTACTACTATCTGTGTTTTGTTTGAAAGTTTTCCCACAGTGCAGTTTCCAGGGTTTTGCACTATTAAATATGCTTTCTGCAAGCATGAAAAATTGTTTACTAAGCACCTCTTTGAAAGCTGACTGAGATGGGTTTAACACCTATTAATCAGGATTTATGGACCAAGAAAGAGTTTTAAAGTTTAATTCAGTATAGAAGTATGTAAAATGGACTCCAGAAATCTGGCCTCTATCATCAAAGATTTAACTATGATGAAGAGAAAGATAACAGCTATGCATAATGTTGTTTCAGTAGCTTCCTGTGCACTTGCACCAACCAGTGCTGTGAAAGGAGCTTATGACATTTAAATGTGTGTGTGGTGCCAGCAGTAACTAAGTACACTGTTTTCTGTTTATGCTGATACTCCTCCTTAGTGCAAATTAAATAGTCTATTGTATTTAAACTCTAATCTAGCACACCCGGATGTTAGTGGGAGCCCTTCACTTGGTTTCAACATGTTGGATCAAGTCCAAGCAGACTAGCAAACTATGTCAACACTTCATTGGCCTGAAGACTTTCCTCTGTTGGGAGTCTTGGGCTGGTGTCCCTAGATACTTTCAGCTTCTACATCGACATTCCTGGGTGCAACAGCTATCCTACAAACCCCTGCAGAACAGAAGGCAAGGCCCTTATAGCTGTTGCCTCATTTGTTTGACTGTGATTTGTGATTCTCCATAAAGAAAGACTGAGAGAGTTGTACATGATGTTTGTCATTACTTATTACTATCTCTTAGCAGAAGGACTGAAGGCAGAAAACCATGTTCAGCCTGGCTTAGGTGGCTGCCAAGCTCTTGTCCTTCTCTAGCCCCATTTTCAAGTTAGCAGTGCACACGGGCCTGTGGTAGAGATGTGGAGGCAATTAAGCCAGATGGGAACATGTGTTTAAATAAGGTTGTGGTAGGAGGAAGGAGAGATAATAAGATTCCCTCCTACTTGGCCCAGATGTTGCCATCCTGGAAAACCTGGTGGCTCTGAACTGCGTTTCTCTGTACCGCCTAGCAGACAAGTGCTTCTAAGGAAAAAATGGGATCAAGTCCACCAGCACATGTGGTCAGAGGCAGCAGGGTATGCCATCACACTGGCATCCCAAACTGGTGTGGGAGACAGATATGAGTTGATGGCCACCAGTAGATTTGTGCCTAATTAATATCATCAGAGCAAGACCCTGGCTTAGGAGAGCTGGAAAACTGGGGGAGATCAGTTGCTGTAGCCCCACTGGTTAATTTAGGAAGCTCTCTTAGAAAGACTGGGGTGGATATTTCAGGGTTGTAGTGCTAATCCTTGATAAGGGACTTCTCTGCTCTGTGGCATGAGATTAGGATGCTGCTGGATGTGTTATGTGCTGCCTCACACAGTTGCTGCTGCTGGTACAGGTAGCTCCTGCTGCCTGATGAGTCACACTGGCAGGGACACAGAAACCAAATCCTCTGGTGATTTCCCTCCTTCCCTTGATGGACCAAGTATGTTACTCTCATGATAATGTGAAATGTACTCTGCTGACAAAGCAACGCGGACAGACTATTTGGTCTGGGCATACAGCAGGGAAGAGATGGACTAAGCAAAACCCTTAGGGATTTAAAAACATGAATAACGGAAACATTCTGTAAAATGTAATTTCATAATAGTTCCCTCTGTGGCATGTTCCAAAACTGTATCCTTCACATGGCAACACAATCACTACTTGCCCTGATGTAACTGTAGAACCATTTAACAATGCTGTTTTCCTTTATTTATGGTTCAGCAGTCAAAAGAAAATTACCTGGTATCTCCGCAGTGTACCAATATTTATGCTCTGCTTAATGCTCCACATAATAATTGCCTTTTCTAGGATAACATTTAAGATAATTCATGGAAAGCTTTCAGGGAAAAATGAGAACTTCACACTGAAAATCCTCAATTACATGTTAGAAAATTTAATTTATAGGAAATGTTGCTCTCCATTTAGTTCTTGAGACAAAAGTTATGTGTTATCTGCAATTATAAAGTTAAAAAGAAAAGAAGTTAAATAGCCCCTTTCTGAAGTTCCTCTCTGTTTTGTGGGCGCCTTGGTACCACATCTAAGAAAACCTCCTCAAAAATTCAATGTTACCAAGAATCTTACTCAAGGTGTAGAGTATTCAGGTCAATTTTTTGCTGAACAATTACTGTGGTTTTGTTTCTTCTCTTGTAATTTTTTATTAATGAGCAAGTGCAGAGATCTGATTAAAAGAAAGACGCTTGCATCCTCTTCATGACAGTGACATTGGGCCTGCTATTCCCTGTGTTGTCTATTGAAAAGAAACAAAAATGATAAGTTCAGACTAAAAAGATGACACAGAGTTTATAAAATGCCCTTATGTACAACACAATTGCTATTCATAGCATAAACTTATCAGTTAAAAATAGTGAATATTTTAAAAGCCTGGAATTATTTTCTAACACAGCTATATATAATAAAAAATATAGAAGATTAAATTGCATATTTCCCCATCCAAGGCTCATTTAACCCAATATGATAGTGCTGTGTTTAGGAAGATGGTTCAAATTAGACTTTCTTCTGGGCCCAGTAAAGAATCCTACGAAAAAATGCAGCGAAAGATGTTGGAGAGAGGACACTTTGTTTCCAAGTTGTTCTCCATCACTTTTAAATGAAAGCAGCAATGCGCCAAGCCACAAATGGTGCCCTTCAGGTCACCAGAGGTCCTTATGTTGCTGAGGGTGAGGGATGAGTCTCTGCCTTGGCCTTTTGTTCCCAACAATTCAATCCTTTGAAGCTCTGTTGTTAAAAATTCAGGTATAAGGCAGAACTCACAGCCACATCCTTAAAGTGTCTGAGCTGAGCTCAAAGTGAGATGGGCTTTGCTAAAGTTACTGTTTGTTTTACTTTCAGCAATTTATCTCCAGGAATGTTGAGGAAGGTGAATTTTCGTCAATCCTGTGTCTTATTCTGTTAGCATGTCTGCAAGCTTGGGATGAGAAACAGTGCAGCAAACACCAACCTTGTTGTTTTTGTTGCTGCTGGTAAAAGATTAACACCAGTCATTGCCTTGCTGACCTAAGCCTATAACATATCTGCACTGTTTTTTTTCATTGTTTATTTATAGATTACAACTTTAAAAGCTTCTAAGATTTTATTTAATGGCCTTGGAGCTCATAGTCTCTACTTTCAAAACAGAAAACTCAAAAAGAAAAATAAATTGGAAAAATTATAACACTGAACTATGAAGAGGTTTTACTTTCTGGGAAGCGGTTTTATTAGTATTTCCAGATCAGGTTGGATGGGGCTTTGAGCAACCTGATCTAGTGGAAGGTGTTCCTGTCTGTAACAGGAGGGTTGGAACTAGCTGATCTTTTAAGATCCCTTCCAAACTAAACTATTCTATGAGTCTGTTAATTCTCCCTGAATCCTTTCTTCTTTTCAGCAATATGCCAATGCTGTGATGCACCTCCTCCTCCTCTCTTTCTCCCTGATGCCCCATGACAGGCTGCAGACTGGGCCATCCAGCTGTGCCTGGCATGTGGGGTTACAGGATGGGAGAGGAGCCACAGTGAAGTATTGCAAATGAGTGTGATACAGGTCAAGCTGCAGAGAAGGCAGGTTGGGAGCTAAACTTGTGATACTCCCTCTCGATGTGTGAGATTTGACAGATCCGCACTGTGAAGGCTATAGTTTAAAAATCTTGCTAGGAGGGTTGAAAGTTTCTTCAGAAGCCCAGAGTTAGGCTTGTTATTAATGATTCGCTATCTTTATTACAAGAGGCTACTTCTTTCACCAACGGAGGGAGTGTATTCTTCTAGGCTATCCACAGAGTAAGTGTATTTAGTTACCCTGAGGTGGTCACGTAACCTTTTAAAACATTAACTTCAAGAATCCGGTCCAATCACAGCCCAGCCCTTCCTGTATTTCACTATGCTGCTCAGTTTAAAAAAGGAAACCTTATTTTATAAAGCTTTACAGACCAAGTTCCATCTACGTGAACTGTTCATTTAGGCAGGAAGCTACTCAACTACTATTTCTGGAAATAATGGGAAAGTAGTTGCCTAGACAAGAGTATGAATAATTCCATTGTTTTCCTTTGATTCAAAGCTACCAGAACCCTCTCGTTACGTTTTAAAATTCACTTTAGAACCCCCATTCTATTTCTAAATTCCTATTCTGTTCTCAGGCTAAACATATGCCGGTAAACAATACCCACAATTAACAAATAATATTTTAGTTCCATTTCATCTTCATAAGCAAGATCAAGTAGTTTATACTTTTACTCAACACAGCAAACAAAAAGTGACAGCTGTTAGAACAGAATGAATAATTAACATTCTGTCCTCCATAGCTGACAGTCCAGCATTGAAGCTTTTGCCTTGACTGTGTTTGATTGTTTGTGTGTGGTAAAGTTTTTGGAAATCTCTTTGGATTGGGATTAAGCAACTAGTTTTGATTCTTGACACAGGGTAGTAGAGCTGACTGAAGACAATCTTTTCCTTCAGCTTCTCCAAGAGCTCTGATGAAGGCTTTTCATTCCTGTATCAATTACTTGTTCATGAAAATCAGTTCCTCTATCAAATGAAATATACTGACTTTTTATCTCCCCATATCCTTATTTCTTCTTAATTTGTTTTTATTCCTGCAAAACATGGTAGGAATGTCTAATTCTGACTAGAAAGGGAGGAAACACAGCTAGTAAAAAAAATTCTCAACAGATTCAATGCAGTATACATAAAATAAAAAGGTTTGCTCCATTTATGTGGCTGGAACACCCTCTGAGCTGTAACTGGACTAAAAAATTAGAGACTGTAACAGAAAGAATAAAGTACTAATAATGTATATTTATTCTAAGCACTGTCAGTGAGCATGGAAATTTGACTTGAAGGCTTCCAGATTTCAGACTACTTCCCACAAGAACATTGTTTTGAGTTCTGCAAGTTCCTCACCTTGCTCTGCAAATGAAATGATAGAATGAATGGTTGAACTGAGGCACTGGGACCAGTGGAGCTCTGGCAGCGAGCAACAGAGTTCTTGCTGTGCTCTGCCTGCACCTGTTCACATTGCTGATTTCTCTCAAACTGTACACATGCATGTTTAATGCGAAGGTTGCACAGGAACCCCCACCTCTGATGTTGGAATATGTTACTGAGTCATAAGTCAGGTTGACCATTTCTACATTTCCAAATCACTGAAGACACCATTTACAAAATATTGGATGTATTTTGGTTGGTTACAGCATCCTAGTTGTGCTCATTTGCCTCCATCTCTGGAGATGCCCAATATAAAAGCTAACACTTCAACCACGCACTACCAAATTCTCGAAACACCCTGTGTATTGCTATTCACAGAACTCCACCTGCTTTGTGCACCTGAATTATACAGTGTGCATGCTTCACTGGTGCCAGCTGCTTTTTCTGAAACATACATATGCATACAGGTAACAAGATCTGCAGCTGCATGAAGTTTTCAATCTGCTTTTGGCTCATAAAGCAGCTAGTCTGGTAACTACCTTCTGTTTGACATAATCCAAGTAACCAGTCCATTTTTATGAAGCTTTATTACAGTTATTTTTTTTATTCAATAAAACATAAAGACAAAACTTTGGGTTGTTTTTTTTTTCATAATTTAAAAAGAAATTAGCATAGTATCCTGGAAGACCCATTAATAAGTGAAAATCCTGACACCATGCATAAAGTAATAGAAACCTCCACTGCAAGATTAATACTAAGAGAATAAAAGCCCTATCTTCTAGACAATTCCATAGTCACACTGACCCTTTATTATTACTTTTCTATATATTTGCTAAGCTGTTTGCTCATATATTATATAGCTATTGTGGGATGCAGTATTCAGTTTGCATGCATTTTGGGTGAAGAAAGGAGATCCTAAGAACAGAAAGCACTGCTGGTGATTGACTAACCCTTTTTGTTCTAGTATTTCTTTAGTCTATCAGATTAGTCTGAGTAGCTGAAGATTGAGTAATTCTGAAAGCACATATCGAGATTCCACTGCAGAGTGTTATTCGGACCATATTACAGAAAATAATGAAGTCTAACAATTGCTGCTTTTGTTTTGGTTTTGGTAGGAAAACAGTCACTTTTGGTTTTAGCTTTCCTATAGCTGAATTTGAAAACATACTTTCACTGACCCTTGTATACGAAAAGAATAAATTACTCTTTAACAGTAGAAGCACATTTCTCTAACAGCATCCTGGGTAGCTCTAAACAAGGTCACATTAAAGTTGCATTGTTCCTGTTTGAAATGTAACTATGCAGTTTCTTCTTTAATGTGGTTATATGTAAGCTCGAACAGGAAGGGTCAAAAATTGACTGGCAACTCCTGTCCCAACCAATATAGGTTTAATGTCTTCCCCCTTCCTACATAATTTAGGACAGCCACAGAATTTCACAAAACCTTTTTCAGTATTATTTGTCTGTATTGCAGTACTCCTCAGAGGCTTCATCTGCAATTCTCCATGCACTGCCTTAATGACGAGATCATTCTTCCACTTAAATATGATACAATACCTCTTACCTGCTGGAGCTTATACACAAATGTTATGACCTGGTTACAGCAGAAAGATAGTATTTTAAGTACATTTCCTTAACTTCTCAGCTATCCCACCTTTTACATCTGTATAAATAACAGATCAGGTATGAAAAAAAAAATCGGAGAAATACTCAGAACATTATTTTTGCAATAGTCCTTCGGAGTGTAAGAACATATTGTCATATTTACTCTAGAAAACTGACTGATGACACTGCAAGTGGGGCATCAGCTGTTAATCAGAGCACACTACATACAGCACTTTTTTCCCCACAAAAATGTAATTAGATGAATACATATCTCAATGAAAGAGAACCGGATTCTTTGCTGTGAAAAAGATAGATCACTATGCTTACATGAACTCCTATTTGTCCAATAGGGCTCTATACATCCACAACACCATGAGCAGACACTATTTAAAGAAATTTGGGTGAAAAGACAATGCCTTCATGCTATCACAGTGGCAGTGAACATATTCTATGCACTTTTGTGTATGGCCTAGGAAATGCATGGTGACCTGCAAGACAGAAGCCTTTGCTTTCTCGCTACGTTGGTATGTCCAACAGCCATGGGAGATGGGTTATAGGGAGCTTTAGGCAAGCTTTTTTTAGGCAAGAGAGCTGAGGAAGAAACCTTTAACAAGAAACCTTTTAGGAGAACTAGATTTACAACTGAGATCCCTACGACCATAGAAACAAGCCTCTATGGGTTGTGCCTTCCAAGATATTGTCAAGTCACTTCCAGTAACATAGAGGTAACTTTCTAGTTCAACAGTTTTTGGAAACATTGCTGTCTCAGGCAAAATTCAGTATCAGTACATGAAATCACACATCATATTCTTTTTTTCCCCTGCAGCACACATTTACACGTTTATCACCCAAATGAACTGAATGGAGCACTGAAAACCTTCCTCTCAAATAAACAAATATAAAATGCAATTGGTGATGGTATTACCCCCTAGATATAGGAACTTTAGTAATTAGCATTTTACCTAGTCATAATATTTCTAACGCTATGACACTGCTGCCCCAGGTGGTCTTTCTCACTTGGACTGCTATCCTTATGATAAAAAAAGCATCTTTTCACAAGTATTACTGATTTTGATCTTTTGAGGTCCCTTCCAATCTCTAACATACTGTGATACTGTGATACTGTATTGCTCAGTTAAACATCCACTTTTCATTCATCTAGGCTAGATAAACAGCTTTGAAATGCGCCAGATGAGATAATAGGCTAAAATCTTGGGGCGACATTTTAGGGAAGTGAGCATCCCCCTGTACTTGGCACTGGTGAGGCTGCATCTTGAATACTGTGTTCAGGTTTGGGGCCCTCACCACAAGAAAGACATTGAGGTGCTGGAGTATGTCCAGAAAGGAGCAACAAAGCTGGGGAAGGGTCCAGAGAACATATCTTATGAGGAGCAGCTGAGAGGGCTGAGGTTGTCTAGAGAGAAGGGTTATTTGGAGAAAAGGAGGCTCAGTGAAGACTTTATTGCTCTCTACAACTACCTGAAAGGAAGTTGTTGCAAGGTGGGTGTCACTCTCTTCTCCCAGGTAGCAATAAGAAAAACAGGAAATGGCCCCAGGTTGCAGCAGGGGAGATTTAGATTGGATATTAGGAAAAAAATCTTCACTGAAAGGGCTGCCAATCATTGGAACAGGCTGCCTGGGGAAGCGGTTGATATTTAAAAGACATGCAGACACGGTGCTTAGGGATATGGTTTGGTGCTATATGCTGCTACTGGCAGTGCTAGGTTAATAGTTGGACTTGATGTCTTAAAGATCCTTCCCAACTTGAGTGATCACATGATTTATAACTTGCCAATACATACCAGCTGGGAATCACTGCTGGACCCTATCCAGAGGTCCACCACCTACTACAGTTTCCATGCTTCTGGCAACAGCTCTTCAGCTAGAGAGCAATGTTTTTGCCGTTTAGTGCTTGGTAGTCTTCAGCTTACGCCCTCTTGTGTGTCACAAACAAAAATGGGTGAAGCAGCTTCTTCTCTCACACTGGTTTGAATAGAGCCAAAGAACCTGCTTTTCACTAGAGTAGCACTCAAAAAAAATGTGGCCAAGGAAAAAACTTGAGGAACGATGGGGAAATGAAGACTGTGATTCAACACCATTTCCCCCCCCTTGTAGAGAATACTAATAAAAGCTAATAAAAAGACCCTAAAATAATGATAAATATTGGAATGTTTTCATACTGCCAAAGCACTCAATTTAGATACAACTGCAGATATTCCTATTGATCCATTTTTTGTGTTGATATTTTGGTTAATAAAATTTTTCCTTTCAAGAATAAGGCAGGAGATTTCATTGCAGCATCGAGATCAGGAGTAAAATCCAAATGATTTTTGCATGCTGAGGAGAAGGCTCCAAATGTGATTGCAGTAATCTGGAGCTCCCAGGAACAAAGCCTCCATCTCGAAGATTTCATATTAGCTGCCTGGGGAAGCCACAGTTCTAGTGAGCTAGGGAGCTTTTTCACCCATAAGCCATTGGTTGAATCTAGGCTAAAAAATAAGTCAGTTAAGAAAAGTTCCTACCCCCATCTCCCATAAGTAGCATTCACTGCCCTCTATCAGAGATTGATTTAGATGAATCTTCATCCCAGTTCCTACTCCACCACATTTTGTTGCCTTTGCAGGACAGAGATTGCTCACCTATGTGTTGGGCCTAATTCAACTCAGATGCAATCTTAGATGGACCCACAAAGAACAGTTTCTGCAGTTCCTGCAGAAAACATTGAGTTACCACTTATTCAGGTTTCCTTTACCAGCATACTCAGATGCCTAGCAGTCACAGCTTCTTGAATGAAAGTCATTGTTTTCCACCAGTCTGACCATCCAACAGAAAGTGTAAGGTAATCTGTACAGCACAGAGGTAGCAGATGATGAAACTCACTGCACCAGCACTGCAGGGTTATGTATGCACCTCTTTCTGTCTGGGGAATCTTGGACTGAGGACAAATTGATCTTCAAGTATTTGTGAAAAATTATCATGCTATTGTCAGTAATGAATAATGAGAGGACAAGTCTTAAATTCCACATCAAAACTAATTTGGTTAACAAAAACAGTAAAAAAAATATCTGATTCAGGATTTTTGAGAACTGCAGATTGCTAGCACTGGCCCTGAAATGGACCAGCGTGCAGATCACAGGAATGGAAATGGAGCTGGTCAGCAGTTTGTCTATTTGCTACTGCACCCACAGCCAAAGCAGGCAATAAGCATTTACAAGACTGCCTGCAAATCTGCTTTCCTGTTGCTTGCAGCACAGCCAGCATCTCAACACTATGAGCTTCACTGCATGCCAGATGTTTATGTCTAGATGAGGCAAACGAAGTTCTACGGCTTCCATCATCTAACATTTAAAGCCTGATTAGGTATTTCTCATTTAATCACATATATTATTAATTGCAATGAAATTACTGTTTCTCCCCACGCCTTTAAACAGCCAGTGCCTAAAAGTTGGGTTGCTAAGGCAGAATTATTGCCAAGTATTCCAGTTTAGCTGACTGCACTCTGATTACTTAATAACGCCCAACTATGTGCAGAGCTTGTCCTTGCTGTGCGCCACACAGAGTGCTGCACTACTGAAAAAGCCCAACAAACTCAGAAAAGGCTGCACTGCGTTGGCTTAAGCACCTTCCTCAGCGTGGTTTATACTCCAGGTTAAACAAGTCCACAGCTAATGAGAAATACACCACTTCTTGCTGTGCCGTTCCCCCAGCACTAATGAGCAAGTGAAAAACGAACGGCACAAGCCTACGCTGAGGAGCTGAATTCACTGTGCTGGCTGAGATGTGATTGCCCCGTGGGACCGCTGGTATGCCCCGGAGACTCGGTCTTGGAAGGGCAGCAACACCGCGCCTGGAAACTAACCGGGATACAAAGCTGGAGAAACGCGAAGCCATTCCTCACGCCGCTGCGGGGGCTGCGTGTGCAACCGGCGTGAGGCCAAGGCTCCCCACCGCCGGCCCGGGCCCCTCACCGTGCCGCCCCGCCCGCCCGGCAGGTGCCCGCCGGCCAGCGGCCAGGCCTCGGGCCTAACTTCGGAGAGCGGCCAGGCTCTCGCACGACACCGCCAGCACCGCGGCTGGCTCCCTGCGGCGCTAGGGAGCCTCGGGCAGGTGCGCCCGTAAGGCGGCCTCAGAGCACCACCTTCTATCTCCCTCGCCTCGGGGCGGCGGCGCGGAGCCCGCCATCTCGCCCCCCTCGGGGCGGCTGCAGCGCGGGGCTCCCCCTCCTTTCCTCTGTCCCTCCCCTCGCTGCGGGCTGTGCCGGGCCGGGCCGTGCCGTGCCGCGCCGCGCCGGTGGGCTTGGCTTGGGCTGCGGCTGCGGCGCGGGGCTCGCTGTGAGTCACCCAGCCCGCGGCGCGGGGAACCGAGCGCGCAAGCACACGGCAGAGGCGGTGGGGGCGGGCGGCGGCGAGCGGGCGGGGGCGACAGGCACAGGCTCCCCTCCCGCCCACTCGCCCATGCTGCCGAGCCGCAGTCAGCCGGAGCGCCGCTTCCTCCTCAGCCGTCGCCGATGACCTCCTCGCCCGCAGGCAGCCGCTGAGGACCCCCGGCGTCCACGCCAGGGCAGGGGATGGTAGATCGGCCCCCCGGAGAAACGTCCACCCCAGCTCGCAGCACAGCAGCCCCGGTTGCCGCCGCCACCGCCCGTGGGAGCCGCCGCCCGAGAGGAGCCGCAAAATGAACCCCCAGTGCGCCCGCTGTGGCAAAGTGGTCTATCCCACCGAGAAAGTCAACTGCCTGGACAAGGTGCTGGGGCGCGGGGGGGCGGGGACGGCACCTCCCGGGTGTACCCAACCTGCGCACCGCTCCCCTCGGCTCCGGCGGGGCGGGCAGGCAGGGCCGGGTGAGGCGGCAGGTGGCAAGTGCAGAGCCCCGGGGGTCGCGGCTGAGCCGGCGTCCGCAGCGCCGGGCGACAGCCGCCGTGTCACCGCGCTGGCGCAGGGTGGGGAGCGATCGGGCCCGGCGGCACGGAGAGTCCCTGCGGTGCTCACCCGGGCAGTGACGGTGCCGGCGGCCGGTCCCCGCGGGCCCCCCAAGGATGAAGTTGTAGGCGGCCCCCGCCCGGCTGCAATTGTCGGCCCTTCCCCGAGCTGGGGTGGCTTCGGCTGTCCCTTACGCCATGGCCGCCTTGGCGGGGACGGTGGCCGGGTCGGCGAAGTGGCGACAGCCCCGTCCCTCGGGGTGTCCCCGGTGAAACCGGGTATCGCCGAACGCCGTGAATAACAGCGACTGACGAGGCTGTGACAGATGCGCCAAATTAACGTCCCTGGGAAAGGCAAGGAGCTAACGGAGGAGAATACCGTATTGTGTTCTAAATTTAGTGTCTGTTCAGTGTACCAAGAAACCAGCTGTCACGTTAGTTAGTGATTTTATTTGCATAGTATTGCGTTCTTAGCAAGCGGTGTCGGTTTTTTCTTTAACGAGGCAAAATGTGAAACTCCTGCTTGAGGTGCCTTTAAAATAATCCTGGCAAGGTCAGTGTGTACAGGTCTGTAACAGGTCCACCTTAGCAGCGAATTTACATTTCTGGTAGTGTTTCAGAAGCATGTTTGCTTTTCTGTGAAAGTAATTATTTTGAGTTAGTTTACAAATGTTTGCAATGCAAGGCCAAAATATTGACCTCTAATTATGTTTTTACATTTACTGTATCCTCATGTAGCTTTCAAAACATCAGAATCGTAAGTAATTCTACTTTATGTTTCTTTGCAGTACTGGCATAAAGGATGTTTCCACTGTGAAGTTTGCAAAATGGCTCTGAACATGAATAACTACAAAGGATATGAAAAGAAACCTTATTGCAATGCGTAAGTATTGTAAATATCAAGTCTTGCAGAAATGCACATGAAAAGAAAACCTGGCCATAGGTATTGTCAAATGGGTATTGCCATGCTGTAAAAACTTGATCTAGAGATGCAAAACTGCAGTCCAGAGCAGTTTAGTATCTTTTTGGGTTGCTTATTGAACTTTCATTAAAGTGATAGAAGATGAAAATATTTGATTACAATGTGTTTAGGCAGTGTTTTAATATCAGATCTCGGGATAGAGATTCTTTCCTTCCAGAAAGTGTTGGATTTAGTGCTGACTCCTATTACATTCATTATTGGTCTGCTGGATTACAGTTGTCCATTATGCAGTAGCTCTCTGTTCAGGGTTATGGACCTGATCAGCATTTTGTAGTAAGGAAACAAAGTGCTTCTCATTTGTGTAGTTCACCAGAGACAATATCCTGTTGGAGATCATGACGACCTATTTTTAAAACTGTTATGTTCACATATCTCAGATTACTGAACTGGATATTTACAAAATCCCTGCTTCCAGTGCTTCATGCTATTTTGTATTTTGCTGCTCTCTTACATTTTGATAAAGAATATAGATTAATTTTGGTTGTAGAGTGTGAACATGCTGTGTTCCACTTTTAGATTTTTTTTTTTAATTGTTGTGCAGATTTTGGAGAGTGCTTTGATGTTTGGCTTGCAAATACTGCAGAAGAACATTTTGATACATGTAGAAAAAAGGTGCTTACTGTTCTTTGTACTGTGCTTCTAAGATTAGCTATGTGCATTTCAGTGTGTTTTAATTTTTAGAAAGTTATATGCTTTGTTAGAAGGGTATCTCCAAAGGGTCTGGGATTGAATTTGATGCTATATGTTACTCATATATTGTTATATTGTTGATATTTTCACCTTCATGTACTTAGAACATATGTTTTAAGTGACAGAATTTTGAAACTATAGACACGTTGTAATTTTTTTTTCAGAAATACTCTCCTATACTCATCTTAAAATACTTATTTCATGTTGAGCTAGATAGTCTATGGCTGGTTGTCACAGATAGTTCAACAGCAGATGCTCATTTCTTCCAGGCTAAAACTGAAGCCAGATAGTTCCTATCTATATAAAATACTAGTTTCATAATTAAAACTGCTGTGCTGCCAAAACTTGAAACACCTGTTTCAGTGTGCACAGTTGTAGTTAGATTGCTTTAAGAACATATGGAGTTACACACGTACATTTCTAGCTTTCTTTGAAGTGCTCTAGTTCCTCATAGCGCTGTGGGTGACGTTAGACCTCTTGTAATAACCTGTGGTCAGTTTTCAGTCATAAATGCTGTAGAGGAAGCTCTGCAGGAAAGGAGATTAAAACTTCAACAGGTGGTATGTTGCAAGTTGAGACTAATCTAGAGGTTACCGGCCCTAGATGGGACTCTGCTGGTGGTGCTATTTGAGTTGAAGTATAAGTACAGTCTTGCGTCCTTTACAGTGATTAAAACTCTGATAATATTTTGGTGACTTTTACCTAATATTTTGGTGACTTTTACCTAATTTTTTGTGGCTAAATTTCAGTGATGATACTTCAGTTGCTTGATCTTTCCTATCTACCTAATCAGATACTTGTGCTTAATAACATTATTTGTTTACAAAGTATCCTCTTTGCTATACATCTGTGTTTCCACGCTGTGCATAATTAATTTCTGTTGTAGAAGAGTTTTTCATCTATGTAGTTACGCTACGCTGCATGTCTTTCTATTTACAGATGAAGGGGAAAAAGGATGATGGATATGTTATATACCATTAAGGTGCTGTTCTTCCTTCTTCCTGGTAGTTGCTGTAATGATCTTTGTAATAGTGATGCTTGAAAAAAATAATCTCTATTTTTGAAATGTCTCTCAAAGCTGATGTATGACACGGGAAGAAACAATGAAAATCCATGGAAGAATTAGTTTCTGCTACTAAAGAAGTGACAGAATTTAATGTATAGTATCAACAATGTGTATTTTGTTCTTAAGTTTAGTAAACTTAAGGGCATTTGTTGTTTTATTTTAATTTTTTTTTAGAGAAACTTCAATCAAATGCTCTCATTTCATGTGTTCTGTGGAATCACAAAGGGAAGAACAAGGTGTGCTTTTTGGTTTCAACAAACTTTAATATCCCTCAAAGGAAGGATAAGATGTTTCTGTTTTGAAAATACAATTGATTTAAATGATGATATTTTGACACAGTACTCTTGCATCTCAAAGGTTGCTTATTTGCAGAGCATATGCCACCATAGTATTTCAAGTTATGATGTGTCTTATCCAGTGTTCATGAACAAGAGGAAAATCCATTTTTATGTTAAATACTGCTTGATCAGAAAATCTTTGAGAAAAGAGGGCAGATTTACTCATACAAACACCTATAAGTACTTGAAAAGAGCAGTTACTGTTAGGTTGTTTATTGAGGCTATCCATCAATGAGAGTGTAATTTGTAGGTAAAGTGAAGTATGCACTAATTTGAATGGGAGAGCAACTCCATGGAGTAGTTCAGTGGGTTTGGGAGTTAGATTTTTGTAAGTCGAAGAGCATGTATCTTCAATAATTTCTGTATCTGCATCTTAATTCGCAGGTTTGTTCATGTACTTGACTATATTTTGACTTTTGAACTTAAAATATTCCACTCTTTTTTAGGTGCTTAAATTAATAATTCTTTCCGCAGTACTGGCAAAGATCAGAAGTTACTTTAACTGTAAAACTTAGTTGTGTTTTTGTTAATATAAGAAAAAGATACTGGTTTGTGAATGCTTAAGCTACACTTCTGATGGAGGAGAGTCAAGTCAGATGGATTAACAGGAACTAGTAAACTAAGAAGGAATATATTGTGAAATACTTTGATTCAGTGACCATCAGAAAAGGGCAGAAATATTTGTAAATGCAAGGATTCTGCTTTTGTTTTTTTTAAGGGCAAATTTATTTTTTTAGGCAGCTTGCTGCATTTCCAGCAAAATGGTTGCGTGTGTTCTATGGGATAGGGATATGCTGACGGCAAAGGTAGTGTCTGGGCTACTGACACAGTAGAATTGGTACAGGCCAAGAAGCTGAGTTGCCTAGTATTACAGTTATCATACTGCTTTTGTAAGTTGTAGATTTATGAAAGATTTTGCAACTGGGTTAGAGGGAAGACTTTGTTTACATGTGCCTGTCTATAATACGGCTTTGAAAAGAATTATCTTTGTATCACTAAGTTTTCATGAAGTTTCTTGGTCTGGCTCCTTTAAACTTTTCAGTTCTCTTACTTGTAGAGAAAAGGTTATACAACTTTGTTCCCTCTCTCTTTTTTATTATTTACATAATTTGTGACATGTTTGAGTTAGGATATTTTATCTCTGCTTGTTTTTGCAGTGCTTAGAATATTGTGCTTTTATCTCAGCTGGGACCTCCAAGTAGTACAGTGCTCTGACTTATGGTATTATGTTTCTTGCTTTACTTGCATTCATGTTTTATCTAAAGGCCTCCTACACAACATTGTGAAGCTTGTAGGTTCTTAACACATGGACACTGCTAAATTTCTCTGAACAACTTTAGTCTTGTCTTTTTATTTGCTGTCTGACTTTAGATATGCCACATTGACAGAGAGCTGCCTGATTTGTGAAATGATGTTGATGAGACTAAGGGCTCAGACTTGTAGCTGGGTTTTGCAGTCAAGCCAGGTGCTATGCATTGCTTGAATCGGGTGAATGAGCCATTCCTTGTCTCTATAAATGTGCACGTAGGTAGTAAAATACACATTAAGACAATTAAAATGACTTGGGTAGTCCGATGATTTGTTAAATCAAGGTGGCTTTAATGAGAAAAGCCCTATTCCACTTTAATATCTGCAGATAGAGATTGATTAATACATAGGGAAATTATGAAAGTTGTTGTTATTATTTGTAAACTCAGAGCTGATTCTTCCCAGCTGCAAATTACAAAGATGATTCAAGGAAATGAATGGTATTTCGGCAACTAACAATCTGTGTACTAGTTCTAAAGCTTGTTAAATGATTGAATCATTTAGGATGATTAGATGGTAACTTATTCTTATGAATAGTAACTTATTCTTACAAATATCATATAAATACTTTTCTGACAGATTCACTAGACCAAAACACAAGACTACTTTTAATGCAAAATGTAAAAGCTGAAGTGCATGTGTTTGGAATTTTCTCTCTGCATTAGCTATACCTGTTGAAGCAAACAGACTTCCTGCATGTGTGAACACATCTGACAGAGATGTATCTTTCAATTTCAGTAAAATCTAATAGCTTAAGCTTCTGCAGACCTGATATACCCTCTTGCAAAAAGCAAACAACCTCACTGTTGGGATAAAATCTCCTGAAATATTTAGTATCTAAAATTTTGCTAATCGCCTGCACACAGGAAAGCTTCATTCAAGTTTTTATTTATGACAGTCACCATATGGAATGATTACATAACTTCAAAATTGCTATCTACTGTCATATTAGCATGAATTATGGACATGAAGAAAACTTCATTTTTCCTAGATGAATTAAGAAAATTTCTTTTTAACTTATGTCAGTAGGAAGTAGGTATGGAAATCCGTTTGAAGTACTGTGATGTTGTTAGAGGAATTATACTACACTTTTAATCTGCAAGTGCAGTCATACTTTACGGATACTATAGGTAAGGGATGAAAAACGTCAAAGTTATTTTATACCAGCTTGGAAACGGTAAGAGCATGGTACAACTTTCTAGACAGTCGGAAGAGTTGGACAGTGGAAGCAGTTGATTGTAATCAGTGGATGTATGTGGCCATAACATGGAATCCATTGTCCTCAAACGTGAACATGTGTATAGGAGTTTGGTCTTAGCTGTGAAACATGAGTAAGTTTTCTTTCTACCAGTCAGAAAACTTTTAGAAGGTGACTAGGAGTGTGAAGATACTAGTCTTAGTAAAAATAGCTAACATCATCTTATTTTTCAGTATTGATTTCAACAAGTGATTATTTCTCAGTTTCAATATGGTAGGAAGAAAGAAAAAGAGAAGGTAAGGAGCAGTAAGAATAATCGTGTGTGTGTTTCCTCCTTGTTTTAGGGCTTTTCAGCTGTTTCTGATCATTAGATTTGATCAAACGTAAGCTATTATACAAGTCAGTCCAAAAGGGTCATTCTTATAAAAAGAAACAACCCAGAAACTCCTATGCAAACCTGCCTAGAAGGGAAGGATTTGTGCTTTATCACTTTGTTAACTTTGTGTATTGAAGGCTTTCCTCCTAGGGTGTAAGGTAAAATGAGTAATGTGAATAACAGAACCACTAGAAAAACAGCTGGTAAGGGTCTTCAGTCAGAGTCTAATACACCTGTCATTTAAGTCCATTATTTATTGTTCAGCATCCCATAAGTATGAATTCCAGTATTTGATAACAGTTACGTCTTCCGTCAGCAATCGTTTCTTTAAACAAAGCAGCTCTAACTCTTTCCCCGTAGATCATAATTTTTTGGTAATTCTTGTTTCTCTACCTTCAATTATCTCCAAAGGGTCTGTGTGTGTATATAAAAGTGTATTCTTTGAATTGCAGTGCCCAGTGGAGCATTACCAGAGCTGGTAGAACAGCAAGTGTGCCTGTGCAACTCATACATAATCCTTCTAAGTCCCAGTACAGTCTTTGCAATTTTTTTTGTTTCATTGCAAAACCCAAACTACTGTTAAGTCATATTTAGATTGTTGTGGGCTACAGTTCTATCTTTCTACGCACAACTGCAACCTCAGCAGTTGTTATTATCCATTATCTGAGCAGTTAATTGTTCTTGGCTAAGCACAGAATCTTCCACTTGTTCTCATTGAACTAAATCTCCATTTTCCCCCAGGCTGTTTCTCCAATTTGTCAAGTTCATTTTATATTCTAATTTTGTTCTCTAATGTGCTTACATCCTCCTCCTATCAACTCTCCCACCAGACAGCCTGTAAGCACATTGCCAATTTAATAAGTGTAATCTTCATGTTATCACCCAGGTCGCTAGCTAAAGGCCTGGAAGGATACTGGGAGCAGTATGTGGTCTGTGGTCTGATGCAGCCTTCCCTTCTGTAGTGAGCAGTGATGAACGAGTGAAGTCCTTTATCTTCTCTACCTATTCATGGAGTGCTAGATCAAGTGTCAAGTTCTGCATGAGAAAGAAAATAAAATTGCGAGCGCGTAATCAGTATGGCTATTTATGCAAACTCTGCTTAAATATGAAGGACAGCTAGAAGTAGAGGAAACATACATGCTCCCTGCTTGCTGCTGTGGTATCTTACTTGGTTAATTGAGTATTAATTCCAGTAATGAAAGGGAAAGTAGGACAAGAAGCCAAGCCTGTTTGCTAGAACAATTGAAGTAGCTTCTAAAGCTAAAAATATTTGAGTCTCTGAAAGGTGTTAGATGCATATCTTTAAACTCTTTGAAGAAGGCACATGAGAACACTTTGTCAGAGTTGCTGAATACCGTGCATGAGGCGGATGATGGTTAGTTGCAAAGGAATTACTAAAGAATGAGCATCACTGACACTCAGATCTTGGGAAGAGTAGGGCTGTGTTTTTGATTGCTGCGACTGTGCCTGAGTAATGGGATGCAGAAATGTTTCTCAGGTTCAAGTTCAACATGTTGAGTTGGCTGTGTCCTGATTGCATGTTTGATTCCATGTTTTGAGACCTGCATATGACTCCTTAGATGCACGTGCTGGTGGGTGAGTGGGGAGAGATTTCTCTGGGCTCCAACAGGTCCCTTGGTTTGCATTGCTGCAAGCTGTGGAGAGCGCTATGGAGTGCTGCAGCTTGGCTGCAGCCAGCTTGCTTCCCTGCTGGTGCTAGTGGAGTAGAAAAATTGCCCTGGGGAATATGAGTTGTTTCGTTTTTCTTTCTCAGAGCAGGTGAATTCTCAGACTGTATTCAGCCATACTGTCGTGTCTAGAACCTGATGAGAGCATAGGGTCTGTGTTTGGAATTCACATGTTTTAATATTCTGCCTGTTGGTGTAATTGCTCCAAAGGGATAATTACAATTTAACGTTACGTGGGATGTTGCTGGGGAAAATAAGTATAAAATATAAAAATGAATATTATACATTTTCTTTTTATGCAAGCCTGCACTAAAGATGACATTCAAAGCTATTTGCAAGTGCTTGTACAAATCCTTGCTGTGTGGAATCCTGATCTGTTGCCAGTTTATGTCTTGGCTGAAGTAAATGCGTATTTTAAATATGATAGAATCATTGGTCATCGTAGGCTGCAGATAGTTTTTCCAGGAAGAACATGTGTAATTCCTCAGCATATTCATTTCCTCAGCATTCCTGTAGTCATAGAATATATTGAACATAATTTCTTAGGGAACTGTAGTTACTGAGACACAATTTCAGTAACTGGGATTTTCTTTGTTTGCTAGTATTTTAGCCACTGTTGATGCTTAACTTAATCTTGATTTTTCTTAATAGCTGTTACCTTCTGTAATCATTCCTAAAGATTGGTGAAGCTTGTTTCATTATATTTACTAAAATATTTAGGCAACAGAACAAGAACAATAGATGAAATTTTGTGTTTCCAAATCATTTACTTATTTGCATTGCATAGCTTGAGCTTTGGAAGAGGTAATAACCAGTTGTTGCAAGGCTGTGAAGTCTTGATGGTATGTTTTGTTAATAGCTTTGTAATTTAACTGTTTGGGGTTTTAAGTTTTCTAGGCCATAGAATTTCGTATCATACTTGCTGAAGAACTTAAAAAAAGGAAGGTATTTTCATTTGCCTGAATTTTAACTTCTGTGCATTTCTGGTAACGTTGGTGGTCACAAGTAAACTGCTGTCCTGATACACTTGATATACTTTATGAAGCTTAAAGAAAAAGTGTATGTTCCAATATTTCGAATTTTCAGAGTCTGTGATGTCAATAGAGAATCACAGCTTATCAGGTCAGTGTCAAGAGGCATGTTTTGATGTTTACATATAGTATCAATGGAAGCTTATCCAGACAATGTACAATCTTGGCTAGTGGTCAATTAATATTATTTTCATAATTTTGAATATTTTGGGATACTTACAGAAACCTTGCTAAATTTAGAGGTTGTAGATGTTACACTGAGGGCAGAATTTAGCTATGTGATGTTGAGGTTCCTTGAAAAGGTTATGGTAGGCAGGACTCACAAGGGGAAAGTTTGTTCCAGGAAGAGGTGGGTGCAGTACTTGTTGAATAACTACTCGGCCTGAATATAGATGATGCCAATCAGTTCATGCTGCCCCAAGTTAGGTCATCTCACACAGCAGCTTTTTGGAGGAACCACCTCCCCCCCCCAAACCAGCCCAAAACCAAAACCAGCAACATCCAAAACTCTGTAGTTAAATCTCCTTAATTCACAGGTCAGCCTATTTCTTCTCTCTGTGCCTTTCTCCATCATCTGATGTTAATGTTGCATCAGATTTGGCCAATCTGTTTTCCTTTGCTTTCTATTTGTGTTGCCTGTGTAACTTTTTTTTTGTACTAGAAGGAAGATTCTGGATAATAAGCAGTGCAGAATTTTTAGTCTCTCATATTTCCTCCTCCACCTGTCTCTCTGGCTTCCCTCTAAATTTCCTGTTCTTGACTCTGGTGGAATTGTGTGATGGTAGCTCATCCCATAACCTCTTAATGTGAGGAAGGCACAAAAATGTGAAATCAGTGTAACACTTGGGAGAAGACTGAAGGAGCTTAGTTTTAAAAATGGAAAACTAGTTGTAGTTTGACCAGTAATCATTTAACTATATGTTGCAAAGGCCTTTCTGGGAAGCATATAGTTACACTTTAAAGCAGGTTTCTTAAAATGTAGAACTATATGGAAACTGTAAGTTTCCTCCTTGCTACACAGTTTCAAAAACTCATACTAGGGTCTTCCCCCCCTCCTCAGGAGGGCAAATGTTTGGAGTTAGTCCATCATGTTCTGTGTGTCTAAATGGCAGCATTTTCCACACAGGTGTATTGATGTAATGCCAATCTTGCATATTTAAAAAAAATAATTTTGTACTGCATGTTAACTTAGTTATACCCCAGGTTTATTATTATTATTATTATTTTTTTTTTTTTACTTGGCAACCTGAATGGCAATCACTGTTTTTGTGTTCTTTTGTCCCAGTTTTACTCTGGAAGAATTCAATACTTGTAATGCAATTCCTTCTGACATCAGAAAAGTATAAATAGAAATACTCAGGGGAAAAAAGATGCTGATTTCAGACTTAATTAAAATGCAAGTGGCTAAGTTTGTGTAAGGGAAAAGTGGTAAGAGGAAATTAATTGCCTAAATAAAAAAAAAAAGCATGGACTGTTTCTGCTGAGCAGTGCAGGGTGGCATACGTTCAGCACAGTAGGGTGTTCACGTGTTACACAGCATTGGTTATGTGCATCTGTGAATGCAAGAAGGAGGAAATTTGTGACTGGATTTGCCAGATCATACAAAAAGAAAAGGGGCCAATATGGGGATTTTTAGCAGCAGAATTGCTCAGTAGGTGGTTGACCAGGAGATGATTACCACTGTTAGAACTGGCAGCTTGCTTGATATTTTGCTGTGAGAGAGATTGCAGTCCATGTTTTAAAGAACCTGCGTGAAAATTGTAGAAAAGTCATTCCTATATGACTCAAAGTTAGTTTTTTTGGAGCTACTGTTTGTGTTTGATACAGTGATGTTACTGTCTTTGTTGATGTTAGTATTTGATGGGTAGTAGACAAGTGATATTGATTGGATGTGAATAAAAGAATGCCTGCAAGAAGATGCTTTGTTTAAAAAAATGGTTGCTGAATGGCCCATCATGTAGGCATATATGATACAATTTTTTTCTGTAACATGGGAAAGTCTAAGTTTTATTTTGAAGTAGCTGGTAGGAATTTGTCAGGCTATCAGAAAACAGAGATGAAGTTTGTTAGAAGTTATTAGCATAACTTGCTGAAACACTGGCATTAGCACAAAATTGTTAAGAGGAATGGGGAAAGGGAAAACTAGGCTGGAGGAAAAATATCGAAAGATGTATTTTGAAAATCAATTTTCTGAAATATGTGAAAGAAATTGACACCTCTAGTAAATGAGACTAAGTGTTATGGGAAGCTTAGCAGTGATGGTGTGTACTTATACAAGGGGAAAAAAAGGACTATACCTGCGTGCAGTGAAAGAAAGAATGGATGGAAAAATGAAACAATTTATAAAAATGTTTGTTGAGCTTTTCAATTTAGGAACACTAAATTTCTGAAATGGTTGTGCTTTTGAGTCTTTGAGAAATGGGGTATTATCATGGTGAGTGATGAGTAGGGATATGCCGTAAGCTTTTGGCTAATTTTGATCTGAAGACCAAAAGGAAGATTATAAAGTCATTAAAGAAAATCATAGCTTTCTCCGTCCTGTTACTTCTGCTGTGCTGGAGATGTTGGCTCTGGGAGACTCAGTTTTGTGAGCAAACAGGCCCCTTTGCTTTCTTCTTACTTTTTGCTTTGTGTGTCAGCAAAGCCATGAGCCTGTTTGGTGTCAGATCTCTCCAGCAGGTTTCTTCTCTTTATTGCATGCCTCTGGTGTGACAGTAATTCAGCATCTGATGCGCTGTGACCACTGCCTATGATATGAGAGGCAGGTGTGTCTCCCTTGCATTTTCTATTTGCACTGTTTGTATACAACTTGGGTCTGGTGTAAATGTTTCAGGGTCTTTTTTTGATGTGTATCTTCAGTAAGACTGCTACAATAAGACACTACTTCACAACTAGGATAAAAGATATTAGTACATGCAGTTAGTAGTAACTGTATGTTTTTTACCAAAGAAATTGAACTGGATATTCAGTAACAGACTTACAATGGAATTTTGAAGTTGATATTTATAGTAGATTAACTATAGGTAATTAGTTCATAATAACAATTTTCATAGAATCATAGAATAGTTGGGTTGGAAGGGACCTTCAAAGGTCATCTAGTTCAGCCCCACTGCAATATGTGTTCTATTTCTGTTTTCAGTGGAACAATTTCTTACTAGGAGAGTTTTTTGCATGAGTCTCCCAGTTTTGACTTTTTTTTCTTTTTTCTTTTTCCTGTAAGAATCTATATTTTAACTCTGTTTGTTTTATAGTGTCACAATGCTTAATTTAAGGGACAAAGTATTTAGCTTTGTCAGTTGGACTTATTTTGCTTAGGTATATTTTACCAAAGCAC
Source organism: Neopsephotus bourkii (assembly GCF_033783945.1). Classification (NCBI taxonomy): domain Eukaryota; kingdom Metazoa; phylum Chordata; class Aves; order Psittaciformes; family Psittacidae; genus Neopsephotus; species Neopsephotus bourkii. The sequence goes on from NW_026900570.1 coordinate 14,299,671, forward strand.
TCAAATGTTATGTGTATTGATTAAGCATGTTAACTTTTATTACAGTTTTCTATTACATTTAGCATTATGATGACAATATTTACAAACAAGAAAGAACCTATAAATATGAAGCAGATAAAATTTATTATTTTTAAGAGCATGGAATCGTAATATATCTGGGGTTCTTTACTATATTTTGCAAATATAGCCGTTTTAAGAGGAATTTTTTTTTTTTAAATGAAGATTTGAATAGTAAAAAAAATAAATCCAGATCACAATTCTTCTCAGCAAAGAACTCTTTTTCCCACTCACATATAAAGTTAATAATGCTTTGTGTATTTGTGCAACTGGATGTGAGAAGCGATGATGCTCCCTGAGGTGTGGGAGGAAGTTTGAGGGAAGTTAGTAGTAGTGATGGCCTTCTGGAGCACTTTAACGCATGTACTTTAGAGATACTGTAGTCTCCAGTTTTTATTTTCTTCTTATTAAACATATGTTATTTTAATTTGATTAGGGCTTTGTCAGCAGTGGTGTTGTTTCTTTCTTATATAGGCTTCAATTAACATTTCTGGTCCATTCCCAATTACTTTAAAATATCAGTGTCTTGGAAAGACTATCAACAACAAATATGTTGAATGTTATCCTGGAAAGTAGAGTCATGAGCTTGAGCATAGTAAACTCCAAACAATTCTAAGGCTGTTAAAATGGTTGCAAAGACAGTATTTCAATATATTCCAATATGATTTTCCTCCAAACACATAGATCTGACTTATTTTGAATTGGATTCCTTACCTTGTGTGTGTTGTGTTTCCTGTATGATTGTTCTGGAAGGTTTTGGCTCAAGGTCTAAACCAGATAGTGTATCTGCTGAAGTCTTTGGTCTTGCAATTAAGCTACAGAGTAAAACTTAGTCTTATAAACCAAACAACATTTGGAACTTGATGTCTTCTGTAATCACATGCATGATTAATATAATGCTCTGACTGGTACCTTGGTATTTTTAGTCTAGACTGTTAAACTAAGAGAAATTTTAAATCTGACTCCTTGGCACTGTTGTTTTTCACAGTAAAATGACCTGTTACGGTTTTGTATGTTTTCCTTCGTAACATAACTGTTTGGTAACTGTGAGCAAATCAAAGTTAAGATAAAAGGGATTCCTCTACTTTTCCTCACAGTTGTATGCAAACCTACTTTTGTGTAAACTTTTTTTTTTTTTTAATTATGGACTTGCAAAAGTACACCTAAAAGTGCTAAACAAAAATGTGTTAATGGTATTGTTTTCCCATCTTATTAGTGAAAAAGTATACTGCGCTGTAAAATACAATATTTGAAAGATCTTTATTCTGGAAAGAACTATATAATTTCAGGAAAGGTGTTGTTTGAAATTTTTATTTTAGGCAATTAAGTAAGACAATTTAATAGTAAAACCTCTTCTTCCATATTTTTTTTTCTGTCTTAGTGTAACTTGTGATAATGCTCATGTTAATTTTGAAAAGTTCTTTTTCTAAAACAAAAGAAAGAAAATAAGTAATTACACTTTCTTTAAAGAAATAAGTAGCATTGGTAGTCTTTATGGCACCATTTTCATATCTGGTATAAAGCAATTATACTAGAAAGTAATTTGTTTTGGTCATATTAAATTAAAGATTATATAGGCAAGAGCTAGTAAAACATCACCATTCAGAACTGTACTAATAGTCAAGTAACTATCAATTTCCCCAAAGAAGTGATGGGATTATTTTTTAATAGGAGAGGCTTAATCAAACCTGTAGTATGTGGAAGATACTGAATATGAAACCAGGGATGTTAGAAATCTACATCTGAGCTGGAAAGATTTTCCTTATGACACAATCTTCACGAAGGCTCCACTAAGTATGCCTTAATAAGCAATTCTGTTGATGCATAGGAATCAATCTCAGCTGTGTTAGCCTTGCAGTAGAGATGGGTCAAAAGCAGGAAATACTTAATGTTCCCATTAAAAAATCAGACCTTAAAATAGGGATGTAATGGATACACAGAAGTAAAAGGTCCTGCCAAGTCAGAATGTCATTTGTACTCATTTTAAAAGTGAAACACTTGAAAAGCACTGTAGTATAAAATATTTCATTTGTTTGTGGAGTGCCTATTATTCTCATAATTGGATACCTTTTACCCAGGAGATGTTATAATAAAGCTGATGGGCCAATATATTATAAAATAGTACATGTCTTTTATGGGGGGAACTGGAATAGTTTGTGTCCTGGAACATTGTTTTGAGGACTGACTGGTAAAAGTGAGGACAATTGTCTGGAACAACCTTGCAGTAAGTGTAGAGTATTAAAGGTAGATTGGCAGAATTCAATACTCAAAAATACCTTGTGAACGTAGTATAGTGCTGTTTTTTTTTTTCTCAGACACTGTTTTGAAGGAGATCTTTGAAAAGTTAAAGGTGCTTTTTAGATGTGGTTGCAAATAGTCAGCTTAGAACTGTTGCTAGCATCTCCTAAGCTTCTACCAAGACACGAAAACAGTAGATGGTGTAGTAGTAGATGGTGTTTCTGAAAAGTGATTGAAAAAAATAATTGAAGTAGGACACTACATACTTTATATTCTGTTTTCTCAGTGGAAGGAATTATGAAATACAGCCTTTTGTATTTTCTTGAGTGTTCAATTAGTCACCCTTTTCCCAGCAGGAAAGACATGTTCTCAGTGGAGTATCTTGTTGCAGTTTGGTTTCATTCTTGTTGTAAGCAGAACACATTTTATTTGCTTTACAAGAAGATGTACACATTAAGGATAGCGGAGAATGTCATTAATTTATATTTTGACTGACATGAAGTATTAAGACTTATAACCATTTCTGTAAGACAAGAAATACGTAAAGCAGTGAGAAGTATTTATTGTGCTGTACCTCTGGCACAAAGCCGTGGTATATTAAAGTACATTCCCGGTGAAAGAAATGGGGAGATACAAAAATGTGACACTCCATATGGACCAAATTGTCACCGCAGGAGTATTCAGAAGGCAAGGGGCACAGATTATATGTTCTTTAAATGTTTAAAACAGTCAGAAGAGCGTAAAAACCAATAGTGAATAAAATTGGCAAGTTTCCCCTTCTGCTCCATCCACACAGGTTGTTAAATGATTCTCTTTGCTGTGGTAGCTGAGAGCCTGCCAGGAGTGCATTAAGCATCATGATTAATGTCTGTCACATGTTTGTTCTCTCATCTTCTCCCCAGCAGGTGGTGTGTATATGCAGTGTGGGTTTTTTTTTCCTTGGAGGTTTAAAGAAAACAAGACTGTGAAGATAGGTATATGTGTAAAGCGAGACAGTGTTGAAGAAGTGGAACGTGTGCTTGAAGCAGAAAGGGCTTGTGGTGGCTCCTGGAACTTGGAGCAAATTTCCCCCTGGAAGGTTCTGTCTCCACTGCAGATGATTTCTCTTGTTCTAGAGACTTCTTTTGAGCCAGAAGTAGTAAAGTCACAGTCTTCCTCCCCTAAATTTGGTTACCTTTTAAAATATTTAGTCATATTCAGGATGAGGTCAAGTAGCTTGAATTTTGAAACTCTGGGAGGGCAGCACTGACAGTGGCAGATAGGTTCCATGTGCTTATGAAAACTCTCTTTTGCTTAGAGGGTATTCTGGTCTATGCTGTATGAGCAAGAGTTTCCTCATGTTACTTGATAAGCCCACTGAGTGTCTGAGCACTGGAATGGGGGGACATGCATGCCAAGTTCAGGCAGTTATTAGAAAGTTCCTTATCTTTAAGTGTATTTGCAACTGTAAAACCCATTTTTTCATATTGTAAGTCCAGGAAAAAACAAAAAAAGACTATTACAGTATTATTCTTTCACACTATATATGTGATATTTTTTCTTAACTGTTTTAATAGCTAATAATTCAGTATTTAAAGTACTACTGATTTTTGTATCGTTTGGGTAGCATTAAGTGGAAGAATGAAATGGAGATAATGAGTGACGAAACTCATTGGAAAAAATGTCTAGTTATTTTATCTGAAAAATATATCGGGATTGTTAGATCTTTGCATGGTTCATTGTACAGTGGAAATGCCTTCAACTGATATATACAGATTTACATTTTCTATATATCTAAACTATGCCAACAATCATAAAACTAAGCAGACCTTTTTGTTTTAGTATGAACTTGTTCAACTCTCTTTCGCTGTTAAATGTGAGGTTGTATTTGAGTATTGTTACCTTGGAATTTCAATTTGATTTATACAAGGTCTTGGTCACAGTTGCTTAGTAACATGCTGCGGAAACAGATTTGTTGATTTGTGATAATATATCTACTATATCCTCATAATTAAAGATATTGTAAGGAGAGCAAGTGCACAAAGTGGGTGTGTATTTAAGCTGAATGTTTCTAATAACCTCTGTCTTCACAGAGAGTGCCTTTGTATAGGTTGATACTTTATGTAACTCAGCTGACATCTATCTGGCTCACACTGTTGTATGCGGTTTTGTGGTAGTTTTGGATAATGCTGATTTGCAATTCATATGTGAGACTGAAATCCTGAGGTTTAGCAACTTCCATGGGACTGCAATTCCGATATGGTGGTTATTTTGTAAGACTTTTGTTGATATCAGGAATGTATCAATAACAAGCTGTAAGAGAGAGAAATAGGTTCACGTTCATTTTTACATGGTGTTACACTTTTTCCCAGGAGAGAAAAGTGTGTTAGAGATTAGCATCATGAAACTTGTAAAACGTCTTTTTTTGACAGCTAAAGGAAGTATCTTGAAAAGTGTTGGCTGTTGCGTGTTGCATGTTTTCAAGTACTCGCAATTACTTTATTTTAAGGTTTCCTGAAATCTTTAAGGTCTTTCTTTGAAAACAGGGTTCAAGATTTCTGTTTACTTCCTTTGCAATATATTGCAGAAGAATTCAGCAGCTGAGAAATTTCGAACACTAGCAATGCTTATTGTGTAAAGTGTCTATGAATGCAAAAATTAAGCAAGCACCTCTGAGACAGAGAGCTATTAAGATCCTGGAGCCTGCTTTAAACACAGACCCAACCCCAAGGGAACAGTGCAAATAAATTTAACAAATTTGTAAGTGAAACAAAATTAAACACGCAGTGTGATGAGGCCTGAATTTAGTCTGCTGTTCTGTGTATGTTTTAGAGCATAAGAACCTTGTGTTCTTTGCCTTAGAACACTGAAATAACTCTTAGGTCAGATATTAGGGTTTTGTGTAGGGCCAAACACATTGCTATTATATAATGAAATAATAATAGTTTTGTCTCTTTATCTAGTATATTTGCCTCAGTTTACTTGTGAAATTAAGTTATTCGTGTTCCTGTCAGGCATAAAAAGAAAATTACCAAGACCCATACAAACTGGTGTGTCTAATCTCTTCTTCAGATTTTTTTTTCTATGTGTAATGCAAGAATGAAGAGGAAACAATTATTATTTTAAAAGTGCCATTCACATGGCTCTGTTCAGTTAAATGTTTCATTTTCTGCTTTCAAATGCTTTTCATCTTTTATGGTTGTTCCACTATTGTTGTATCCCTTGACTGGAAAACTGTGGGTAGCATTCATCTTGCCTACCTTTGACATATCTATCCCATGTTGATGTACGTAAGCTGAAATCATTGCTCTAGTCCTTTTTTTGGTGGTTGATAGAGAAATAAATGCTTTAAGATTTCAGTTCATCTGAGTCACCTATTTTATGATAGGTGAAACAGACTTTATTCATCATTAGCTGTGTCAGTCTTTGTGGACTGACTCACATACAGAGGTTTAGCTTTCATGGAGTGGATCTTCTCCCGTGTTAGAGAGCCGGTTTACTATGGCTGTCCCTCAACAGGTATCAGAACCAAGTATCTTAATTTTCTGGAGCTCCTACCAACTCACGTTCCCAGTCCTTTGATATTTCATAAGGTACTTGAGTAAGTTTGTAGGAGAGGGAAGATTTCAGTTGTTCCATTTTTAAGCCTGTTTAAAACTCTGCCTGTCACCTCACTGCACACTGAGCACAAGGAGATTGTGTCCCTGCACCCTTGCCTCCTTCAGATTCTTACATTATACAAACCTGTTTTTTGTCACAAAATATTTATATCCCAGCCTAAGAAGAAAATAATTGTCCTGCTTTTGGTGATTTCTTGTTTTGCATCTCCAGGCTGCACCTGGAGAAATGTGTCCAGTTTTGGTCCCCACAATTCAAGAAAGACACGGACAGACTCAAGGAGCTCCAGAGAAGGGCCACAGAGATGATCAAAGTGCAGGCGAAACTGCCCTGTGAGGAAAGACTGAAGACCTCAGGTCTTTTCTCCCTGGAGAATAGGCTCAAGGGGAACCCCATCGCAGTATTCCAGTACTTAAAGGGCAGCTACAAAGTGGAAGGAGGCTCTCCCTTCAGAAGGAGACATACAGAGAAGAAGAAGGGCAGTGGATACAAGTTGCCTCAGGAGAACATTTATCTTTATAGGAGAAACAAATTTTTTACAGTGAACAACTCCCCAGGCATGTGGTGGAGTCTTTATGGCAGTATTGTCTTGGGTCTAATAACCAGGGGCAGGTGTGAATTCCTCAAGCATAGCTATGAGGAAAACTAGGTGAGTTCAAACATAATTTATTTTGTGTTGGTGAGTTCATGAAGATTTGATTTGATATGAGCCCTGTTAAAACTGACAATGCAGGACTCGTTCAGCTGAGATATTTTTTAATTTTAAGTTACACATTGGATTGACATTTAAAAAATATGTCGTTTACCTTAATGAAAAAAAGTCTGTTTCACAGCAAATGAAAAATACTACAGAAAGTCTGAATTTAGTAATTTAAAATTTAGTCAGTTAAAAAGTGCCTGTTTTAAATATTTATGGAAAATGTAGAGTAACTCACCATAGGCACTTCTATTATTATAACAAATATTTTTCCAGATGCACTTTTAAAAAGAAAAGTACACAGAATTTGATTGGTCTCTGGGGCTATGTGCAGAGAACAATGAGGTAAAAGCATTGATGATATCCAGAAAGACACAATTACACTGTATAGTAGGATCTCCAATGAGCAGAGAACTTTTTCTTCCAAGACACAGGATCTCAGTCGTTTGGGGTAAACTTGCAGCCAGACAGGAGACAAAGGCTATAGTCTTACAGTATGAGATATGATGGACTACTGATTTAGTTTTTTTTCCATCAGCTTACTTTTGCCCTTTCAGAATCATTCGATTAATTTCTGTTCACTGTGTGAAAACCCTTTCTGTGGTCTTTCATTAAAAAACTTCAGACAATAACTAATTTGCTAAACCTGAGTCAGCAATTTATCTCCTCTCTCCAAGCTATTTGTTTTATAATCTGCTGTGTATTTTGTCTTTTATTAAATCTTTATTTACATATAAAGGAAGATGTACAAATTCTTGGACAGATCTGTGCTCATGATACTGTGTACCTAGTAAATCCCAGATTTATGTAATAAAGATCTGTCCTTGACTTTTTTGGATAGGAACTGGAAAAACCCAAATACTATGAAAACACATTATTTCTGTTAATTTAAAAGTTCAGGGAAACATTCTGTATATGTTGGTGATAATTTTGTAGCAAATGAAAGCAGTATTTTCTGAATACTCTGCTGGTTAGTCATTTTTTTATTTACCAGGCTCTGTGGAGGTAGTAGTTGGTATTAAGTATGCTTTTTAGTCAGCACTGCAACACCAGCATATTTCTTTGACCACATGTCTCATAGTGTAAAGTTGTGGCTCTAGCCTTCTTATGGTGGCTGGGTTTACCTTAGAAAGAAAAGGGAAACCATGTTGTGACATGAAGTGCCAGAATTCTCCTTTTTTTATCCAGTAGACTTTCTGTCCATGGCAAAGTGTCGCGCTGCCTTTCATACCAGGAAATCGCTCACCTGATAATGCAGTTTCTATCAAGCAAGTACTGGCCTTATTCTGCTTTTTGAAGTGTTTGCTTTCCAACTGTGTTGAAACTTGGAGGCTGCTTTCTGCTGTTGCTTTTAGGCATTCAGCTGGGTCTGCTGGGTGACATTCCCTTACAACTTTGAAAAAGCAAGAACTAAATAGTTACTATCTATATGATATTGTTTCCCCATTTCCCCCTGTTTGATTAAGAGGTGAACAATGTCTGAGGTTGAAAAGAACTTTATTAGTATTTTGGAAATGCAACTCCATATGAAGGTCCTCCTGCATTCTCTTTAGATTTCCTGCTACATCTATACAACTCGTATATGATATGAAGTATCATACTAAGAAAGAAACACTATTACAAAATGTTCCTTTTGTTTCAGTTTATGTTAATGAACTGTCCAGTGTGGATCCAGATGTATCAAAGGAGTTAACATTTGCCCTATGTATGGCTGTTGTCTGTGACTATTTCTGCTGTCACTCACCGCGTGATTAACAGACTTCTTACAGTGACCTATAATCTGTCACAGTGAGAGAACCCACAAAAGTGTTTTCTTTGTTTGAAACAGGATAGAAGTATTTATTGAAAAACCTTTTTTCTTAAGACCTTAATACTTAAACTGTTACGTAGTCAGATATTTTAACTACTGGGAAAAATCTCCATTTGATTTATCATTACTTATTCTTTTTGAGGGACCCTTTCCCTGCTCCTTTACTTGAGGAGCTAGGTTTTTCATAAAATAGGCTTTTAATGTTAAATTTCTGGCCTAGTTATAAATGTACCCATAATCTCATAAATATTCTAACGTTATCTGTGAAGTGGAAGGGAAGTTATGGATACGCTTCTTGTTCTGCCTTTATAGTACCTTATATAAGATGTATACTTCAGACTGCATAAATTAGGATTTTCATAGAACAGTTCCCGTATAACCAAAATTTATAACTTTTTTACGTTTCAGTTTAGTTTACTTTGAACATTGATTAGGTCTTTGACCAACATGGATTGCTGGTGGAAATATCAGTCCCATATTAATGTTCGTGTAAATAAGATACATGCAAACAAATGTGAATATGGTTAATTCCTGAAGGTCATAGTGGTCTCATTAGGCATTAAGTGTTAATTGTCATTGTGTCAATTAACTTAGTGATATATAAAACCAGAACACAGAACCTCTCCAAGCCCAAGCTTCCTTATTGCTGATAAGATCCTACCTAGCTAAAAGTATATGCTGCCCTTCATGTTTGGGTGTTCCCTCAGTTAATGATGAGAGTGAGCATTTGTCTCAGTGTAGCACATGGAAGAGCTACAGGGGAAACCAGCCTCAGATCATTTTAGCCCATCTTGCACTGCAGTAGGACTTCGTTTACCAAAATTATGATGAATATGTTTGCCTAATCTGTTCTTAAAATTTGGAGTCCTTGTTCTATTATGTCCTTAAAGTTCACAGTTTTCCTGAAATCTTGTTTTCTGCAGTTTTACCTTAGCTCTTTTTCTTCTTTCCTAGGAGATGTGGATAACAATTGCTAGCTCTGCTTTTTTCATAATGCTTTACGTATTAAATTGCTGTTACTTTGGCTCATCTTAGACTTCGTCTTTTTAGACTGAAAAAGCTTAATTCCTGTAGTTCTTTTTCATAAACTATACTTTCAGAAACCCCTGTAATTCTTGCTGCTTTCTACAGATCCCTCCTGGTTTGTCTTTTCCAGAGTGATATTTACATTGTAACAGCAGTATTATAGTGTTGACTTGTATTTAGGTTGTCTTCTCTGTCATATCCAGAGCCTCTCTTCTCAATTGCTGCATAGGCAAAAAAATGAGCTAATGGAAAATGTGACTTACAAAAATTTCTGAGAAAGTGTCTAAAAGGTGGAATGCACTCTAGGTGGTTGAATTGGGCATCTCCAAAGGAGAGCGAGCTGTTTTCTGTATGTACCGAGCCCATAATGTGAATACTTCTGTCATATTAATTGGGTTCGGTAATGCAACTGATACCAAGAGAAGGTTACAATCATTACTAATTAGTGGTGCCACTAGGGTAGCAGCCTGTGATCATGGTAGTGTCAGAGCACATGTTGTGGTTTAAGCCCATCTTTAAGCCCATGCAGCTGCTCATTCACTTCCCCTCTTCTTCCTCCCCCCCAGCTCCTGGAGGAATGGGGAGGAGAATTGAAAGAATGTAACTCCCACGGGTTGAGATAAGAACAGCCCAGTAACTAAGGTACAACATAAAAACACTACTGCTACCACCAATAACAATAATGATAAGGGAAATAACAAGGGAAGAGAATACAACTGCTCACCATCAGCTGACTGATACCCAACCCGACTCGAGCAGTGATCTTGTCCTGGGTAACTCCCCCCAGTTTATATACTAGGCATGATGTGCTGTGGTATGGAATACCCCTTTGGTTAGTTTGGGTCAAGTGTCCTGTCCCTGCTTCCTCCCAGCTTCCCCTCTTCCCTGGCAGAGCATGAGACTCAGAAAGTCCTTGATCGGAGTTATCATTACTTAGCAACAACTAAAAACATCGGCGCTATCAGCATTGTTCCCAGGCTGAAAGTCAAAAGCACAGCACTGCACCAGCTGCTGAGAAAAGTGACTGCTACTGCTGAACCCATGACAGTATCCACCCCTTATTCCATACCATTCACGTCATGCTCAGATCCCACATTTATCAATATACCATTGCTTTTTTCTCATATATATATACACACCCACACACACATAAAGAGAGAGATATCATCCCTTAGTGCATGGACCAATCCCTATAAAGCTGCTGAATTAATCTAATCCATGATGTTGGGCTCCATCTCTTGTAACAGCCTTTCAGAGCAGGAGAGACTGTGTGCAGTGTTGGATTATTGCCTGCTGATGACACTGTGGAACTCGTCTGATCACTGCTGAGCTTGTCTGATTTCATCAAAGTTCACTCTTTGTTGGGATGATGATTGGAGGGAAGTCAGGGCCAGCCACTGGTGACCTGAAGACATCTAGTTGGTGGGCTATGCAAGTGCTACATAGCAGGCAATAGCATACAATTGAGTTCATTGGCTGTTTTCCCCTAAAATCAAATCCTCTTGAGGTACACATCTGTCCTGGGTTCAGCAGTAGCAGTCAACTTTTCTCCTTCTTAGTAGCTGGTGCAGTGCTGTGTTTTGACTTTCAGCCTGGGAACAGAGCTGATAACACTGATGTTTACTCTGACCAAGGACTTTGTGAGTCTCAGGCTCTGCCAGGGAGGAGAGGAGGCCGGGAGGAAGCAGGGACAGGACACCTGACCCAAACTGACCAAAGAGGTATTCCATACCACAGCACGTCATGCCCAGGGAGGTAACTGGGAGTTACCCGGAAGGGCACTCTCTTCTCGGCCAGGCTTGTTTTGGCAGATGGTATTGTATTCTCTTCCCTTGTTATTTCCTTTATCATTATTATTATTGGTGGTAGCAGCAGTGGTTTGTGTTATACCTTAGTTACTGGGCTGCTCTTATCCCAACCTGTGGGAGTTACATTCTTTCAGTTCTCCTCCCCATCCCTCTGGGAGCGGGGAGGTGGGAGGGGGAAGGAAAGAATGGGGGGGGGAGTAGAAACTGTGTGGCTGACTGGGTTTAAACCACGACAGTTCTTTTTGGTTTCCAATGTGGGGCACGAGGGGTTGAGATAACGACAGATCTGACTGGAGTGTGTCTAATTGTATTTGTGATAAGCATTCATTGTTTTAGATTAACAGTCACTTGTCACAATGCTGATTTATTGTCTCTCGAAGTTGTTTCTCTTGATCTCACAGTTTTAGTATATCTCACCTGACTTAGAGCGGGTATTTGCTGTGTTAGTGTTTTTCAAGTGTGGGGCTTGAGCCAAGGTTCTTGTCTCGTACTTTATGGTAATGACTTGTAATGCAATAGAATCATTGATCATGAAACTGATCTGGCTTATGTTCCCAGTGTGGTCACCACCTTTATACTTTGGGAGGTATATAATAAAAGTGCTTAGAAATTACACATCTTTTTTCTCCTTCTCGAGTGGTCAACCTGTGAAGGAGACATTCTTTTACCCTCCCTTCTCCCCCCCACCCTGCTCCCGGAGGTGTATAACACAAATCACTACTGCTGCCACCAATAATAATAATGATAAGAGAAATAACAAGGGAAGAGAATACAATACCACCCGCCAAAATGAGCCCGACCGAGAAGAGGGTGCCCTTCTGGGTAACTCCCAGTTACCTCCCTGGGCATGACGTGCTGTGGTATGGAATACGTCTTTGGCTAGTTTGGGTCAGGTGTCCTGTTCCTGCTTCCTCCCAGCTTCTTCTCCTCCCTGGCAGAGCCTGAGACCCACAAAGTCTTTGGTCAGAGTAAACGTCAGTGTTATCAGCTCTGTTCCCAGGCTGAAAGTCAAAACACAGCACTGCACCAGCTACTAAGAAGGAGAAAAGTTGACTGCTACTGCTAAACCCAGGACAGTATCAGACTTTCCTATCTTCCCACATTACCCACAAAATATACCTGGGTCCCTGAGCAAAAGCAATCCCACGAGTGGGTTTGCCTTTACCTGAAGCAGGAATAACCCAGTCTTCCCCAGCAAATACTTTACGTGCACCACAGAGATTTTATCCCCCTCTGCAGTATGTAAAATTTCTGACTGGGCTGGGCCAGCCCTGTTGGCAGATCCTCTGATGTTAACTAACCAGGTGGCTTTTGGTAAATGTGTATCACAATATTTGAAAGTTCCACCACCCATTGCTCTCAGTGTAGTTTTTAACAGCCCATTGTACCATTCGATTTTCCCAGTGGCTGGTGCATGGTAGGGGATGTGATATACCCACTCAATGCCATGCTCTTTGGCCCAAGTGTCTATGAGGTTGTTCCAGAAATGAGTCCCACTGTCTGACTCAATTCTCTCTGGGGTGCCATGTTGCCACGAAATGTGTTTCTGAAGCCCAGGATAGTGTTCCGGGCAGTGGCGTGGGGCACAGTGTATGTTTCCAGCCACATCGTTGTTGCCTCCACCATGGTAAGCACATGGCGCTTGCCTTGGTGGGTTGATGGGAGTGTGATATAATCAGTCTGCCAGGCCTCTCCGTATTTGTACTTCAGCCATCGTCCTTCATACCAAAAAGGCTTTAACTGTTTAGCTTGCTTAATTGTAGCACATTTCACACTCATGAATAACCTGGGCAATAGCATCCATTGTTAAGTCATCTCCTTGATCGCAATCCCGTCTGTATGTTGCATCTCTGCCATGATGGCCTGAAGTGTCATGGGCCCACCGGGCCAAGAATAATTCACCCTTATGTTGCCAATCTAAGTCCATCTGAGCCACTTAAATCTTAGCATCTTTATCCATTTGTTGGTTGTTCTGGTGTTCCTCAGTGGCCCGACTCTTGGGTACATGAGCATCTACATGGCGTACCTTCACCACCAGGTTCTGCACCTGGGCAGCCAATATCTTGCCACGGTGCAGCAGCTCGGATGGGTTTACCTCTGCATTGCCAGTTGCTCTGCTTCCATTGCTGCAGGGCATTTGCCACCATCCATGAGTCAGTATAGAGAAAAAGTACTGGCCATTTCCTCTTTCAGCAGTATCCAAGGCCAGGTGGATGGCTTTCACCTCGGCAAACTGACCTGATTCACTCTCTCCTTCAGCAGTTTCTGCAGCTTGTTGCTGGGGACTCCAGACAGCTGCCTTCCACCTCTGACGCTTCCAAAGCACCGGAGAGACCCACTGGACTAGATACTTGCCCATACTGTCCCACACATGCTGCCATTCATGACTGTCCAGCCTCGGGGAAAATCTCTTGGTGCTCTTCCTATATTGTTGTTTAACCCTAGACCTCAACTGAGCTGGACACTGCTAAACTTTCAAGATCAGATGAAATAGGACGTTCTCAGGGTGGGATGGCCATGGGTAAAACATATCATATGCAACAATAAGCTGGTTCCCAGCAAAAGGAGCAGGATGTTTTCAAGGGCATTGAAAGGATATTCAAGATCTTTAACTTTTCCAGAATCTACTACTACTGTAAATAGCCTGATGCAGGAGCTTTATTTCAAGATAGTGTGAAATGTGTTCAGTTCTTGGGCACCTGTATCTTCTGCTTAAAATGTACATTCATTGGAGAATGATTGGAACATTGTGAGAACAGTTTTATTGCACAATTGCATAATTTGAAAAAGATGCAGTGGAAACTCCTGAAATTAAAGGATGGATTTGACACTGTATGAGCTTCCTGTTTAGTACTGAAAAATTTTAACTCCCCCCAACATCAGAGAGAAATGGCCCAAAACTGTGAGGATTAAACTTTTCAGCAGTAGTCTTCTAATGAGAAGTCTCCTGACTGCTGTGATCACTTCTGAGTGTAGTAGTTACTGCTTGACCACCTTAGGACTCCTTCATCTCCATCTCACCCACCTGGGTCCAATGGAAAAAAATGATGCCTGAGGCAGTGAATACGATGTGAGCCAGGAAGACAAAATGAGGGAGTTACACCTGCTGTTCAGTGAGAAGACACTGGCATCTCTAAGTTCATCGTCCTATCTCTTTTCCAAAATGGAGGCTGCTGTCCTGGGATTGGTACCTGGTGTTTGTGGTTTTAGTAAGACAAGCCATGTAGAGTCAGGTTTAAAACAGCTGCAGGATCTGGGTTGCGGCTCTTATATTATATGTCTTAAAATGCAGGTAGCCAGCTACACTTGAGATTTGAGAAGAGCTCAGGACCTAGAAATTATGTCTGGATGAGATAGCAGTAGTAGTCCCACCTATTGCTACTACAGTGCAGAACCTGGAGGAGGACCATGCGCTGCTGTTAATCTGCCCACATGCAGCAATTTTGACCAGATTTAGGCTGGCAACAATTACATTGCGTTGCACTGAAAGATTTACCCAGCAGGGACCATATCATTACTGCACCCAGTGTCCAAAATAGACAGGGCCTCCCCATACTTAAATGGATCTAGGGGGAAGTCAGATGTGGTTGGAAAGCAGCAAAGAGGCTTCCTGATTTGGTGAGCTGGTTACAAATGGTTGTTGGTTTTGTTTTTAAAGCTGTTTCTCTGTGACCTTGGCCAAAAAGAGTCTCTAAAAGTTCTTCAGCTGCAAAATGTCACTCATCTTCTAGAGGTGGGAATACCGGAGGGGGCAAGTTAGGAAAGCATATTTACATTTTTAGTTAAAAAAAGAAAATCTACTCTTGCCTCTGTCTTCCTACGCACCTCCAAAAATGAACAGGATTTTGATCCTCCCGTGACTGAGGTATGCAGGCCCCTTGTTTTCTGCAAACCAGGGCATTGCATCAGCACTGTGGAGCAGAGCCGAGTCCTGGTCCCTGAAACAGGGTGCTAAAGTGCTGCTTAGCAACATGTGCCTGCCAGCGCCAGCGGCCGCCCAGCCCGTGGAGACTGCCAGGGAAGATGAGTTTTCAAAGTGAGATCTTCTATTTAAATATTTCTTACAGTGTACAGATAGCTGGAAAAGAGGGCAGCAGGCAGAATGAAAGCAAAGAAACTGTGGAGGAGGAATGAGAAATAAAGGAAGGGTGTCAAGGCTCTGAGTGAGCAAGGATCCAAGGAAAAAGAAGAGAATAAAATTGGAGAAGGAAAACTGCAGGATGTCAAAGGGGATGTAATGAGAGAGATCAGCAGATATTGAGAACTAGAACTGCTAGAAGAGGGATGCCTTCATCTTCAGGACAGATGTTTGTGGATAAAATCTTACCAAAGTAAAATGATGTTGAAATAAGATGGTACAATAGTAATGGGATTTCTGTGTTGTTTTTCTTTCATTTCCTTCTTTTCAGAACATACTAGGAAAGAGTTAAATATGATTATGCACTAACTGTGCAGAATACTGTGCACAGTAAAATGGCATACTAGCCCTTATTAGGAGACAATTAAAAAGAATAAGCAAGTTCTCTGCAAGTTTTTATGATCCTATACTTACAAGGAGAGTTATCATTTCTCTTTGCTCAAGACAGCATTCAGTTAGTCTGTATTGCTGGAAGTGCTTTCTGCCCTTTTCTGTATAGACAGACAAGAGTTTCATTTATCATCAGAATTTTGTGGCTATGATAAACTGGAGAGTTGGAAACATTGCCCTTTTCTTTCCAGCTTCCTTAGCAGCTACAGTTGTCCTTTCTTTTTCCCTTATGCTTCTGTCCTGCTTGAAAATGCTGTCTGCTCTCTTATACTTGACATTATTGCTAATTATCTGACAGTCTCTTTTTTGGTCTCCTTTACTCTCTGGAAAATGTGATTTAGACTTCAAAACAGTTTTTACCTGGCCACATCATAAGAGACCTTTTTACACTTGTAGTAGATGAGCATTTCTATTGACATCAGAGTCATTAATCACTCACATAGAAAATGCTTTTCTCCTTCAGGATTCACAGTGTTGTGGGTGTTTTTCCCTCCTTTCTTTTTGTTTTTTCTTTCCTCCACCCAAGTTTGGCATGGGTTTTGCCAGCATTTGTAGTATCTTCTAGTGTTTTACATGCTGTTTTATTTATGTTTTGGGGAAAGAACTTCCATCAGGCCTCTCCTTATGTAACTTGGTAACTCGTCCCCAGTGTAACCTCATCTCATTCTGGGACTTTATTTGGTAGGTGTGCATAAGGGTTTAATAGGTGATCTTAGGCTCCTTACCTCAGGCTTTTCCGTATGGCATTCTGCCAATAAAATGTAAACATGGCAAAACCTGTCCACCTCTTTCCCCCAGATTCTTGTACTTCTGCACTTCCTTCAGAGCCACTGGCTTCATCTTCCTTTCCTGTGTAAACAAAACAGTGGTATGTAACTTACAAACCTCTTCTTTCTCCCTCAGCTTGATACCATTTCCTATGCCATTTCACTCATTGCATCTCAAGTGGCATTCTCCTTGTCTCCACTTCTGCTTTGAAACTGTTGTTTTGGCTTTGATGGTTTGTCACCTTTTTATTATTTCAGTGTCCAGATCTCTGTCTCTTGCTTCTATCCAGCCTTTCTAAATGTGACCAGAAGCTGCCTTATTTGGTCTCTGATTTTGCCTGTACCTACTTGGATGATACATAACTATTAATTCCTTTTTTATTCCCTTCACTTCCACCCTTGCCTTTCAGGTCTTGATCCATTCTCATTCAAATCCTTCCTTTGTGAGCAAGCATTCAAAGGAATCTTTAACTCCTGACTTTTCTGTTACATCTTCGCTAATGCTTACTTTGAAAAGCAAAATGACTCAGAAAATACAGAAACTAAGGAAAAACTAACCCTTTCTAACCTTGTACTAATACAACATCCTTGCTTTATTCTGCCTTCCAATTGCTTTTGTCTTCATTACTGCTTCTGGTGTTGTCTATATAGGTTATAAACTGTATCAAGGATAGAGTTTTACCTGCAAAGTACTGGCACACTGTGGGTCTTCTATAAAGAGAATATAGTGACAATGGTTTAGCAAATTTAGTACATTTTGAGATTTTATTTTAGTGTTTGACAGCTCTTTTTTTTAGTATTTCATTAGTATTTTTTTCATCTGGTAGAATGACTTCTGCATTATACACCTTGCAAGGAAAGTATATGGATTTTAAGCTCTTCTTACTGTTCAGATTTTTTTGAGAAATAGTATTTTCTGTTTAGTTTGCTGCTAATAGCCTGTTTATACATTCTCATCCAGTCCCCTCTGTCTCCTCAGTAGTTAAGCTCTGCAAGCTGAATTTTCCTAAATTGCAGTAACTTTATCATTGAACTCTGAGATGTCCTTGGGTGCTATATATAATAGTATTTAACTTCCAGACTGTATCAAGAAAAGAAGAACCTCACAGTAAGCTCTGCTCAGTTTGCCTGTCTCCCACTAGATGTGGAGAAGAGATTATAAGCGATGTAATATAGTTGAATACTTGTGTTTGTTTCAGAAAGTAATTCCTGCTGAAAAACAGGGTTTGAGGAGATTACGGAAAAGCTACTTCTACACAAAAGTCAGCAAGATAAGCTAGAATAAAGCCTGAGGAGAACCACAAGATTCAACTGGTTCATGAAGGTAATATTGCTGATGAGAATAGGAAGGGTGATCCACACATTCTCTGTAGGCATTAAAATGTGCAGAAGCAAGATGTGTGTATGTAAGCTGAAGCTAGAGGTTACTTTAAAAAGAGTATCACAAGGAAAAAACAGGTGAAAAATGAGGCAGAAATGGAGTCAGGCTGTAACCTGTGAGAATAGTTGTTTCGATCTACAGTAAGCTGCATTGAACACACACATTTTTGTTGAACAGATGTTAAACACCTATTTTACCTAGCCAGTAATCTTTGTGTGTGTGTTGTGACTGTGAGATGCGTACACTAAAAAACTATGAAGGGTTTCACTAGTTCCAAGGCAAAATCAAGGTTTTGAGTACTTATCATGCATGAAATCCAAGTTCACCTTTAAAGTATGCAAGGAATGGAAATTTCCACTGTCAGATTTTCCTTGCAGTGAAATATTTTGCCTCCCACACACTATAGTAGTATTACATTCACAGTCCTACACAGGGTGTGCCTGATTTGTTTCTTCGTTTTGTCGTGCTGGAACAGGGGCTGAGGTGTAGCTTTAGATGTCACTGTACAAGTGCCTGTAGATTTTCATAATTTCTGTGGCTCTTTGAGCTGTCTATCTTCTAAGAATAATTGAAATACTGTGCCAGTATCATTACTAGAACATCGTTGTGGAATGGTGGAAAACAGATGTGGTAAGATAAGGCCCTCCAGAATTAATTCTGTGTGTAAGACTCTGTAAAATGTAGGGCCTACTTTTTTATCTTTATAATAAATGGGAAAAAGCCGGAGGGGAATTGTCAGTAGATAATCAGAATTTTCCAGTGATTTGAGTAAGCCAAGGCATTCAGAGTCTTGTGTTTTGCAGTTTTATTTCATACTCCAAAGTAACATCAGCTGATGTAAAGGTGGTAGAGAAGGTAGTCATTTCCATGTCAACTGTGGTAATAAGTAATATCTGCAGTGTCTTGGGAACGTCTATGTTTGATTTTTAGTGTTCTTATTCTGAAAAGGATTTTGAGTTGACTTTAAACCTGGAATCGTATCTTCTTTTTTTTTTCCTCCCAGTATCCTAGATTAAAATTAACACAGCCTGAGGAGAAGAGAAAGCAAAGAAGTGCAAACTAGTTAATGGTTACCTCCATTTTTGAATGTGGTATTTGCCTTGTAAAGTTAGATACTGTGTATGTGTAGTGGGAGTTCCTCAAAAGCCTTGGCAATTGCTGAGCTGCCTTGAATGGTAAAGGTTTAGAAAATATGTGTATGTCTATAGCTGACCTGCTATGAGAAAAGCTGAAGAGCTGCTGCTCCTGCTGGGAGTTGCTTGCTGCTGAGTGCTCAGCAGTTGGGACAATAGGATGTATTATTTCAGTAAGGGCAGAGCATTTGTAAAAGTTTCTAAGCCACTCTTATTGAAATGAACACTGAGTTCCTTTTGTTTCTTTTTTCTCTTTTTTTTTTAATAGATGAAGGTCATTTGTATTTTTTTTTTTTTAAATATTTTAAATGCTTATGACTTTGACCTCTTGCAACATTTTGTCTGCCATACTCAGAACGTACTTCCCTGAATCTTTAGAAACGATTCTGTCTGTAATTGTAATCAGCTGTATTGTTGGGAAACTTGTGTTAAACAGTGCTTGCTGCGTGGCTGTGATTTATGGTGACTGCTACAATTCATGGCTTGATACTGGCTGGGGGTATCAATAAGAAATTGCAAGAGTGTTACTTCATTGACTTGCATTTGACCATCTTCCAGCTACTCTTGTTTTCAACTGATGTCAGAGAGTACAAGGTTTCACAGGCGCAAGATAATGTTACAGTCTTGGCATAGTGACTAGATCCAAGGGCCAGACTGGCTGCTACATTTTCCGTGGGAAGAAGATGCAAAATTCTGTCATTACACATTTAACAATAATTATGTACCAAACTGATGGAAACTGTGCATGTTCCTTTTAGGGCAAATTCTGATTAGTGAAACTGTTCAGAGGCAGCAGTGATGAGATAGCATGACTGTTGGTTAACATAAAAAGAATGTGCCATCATGGTACCAAATTTAATAGCTACATCTTTAATGCTTGAGTTGCTTCTGTATGTTTGGCACAGTTTTAATATTACTATTTCCAGCTGTTTAGTATTGAACATTAATTTTTGAGATTGTTAGATGCTGTAAATTAGAATGCTGTCTTTCTTGTTTGAGCTAATTACAAGAAAATTCTGTATCTCTACTGAAATGCTTATTCAGGAAGTTAATGTCATTTAACAATACATTATGCAAAAGAAGCCAAAAATCAAACTAGAGGATTATTTAACAATTAGTAAATCTTTCATGAATAGACATTGGGAGAGACTGGAGAAACAAAGTGTTGCTTCCCTCTCCTGTTTCTCACAGAATGATTTCATGGTGGTTTATAATACAAGATCAAATAACTTCTGAACATTAATTTTGATGAATTTGAAAGAATGAAAATCCAAGGAAGTTCTAAAACAGTTGATGACATCCAGAAAAAGCAATGCCCAAAAGGTCAGAGACATTTTGCATGATTCAGCATATGAATAATACATTATTTTTCAGAGAATATTTTATGAAGTGATTGTCCTTTGTTATGTTTATGTGTGAGAATTGGGTTTTGTCACCAGCAAGAAGAATTCATTTTCCTGTAGCTTTTTCTTAAATGCTAATTTATTGCTATGAAAGATGCCAAAGTGACAGATCTGAAGAATGAAGCCCTCTATTTATCTTCTGAATGGATGGAGCATGAGTAGCAGTGAAGCCTTTCTCATGCTCTTTTGCCAGTGCACCACAATCTTTTTACCATGTCCTGAGCATATTTTTACCAGTGAGAGGTGCTTATTCATTCCATAGTTTCCCTAATGGACTACCAAGGGTATCAATTAGTGACAAAAGAACAGTAGCTTTACAGCTTGGATACCTGCCCAGTAGGAACAGAAACTAGCAACTCTTTCACACAGGCCATAGGACAGCCGTCAGACTAGTGAATTAATGTCACTTCAGATAGGAGCTGTTTGCAGTTGGGCAAAGGGAGGACAAAAAGCCCCTGTTTTTACCACCAAATGTCTTAATGTGGAAAAGGATTACAGTTCAGCTCGTCTTTAAACTGGAATGATTTTTTTTTACTGATGACACTAAAGTTACAGTACTACAGGTGCTGCAGTAGAGGAATAGGTAAATAATAAATACTTTTGTGTATGTTATCTCAGTGCCCTTTGTCTACTGTGTACGAGTTTGGTACGAGTACTTTTAAAAACCTAGGACTAAAAAATACAGTTATTGAGGCTTAGAACTATCATATACATTCCAGTTTTATTTGCAGTGTTGTGTTTGGTTATGGGTATTGAATTTAATTCCTTGGTCCTGCAAACATTCAAATAGAAACAAGAAAAAAATGTAGCAGAAAAAAGAATGATAAATTGGAGTCTTTTATAAACCATGCATAAGGTAAAAACAATACTTGTTTAGATGAGTCTTCTTGATCATTCAGGTAATACAGCTTTCCATGTTTTTAGCAATTGTTTCAGTGGCTCACACTGTATCACATCAGTTGTTCTACAGCAGATTTGTTCCTTTCAGTCTTGTCCAGGCTTGTCTAGACATGCACTTTGACTCTCCTAATTCTCTCCTACTTGCAGTTCCCCTGTTGGCAGGCGTGTGCTTCAAATGCAGGCACAATTCTGTACCTTTACTCAGGTCCTGGTTCACACAAAACCCAGTGCATAATCTGGTGGGAGAAGCTTACAGGGCCTGTCTTTCAAAGCCCTTTGTAGCGTGACTATATGAGCGTGCTCAGGAAAGTGAAGTTTAATTAATAAGGGGGGTGAATTTGTAGCATATTAATTAAATCAGATTAAACTAGGCCACTTTACTTATGAATGAAAATGTCCACGTGGGGGTTTAATATGTTTTAAGTAATGGATTTTAAACTCACACTTGAAGTCAATTTGGCTTAGTGTTCACAATTTTCCCTGTGCAGATATGCCCATAGAATTTTAAATAAGAAAAAGATTTGATGCAATTTTTAATAAAGATCCACCCCCATCCCATGAAATAGGTCTGCAAGCTTTATCTATCTATCTAACAAAAATAGTAGAAGCATGGGGAACTAGATACTGAACAAAGTTGGTGCGGTGCTCCTTTCTCATCTCCCAGCAGTTTCCATTACTGACAAGAAGGATTTTGGAAACCAGGTTTGTGTTCCCAAGCAGGGTGAATTCCCGTTTCACTGCTCATGCACTCTAAAGACCAGTAAGTGAGCATTTGGGCCTGCATACTCTCATATTTAAACACTGTGTGTTTTTTCTTGTTTTTGTTCTACCTTCCACGTAAGAGTCTAAACCATCCTGCTATAGACTCATTCTCGCCGTGTTGACCTCTGGCTCGATGAATATTTAAATACTTCATGAAAAGTTAGATATCTCTGAGGAAAGAAAGATTAGATGAGACAATTCTGGGGTACTTAGTGATGCAGCAGTTAATTCAAGATAGTATCTAATAATGCTTTGTGTCAAAGAAAATTACAGATCTGAGAAGGTAAGGTAGTGTTTCTTAAGATAAAAATACTTGCATTCATTTTGCTCAAAAATGATATTTAAAAATTTTGGCTCT
The DNA here is from genome assembly GCF_033783945.1 of Neopsephotus bourkii. Lineage (NCBI taxonomy): Eukaryota > Metazoa > Chordata > Aves > Psittaciformes > Psittacidae > Neopsephotus > Neopsephotus bourkii. The sequence goes on from NW_026900570.1 coordinate 14,322,136, forward strand.
TACTGAAATGATAAGACAATTTTTTGAGCCTTAAGGTTTTATTTTTTTAAGAAAGTTAATAAATTTGGAATGAAAATGACATTATTCATAAGACACAAGCTGTAATTCTAACAATTATTTTTTTTCTGTTTTAAGAATGAAAGACAATTTGCTTATTGCTTTTTTTCTTTTTTACTTGTAAGCATGTTAATCTGGAATAACTGTTATGTTGTTATACAAATTCTGAAGAGGGTGACATTGGAGATCTTTAATACTACTGATTTCTTATTTCATAGAAATAACTAATAACACATTTTCATAAGGATAGTTTCGTAAGGACATCCTTTCATAAGGATATGGACCTGTTGGAGCAAGTCCAGAGAAGGACCATGACGATCAGAGGGTTGAAGCACCTCTCCTAAGAAGACAGGCTGAGAGAGTTGAGCTTGTTCAGCCTGGAGAAGAGAAGGCTCCAGGAAGACCTTAGAGCAGCCTTCCAGTGCCTAAAGGGGCTACACGAAAGTTGGAGAGGAGCTTTTTACAAGGGCATGTAGTGACAGGACAAGGGGGAATAGCTTTAAACTGTAAGGGGGTAGGTTTAGATTAGATATTATGAAGAAACTCCTTATTACGAGGGTAGTGAGTCACAGGAACAGGTTGCCTGGAGAAGCTTCAGCTGCCCCATCTTTGGAAGTATTCAGGGCCAGGTTGGATGGGGCTTTGGGCAAGCTAGTCTAGTGGAAGGTGTTCCTGCCCATGGCAGGGGGTTGGAACTAGGTGCTAGTTAAGGTCCCTTCTAACGTAAAGCATTCTATGATTCTATGATATGTCTTGTCTAGTAAGTATGCTTGTAATTCTTTAAAAAAGATCATAAAAGATAGGCTAATTTTTATGAGATATTTAAATACCAGTTATTTAAAACATTGTTTTTGTAGTTACCAAGTTACGCGTGTTCTTATAGTCACACGTAGCAATTTTCCTTTCTTTTAGGATGTGAGAATTTTTGAAATTCCTATTCTGCTATCTTCACCAACTCTTCCTTGATTTCACTGTTCTCAGAAGATAACAGAAAAAAAAAATTTGGAGGTTGATTTTCCAATTACTCTACATCTGAGCGAAGGAGGACAACTCCATTTTAGCAAACTCCTTCTAGCAGCCTTGTGATTCACCTTACCTCTTGTTTAAAAGGGAAATAACTTAAACTCTTACAGTTTAACTGTATAGCATATGTTTTTCCTCATGTAGCTGCAAGAAAGTTAAGCTATAATATCTGGGTAGACCATCTGGATATGGGCTATCCATACAACATCAGCTTTTGTGGATATCAAACAGCACAGACCATAAGCATCTGTTCATAGTAGTTCCCCGCTAGTATTTTTATCTTTAGACTATTTAGGGGTAAGCTTTCTTGTTTTCCAAATCTTTTCTAGATTCAAAGGTTGAAGTTTATAAAAATTGCTATGCCTACACGTATGTTAAAGGTTTTTACTGCAGAAAATTGGAATTTCCAGCTGTACTTTGTTCTGGAGTCACTGAGCAAATTGTCTGTGGTCCTGTCATTAGTTTGGATGTTGTTTTGTAGTCAGTCTGAGTTGGACTCAGAGTAGACTGCCATTGAAAGTCTTGGTTCTGCCCTCCCTTCTGCTGTTTCAGTCACTCTTCCACCTTTTTCTTGGAATCAGTACTAGTGCTCATGGGGCTGCATGATTCGCAGTGCTGAAACTAGAGGAACATCAGATTTAGGTAGCAGCAGACTTACATGGTGGGAGAGAGGTAGTGATGGATCCTATCTTTTGATGTAACATGGTTTTAAGTTCTCACATTGACCTAAGGTGACTAAGAATCTGTACTTTTGGCCTATTTGAACTATTTGTAATTTCAGCTGAGTGTGGGGCTTGTAGATCCTGCCTCAGATTCAAGTGGGATAGTGGTCCGGATAACTTCAGGATATATGAATATGCTTCAGTTAAAGTGGTAGCAAATGAAAATTCATCTGATCATCCTGTGATCTTTTTGTCCCTCCTGCTATTCATTTCAGTGTGTCTCAGTTATTTCCTGCTCACAGAAAGCATGTGATGTGTTAGCAGTGAGTAACTTGTCTTTTTTTAATGCATGTGTTAGACACCCCACCACCTGGTGACCAGGTTTTGAACTACCATATTGCTTCTGGTTCTTTCTGAATTGTTCCCACATTAGGAGATACTGTGTGGAGTGATCAGATGGGCAGGTTTTTCTGGACAACCTCAGGAGCAGTTATGAAGTACACACTCTGACTATAAAGGACTATCATCTAGCCAGACTGTAAGCTCTTAACTACCCGGTGTTCTGTTACTGATGATTCTGTGGCTTGGCTTGACCAGATGTGCATACCATAACAGCAGTAACTCTAATGGGAAACACTGAGATGATGGCACTCCTTTGAGCTGTCAAGTTAGACAGAATCCTCCTTTTTCCTCCTACAAACCCAATTAATTCCATCTGCAGTTTCTTTTAATTCTCAGTGGTATTTTTGAAATAAAATCTTAAGTTTCTAATCTAAGAACTAATTGTAAATTAATAGCACTGGCTTGTAACAAAGAGAAGGATTAATGCAGGCCCACACATTCGCTTTTCCTTTTTGATTATGTTTCTGTATTGGATGGATCTCTCAGGACTGCTACTAAGCTGTAAGAGTCAGAAAAGTGTTTATAGGGGATGAGAGAGGTATGGGATTTTCTTTTTTCATACTCACAGCTTGGCTAGTTTCTGATTTTTTTTTTTTTAATTCTGTATTATTGTCTGCAAACAGCCTTTTAATAGTTTTGATGAATTGTTGTATTCAATATTGGGGGCATGGAAATGATTTAGAGTAATTATAGATGGTTTTGTAAGAAAATCAATGAGGCTTGTGTTTTCTGTTGTTGATTTGCATTTGTATTTAAGTGCTGCCAGAATTACTTCTAGAGTGGAAGTCCTAAAATTTACTGTCCTTTTACTATTGGAACTGTATTCCTGAGCTGTATATTTAATGTCCTGAATTTGTTACCCACTATCGTTTCTTGTGTCCTTTATATTTGTATAACTGAAGACACTTCTCTTACTAGCTTTCTAAACATTAAAGTGCATTTGCTTGTGATGCATGAATTTGCATTCATTGCAGATAGGTAACGTTTTCTGCTTAAATAGTGCTGATAGTCTGATGATGATTAGTGTCTTTTTCATTAATCAGACTGTGCTGCTTTTCTCTTTGTATATCTCTGCTTTTCATTAGCGTAAATGTTTAATACTCTATGCAAGCTCTGTATGATGCTGGAGGAAATATCTGCAGCTTGACTCTTGTTTCCCATTACATCTTTTGCTCTCCAATTACTTTGGTCTTGTAGGGATTGTCCTTTATAATTTCCTATGTTGTCCATATGTGCTTGACCATCCTTGACATTAATAACAGACTTTCTCTGTCAGCCATGAGATCATCTGAACACTTCCACTGGGCTTTCCAAAGAAGAAAGAGAACTTCTAGGAGAGGGAGAAGGCTATTTAGAGATCTATAAAGACAACAAACCGAGATTGCTCCTTCATGTCCATCTCTGTGGGAGATGCTAGTTCAGTATCTCTATTCACACAAGGCAGGACTGCTTTATCTTTTCAGAATCAAGCATTTTGTTGGCATGCAGCATAATAGTGCAGATGCACTACTGCAGCTGAAAAAAATCTTGTATGAAATTATTTAGGCTTAAGAACAGCAAATGCTTCCTTGAACTGGAGTGTTTAGGATTAAATTTACTTTCTAACCCTTCTCTGCCATTGCACTAGTTTGAGAGCTGTACAAATAATTTTTTGACTGGAGACACGTTAATGAGAAAATATTTTCTGAGCATCTGTATCATGTGTTTTCTCAGAGGAGTTGTAAAAGTAGATGTAAACACTGAAATATATTCCGTTATCCAGTGGCTTGATTCTGACGGACAGGTTATTTTTTATCGCTCCTCAGGAGCAGAGAGGTCTCAACCTGCCTGAACTGGCATCTGGTGGGTTTCAGTGCTGTGAAGTGGAGCTCCTAGGTGCTGGAGTATGGCGGTTGCCTCTTCTGGGCTCAGGTCACTGAACTATGCCCAGAAGGAAAAATGATGGAACTTTGAATTTTGTATTTCCAACTAATTCCCAGCTACCAGACTGGCCTTTGGAGTCTATGCCCTGGATTTTTAAATAGAAACATGAAGGCCTGTTGGGATAGTCAGGAGGAGCCAGACAATTCTTTGAGGCTGCTTAGGCTGAAAGTGAATAGTCTATTAAATAAAGTTAACTGCCTTATTCAATTGGAGATGCTGGCTGTTCTGAAAGAGGCTCACAGAAAGGGTTACGAAGTCTTTTCCTGAGCGGAGGGAGTGCAGCTTTGTCTGCAACTAGCAAGTGAGCTAAATGTCAAAGAAGATTGGTTTCTAGTTGATTAGCAAACCTTTCTGTACTGAGCATGGTCAACGACTCTCTTCAGACACATCAAATTGAAGCCAGTATCCTTGGTTCTGCTCAATTTCAATTCAGACCCAGACTTGAGATAAGAAAGCATTAGTATCATCGAACAATGCTACCAATGAATAGTGGTTAAATGTGTCACTACCTTTCTCTGACTTGTTTAAAGAATTTGATAATTTTTTTGAGATACTGATGACTCAGTGGCAATACCAAGGGCTTTATTTTTCTTGAAGTAGGAAAGGAGAGACTGTTTATTAATATGGGATGGTTCATTTGCACTGCTAAATAATCAGACCAAGACCACTGCAGCTGCTAAGATTCAGATCACCCTTGTCCCTAGAAAGTTTTGCATGATGTTGTAGCTAGAAAAGCAAGCAATTAAATTCTAAGTTTTAAGAAAGAAGGATATGCTGCTATTGCTGATTTTTAAGTGCATAACAGACAAAAGCTGCCTAAAAATAAGATGGGAAGCCTTGGCATTGAATTGGTATTCATCCCATACCACCCATTTAATGTGTAGTAGGTGGAAGGAATGTTGCTGCTTCTTTGTAACAAGCTTGGCATAGCAGAAGTATGCATTAGAAGTGAATGCTTCTGCTGAAATACAGTAAACTGTTAGTTATTAGAATTAATTTGTGTTGTAACCGATGCAGTAATTAAATATATCTAGTTGGGATTTTGTTTTTGTTTTTTTTTTTTGTAAAACACAGCAAGCAATAAATGCCTTTGTTTATAAAGATGAGACATTAGAACTGGTAACAGTATTATTGATAGTACTAGACATATATAAGAGGCAGTATCAGAATATTTAATTTACTTTGCTGTGTTAAGTGAATATACAAAAGCATTTGTCTAATTTAAGGTCTGGATAACTTTCAACGTACTGTGTCATATTCTATTTCACTACAGGCCAGTGGCTGTCCTTTCTGTCTTCTGTATCTTTGTACTTTGACTCCATTTGTCAATATCTTAATGCTGGATTGTTGTTAGTGGCTTGTACATGCAGGTGTGAATACCTGGCATGTGCCCTAGCATGCTATTAATTGGAGATTTTCAAAACATTACACAAAATGTCTTTGAACAGAAAGTGTGATTAAATTTCCAAAGGAGAAATTCTGTTCCTTGACCAATTATGCCAGTATTATGGATGCTTGGATCCTGATATATCTTCCTTCTGTGATTAATGTATCCTTACAATTCTTGTATACATTCAGAAGGACACTTAAAATGCCCATCTCAAATGGAAATTAGCCTCTGTTACCTCGAGACACAGGGCTTTGGAACTGAGTTTAGTAGAATTGGAGTTTTGTGGTTTTGTTTGTGGCTGTTTTAAGCTTTTCAGACATCTATTCCAACTGAAGCTGCGATGTGCTTCAGGGTCTTTTCAAGCCATTTCTTCTCCATCCTACTGCTGCTAAGGAGGCTGGAATTCCACTCCTGTCATTTGGTCCTTCATCACAGTTGGCATCTTCCAAGATTGAGCCCTATGACAGCTGTTGGGAGATTTTATTTTGCTATAATAACGATATTTTATTCCCAGATTTTTTTCCTGCTTGTAGGAATTAGATATGCTCCTCTTACAAAAGCACATGCTGATTTTAGAGACTGTTCTGTTTGCTTTAAGTAGCCATATATCTCACTCCGTCAGTTAATAAAAAGGAGGAGTTTCATTTTGATAGTTAAAAGCAGCCGAGCTGCCAATTGAAGCTGCCATTCATTTAAGAGCTTTGTTCACATGCTTCAGCTTCAGAAGGCATAATTCTAGTGGTACGACCTGCTTATATGGAGTAGGAAGGAAATCACATCATTCAGGAGAGTCATAATTGTGCAAAAGTTGGAAATTATAGCTGGCTTTAGAGCAGTAAATAATTGCTTTGATTTGTTAACTTAAAATTGTAGCGCAGGGAGAAGCATTGCTGGTGTTCCTCCATGCAACCTCTACTGGAAGTTCATGGTGGCATGTGGTGTGTGTGTAAATTGACACTATTCCACTGCTGTTATTGGAAGCAAGCACTCTCAAACCAACTGGAGGTCTGCCCCTGTTTATTTGTGTATGATATTACTTTGTCTCATACTAAGAAAACAACTGTTTTCCTACATGGTTTTGCACAACAGTAAAAGTTTTATGCTTCATTCTGTCTGAATGAAGATTACATTTGTGCTCTTTCCAGAAAGGAATCTTAACAGAGTTCAAGTTTCTGTGTGCCAAAGGAGTTAGGTAAGTGAACTACTCTTGAGATTAACAACATATGTGAAAAATATTTTGCGAAAATATCTATTAGGCATTTTTTAATAATTTATAGAAATTAAAGGCTATATTGAGAGAGAGAGCGACCTGTATCCAGGGCTAAGGTATTAAGCCACACCAGTGTTCTTAACTGTTTATTAGTAAAATACAGGCTGTGTGTAGGTCCTAGAAGTATTCATTTTCTCCTCTTCACCTGTCACCTCACAAAGACTATTCATATTGTGCCTCCTTTCCTCACGGATATATTTATAAAAGGGAAGAATGCCTCCAAACCCCAATTTCTCAGCCTCTGTATTTCACCAAGCTCTGCTTTGAGAGTTGAGGATTATGGTCATTGCAGGGTTGGCAAAGAGGGAGTTGTGTTGCTGCCCAGGAATCCTCTTTCCCTGGTAGCTAGTACTAAAATGTTGAGTAAAGCTCATAGAAACAGCCATATGGGGTCAGCCAAAGCTCCATCTAGAAAAAATCCTATTTCTAACAGTGGTCAGTGGCAGATGCTTGAGGAAAGAATGTCTGAATTGTCAGACTCTAAAGATTTGTGATGTATTCCTAATTTCCAGCACTCTCTAACACAGTGCTTCCTTGGTTGAAGTGTTCTGAAGGTATTTTCTTTTACTAAATTGTTTAATAACTTTTTGAATTTGATGTCTGGCTTCCATTATGTTCTGTTTCAGATTTACTGCTACATCACACTGCAGAGAAGCTGAGTAGGGATTCCCATGACAAGAAGAGCACCTAGCAAAGATTTTGTTGTTTCTTCTCTGTAGCCTTTCCAGTATTGACTCTTTATTATTAATGTGGAGTTAGGGGTCTGTGTGAAATTTTGGAGAATTTACTTACAGGTTGCAGGTTGTCTCTATACTTGCTTCTGGAATTCACTGGTTGTGTATTAGGCCTGCTCTGTTCCAGGAGTTTCCTCATTCTCATTCCTCATCTGCTGTTTAAGGATTTTGCACCCTAATGAAGCAAGAACCATTATTACAATTATTATTTTGGATAAAACAAAGCTTAGAGTAGATGTTTTAAAAGTGCCTAGAGGATGGATATAGGCATCCAGCTTTTATTTAGAGCTGGTGTACAAATTCAAGGTGCTTTTAAGAATGCAGCTGTCAGGATATGTCCCTGAGGCACAGTGCAGTGCTATGGAGAGATGCACTCAAGAGGCCCTAAGCAAGCTTGTTCAAGTACTAAAAGCAATACCGCTGTGTTAGCACAAAGATCTGCCCAGGGTAATTAACCCTGCAGAGGAACTAGGTGAAATAAGTGGTAGAGAGCTATACTTACATTGCAGAGCAGAGTTAGCAGAAAAGAACAGGCTATTCAGTCATTTTTGTTGGATTACATTAATGTATGCCATAGAGTTGGGCAGTAATAATGTAAAAAGAAAATCATATTGTTAGGAATTTTATGAAATAAAGTCACAGGTAATGTTTAGTTAAGCACCATAAGTCACCCATTTTTCATCTAGATTCACCAGGTATGATTTCACTTGTGAAGGGAGGCTGTTGGTAAAGCAATTTGAGCCCTTCCCTGGGCATTGCACCATGCTGTGTGTGAGATTCAAGTCATATGACATTATTGGTATAGTTTTGCTGAACCTATTCTGTCTCTTTCTTCTGATCTTTTCCACACTGTGGTTGTAACTAGATCTGGAGATACTCTTTAACTGCTTACTTTAAGGCATATTTGCTCTGTATGCAAGCAGGGTGACTCAGGGGTGATAACCAGTGGCTCATCACCTACTGTATCTCTTCAACTCAGGTGTTGGGTTAACAGCTAAATAGTAATGGGAGAAGTTTTGGGCCTGTGTATGCTAGAGGCCACACCATGTTCACACAAAGCCTGTGAAGTGTGATTGAAGTAATTGACAATTGTCAGTCTTTTTGTCTGTTCCTTGCAGAGATGCATATAGAATTGCACAGTCCAGGTGTTGAAATAGGGGAAGTAGCAGCAGCAAAAAAAATCACGGTGTTTGCAGTCAATGGCACTCTACTTGCATTTAAGTACTGCCTTGAAGTAGACCCTCAGAGCTTCATTTCATGGGTTTTGTAGCAGCTCCTTTCTTCTGTGTTCTGTTCAAAGTGCCAGGGATCCACTGGCAGGAAGGGATAGAGCTGGAGGGTGGCTGGTTAGGAGTGTGGGGGCTGCAGGACAGCCTGCCATCAGCTGAAGCACATCTGTGCTGGGAAGCCAGGGGATATCTCCTTGTGAAGGGTATGAAAGCTGCGAGAAGGCAGAAGGGAAAGGCTCTAACAGAAAAAAAAAAGGAGCAGCAGAACATCAGAAAAAGTCTGATTCATTACTGAAGTATTTCAGGATCTTGAAATTGCTGAATTCTTTGATATTGCTGGCAACTGTCAGCATGTCACGGAAATTATAAGTCTAGGTAGAATGGTCAAAACCAGAACTAGAGGGGGTAGCAGAGCTGTATAATCTGCCTTTCAGTGGAAATAGGAAACATGAAAAAGGGTAACAGTCACAAAAAAGGAATTCCGAATTTTTTTCCTAGGGTTTACAAGTAAGAGTTCACTGCATTCAAATTAGTAAGTCTACTGCTGCGTTGAGTTGATGCCATTATAGTGACAGATGACCTGGATTGTTTTGCTGGGAAGGAAGCACCCTTCCCTTGAGAAAAAGTCACAGCTGCTTATCTTTGCTGTGCAAAACCAAATCCTTACTTATTTATTTATTTAGTTATGTATTTTATATGTAGAGTTCAGAGGGGAAACATAATTTGTTTTATTTACAGTAACAGTGGAATAATTTGGATTTGTTTTTGCGTCAAGGATATTGTTATGGATCCTAAAAATACCTTTGGTGAGTTTGTAGTCGTCATTGGCAGACCTCTTCTTCTCATAACAAAAAGTATAGTGAGAAGCAGATGATAACTTTCTGCAAATCACTAGTAGCAAAATAAAAGTAACAAAGTCATTATAATTTCTTATAATAATAATGAGCTTTCTTCCAAAGAGCATGGTTATTTCTCCAGACGTAGCTAATGGAAAACCAGACATGTCTGGCTAATTTCTGTAGTAGCTAATTTTAAATTCTTTGTTCTTGTGCTTTAATCAACGGCATTCAGAAAGACTGGCATGAAAAAATGTAATTTGTTTTGAGATCATAGGAAGTAGGCAGGGAGAGAGCCAACATCCCCCTCTGTTGCTTTTGCATGTGTGCTAGGCAGGGCTGTCTTCCACAGATGATAGGAGTTTCCTTCATACACAGCAAAGAACAATGCAGGAATCACGACAGAAGTGTGATTTACAATTCTGCCCCCCCCCCCTTTAAATTTAGTTGTAGAAAATTGTCTTTTGAGAAATTACTTTACACTTTTTTTGTCACTAAAAATGTATCTTATATATAGGCTTGAGAGATTTTATTTTCAATTGTGAAAATTTTTAATCTTAAATACAGAACAGGGTATCTTTAAATCTCTGAGTCCTGTCACTTTAATGTAACTTCTTGATGACATGTAATTGAGCATGTATTAATCAAAGCAGAACTGAAACATGTCAGCAACTTAAAACAAAGGCAAAATATTTTTGACTGCACACATGCAGTGATGCCATGAGAAATACAACAGTTTGCTGAAATCACACAAGTTGTCATGTTGGCACGGTTTTAAACAAACAAGGCTAAATAAGGCACAATATGACATTTTGGAGTTCATGTTGGGAGTAAACATGCCACAACAATCAACTGTCTTGTCAAAGAGCTACAAAAATAATTTATTTTCCCTCCAGAGCAACTCCAAGGAAAAGAATAGTTAGTGTATTAGCTGTCTGGGAAAAAATTAATATGCAGATATGCAAGGCGAGAATGTTTGGGTCATGTGAAAAAGTAACATCAAAAGGAGATGTAGTTTGTTTAATCTGTTTTTTTGGGCACCAAAATGAACAGTTTACCATCATTTCCATTTAAGCCTGTTCTATAATCAAGTATATCCTACCAGCAGGATTTGTAGATGAAACCACCATTTGAATGTGAAATACATTCTTGACTATTTGGCAAATTCTTCCAGTATTTTCTTTGATCTGTTTGGTTTATTCTAAAACTATGGTAAATATACATGAGTATGTATCAAATACTGCTATTATATAACAGCAGATTTTTAAAAAATGGTAGTTTTGTATGTAGTTTTAAAAATACCTTTAAAGTAGGAAGCTGTATTTCTATATATTTTGCATTTGCATCATAGTAAATACAGTGATTTCCTCCTTGAATTATCATCTGAAACAAGCAACAAGACCTACTTACAGGAACTTTCCCATCAGAAGTGTTTGAGCAGGAAGAATGCTGTCAGGCACCATAAAGAGCTGTAAACTGCAGTGCTTCTGGCAGGCAGGATTTTTAGGAAGACTGCCTTTCTTGGCCACTGACAGATGCTGTGGGTCTGAGTCCTTTCTGTAGCACTCCACGATCGTGTTATTTTGTTCAAATTTTATTGTGAATCATAAAAAGGCTTCTGTTTCATACAGAATCCAGCTCCTGAATTTAAGGAATTAAAGAGAATCTGAAAATAAATCTGTAAATCTCATTCAAAGATTTTATCAAACCTTTACATCATGACTATAAAGACTGCAGTGTTGGGTGTTGACACGTTGATGGAGACTTCTTTTTTTACAAAGCCTTAGGAACTAGGCCGCCTAATTTGAGGACCAGCTTTGTGGTGAGTTTGGACTGCAAATATATACCATGTTCATGACATAAGGATGCTATGTTTGATAGAAGAGTTTGCCACTTTGGCTTTTTAGCTGTACCGTTGCTCTCTCTTTGTCCAGAGAGACACGGTGGCAGTCTGCTCTCCTTGTCATGCTGGACATAGGCCACGTGTCAGTCTGGTCATTTCTCAGTAACTGTTATATCTTTCTCTTGGTTTCAACTGAATTTGATGGACGGTCAAGTTAAGCTGATGGTTTGTGTGTTTCCCAGAGAGGCATCAAAAGAGAAGAGGGAGAGAATGGGTAAAAGCTTACCCATATAAAAGTGCATGATAAACCAAGGTCATAGATCATTGCTTCTGGGATATCAAGGTATCTGTATGCAGCATTTTCTTTTGAAGTTGTATCTACAGAACTTCAGATTTCAGCTGTTCTGTACTTGCTTTCTGCCACATGTCACCATTGCTTTTCTTTTAAACTCTGTTTCCAGCTTTTCCTTTGGTTTCTTTTACAGTGGAAAAACTTCACCCCCAAACTGTCCTCTAAAATATCTGCATATTCTTCTCTTTAATTGCTGATGGAGGCCTTGGCAAAATTCAGGGTATAATAAGAGAGAATGTGACCTCATTTCTGAGATTTCAAGAGAGGTTTTTTTGCTAATTTATTCTCCTTTTGGGTAGAGTGGAGATTTTTTTTTTTTTCATTTATGAGATATTAGCAAGGAGCAATACAAAGTATGTACGTGGTACTGTTTGGGTTGGGGGAAGGGAGACACATATTAATGTGATTACTTCCAGGATGAAAGATGTTGAGGTATTTAAACTGATTCTGGCTTTAGACCAAAGTGAAAAATTAATGGGCTGTAATGTTGTTGGCTTTGTTTGATGAAGTGCTTAGTAAATGTTATTCAACTCAAGAATAAATATTCTTGATACAGTTGTTGAGAGAAAAGAAAAAAAACATTGAAGCACATTGTAACTTGGTGTTAAGCATTCATTTAATCAGCATGTTAATCATTAGCTTTGGTTTCGGCTTTTAAGTTCTGGATTAAGGCAAAGCTGTTCACAAAAGTATGTTTAACTATGTGAGGTGGCCAAAGCAGAGAGGCTTAATTACTGACCAGGTTTCATTTCATTAACTGTGGTGTACTGCAGAGGGCTACAGACTATGAAGCTTTGCTTGGGTTTTCTAAATTTTGATATAGGTACTGTGTTTCATTGCAGTGCATGCAATTTTCTGTTGTCTCTACATTCACAGGATCCCCTTGCACACTAAGGTCATTGTGGGAAGCTGTTATGGCCAGTAAGTGCAAGATAAGTGGATATGTGACAAAAAAGACATAATGGGAATAGGTGCGTTGAGAGTATCAGTGGGTTAATAAAGAGCTGAACAAACTTTTTATGAATAAGCTTGTGGTGAATTCAAAACTTACATTGCAAGTAAATACTTTTTTAGCCATTGCTACAGTACTTTTCTGGATATATTAGTGGAATTTGTCCTGACTGAGTAGCGCTTTTCAGGGAAGGCTGTGATGGTGTGTGTGGGGTGTTTGTTTGCCCTTCGACATATTATTCTTGTATGCATGTAATGGAAATTTTTTGTGAGTGAGAGAAATAAGTTGTGATTGAAATCTGTGATAAAATAACTTGAGGGTGCTTAGGGGAAAGACATTTTAACTGCATAATGAGGCAAAGAAAGTTTGAAGTGGCACATTTCTTATCTAAATGTGGGATGGTGTCCTGTTGGATAAAATACTGAATCATGCAAGCTGTTGGCTTTTCTTGGTAGTTTGAAGCTTCAGCTATTGCACAGTGTATAATTCGTATTTAGGGAGGATTACTAAATTCTTTTCCTGTTCTTTGTTATGTTTTGTGGGAGAGGTAGTGTTGATGGAGTTTGGTAGACATCTCTCAACTACAGTTGGCTGTATTATTTTTCCAATATCGAATTACTTTTATTAGACTTTGTTATAATTTAGTTAAGGAAGCACAAAGTTCTTCATTACATTTGATTATTCTGGTATATGCTGCATTAACTTGTTGAATTCTGTGAATGAAACTTAAGAAAAAGAGATATTAATATGTATTATGAAGTGACTTGGTTATTGCAGATGTGATAGAATAATACTGATGATATGTAGCTTAAACAAGTTACAAAAATAGGGTAAAGATATACAGACTTCTGATAAATGTATCATTTTTTTTTGTGTGAATAGTGCAAGTAAATTTTTGGTATTTTACAAAAAGGGTACCTAATTAGCACTGGTAATTAAATCTAAGAAAGGACTAGAGCTGACTGATTAGTAGTGTCTGGAAATGAACATCAAATCTCCTACTCCTGAATAAAGCTTTTCAAGTGGCTGTGAAAGGTGTTGGCAAAGCTGCATTGTATGTGCAACAAGGAACTCCTTAACTTTTCTGGGGTGAAAGCTGCCATTAGGCTAGTCTCAAAGTATTTTTATGTGGAAACTGTTTAAAACACTACGTGGGATTTGTATTTCAGAAGAACAGGATGAATGAAAGCCACTTTTGTAGCAGATGTTGTGGTCATGAAATATTTTGCGTTGAACAAGGGGAGTGCTGCATGACTGCCCTGTTGTGCTCTAGATTTTGGACTCTCACTGACATCACAATTCTTCCTGCAAAGGCAGAAGACTCCTAGAAATATGACACAGACTCATGTCATTGGCATGAGAAACCTCAGCAGTGGTCTGATTTTTTTGAACAGCAGTAGTCTTGGAGATGATTTTATTTAATGTAAATTTTGTTTAAGTTGATTGAGAGGGGACATAAGCACAGACCTGTAAAATAAAAGTTTTAATTTTTTTAATGAAAGTTTTTATAATTTTGCAAATGCCTAGGTCCTGTGTGGAATTCTCAGAGTGGTTTTAGTCTATGGTAAGTTAAAAATGGTAATAACAATTGATATTAGTAAAAAAAACCACTGGATAATGACTTTTGCATGAAAGGTCACTAAAATAGACACAGAAGAGAGCAGTTTCTGTTAAAAAAAGTACTTCAGTTTTGTTTAGCCCAGTGATTCCCATGCTGAAGTGTATGTACCATTATCAGGAAGTAAACTACATTAAATCAGGTATACCGTGGCAGTAGCTGGAGTGAGGTTCCCTGCCACACCGCAGGGCAGTGCCACAGCAGCTGCCACAAGCTGCCTGCCAGTCCCGGCTTTCTGCTTGTTCCTCTCGACACCTGGAAGGCAGGGTGCACAAGGCCAGAAAGAAGCTCAAGGCTGGTGGCAGTGGATCTGCTTTGCTACATGGCAGAATGAAGGGCTCTGGTTTTGACTGGAGGGTGAAAGGGATGAGGGTGGAGGTGAGCACCTGCCTTGTCCCCTGTACACTGGCTGAGATAAGGGAGGACACAGAGGCAGGGTCACAGCTGGGGCTTTGAAATACTGATACTGTGGTTGATGCCAACTGCTATTAAGCCTGCTGTTTTTGAGTTGTTCTTTTTTTCCCTTCCAGTAGTTCATTTGTGTAGTAATATACAGGATAGATCTCTAAACCTTTTACCTTAGCCTGTGTGGCTCTTCATTGCTAGTGACATGAAACAGGATAGTATGATAATGTGATAATATGAAAATGTGAAAGAAAGAATTTGTATGACACCATAATACTGAGGAATGCTGAAGTAAAGGAAATAGCTCTATCTCGTGGCTTGTATTTGAGTCAGTTACCCCAGCAGCAGGTGGACTTCTGTGAAAAATAGTTAAGAAATTTCTTGTGTGCATTATGGATACTACTGGCTGGTTTAGGGCTATAAAAAACTGCACTAATTTCAAAGGAGAAGAACAAGTTTTTTTCCCCACATGGGAAATGGATGCAAGTGTGTGTTGGATGTGATGAGATTCAAGTGCAAGCACTGTTGCTCTGAGAGTCTGCTCCCTGGAAGAATCCCTTCACATGAGTCCAATTCTACGATTCTATGATTCTAATTCTGTTGACTCTTATTCATGATTTCTTTTTAATCCATATTGTGCTTGCTTATGGAGATGTGACCTTATGCAAGTAGGATCTAATCGACTAATGACTAAAAATTAAGATCAAAACTTAAACTGGAATTGGGAATGGACCCAGGAAGTTGTGTAAAGATAGTAAGTGTTGCTCTCATTCTGCTTCTGGTTGCCTAAACGAGAGTTGAAGTGTACTTGAAACTTCTACAGGGGGGTGTGCATCCTTGTCTGGGAGGAAGGCAAAAAGACTGTCACTGAACTAAGAACTGGAAAAACTCAACCAAACAAAACCACTGCAACTGACACCATGTTGTAGGACAGAGCTGTATATACTTTATATAGCAGGGGTCACAAGAGACTGCCAGGCTATGAGTATGGGCTGGACAACACCAGTGGAAAAAAATCAAGGATACAACCTTCCTACTAGTCTGTTGACAGGTTTATTTTTCCAAATGGATTCACTTTAGGTTCTGACTGTGATGGGTTTTAGGGTAATTTCTTGGATGTTCAATATATGCACCTAAATAGTCGTGTCCCTCAGTATAGGTATTTAAAAAGAACAATTTAGTGATAGTACCAACAGTAACAGCAGTTGAGGGTAGGGTGTACAGGTTGCCACTGATACCTCATGGGTTATTGTCTTGATAAAGGCAAACGTGGTTTTGCATGAATTTTGAAGATAAAAGGGCATAATATACATTCTTGAAGATGAAGGCTTGGCTCAGCCGGAGCAATTTTTTTTTGTTCCCTTTCCTCGCTCCTACCCCTCCCTGTAAAGAAAATGCTGATCTCAGTGTTATCTTGGAAGCTATTAAATAAAAACTACAAAAAGAAAAAGTCTTGCCCCCAGCATCTGTCCACAGTCATTTCAATAAAGTCTTCTGTTAAGAATCATAGCTGGAAGCTGGAAGAAGAGCCTTTTCTCATTTACCTGGGTGGTTACATCACTTAAGTTTACATGAGCTATGAGCACCATTAACTGGAAAGCCTCTGCAGAGATTTCTGGAAATGCTGACAAAGTATTTTGGAGCTTGTGCTTTGGTGGCACTTAGGAGGAAACTCAGAGAGCAAGAAAGCTGGTGACCAGTTCAAAAGTCAAACTCTGTGGACTTGTGCGATTTCTACCTTTTGCTCTTCTCAGGACTGCTATCATAGCAGTTCTGAAAGGAAGCCACTGAATAGTTTCTAATTCCTTCCATAGTTGTATTTAATAGACGGTCTTCTCCACAAATGTTAATTTAATGCTTGTCCAGGACTTCAAATAGGAGAGCAGTAAAATAAATTTAAGCTTTATCATGAACTGCTTGGAAGAATTACACTTATGCCAGGATTTAATGCTGCATTTATTATGTATTGCATTATAGAACATTATATTGTATTGCAGTATATCCTTGCTGTTGAGGCAGTGAGTATTTGTATTGATGATGACTCTTGTGTCCAGATTTTGCTCTTGGAATCTTTCAGTTTAGAGGTAGTAATGATTGTGTGCGTCACAAGTTATTGCTCACTACTATGAAGTCATGTATCATGTGGAAAATGAGCATTTAATCTCAACACTGTTGGCTTCAGAAGCACAGAAAAATCCCATGCTGCAGAATTTTGTCAGAGTTTGGCGCAAGGAGTAATCCCTCCTGTGTTTTCCCCCTCACTCTCTGTTCTTTAGTCCTCACAATTTAAGGAATGCCCTCTCATCCCACTCATACTACAGCTGCACAAGGAAGAGCAGAGGGATAGTGTTTGCCATGCCTGTTTCATTTAGGTGGTAACATTAATATAACCCTGTATGTATGCACTGGAATAGGTTGTGGGTGGTGGTGTGGCATGAGTCTCCATGGTTGTGATTTTAAGAAGAGCTAAGTGTCAGGAGCAGTCTGCATGGTCACCATGCAGTTCTAAAGCAAGGGATGGACAAGATGATGTCTTGAGCTTTCTTCAAAGCCCACGTTTCGTGATGCTTTATTTTTGTATTGAAGTACAGCCAGTGATTATACTTCTTATCAAAGTCAGATTTACACTAGAATCCTTTTGAAAAGAAACAGTGCTTTGCTAAGAATAAAAAAAAAAAAATCTAGACAATATTTTTAATGATCTCTCCCTTGCAAGATTTAATTTTTCAATTGGTTATATTTTACTGCTTTGCATATAACCTGACATGAAAGGGGAAATGTAACCATTTGTTTTTTTCTGTCCTTCTGTCCTTTTCTTGCTTGTGTATTTTTTCCCTCTTGCTTGAGATTATGCGAAAGCTAGCTGATAATATACAGCAAGGGAAGTAAGAGAATGAACAAAATGATGTATGGAAGAAGACTGAAATCAAGAAATTTTGAGAGAAATTTGTGGGTGAAAACCAGCCCATTTCCAGGAGGGAATTATGTTACCTGTGCATCCTGCTTCATTCTCCTTACAAATGTGTACCTTTGTGGACTCTTTGGGAGGCCCCACATGCACCTCACAGCAATCATCCTACTGGCTTCTCACCCTTGCAATATCCACTCTTCCTATTAGCCCAGACCCAGATACTGATTCGCGGGTACATTTTTACTCCAGCTCATTTTCTGCTGTCAGCTTCTTTCCCTTCCAAAGCACTGGGCTAGTCTGATGTTACAGTATGATGAATATGTTTTACTGTTGATTGAGCAGAAGAGCTTATGTATTTTTCTTTTTGAAAATTGGGTTCCCACTATTCTATTAGTACCAGATCAGGTATTTTTTCCCCCCATCATTCAAGTTTGTTTTAGGAGTTGAAATCACTTTTACAACCAGAAAGCAAAATAAGTAATCAAATCCTCCTAAATTCTTTTTATGACTAAATGAGAATAGAGTTGTTTTCAAGAGGTAATATTATTTAATTGGTGTAATTGCTTTAATTGGCTGATTTTTTTTTTTTCCTTTACTATTGTAATCTGTTTCAAGGAGAGGTTTTTTTATTCTTTTGTTTTTAGAGCACACTTGCAAAGCAAGATGTACACAAATATAGTTTTCCATCTTATTTGTAAGAAAACACAACAGAGCAAAAGTCGTCTTCAGTTTACGGCCCTCTGACCACTAGTTCACTTTTTTTTTTGCTTAAAGGATATGAAAACACAGTTAATCTATTATTATGAGGAATCTGATTTCAATTAGCTACCTAAAGACATGCAGAAAAAATATGTAGGATGGGATTTCACACCCCCCCCACCCCTAAAACCAGTATGTCCAAATGTCTTTTTCTGATGTATGCATAGAACTTTGAAAATATGTTTTTCAGTGCTAAGTTGCAACAGTACATTGGATTGTGGTAGAATAAAACCTTAATTTTTAAGAAAAAGTCTTTCTCATTAGTTTTTTTAGTTGCTTTAGTCCAAAGATTAAATATTATAGATATATTATAAATATTGTTAGTATAAAATGAGAAACAATTTAGTATAAAATGAGAAACAATAGGTAGGTATGATAAATGGTGGAAGCAGAAAAATAGTAACAAAGAGGCTAGGGGTAGAATAGTGTGTGTCTTGGACAGCAATTTCTGAAGAAGTATTAGGGAAGTAGAGTTTAGACAGTAAACTTTGAACTTTACTTTGTAGGTGTCTACATAATCTGAAATCTTTGTAGTCAATGGAGACGAATAGTCTCCTAAGTCATGACTTCTCCAGTCTATACTAGATATCTGGAAGTGCCTCTCTATTAACTATTAATGGAGTCTGGAATAGGTTGTCCAGGGAGGTTGCTTCATCCCTGGCAGTGTTCAAGGCTAGGTTGGATGAGACCTTGGGTAATATGGTTTAGAGTGAGGTGTCCCTGCCCATGGCAGGGGGGTTTGAACTTGATGATCTTAAGGTCCTTTCCAACCCTAACTATTCTATGATTCTATGATTCTATGAGTCTAGATGTCTGGCCTCAGATGTAGGTACATATACTGTAGATGTCTGTGTTTGATTAGGTGAATCTAATTAGATGAACCCCTTGCCTGAGGGGATAGGTCCAGACAGCAAAGTCACAGCTGGAAGTTTTGGGAAGAAGGAAATTCACTTGCAGATGTAAGTTGTGAAGAGAGAAGGAGGAAAAAGGGCCAGAGAGAGAGCATTGTCCTGGATGGGATCCTCAGTAGTGTGGTTAGAGGGTGAGAAGGTTAAAACCCAACAGCCTAGGAGGGGGTTCCAAAAGTGAAAATCAGATGTTACAAAATCTAGGCGATTGCAAGATGGTGGAATCAAGGATGGTTTGGTTGCTTGTAATTGATTATGACCCAAAATCTTTGGGAAAATATTCTCACATTCTAGGGTTCACTCTCATAAGATCTTTTCAGGAATGGATTAGAAAAATACTCCCACAAGTGCTTCTACAGCTAGAACATAATGGACAGTTTCAGTCACAACATCTGATTCTTCGGTTTTTGATAGGAGGGAGTGAAAAACAGAAGGAACTAGAGAAATTCTGTGGATATAATCCTGCTTTTCCAACTGGGGAAACTAGACTCAGCTATAAAAAATGAATTGAAAGTGTACTATCAAACAATCTGGTGCTAAATGAGCAATTTTGCCAGTGAACAATTTATAATGAAGCCTGTGATGTTTGGGGAGGTACTATGAAACTACAAATAGATGAATCTCAATTGGTTTTAAGCATCAAGAATGTCTCACTATTGCAGGGCAACGCAGTAGGACTTTGCAGTAGCCCAGGAGTTTAGACTTCATGCATATTCTGCATACTGGAATAAGACTAAAATAATGACAAATAAATAATTCTCTTTTTCTATGATCTTCCTCCAGGATTGTGAGAAAAATTGTCATAATTTGATGGTTTGTGTTCCTGTTTTTACCAGACTTGCAGTCAACAGAAAAAAAGGTCGGGGGGGGGGGGAAATTAACTGAAGTGCTTCAAAAAGCTGTAAGGTACTGTCTCAAGTGCATGATAAGTCTTCTGTAATTGTCAGTATTGGAAATAATCATTATCCTGAAAAGTTTTTATAGATTTTTTTTTTTATTAAAAAATGGCTTTATAGTCACTTACATGTGCTATAAAAAAAAAAAAAAGTCTTAGGAAAACTTTTGCCAGAAATGTGACAAAAGATAAAGCACTGATTTGTCTTTTGAGTTATTAAAAATTTCTATATAAATATAGAGTTTTTGATTTTTTTAAAAATCTTTATTCTTTGATGCAAGAAAGGAAACATAAATACATCATTACATGTACAGTAGGCCTTTGATGTTTTCTTGCTGGTGGAGACTGTCATTTTTCCCATATATGGAAAGTGGCATAGATTTTTCCAGATTGGGTAACGGATGCTGTATTATGTTCTTCAGGTCTACTTTGCAACCAAAATACTGTGCAGCAGCATTCCTTGGTAAAATGCAAGGTTAGGTGATAAGATCCAATAATTATTGCTTAGGAAGGAGTGTCAGGACTGATTAGGATCTTCTTCAGGTTCAGTAGCTGATGGGTTTCCCAGGACTGCTTGTGCTAGATTGTTATTGACTTGAACTCCTTCCCGTTATTGAGTAAGGTCAGTGATGGTTGCATCAAGTACCTTGCTTGTTTTTTCTCCTTGTAGAAACCTGAGCAGGAAACCTCAGTTTTATACTACCTTGCAAGTAAATGTGTTATTTACACATGAACTCTGATGTTTTTGTTGCACTAAATACATAAATCAAACCCCAGTGCCATTCCCTAGTACCTAATAGTCGTATCTAGGAAGGTGCAGTTGATTTAGTGCCTTTTTGGGCCTTTCTGATTTGATTTATCTCTGTGTGTTGTGAGAAGTTTGTAGAACACACCAGCATTTTATGTGATCAAGATTAGTCAATTTTAAAGTATCATCCCACCTAATAACAGTAATATTTCTTACTTTGTAGTAGCTCTGCAGCTACACTGTCAACAGCTATATAAAGAATTTTTTCACTTTTTTTGTTTTTAATATTTCCATTTAGTGGCAAAACTCCAGAGTTCAGTGTCATGCTTGAGCAAAAATTACTGGAGGCATAAATATTTTTTAGAATTTACTATATTTTTACCATCTGAAATATAAATATCATTAGTGTCTAGGAATAGAGGACTCTCAAGTAGGATGAGGTTTGGGGAAACTCCTCCATCTTGCTGTACTTTAATGATCTATATGCATGTGGTAATGCTGAAACTGATAAAGAATGTTTGGGTTTGCTCTTAACTATATTTTTCTGTGTCTCCAGTGAGGTAGTGAAAAACTTAGTGAAAATAGTTTGTTTCTTTTAGCAGTATAGCTGTTTAATTTGCTCTCGATGGCTATGAAGAGTCTCTCATTAACTAAATGTCCGTTTCTGTCCACAAAATAATTTTCTAAGGACTCGCAGTATCTCTCAGCATCTTCAGTGCTCTCAGTTCAAGGCTTCAAAGAGGGAAAAGGTATGTGCAGAGAGATCTGGTAGGATAAATGATGACTTGAAGATAGTAGAAGAGGGAATTGAATGGTTCTTGCTGTGTTGTGGCATTAAATAGGGTTCTCAGGGGCTACTGCTGATCTGCTGGGAAGCTCTCAAAGAGCTGAGTAGTATCCATTGGCTGATGTGATCAACCACCTTCCAAGAGGTCCCACTGCTGGTAGATTTTCTTCCCGTTGCCATGTTGGCTGTTTCTAAAGGTCATTGCTGATCCCCTTTTTTTTTTCTTCTTTTTTATAAACACAGTGTCTTAGCACTTACAGAATGTGATGGGTCACTGTTTGGAGGTGCCTGTCTTTCTCCATTGATGTTTAGAGGCAGTCTTGGTGGTTACTAAGATGAGATCGCTGATTTGAATTCTACCATGACTGTGACAAATTGATTGCAGTCTGACAGTTCCTGTTTGGAGGAAAGCCTGATTTGTGTTACCTTACAACTAATCTATCCATTCCTGATTTAGTCCACTGATGCAACTTATCATACCATTAGTGTTATTTGGGTTACTGTTCAAGAGATACACTTGGGCCTTGAAAAATCTTGGAAGAGGGGTACATAGCCTAAGTAAAACTATTACCAGAAAACTGTTCATTTGAAATTTGACCTAGTGTCAGATTTTTGATTACAGATCACAAAGAAATAAACAAATGGAAAAAAACCCAACCAACCAAGAAACTTACATACTTGAGTACTTTAGAGAACTTCTTTGAGTAAAGAGAATTCTTTGTTAACTTTCATTTTCTCAGCACTTATATATTGTTAATTGCTTGCCAAATTTGATAAAGAAATTGGTAAAGAATTTAAGAAATCCATGTGATGTTTTTGGGTAGACCGTAGCCAAGTCTTTGGGGCTGTATTGCAGACTAATGGGGTAACTGTCTCCAAAGCAAAAAATGCCCGTTGCTGGCATCTTACTAATACACATGTATTTAAAATAGACCTATACATTTTTACTGAGTTGTTTGTGTGATTTGTTCAGGTTTGTTCTTTTTAGCTTACGCCCCATTGCCAATTTTACCATGGTTCACATAGCAGGAGGGGGCATGCCAACTTCCAGGGTGGCCAGGATACTAGCCTTTATGACTAGAGACTGTGAATCATCCTTTGAGTGGATCGACTTATCACATCTCATCATCAAAACCTGTTAAGCTTTCACCGAGGAAAGCATAATCAATGGATATGCTTTAAGGTGGTCCTTATATAGATGCACATCTATTGGTAATTGTTTCAAATACCAACACTGGGGATCTGCCAGCAAAACATTATTTTATATAGCTGTTTGCCGTAGGCTATAGCAATGTAAATTGTTTCTTTTCACTGACCTTAAAAAGTGTTAGCTATTTATTCCATATAGTGATGTTTGGTCAGCGAACTAAGAACTTATTATGTCATGCCTTCTCTGGAGACGAGAGAGCTCATGCTTCAGATCAGCAACAAAACAACAGTTACTATTTACTACGGTGGCAGATCATCACTGTATTTGCAATTGGCTTAGTAACTTTTACAGAGAATCACCAAAGTAATAGTCTAAAATTAAAACAAAATGCCACCAGGCCAAACTGAAAAGCTCTGAATATTAATTTACTGTCTTTTGTGTAGCTGCTGTCCAGTGAGTTACTAGTCAATAACCATCTTCCGTATTCTGACTCATATTTATGATTGTCTGAAGATCAGCTTCTGACGTTCTGACAATTTTTCGTATTACAGTTTTCTGTCTTTCCTTTTCTCAGCCAACAGTCATGTGCTCACAGTGATACACTTTTTTCTGCTGCTGTTTCAGTGCTGGTGTTTATTACCTCCTCCATGTTTCCTTTCCTGCAAATCTTTCTGATTGCAGTCGTGAGGGAGTAATTTTCCCTGCTCTGCAGTTTCTGTAGCTGGGATTTCTAACTTAATCAATGTTTTGAGAGATTTTTTAAGTTCAGCAGGCTCTGGATGGCAGTAGAATGTCATTTTTTGTTGCTTCTGACTTCTTTTTTCCCTCACTAATTTGCTCTTTTCTATCTTTTTTTCCTTTGTCGCTTCATATTTACAAAGCTCGTGTGTGTGTGTGTGTGTGTGTGTGTGTTTATGTATATATAATATTTTCGGCCTGTCCCTATCTCCTTTGTTTTCTTTCCCACTTTATTTTTTGTTAGAGTTCTAGGGTGACATGTATTGTGTGCTGCTGGTAACATTGCCTTTTCCTGTTGCTGAAAAGTTCAACCTGTTGCTGGCCTTTGCAGGTTTTCAATTGTCCATCCTGCAGAAGTCAGGCTCATTACTCAGAGCTGGTAACTGAGGTTAAAAAACCCCAATCAAAACACTTAAAAAATGGTAGTGAAGCCTTTATGGAGCAGTGAATAGTCACCTTGCTTAAATGTGTTGCTAAAAAAATCCAGATAGAACAGGCCCACAGTTCTATGCAGGATTTTTCTGTGAATCTTTAAATAAAATACATCTTGTTTCTGTTATCTTCTAAATTGGAAATCCTTTAGATCTGATTTAATGAACTTGAATTATTAAGGGCACTCTACATTCTGAGGCTCAACTAAGGAAGAATCAGTGGGGAACCCTCCAACTGCATAGGAATATCTTGGGTATAGTTTTGTTTGTTTAAGTACCTTTTGGCTAAATCAAATACTAAATTTAACACTTGGACACCATATGGATTCATGATGTTTATGAGAAGAATTTTGGGGGATATGAGATTCATAACTCAGGGAATGGCTCCCATTGATCTGTAAGAGTATTCTTTTTCCTGGTGACAGAGATAGATAGTTGTGTTCGTATTTCTTGACGTTTCAGGGCAGATCGTATGTAGAAGGCACAAGAGGCTTGTACTTTGCTTACATTTCATGTTTTGTGTTTCTAACAGACCATTCTATCCTCTTGTCTTCTGGACAGACATTGCACTGTGGAGTTTCTGTTCTAGCACTGTTGACCAATTTTCCATGTTTCTGTTTCTGTTAATAATGCGTTGGCAGAAAAGAAAATAGTTTATGCCCTATTCTCCAGCTGCTCTATACCACTTCCCTCAGTTATGAAACATTATTTTACTTGAGACCCTCCTTTTCCTCAGCCTCTGACTCTTTTATCCTGAGATACAACTGTGTACTTTATCATAGTGTTAGCCTTTTTTCCATCTTCATTTCCTTGCATGCTGTCAATTCAGATGGTTCTGCTTCTCAGTGAAAGGTTAGTTTTCTAATCTATGTGAAATCTCTCTTTTAGAAACAGACAAAGCTCAAATTGAACTGATCGACTCAAATGAAAGAAAATGGAAAATACGAAACTGCTTTAACTCGAAACTTGTAGGTAAGGTTAGTGTGCATTAGGTCACGTTTGGCAAGAGTGAGCATCTCTGAGTTGCATCTATTAACTGGGTCGATGCTCTCAGACTCACTGGAAAAATAAGTAGAGAAGTAATTGGTGTAACTTAAAATTACAACACTGACCAAAGACAGGAGATAATTTTGCATTTGTTGTTCTGGCTGCATGTACAGGTTTTATATTTGAAAGTGGTGCTTTGTTGTAATTTCAGCTGCATCACTTTTTTTATGTCTCATCAGACGAATAAATACAAAGTTAAGAAAATTTTCTCTTTTAAGAGGTATGTGATCCGTATTCAAAGCAGAGTATAACTAAAATCTTTCAATTAAATAGCTATTTGTTTTAACTGGTCACCATCTTAGTCTTTGAATTATTGCTAATATCTAATATTTTGCCTTTTGCTGGCACCTTGGGTGTGTGTCATATGGAATAGTTAAGGTGCTGTGCATGGAATAAATAAATCTTTGGTACCACAAGGTCTTTCCTCAGGCAGTTATCTACAAGACAGACTGCAGTGAGAAGTCTTAACAGGCCTTCCTTTTCTTAAGCCAAGTTTATTTGTTAGTGGGATGCAAAGCTGTAGGAAGCTATACTGTACCCCTACTGAAGTGTTTCTTGGAGCTATCTGGGACTGCATTGTGGTCACATACAGCAGACAGTCCACTTTCATTTGCTGACCCAGTTGTTCAATTCCTTTCTGTGCCAGTGACAGCCCCTGCTGCTTTTGTGCATCAGGACCAGCAGCTGTTTAGCCTGGGTCACCTTTGCTTCCTTCAAAGGCAGTTGTGGCTTGAGTGCTTTTGGACTGGTGGGGATCTCAGTGGAGAATTTTGTAGCAGATGTGTGTGCATGTTTATAACACAGCAGCGCTGTTAGGAAAGGAATGTGCTGTGAGTAAGGACAGGGTAGGTTATTCATTACCAGGGTAATAGTGACATGTGAGAATACTTAGTTATTGTAGGGTGGGAAAACAGGAGAAATGGCCATTACTTTGTAAAGGACCTTGTAGTTTTCTCCTGTGTGCCCTGTTCTGTTCTCAGTCCAAATTTTTACCAGACCATCTCCAAGTACTTCCAAGATTCTTGCTGAGGGCTGCTGAGCTGGCACATGAATGCACCGGTACTCTACAGCACGTTCACTGAACTTGCTTTTCATTTTCACATAATCTATCTGTTCAACCTCTGCGTGGTAGGGTTGAAACACTTGCTTATGTATATGCTTCATGTATAATATATACATGCATAAATTCTCACTCCTCACCTCACAAACGAAGTCACAAGACAGTTGGGGTGTTGGCACATTCTGACTTCTGACTGGTTCATCTTGCCTGGTGAATGCTCATCTTTGAAACTTGGGGAAAACCCTGCTGAGGGCTACTGCACAGGCACAGTACAGTTCCTGTTCTGATAGATACTTCCTTTTCCAGTGTTCTGGGGTACCATGCTAGCAGGTGCACTTTCTCCACTTAGTTCAAGAGGGAAATAAGACTCAGATTTTACCAAGTGTCTAAACTTCGGCTAGGTATGCACCCCACTATCCACAACATAAGAGCCACGTATGTTCAACGTACAGAGCCTTACAAATGTGAGTGGCAGGTATCATAGGATTGTATGATAATTCAGACTGAAGGGACCTTGGGAGGTCCTGTTCAAAGTAGAATCAGCTGTGACCAGTCAAGTCTTGAAAGTATCCGATGATGGAGTCTGTGTAACCTCTTTGTTTAATCTTTTCCACTACTTTGACTGTACTCATGGTGGAAGAGTTTCTTCTTATATCTAGTCTGAACCTCTCTTGTTTCAATTTATGCCCATTGCCTATTGTGTTCCCAATCACTGTGAAGATCTTGGTCCCTATTCTTGATACTCCTTGAAGGAGTTTTCCAGCTCCTTGCAAGTGTTGGAAGGCTGCTGTTACATCCCTTCAAAACCATTTATTCTTCAGGCTGAACAAGCCTGTTCCCATATCCTGTTCTCATTTGGCAAGTGCTCCAGCCACCTGACCATCTTGGAGGCATCGTTTATCTTGCTCCAGTTGATTGATCTTTCTGGTGTTGGAAGACCAGTGCTGGATGAAGTATTGTAGATGTGGTAAGAACTGCTTGGCAGAGGAGAATAATTGCTTCTCTCAATCTGCTAGCTGTGTTCCTAATAATAAGGCCCCAGAAATCCTCCTGTGTAAAGAAAGAGAAGCTGTGTTGCCCCACGCAGGAGGTGAGCAGAGGGCTAAGGCTATCTAACGAAAAAAGGGTGTTTTAAACTGCAGCTTGTATTCTCATGCAAGTAGCAGGAGGCAGATGGCTGAGCCTTCTTCTCTGGTAGTGATCAGTATGCCACCATGGTATGTCTCTTTCTGCCTCCAACTGTTATCAGGCTGTTGGTGGAGTGACCTGTGGTGGGACATACGCAAGGTTATTGTTGTATGCAGCACCACACACAGAGAATTGTACACATGCTTAGCTGTACTGCTGGCCCAGTTTGCAAGAATTATTGTTGGAAACAGTACCTTTTTCTGGCATGTAAGAGTCTTTGTTCATTTGTTGCTTCCTTCCCAACGCTTTCAGCCAAGAAAGAATAGGCAGAATTTTATGGGTAGAGATTCGAGAAGAGAGCAATAACAGAAAAAAAAAACCCCAGGAAGGCACTGAGAGAGTCTGTGTTTATCTGTCCAGCTGCTGTGTTGGCCACTGGAAAGTTTCCACCATCATACCATCACCTTCATCATTATGAGCATTTGCAGCTGTGTTTTCCTCATTTACCTTGCTTCACAATTGTTGGCTTTGAGGAGAAAAAAGCTAAGCGATTTGTGTATGAGAACTCTTAGTAGTGGGAAATTTGCTATTAAGGCATAATAGTGACAAGAAACTAGCAGCCATCACAAAATTTGACTGCTTAAATATTAAATGTATGTATTTATTTCTTCTCATTTACGCCACTAATAGAAAGAGGGTTTTGAATCCTATTTTCAATTTTTATCCTGGAAACAGAACAAAGATGGCAGCATTTCAGAAAGTCCAGGAGTTGTGAATAGGAGGGTGTAGGTACCTATAGCTGTCTCTGAAAAGTATGCCATAATTATTGTAATCTCTGCTGTTTTATCTGTTGTTTATATGAGTAAATTGCATAGTCTGATAACTTTTAAATGCATTGTATCATTACCATGCATGTGAAATCAAACAATGAACATTTGTATAAGTATATGGAAACTGTGAGAATGAGTCATTCTGTCCTTCACATGGAGTTCTGGATTATTTGGGGTTTCTGAAAAATTGCAGTGCACAATGAAGTGGGGATTACACACAAGGGAATTATTGATTTATTCTTAACTTCAGGTTAAGGAGATGGAAGACTGTATCTACCATTCCCAGAAGAGAATGCCAGCCAATGAGGGTCAAAAAACCCCAACATTAGCTTCCTGTTCTTGTAAAAGTTAGCCCCTAAAAACCAACCAACCAACCAACCAAAAAAGGATTAATTTGGAAATCTTGATGTAAAGTATTACAGTGTTAATGGTTTTCATTCTGTGATGGAATCACAGTATTTGGAAGAAAGGAAACTATATAACTTTCGCCTGAAAACCCATCAAGATTTGGTAGTCATGCAAGATGGGAATCCCTGGAGTTAGACATGTAAGGAAATACTGGCTCGTGATAAGCAGAGATAGCATTTACATGAGTAATTTTTCATTTCTTTTTCTTTTTTTCTCCATAAAAGTTCTTATTACTTGAAAATATAACAGAATTTGGGAAGGGGGAGGGAAAGTGGGGGTGGAAAAGATCACATTTATCATTACTTATAAGTAAGAGCAGAACTTAGAAACTACTTGCATAATCCAGTGTCGTGCTGCTTGAGGTACCCATCCATGATTAACAGGAAAATTTAGGAAAGTGGTAAGAAAAGCTGCCACTGCTATATGCATGAATTATACCCCTGTCAAACCTCGAACTTGCACAAAAAACCGCACTGTAGAGGTTTCATAAACGTCTATCATGTGTACATCTTTATGTAGCATGCCAGGACTATGCTGGAGTAGGCGGCCTAAGCCTCTAAAGGACCAAGCCTGGGCAAAATATATTGCTTTTATGGTGTAACTCTGTGCTTTCTTGCTGATATTCCTAAAAGAGGACAGCAAGATACTGAAGGGATAAAAAAATCGTAGGCTGCAGCAACTTTGGTTATCCTATGTGGTTTTTTTTTTTTACTCTGCTAGATCTGCTGATGTAAATCAGAAGTAAAGTTAGTGAGAATCTCAACTTCAGTCTATGTTTTTTTGTGGCTTATATTCATGGAGTTTTATTTCCTTGATATATTGAAAGAAATAATCGCACCATCTGGAAGAAAAGAATTTGGAAATACTGAGGCATCGGCATTTGTGGTTCCATTGACGATTGCTTAAAAATGTTTAAAAGCAAAGTTTTCTTAAACATCTATGGGGTTTTCCATGTCTAGGTAAAGTACAAACCCAGGTGAGCTCGGGCTGAACTCACTGGGTGATATCCTGGGAGCAGTCTAGCAATGGCAAATGGTAAATTATGTGAGCATCTTCCGCCTTCTTGACTGATTTCCTGTGCTCTTCCACAGATTTTCCTGTTGCAGTCAGATTTTTATTTACTGCTTTGTTTTGCTACATTTGCCTCTGCCTTCCAAGTCTCCCTGAACTTTCTGTGTATCCTCTATGGTTCCTCCTCCAGCAGTGGCTTTCACTTTTTGATCTGTTGTCAATACCAATTAGTGTGCTGCTGATGGCTTTCTGCACAGCTCTGGGCTAAACCTGTACTTCTCAGTGTGCTACTGATTCATTTTCTTTCCCTAGGCATTGGCATCCCATAGCTGAGGAAGAGGTAAATTATTGAAAGGGTGAGTGCCTGGCTCCACTGAAAAGTCTGGCAGTACTTTTTACATTCATGGTGCTTGGCTGTTACTCTTTTTGATCTTTATACTGAATCTGGATGTCACTTGGCTATGATCAGTATCATAACAATTCTTTTAATTATATGGTAAGTTTCTTAAATATGAACTGTGACCCCTTCTGCTGTATTTTTTCAAGACTTCAAAATAAAAAGATTTTGAGTTGAATTTCTCAAGAAGCAAGACTCGCACATATCCTTAGAATAAATCTTTTATGTGTAATAAATATGAAATTGCAAAATAGAGTTAAAAAAATATGGGAAAATACGAATGTCATCTAAGAACTGGAGGATTTTTCCTTCTGAGGCAATTTTTGGGAGGAAGTGGGAAGACTGCAATCCTTGTCGGTTAGAGTGTGTACCCAGCTGCCCAAGTGGTACAGTGCTGGTGGTGGTCTGGCAGCATTTGCCCTGTCTTTATCAGTCCTGCTTAGGGTGGTTTTCAAGGGAGTTGGCAATCAAAATCTCACAATGGGAGCTTTGCAGATTAAGGCAACCCATTTATCTCCTGGGTGATACCTGAAAACGTATTTGGAGTAGGTTTCTTGGTCATAGTGGTATTACATGTACGAAGTAATTTAATATTGTTACCTCTACACTTTTTCTCTAAAACTTAGCCAATACTGACCGCTTGAGGAATGTTAATGCTTATGTGAAAATATTAGAAATTTACAAGATTTTACTTCTTTTTCAAAATAAGATGGCTTTTAAAATTCTAAAATAGTCTAATGTAGGTTCCAGGTCTTCCATCTAGACTTGTTTTCCATATTTCCCTTTCTGCCAGTGATCACGGGATTATTATGTAGTCCACTTCTCTGTGATTTCAGGTGTTCTTCATCATATACATTTGAAGAGCTAACCACTCCACTATTTTGATAGAGTAGAATTTCTTTATGGATTTTCAAATGGCAAGAGTAATGAAATTTGATATTAGTATAGGTTATTCAGTTTTTCACACTGTTTTCTCTAAAAATGCAAACATAATTTTCTGCCTTGCTATTTTTCAGTAAATGGCTCATTTTTTGAGCTTCTAGCAGAAGACAGTAAGGCACTAACATGTCTTGGGGCCCAATACAACCATAGAATCACAGACTAGTTAGGGTTGGAAAGGACCTTCAGATCATCAAGTTCCAACCCCCCTGCCATAGGCAGGGACACCTCACACCAAACCATCTCACTGAAGGCTTCATTGAACCTGGCCTTAAACACTGCCAGGTATGGAGCATTCACAACCTCCCTGGGCAACCTATTCCAGTGCCTCACCACCCTTACAGGAAAGAATTTCCTCCTTATGTCCAATCTAAACTTCCCCTGTTTAAGTTTTAACCCGTTACCCCTTGTCCTATCACTACAGTCCCTAATGAAGTGTCCCTCCCCAGCATCCCTATGGCCCCCTTCAGATACTGGAAGGCTGCTATGAAGTCTCCAAGCAGCCTTCTCCAGGCTAAACAGCCCCAACTTTCCCAGCCTGTCTTCATATGGGAGGTGCTCCAGTCCCCTCATCATCCTCGTGACCCTTCTCTGGACTTGTTCCAACAGTTCCATGTCCTTTTTATGTTGAGGACACCAGAACTGCACACAATACTCCAGGTGAGGTCTCACAAGAGCAGAGTAAAGGGGCAGGATCACCTCCTTCGACCTGCTGGTCACGCTCCTTTTGATGCAGCCCAGGATACAGTTGGCTTTCTGGACTTCAAGCACACACTGAAGCCGGCTCATGTTCATTTTCTCATCGACCAGCACCCTCAAGTCCTTTTCCCCAGGGCTGCTCTGAATCTCTTCTCTGCCCAACCTGTAGCTGTGCCTGGGATTGCTGCGACCCAGGTGTAGGACCTTGCACTTGGCATGGTTAAACTTCATCAGGTTGGCACAAGCTTGTCAGGGTTCCTCTGGATGGCATTCCTTCCCTCCAGCGTGTCAACAGGACCACACAGCTTGGTGTCATTGGCAAACTTGCTGAGGGTGCACTCAATCCCACTGTCCATGTCAGCGACAAAGATGTTAAACAAGACCGGCCCCCACACCAATCCCTGAGGGACACCACTCGTTACTGGTCTCCAGCTGGACATTGAGCCATTGACCACAACTCTTTGCGTGCATCCATCCAGCCAGTTCTTTATCCACCGAGTGGTCCACCCACCAAATTGATGTCTCTCCAGTTTAGAGACAAGGATGTCGTGTGGGACAGTGTCAAACACTTTACACAAGTCCAGGTAGATGACATCAACTGCTCTACCCTGTCCATCAGTTCTGTAGCCCCATCTTAGAAGGCCACCAAATTGGTCAGGCAGGATTTCTCTTATTGAAGCCATGCTGGCTGTCACCAAGCACCTTGTTGTTTTTCGTGTGCCTTAGCATGCCTTCCAGGAGAACCTGCTCCAAGATTTTGCCAGACACAGAGGTGAGACTGACTGGTCTGTAATTCCATGGGTCATCCATTTTCCCCTTCTTGAAAATGGGGGTTATATTTCCCTTTTTCCGGTCATCAGAAACTTCACCTGACTGCCATAATTTTTTAAATGTGATGGCCAGTGGCTTAGCAACTTCATTCGCCAGCTCCTTCAGGACCCGCAAATGGATTTCATCAGGTCCCATGGACTTGTATATGCTCAGGTTCTTAAGATGGTCTCGAACCAGATCCTCTCCTACAGTGGGCCCAAGGTCTTCATTCTCACAGTCCCTGCATCTGTCTTCCAAGACTTGGGTGCTATGGTCAGAGCCTTTGCCAGTGAACACTAAGGCAAAGAAGTCATTCAGAACCTCAGCCTTCTCCAAATCCTGTGTAGCTAGTTCTCCTGAGAGCTTCCTGAGGGGGCCTGTGTTGTCCCTAGTGTGTTTATTTGCTACGTATCTGTAGAATCCCTTCCTGTTATCCTTAACATCCCTAGCCAAGTTTAATTCTAATATTAATGTGTTTAGTTCAATATTAATGTGGTCTCTAACCTTAGCTTTTGAAGGGAGCCCAAGGTATGGGTCTCTGTAGACAGGTGTCAGTGCAAGTCCTGTAGCACAGTGATGTACACCACGTGGCTGGTTGTATGATGATATGTGGCCTTTCATTTATTCCAGGAACGAGGATGTTATGCCATACCCCAACAAGCAAGTGCAATATCCTTGCTTATAACATTTATTTATTTGTTTATTTATATTTTCATGGGGCTTAATGTTAGCTAATTCTCCACCAAACCACTACAAACTCATCTCATTAGGGGAGATTTCTTGTGAACAGGAACCTGTATTTAGCTGGCATACAGGATCAACTTTCCCTTTTACTTCAAATAAGAGGTACAGACACACAAATTAAGTATCTGAAAATGTAAGTCCCTTGGACAACAGAAGACAAAGCAAGCTAATTGCAGCTAGAGTATCTATTCTTCAAACAGCTGGCTAGTTACCAGTAGCCAAAGAGAGTGCCATATTCAGAGCTGTTTGTGGAGAATTGCAAAATCTTCCTTGTCCACTTCATTGCCGGAGTACTGCAGTACTGAAGCAGTATTGTCTGCTAGTTACATTATTTCTCCTCCAGAAGCCTTTATTAAGTGACCTTGCACAGAAGGTTCAAACCAAAATAGAGGAATACCTCTGGGATCAGAGTGCAACTGATCAAAAATTTCAAAGCAAGTCAGCTGTGGGCAAGATTTCCCTCCTGCTGCTTCTTTCTCTGCTGTCATGCATGTCTTTCTGTGAATGGCATGGTTTCAAGGTAGGGAGAGGCAAGCAGTCCCATGCCTCTTCAAACGTGGTGGTAAGGTGCCAGTTTAAACACTCCCTGACTCAGCACAGCTTAATATCTTGTCACCTTTTTCCTGGGTAAATTATTTCATCTCACGTCTTTTATACTAGAGTTAACTGGAGATCTTCCATCTTTCTCTGTTTTTGTGCTGTTTGGATGTGGACTCTGATCATGATTAACAGACTGGGCCCTCGCAGTTTCGAGATGGAGCTTTCCTACCTGTCCATCAGTCGTGAGCTTGAGTTGCATACAAACTGCTGCATCATTACCCACTATTTAATTTCAATTTGAAACTTTTGCGTTGACTACACTGAAGAGCTAGTTATAAAAGCAGAACTAGCTTTTACAGTTTTTCGTAGTTCTTATAAGATTGGTTTAATTTTATTTTGCTCTTTGTAATTTTTCCACTCTGTTACTGCAACTGAAAATAATCATATTCCCCCCCCTTTTTTTTTACGTTGCTTTAATTAGAAGAACAATTACTATAAACAAAAATTAGGAGAGAGCAGATATAGCCTAATGTGGCAGTCAGTGATGGTAATTGGTATTATGAAAAGATCATGAAAAACATTCGTTCTGTCTTATTGCTACATGTCCTTGTAAAAAGTCCCTCTTCAGGTTTCCTTTAGGTACTGGAAGGCTGCTCTAAGGTCTCCCTGGAGCCTTCTCTTCCTGGGTGAAGAAGCCCAACTCTCTCAGTCCCAGTACTGACCCCTGAGGAACACCACTCTTTGCTTGTCTCCACTTAGATATCGAGCCATATACTGTAACTCTGAGTGTGACCGTTCAGCCAATCCCGTATCCACTAAGTGGTACATCCATCAAATCCATGTCTGTCCAGTTTAGAGATGAGGATGTCATGCAGGACAGTGTAAAATGCTTTGCACAGTCCAGGTAGATGATGTCAGTCACTCTTCCATTATCCACCACTGTTGTAAAACCCCATTGTAGAAGGCCACCAAATTTGTCAGGCATGATTTGCCCTCAGTAACAGATGTGATGGAGCTGAACCTCTGTTTAGGAGAATAATTCTGATTTGTGTATTTTGTGGCTGTTCTCTGGTTAAAAAATATCACACATTTTATATTGTGGGAAATTTACCAATAATCCTGACTTTTTACAAGGGTTATAATTCTGTAACTGTGAACAGTTAACATTACAGTTAGAAAGTACACACATGCTAATACCTCTTAGTCATATCGTAAATGTTAATGTAAATGTTGGATAAGTCAGACTGAGGTATAAGCAAGTTAATGTCAATCCAGGCTTGAATTTATCTCAGTATTCGAATTTGACCTTTCTCAAAAGAGGGAAAACTGAATCTTCATCCTCTTATCTCTTGGAACATGGTTTTTATTCTTTTTGTTGGTTGAAAGTGCAGAAAAGCTGATGAAAACCTTACAGCTGTTTGGTAAAAAACCCTTACAAATTTGTATCTTTCATCACTGGAAAAGCTAGGAAACTTTCAAATATTTTCCTGAATGTATGGGGGTTTTACTGATACTGTTTCTAAATATCAAAAGTGTAAGAGGTTCCTCGGAAGGAGCCAGAGATTGAGTTGTGGTTTGATTTATTAAGCAAGCTGTGCATCTGAAGCAGGCAATACAGTAACCCACAGCAGAGACACCATACTGTGTATCCTGATTTGTTCTGGAACTTCTTGTATAGACCTTTATACAGGATTAATCCTAATAGCATTAGTGTGGTAAGACATATTGCTAAGTAGACTTAGACTAGTAACAAAGACTTAAGCAAACAAAAAATTGTTTGGACAATGCTATTAAATAGCTGACATGACATCAACCTCTTTAAACAATTTCCGGTTTTTTTGAAGACATCTTGGAGAAAAGGAAAACTGAGCAACGGATTACCAGGGTACCATGCTAGCACTGTTAGCCTTTTGAATTAAAGGCTGTTGCTGTCCAGTTACTCGTTCAGAATGTTGTAACAAAACACGGTATAGCCTTAAACTTATGATTAAAAACCAGAGTTGATAATTTTATCATTTGTGTTTCAGCCTTCTATTTCAGTCAAAAGTATCCAGTGGTACTGGTCTTAAATAGTTTTCAGGTAATGTAATATCTTTAATAGTGGTATTGTTAATGATCCTGGAGATATACTATCAGTAAGCTTAAAACAAATGTGAATGCTGAAGATAGGAGTTAAATTTAACATTAGTCTTTTTAATGTGTTTGAGACAAGAATTTTCATAAATTAAAAGGGATATATCTAAACCCATGTCTTTCTGGTTTGATATACTGTGTGGGTGGTTTCATAAATCAGCTGCAGTTAAAATGACAACCCATAGTAGAATGATCTGCTAATTTAATTTTGCTAAATGATTCTTTTTTTTAATCATCATAATACATTGTGATAAATGGTTAATATGATCAGTTTGAAGTCTGATTTAAATTTCAGCAGATTTATTTCACTTGTCATGTGTGTTTCCTTTCATAGTCAAGTGTAAATACTTTTCATTGATACAATCAGTTTACGTGGTAATTTCAAGCATAATAAAGCACTGCTTGTTTAAGGCTAAGGATACCTTTTTTGGCTTGAAGTTTGGAGCTACTGCTTCCAAAATAAGTATGATCTTAGATACATTGGTTCTTAAGTGGTTTGCACTGATTGTTGAAATAGCTGTGAGTTTTTGAATACTAATTGTGGAAGAAACCATGTCTTTTGCAAATGATCAGAAGTAAAAGCTGGTGTATGATAGGGACAAGGTATATTTTCCTATGCTACAGAGTAGAGAAAAGGTTTATCTTGATAGCCTGGGTTTGCAAAGACATTGATGCTCTTGCTAATGGGGTCCCCAGGGACTGTTACCGTGACACCACATCACAGTGTTGTTCACATGGTTCATAAGGGGACGAGGACAAAAAACCCATTTGAGCTGACTCTCATTCTGTGCGTTCCGTATTAAAAAGAATGCAGGTGATTGCTGTTGTCATAGTACCAACATTGTGGTTTGTAGCCATGGTGAAAAATAGTACTATGAAAGTTTATGGGAATCCTTTTGGCATTCAACATGTGTGTAACAATTTTTGAACTGCATGTGTGGCAGTTGACTTTTTTTTTTAGGGGGAGGGATTCTGTCATCTACATGACTTATCCGTGGGTATCTCAGGGCTGCTGTCTGAAAGACTGTTACTCATTAAGGTGTGCATTATGCACTGTTCACTGCTACAGTCTTCCTTAGTTGTCAGGGAGCTCTGACTGTGAAGTGGCTTGTTGCCTTCCCCATCTGTCCATTACTGCTTTCCAAACAGGGCTTATGACCCTCCCTGTGTCCAGACTGGCATTTGTTTTTCTTCTCTATACAGAAGAAGGAAGGGTGAAATAGAAGAGATGAAATAAAAAAGAAGTCCTTCTGGAAGTATCTTCCTTGTCCCAAGGTATTACACTGTGCTGATACCACCTGCTTTCATGCAAGAGCTGGTTCCAGTTGATGGCCTCTAAGCAAAGCCCTAGTCTGTCTCCCTGTGTGGTGCTGGAGCTGTGGCTAAGCCATTTGGCTGATTGGCATCATCTGGCTGTGAGAAGGGTGGTGATGGGGGAGCTCCTAGTTTGAAAGTGGAGGAAGATGGGGAGCAGTGTATGTAGTACTCCCGGTGGTTTCTCTGGCCAAAGCTACAGCTTAGGTGGGACTTGGGAAAAATTGGCTGTAGCTACAAAAGATTAGGCTGGCGGGTATCATGCCTGCAGATTTTGTTTTCTAGTTTTCAGTGATATGAGCTATATGAGACAAGTGGTTAACATAATATGGCAATGCGTTTCACTGTAAGTTTTTATACTTACAGTGGCATTATTCATCCATCTGCCAGTATCCAACCTGGGGTGGCTTTTACATGTCTTCCAGGAAAAGCTTCCATCAAAGCGTTGCATCTTTGCTCTTTCTGTGCAGTTATTAATCCTTGGGAATCTGAATTGCCCAAGTTGTCTTGTATTTCTCTTCTATTTTTCTCTGTGTATAGTGACACCGTAAATGAAGGGATGTTCCACAGCCTCTTGGATCTGCTTGCTCCATTGTGCTGTAGTGTAGAAGTCTGGCAATGCAAGATGTAGTCTGAGAGGGGGAATCAGGCCTATAGGAGAGAGTGGCCTGTATGGAATCCAGGCAGCATTTCTTATAAAGTATTGCTTTCCCATTTCTAAGCAGGAAACATTCAGCTTTTGGCTAAAAACTGAAATCCTACTTAATTTTTCATGGGTGTTTTAAGTATAAAATGATAAAAATGAACTACTTTTTACTGGAACCATGCACTTCATGGAAATAAAACTTGTAAATGGAAAATAAAATACATTTTTGAATGAAAATATGTATTATTTATATAAGGCACAGAAAATTTACGATGGAGCCATAGTGACTGAACTAGCTGCTGAAAGAACACATTAGAGATAGCCTGGCGTTTGAACATGAGAATGTTTCATGCTGCATATCTCCAGTCTTCAAATGCTTACTTACTGCTTAATCCTGCTGTAAAAATCAAGCTGCAGATGTTATTGTGTCTAAAATGCTATGCCAGTGGTCTTGTACCTCTGAATTATTAGAGGCTGGGGTAGC
Organism: Neopsephotus bourkii; assembly: GCF_033783945.1. Lineage (NCBI taxonomy): Eukaryota > Metazoa > Chordata > Aves > Psittaciformes > Psittacidae > Neopsephotus > Neopsephotus bourkii. Next base: position 14,360,349 of record NW_026900570.1, read on the forward strand.
TGGCAGACATGGGAAGCTTTGAATGGTAACAGAAGGCATGAGTGCCTTACATGGTTGTAAGGTGAATATTTTTGTTTGAGACTGAAGATGCTGGAAAGTAGTAAGCATCACTTTCCTCATAGTGTTGCTGGCTCGTAATAATATCCCTATTTTGGAAGAGGATGTTTAATTTTGTTATTTTCTTCCTTATGTGGTTTTTCTTATAATGGAAAAGTTTGTTTGGATGTAAAGTTGCAGGATCATAGAATCACAGATTCATAGAACTGTTGGTGTTGGAAAGGACCTTAAGATCATCAAGTTCCAACCCCCCTCCATGGGCAAGGGTGTCTCATGCTAAACCATGTTGCCCAAGGTTCTGTTCAACCAGGCCTTGAATACTGCCAGGGATGGAGCATTCACAACTTCCTTGGACAACCCATTCCAGTGCCTCATCACCCTTACAGTAAAGAATTTCTTCCTTATATCCGATCTAAACTTTCCCTGTTTAGGTTTTAACCCGTTACCCCTTGTCCCATCACTACAGTCCCTGATAAAGTGTCCCTCTCCGATGTCCTTGTAGGCTCCCTTCAGATATTGGAAGGAAAAGGATAAATCTATAAAAATGAATAAATTACGGTTCTATAAATGAGTAGGATTTTACTATTAAAGATGTCTATAAAATGTCAAAGCCAATAGTAGGAATGTATTGTAAAATGTCAAATTTCAAATGAAAAGAGCTATGTCTGATAGATTGCAGTTCTGAGACATTACAGCCTTTGGTACTGGATCTTACAGCACAGTATTGACACTTTCTGTCAAAGCATTTGACCTTTCTGTACCTGGAATGTACCTGCCTTGATCTTTCTTGTTTCAGCATTAATGGATTTAAGATACCATGGTGCTCCAGCTTTACTGATGTGACTTCAGTTTCTGTACCCCACTTCTGTTTTAAGGCCTTTTAGTTTGTCTTTGTTCAGCACATGACTATACCAAAACTGCAGATAAACACAGATTTGTTCACTCCACTGAAAACAAATGTCAGCTGGTAGGTCTCTGCACTCAGTGGGCAGGATAAATGGGTGAGATAGATATAGATGCATTACAGGAACCAGTTCTTGTTGTTTCTGTAAGGCATGACTGACACAGTATTTTTAGAGTAAATATTTCTAACACAAATCTGCTAAAGTACGAAAGAGTTCTGTACACTGTAGGCAAGAGTGCTAGGATGCATCTGACTTTCTAGCATGTGTGAATATTTACCGTTTGGCTTTGTGCTCCTTCTTCTAGACATTACCCAAAGCAATCCTTCACTACAGTGGCTGATACACCAGAAAATCTTCGTCTGAAGCAACAAAGTGAATTGCAAAGTCAGGTAAATGAAATAATTTTTTTTGTCTCATTAATATTAGATTGTCAGTCCACTTCTCTATAGTTTCTTGAAATAGAATTAGTATTTCTTCCTACTGATATATAGTAGCACTCTAATTGTTAAAATACTTGTAAGTTGATATAACTGCAAACTTGGTTTTATTTCACTTATACTAGTTATACTACTGTAAGTCCATTGACATAACCAGAATCTTTCATTTTCAACAGTATATAAACTATCTAAGTATTTTTTAGTGTTTGAAATGTCATAGCTCAACCGAGAGGGTTCATTTGTGTTAGACAAACTGTCATTGTGAGCTTGCCTCAAACTTACTCATGAAATAGCTGTATTATTAGCAAACATCTAGAAGCCTTTAATATTTGTCAACACAGAACTGACTGAATGATTAGTTTATGGATCTCTTATGTTGTCTGTGAACTCATATATACAGCAGTCTGTAACCCAGTTGTGATAAATACATTATAAATCAAAACTTAGAACTTATGTAGGTTAATAAGAAATCCATTGAAATTAAAATGTAAAAACAAAAGGTGGGGGAAAAAAAAGGAAGCAAATGGCAATGTAGACTTATGTGACCCAAACATGATGTTTGTTTACTATTGTAAACATCCCATCCCCCCTCCATATCCACCCCCCCTTCCCCCCCCCCCATTTTTCTATTATTTGATTTTATGCGATGATGGAAGTTGGCCTGGCTGTGTAAGACAACTGCTAATATTTGATTGCATTTCAGTTTTTTTAAATTGTGGACTTTTTTCACTCTTGTGGTTTTACTCTGGTTTTAGTTGCAATCTCTCATTATAAATTGATAATTGTCCCTGTTAATTAATATAAGAAAAACATATAGTGGAAAACAGACAGGAGGCGATAAGAGCTTTCTTGTTTGAGAACTCTCTGTAGGTTAATGTGCAAAATCAAAGGAGTGCTGAAGTGAAATGCTAGCACAGATGTTTAACATGCTATGCATTTTTTGAAGTTCTTTATATTTTGTCATTACAGTTATTGATCATAAAACTTAAAGAAAGTCTTTCATGCTCAAATTCTGCTGTTTGGAAAGAGCAGTTTGTGGAACATACATCTGCTCTTGACTTCAGTGGATTTTGCTTCATTTTCTTGTACCTCAGTGGTTCTGTGTAATATAGTTACCATTTAGTCACAGTGTTAATAGGAACTTGCAAACTATACTTTATACCGGTTCGTTTAAAAGAATATAAACTTTGCCACCACTGGTTTGGTTTTTTTTAGCAATTTGGTGGAAAATGTTGGTATTTGGGAGAATAATAAAATTTTATTCTTCTTTCTGTCAGTTTTTCACTTTATGGTCTTGTTTCTGCTTATACATCATGTGCATGTGGATATATACAAATCTCAGGCCAAAAATTAAAGCAATCAGGTATACGTTTTGCCTATGGCTACCTTTGTCTGCCTATGCCTGGGATATCAGTTACACTAGGGGAGAGTTTGCCTGCTGGGATATTAAAGGTTCACCTACATGAGTCTAATATGGTGACAACTCTCCATTGATGGGCCAAGTGAAAGAGAAGCTAGCTGACTTTCTCACCTGCTTTAGCTAGAGAGCTTGTTTGAAGTTGATTAAGAAAAGTATGGATGGGAGGAATTCTGTTTGGGTATTTAGTGAGGACAACTCTCCTGTATGAAGTCCAGACAGATCAGAATCTCATTTAGGAAATGTACCTTTCTTAAAGCAGTCCGCTTTCTCCATGGTTACTGTGATAATACTTTCTGAGGGACTGTGTCAGGGAGGTGTAGAAGTCAGCTGGTAGTCATCAATTTGAGTTAAGACTAATGCAGTAAGGACTGAAATAATTTCTGTTTTATGACTGTGGTCTATCACAGTTTATGCTGAGCTTTGTACATCTCCAGTTTAGCTTGCACATTGCAAACTTGCCTGTATCAATTGTCTGTCTTGGCTAAATGTTGATCAATCCAAGGAGTGTGGTCTGTTTCCAGAGCCTGTAAGAGAAATGGCTTTCCCTAACCTATTTGAAACATGCTGACAGGGCACTTTGAAAGTGTAAGGAAACTTGCTCTGGTATTGGTCTTTATTTGTAAAGAGAGGACTTTGTATTCTAGGACTGGATATGCAATAGCAATCAGAAACTTGGAATCCGCTTCTGTGTAAACTTGCTGCAATAGTTCACAATATACTGGCATGAAATGCTAGATAAGGATCTACTCAAAACTCGGAAGTGGAGAGAAACCCTTAATTTGTACAGTGTGCCTTTTTTCAATGTTATTAGGCAGTAGAAGATTTGCAGTTGATGCAAATATAGTTTTAAATTGTAAAGGCACAAATTTACCTACTTGGAAGAAAGGTGGTAATGTTTCTGATCATGATTTGCTTCCTTGGTGTTGATTCATATCAGAACTGTGTAAAGTAGCCTTGCCTATAAATTGTTTTGATTCTAAAATAAAGATTTCGGGGATTTTTCATAAACCAATCTAAATCGTGGAATAAAATAAAATGTAAATTCTGAAAAATTTCTGTAATATTTTGAAGAATATAAGGACAGAGAAATTGCCATCCCAAATCAGCCCTAGTGACCATCTAGTCTATGTTTTCATCAAAAGATAGGTCATTGTCCTATCATTTCAGAAAAAGTTGCAAGACTACCAACTGAAACAAATACATGATCTATAATTTGCCATTGTTCAGGTCTCATTCTGTTTCAGCAGAAAAAAGTGTGTACATGGTTCAAGGAATGTCTTTCAAATGAAACCAAACTTGGCTGGATAGAATCACATTACTACTACCTTCCAGTATTCATCAGAGCTGTTTGCGTGTCCTGCCAATACAGTGACAATTTGGGATTGAACAAATTCTGTGTTAGGTAATGTAAAATATTATGTTAACTTATCAGCAAGGAGAAATGCTTTTCTATAGTAATAGCTGTTTTGTAGTTCCTAAGTAAACTTCTTTCTGGCTTTTAGTTCTGAAGAAACATAACCCTGTGCTTAACTACTGGACTTCAAGCACCTTTTCAAAATCTATAGGTTTAGAACTATTGTTTATCTTACTCAGAAAAGCAGGGGGAATTGATAAAGCAAACACTATTTAATATGGTATAAGTTAAAAGATACATGGTTTTGAAATTTGTTGTTTTGATTTTCATTTAAGCAGCAATTGACAGCATTGTAAGTTGAAGTGTTGGGTCCTCTATCAAGAATCCAATAAGGTCAGCATCAGGTGCCAGGCTGTCATGTTGACATGATAAGAGTAAAACAAATAAAACCAAAATACTGTTTTCTGGAGGAGTCAATAGAAAACAGATTGCTCTTTAGAACACTTAAAAAATTATGTTGTTACGAAGTCAAAGGGCAACATTTAAAAGCTTTCCAGAGAGCATTCTTCTTTATACAATATCATTTCAGGGCTTTGCCTTCCTTTGGCCTTTTGCTTCCATGGGCTTTCATTCAATTGTGTAGTTTGAAGGAGACATACATGCATTTTAGGAAAAGCTCTAAGTTTGATTTCCCGTTATGGAAAACTCCCTAAATAAAGAGTATAAACAGGGAACTAGCATCTCAAACAAGATTTTTCTTTATGCTTCTCTATGAAAAATTTGTCTTTACTTTGTTTCGGGTTAGTGAATTCTCTTACGCCATAGCATGTAATAGGTATTTCCACATGCACTTGCCTCTCCTAGATAAACTCAGCTACAGAAGTTACTGGTACACTCATCTCAGCAATGTTTACTTGGGAATTTTCTTCAGGTACCTTAGCTAGTAATCTCTCTATAACAGTGTAAATTGCACTGTGACCTTTTGTTCTTGTCTGTGGCAATGCTATGTAGGTAAACGCAGCAACTCCAATTGAACTTGCAGAAAGAAACTAAGATGTTCTGCAGTAGTTCTTGGCAGGAAGGCTGGATCAAAGTGAGGGCTGATGATTAGGGTGGGTTCTCAAACACTTTTGGAGAAATCTGTTTTCTAAGTCTTGGGAACTTCATACAAAATCACAGGTATAATCCTACTGCTTTCCTTTCTTACTCTGGCGACACAGCCTGAAGCTGCTGTCCTTGGATACTCCCAGTGCTCCTAAAAAGGTCATAAAATGTTGATTTTTAAGAAGTACCATCTTTCCTTAGGAGACATACCCAACTGAATTAGGCTATAATTGTAATAATTCGATATTTTAAGAGTACTTACTTGCTCAGGAATTTCTTGTGTTTGTATCTTTGTCTGCCAACTCTCACAAGAATAATCATGGTAATACTGAACATTTGGAGGAGAGCAGAAAAGGGAATGAAAAATCCGCATGGTCAAATGTTTGCCTCTAGGCTGGCTGTACTCTTCACTGTTCAGTTTGAAGGAGAGACAAACTGTCTAGTGGTTCCCTGTGAAAGCAAAAGGGATGATGGGTGTAAACTGAAATTTTTTTGTAAACTGAAAATTCCGTTTAAATGTAGGCAAAAACTTATCCAAGGTGAGGGTGACTGAATGCTGGCAGAGGTTGTCCAGAGAGCTGGTAGATTGTCCATCCTTGGAGATTTTCAGAGGAGGACTGGGCACAGTCCTGAACAATATGCTGTAATTAGCTGTGCTTTGAGTAGGGTGACGCACTACATGATCTCTGGAGTTCCCCTCCAACTTCAGCTGTTCTCAGATTCTGTGATTCTCCTCCATCCTGTCCTTCCTCAGGTTCCTCTTCACCACTCCTGTCATTATCTTTCTTGCCGCCTTCTCTTTGCCTCCAGGCAGATTCTTTTTATTAGCTTTTTTTCTTGATTTGTTAAAAAGCTTATTCAGTTTATATGCTCTGCTTTTTTGAAGTCTTTTGAATGAACTGCCACAGTGAATGCCATAAATGCCATAGGGGAATGAAATGCTGGATGGATTACTAAAGCAGATTTTTAATGGATTTCCTGGAGTACCCTGAATAAGCTCATTGGAGAAGTCATGGAGAAAACAGTCCTTGGAGCTAGAGACAAAGATAAAAATATCCTCCTTCAGCTGAGGAAAGGAGGAAGAAATATGGGATAGCAAGCAGAGAGGCCTGGCTATAGCCTTATGTGTGATTTTGTAAGTTGTGCCAGAGGACCCTGGAAGAGAATTTCAAGACTGGATTTTTCCAGGTAGCCATCAGGCACCAATTATTTATTTGTTCCTCTCTACAGTTGCCCAAGGATCTGAACCAAATCCACCATATATGTATGAAGAGAGAGGTGAGAGAAAGAGAAGAGTGCAGGCTTTTCAGTTGTCTTCTTGCAATTACTCGTAAGAAGTCCTAGAGTAGTTGATTTGGTTCGTGCATTAAAATAAACCCAGATTGCCTGCAGGAAGTTTTCCCTTGCTCCCCTGTGAGCCCCTGCACAGTAGCATTTTGTAAATCATGCTCACCTACTAAATATGATTTTTTTTTATTCAACTCGTGGTATGTTCCTTCTTCGGCTCTGAAACCTGTTTAAATGACTTGTTTTATCTGCATGAGTCAAAGCCATAAAAATCATTCTTGATCTGAATAAGACAAAGCTTGAGAGGAGTCCAGGAGGCAGAATGTATTTCAGCCTTCTGGGAAAATGGTTGTCACCTCTTCTGATTGTTATCTTGTGGGTACCTGATGGAATCTTCTACATCCTGTCTGCACTAGACTATTCCTGTTACTGTGCTGCCATATATCTACACTTTTTCTATGTGGTTTGTTTTTCGTTTTTCTCTTTCTTTTTCTCTTTTTTTTTCTTCCTGCAGTTACTACACAGGCTGTAAGATACAGGATGTGAAAGTAGTGATGTAAGACAGACTTGCATATGAGCATCTATGGAAAATGTCCATCTGTCTAACCTTTCACTGTTGATTTGATGATATAAAAGTGCCAGCTTTTTTAAGATATTTTTATTACTGTTTGTTCTATTGTTAATATTTATAGTGATTTGAAAACCTGATGTAATTTGGTAGGGGAAAACCAGTACTGAACTACATTTAAGGAAGCACAAAAGTGTCTGCAGAGACTCAGAAGCAAGCAGGACAAACTATTCCTCTGGCCAAAAAATGATGCAGCCTATAAAATATGCAGTTGCAGGAGAAAAATCACCTCTCCCAGTGCCAAGAATTAAAATTAGGATGCAAAATATATCAATTTTTATAGCATATGTTGATGAGAAAAAAGAAATAAAATGGTAAGTTTTCTCTTTCACTTCTATTTCAGATGCACATCATGTTTAACTGGAAAAAGTGAAGGGATAATATATTTACATGAAATATAATGGGTAATTTTTGTGGTAGAATGAGGGCAGAGTGGTCGTGATTATTAAATAGAGAACTTATTGAGCAAACCCATTTTTATAGACTTTCTTATGACATCAAATCAATTTACAGCAAGTAGGACATCCTTAATAGAAAATCTTAGGATCAATAAAATCAAAAGTGATTCAGACCACCTGTACTTGTACAACCAGCAGTAATAGAAAGTGGACAGAGGAGAACCACGGAATTCATAGGTGTTATTTGTAAGTGGAGTTGTGGAATTCTTAACTATATTAGCACTAGTATTTGAAATGTCTATAACTTTTTTGAGGAATGATAAATAAAAATGCCAAATTAAAAATTAAGATGTTATCAGAATTTCTGTGATGGTGGGGTAGGAATGGGGAATATTCAGTGAACCTGGGCCATACTAATATGCATGGTCTTTTTCACGTCTTGTCCACTTTCTTTTCTGATCTTCTTGAGCTTCTGTCTGCTGTTTACTTTTTTGGAACTAGGTGTTTAAAATGGTTGCTCTGTGCAGCTCTCTTGCAGGAAGTTGGGTGCTTTATGGTTATGTTTTTGTTGCATTACTGCACAGCATATAAACCTTCATGAAGGAAAAATGAATTGTAGTTGTAGAGAATTTAAGACAAAAAATGGTAACAGAACAATTGTCATGGGAGACATCCAAGGGACTGCAAATCAGACGCAGATAGCATATCTGCACTGCTAAGTACCAGAGGGCCACGAAGAAATTTCTGATCCCAGTGACAAGTAGCATGGACTGGCTTATGTCCATACTGTGTATGACTGGTCCTCTAATAATGGATACATGTATTTTCCATTTCATAATGTTTGAGATGGTGTGCCCATTGCATACCAACCTGTTGAAGTGACACTTATCCATGAAACCTTATGGCACATGGGGTGTTTATGGGGTCAGTGTCCTCTTGGTTGTGTGAAATGGCTGGTCAGGTCAAGGGGAGTAAAACTGGTGCAGGCATGTCCATGCTGCCTTTCAGGAGTGCTCCCTTGACTGAAGCAGGCATTGAGCTGTGCTTGGTCTTGCCTTGGGGATGACAATACAGCTGAGCAGGGGAACACACTCAACAGTGTGGGGTAGTGAGGTGCCACTACTGAGTTCATTCCCTTGCCCTCTCCTGTTATCAGAGTACTCGTACCAACAAAGTCTGTCAAAGCTAGAAAAGGAGATAACATCACTTTCCTTTATGAGCTTCAGATCTACATCTTTTGGAGGCTGCCACATTTAATCAAAAGGGGTCTATGAGGTCTTGCTTCCTATCTCTGACACTGCTTTTTTTTTCCAGAAACACTTCATACTTATTGTGATCAGTAAGAGGTAACTTGGTTTGATGGGTGACTGGTCTGATCCAGTGTGGAGTATTGGTAATATCAGCATTAAAAGGAAGAACAGTTAAGGAGCATGCTTTTGCTTATTTATCCTGGGAGGAAAAAAAGGAATTTTCAGGAATATGTTTTTAGTTAATGCACTGAATTAAGAGAACTTGTTTTATTTTCTTGATGTTGCCAGTATCTTCCTTCAGGAAGTTCTTACACTTTGCTCTAGACTTCCATTTGTGTAATGGCAGGGATAAATTATCTCTTTTTTTCCCCCAGCAAATTGTAGCGGCTGGCATATTTAATTATTTGAAAGTGGCATGTAAGTATTTTTGTTAATATCCTTTCATCCAAAGTAAAAGCTCAACATTTTCTTTTCCAATGTGAAATTATAACAATGAATTCTTCGTACATCAAAGCATTGGATTAACCCATTTGGCATTTCACATTGTGACATTTAATGGCTTCCATTTAGTTCCTCATTTTAAGCTCATATCTTTTCAGAAGTACTGACCTGTTTCTTACCCAGGAGCAAAGCTAGTCATCCATCTTGTTATAATGAAACCAATTTTTATGTTCATCTGTGGCATTTTCTTAACAAACTTCAGAGGTTCTGGACTGAGAATTTCTAGAGCCAAGGTTAATTTTTCTCTTCATTTTTTCTTGTCCTTATTCTCATGGCCTTACATTAACATGTTGAGAGAATGTGACAAATGACTTTATTTCTCCTAATTGTATTTTTTCTTAGAAAATGTTCTGAATTTAGCCCTTATCCCTTTGTAAAGTTTTATTCCATAAGGATGAGCCACTTTTACTGTTCAGACATTAGAGTTTTTTTCATGCTGGTGCTACAAGCTCAACCTGTCGGTTTTTCTGGTTCAAGGCATTCTTGAGAGTGATCATTGCTTGCAATGTTGTGTTGTTTTGCAGATATCCATGGTTCTCTTTCAAAGGATAAAGCAAATTGAAAGTTTTACCATATATTTTAGGTTTACCAATAAATTGAGAGATCAAATCCTAGTCTAACATACCTCTGAAAATTGTCTCAATTGGTTTGTACCATACTTGGATATTTTTTTCAATAAACTAGTTGCATATTTCTGCTATGATGGGAGTGTAGAATTAGAGGACATAATTTCTATAGCATGATTGTACTTCTTTTTATTTGAATCTGTGATTCAGTTTTTACATAGAGTGTGTGCGCTCTTTAGATCTATATTAGAAAAAAGGAAAATACTGGTTTATCTACAGACTTCTCCCATGTGAATAACTGTGATGTAATTCTGTTTTTGAAGAGCCTTTATAAGTATGCATTTTGCTTAGCAGTTACATGTATCTGCTAAAAGTATTTTAAATCGTTAAAGATTTCTATATAACGCTTGGGAGTGGCTGAACTTCTTTCCTTTTTGGCTCTTTTTTTTTTTTTTTGAGTGTCATGAAAGTCTACCTAGATGTGTATCTTTGCTTTGTGTAAAACAGCTGTCCTCATTGTGAACATTGGCAACAGAGCAGTACCCTTTACACCCACTATTAATTCTGTTTTAGGTCTGTATTTGTTCTGAGGTAGCCTTAAAAAAATGAGCAGCTGCATAATAGAAGAAATCCAAGCCTGGTGAGAGTGTCACATTCTCTTAATTGGAACACTTACAAAATAGAAGCTTTAAGCAAATGAAATGACCAAACGAGAGTTTTAGCCTTAGTGCTGAAATTAAAAAATGAGTAAACCTCTCTCATTCCCTGTGTTCCTCAACAAAACATAGTGCAGTGGCTTCTGGATTTTGAATAGCTGCAGAAGGGCCGTATCTGCTCGAGCAAGAGAGACTTTTCGTGCATTGAAGCTTTGTGGATGTTCTTTTCTGCTTGCATCTCTCTTTGACTTTGTTCTTCAGTTCTCGATACTTTCTGACCATCTGTAGTCTGAGCTGTCTCCTCATGGTGCAGAGAGCACTTCTAATATGCTGAGTGTGACTGTGGGAGGGAGAAAGCAGAAACTGGCCTCGGCTTGCCTGGTGGTGCAAAGCCATAACAACACATGAATCAGAAATTGTGTGGTATTAGGCCTTTCAGAGTATTTGGAAGAAGAAGAAAGGCAGAAGGGTTCCTGGGCAGTCCTACCCCTTGACCCCAATAAAATGCCATGAGTGTTCGTCAGCATTTTAGTTGGTCATTTTCCTGATGCTTAGGTTACTTATTGATGGAGCTGTTTTAGATCCAAGAAATATATTGTCCTCCTGATTTATTCTCAGATGGTGCAGGGACCATTCAGAGTTCAATGATTTCTTGTAACTGCTGCCTTGCAGGATGGATTGAGGTCTGTTCGGGGTGATAGTTTGTCAGGTAGTGCTATGCTTGCAGGAGATTATGTTGATGGGCTTTCAAGTGAAAGGGTCAGGAAAGAAAGAGAAAGGAAAAAGAGCAGGATTAGTATAATGTTTAACCTTGCCCAAAACAAAGTGAGTAGAAGAAAATACTAAATGCTTTCATTGCACCAAATGTTAGGGCTTTGAAGATATTTAGTGGAAACACAGTTTTTTTTTCAAAGGTTTAATGTTAGAATCTGCCTGGAGCACAGGTTATTTTTCCAGTAGCTTACTAGACTGTAAATTTTGAAGGGAAAAATACATAAGCTGTTGTGATTTAATTAAAAAAAGGGCCTACTGTTGCTTACTGCCTCTTCTGGCCCCTTGTCACTGAATAATCAAATCAGAAACTTAAATTAAAAATACTAGCTTGATATCAATGACCAAATTGTACATATTTTGCATTTATATAAACTTACAGTAAAATTTTATTTAAAAGATAAACGTTTCTGTACAAATATACTTAGTATATTAATTTTTAATATATTGTTAATGAAAAATAGTTTAATTTCATTTTAAAGAAAATAATTTTACTGGTTAAAATTAAGCAGATATCTTTCTTTTTTTTTTTCCCAGAAGTGTAGATAAATTGCCTTAAAGCTTTAGAAGAAAAAATGCAAATTCGAATGAAGCTACCACATATATCAAGAACTGTGCTTATTTTTGCAGTACAAGATAACTTTTTAATAGTGTAATATAATTATCAGTAAATGAATTACTGATATGAACTTAAATGTGGAAAACAAGGTTACGTGAATGGTCCAGGATTCTCAGCCCTATCAAGAAAGGAGTAAGCGAGATAAGTGTGTTGAGGAGAGGGTGCTCCAGTGCCTGGGTGATAAAGCTGGAATGTAAGCACCCATCACAGAGGCAGGTCGAGCACACGGTACAGCACTGTTGCAGATAAATGAGAAGTGGAATGTATGGCTTGTTTTGATCAAAGGAAGGTGTTTTGTTTTGATTACTGTATAAGAGGAGGGGGAAAAAAAAATCAAATAATAGTGTATTTGACTTGAGTAGTGTTTTTCTGTTACACCACTGGCCTGTAATATCCTCATGTTAGTACTATGCCTTGTGAACAGTGGCCTTTGCCACTAGCCTGAGCCTGTGGTCACTCCTTATGGAATAAAATGAGCACTGAAGTCTCTTGGTACTGCTGCTGATGTCTCCATCAGCTACTGCAACAGAAGCTACTCTTCCTTTTCCATGCTTTTAACTCACTCCTTCAGCTAAATTCCATCATTTTCCAAACTCTCATCCCACCTTACATACTTAAACACACCTCTTGCTTTTGGCTTTTGCTTTTACTTAGTCTTAGGTCTGCTTTGTAATCTGACCTGCCAAGGTCCTGACCATGCAGGAACTGGAATATTTTTAAATGAGTGATACCAATGAAACATGGAGCTGCTGCCCTGCAATCTATCAGCAGGGCACAGCACCAGAGATGACAGGGCTCAGTGAGTCAGAACCCACTGAGTGGGGATGTGAGGAGAAGGCAAAAAGGGAAGACTAATGGTAAAATAGTGTGCTTAAGGCAAAGCTTAGCTAAGTTCAGGTAAAGTCAGACATTAGGGAAGCTTTTGGCACATGGAGAGCTGTGCTAAGCAGAGCACCAGGCTGTGTTGAGCGCTGTCTCTCTGGAGTGCAACTCTGTCACCTGTGTGCTCTGAAAAAGTTGTAGCTCCAAATACCCAAGTTTTGATGGGGGATTAAGTTAGTAGGTGAATACTTCTAAAATTCCCGCTGTTTTTTATAGATGCCAAAGCCATATGGCAGTATTCTTCTGCCATCTGGGATATAGTATGACCTGGTTGGAATATGATCTTTAAAGGTCTCCCAACTGGAACTATTCTGTGACGCTATGATCTGATATACAAAGAATACGGGGATATGATTTTTTGTCAATAGTGAACAATTCTCATGGTTGAAATTTTTGCTCTATTGTTCTTCTGACAAACCAGTTAATTTAATTTTCTAATTACGACTCTGAATGGAGTTTTGTCTGCTTTTATAAGCTTTTAATGGGTAGAAACATTTAAGATCTACTGAAGCCGTGTTACAGAGTGCAATACTACCAAAGCACAAAGTGCTCCATCAGTAAGAAGATGGAGGCTAAGATAAAGGAAAGTTCAGGTATATCTTCAGATGTATTGTGAAATTAGCAATTAATCACTGGATTTACACTTAATCCAGATTTATCTGATTGGATTAAGGGCTGATTTGTGAATAGCTTTATTTTTTTTAATATGCTAGAAATGACAAATTCAAAAATTGTTTTGAATGGATTTTTTTGTTTCCAAATGTTGGCCCAGAATTTGAAAACAGTGGAAGTTCAAAAGTTGAAAAAATACTTTTAGAATTTGAGAACTTTAAAAAAACAAATAAGAAAAAATGTCAAGTGAAAAAATGCTAAGAATTAAAGTTGACACATAAAATATTTCTGAGTTTTCAGAGCTCCTCTTGCCCCCTTTCTTTTTGAATACTGTTAGAAAGTACTTATGGAAACATTTAACTCAGTCCTATTCAAAAGACCAGGAAGACTTAGCTATCTTTCACTCACTCTGTCGAGTCACAGCCTCCAGCCACCTTTTCTTCTCTCACTTCTTATGTCTAATGGAAACAGGGAAAATAAGTATTTCACACAGTTAAGTTTTCTGGTGAACAAACCAGAAAGTAACAACATTGAGAGTTCCTCCTTAAACATACTGAACCAGGCCCTCAACTTGAGCAAAATTATTTTATCTCAATGATTTTCTTTGTCTTCCAATTTAGTTAAAACTGTTTTTTTGTATTTGAGAATGACAGTTTTTGCTGTCAATGGGAATTTCAGTATTTTCAGCATGACAATTAAACTTCATAAATAAATGTATTAATTCAATTTTAGAGTTAACCAGATGCTTTGTTATGGGCAAATAGTCAAGAGTGTTAAATGAAAGTTAATTTTCTCTACTCTTCATAATTAACGTATAAAAAGATCATTTAGCTCAATTTTAGCAAACGGGGTTGTTGTTTTTTTTTTTACTCTGTAAATCGTGTAATCCTGAAAGATGTCAGTTCAGTGAGTTATTTTCAGTATCTGTAAATCTTGCCTCTGATGCAGTTAAAGCAGAGAAGTCTTTTGGCTAGAATGGAGTGTCTCAGCTATAAATTTGTTTCTAACATGCTGAAGGAAGCTCATATTTTATTTAAAAATAATATGGTTTTAATTTTTCGTTCATTTCCCTCTGCTTCATCACTGAAGATAGGAATTAGAACTTGGAATTTTACTGAAATCAAAGGAAAATATTCCTTTGCTGGAAAGAGCTGACAGTGTAAAGTCAGCAGGAGCTTCCTCTGTGTGTTGCAGTCATCTCTTAGCTGCTTGGGAACTGGCTGCAGTGTAGCTGCTGCTATAACATGAGCCCTCAGCTAAGAGAATTTAGTCAGCTGAGTAGTTTGTATTGCAAAGACAGTTAAACAGCAGTAATTTAATATCTTGGATATCTCTCTGTGAGGCTGTATGGAGCAGTGAAGACATGGGTCTGTAACAAAATTGGCTGCAAACGCCTTCATGTGGAATAGTAAAGTGGCCAAAATCAGAATATAGGATAGAAACTTCTTCATAGTATTAGATACTTGGTCTACTAGAATTTTGAGTTTTGGGTTTAATTATTTTTTCCTTCATTTTCACCTCCCCAGTCACATGCTAATGTTGTTACTGTAGTGATAAGACAAGGGGTAATGGGTTAAAACTTAAACGGGGGAAGTTTAGATTGGATATAAGGAGGAAATTCTTTCCTGTTAGGGTGGTGAGGCACTGGAATGGGTTGCCCAGGGAGGTTGTGAATGCTCCATCCCTGGCAGTGTTCAAGGCCAGGTTGGATGAAGCCTTCGGTGAGATGGTTTAGTGTGAGGTGTCCCTGACCATGGCAGGGGGTTTGGAACTTGATGATCTTAAGGTCCTTTTCAACCCTAACTATTCTATGATTCTACGATTGTATTATAAGTCTCTCTGAAATACAGTAAGAAGTTAAGTACTTAGTCTTTCTTTTGCCAGTTGGCTATTAAATGGTAAATACTAGTATTGTAAGGAAAAAAAAAAAAAGAAAGCTTTACACTGGAATAATACTTCGAGGGGAAAAAAGTTAGCAAATGTAATCCCAGGGTTAAACTGGACATTTATCAATAATGTTGCTTTACAAATAAATAGACCATTTCCTTTTTGTAATCACTGGGATGACAGCAGTAAATTATTCATCTGTGAACTCTGTTTCTGTACTGAATTGATGGCTGAGGTTCATTGTGCTTACCAGGCTGATTCATGTTCACTTTGTAAATGGTGGAATAGCTGGCTGTGGTTACTACCTTGCTAATGAGCTAGAGCAGCGATGGAGAGATCTTGTCTGTCTAAGGGTAAAGACAGATATTTCACCTAGGAAAAGAAAGGTTGGGAAAATATATTTCCTGTCTGATATTTTATTTGAAAGAGCAGATCAGAAAGAAATGTGTGACTTAACAATTGGTTTATATCAGTCCTATCTTCCTTTACTTACCAGGATTTTCTTCTTTGAGGCATGTGTTCTTTGCAGCACAAATGAAATAAATATTAACAACTGTCCTGACCCTGATTTGGAAATAAATTACTGAAGAATGTTAAGTCTTAAGGGTGTTTGCTTTGTGTGTATTTCAGTTACCTTAGGAATGTATGCTGTTGGAAAACAGAGGTCATTGCCCTACTTTTTTCTTACCTTGCTTTCAATTAAATCTGGTTTCTGTTACAGTAGCATTGTCTGTGCTTGTGTGCCCCTCAGTCCAGTGCCGGTCATTTATGCATTTTCCCTATGTTACTGTGTGACAGTTCTTACTCTTTCTGAGCTAACAGTTCCTGTCCAGTATTTTGGTCTGTGTGTGTGGGGGGGTGGTCAGGCAGCTGTTTTTCACAACCGATGCAATTGCTAATATGTTTCCTTTGCATGAAGGCAGACTTCTATTCAGTACCCCTGGGGACTGTAAACATCATTTTTATCATGTTGGAACTACAGGCACTGTCAGCCCACTGAAGTTGTTCTCAATTAGTATGAGGCAGTCCAATTCAGAAGGGAATAGTGGCTCCCGTTCGAGCCCATTTTTCTTTGAGTGTTGCCTATACTGATTTCCAGCTGTTACTGTGCAGCTTTGGGGAACTAATGGGGTTCATTGGGAACATCTATCTCAAAAGGAAATGCCTAAGTCAGTGTCTACTTGAATAATTGGAGATTTTCACACACACAAAAAAACAGTTAATACCCACTTAGCTAATTATCTCTCAATGTACATGATCGTCCTTTCCAGTCCAGTAATTAAACAAAATTAAGTGGGACCTTGCTAATTTGCACTAATGTCGGGAACAACCTATTGCCAATTACTGAATTTTGTGAATACGTGTAAATGAAAACAAGCACTTTTTAGAAACTGTATAGTAACATGTACTGAACCTTATCCAATAATACACATCATTATTACACTGCCAATAACTCACCTGTGTATGCACGGGAAGTTAGTATGTTGTAGATTGAGGACAGAATGTTTCTTATGCTGAAGTTTGTCCTTTGTTGTGTAAAGATTACTATATGGAGGTCTAAAGTCGTATAGTGCTTCTTGAGTACCCTTCTGTTTTCTAATAGAGTTCAGTGAGACCTTTAAGATCTCCTTACACTGTAATATAACTTAAGTTTCTCCTCTTTGAAGCAGCTGCAGTTGTCCCCATGGCTGCTGGAGCCAGCATGGCATTGTTCTTTGATTCTTTTGAGCTTCTGCAAGGGGACAAGAAGCTGGGAAAAAAAGCCCTTCCGAAAATCCAGTACGTGTGAAAGATCACTAGCTGCTGCGGTACCTTTTCTGGAAGTAGTTTCAAAGAGTAGTGAAAGTAGTTTTTGCTGACAGTTCCCATGTGTGGCTCCACTACAAGCTCAGTTGTAACCTTTCTTTCAGAAGGGTCCCGTTCCAATCCTCTTGGAGTTTCCTGGACATCCAGTTTTCTCTTAGACTTGGTTGGGTAGCCCCTAAAAAGAAGGCTGCCTTCTTTCCCACATCCTTTATACTAGCTTTATCTAGTGCTTTTTATATGATTACTGTCCAGATCCCAGTAAAGTCCTAAAGTCCCTGGTGAGCGTATACTAAATAACTCCTGGCTGTTGCCAAGAAGGTATGTGTCACTTGCAAACTTAATTCTTGAGAAACAAAGGGCTTTTGGCACATTCTGAGATTTCTGTACCATCCCTGTCTCCCTCATCTGTACACCAAATAATGGTAATCTTTTCATGTTCAGCTATAATTTATCCGTATGTTTTTGCACCTCATCTGAGATTTTGTGAGAACATTAAGACCATCTTGTGCCACTTTATTAGACTTCTATTCTCTAGTTTCAGACACTACCTTTTCATTGTTTTCTATTACTTTTGAAGATAACAACAGCAAATCTGAAGCAGGAGCACTTCTTCCTAACTGTGTTCTCACCATCTGCCTGTCTTTGGGAAAATTCCGCTTCTGAAAATAGTTAAATTTATCTCCAAAACCAAAATAATTCCTTTGCTTCTTTAGCTTTGCAGTTATCCTTCTTCATAGCTGTGCATCTTTCCAGGGCTCTCCATCCAGTTGGAGGTGGTATCTGAATTTCTGTTATTGGAATCTCTCCAGTGACAGTAACACAAACTGATGAAAGTCTGAATGACTGTAACTTTTCAGAGATCCAGCTTACAGGTAGGAAAGTGGAATGCTGTATGTATGGCAGCCGAATCTGTGATCTAATGGCAAGATTATGAAATGTATGAATATGACCTGCTTTTCAGCTTAGACTACCTTTAATTTTCTGTTGAGACACATGGATACAGGAAACTTCCTGTAAGCTGCAGGAGCCATATGCCTTAAGCTATCCATTTTATATGATGTAATTTTGGGAAAACAAAGTGGGAAAATAATAAAGATTGTGTGTCTTTTCTTGTATTGTACCGGATGTCCTTTTTGTGGTGGAAGAACTTCTACTGGGATAAAAATGATGTTTAATAACGTTAAAGTTAGGAGGAATGAAACATAAGACAGTTTTCTTTTATCCCTACTCCTTTACATTCTGACTTCCAAATCAGACTCAGTTCCCCCAAGTGCCTAAGCTGAATTTATTTTCATTACAAATACGACACCTGAGTATTTAAATCAGTCCTGGGGACCCAAATGATTTGAGACTTAGTCTTCTAAGTTATGTCATAGCTTATTCAAAAGTGTATTCTTTACAAAAGTGTATTCTATACTCTAATGTCATCATCCAGAAATAAAATATACAAACCAATTCTATGAAGAAGTCTGTTTTAACGGTCTTGTTCTATAACTTTGGTACAAGTTGGATTTGGTTAATTAGAAGTAGAAGCCAGTACTACAATAGGTAGTACATAACAGCCAGTGAGCCAGTGTCATCTTTTTTTTTTCAATAAAATCAGATGCTATGCTTGGTGTAGGTGATATCTGAAAGCAAATACTTTGCCCTCACTGCCTGTTTGTGTCTTTTCCCAAACTTTTGGGCACTCTCGATCTATTTTTTGGGGGTATGGAATGAGAAATGGAGAAGACCTCGATGCTGTGCAAACACTGTTTAGCAACAGTCAAGACATTACTGTGTTAATAGTATTGTTTTGGTCACAAATCTAAAACACAGCACCACACAAGATGCTATGAAGAAAAGTGACTACAACCCAACCAAACCCAGTGCAGCCACAAAGATGATAAAAGGGCGGGAGAATCTGAAGTCTGAAGTAGGACTGAAGGAACTACATTTTCTCAGCCTGGTGAAGAGAAGGCTAAGAGGAAGTCTAATTACAGTCTTCCAGTAGCTAAAATGATAGCTACAAAGTGGACATTCTCTCTTTGTGAGGTAGGAGAAGAGCAATGGGAATAGGAGGTATTCTATCCTAGGTATAAGGAAAAAAGTCCTCCCCATGTGATAAATGAGCCATCAGAATAAGCTGCCCAGAGAAGTGGTGAAATTTTCCTTGCTGAAAGAGTTCAAGATTTGGCTTGACAGGGGCCTGGATAAACTTTTTCATATCACATACATGAAAGTGTGACTTTGCACAGGGTTAATAGGAGAAACTAAAATAAAAAATTGTGGCAAAATCATGAGATGGCAATCACATTTGCATAAGCATTGTATGCTGTAACCATTTCTCTTGTCATGGTCTAAGGCCATGCTTTCAGCAGCGGGTTGGACAAATGATCTCCAACCTGCTTTGAAATGATTCTTCGTGAAAGCAAGGACTGTTGGTTTGGAGGGTTTTTTTAAAATATATTCTGAACACAGATGAAATGTAACAGGAATGTGAGAAGATACCATTATACAGATTCTAGGGGAGCTTGAAACAAATGAAATTCCTACAACTGAAAAGGGAATACAATTCAGTAGCAGTGCACTTAATATATATCAACACAGTTCTGCTTAACTGGAGTGCTTAGTTTCTTATGTGTTAGTTCTGTGAGCCCTGAAATGAGGACAGTTGTCTTATTTTTAACACACTGGAAGAATAATATCCAATAATCATTATCTAACAATAAAAGTGTTGTTTGTGTTACTGTTTAGTTGCTATTAGACAACTATTTCTTGTCAGGTATTCCTCAGGGACAAGGCCATTTTGGGTTGGAATATATTGATGTTTAAACAGCAGTGAGATTTCTTTTTTTTTTTTTTTTCATTGTAAAATAGTCTGTTTTTAAAACTTTAATAGGATACAAGCTCTCTTAGGACTAATGTTGTCAGTGTATATTTTTCTGTTACTGTTTCTGTAAAATTTTAGGAGTTGTTTAGTTTTAGTTGGAAGGGAGATTGCTCAAAATATGCTTTAAAGAGGTTTATTTTTGAGATTTTGAAAGAGGCAACAAAATCAGGCAATAAAAGTATATTCCTGATCTTGATAGATTTAAATTGATTTTTGTATCGCAGTTCCTGATAGCACTGTGCAAGGAGCACAAATTGTGAATGCAAGGATAACCATCAGACAAATACTGTCAGGAGTGGGAGGAGGAGTTCACTGGAGTTCACTGAGAGTGTCATGTGAAAAAATACCCTTGTGTTGATTTTCTTCCTCAAAATATGATGAGCCTTTTTTGTATCATATACGTGAAAGTGTGACTTTGCATAGGGTTAATAGGAGAAACTAAAATAAAAAACTGTGGCAAAATCATGAGATTACAATCATGTTTGCATAAGCATTGTATGCTGTAACCATTTCTCTTGTCATTTTAAAATATAAACTGAAAAAGGACAATAGATCTGATTCTGGCCTTCATCAGAAGAAGAGTGGATTAAAGCATCTGAAGTATATGGATCCACCACAATAATTGTACAGGAACCCTTAAAATCTGTAAGGCTCACAGATGCAGTGTTTCAAAAAGGAAGAAGAGGAAAAAAAATCCCTAGATTAAAGCAACTTTTTTTCTTTTTAATTTTTTTAGTCATAAGGTAGAAATAAAGAACAAGGAAGAGGGTTAACTGTTGTCTTCCTCCCTCCTGGGAAATATATCGGACCATATGTTTGGAAATAAGAAAACTTTCTTTCAATTCTGTGGCAGCTGATGTTAGAAAACTTAGGATAGTGCAGTACTGACCTCCTGTGTCTCAGGGTATAACAAAATAAATGTGTGAGAAAATGTCTTGCAGTTACAAAATAACACAATGATGGCTTTTTCCTGACATGTAGGAAGAAAAGAGAAACCAATAATGCTGTTCTCTAGTTGAGCATTACAAACACACTCATTTGGGACTTCGTATTTAGCATGCTGCTATCAGGCAGTAGTTTTTGCCAGGAAACTACATATTAGCAGTAGCATTTTCATGGTAATGGGTGAATCTATGGGTTTTGGATCTTTCTTAAGTCTTTAAAACATTCACATCTTAGTATTGTGATTATTATTATCCCATTTTCTTTCTTCTACAGTCTTGAGGTGACACACCAAATTAAAGCTTGAGTTGTGAATTAAGCAAGGAAAAAGGTACTTGTAAAGCAGGCCGAGGCTGTGAAGGTCCTGAATGTAGTCCATCTGTTATTTATTTCCTATTAATTTTTTTGTCTTGCTACTCTGTTAATTTTTATTTCAGTTAGTTTCCTTTTGTTTTTACAGTCTTCTGTTAATAATCTGTCCTTCATTTTTCATATTTCACCCATATCACACTTTTTGGTCTCTTAACTTTTTCTCTGATCTCCTCTAAAACAAATTTTGCATGTACTCAGATAACATAGTTATCTGTCAAACTCGTAGCTATTTCATCCCAAAAAATTTTGTTCAAGAAGTTCATGTTTGCTTTAGTAAAACAAATAAGGAAAGCTTTATGTTGGACTCTTTTTCTCTGGAAACCCTTGGTTGTGGAAAGTAATTGATTGTTATGTCAAGATGCAGTGGAATCCAGCCTGGGAGGATTGATTATGAGCGTAAAGAAAAAGGCTCCATCTCTGCTGATGTGTGAGGGGGGGAAGGGAGATGAAAAGAAGAAAAAGGAGGAGAGCGCGGGAAAAAGAAGAGATGAAGAAGAAAAAAAGTTTAAACATTTAGATGTATTTGAAGGATTGTGGCAAGCAGACTTTCTTAGAACATGTTCTGTGTTCTTGCTAATTATTCTATGATATTTTCATGCTAATGTGGTAGGGGCTGGAGAAATTGTTACAATGGTAGTAAAGCCACCTTGTGTTATTCTCTCAGTTTCTCGAGTGTTAGTGGCGTGCATATTAAAAATTTCAGTTGTGTTTCTGGCTTGTTATGGAGGGTTTTGAAGCCTTTGCAATGTTACAGCATTGGGTTTTGGGTGGTGAGTATCTTTTATAGTTTTAATTAGTCAGTACTGTCATCAGTGCTCTCTGCCACGTGATAAGAGAAGACTGAGCATTATATATGCATTTCTAACCTGTATATTAAGGACTTAGAAATGGATAAGTAAATTACAGGAAATTCTTTAATTCTCAAGTGTGACTTCTACACTGTCTGTATTGTTTTCAGCAAAGAAAAAATAAATAGATGGTATTTCAGAATGTGTTGCAAGAGGGTATTCAGGAGCAAACTCTGCTCCTGCCTTCCGCTTTCTCCACATTGAGGGTCAGCGGGTAATGTGAGTGATGGCTCAGCAGGGGCCTGAGAAGCCTTTCTCAACCTCATCTAGAGTCCCTGTGCATCCCAGTATGGATGGAGATAGCACATCTGGCAGTATTTGCTTTGAAGCAGGAAGTGTGACTTTGTGATTGTGGCACCATCTCCATTGCACTGCTTGGCAGAGCAGCTTAAACACGTGAAAAGCATACACTACATCCATTCAAAATGTGGTCGAGCATCTGTAGCCGTGTACACTCCCTTGAATTCCTGGCAGAAATTCCAGCTGAATCAGCTAGAATTGCACCTGGCACTTCCATTGCACTATGGTAAAAGGAACGGGTTGACCTAAACTGCAGATTTATGTGGATTTAGTTATGGACTTCTCAATAAAATCAATGCTAACTTTAAGGGCTGTATATCACTTCGGAGTAGATAACATATCCTGCACTTGGGTAATTTTTACATTTTTCTTGAGGAGAAAGAAGAGTGTCCTATTTTGCTTACTGAGTCTTTCTTGCTTGTGAGATATGTATGTAATTACAGGAGTCATGGAATTGCTTTAGTGTAATCATAAGAATCATAAATAGGCTCATGGGAAAGATGGTGTTTCTCTGGGCTGTGCTGGAGCTTTTCTGACGTTTAAAGAAGCAAGATGTGGTGTGGAATTCACAGAGGATTTCAGGCTGTAGTTAAAAGTAAGTTGGAATTTGTTTGACCTTTTTCCCTGTACATTCTTTCCAGAGCATTAGGTGCTGAGGTCAAACTAAAATGTGTCACTGGTCAGTATCTGAATTTAATTAGGAGGCAAGGACTTGGAGAACTCTAAAATACAAGATGCTTGATCACCATCTACCCATTTCAAATAAAAACAGAACATGATCTGTTTGTGTTTTCCTTCCACCAGCTGGTACAGTTTTCTTGAATTTGTTTGTTTCTAAATTCAAGGTTTAAATGTGGGAAATGTTACAGAAAACTGTTGTGCTACCAGCCTGGTTTATGACATCTGCGATGGTTTATGTGGACAGTCATTACTATATAGTACTCTTAATAACAGAAATTATGAACTGTTTATCATATTTGCAGAATGGATTTTCTTACTTCCTAGTTGAAATTGCAAGCTTTGCAGTGATTTATAGATAAATCCAAGAAAAATGAAATTCATACATTTTACTTTTAGAGAACCAGAGACTGTTGTAGAGGATTATGATGAACTGTGATATAAATACCCACTGACGCTTAAAAAAAGCAATCATTTCAGCTAGTTGAGTTGGCTTTCCTAAGCCAGAACACAGTAGTTACACTCTTCATCTTTGTAACAAATATGTTTGCAGTAATTCAAAAGTTTTTGTGCCTGCAACTCAGCCTTCCTGATTTCTTTACATACTACTCAGAATTTAAAATAATGGGAGAATAACATGCTCTGAGAGAATTACATGCCCCCGCTTTGAAAACACTATGCAAAGACTTGAGTTGTTTTACACATGGTCTTTTAATAGTTGTAACATCAAAGATGGCAGAAGCAAGAAATTCTAGGAGATTAAGTGAGCATGATAGGGAGTTTTGGTAAAATAATCCACTTTGGATACATATTGATTATTTCCCTGTTACCAAAATGACTCTCTCTAAATCCTTGCAAAAATACAATTTTGATACAGGCTTTAATTCTAAGTTGTTGAGTATTTGCTAACAGTCCTGGCATTACAGATATTTACTGCTTCTCTGTAAAACTAGAAAATCTTCTATGTTGTCTATTAAAGAGTAATAGAAATAGCCATGAAATCTAATAGATTAGTTTGAACTGTAGGATTTTACAAAGAATGTTCTATCAGGTAATTTTCAGTTGTTTCTCTGAAGAGCTCGTTATATCATCACTTAGCCATGTGTTTTCTGTGCTTTAAATTTTAAATTCTTGTCTCACTTAATAAAGCAATGGGTGGTTGAGAAGAGAAAGGGTCACTGGTCTCCTGTTAAGCAGTGTTTCCATAGTGCAGCTGTTTTTGTCATGGGGTAGAGTAGATGGGGTATTGAGCTTATGGTGCTCCAGTTAACACTGCATTGTGCTCTTGGTAAAAGATGCCAGTGCAGAACTCTTGATACCACTTTTGAACTGGATTCCCCTTGGGTGCCACATGGATTCAGTCCTGTGGCAGTGCTGCTGTATTTTCAGGGCTCCTGATGTTTATCAGAGGTTTTTTCTCACTCTGTTCCTGGTCTGTCCTTTGATCTCTGTTCGACAGGACACCTCTCACTAGCTTGACCTAATAACAGCCTCAGCTGGTATTTACCATTAATTAATAATTTCAGGGGATAAAATATTTTTCAGAAATTTAGCCGGCAGGCGGAAATGGGCAAAGCAAGTTTGCCCAATACTGTGCTGGTGAAAAGAAGTTAATAAAAAGAGATAAAAAAAAATTAATCAAGTTACCAGCCAAGGGTTATCTCACAGCAGTTGTGCTTAATCTTCTTAGTGCACAATATGATTGTGATGACAAGTTTTCACACACGCACGGTGATAAATGGTTGCTATTCTTTGATGGCAATGATTACATTATATATGTTGGCATTTAGGGGACGTAGATGCATTTTTTTTAGAATATTCAATCTTCTTGCCGTGTTTTCATCTATTGTTTTCTCTGACAGCTGGAATAAGACCATGAAGTCAAGTGGCAGAGGCCGTAAGGATCTCTGGTTGCTGAACTGCTTCTCTGCTTCAATGTTCAAGTTAGATTTGCTTGCTATTGTTGTTATTTTTCTGTTTCTACTTGGTGGTTTATTTTATTTATAAAATAAAAAAAGCCAAAACTTTATGCCAAAGTCTTTAAACTCTGCCTCTGAAATTGTAATTAGATATGCAGTGGGTGTAATTAGTAATGTGCAGAAGTAACATGTCATGTAATTCCGTATGTACAAAGCAGAGGTTTTTCATGAAGGCAAATGAACCTGCAGATTTTTTTGCTCTCCCTCATCTGAAAAATTAGCCTTGCATAATCTTCATATTTTAAAGTAATTACTAATCTTAGTTTGGGATGGTAATAATCAACTTGAAGCAGTGAGACTTTAGAGAAGTCTTAAATGCTTTGTGCAGTTACCACTATCTTTGACAAAAAAATTCCATGTGAGATTTGAAGATGGTTTCTTTTTAATTTAATTTTAATTGACAGATCAATAAATGTGGGTCTTTGGTCCTTTGTACTCACCTACTGCTCTGTCCCTGCTGCTGTTTCCCTCCTTCTTCTAGTTTTTCTTTTCTGTGTTGAGTTGCCTTCTTTGTGAAATGAATATTTCTGGCTGTTTCTGCAGCTCTTCTGCTGGATGGTGTGTGGAGGAGCTGGAGGGGAGGACAATGCTAAACCATTAGCAAAAATATAATAATTAATGTAATATTACAAGCATTGAATTAAAACTATTTAGTTATAATTCAGGATGGCTTTGCATTTATTTATTTTTTTAAATGAATTGCCATGTGTTTAACACTGCTGTTCATTTGCTGGATTCCTTTTCCTTTATGGTAGCTTTTATTTATCTAATTGTATATATTTTAATAGTTAACATTTTCTATTTCTATCTCATTTGATGCTGGTGCTATTAACAAAAGAGAAAACTGAGACCAGATGGTTGCCAAACAGTGAAGCCACCTGGTATTCTAGCAATGCCAAATATACTTTCCCCTCCTTTTCTCTTTAGAAAATTACTGAGACAGGTCCAGGATTGTTTGAGCATCCCAAGAATGTTTGCATGCAGCCAAACAAATAACCCAAATCCCCTTAAATTTATTCTTGCAATTATTTTCCCTGACATTCTTCTCTCTCTCTCAGGTAGCTCCATCTCACTCTCCCTTCCTGCTGTCGCAGTCCTATTTCCCATACGAGCCCTGCACTGCTGGTTCTCAGGCACATGGTTTGCACACCTTGCTCCACCCAGCTGCCTCTGAAGCTGCAGGTGAAGGCCTGACCCTGACCACTGCTTGCTCCACCAGTGCTGCAGGGTGTGCCAAGTAGCTCTCATTGCAAGCAGAATCCAATGGTGAACATACCAGGAGTCCTCCAGAAGGTTCTCCCCGCCACTTGGGCTATTCCTAGTGTGTAGCAAATAAGTTAAGAACCACCTTGAAGAACAGGGCATTTTGGATGTAGGAGCCTTTGGCTTGCCATCTGATGCCTTGTTGATTTGAGGTCCAAATGTGAACTAAAGTTGCCTGGAGTGTGATAGCTTGATCTGAGGATACAAGAGTGCACACACAGTGTACATTTTGCTGTGAGTGGCAGGAGCTAGACTAAATTAACCAAAAATATTTTTTCTCTAGTATGAATTGCATCTATGCTCTGCTCCCTGTGCCAGTGCCGTATGGTGATATGAGCTGCACCATGTGCATAGTGACAGACGAGCTGTTCAAATGTGTGCTTCTCACGCAATTCAGAAGTCTGGTATAGGCAGTGCCTGTGTCAGTATTGATATATTTTGAGATAAGAAGCGTTAACACAACATATTGACACAGGTCTCAGCCAGGGAATGGCGTATAACTCCTCACTTAGCCACTGGCAGCCCTTCTCTGCCTCCTCTCCTTCCTTCCTCTGCCTTTGTAGCTGGCTTCCACGGCCTTGCTGGTTTGTAGACCCCAAACACCTTGAGTGACACTAATGTGAAACCCTGGGCACTGTGGCTCAGTGAGCATAGGTATCTGAACACTGGTTGAATTCTAGCAGAGATAAGAGATGCCACTATGTCAGCTGTTAGGAAATACCCAGGTTACTACGGTATTCTCTAACCTGAGCACGCTGTGCTAGCAGCTGTACAAATTCCACACAACCCACCCAGTATCTGCCTGAAAAGAGGTTACACTCTGTGTGTAAGTCAGGAGAAGGATGCAAACAGTTGAGGAAATAAAAGAAATAATAAGTTTGGTATTCAGCAATGTAACAGCTGTCTAATGCTGTGTGTATGATGTACATGTATCTACTCATTTCTTAGATTTCTTTCCTGTGCTATGAACTGAGAGTGGTGGTTGGCAACACTGAACCCTCTTCTCAGAGCCCTCTGTCTTATGTTGGGCATATGGTGTCTCTATTTCTTTACTCACTGTCCTCTTACATTATGTACCTGGTTCCAGTATCTTCTGCAAGTGTCAGAAGACGCAGTCATCCTGCATTTGGGAGGTTTTGAGTTTCACTATCACTCTACCAATGATTGCCTCACTGCTAACGTGATCTTCATACATGGCTGTCAGCAATCATGCCTAGCAGCCGCTTTCAGACACTTACTCCAGTTGTTAGCTGTGTTTCTGGAAGTCCACATTCCTGCTGGTTACAGTAGGTTGTACATAGTCCCATTGCAGCGTATGCAGACCAATGTGTCTTCCAGCAGGAGATATTTCAGGGAAAAGATGTCAGAGTAGCCACTGTTAAAAACTTCCCACCCTTTGGAAAATACTCCTTCATATCTTTCCAGCAAGCAAGACTTATAATGTGAGTTTAAGCTTTGTGATATGAAAATAACATAAAAAACATGTCTTGGTGGAAATATCCCTAGAAGTGTTCAAGGCCAGGTTGGGTGAGGCTTTGAGCAACCTAGTCTAATGGAAGGTGTTCCTGCCCATGGCAAGGTCCCTTCCAACCCAAAATATTCTATGATGATTCTATGAAATAATGTCTATAAAATGCCTGCCCAGCATTGCTCTTATTTGGCCTGTTTAAGCAACAAGGCATAATGATGATTCAAATGTGCTTTACAGAGGCAGTTGCATTGAGTGACAAGGATGTTGATTTTTGGGGCTTTTCCATTATAAAGAGACAGTGTTTGTCTTCAGACTTCTTTTCTATATTACATTAGAACTAATTTTGCAATATATACCATTTCTCAAAATATGTGAATGTGCATTGAAGTTGACAGGAGACCTGAAGGTCTTCCTGCTGTGAGCAACTGCATTTTCCTGCAGCAGAAAATGCTAAAAATTTTCAAGGAAAAGGATAATAATTGTTGCAATCTGGGAAGTTTGTATCTAATCTCTGTAATTCCAGTAAATATGTTGGAAAGTGCAGTTGCCAGAAGTTGTGCCTTTTCCTTTTATGCCAGTGCATGAGGGTACTGTGGGCTTTGGACAGAGTTCTTTGCACTTAATGAACATTTCAGTGCATTTAGATGCATATCTTTTTCAGCCTGTTTCATGTGTCCAAGATGGCTGCATTACTTGCAGAAGCTGTATTTATCTGCAGAATATACTTCCCTGCACAGGTGAATTGAACAGGGCACACCACAGTCCTTGTTGCATCTTACCTGTAGGATATGTTGTGTCCTGAGATATTAAAAAGGAGATAGCATGCTGGCTGAGCATAGGCTGAACCTTCTTCCTTCCAGATAAACAAACATGTAAAAAATATGCAAACAGTTTCATATCTAAGAAAATTAACATCTGTCAGAGGTTTGGTTTTTTTTTTTTTTTTTTTGACATTATGGGCCAGTCCTCTTATTTGCTTGCATACAAGTAGCACATACAGTATCTGTCATCACTGTCAGACTATCCCTGCCACTACTCTTCCTCCTTTAAAATAGAAAGATTAGGTTGTCTTGGGAGGGAGAAGTTCCTGCTTATTAGAGGTGAGAAAGAAAAATAAACAGTATTGAAAGTTATAACAAAGTTATTTTTATTAGTCTACTTTGTTTTACAAGTAGAAGACTTTACAGTAATGGTAAAGCTCATCTGTGTAGATGTTTTCAAAACCTGAAAGTTGGAAGGTGGGGTGTATATAGATCTAGGAATGTCATTCCTCTCTTAGAGGCAATGACCTCTCTCCTAGTTTTCCCCGTCAGTAAAGGGAAAAAAAACCCAACCCCAAGCCTGTGGCCTTCAGTACTTGGAACTACAAAATAGTTTTATTATACATTTCTAAGGAAGTTTTGAAAAAGCAGCACAGGATAGCATTTAAATAACAAAGATGCTCTTATTCCCACCTTCTCTCCACTAATGGCTGTTCAACAAAGGGAGCAGTTTTTAAAGCTGGGGTGATTTGTAGCTGTTCTCCTCTTTCTCTTCCCTCCCTCCTCTTCTGCTCATTGTTATTAGCTAACATCTCTGATAAGAAATGCAGTGTGTAGCCCTTGTCTGGTCCTTTGGGATGCCTGCTCCTACTTTTTTGAAAGAGTGTTTTTTTGTTTGTATTTTGTTGTTGTTGTTTTTTAATTATTATTATTATTTTTTAAGGTTTCAGTTACTTTCTGGAGTAATTTCTCTAATTTTTAAATTTGTTCTTTATTTTTTCTTTTTTTTCCCCTGCTTTTTTTCTGTGTGTAAGCTCGCCCTGCTGCTACACCCCACTTTTTGCTCTGATCCTAGCCCAGCCAACTGTCACTTTTTAGCCTGCAGGGAACCTTCTGGTACTAACATTCCTGCCTTGTTTTTATTAGAAGGGCATCTCTCACAACATATCCCTCGCTGTTTGAAGCAGAAGTCATGCGTATTCAGTAGGAATGAATAATGGATATATTTAAAGGGTACCTTGCCCTTCTCATTCCTTTGCACATCATAAATAACCACTCTTTTAGTTTTATTTTACATATTGCTCTACAGGCGCTGTTTGAAAAAAATCTGGTGATTCAGCTCACAATTTCAAAAACACTGTGCAGTGTGCAGCTGATATTTTCTGCATCTGGAAACTGATCCCACAACAAACTCACTACTGGCATCAGTGTGAAGCTCTAGAATTCTTAAGGTTTAGGAAACTGGTCATGAATTCATTTTGAAGCAGCTCGCAAAGACGGCATGGCAGGAGATACATAGAAAACATGATCGGGATCGTTGGAGCTCTCAATTGAGTTAATTTCACCTGGCTTTAGATGTCTTTTTAAGGTATCTAAATACCTTTTAGGTGTTTTTAGGATGAAATTCTTTATTTTAAGCTTTGTTAAGGTGTTTTAAATACAGGTATTTTGAAGATGTTTTAAATATCTTCTTCAGGATGAGTCAAGTGGTTCTCTGAAAAATGTGTTTCCCTCCGTTCACTCTAAAAGGAGGTTTGTTGATGAGGTCACATGTAGGTGTCTGTCTTAAAGACATCTGCTTTTTGTCTGATGAGCCCACTGATCCTGGCCATTTATCAACACCAGAGGAGTTCTCTGTGATAATGGCTGTATTAAGGGATAAACTGAAATTACTTTGAGTTTTCCTGTTAACTGTAATGCGCTTTAGCTGAGGCTCCCAAAGAAGGTCCTAAAATTGAAGGCCAGGCTTGGAGGATGATTTAAGGATGTTAAAGTGAGAGCCTGAGCAGCAAGTGTTTTTTATGGGGGTGGGATGAGGACACTGGATGTATATTTGTTGCATTCTACTTAGATAGCTAACAAATGGAGTCGCCTAATTTCCCTGTTCCCACCAACACTGCAGAACTACCCCCAAGTTACTATGTTCTCACTGTGGTGCTTTCACTTGAGTATGTGGCTAAGAGTTTTTGGGGTGTATCCCTTGGGTGTTGTAGCTGCAGGGGTCAAGGGCAGCCTATGTTGCTTTCGCCATGAGTTGTGGGAGGGCTGGGGATCAATTCCTGATGTGCTTGGGAAAATGTGAGCTTGCGGCAGGGCCTCTGGGGTGATGAGCCTGTATCCTCTTTGTGAATGAGATAGATTACCTGTGTAAGCATTTTCTAGGCATAGAGGCAAACAATTTAGAGGTACTGGGAATTGTATACTCAGATAATTCAAGCATCAGAGTGGATGAAGAGTCAGAACCAGGCTGCAGTGCTGATTTTACTGGTGTCTTTGATGTCTTCTGATCTCAGTTCATCTGGCTGTAATTTTGGAATTGTATGATTTTCCTGTGTTTCTGACAGTTTCAGTGCTTGTTGTTATCATCGTATTTGGGAGGCTGATTATGTAAATATTAGATTTGCATTTATGGGAGGCTGCCTACATACTGAGTTCTTTAAGGAATTATTCTCTCTGAGTAATTCACGTAAGAAGCTACTCTGAGGATTAACATTTGCAGTGCTTCAGTTCTCTTCACAAAGACCTGCCTTTTGATAGTTTTTGGAATTTTGGTTGGGCCAAAACAATATTTTCTGTGTTTTTCACCTCTGCAGCTGAAATTTCTTAAGAGTACCTGACTTACTGTTCTATCTGTGGGTGCCAAGCTGCAGCCATTAACTGATGATTAATTCTATGGATTTTCATATTGTTTTCCCTTTTTATTTCCAGCTTTCAGAAAGGAATTCCCTTCTAAAGAACTAGGGTACCTTCATGGTGCCTTCACTAAGCTTGTGTTTTTATCTTTGCTACTGAGTGGCAGAAAGATAACTAGGAGGGCAGAAAAATATTAAGGATTTCAGAATCTGCTTATAGTTAAATGGAAAATACAGGTAGTCCCTCTTCCCTGCCCTTGGCTCTACAGAGACGGAGAATATGACTGCATGAGACATCTATAACTAATATAGTAAAGTGAGCACAGCGTATGTACAATGGGCATAGATTTTGCAACCAGGTTTGCACTGCAGGCTTCCATTTGGCGTATCAGTTTCCAAGAAATAAGCAATAAATGGCAAGCTTAGCAGTTGTAAGCAGCTTCCATAAGAGCACCTAAAGGCAAGTAATCCGTTAACTCTGGAATCAGAGATGGGGTATCCTTACCATGGAAGCAGACAAGAGGAGTTGCAGGATAATGAGACACAAAGGATAGTTACTTATGTGACTGGCATGTAAGGTGCCAGCTACATGGCATCTGAGTGACAGACACAAGGAACTGCAAGTTTGCAGAGCTGTTAGCAGAGGCCAGGGGGTATAATTGCAGTGTCCCCTGTTATTTTCTGCAATGCATGTGTGCCTGCACGTCTGCATTGCTCAAATCTAGATTTTCCAGATCCTTTTCCTCTGCACTTTGTTCTGGACTGCATTCTGGTTGCTCTCAGTTGGACTCATTTCAGCCTCTTCTGCTACAGCAGGGAATGTTCCCTGATTTTTTGGCAGTTTTCATAGATATTTTTTTTTTCCTGCACATGTTATGTGCTGGCTTCTGCTGCCTGTTAGTGTTTGTTTTGGTTACCTTTTGTAATATATGACTACAGTTTGCACTGTATTACAGTTGGTCTGTATTACAGTTTTCTGAGGTCAGTCTTCTTTGCATCCTTCTGGGGTCAATCTTCTTCACGCCCCATGATGTATTTTTCAGGCCAGTGTTTTGTTTGATTCTTTGTGTGGATTTTCTGCACTCTTTGGACGAGTGTGGCCCTTGTGTTATTTGAAAGATTTATTAGGTAGGTTTAGGTGTGGGTTTGGGTTATTTGGCGAGTTTTTTCAGGCAGGGAAACGTTTGGGGTTTCTTTCCCCCACTCAGAATTGCTGTTGTGGTTGCCTGTCTTTTCTATGGGTGTGTATTTTTGGGTTATATTTTTCTGGTACCCAGTGGGCAGATGCCTCTGAGCTCTGATAGTACTATGAGACAGCTATGAGCATGATCATTGTTTGCATGGCGCTGGGCCCAAACTAACATATCCTGCCTCTCAGCAGGACTTACTAGCTCAGTCTTGATGACCTAGCCAACCAGCAGTTATACATTTACTGTCCACCTTGGAGAGTAGGCAGAGCAAGATCACATGTGATTGTGATTTGCTCCATTCTTCCTTCCAGAGTACACAGCTCATGAGTATATAATTTTCTTGGTGGTTGCCTGACCATTCTCCTTTCCACTGGAGAGAACAGCCAGGCAGCGACTACATGTTTAGCTCAGACCCTGGACTTAAAAACCATGATCTAGGATTTAGCAGATCTGTACATGAAGCATTTAAGTGTTGTGGGGTATTTTTTTCCCTTAACCCCTTTATGTCTGACAATTGTGTTTGGAGAAGTTTGCTGTCGCTGGTTTCATTTTTGAGGGTATTGTTAAAATTTGTGTTAATTTATCAGGTTGCATTTAGAATGTATATATCAATCTTTAATTCAGTGCCTGGAGATGAGATATAGCTAAGGCAGATCTACCTCTGTAGAAACCCTTCACCTCCTCAGACTGTTTCTTGGACATAAACTAGTTCAAACACAGAATATACCGACTGATAACAAGGAGCAGACAGATGATCTTACAATATTTCTCTGACATGAAGGTTTCAACCACATCTCTGCTCAGCTGCAGTTCTGCATGGACTTTGTTTACTACTGTTAAAATGTTGATGTAAAGTTTGTTAAAGAAATGGAATGGATGATAATTGCTGGTGGAAGTGGGGAAAACCAGCTTGTTCTTTATGTAGCCTGTGTGTAGACTTTGGAAAACATTATAGAATCATAGAATCATGGAATAGTTAGGGTTGGAAAGGACCTTAAGATCATCAAGTTCCAGTCCCCCTGCCATGGGCAGGGACACCTCACACTAAACCATCTCACCCAAGGCTCTGTCCAACCTGGCCTTGAACACTGCCAGGGACGGAGCATTCACAACCTCCCTGGGCAGCCCATTCCAGTGCCTCACCACCCTAACAGGAAAGAACTTCTTCCTTATATCCAATCTAAATTTCCCCTGTTTAAGTTTTAACCTGTTACCCCTTGCTCTATTGCTACAGTCCCTAACGAAGAGTCCCTCCCCAGCATTCTTACAGTGCTATATTTTAATAGAAAACATATGACTGACTTCCGGTTTGCCCAACAGCAAAACAGGGTGCAAGGCACTTGAACAACATACTTAGTGACATAAAAATAATTTCGTAGACAGAAGCACCTGAATAGTTTCATTGGAATTAACTTTTAATGGAGTGGAGCCCAGGTGACTTGTTTGGATGTAAACCTGTTGAAGCAGTCTCAGGTTGTCCTCTCTTCAGTCCTCATTTTGCTTGGATCCCAGCATGTTCAACGATTCTCATGTGAACAACGGTTCACATGCTGTTGTGATACATCCAAATGGAGGACTTAATCTTCTCATTCTGAAATTGTTGTTCTCTTGCCGCCTCCAGTTTCCATATCCTGGCATCTAGAATGCTCTTGCCTGTGCTTTTTCTGTCATCATCCTTAGTATCGAGAGACCACATTATAGAGACATTGACAACAGAGTTACTATTTATATATTTTAATTTGCACCCATCCAAGATTTTAACTGTTCTGGCATGGATTCCAAGATTTTTGTTTTTTAGAAGTAGTTCCCTGGCAAAACGGCAGAGGTTCTTAAGGAATTACAGTGCAGGAATTTGAGAATGATTGGAGACTTGCTCAGATGTCCTCTACAGGGTACCCCAGGCAGACTTGCCTAATATTTGAATGATGTGTATAGAAAGACAATATATTTAATGTTATTGATGGCACTTGAATGGTTTTATTCTGTATGGTTTCTTGAATAAGAAACTTTCTTCTCTCAGAAAATTTGAGCTGTTGTGATGAACACTTCAGAGGCATGAATTGTGAAAATAGCATTTTTACTATATTAAACATTTCTAAAACATGACTGTGTGCATTCTAAATACGAAAAAAACTGCAAAATGCAGTCTCAGGAGATTTTTAATTTTATTTTACTCTCTACTCTTTTTTTTTTTCTTTTAGCACAGATCCTTTTAGCTGACTAAGAACAGTAAAACAGGGGATGAAATCTTTAACCCTATACTCCCTTGTTTCAGCAAAACTTGTTCATCAGTGGCTTTTTCAGGAGCCCATAACTCCTTGACATCCCTAAGGAATGCCCAACCTATAGTTTACAGTTCATATAAAAATCCTGAGGACAGTTTAATCTGCCCTGTGGGCCATTCTGTGTTCCTGCATTCCCAATGGCTGTTCAGATTTGCTGTTCTGATTGAGTGACAGTGTGAGGACCATGTTTTACTGCCATAGAAGCAGTGCTTGAACAGATTGTGTACAGTTGTTGGATCTTAGATTGTATTTAAATGTACCTTAAATATGAGCAGGAGATAAATGGGGTTTAGGGCTATGATCAATGTTAGAAGACAGACTGTGCCATGAAGACTGAAACTTAGTGTTGTCAGATAGGATACTGTTAAGGATCCTTCATAAGGGGGCTTAGTCAGCTTAATGGAAGTCTTACTGAGTTTAGTCTGGAATTGTTCTTTACATTCGATTTACCTGCAAACGTTTTTTTTTAGTCATGTTCATAACACCTTGATTTACAGTGTAAATTCTTAATTTGTCTTGCCTTTAATGTAAGGAGAAAGATAAGTCACAGGAAAATCAACACACATAGGAAGAAGCAGATCCAAACAAAGGTATCTTTGCCAAGATGCACCTCTAGGACCTGTACTGTGGGAGAGGATTTCTTGCCAGTCTGTGAAAACCAGTGTAATAGCAGATGGTGACCTTTGGGAAGTAGCTGTATGTGCTGGGCACAGAAGGAGCAGATGGCTCTGGGCAAACCTCAAATAAAACGTGCTGAAACAAATTCATAAATATTCAGGGTGCAGTAAAGAGTCTAGGTCTGTGAGCATTCCTCTTAGGGCGGTGTGATGGGTCCCATCCTCTCATTCTACTCTGCTTCATCCTTCTTTGCTGCACATTAGGTATGATGATGCCATAGTCTGTGGGGTTATGCAGTGTATGAGAGTAAGGAAAGAGGATATTTTGGAAACAGATTATCGGCACAGCTACCTGGTCTGTACAGGGAAGTGAAGAAGGGGCTGTACAGGAAACCAGCTTTAACACTGTCTTAGCTTGTGGGATTTAATATTTGCTTTGTAGTGGCTGAGTAACTTTTTTGAGGTAGACATGAAATGAAGAGTGTTTCTGAGGCCATCATTATTCACAGCTCTCTAGTGATGATAAGAGCATGAGCATCTCCCATGTTAAATTCTTGCTCTGCCTTTTTTTTGTTTGGTGTTTTAAGACTCCTCTTTTTTCAACTGATATGTGCTTGTGTTCTTGTAAATGAGTCTGCACTTTGTAAATGAGTCTGCACTAGGGGTAGGTACCAAAAAACCCAAGAGAATAATCACTCTTTTAGGCACCATTTATATTTCCCAGGAAAAATTAATCTTGTTTTGCTAGTAGGTGGCTTTGTTGCCAAGTACCAAGTATACCTGCAAAAACAGGCAGACAAGAAAAAGAGTGGCATTTTCCATTTTCTCCAGCATAAGATGTTATGTATGGAGTAAGATGGGCCCTTTGTCCTTGGCTGTTTCACGCTGACCTCATGAATAGATTTTCACAATGCTGTCTTCGGGCCTGTCAAAGATATCTTGCTGGTGTCATGACTCTGAGAAGTTTGTTAAAAATCTGTTGGATCACTTAGTCCTTTCACTGTGGGTCTCATGAAGCTTTTTCACTTAAAACTTTTTCATTTATGGTGATTTATTGCTGTTTTATTTCTAATGTTTATGCCACACATTGTTTCCCCAAGGATCAATTTTTCAGGGCAGCCACCACTGAGAGTGCTCTGCGTTTGTGGGACTGCGCTGAGTTTTGGAGCCAAGAAAGATGCATTATGAACCACTGGCTGGGATTCTGGTGATGAGTTGCTAAAAAGCATCTTTGTAGGAAATGACCACATTTATGATTCAGTCATTAGGGGTTATAAATGTTTCCATTTCAAAAGTAAATTTCAAGGGTTCCAGTTTGTTGTGGGTTGACCTTGGCTGGCTGCCATGTGCCCACCAAGCTGCTCTCTCACTCCCCCTCCTTAACAGGACAGAGGGAGAGTATATGATAAAAAAAGCCCCTCATGGGTCAAGTGTAATGGGAAAAAAAGCAAAGTCTGTGCACAAGAGCAAAGCAAAAAAAAAAGGTTTATTCTCTACCTCCCATCAGCAGGCGATGTCCAGCCACTTCCTGGGAAGAGTGGTTGCTTCAGAAATCAAATACCTTCATAACGAATGCGCTCCTCCCCTTTACCTGTTGATGCTGAGTATGATGTTTTATGATGTGTAACATCACAGTTTGGATCAGCTATCCTGGCTGTGTCACTTCCCAAGCTCTCGCCCACTCCCAGCCTTCTGGCCTTTGGGTGAGGCTGGGGAGACAGCCTTGATGCTGTGCCAGCACTGGTCAGCCACGTGTAAAACATTGGTGTGTTATCAGCACCATCTTAGCTACAAATGCAAAGCCTAGCAGTAAGGCTGCTGTGAGGAAAGTTAACTCCACCCCATACAGACCTGGTAAGCAGTTAAATCCTTCATTATAGTGATGTTTACAGCTCCTATACAGAATAGTCTTTTCTACTGTAAATTATTTTAAAGCAATTAAATTGCATTTTAATCCCTGATTTTGTAGTAACTCATTTTTTTATTAGAATTTTTAAACTATCTAAAACTGAAGATCAGTCAGCAGTTGTTTTTTCACCTCTCCATTAATATCCCTTCTTGATATTGAATAGGACTTTTTTTGATCCAAATTCTAAATAACTGATGGCATCTTTATTATTTGATATTTTCTGAAATCTGAGTTTTTTCTTTTATTTTTTAACTTATAACTTGTGTATTTAGTGAGCCACATTTCACTGAACCGTGGTCTTCATGAAACATTACATTTCCTTGTGATTTTTATAATTTAAAACTACTTTTGGAAATAGGATAGCAAAATCCAGTAATGCACAAATTAACTCTGCTAATGTTTAAAATACTTTTTAATGATTTCAGAATAGTTGCTCTGAGGGATAACCCTAACCTTACTCCTGTGAAGTAATTTATTAATAGAGAGTGGGAGCCCTTTTTATCTGACTGAAGGATTAAAATAATGGGAAGTTAAAACTGGTTTCCCTTTCTTTTCTTCAATTCCTTTGTAAAATGAATAAAGGTCATTTGAAGTTAATAGCCGGTACATTTGGAGCTAATAACAGGAAATGATCTTGCTAACAATAGGTGATCTCTCTCAGAGGCTGGGCTGAGCCCATTTCTCATTGTAAGAGATGTGTTTCCTTGCTCTTAATTCTGGTAAACTTTAAGCAGTAAGGCTGAACATTTCCTCATCAGCTGTTTGCGTCAGGCCAAATTTGGATTTTTTTGTGCCAAATACACAGCTGTTTCCAAGGCTGAGACTAGAATAAACTTTTATTCACTTATTTAGGGCTGAGGAGTTGAAGCTTACTGAGATGGAAGAGTCTTTTGTGTTAGGCATGTGTCCTTGGCCATGGAAGTCTGTCCAGATTTGGTAAGGTTTTGTATGGCTTCAAATAAAGTTCATATATACTTATAAAACCTCTTGCTTAGCACCAGGCAGTCTTGGAATATTATGTCCACCCAGTATGTTTAAGGAAGCCTCTGAGAATCAGTGGGAAGATACAGAGCAATTTGGTAGAAGTAAAAGGAGATGATAAGCAATGGAAAAAGTATATTTGAGAAAGGTATTTGAAGATAAAGGGGTTTAGCAAGAAGCCGTGGAGATTTGACTTGATTAGTTTAGAAGCTCAGAGGGAGACAAAATGATATCTGATAATGGTGGTCAAATGGAAGGAAAGGTGCCGAAGGGT
Organism: Neopsephotus bourkii; assembly: GCF_033783945.1. Taxonomy (NCBI): domain Eukaryota; kingdom Metazoa; phylum Chordata; class Aves; order Psittaciformes; family Psittacidae; genus Neopsephotus; species Neopsephotus bourkii. The sequence goes on from NW_026900570.1 coordinate 14,399,083, forward strand.
TGAACCTGGTGGAGATGAACAGAAAAGCATGGGTCGCCAGCCCATGCTTTCCTCAAAATATTGAGTGAAGTGGTGTTTCCTTAGTCTCAGGGTGGCATGAAAAGAATATACTTGTTTGAAATCTGCAGTCATTTGTATATGAATTTCAGCTAGCACTGAAGGTGGAGCACAGGGGAAATGGTAGTTTGTTGCTGCAGTGATGTGCTGAAGTGTCTCAAGGATTTGTATGATATGCCTATGTGTGAACTGTACACAATATAACTATATACACTAAAACTGCATTTAAAGAAAAAGTAAAGTTTAGAAACATATACACTGAAGATTAGGATAGGCAGGACAGACTGTTATATAGCCTTATGAAACTTTACTTTTGTGACCTAGGGGTACTTTTTCCTGTTAATCACCATCATAACATTTGAAAGCCAACCTTGAACTACAAGTTTGGTGCATAAGCTGAATGTTTGCTTGTTATCAGTAATCTAAAGGAGAATACTGTTTTTGTACTACTGCTCTCCCATGTGTTGCAAAATCTGGACCTGTGTAGTAAATAAAGCAGGGGACATAGGAAGTAAAAGGAAGTCATTATGGATAAGGTAGCTGAACCCACGCATAGAGATGTGGGTTCCAACACTGTCTTTGCTACAGAGTTTTGTCTGTGGCTCAGCAGTGACTGCATGTTTTGCGGATTTCATCTTGTTTCTTTATGCTGAAACTGAGATCCCCTAGACTAATTTGCAAAAGTACTGGGTATTTATACAAGTAACTTAAGTCCATAATTTGAACATATTCAAGTGTTAGGAATCTGAGAGCAAACACCCTGAGATGTGTGTATGTTTTTGGAAATTAAGCTTTTTTCACCTCTGTTAGCAGGTTATTCTAGAAAGGTAGATAATGCCATTCCTACTTTCCAGGGTGCATTATAAAGATTGATTAATGACTGTGATCAGAGCTATAAAAAGTTCCTGAGAAAACTAATATCCCTGCCTTGATGATAGGATTTGAATAGTTTGGTCTGAAAAAGGATACAACCACATATGGAACCACCTCTGCTGTGTACAGAATAAAGCAGGGGGCCTTGCCAAAGAGTAATAAATAGATAAGTACATGATTAAAGATGATATCCTAATACGTATGTGCAAGAGGGATAAACTTAAGCTTGTACAGTGAGCAGCCATTGCCTAAGTTATGAATGTTTAACTTTGCAACATTCTAAAGACTCTTTTAATGCAGCATTTTTAAAATGTATAACTTATGTTTGAACTGGGGAACTTATAAAGACAGGCTGAAATGCAAGGCTGTGCATTTAGAAAACTTCCAGATTTAGTTATAGCTATTTTTTGTGTGAAAATAAGTGCTTGCTTGATGCTCCATTGCCATTTACAGTTCTGTGGTTGCTACTCTGAGAATGAAAAGGCTATGGATGGTGATCTTCCCACACTTGCAGTCCATGTGGAGGTAAACCCATAGCACTCTGGAGGAGGCAGTTGCTTGGGTACTACAGAATTTTGTCTAGTTGCTGCCTATCTTAGCTCATGGATGAAGGCAGGCTTCTCCTTTAAGGGCTGAAAGCCTTTCACAAGTGCTTTATTTACAGTGGAAAAGGATTGCTAGAGGCACATTGTGGAAAATGAAAACAACCCTGTTCTGTATTTTCTATTCTCTAGGTAAAATACAAAAGGGACTTTGAAGAAAGCAAAGGAAGAGGGTTCAGTATTGTGACCGATACGCCGGAGTTACAAAGACTGAAAAGGACTCAGGAACAAATCAGTAATGTATGTGACTGCCACCTAAAGTGATTGTAGATGGAGAAATAGTGTGTCTAAGAAAAGGCGTGTTTGTTGGTGTTTCTGATGAAGTCTGTGAGAGTGAAGAATCTAATTTTGGTGACTGATTTGTGTATGGCAGATTTTGAAGTGTGTGTAACCTTATGCCATGGACTTGTACAGCACATTGGCAATGTGTGTTCACCTCTCCAGCTTTCACCAAGTATGCTCACAGTATTTTCTATACTAAAATGATTTGACACTTTTATTTTTATAGACTTGCTAGCAAGTAAGAATACTTCTGTAACTATTTGAATGTAAACTATATAATTTATATAAACTATAAAGGTTTGTCTTTTTTTAGCAGGGGCTGTCAAAATTAGCATAACTGACAAGACAGAGTTTTCTAGAAGCAGATAATATTTTGATGCTCAGTTTTAAAAGAAAATACATGTTCTCCAAGATGAGAAAAGAACATCAAATAACAAAACTTAACCATGCGCTTCATTACTGTAAAGCGTGAATGCAGAATGCTTTCAAGAGTGTGTTTTTTTAAAGTGGGACTTTTTCTGACTTATGTTTTCACTAGAAAAGATATTTAGTTATATCATATTCCCTTCAGCATGCTTAACCTACTGCATGATGGAATATTGGGTAATACATAGTGCAAGTTATGATATATGTGAAATAGGTAGAAGCTAGTGTGAGCTAGCAGTGATACAGAAGCAGTATCAGTAGCTTGTCCTGGCTTCCATCCCTTCTTCGGCTGCAAGAACTTGTCTCCATAGATTATTTTGTAAACAGTTTTTATCATTCCTTGTAGTAATAAAATAACATCATGGAATCGGATCCACCCGGTGTAAGTATGATCAGAAGAAAATGATGGAGTTTATTCACTTGGAAGAAAATTCTTTCAGGTAGAGATGTTATTGTAAAGGAGAGTAATTGAATAATGCTAGTTTATCATAGCAATGGAGATGTATCATTCTTGCTGAAGCATTCATCAGTTAAAATTTTGATGTCCAGATCTGGTCTTTGAGGTGAAAAATTGGGGCTCATTTCCTGTTCCCTTGGTCAGTGGGGAGGACAGTTAACTTAAGAGTTGTGCAAATGCTCCCTTGTATAGATAAGATGAGAATAAGAGCACGTACCTTATGTTAATGATGCAGCTAACTGAAATTTCTGGTCTGTGAGAGAGAAAGACGAATTCTTCAGAATGGCAAAAAGCATGGCCATTAAGACTTCCATCTGGGATCTGGGAAACTTCAGTGAGTACCTGGTTTTAATCAGCTGTATTTTTTATTCAGACCAAGAACTTAAATTAGGTCCTCTCATGACCTACATAGCTTCTTCAAGCAAGAGTGATTCTTTTGTGTGGGGTAGCTCTGGAACGCATCAAGGAGATGAAACGAGCAATGCTCTGATGAATACTTAATCCCCTGCATGGGTCTGCTTTCTGAGAAGCTGAGAGGAGTACCCTACAGCACGCCTATGATACTCAGTTTTGGATATTAGCATGGCCAAGAAATTTAATTAGATCTCCCAAGCCCGGTATCCTCAACATCAGAGTATAGAATAGTATGACACAGGTCACTTGCATACATTTTCTCTAATTTTTGTTCAAAGCATATTGGGTTTTCTGTTGTGGGAAAGGGGGAAAGTAAAAACAGGCAAGTAGTTTTGTGAAATGGGAAAGAATTTTCTTCCCACCTCTATTTTTTGACGGGGACACTGAGGTTTCCCTTCTAGCAGATCTTCTTGCATATTTTATAACACTGTCTGGATCCTGCACCAGATACATCTATGTGCCTTTTCAGACCCAGAAGTAGATTTTTAAATGTTAAAAGTGTTTGTTTTTTGTGTGTCCCCCCTCCCCAGTTTTTTTCTTGGTGGTTGGATGTACCACTCCTGTCCCTTTATTCCCAACCACCCAGTCTTAACAATATAGATTTGTTCCATCCAGTCCTAATAATACGGAGTTGTTCCATTCAGTCTTAACAATACAGAATTGTTTTATTTTCTTGATGGATGTAGCTGATAGAGATTCCAAGTCATGGACTCTATTAGAAATAATTATCTTGAAGGTTAAAATTGAATTTTAAAACATGCATGATAAAAGCAATTGCATTTAATTTATGCTTGTGCAAAAGGAATAATTTGATTTATAGCATTATATCCTAGAAAGATAATTCTACATAGTCTACAACTTGAATCTAATTAGAACACTCCGGTATTATAGAAATGCATTCCACACAGAGTAGCTTCTGTATTTATCAGATAAACAGTATAAGACGTGGACTAAGGATCTATTTAAGGTTTCAAGACACTGAAAGGTAAGCACTTTAATAATTCTAAAATGATTTTACTTTTCATATATAGAAAAATGGAAGAATACTAACATATATATTTAATTTTCAGTTTTATTTTGATTTCACCTGGAAGTATTAGAAACTTCTCAAAGAGCCCTATTTGAAACAAAATTGTAACAACTTCATTGAAAGGGTAAGTGAGCACAGTTAAATGTTTAGCTGTTGTTGATGAAGATAAATAACATCATTAAACATAAATAACATTATCAACATTATTTAGCAGAAATCTTTGTAAAATATTGTCTTTTTGTCCTAAGATAAGTTTCACCGCATACATGAATATTATTGCAGTCCTCCAACTTTTTGAAGAATGCTATCAGTATAAACGTTGGGAGGTAAAAAGAGTGAGGGGAGTGGGAGGAGAGTGCATTGGGTTTTGGTTGCTGTTTTGCCACCAGCAGTCCTGAACACTAGACCAACTCTGTGGAATTTATTTCTGCTTCGATGGATGTATCAGGACCAGAATTGATTTTCTTAGAAAAGAATGAAATTTATCCCAGTGCCTAAAAGCTTAGTTCTGCAGATGTACAACAGGCTTGTTAGGAAGTATCATAAAGCCTCTCCAGGACATGCAGGTTCAGCTGCCCCAAACTACAAGTATTACAGCTTCTTACCATTTAGTTAGCTTAAAAGGTGTAAACCACACATACTAGCTTGCTAGTTTAGATTAATGTAGGGATGGCTGCATAAACTAGACAGCTTTTTTTGCTGATGAGTTTGAAGGATTTTTAGCACCTTTTGCGTGCCCAAGCAGGCATTTTAAAGTTTAAGTAATTTTTACAAATTAATATGTGTGAGAATATTTATAATTTTTATAAAAAGAATGTATGTTGGTAAGTATGATAAAAGTTTACTAGTATTTTTTCAGTTATTCCAAATATAAAATAAAGTATAAAATTCCCATCACTTCTGCTGCAGATGTCACTGTTTTCTTGGCACTGAATATGTACTTAATACACACAAAATCTATATTGTTTACACAGAGAACTGTGCTAATTTTGTTAAAGGACCTTGTAGTCTTTTCTGTCTACTTTGAACTTTGAGAGGATTTTCTTTATGAATGCATAAATTATCAAAATGAAAAAAATACCACATAATTTTATAGGTGATTTTGCTTATAAGCTAACTGTAAGCTGATTTTGCAAGGAAAAAGTTAAGGTGGCAAAAGGAACAGAATAATTAAAGAAGTTGGAAAAGGTCTATTTATTTATCTATCTATCAATAAATATCATAACACATGGCTAAATGAAGAGCTGGGAACTCAGTCTAATAATATTTCCTTTGGGGAAATGGAACACTTTCAGCAGTTTGCAGCAACGAGCTGCAGCGTACTGCCACTTCACTTTTAGGTCCAGATATATGGCTTGAAGTATGTTTTATCCTATGTGAAATAAGTTGCTCTTTCTTAAATCTGTTCCTGGTAAATGTCTGCTAAGTATAAAGCAAAACAGGTGTCCATACAAATTGATGGAGTGAGAAGCTTTCATTAAGATAAAGACCAGTGCTTCCATGTTAGAGGTTGCTGGCTTGGTTGTATGGCTGGAAGGGTGCATGGAAGCTTTCACAGTGGCTGCCCTTATTACACTGAGAGCCCATGTAAGTATTTCTCACTCCCATATTCATGCTGTTACGAACGTAAGTCATGTGGGAGCAAGAAGTAGTGCACATCTGTGCCCTTCTTCTCTTTGAGGGCTAGCAAAATGGAGTCATGCAGTTCATTTATATGTATGTGACTTGTTACCCTGGAGGTTTGGATTGTATGCAAAAAGACAGCTATAGCTGAAGGTAAATAAAGGAAAATAAGAATACAGATTAAATTGGTTTATAAAGCACATTTCCAAGGTATCCTATTTTGGTGAAAAATTTAGAAAGGACAGTGGGGTTGGTAAAGAAGAGGTCACTGAATCACCTTAAGGGGCTCTGTGTATATGTGTGTGTGTGTTCATCTCTCCCCCATATATCAGGAACCTGTATTGGATGCAGAGAGAGAGCAAGAGAGCAGGAAAATCTTGTAACATTCTCAAAAACATTGTACGTGAATTTGAATGAGAAAGGCTATGTACTCATTGCCTTTAATGAAATATGGATCATGTTTTTCTTTTTTATTCTTTTAATTTTTTTATATATATTTTTTTAAGTATCAAGGGTCACATTTTACCTCCAGTTAAATTTATACAACTCCAGGGGAAGCAGCAGAGGACAGGAATTCCGTCATAATTTGAATTAACTAAAAACCTGCTTTCTGGAGAAAGAAACAAATGATAAGGAATTGGATACTACTTCAGACGTGATATTAATATGTCTTCATGTAGCAACTAAAGGAGGAAGCTAACAACTTTTCTTCTGTACTTGAGCACATCTGCACATCTAAAATTAGAAACTGTCCCTAGCAGACATTGAGCTATGGCTCCATATTTAGAAGCTATTGACTCAGTTGTTCAACCTGTTTACTTGCTCAAATATAAAACGGTCTTTTAAATTGCCGAAACAGATTGTAGAGAAAATTGGCAGAAGATGTTAACAACAAGGCCCAGAGCTCCATTTGTAGGATTCACAGCATACAGCCTGCAGATACTCGTCTCTAAGGGCTTTTTTCCATTCACCGAATCCAAGTGAAGGGGAAGAATAGCATGTAATGAAACAAGAAAAATTGACAACATCATCAGGATCTGCATTTCACAAAACCAACCATGGCACATCAACGAAGGGACTGGGTAAGCATGTTAAGTCACGCACAAAAACAGCTTATAGGCAATGGTTTGTTTTTTACTGCTTCTGAAGTGATTTACGCTTTATCTCACTGTCTTTATATTCCTAAGCATGATTTTTTGGTTGCTGTTTCATTTGGAAAATATGCTTCTAGTCATATATGATGATGGTGTCTACTAACATAGACAGAATAGCACTTGCTGACTAGTGTATGAAGCGCCAATAGGCATGGAAGGCTTGGTGCGCCATGCTATCCAATAGCCTTCTGCTCCTGTTGGTTCCTCTGGCAGTTTAACATGAACTACAACTCCAAGAGCTATTCATAATTTGGTATGCTGCAGGTTTAATTCCACACAATTGCATTTCAGATATGCTGTATGTAACTCATGATTGAGCATCTACCAGTTGCGTTCAACACATATTTTTTCCTGGCTGGAAGCTAGGTTTAATTTGTCATTCTGTTTCCTAATACAGGCATATCTCTGCGAGAAGGTGGAGTTGCTGCTGTGCTCCTGTGCAGTGAGCATACATGCACAGTCATGTCCAACCTTTCCGGATTTACTAGAAATCTTCATTTGGATAGATATATGCAAATTGAAATTCTGAGAAGCTCCAGGTCCTTTGACTTTCTAATATTTCTGTGTTGATGTTTTTGGCTTCTCGTTTTGAATAAGCAGAAGTAATTCTGCCTTATGGTAAGTGAGCAACTGGTTATCCTCGAGAATGCATTTCAAACCTCAGTGTGCATTCCACTTAAAAAAGAAAAGCTTTCTTAATGGTCATCAAAGTTTTATGCAAAGTTAGAAAAAGACAGTATTAAATTAGCTCCTGTGTATATAAATTCTTTATCTACACTTTCAGTAAAAAGTCTTAATTTATTTAATGGCATTCTGCTTTGCTCACTTCTTCCTTTCTTTGTTGGTTTTCCTTTCTTAATCCTTCTGAAATACATGACAGTATTTCCCAGTGTGTGGGAAGAAATAGTAGTTTTAGACCCTAAGATGGATACTTTTTGGAATGTCAAATATTCATTACAATTATTACATATGAATCTGTCAGTATGGTTGGAATTGAAAAATACTGAGCAGGTGAACTTTCAATTTGCAGCATTAGAAAAGTCAGTCACATTAGGTCATATTCTGTGGGGGTAGTAGAACAGATGTTCCTAACATGGTGATATTCTTCATCTGCCCAAGATCAGCTTCCTGGTACAGAGTAGAAAAGCATTAGAGACTATCCGTGACATATGAGACTACTTTTATTGTAACACAGGTGGAAAGATGCATAACTCTTCACTAGAAAGAACAGAAACAATTTATCATTTAGAAGCTGGAAAACAACCCCCTGCCCAAGAGAAGCAACTGCATTTGGAAGAACTGCTAACATTAAAAATAGAGATTTATAATGGGTGTTAGTGAGTTGTTTGAGCTGTTATATCCCATAGTGCCCACAATAGCATTTAAATGTGCAAATTCACATAGGCATTTGGGCAAGTTCATTGAAACACTAACCCCAAATCTATACTGAAGTTCTGGTAAGCTACTAATGTGTGAGAGAAACACCACATCAGCAAATTGCGTAAAATGGAAGTACTTGTCTGTCAGACACAAGTCTGTTTGGACTTGAATGACACTTGACCTTGGGACAATTTCTGCTTAGGGAAGTCTCTCTTTCAGCAGCCCCACAGTGAGGATGGGTAGGTGATCTCGAAGGAATCATCACAAATGTGAAGCTGAAGCTGTCCTCAGAGTTGTAGGGGGAAATATTTTAGGTTAAGTGGATCTCTGGTAGTCAAAGCAAGCAGATGTGACGCCTACATGTCTGCCTCTTAAAAGGTTTTATTCCATCTGGCTTTATTCTATAGGATTGTTTAGAAAAAAAATCTTTTCTCTCTTTTTTTTTAAGCAAATTATATGATACACATTATTGTGGTTTCTTACATTTTTTCTAGGATTTCAGAAGCCTTTTTTATAAGTTTGTAGAAGAAATTGCTGTAAGTATTGTTTCTTTCCATATCACTGCTTTCTTTTGAAATTAGTTGATTACAAAAGTTATAGAGTCTTTCTGATGTTAAAATACATCTCAAAGTTTCAAAGTTTTCAGTAAAGTTCCACAGGGAATAGTGTAGTCTTTCTGATTCTAATTTAAATAAATAAGTTTGACAGGATGGCTTTAACCTTGCTTGCTATATTGACAAAAGGAGTTGTGTGGGGGATGCAAAATAAGCCATCCAGAAAAATCCTAAAAGGCATGGATTTACCACATTGTGTAAGTGGGTCAACTCATGCCTGAGAAATGAGTGCTAATTGTAAACTGGTTGCAAAACTGTACACTTTAAGTGGAATCGAATCAAGTGATAACCTAAATATTTTGATAGAGATGTCCTATCATGCTTTTCTTTAGAAAACAGCAACAAAGCTGAGCATTACAGAGAAATAGTTAAAACATTTGTTTGTGATGCATTAAAACAGTGTAATTGAACTCCAAAATCAAAGGCATTTTATTTAATTATGTTACTGGCATTGGTAAATTTTAAGTTGAACCCCTATTTGATTAAACCTGCATTTGCGCTGATTGTTACTTTCCGTGAGATACACTTTAAATCAATTAAAAATGCTGTTTCTCAATGATCAAAATGTCCAATACCTCTTGGGCTTTTTCTGGTTAAAATAATAATGAAATAGAAATATCTCATTAGGAGGTATGAAATGAAATTTCTGCTTGTTTCATCTTCTATTTATGGTGTAATACTCATATTGCAAGGCAAGGCTTATATGAAAGACATCAGTAATTTAAGAAAATACTACATAATATTCAAATATGCAACATACCATTTCATGGACTTCATTTTTAATCCACAGTAATTACTGTATCTTGTCAACAGGTGCATGTGTTACAGGAATAAATGTCTGGGTCAATAGGTACTTGTTTAAAACTCTGAACATCCTAACTGTAGGCTAAACAGCTATGTAAATGTGAGCAATAAATTGACAGTTATGCTATTTACACATTTTGCTGCAGTGTTGACTGTATTGCACATGTCTCTTTCTACTGTAGTTTATGGCATGAAAAATTCCAAGCTGTAATGAAGAAAACTACAAAATGAGTTTTGTGGCAACTGTTGTAAGCACCTACCTGTCATCTGACTAAGGACTTGTGTCTCTTTAAACACTAGTGACTTCAAGACTGAATCAACTTTTAAGTTTTCTGATATTTAAACACGTTTTTTCCTGCTGTGTTACTAAGCAACTAAATAATGACAAGCCCCCAACAATTTCTTTTTCCTGTATCACTTGAATATATTTAAGCAGTATCAAAACCACTCATTATTTTTAATGAGTACCTATTTTTGAAGCCACTGTTTTTTACATATAGTAAAAAGATAATGAAAATAAAAACTCTTCATAGTAGCTCAACTTGGGAGCTAATTAAAATGAAGCTTTTAGAATGAGAAAAAATAATTATCTAAAAAGTTGTGAAGCAGGAGTTAGTACCTCCAGAGATTCTTGTGTAGTTAAATGCTTGCAAGAAAATTATGATTTCTAATTCCCTTGTTTTCCTATGTTTTCCATTACCTGCTTATTATTTCAGATTTAATTTTGTCTTACCTGATGCTTTTTTACTGTGCATCAGTTGCTAGGGCAGCATCTTAGGCAGTAAACCTCCTACTGAAGAACAAGATTCTTTGCTTCCTCTAAAGCTAATATAATCTTTAATCTTGATCCCTGAAGATTTGAATGTCTTACCCCTATGATGCTCACAGACTTCACTGACCTTGACAGCAGGGTATCTGGTCCTCTGTGGCACTCAGTTATTTTTTTCATGTTAACACATATGTCTCTGATTTCCTTAGCCTGTTGGTAGATACATGAGTTGTGACAAAGCCAGCACTATAGTAAGCATAATGGTTAAACTTTTTAACCATCCTAACGCAAGAGGTGAAGTAGCAAAAGTTTGCATGTGATGTTTCTGCTGCTGTCTACAAAGATCTTGGTGGATAGGATTTTACTTTTCCCAGAAGCAATAAGAGCAACACAAGTATTTCTCTTGATATTATTCAAATAATAATTTAGTTACAGAAATGTTTGTGTACTTTTTTGAAAGGTTCTTTCTCTGTCTCACACCAACAGTCTCACTGTTAGCAACCACAGTATTTTAATGGAAAACTGAAGAGTTTGTATTTCATATCTGCCTTAAGTTAATTTCTTTCTCTCCTGTCTTTTCTCAGTTGGTGATTAGTGATCCTGTTTAGTCCCCCTGAAAGACAAAGTGTAAAGGGGCAGATATGGAATATTTCACTAACCAAACCACAAGCAGCAAACAGAGTCTGAACCTCAGCTCCTGTTGTGACTAAATACTGGACCTTGGTAAACTCTAGCATAAGGAAAATGTTGTTTGAAAGCTGGTTGTTTTGAACTTCAAGGCTGTTCAGCCTTTCTGAGCTTCACTTCTGCTGCACTTCTGTTTTATACTGCGTTCACCCTTTCTTCACTAGAGAATGGTGGAGTAAATCAAAGCCTTGCCCAGTTTGGCCAGTCCAGCCCTTTACCAGCCTTAAGCGGAGAAATATACTGCAGAATGTGTGATTTATGTTGCTGGTGTGAGTTTTGGCACAGCAGAGGTGGTCTTTGGGGGAAAAGGGGAAGATTGGCCTATGGGGAAGCTGTGGCAAGACCTAGAGTGTGCATCAAGGCAAAGTCTGTGTGTCTTCACACTATGCCTCAGCACAGCAATATTGAGCAGGGGTCTGTCTCCCTCCTTAGCTAGTGAGGCAAAAGCACTTTGTCAGCTTTTACCTTGAATGATATTGGCTACCATTTTGTTGCAGAGCTGGAGCCACTCTGTAGTGCTGCTGCCTTAGCAACCACTGGCAGGAAATGGAAGATTCAGAGGATCTGGGAAGGTGCCTCCATTTCATCTCTCATGTTCTCTTGCATGCTCAGCCGGAAGACCCACTCTGGCGTGAGCTGGGCTGCCTTTGGCTGCAGTTTTGTGAGCACAAGGGGAACAGCCAAAGGTTTTGTTTGCCTGTGCCAGGAAAGCTGTAGATATGACCAGGGCAAGGGCAGCAGGCGTGGAATGAGGTCACTTGTTTGGCATTGCCTTTTGTTTAGCATTCCTTTCTGTGCAGTGTGTGTTTCTCGCTCAGATAATAGCTGGCATGCTGACTTGAATTGAGAAATTCAGTTAGCAGTGAGGTTCCTTTTCAACAGAAATGAACTGGACGAAAGGCTCAGAAAAGCCTGGTGGTGATAGAAAATTAGGCAGAATTATCAACAAAGGTGGTGGCAAGAAGTTATAGAAAGCTCTAACAATACTGAGGGATTGAAGGTTAAATGATCAGCCTGTATTTAAGATGGGTGGAAAAGAAACTGAGAGAAGGCACAAATGAGGATTGAACTTACAATATGGAAAAAAAAGGTCAAGCAAAATTAGTCTCTAGTCACAGTTAGCATGGAGCTGGAAAAGTGAATGTGATTATGCACTATTTCTTATAAGGCAAGAACTATGCCCAGAAAGTATAGCTAAGCATAAACTTAGAAGAAAAACAAATATGTGGTATATAATCAAACTGTGAAACTCATTAATATAGGAGAAGTGAAGTCTAGAAGTGTAAAATACATAAAAGATGGATTAGACAAACTTGTGAAAGATAAATCCACCAGGAAAAATTAACTCTTATGACTCAAATCCAGTGATAGGGCCAAGAAGGCTCTGGTATGTTGTCAGCATTTAAACTAGAAGGAAGACTGTGTTTCATGGGTTTGTTCCTTAAGCATGCATTACTGAGCAGTGGCATATATTTATACACTGCTCCCAAAGCAACAGCAACCAGCACATCTACATTGCCGGCTACCTGTATGATGGGGTCATCAATGAGACCAATTAGTCCATTGATGAGCTTAGTACCTTGTGCTGTTTCTAGCTGCAGCTGTGGCTCATCTGTATAAGGCACTGACCAACCCATTGCTTCCTTGGTTGTACATAGCCTGGTTGTACATAGCCTGGTTGAATTTACAAAGGTAAAGTTAAAAAGGATTACAAATTGTAGAACTGACCCTAGATCCTCTTTGATATCAACAGGCTTCATACATGGTATCTGATTGTTTTCCTGATTGTCCTTTCTGTTACAAACCAGAAAGCCTTTCTTGAGCCTTGAATAGGAAATTTTTAAAGAGGTTGCTGAGGTGCGAAGTAACTGAAATATGACAGCTATTCCTTGCGTACATGCAAGTCTCCTTGAATGGCTGTGTCAATTGACAGACCAGGTATTAGTCAAGAGTAAGATGATTTTAGCCCCACTAGCATTTTAGTGGTTTTCAAGTGAATCTCCTGATCATCCTAAATCGCTTTACTTGGCATTGTAGGACTGTCTTGGAGCATACAAAGTGGATTCGTTTCAGATGAAACTACACTGAATGATGTACTCCAATTTCCAAAATGTATCCAGTCCATTGGACCAGAGTAGAGCTAGACCATAGCTATTCCCCCTGCTTTAAAATGTGGACTTTATGTCCTCAGAACTATTTCATTCTAGAGATTTGCTCCTATTGTGCTGCAGTAGTGGCTAATGGAAACAAATTGGCTTAAGAACCAGCTTCAAAGCTGCGTTCCTGTGAGACTGGAGAGTGATACTAACTACAGGCTTTAAAATTCAGAAAGCAGAAGGGTGGAAATAGTGGGTGCTGAAAATCAGATTGTTGCATGACCCCTGTTTGCCCTGTCAAGGGGTCACTGAGACTTGTCTGGTGTGTGCACTAAACTTGTAATTTATGTTTGTGGAGAATGTCAGGAGGAAGATTCATGTCTGGATGTGCAGGTGCTCCATTAGGCCTTAGAAAGACATGGATTGATTAGGTGGTTATTGCCACATGCAGAATTAGCCTGGTCAGAGACCCCTGACTGGCAAGCTTGGTGCCTAACTAGTGAGCCAGGATGCAATTGATGGAGCCTCAAAATGTTAATGGTAGATAACTAAGATAACTTTGGAGCTATCACATCTGATATACTCGGTCTGAACTTTTGGGGATGGCATACTGTGTCAGATGTGGAACTGACTTTTACCATGATTTTTGAGCCTGAAATGGCAGAAAATAGGCACACAGTCCCTCTGTGTGTGTGCGTCTGTGTGTCTCTGTGTGATACAGGAGGGAAGGCAGGTAGCCAGAAACGTAGATATGCTGTTGCTGTTGCTGTTGCTCTGGGAGCAGTGTATAAATATATGCCAGATGTATAAATGAGACTTGGGAATTGAGTATAGCCCACAAGTATAAATGTGACATAGGAGTTAGCGGGTAGGCTTGCATCTGTAGGAAAAGATATTCCTGTGGTCCAGAACAGCTTGAGGAACTTGGGCAATCCAAGGAAATCTGCTCCATGTTAGCAATTTGTTTATATTTTGCAACACGACCTTTCCTGACACCAGCTCCAAATAAAATGAGAGGTTTGAGAGCTGAGGCACACAGTCCCTCTCTGTTAAACTAATAAAGCTGGTTGTTAAAACGTATCCTGTGGGTCTGGCATTCATTCACCTGCGTATCCTGCTCTGTGTTTGGTTTCTGTTCTGAGTTGTGTCCTGTACAGAAATGGGACCGTTTGCTTGGTCTTATTTCTCTACAGTTTCCAAGCACTGGCTGGACAGAAGACAGGGTTTTCAGGAAGCATTTCCTGTTGAATGAGCACTTTGACTCACTCCAGTTAGGAACACAGTGTTGCATGGGCCACTGAATCAGGTCCTCAGCTGTCATCAGCACTTCCTCAAAGAAACCTTGTCATGCATGTTTTGAACCTGATCTTGAATGCCTTGAGATTTTTGGCCTTCAGTGTCTACCTAGGTGTTGCCTTACATATTTCTTCTTTGTCAGACAATTTCTCTTAGACACAGTTGAATGTATGGATCGACCATTGTTGGTTTGTACTGAGATGGGGCACTACGGCTCATTGCACCTGGATTCAGGAGGTCTGCCCTTTAATTCCTAACCTTGCCAATGACATTCTTCATTGCTCCTGGCAAGCTATATCACTTGTCTTTCCCTTTTTACTAAATGGGGATAATGGTGCTGAAAGCCTTTGCAGAAATGGTAAAAGTTACAATGAAAATAATAGAACAGCTGGATACGATGACTACTGGTTCTTGTAAGTTACATGTGCAAATTTTGTTAGTGTTAACTTGGAAACTTATGAAGGAGTACAAGAGGGGTGTCTTGAGCCATCAGCTCTAGTCCTCTCTCTTGCAGAGAAACATATCATAGAAACTTCTCAAAACATATGTCAAACTCCAGATTAACCTAATCAGGGCTTTAACACATTCTTTTTGAAGGTTATTTCATAACTTCGTCTGCTGGAGGTTTCATATGAAGCTTAAGTTTTTTGGAGAACAATTAATGAGCAAGAAGTGAACTCTAGGAGATTCCAGAGTTTGATGTGGAATTTAGGAATACATAATACTCTATGGTCTCTGTGTATAATACATCCATCTATTTCCAAGAGTCATTTAAATTTGTTGCTTTGACCCCTGAAATCTCAAATATCTAGGGAGCTACCACTTCCTTTACAGGTTTATAGTATTAGTTTGAGCAAGAGGTTGCTTACTCCAGGGTCATTCTAAAAGCTTTCTGTAAGGTTTTCTTCAGTGGAGTCACAAAAATCACACCTAGGGCAGTGGCAAGTTGTGTTTGCAGAGTAGTTCTATGCATTCTCCAAACATGAAAGATTATTCAGGCAGAAGTATGTTTCCTGATGTGAGTTAATCTGCAGTAAGGATTTTGATAGAATTAAAATGCTGTAAAATATCACAATTAACCTTTTTATATTAAGACAACACCCAGATGATACTGTTCTTAGGAGGAGGAGTGTCCAGCCAGGCCACTCCACTTTCACATCTTTATTTAAACCACTTCTGCTTAAAATTTCTGGAAAGTAGGCATTCTGTAAAGCTTGTTTGACTAGAGGAAGTTTGGGGAGCTCAGCTTTTTGTTATTGGAGTATAAATGTGCTGAAATAGACAGGTTTTCAAGAATAGAGCAAGGAAATTTCAGCTACTTGCTGACTCTCTGTTGAATTGTTCTAATTTTCTCTGATTTTGATTGCATTTGTGGTGATTCATCAGTAAGATTAAAGCTCTTTTTCAGAGATGTTTGTGCTAAAAAGACCCAAAGAAGTCCAGCAGCACTGTCTCCTGCTTTCCCACTTTGCAAGGTGGACTGATAAGGTTTTTAAAGTAAGTTAAATGCAGACTTTTTTTTTTGAACTTAAGTGACAGGCATATATTTTAGGCAGTGCAGGATTTCAGTGGCTACGTAGTGAATTTCCTAAATAGTGACAGGCATGCCTCATCTAGGAGAATATAGAAAGTACCAATGGAAAGCTTTCATCACAAGGAGTTATAGTCCTTTACTTGATAAAAGATTAGAAAAAAGGTTATTGAGAAAAATTTGATCATATGGGAATGCAGGCATTGAGAAATTCCTTGTCTGTTGGTTTCATGCAGCTTTTTATAAAGTTCAGGTAATCGTATTTCCTTGCTTGATGTGAATGTGTGAAACAGTAGAAAACTTAAAAGTGTTAGACCTTGCTAAAATTCTTACTGTCGTTATCAATAATTGTACTGATGACCATATAATTGTAGGTGTGGATGCAGTTCTTTTGTTTGACCTGTTGCAATAAGGGTTTCCTGGATATTTTTTACTTTGAAAGATCTTGAAAGTTTACAAAGGCCTTTGCTGCAACACGGAGCCTTTCAAAGTTGTTCATAACAGAAACATTTGCAATTCTTTTTCTGTGCTCAGAATATTGTGTTAGTCTATTGTTTGGGGCACTCATTTCAGATCTATGTTTCTATATCTCTGTGCTGCCGATGTACCCCTGCCATTGGGAAAGTTACACTTTGCAGGCCTATTTTTCATAAAATGTTGGAGGAGGCAGGAAAGAGGAGAATGGGAAGGACAGAAATCAAAATAGTAAACACACAGTTGCATTGGGCCAAAGCAGAATTCAGATCTGCATCTCTATTTTGACTGGAATATGTGAACGTGGGTCTTGCACCTGTGTATGTGATGCCTTAAATAATTTTTTTTACAGTATTTTGTGGAAATCACATGAAAGTTCTCAGTTTTAGAGGGAAATAGTGTTCCAATCAACCTTGAAGTCCTACTGGATAAACAGTTAAATTGGTGGGGATTCATAAGCTGAACAGACACTTGGATTTGAAATGTCAGTTGTAACTTTATATGCTGCATTTGTATGTGCAAAACAAGGAGGCTTCCAGTTTAATGTGTGAAGAATCATAGCTCCAGATCTCCCAGTCTGCCATATCTTTTACTGCTGAGATCTGGTATTTGGATCCTGCTCCTTCCCTTTGTCTCCAAGTCCACCAATAAAACTGAAGCTGAACTTTGTCTCAGATTCTTCTCATACCCAGCATAAGACAAGAAATCTAGATGGTCACAATCAGTTTGCCCTCACAGCAAAGTTTCCTTTTGTCCTCTCAAGTCTAACAAACTGTAATTTCTTCTCTGGAGGCAAGTGCAACTTCAAGGTGAGACCTGGAAGTGTGGTTCTCAAGATGGGATTCCTCTAATGTTATCTTGTTTCATTACAAAAATGCCAGGAAATGTAGAGGCACAATTGCATTCTCATACTGGTTTACTGAAACAGTAAATCTGCACACTTGTTCCAAAGACTTTTATTCATGAGGATACAGGAGTCCACACATCTTGGTAGATCTGTGTGGCCAGCTCCACCTGCCCTGCCAGCAGGTTGTTGCATCAAGGGAAATCCCTCAGTTTGCATGCGAACCTGAAAATCCCACTACTCTTTTGGATCTTACCTTGCCACATGTGCTTCATTGCTAAACTGGGTCTATATTCTTTCATCTTCTGTGTTCATTTTACAGATCATTTTTTTGGGTTATGCTTCAGTGAACCAGTATAGTTTAAGTCAGGGAGCATGTGCTTAGTGCTCTTGGTTTGATCTAGGACAGTTTTCCTAAAATGAACTATAGACCATTGGTAATAATTTTATATTTTTTAAGAAGTTTTCTTGCACTGACACGAGACTGTTGAAATTATGAGAGTCTAAAGTGGTATCAAACCTGGTGCTAGAAAGCATGGTTCATTTTATTTAAATGCAGTCGTGCAACCCTCACTTGTCGACAAGCAGACATATTTTTAACTGATAAGCAGAGTTTATTTATGTTATAGTCATGGCTCCAAATGACCTTGGCCATTTACAGTCCCCTGTAGCTAAAAGCTTTCTGAATGCAAGCAGTGATGCCCTTAGGTGAATAAAGTGATGTTTTGCTGTTTATTAAGAATTTTCAAGTATGATTTTTGTATGGTTAAATAACAGTGCTGTAATAAAAGCTATTTAATCTTATCAAGAGTTAACCCTGATGTCACGATAGACATTCACCATTTATTTAATCTGTTTTGGTTAGTGTGATCCCATCTTAAATTGCTTATTAAAAAAACAAACTAAAAATGTTTAGTTTCCCTTTTGCTTTTATAATAGTTCTTTTTTAAAAAGAAGGCTGCTGCCACATGGCTAACAGGAAGCAGTCTCCCTCCCCCCCCTTTTTTTTATATCTTTCCATGATTAAGTTAGTTTTTTGATCTAGAAGTGAAGAGTCATTGCGTATTGAATTGATGGTTTATAAAGACTCCTTAGTCTTTTAAACTATTTTTTTTTTTTTGCTATACTGAAAGTCTTATTCTTGTACAGAGTTTTGCCAACATCTGTGCTTTGTCTGTGCCTGTCCTACACAGATGCCTTCCACACTTTCCTTTCATACACCTGTAGCTGTGGCAGGTTGGTTAAAAATACTCTGAAGTCAGCACAAAGGAAATCAAGGTTGTTTAAGTGCTGACTGTTTTTTTTCTTTTTCTTTGCTGGATTTTCTGGCTCAGTGTTAATTCAGTAAATTTTGCTGGAATTGTATTATGCAAATACTGTGTTTGATAATAATGATTATGAGAATTCCTTGCTTCACTGCTTCGTGGGAATCTTGCTTGAGTATTAAATACTAGCTTTAATAAAAGTAAACTAATGGTCTTGATAGAAGTGCTAATAGCCAATGTGGTGACAAGCTGTGTTGTCATAAAAACCCCCAATTTTAAACCCCTAAATCTTAATTTAATGCTAGCAAGGCTTTTTCTGAAATCTACAAGCAGGTCTCACATATATGAAGAGTACAATGTTACGGATGAATTTAGCTTTGCAGAACTATGGGGAGATTTCTGCCCACAAGCTTCACTGTCAAAACGTGCTTTAAGAGTACAAACATTGATAGTGTGAGAGGTCTCTGAGTAGTAAAAAAATCTGTGGGATGTTATTTAAAAGCAATGCTCTGATTCATTCTGGTCCACAGTAGACCCTTACATCAACATTTGTGCATGCAAATAACCATTATGTAAGGTGCTTGTGTCATTAAACTGGATATACTTAAGGTTGTGCAGAAAGGATGTATGAACAAAATATCATTTATTGTTATTCCATAGTCACTATCTGTGTGCTTCCATCTGGCACTTTTACTCTGTTTCCTTCTTAAAGGAGACGAGGTCATTCAAGATAAACTAGCCCTTGATGAAAGACGTGTAGTATCTTACATTTTGCAAAAGTGTTATTAAGAACATGCCACAGTACCTTTTCAAAAACTTTTAATGGCCAATACTAAGAAAATATTTGAATATTAAAATTTGAATACTAAGAAATATTCTTAAGAATTAAAAAATAGTAAGAAACTTTTTGGGTAGTTGAAAACTATATTGTAGAATCATAGAATGCTTTGGGTTGGAAAGCACCTTAAGATCTTCTAGTTCCAACCCCTGTGCCATGAGCAGGGATTCCTCACCCTAGACCATAATGCCTCACCACAGACCATGATATAACCATTTGGAAGCAGATTTTAGTAGCCATCTTTATCATACATCAGGACAGTTCAAAGATTTAACAGGTGTCATGTTCTTGAATGAGTTCTTTATTTTCACCCTGATAGAGGAGAATTAATTGTCAATTTAAAAATTAACAGTTATTATGGCTGTGATCTGATTGAAGTACTTAGATGTGAGCAAATCGTAACTCCAAGCAGTACTGTACTTATTTAAACCTTTAAAAAGCCCTATTTGCAATGTCTAAAGCAATTCGGTGTAGTATAACTGTAACCAAATTGAAATACAAATATGAAATGCAAAATTACACTGCACAGAATCAGTCTTGGTTAAGAAGTGATATTCATAAAGGACCTGATAAAGGGGATAAGCAAAGAATCACACAAGTTTGTGATAATTATGAGTTAATCAAGGTAAGGCAAAGATGGAATGTGAAGAATTACAAAAAAGAGTTTATAAGAGTAACTGAATGATGAAATGGAAAATGAGATTAAAAGTCCAGATAAATGCTTATGTATAGTGCACAAAATAATGGCCTCTGAACTGGCCATTAGCTCTCATGATCTAGTTCTGTGAAGACGCAGAGAAGACACAGTGCTTAACAGCAGTCAAAAAAAAAAAAAATCAATTCAAACATTAAATAGGAAAATGATGGAAAACCAAAGAAAAATATTTGATTATACCTCTGTGGAAATCCCTTTTTCGCCCATACTTCGGATATTGTTTTTGGTTCTGCTACCTTCAACTTAAAGGAACAAGCAAAAAAAGGTTTCTGGAAAGTCACCAAGGGTGATCAGATTCAATGGGAGGAATGAGTTAGTCCAAACTTACTCTTCAGCCTAGATAAAAAGTGTTTTAGAATTTGCAAGGGTGTTGTAGAAAAGTCTGCAAAGTCATCATAGAGAGCACAGTGAGGGAGGGATTGTTGTCCCTCTCTTCTAATGCAGGAACTGCAAACTAACAAATGAAACTTGTCTGAAGCACAGTCAGACTAAGCAAAAGGATATGCTCCTTTGTGGAAAGTGTTAGATGATGGATTTTTGTACTGCAAGACGATGTGAGTGGAAGAAATTTAGATTAGTTCAAGGACAGGGCAAGCACTGAGAAGAAAAATCTGCTGTGGAATGAGACAAACCACACCAGGCTCAAGAAATACACCAGACTGAGAGCAGTTTGACCCAGGGAGTAAGTGAGGGAAGTATCATATATGCTTACCCTGTCCGTACTGCTCCCTACTAATGCCTGTGGCCTTTCTTGGATAAAGGACACGAGACCAGATGGACCTTTGGTCTGAGCCAATATTAGAGACTCCTAAATTCATTGCTAATATAGAAGCAGTGATAAAACATTTATATAATTTTTAAAAATAAAAATAGAAAAATAAAGAATTTATATATTAGATGGGAAAAAATGGATGCCATATAGAAGTTACTAGATAAATACGAAGGATATAGAAAGGTGAAAGAGTCTGTTATAAGTGGCTGACATAGTTAAAAATAATAAAGCTTTTAAAGTAAAGGATCACTGTAAAATGTAGTTTTTAGCTATAACCAAGACAACTTCTGCCAATGTAATCTTATTTCAAGTCAATGGAATGTGGTTTCTAATCCAATCCTTTCCAATTTGTCTTAGGATTTTGCATGTTGAATTTGTATTTGAAATCAGTACGCCCTTATTTCACATTTGGGATGTAGGCTTTTTAAAGTTACAACCAGGAGATGTAAAAAGTTACAGTATTTTTGGAATGAAGCAGAAAGATGTGTCCATCCCTTTTCCTCAAAAAATCTGAAGCTGGACCACATAAATGTTTAAAGAGGGCTTTTTTCTCTGTGAGTAGTGAGGCATATGTTAGATGGTTATCTGGCAGGTTTCCAGACATAGTTGTTACCAAAGGGCTATCTCAAATGGGGCTGCTTTTAGTAGTTTCTCTCAGGGCTAGTCCTTAGCCCAAGAGTTGAAATATTATTATTGTTCTTTATTGAGATGAGATGTTTGCTGGTAAATTATGCAGATGCAAAGTTAAATAGTATCAGAAGTAAAAAGATTCTGGGTTAAATGGTCAGTCTGAAATTACATATTTTTAATAGTCAGATATAAAATAATAGGTTTATGAACCTAAAGCAAATTATATGTATAACAGGATAAGAGTTGTATTTGAAACCAGTAAATCATAGAATTCATTCTAGTTAATTGCTTCTTTAAGCTGTTGGATTGACACCTATTCATTCAGCTGTGAGAAACAAAACTGGCTTACCAGTGTGCATAGATATTTATAAGATGAAAAGATACAAGAAGAGCTGGGGCTTTGCAGCAGTCCTGATAGAGATGTGACACGGTCTCGTGTCTGTGGAATTTAATAGCCTGTAGCTTCCTAAAGACAGTTAAATTCAGTTTGTGGGTTTGTTTAGAGGTGACATGGTCTGGATCAGAGCTGTTAGATACTACAGAGAACATTATCTTGAATGCAGTCCTGCTGCGTCTTCCTCAGCTCAGCATCAGGCTAATTAGGTTTGAGGCCTGGAGGTGTTTTATCCCACACATATTGTAAAGGACTTGAGGCCTTTTCTCTTTTCATGTAGTGTGGTTACATCTTCTCATTGTGTGCCAAACTGTTTAGCATCCTCAGACTGAAAATTTTAAATGTGGCCCAGTACTTTAAGGGTTTTGGAGGACAAAATACACTCTTGTGCTATGCAGAGAGATGCAAGCAAGCTGCAAAGTGTACATCCTTATGGGAAAGACAGGTGTCACTTGCTCCTCTTCCCTTCCTATCACTCCTTTTGAAATTAGGAAGGATTGTAATTATATTTTTAAAGCATCCCCAACATCCCTAGAGCATCTCACCTTTAAACTGTGCTACTTGCTCTTGCCAATGCCTATGATTGCTTCTGTTTGTTTATAATTTTGCTGACTGCAAGGCCAGAGAGAAATGGAGAAATGTATGCTATTTGTAAGATCTTCCTACGTACACTGGTGTTGGATTTTTCAGCACATAAATAATTGACTTACTCTTTTGAAATTTTGCTGATAGTGTAGAATTTAAGCAAGGGCTTGCACAGATCTGGGCAGCATCCCTGATGTCCAAGAAATACAGTTTCTTAGGGCATCTTCAAGGAACATTGCTGTGCTTAGCCTTGCTGCACTTGGACACTATTTTTGCCCTTAGATCACCTTCTCTTTTGAAATTTTGTCTGGCTTGTCAACGTATTGCAAGTGTTCTGAACGGTGTAACCATTCAATAGCAGATGAATGGAATTTGGGCATGGATTTTGTCGGGAAATGGGGAAACTTAAATTTTATTAAGCAGTATTCATGGAATTCCAGTGGATGCATGTTCATTACAATACGTTGCTTATAATTTATATTCTTCTGCAGGAAGTCATAAATATTGCAGATCTATTTGGAAAATATATAAATAACTGAACATCATTATTATTTTCTTAGGTCCTGGGTAATCTGCTTTTGTCCTGTGATTTTTACTTTATGTACCGGTAGGATTCGTTAGATTGGTGAATATTCTCTTATAATCTTGGCTAAGATAAATTAATCTAATAATGCAAAGAAATTGTGAACAAAGAGCTTCAAATAAGCTTGATATTTCTATGATGTATTCTTATACAGATGCCATTATTTTATCTTTCTTACATAAGCAAAGTAGGCAGATTATTGTGAAATGCCACTTCCTTCTTTTATTCAGTGTTACCTGTACTTTCTAATACACTTTTTTTAGTATTCCAGCATTTAAGTTATCAGAGCTATTTCCCTCAACAAAGTCAGTTCCTAGAACTGTTGTTTGTTTCAGTTCTTGAAACAAACAAACAAACAAATAGAAAACCTAACAAAGATGCCTGAATGTGAGTTGGGATATTGCTTCTTCAGTAGAGAAGGCAGTAAAATGATATGCAAGGTGGGCATCAGCTGCTTATGCAGGAAGAGTTAACACAATCCTTATAGGTATAATCCTATAG
Organism: Neopsephotus bourkii; assembly: GCF_033783945.1. Taxonomy (NCBI): domain Eukaryota; kingdom Metazoa; phylum Chordata; class Aves; order Psittaciformes; family Psittacidae; genus Neopsephotus; species Neopsephotus bourkii. The sequence goes on from NW_026900570.1 coordinate 14,422,779, forward strand.
ATGTCATTGTTTTTTTCTCTAATAGTATTAATATTCTTCTATAATAACAGCAGTTTCAGTTCTGTTGGATACACTTGAGAAGCCCAACAAATTAGAGATAGTTTGAAGAAATGGTAAAGGATTGGTCTAAGGCAAGATCTTAGAGAGGGTAATTCAGTTTTTTTCTGTTGAATAAAATACTGAAAATATTGAATGATTTTGAAGGATCTTATTAAGAAAGATGATATTTGGTTGCAGAAAGGAATTGCATGTGTTGGTGAAAACAAAACCAAGATCTACTATCTGGAAGATGAAATTTAAGTTAGAAAGTGAAGTGCATATTTTCAAGAGCAAGATAACTGTGGTAGTTTTTAGAAAAAGTTCATATCTCTTACTGGTAAAGCTATGTAATTCTTATGGTTCTCTAAGTAAAAGCTCATCTTCTACAGCACTCTGCGGATTCATGGAAAAACAAAACAAAACATACCAGGTCAAAATGTTACAAACCAGGCAGATTCAAGAAGGTTTTGCCTACGCTTGCCAGGACTTGCAGGTGGCAAAGAACAAAATTTCTAGAAGTGAAATGCTATTCTGCAAGGGTTATTATGCATACAGAGCTGATGGTTGACCAGAAGGATGCATTTCAGGCTGTGTTGCGACAGTCATCTTGTGCTGATCTAACATTATGTTGCTGTTTAAAGAGGTGCTGCTGCTGTCTGCTGTGACGTTGCCATCCATCTGTGCTGGGAGTTAACACTTATGAGTTGTGTGGCAAAGTGGGGAGAGGACACTATTGCTCTTTTATGTGAAAATGAAGTTCTGAACTGGTGTAAGAGAATTGTGAAACTTCACTCATATGTTTAATATCAGCTATGAGGAGCTAGGAAGCTAATGGAGATCTAGTCCTTTCTGCTGGAAGATCTAAGAGGTGTATCAGACAAATAATTAAAAGTTTACAGTTTTTAGGGTTCCACCACCGTTAATGTTCATCTTTGATTCTTCTGTTGTAAGAAATTACGTTAGTCCGTTGAGAATTCTGGCTCAAGCTGTGCCAAAGGTGTGGTGCATCACTGTGTGCAGACTTAATACTGAAAGAAAGGTGTCCACTCACATAGGATATTTAGCCAATTCTCCTGGAATATAATTAGATCCTTTTCATTGGTCTGTACATAGGCTAAGTGTGGAGCCTACTTATAAGGACTGTGAACCCATAAGGCTTTTCTAGTGTCCTTTTTCCTGAATGCAAAATTCTGCCCCAGCATGGAACTGATGTTCTCTGATGCACGCATCAAGAACACCTTGAAGTAACAGAAAACTTTCAGTTTCTGAAATGCAGGACATTTGTGCAACTTCAAAGGGCTTTATAGCAAGGATGATCAGTACAACAACGGAACTGCTTCTCATGGCTACACGGGATATAGAGCTCTACAGGTGTTTGAGGCTGGAGTTCTTCAGGCAGTGGGGACTGAGACATGGAAGAGTAGAGGTAGACCACTTAGGAGAAAATCTTCCTGTGTAGCAAAGTCATGAAAGATTTCAAAGAGCTTTAGATGTGTAAGTACATTTTCAAAACAATTCCTAGTTCATTATGTTCAGGGGGAAAAAAATCCCAAATATTTTCTTCTTGCTCAGGGTCAAAAAAGTTGCTTCTAGTAAACTTAAGAAGGATATTAAAGTGTTACCTCCGTTGTGGTACATCTGTCATTTGTGCCTTTATACACTTTAGTATTGGATTCTTTCATTCTGTTTGCAGAAAACACTTGAATTTTCCTCCCAGAGTTTTTAAAACTCAGTTAAAAGAAAAAGGTAAAATTTATGCAAAATGTCCTTCTTTTTTCCCCCCTTTTCATGTTTGGTGAAAATAAGGGAGAGAAAAGACAACAGAAGTAGAGGTCAAATGGTTTTCCATATCGTTAAGTGGTAAAACTGGAAATTAAAAACAAAAAAGTTTGTTAAAGACACTATTTATGCAGTTCCTTCTTGCGCTGTTTTAGGTTCCAGTTATAATAAGGAATAAAAACGGGAAGAATTTTAGTTTTTAATTGGTCAGTTCAAAGACAGTATATGAAATAATACTAGAACTGCATTAAAGTTCTTAAATGAACGTTTTGCTGCAATTTCAGTGTATTTTGCTAGAGAGAAAAATTGTTCTATTATAATTTGGTTTTATGTAGATAATGGATGAAATACATTTTGCAGAGACTTCATAATTTTGTTCTGGTATATAAAATACCACTTTGTATATGCCTTTCAGCATTTCTCATGCAAATTACCATTTCATCAAATGTGTTTTTTGTAGTATGAGTTCCGATTTTCAAAAGATTAACATTCAGAATAAATGGATGCATATGTATTGAATTTCTGCAATTAAAATGTTCTCCAAGAAGAGAGAGGAGGTGGTTTAACAGTGTGCTGAGATGCTTATGTGCTTACAACTGTTGCAGTGATGATAGATGTTTGTGTTGACCCTCTGTTACCAATTTAATTGCTTATAGGGATATAAATTCTCCCTTAGAAAGCAATGAAGTTTTTCTAGAATCAGTGGCAGACATTGAGGCATCCATTGGGTTTTGGCCATAATATAAAACATTCTCTCAAAGATAAATAAAAATCAATTAAATTCCCCATGTTATAAGTTTCTTGTGAGTCAGAATCAGAAGTGGGCATCAGGCTTTTATTTTCTGCAAGTCAGAGGATGCCTCTAAAATCCCAGCTGGTTGTTGCTCTGACTGTTTCATGCATAACTGTTGCAAAATCCAAGTCGTTATTTTGTGAACCATGTATATACCTGCTAGTACTTTAAATAAGTAGAATATGACTTCTGTTTTTAGAGGAGCTTAAACCATGTCTGTTTCTATGCATGGAACAATCTCTGGGTTATTTAAAATTATGGAGCCAATTTCTAGTAAATACCAATTATAGACATGTCTTTTTTCCTTCAAAATGCCAATAATTTCCTTCAAATGGCAGATAATTCTTATTTTCATTTTATATTGCATGCGATTTTGATCATAGTATTAGGCACTGGTCCTATGAAGAAATTCATATGAGTGCACAATTTTGCCAGTACTGTGAAGTCTTCAGTGGTTTGCATAAAGGCAAATCTTTACCTGCTTAGAGGAGGAGTCACTGAAGGACTGTATCTGTAAAAAGTGCATTAAAAAACCTGGATTGTATGAAAAGAGGTCTTGTATACCTCCTAAAAGAAATTCATAGTTTGCCACCTTCTAAAAATAGTTGTATGGTTTAAGTTACTCTACAGATGCTTGGGCTGTATTCTGTTCCTGCATACTTGTTGATATGATTACAGTTAAGTAGAATAGCCATAATTAAAGGTAATTTGAACCCTGCTGATGCATACACTTCTATAAAGTATAAAATTATATACTTATACTGTGCTCTACTGTCAGTGGTGGAAATCCCTAAGGGATGTGAAAAGTTCTTACACAGAATTCTAAGCAGAATGAGATCCGTAAGTTGTTACCTCTTCATGAAATATTTTTTTTTCAAAGAAAATATTGGAAAGTGAATGGAAATAGGTTGAGATTGCTGGAAAATATGAGGATCATGCCACAAGAAGTAAATTTTTCTTGCTCTTCCCTGAAGGAAATCTCTATAGTAATTGAAATGGACAGAATGAATACAAATTCCTCAGCCCTAGTGTTCCATCTAGCAGTGCCATGGCCCCTGTCACTAACAGGTCAAAATTTATGGAATGATAACAAAATAAATTAAAGGGTTTCATTTTTAGATGTAATTACAGAAAAATGCATTTGTGTATTTATGATGTATACTGTGATGGAGGAATTATGATATGAATTTTTATATATTTTCATAGGTGAAAAGTTAAGGATATGTATCACGGTGGTCTCCTGGATGAGAATTCATGATTTTAGGATTGTTTTCTTTTAGCTATAAGTCTCAATATTCTATGTTTATATTTAATTTTGGATAATTAAAACTGTTATTTTTTTGTGGGGGTTTGCCTAGTCTCCCTGAGAAATGTGGTCCAGGCACAGCCCTGCTGATTTGTTGTGTACTTGTAGATGGGATATGGAAAATGCTGGAGTAAATCCAGAGGTGTGGGAATGGTGTGGAGGTCCTTGTAGAACCAATGTTGCAGATGACAGGAATCGGACATTTGAAGAAGAAGAGTCAGTGAGAAATCAGACCTTATTGTTTCTGGGGCTGGTGAAAAAGTCAGTTAACTCCTGAGTTACTGATATAAACTTTCAGTCCTTACTCCAGTTTAATACAGCTTTGCCTGGGACCCTGAGGATTTTGGTACTATGTTTTCTTCACTTTTAAGGAGTTCTAGTATTTTCCCCTCCAGTTAGGTATATTGACAGGGGACTGAGAAAATTCAGTAATGTTTCCGTTGCTGGCTGAAGTTGCAGTAGTCAGTAGAACATCCCCTATATAAGCATTTCTTTAATTTTATTTATGCATGTTTACTATGTCCATTTATCATGCCTGTTACCTAAGCCCAGGTTTAAAGCAGTCTCTTTTCTATTGCTGTTGTAGAGGTTTCCAGAATTTCTGTGTTTAACAGTACCATGAAGGAGAAGCAGTTAATTTAAGGTGCATTTAAAAGAACTCAAACATAAAAAGAGGTAAGTATAATTTATATTTGCATTTTTGGTAGTGTTAGTGTTAATCACTTTTTTCTAATCTTTTGAATTGCAAAGGTAAAGGAACACATCTTCTGCAGTATTTAATGACTTCATTGACCTTTCTGTTGAGTTTGGCAGTCTGTGGTCATTTACTCGGTGCCATTTGGCATCAGTTGGCATTTCTATAGAAAATTTCATTACCAGTGACTCTCTTCCATTAGAGAGATGCCTAGAGGGGAATGTAAGCCTGCATTATAACTTAAGAAATTACAGGGATCAATATGGAGTTCTAGTATCAGTCTGCAGAAGTATTATATATATGTGTGTGTATATTTGAGAAAGCTTAGAACAGGTCTTTTTATTAAGGGGAAAGCCTAGGCTGCTTTTTGGGCAATGTGTGTTACTTATGTGTAACCAGTTCTGTAGAATATTAATAAAACTTCACCACCTACTTGGGTGTTCCAAAACTGCTGATATGATAGTTTCTGAAATTAAACAGCACTTTTACAGCCTGCAGTTTACAGATCTTCATTTTGAATTTAACTTTTGTGACATTTCTCTGTTTGACTTGGGAGATGGTTTTTTATATATACTTCATGGGGAAAATGCAGTGTTATATGGAATTATGAAAGAAGGAATTGGTTTCATATGTCACTGCTTGTATGGAAAAATGTTTCAAGAAATGGAACCTAGTCAGCAGAGACATGAGATTTATTCTGACGTTAGTACATTTAGAGTATCTTCTCTTTGCCTTATTTTTTCAAGGATGCCAGTAAAATGCTGAGAAGGCAGAGAGCTCACAGTCATTTTGTTCCATTTTTTTTTTTCCCTTTCCATAGGCTTTATAAAAGTTTAGAAATGTAAAAGGAGAGTAAGTGGGAGAAAATTTGTATCAAATCCAAAACACAGTTAGGACAATAAATTAAACAAAGTTCCCAAACTAGTAAGTAATGAGAGGCTTACAGATGGACTTTGTGCTCTTGGATGTTTTGAATAAAGTAATAACTTTGAATTTCATATACTGTTGGCCCAAAAAAATACACTGGGAAAGTGGAAGTGTGGTCCCATATTCGAGGATTCAGGTATGTTTGCTGGTCTTCCATGGACTTTCCTGTCACCTCAGATGACTTATAACCTTCCTAGACAAAGGAAAAAACCTCATCTGATACAGAAGTTTCCATTTGCATCTAAGAAGAGTTGGCATCCTATGACGAGGAATGCTATGCTAATGCAAATGAATTAATACACTTCCATGTTTATTCTTAGCAGAACCCAAATTGTGCAATATGGTTACAAGGTACAGAAGATAAACAGTGGTGGAGATCAGGATTTGATAAAGGCTGACATCAACTTCTATTTAGGATATAAGCTGTTCAGAGGGGAGGGCATTTTGGCAGCTCTTAGGACATAGCACAGTGGAGACCTGATTGCAGATCAGGACCACTCAGCAGTGCCTCAGTAAAATCGGAAAGCATAGTTTGCAATTCAGCCAGATAGTATGATATCAATTAAGAAGAATATAAACATAATTAGAGAAATGGGAGTGCCAAAGTAGGAAAATTAACCACATCCAGAGATACTGTGGTGATCCAGTGACATTGAAACATTCTTGATTCATAGCTTTCAGACTTGACGTTTTTTTTTTTTTAATGGATAGAAAGAAAAAAGAGGGTAGTTAATGAAAGATTCAGAGAGAAAGCAGAGCGAGGGAGCTTGAAGAAGACAAGAGCTGTTGGGTTAGGATTAGATTAATGTGACTCTGGTCTGCATTTCTGTGTTGTAATAGGATGTACCTAAGAAGCAGTAAATGTGACCAGAAGTACAGTCTTAATTTTCCTTGTTTAAACTGAGAACAAGCATGTTGGTAACAAGAGAAAGTACCTCCTGGGGTTCTTTTTGTGTAAGAGTACAGCATGATAAATGAAATATCCCAAAATCACAGCATCAGCCTTGTTATATTTTAATATACCCAGTGATGGCTGGGTTTACTTTTATCCTTTCCAAGATTTCATGTGATTTACTAAAAGACTTTGAATGAAGCCACGTTACTTGCCAAGATTTTATTTTCATTGGAAATAGTGATGGTCAGCCAAAACAACATGTATTACTGTTGGACATATTGGTTTGGATAGGAATAGACTATAGCCATCATGTCTGTAACTCAGTGAGAATTGAAGACAAATAATAATTCTATTTATTTGTTTGTTATTTGTTTTACTGGATGTAAAATAATAAAATTTCTTCCTTCCTCCCTCCCTCCCTCCCTCCCTCCCTCCCTCCCTCCCTCCCTCCCTTCCTTCCTTCCTTCCTTCCTTCCTTCCTTCCTTCCTTCCTTCCTTCCTTCCTTCTTTCCTTCCTCTCTTTCCTCTCCTTCCTTCCTCTCTTTCCTCTCCTTCCTTCCTTCCTTCCTTCCTTCCTTCCTCTCTTTCCTCTCTTTCCTCTCTTTCCTCTCTTTCCTCTCTTTCCTCTCTTTCTTTCCTCTCTTTCCTCTCTTTCTTTCTTTCCTTCTTTCCTCTCTTTCTTTCTTTCCTCTCTTTCCTCTCTTTCCTCTCTTTCTTTCTTTCCTTCTTTCCTCTCTTTCTTTCTTTCCTCTTTCCTTTCTTTCTTTCTTTCCTCTCTTTCCTCTCTTTCCTCTCTTTCTTTCTTTCCTCTCTTTCCTCTCTTTCTTTCTTTCCTCTCTTTCCTCTCTTTCTTTCTTTCCTCTTTCCTCTCTTTCTTTCTTTCCTCTTTCCTCTCTTTCTTTCTTTCCTTCTTTCTTTCTCTTTCCTCCCTCCCTTCCTTTCTTTTTCATTCCTCCCTCCCTTCCTTCCTTCCTCCCTCCCTCCCTCCCTCCCTTCCTTCCGTCCTTCCTTCCTTTCTTAACATAAGTAGTATGTTTATTCAAAAGAATGGTAAGCAACTTCTCTACTAAAACCAATGCACGTGAAAGCAGTATAGCTCTTCAGTTACAGGGCTCCATACCTTTTCCAGATCAAAAATTATTGGTAGTCTATAATTTCTCATCTCCACTCTAGTTTTGCTACAGTTACTTGTTTCCATTGCTGGTAACACTCATAGAGTTTCTCCACCAAGTACAGTAGCTTTTCAGCAATGCTTCAGGGAGTTCAAAGTTGAAATCTGAGGCACAGGTTTTGCTATCGAACCTGATGGAGCTGTTAGTTGCATAGTTTGTCCAGTACTTTCTATTCTAAATGCTTACTGTTGTCTAATTGATGCTTGGAACTGCAAACTTCCATGTCCATTGTCATCGTGAAGGAGCAATTCCAAAGGCTAAAGAAAATATAAATTACTTTGCTTTTGATTTAAAAATTTATCTTTTTTTAATAACTTTGTTGTTGTTGTTGTTGGTTTTTTCCTCCTGTATTTATTATTGTTGTCAAAAAAAAAGAAAAGAAAAGAGGCAGGAAAGGAGGAGGATTTATGTGACGGATGAGTGTTTGTCTATTGATCTCTGTCTAGTTTGCTTTAGGAATATAGCAGAGCTAGAATTTGCATTCTAACAGCTACTCAGGATTGCCTCCACATTTGCTGCTGAATCTTGGGCTACTGCATATTGGACTGAGCTGAAATATCTGAAACAGGAATAGGGAATTTCTCCCTTCTGTGCCTCAACAGTCTGCTGGCTGCAGGTGATTCCTATCTAAAGGAGACAGAAAACAAACTTGTGAGAAGACGTAAAGAGGGGGTTGAAGAAAACTGGAAAGGAAGAGCATTGAAGTTGGGACTAGCTGTTGTTCTTTGGAAATGGAGAAAAGAAGGACAGTCTGGAGAAGGAAATTCGAACTATCAGTTTGGGAAGGACTGTTAGCATTTGGGGGGAGGTAGAGCAGAAATGTTAGTTTTGACAGGGAGCTATTTTGAGCCTGGCAGGACTGGTAGACTGAGATGTGTGGCAAAGGACATGACAGTCTATTCTTAGTTTGTCAGCTCAGGTGGCAGGGATGTATGTGATGGGTTTAAATGCTGCAACCTGGGTACAGATCATGTGCCACTACAGTGTTAACTAATGGAATTCCTGCTTTTTTTTGATTTTGGGAAAATAAGCTAGAAAACTACATACAAAATACTATAGAAAACATTACCGTGAATGCATTGTCAAACATTCATAAGGTCAGGTAGGAAATGCCAATTTCAGTTTGTCTTGGCAACCTCAGTAAAGACCATACGTATGGTGATAAATTCCTGCATTTCATAAATTAATATTTTTGTGTATAATACTTTTAATGATTTTTATAACCTATGTACTTGTTGTATTTTCATTGTCAAACGCATATCTTTCCACCTCATGATTATGTATCCAAGACTGACCTTCAATTGTAAATATGAAACTCAAAGCTCAGTCTAGCATCTAACACGTCTTGGCTCATCTTGGCACATCAAACATCTGCTGTAAACATCCTGCTCTTGGCCTGTAATTGTTCCTGTGAATCCTTACCTGGAAGACTGTACTTTTCTTAATTCTTATTACTAATTTTGTGTCCTTTCATGTGACCTAGATCTTTTAAAGTTCTTCACAATGTGTAAGTTTTCTGGAGAAGTATGTTTTCTGTTCATGCTGGTTTTGTGAAGGCTGTTTTTTTTTGTGCTGAAAGTAGAGCTGTCATCTGAGGAGTGGCAGTGTAAAACTGGCATCTTGAGATTGAACACATCTGCTTTTGTGTTCTCACAGTCATCTTTTAGTTTAATTTGAAAATGAATGTTCACTGATTCATATCTTTCTTGGGGGTGTTGACTCTGTTTTTTTTGAGGTAAAGTATGAACTCAGTTGAGGTCTGCAGAGTATGTAGTCTGCTCTGGTCATGGTCATGCATTCTTTGTAGGAGTAATTGTCTTACTGTATGCCAGCATCTGCTTGTTAGGGCCAGTCTGGAAAAGGTCACTGACCAGGAAACAGGGGAAATAAGCCATCCTGGCTGACTTTGCACTGGAGCATATTTGGTGTTTAAAGAAATTTTAATGGCTGTAGTGTTTAAACTCTCATGTGCTCAGAGGAAGTGTGCTCCAGCTCCAGCAAGGAGATTTTGTACATGTGACACCTGTGGAAGGAGGATTACAGTAGGAGAGGAATGGGCGTTATGCAGGAACAGATGAGAGGTTAGCCTTTGGGAGCACTGGAAAACTAGTTTGCAGTTTTCACTGTGGTTCTCTTCATCTTAGCAGCTTTGTGAGAGCTGACCTTTCTTCTCCTTCACCCTCTTCAGCTCCTCGTCTTAGAACCATTCACTAGTCCAGACAGCATGATTATGATATTACTATTGTGATGTGTTAGACCAACCCTGTTTTTCACAGTGTGACGGGATATACAGTTTATTTTCTGTGTAGGTGGTCTCACCAAAATTACCACTGAACTAGTGTATGGAGCTACAGTAACATCTGGGAATGGGCCAGTATGGCATAGGCCCTGAGTTACATTCAGTCTAAATGGACCTGGGGAAGGGGAGCATGAAGTTGGTGATTCTTGAGGTTCATTCAGTTTGTCCAGGAGGAACTTAGTGGTGTTTAGGGCATCTGGAAATTGGAGGCAGGATGAAATGGCATAGGCAGAGGAAATGAAACAGGCACTCTTGACATATTGAATTGTTTTCCTACCACGTTCTCTGCTTAGTAGAAGCACAAAGCTTAGTATGTGGCAGCAGTCTTCAGTAAATAAGATCTGGTTGTAGGATTTAAATAAAAAACATTTTTAACTGCACCATACAAAAAAACATGTTATTGAAAGTATCAAACAGTGCCATATTTTCATAAATGTTTTCAGCTTTAGATTTTGGAAGAAGAATGGATGTTCCGTGCTGCCAGCTTTTTATTCTGTTTGTTTCTTCTGTAAATCTAAAATGATAGTGGGGACTTTGTGCAGCCAAGCACCTCTGGTGAATGGATGTTGGAAAAAAGAACGAGAAGCCACAGTGGTATGGAGGAAGTCATGTGGCTACAGCTATCTGTAGGAAAAATAAACATCCTTTTTACCATTTGCCCACAGAAATGTTTTTGTATCTGGAAAAAATATGGATCTAAGGCAGATAGAATACTGAAAGGAATTAACATCTATGCACAAAAGGCATTGCCTCATGTAAATACAGCATTTAACAAACTGCTTCACCTGAGAGGAAAAATCTGTCATTACAGATGAATTTGGGAATTAAAAAAAGTCCATGGAAAGAAATATAACAATATAGTTGAAAATTAAATATAAGTTAAATTTCTTGCACTTCTGTATACAAGCTAAAAAACAATTGACAAGAACGTGTGGAAGGTGAAAGGAAAAAGAATACATGAACTTACTGAAACAAAATTGTAAACAGTGTATGGCTGAGCTGAGGACTGTCCCTGGTGATGAAATATTTTCATTTCTAGATTTTTGTATCTGTGCATTCTTTCTTTTCTATTTTTTTCTTTTTCATGCAATATGTATTTTTGTGCTCCTCAAGCATCCTTGTCTTAAGCTGTCTTTATTTTGTATTTTTCCAATTGACTGTGAAGAGTAGGGGTGCAAAGAGACATTTTCAAAATCATAAGCTGGGGCATGGCAAGCATGTTATTTAAGCTTACCACATGAAAGACTTGTTCAGAAGACAAAGATGTGTTTTAAAAATGTGTATTGTTGTAGCTGTTGCCAGCTTTTGCTTCAGCAAGGACATGAGTATGTCTCTCCACGTGGGGAATTTTTTCCAATAACATAGCATTATGAATGAATTTTTGATAAAAGACTGAGCAGGAGTCTTTAATGTTCACTCTGAACAAAAGAAGAGCTTCACTAATGTCAACTCTCACTCCATTTTTCTCTTATTCCAAACACCGTCCGTCATTCTGAACACTCATTCCACCGGACTGCCCAGGGTAAATACAGAATAAATTCTTTATGCTGATATGTTTCGAACAAATGCTTCTTAGTTATTTAAAAAGGCAAAGTATTTATTTATTTATTTCTTCAGTGAATGATTAGGACACCTAGGTGTCCTGAAAAGAAGTGATGGGAAACTGAGAAACTATATAGAAAAACATGGGGCTGTCGAGTCAAAACGAGGATATAGACTCTCATTGGTTCTTCAAACAAGTGATGCAGAAAAAGAGATTTCTGCATCTTTCTGAATCTTAAATTTAGCAGACAATATTTGGCATAATTTGACTGAAACCCTATGTATTCTCTTTCATAAGGGGCAAAGATGTGAAAACCCTCTTGTCTTTTTCTGTGCAGATTTGAATCAAGGCAAAAAAAAAAAAAATGTATATTTCAGTATGTAACAGGTAATAGAAGAACACTGTTCCATTCCAAATTATTTTTTCCCATGGACGGAGAATATATGAATAGACTTTTTCCATCCCAGTGAGTACATTTACTGTTTCTGGCAGGGTATAATCTGCAATTCAGAGTGCAATAAACTAAACCATACTGTGCATAATGCAACCAGTAAAAGAAGGAAACCTGGGTTTTAGTTGTAAACTGAGATTTTACTTAATGATCTCTATTTATACCTAACTGATTTTAAAGATTAGCTAACTTTATCCTTTTTTCCCAATGTAAACTGAGATTTTACTTAATGATCTCTATTTATACCTAACTGATTTTAAAGTTTAGCTAACTTTATCCTTTTTTCCCAAGCACGCTGCAGCTCAAAAAAAAAAACCAACAAAAACAAACAAACAAACAAAAAACCCAACATTTTTTGACTGTGGAATACTATATTGATTACATTGATAATCAGTACATATCAGCTGCTGTATTTCTCTTTATAACTGACCTGAAAAGATCCTATCTTAAGGGATTCTGAAAATAAGGATTATGTTGATAGTGATTTCAGCAGTTTTTTGCCTAATAGTCTTAGATAAAATGACTAACTTCAGGTTTCTGAAGTCTTGTGTTCTTCAGGTTACTGTGATCTGAGTGCGAGTTGTTTCAAATCACGCATGAAATTAACCTGTAATAATGAGAATTGTTTTTCATAGATAAAATTATTTTGTAATGAATTATTGAAAGCAGTTATCTTAACTCAGGCTAGTCTGTAGAAGATGTCAGGTAGTGTTAAACTGAGTACTGAATTTGTGCTAAACTTTAACATTAATACAATCTTTACATTGTACGAGTAAATATATTCATGCTTTTGACCAAAATATAGATACTGAAAGACAGAAAACAACCAAACTGTTGTTTCTTCAAACATAGTAATGCATATACATAGCCAGTTAGACTGATTTACAGTGCTTGGGAGTAGTTCTATAGTGAGTGCTGAGCTCCTGTACTATTTTCTGCAATTTATGGATTCTGCCATTTTCATACATGAGAATTGCATATGGCAAGGAATTTTGCAAAGAATTGTTTTTCAACATAATTCTGATTTGGCAGGACTGTGCCTTTAGGGGTTACTTGTGTGTTCCTTATTGATGAAAAGATAGTGGCTATCTACATGAGATGAAAACTGTTGTGTTTTGTTCTTTTTCTTTTTTTCTTAAATCATACATCATGTTTATTTTTAGAGACTCCATTCTTTTGTGGCTAGGATACAAGGGATGAGTAGTGGATTAAAGCACATCATTAATTTGAGACTCCAGAAGAATGAATGCCATTTTTAAGACCAGCCGGTAGCCCAGCACTGCGCAACCATTCACCTGTACTCTTCCCCTGCTGCCCCTGGTGGGATGGGGAGGGGAATCAAAAGAATGTAACCCCCATGGATTGAGATAAGAACAGTCGAATAACTGAAGTATAATATAAAACTACTACTACTACTAATGATGACAAGGGAAACAACAATGGGAGAGAATATAAAACTAAAAATGGCAAGGAAAATAACCAATAAACACAAGTGATGCACAATACAGTTGCTCACCCCCTGCCAACTGATACGCAGCCTGACCCAAGCAGTGATCCATCCCTTTTGGTGACTTCCCCCTAGTTTATATACTGGGCATGACGTGCTGTGCTATGGAATACCCCTTTGGCTAGTTTGGGTCAGGTGTCCTGACTCTGCTCTGTCCCGGCTTCTTGTGCCCCTCCTCACTGGCAGAGCATGAGACTGAAAAGTCCTTGATCGGGGTAAGTGCTACTTAGCAGTAACTAGAAAATGGTGTGTTATCAGCATTATTCTCTGTCTAAAGCTGAAGCACAGCACTGCACCAGCTACTAGGAAGGAGAAAAATAACTGCTACAGCTGAACTCAGGAAAATGAATTAGAATTTGTGGTGGACAAAAAAAATCTATGAGGAATGTCCATATTCTTGCATTGTCTGGAAGTCATTTTACAGTAGATGAAACAAATCACAACAGAAATTTTGTGCTTTTTAAATGAAAGCAAAGCAGCAAAGACTGATAGACTTGAGAAGGAAGTGGAGGCAAACCAAATTTTATCTAACAAAACTTGACTTTTGAGACAAATCGTGACTTGATCTAGATTTCTACATGTGAACAAAATTCACATATCTGCTTGCATAATTTGTATCTGCATATGTCAATTAAGTTATAACTGGGATAAAGCTGACATTTTTGCAGTTGAAATGCAGATAAAAGCAGCCTTCAAAGAAAAAAATAATTGAAGTTTATGAAGTTAAATCTTAATATTTTTTGTGGCTCAAGATGACACAGAGAACATATTCAAGTTCATTAAACCTGAGTGCAGACTTAAAAAACTTAGTCGTTTTCTCTGCCTTACCATTTTTTGGTCTTATGTTTTTGTATTTAAGGATTTTTAAAAATTTTTTATGAGATTGAAGAGTTCTGTTCTTGAAGTGACCCCATGCTTTTTAAAAGTTGAGCCTTAGAAACTAGAGTGCTGCTTGATCTTGGCAAAATGGTAGTTATTTATTCTCCATTTTAAGATTGTTAGCAGTTTCATATAGGACAGTTTTTGTTGTTTTTGAAAGTGACTAACAACTATATAAAACTTTCATTTGGCAAATAACTGCTTTTATTTTTTTATCTAGCAAAGCTCATGAGCACTTAACTTACACTTTTAAAAGTTTAGTCTCATAATTTGACTTTAAATGCTGCTAGTCTGATAAACGATACCTCCATCTGCCTTTATGTCATTATGAAGATATTCAAATACTATTCAGAAAAGGCACTGGAGCTGGTCCACTGGTCCAGCATTGTAAAATTTTTGATATTAAAAAGATTCCATCTGCAGTTATGTTGTAAAGTCTGCTAATCTCTCTTCTTAAATTAAGAAGGATCGTGGCATCCACAGAAGATTTGGATGCTGAGGTAAGATGTGCACAGAATATAATTTTCAAAATGTTGTGTTACGATGGGTCTGAGCAGAGGGCAGAGCTTGCAGATCTGTTACAGCATCGTGCAGGTATTCAGAAACCTCCCTCCAAGTGGTTCCTCCTCTGCCCATTGCTAATAGCCCATTAGAGGCCCCATCCTAGTCTTCGGATTGAATTTGGAGCCTGCCTGCCACTTTGCAGCTGCAGTGTATGTGTCGCAAATAAGCTGGTTTAGAAACTCTGCAGGGTTTTTACAGAGGGAAAGGATTGTGATAAGTTTTCTAGTTAGTTAGGTGTGATAGCATTCTTCTAGGAAGTGATCAACATTGCTTCCAGCCCAGTAGGTATCTGAGCCTACAGCTGAGTGGCTTAATCCAGACTGTGATGGGGGTCTTGACAGGCATTTTGCTGAAGTTGTACCAGGGCATAGGCAATAACAGTAGGTCTATGGGCCAGGGGAGGGTCGCAGGAGGGAGCAGGACTCTCTGAGTCCCGTGGTTATCACGCAGGAGGGACAAGGTGGATGCGTTCTGGCTGCTGCTCCAGAGGTTATTTGTATGTTTAAGGATGATAAAACAATAAGATTAAACTCATTATTAGCCTTACAGCCAACATGAGTTTAACTTGACTTGTGATCCAATATTAATTTTTTTACCTCAGTTTGACTTTTAGCTATAGGAAGTTTTAACATCTTAAAAAAGCCCTGTGGGTAGCATTAGTCAAGTACTGTGCTATACTGGATGTTAATATTTTAGGATTTAAATATAAGCTTGGGGAAGCTGAGTCTGACATATTTTGAATGTTTACAGAGAGCATATTATAGCGGCATCTTCATCTTGCAAAGAGATGGTTTAAAATTGTTAAAAGGAAGTGAAATGTGTGTTTACTTCTGGGGCTGTAGAATAAGCATCCATGTATGTAACATTAGGCACTTCCCGCCCCCAGGGTTTGCAGTTTTGTATTACAGATTATCGTTATTGCGTACACTTTTCTGATGAGATTGAGAAATTCTTTTAGCTGTAGTGTAAAGCTGCCAAAACACATTTGCCACAGACCTGAAGGCAAATATAATTCTTACAGAGGCAGCCTCAGGCTTTGGAGGTTTTTTCATTTTTTGCTGAAAGGCAGGCTCAAACTTGCATGAGATCATCATAGAGATAAAAAGACTAAAAGCTCTTCAAAGCTGGGCCTTAGGCCCTAACATAAATTAATTCTCTGGTGATGGTTTATGTATGTAAAAAAAAAAATAACATTTATAAAAATGCCATTTAAATAGGACCTTACCCAACTTAACTTGAAATTAACTTTTTAATTTCACCTATTCTTTTGAATTCAACATAAAACCATCTTAATATAACTTTAATTTAGACTTCAGAAGGCAAGGAAGGAACATGCTATTTTCTCTCTGTAAGTCAGGTTTCAGAGAGGTTATCTTGCTTTTTTCATGCTGAATAGTTACTACCAGTAACTCTAAATAGACACTGAAATTAATTTGCATTACAAGTAACTGCACTGTTATTCTAATTCTGTGCTGCACATTAACCCAGTCACTTACTAATTATAGTTTAGCATAAAGTCCTAAATGAAAGATTGCTCTGTGTTCTGATCTCCTCCCACTTTTTCCTTTATTACTTTTTAAGCTATATTAACAATAAGATTTATTTAACAGATAGCAAAATATTCTAGAAAAAAACCCATCTTCAGTGCTGTAAGTATGGTATTAAGAGTTAGTTAATGCTGCAAAGGACTTAACAGAAATTTCACTGAAAAAGAGCCAGGAAAAATCCTGCTGAGAATGAAAATCCTGCTCTCTGATATCAGCATTAAAACTGTGGGGCTGGGAGTCAAGAAATCTTGATTCATCACAGGTTTCCTTTCTTACTATGGAGATGCTGCTTTACTTCATGGACGATTGTTCTCCACCTTGTAAAATAGAATTATAGGATGATCATATATCTTCAGGTATATAGCAAGGAGCAGTGCTGTAGTTAGCTATCCATTATACTGTGGTTAGTTATACAAAATTCCAGATGTCCAAAGGAGACTTCAGACAACTTTTTCCCCAAATCAAGCCTTCTGCACCTCCCAGACCCCCCAGACCTCTAGCTCTATATTTAGAAAATGATTTAAAATCTCATCCACAAGAGGCTCTATGAATATGAAGTAGTTATTGTTCTTTAATGTTACTAACAACAACAAACCATTATACCCAAAGACAGTGTTTCTGGATAATTTATAGTGTACAAAACATTGTTATATTATTTCTTTTGCCTTCCTCCGCTCAAAAAGTTCTTGCTGCATTATTTCATGTGGTGCAGGCATTAGCCTTCCTTGATTTGAAGAACTGTAATTCAGTGTGCTTTTAGTGTGGTAATTTAGATGTACTGTGTTATGTGAAGAGCACTGTTGGGCTAATATTTTATTATTCATTTATAGGAACTATTTTTTTCCTAAACTGTGAGAACTGACATTTGAGTAAGTATTATTATGGTACTTTATAGACTTGAGAAGAATGCTCTTCTAGAACTACTGGTATCAAGGTAAATGCAAGTTTAAATTCCACTGATAATCATTGGAATTTTCTGTTTTCAAGGGTAACCAGGTCCCAGGAATTGACTATGAAGTAGCTAGAGCAACAAATGCCAGTTTTGTGTCCACTGTTGTTTTAAAAAGATCAGTTCAGGCTAGAAGTAAAATGATGCTCTAATGTGAGAGCAGATTATATAACTGATAGAGCAGAAATGCTGTATGTATTTTTCCTCATTTGTTTTGAATAATGGAGAAAAATGAAAACAATTTAACAAGAAGACATTCTTCTGTTATAATCTGCACTGGTTCTATGTGAAATGCTAGGTCAGGTTTTACTTGATCCATGCAAAAGAGTTTTCCATGGGAGTAAAAAATTTTTAGGTTGGAATTTTGCAGCTAAACTGTGGACCATTACTAAAATAAAAAGTAAAGCTTTATGTAACTTGATTTAAAAGACTAAAAAAAAATCAGATCATTAATCATTTTAATCTGTTTCAGATATTCAATTGCATCCTTTAAAAATATTATGTGCGTTTCTTTGAATATAAAAATATTTTACTAAATGCAGGTCGACATTTCTAAATTAGGTTCTTGCCACTTCATCAATGATATAACCAGAAATGTATTTTTCAGTAGATGATGGAAGAAGATGTTTTTATCATCTTGTCACTGTTGTCATGGAAACTTGTGTATATCATTGTTAAACAGAGTGTACATAAGGATCTAGCATCCCTGTGACGACTTATTGCTAGCTATTGTATTTTTAGTGTATTTTCTTCAACAGTGTAGTCAATGCTTAAGGACTTGTAAGTTGGTTTCCTGAATTACAACCACGAACTCAATTACAGGATTAGGCTGTCCAGAGAGCCCTTAGTGTAAGGCTCTTTGTTACAAGGTTCTTTTCAATACAGGGTTATTAACAGTCGTATTTCCAAATCCATTGTAGCCTATTATAAGCACTTCAAAAATAATATTTACTCTATTCAAGTAGACACAGCAGCTTTTAGGAAAAGAATGAGCTATCTATCAGTCATTATAAACTCTCTGTCTTGAAAATTATAGGCATTTTCTGAATGTGCATTTTATATATAAATATATAGCTTATAATAATTTATAAAGTTAATGTATTTTTATATTAAGCCACATATTTAATATATTTTTATTTTTGTAATTTATATATAAAGTATATTTGAGTGCACTAGTAGTATACACTAGTGTATTCAAATAAATTTGATGCACATTAGTGTATCAAATACACTTAATACGGCTCTTGTGTATTCTTGTGGTAACCTGTCAGACACGGAATGGTAGGCTAAGAGAGAAGCTTGACTGTGGCAATCGAGATTTAAACCTGGACACAAAGTATGTCTAACTTGTTTTCTTGTTTAAATCTTATGACGGGCATTTTTTTCTCAAATGGGAACTATTTAAGAATCAGTAATTTTAAGCACAAGAGTATTGTATGTTTTACATAATTCTTTGTTTATTTTTGTCTTTTTGCGTCTGGGGATAGTTAAAAATATGCCTTCTCCATAAATTATTTATGATTTCAAGAGCAGTTATTTGACAATCAGTTATTTGTCTTGATAAAATAAATGAGGTTACTTGAATAAATTTTTTGTCACTGAACAAGTGACTTCTGTTACTTCAAATTTGCTAATTAAATTTCTCTTTTTTTTATCCTGGTCTGTTTGGTTTCATCTTTTGGGGTGTTTTCTGAAGATTATTCTAAAATTTTAAAGCTGTGATTTTAAGTACCTGTCAACTGAAGAACTTAGTTTTTGATTTAACATTACCTTTCTGTAGCAATTTGAAGCAAATTTAAGTTACTTAAGACTTGGTAGCTACATGAAATGAAGTTGCAAAAGTTTTATTAAATGTGTGTGTTACTTATGGTATTGTTTCCTCCAGAGAGAATATGACTGAAGTTCAGTATCAGGTCTATCAAAACACAAGAAGTGCAGAAATATGAAGAGAAAAAAATCAATTAAATACAAGTAAAATAAACCACTGTGCTTTTAGTTTCTAGAAAAATGCATTTATTAAATAACTGAAGTTATACACTGGTGGATGTAATTACAACCAAAATCAATTTTATAGGAAAAGTCCAATTTTCTCTTCCTGCTCCAGGAGATTGTCAGTTCAGGCACCAGAATTCAAATTAATACCACAAGAAAAATTACTGGCGAGTAAACATGTGCAGTCTAATATCTTATGGCTAAGAAAATGTGCACACAAGTCTGTATATAAAACAAATATATCTATTATTTCAGATTACAGTGAACTGTATATGAATATATAGTCACTGAAGAGTAGCTTTTTAGGATTTATAGAGGAAAACTGAAAGTTATTACTGGCTTCATATCTTTCACCTACAATCATTGATAATTTTAGCTGTGATTTATAGCAGGATAAAATTTCCAAATTCTTATTATATAGTCCTGGCTCTTTCTTCCATAGGATTTAGTTTTGGAGAAAATTAAAATTTGTGAATGGAAAACTTTAATTTATTATCTAAATTTTTCTGCATTTGAGGAGTCCTAAGACAAAAGCTGTAATGTCCCTCATGAATCCTTTTTCTGACCAATGCAATTTTGCTTTTATGGGTAACTTACAAAGTAAAACCCAGTCAACTGGTAATTTAATTTTCGAGCCATCTTCTGTAGAACAGGCATATGAAACCTAAGCCAGAAGTTGCAGGGCAGAGGAATAGCTTGAATGTGTACTGCTCTTCACCAGCTACAGAGGACTAGCAAGTCTCTTGACTACTAATGTACAGGTCTGGCATGAGGGTTCCAGTTTTGTACTCATTGAGTAAGTATCTTGATTATGCATTGTTGTAATGGCTTAGTAAGAGGTGGGGAATGATGGAAAGCCTCAGCTGCTATGCACCAGGGCTGTTAGCTCTGGTTGAAGACTTGAGCAAAGAGAAAGGAGCTTTATTACACTTGGCAGGATAGGGAAATGCCACAGTAGAGTGGACAAAACAGTTGCAATGCAGCAAACATGACATCTCAGCTGCTGGTTCATCAACTTGTGAAGAGAACTTTCGGAACAACAGGGTTTTTTAGGTTTCTGGTTACACTGGAAATACTGGGGTGTGTATGGAAACACCAAATGCCCCTATGGCTAAGAATTGAATTCCTTGTCAAATGAAAAAAAATTGGAAAAAAAAAATTGGTGAAACTGTATGATCCCATTATGCCATTTAGGGAATACCATCTGTGAGGGTTAGAAACTATTGTGCAAATGTAGTAGGCAAATACGAATATTGTCAGAAAAATAAATGGGGGGGGGTGTTTGTTTGTTTTTGTTTATTCTCCTGGATACATTAATATGTGGAAAAGCTTTAGACTGCTTTACTTCAATGTATTGTTGCTGACCACAGTTGCTGACCACGGTTTCATCCACATGGCACACTCTTGTGGTCTGATAAATACTCCCACTTCTGAATGGGTTCATTTCTTAGGATAATTAGATATGTGGGAGTGTTATTAACTTAGTGTCATGGTGGCATAGCTACACTGCTTATGGTAACTAGATTAGATTGGGTATTATTACGTGAAACTAGTTGTACCATACAGACATCTTAAATGCTCTGTCAAGATCCAGTTGGACTAGACAAAGCCTCTATGAGTATGTGTTTGCAAAAAGTGTCTATATTTATGTATTAGGCATTGAAAATTCATTTTCTGGGATTCAGAAATCCTATTGTATTCATGCTTAAAAATACCACTGCCACTCTCTGCTTTACCAAAACCTTACACAAAATAACTTCCATTGAATAAAAAGCTTAGAACCATGAGATATTTGGAGGTTTTGAAGTGTTATTAATAAATGTGGTGTTAATCATCTGACAGATACAAGGTTTTTCTCTAAATAGAACCATCTCCTGACTTTCTTTTGTTGACATTAATTGGTATTTCATGTTCAGGGGAAGTTAAAATTGGCAGGCTGGGATCCCTTGCTTTCTTTCTGTTTGTTGATTGTGGTACTGATAGCTTAACTATGAACTTCCTTATGCTAGTAACTTCCAGTCTGATAGATGAGTATTTCTAGTAATGAGAAGTAATTGAATCTCAGTGCTTACAAACACTTTTTGTTCTTTCTGAAAAGAGACCACCAGCTGTGTCATGTTGAATTATTTGTACTCATTTCAGTGATGTGTGTCTGTCCACTGAGAATGGAAAATAATACTTTCATTTCTGGGATGTCTGTGGGTTGATTTTTAACTTATTGGAAACAGGATAGTTAGCACTAAAACTCTACCTCTAATCTTCCTAGGTTTTCAGTTCAGAATGGAAAGGAGTATATTCATAATACCTCTCACTATAATGTGTACAGATTTGCCAGCTGAAATACCTCAGTCCTTAGCTTGCAACCTATGCTCAAGTACTCAATAACAAACTCTACAATTATACAGTTCTGAGATTGTGATATTTCTGGTACCTTTTCTAGGATAAGCACAGTTTCTGCTGTTCTGTGAAGTGATAAAGAAGTTCTTTCAGCTCAGCAATACACGTGGATATTGCAGATCTCAGAAGGCTTTCGGAAGTTTTGCCAAAAAAGTCCAGTGTTATTGTTTGTTCAGAGCAGAACTAAGCATCGCTGCTAAATCACTATGTATATCAGGGCCAAAATGAGATGAAGCCTTTTAACTTTCTGGGCTAACATCTCCCAGATGTATTTCTTAAAAGACTGATAAAGGGACAAGGAGATGGTGGGGCTTTGGACAGATGTGGACACAGCTGTGTGTGATCAAATCAGGAAAGCTCTACGACTGTTTGCCTGAACCATTCACATGCTGGGGCAATTTGTACTCATGGGGGCTTAGGCTTCTTTATACCCCATGCTTTTTCTTCTTACGCCTCCTCAGCAGATACACATTTAGACCAAGTACTTGAGTAATGTTCTTTGCCAAAAAGTAGTAAATTGACACAATTGAATGATGTCTGTAAGTATTGGGATATTCAGCTGTCTTCTTTTACAGGGCAAACCATATAGTTTGCTTCTACAAGGCTTGTCTTTTTTTGTTGGTAGGTTCATATGCAGTGAAAGTTGTGTTCTGCAAATACTGTGCTTCTGTGAACAATCTAGACAACATACAGTTGTTTTAGTTTTGTTGTAGCTTCTTCAAGTCCTCATTCTTAGGGTTAAATTTGAACTGAGATGTGAAATATCCAGGCAGAGTGGATGGAAGTCGAAATATGGGGCTATGCAGCATTTCCTCACAAGATTTTAATGAGTTCATACTGCATACTTCCCTGAAGAACAGATTTCTCCCCTTTGTATGCATAGTAAGATATCCATAATGCAATCATAAATTATAAATAATAAATTTTTCCATGTGCTATACAAATATTGTGTATACACAGCTTAGCACTCCATTAGTGTTTTCTTAGAATTCTGTGCAATTGGATTTTATTTAATCTGTTCTATTTCAGGCCAAAACAAATGACTATGGTTACTCCATTATACACAGTGGAAAATGGTTCCAAGTGTCAGTTAGGACGTTTCAGTAAAAGTGCAGGTTTTGCAGGTGAAAAGTAATCCTTAATACAACGTACCTAATAATTTTTTGGAAGATGTAAAACTCAGCATTTTAAGTATTTATTCATAGTTAACTCTTTATTCAGATTAGATTTAGTATTTTTAGAATAGTTTACAAAATGTTTTAGAATAGTTTACAAAAATGTTTGTATATGTTTACAAAAATATTTGTAAACATATACAAACATTTGCAATGTGAAACATGCCTGCTGATCCTAGGTTATTTATTGCCTGTCATGGAAGTAGCCTAAGCTTGTTGTTGACCTGCAGGCTGGTGATAGAATCATAATGCTCTTCTAAACCATGCGACTCTTAAATGGTTGTAACAAATTCTTCCCTGAATTGCATCTGGATATATTTAATTTTCAGGCTTGCTTTATTGCACAGTGCGTGTTATCTGACAGTATTCAGTGTCTTGAGGGTGAAAAAAAGGGGGGCAGGTTTGTGTGTCATATAGTCTCTTACTGCATCTGTTATGTGAGAAGTGCCATTTTGAATACCTGGTGTATACTTAGTGATATTGTGATATTTTTTCCCTTATTCCCTTTATGCATAGTATTATATATTTTTCTTTAATATGATGAGTTACAAAAGCTGTCTTGAAATCCTTGTTTTTTGGAAGTTACATGGGATATAGCATATTTGAACACTCAATTATGCCTGATCCAGATCATGCAAAACCAGGAAAAAAATGAATTCATCAATGCAGTTAAAGATAACAGAATAGAATAGACAATTTCAGTTGGAAGGGACCTGTAATGATCATCTAATCCAACTACCTGACCACTTAAGGGCTGACCAAAAGTAACCATGCTGAAGAGAAAGCAGATCTTTATTATGCAGAAACCATTGCAGGAAAACCACAATTAATATATAAATTTTGGTATGTCCAGCTGCTGAAAACCCACCAGATATAATGTAAACATATTCTCTACTCTTTTAAATATTTTTTAATGTCCCCACTTAAAAAAGATGTATTAAATGTAGGATGGAAAGGGAAATTAACTGTGCTGGAAGAATGTAGTTTTTGCAATATTATCACAGAAATTCTCAAATGAAGCCTTAGTGCTGTATTTCTGTCTGGCACTCCTTAAAATCATACATGAATCAGTTGTTTAGGAATACATTTGCTGTGGCCATAATCTTCCAAAATTACCCATTACTATGAGTACCCATTTTGCAAGTCTAAATGATTTGTTTCTCAAGGATGAAAGCTCCAAAAGTAGTCGGCATAAATCACAGGTAATTCTCATCTGTACAAACCAGGTTTCTAAGGTTCAACCTGAACTTCAGCAATGCCAATCAAAATCTGAACTTTAGGAGCTTATATTTGAAATAGCAGAATGGAAAATCATGATGCTTTCTGTACTATTAGTGTATAAAGAATCCTGACTCTTGTTTATTATAGACTGAAATCATTTTGTACCTGCGATGTTAAGAATTTTTTAAAATTTTCAGACCTTAGTTAAGTCAAATGCTGTATTTTTCCTCTTCTTTGAAATGTTTCTCTTTCCTAAGGAAATGTGTGCTTTTAAATGAGCTCTAAGCACATTGTGTTTGGGTGCGATTACTTAAAATTCTTTGAAGAGGTGTTTTAAGAGAGCACGGTCTTTATATTTTTGCCTAATTGCAAAGCTCACTTGTGGTGAATCACTTTGCAAGATGAAGTTCAAAATAATTACCTCTATAAAATGCAAATTATATAAGATAAAGTTGGGAGGGGGGTGTTAAAAAGCTGGTTGCTCTAATTTGTCCTGTAATGCTTGTTTTACAGAAGCAATCACTGTGAAACTATATCCATCGACATAAGGATATCTTTCAGTTTCTTTGCAGCTGGAATCAGTGATTTCATACTGAAAAAGATTGGTTTTGAGTCTACAGACCATGACGATTTTTAACAGTGAAGGAACATACGTGTTTTTTTAAATACATGGCCATATATACTTCTGAATGTACAGACATGTTTGTATCTATGCACAGTTTTAACCCACAGCTGACACGATATGGAAAGTATTTAAGGAATTTTATAAGCTTTGTGGAAAAGGAGTTTTTCCTGAAAAATATACTAGCAGTTACATCTACTTGAAAATGAGAATAGTGTGCTTTTTAAATAAAAAAAACCCAAACAAAATAAAGTTTTATGATAAGTGGTTTTTGGGGTCATTGATGCTTTGAATCAGTTTTCCCATAAGCTTAGAGTCAATGCTTTAAGCCTATTAATTTTACTAAATTACATTATGAATTAACTTCACCACTGTATTTTAATTGTGTTCATAGTCATTTTAAAAATAGTTGACTGAGATAGGTCATTTAATTATATTTTATCTGTAAGAAAGCATTAGCTCTGATAGCTAGCAAGGCCATCTGCAATGCCTTTCAGTTCACTCACACTGAATTGCTCAGATAAGACTGTCAAGTGCTGCCTAAATAAGGAGGAGCCTTAGTAGAGTTAGGTGGGAGACACAAATGAAGCATTGATTGCGGCCATGCTGTAGGGTCTGAGCCGTTTCCTGCAGCGCTGAACCTTTTTAGAATTTTCATTGTTGTTTTCTACAAAGTATTAAAATGCGAGTATCTGTCCTTCAGGATCTCAGGGAGGATGAAAATGGGGATGGGGAAGAAGAAGAAAAGGTGAGTTAAATCCCAATAGCTTTGGAAAGTACTTCGTTCCTTCAGTTGTTGCCCTTCTAGGACAATAAACCTGGAATGATTACCTTTCTCTTACAGGTCTTCCTCAAGCCTGTTATTGAGGACAGAAATATGGAACTGGCCCGAAAATGCAGTGAAATAATAAGTGATGTAAGTGACAGTGGCTGTTTGCACCCTTACATTTGCATTTCTCTTTTCAAGTGGGTTTATATTTGTGATACATAATTTTTTTTAAATGTGTGCAGTGCAAAATGCGCCCATCCGAGGCTCAAAATATAAAAGCACACAAAATAATAGAAAAGCACAGCTTATTCTGGTATCTTAAACTATCAGCTCTTTAAGGATGAACTTTTCAGAGCACTTGGATGGTATAAAGCATAAGTACTAGGAAAAAGAGTGGTCAAAAAAGTGGGTCTCATGTGGAGGGTGTCTCCCATGAGAACACCTTGGCTCATGTCATCAGGAAAATGCAATATTTTTTCTGGTTATAGCCTATTTGTATGAAGTTTGATTGGTTAGAGCAGAACTGGGTGCCAGTATACATAGCTGCAAGGTGGGACAATAAAAATAAAACAGATGCATTTTGAGTGTTATCTATTGGTTTGTGGTGGCAGATCCTCACAACTGCTTAGCATTTTATTATTGATTTGCTCTTGCAGGAAGAACCCACTGAAATTTTAGAATATCTTTAAAATTATTGAGCTAGCAAATCCTTGACTTAGTTACTATAGATTTTTAAAACTGTTGATCAGATATATGCATTATATAGACTGGATCTAAGACATTTTAAATTGGAGTAGATTCAATTGCTTCAATATGACAGCATCAGATTTACCCTTGTGGAAATCTATTTCTGTGTCTCTCCGGGAAAGCGTGCCTGAAGAGTAACTTTGTCACTTCATGTAAATGACAGTAAAGAGTGTTATTTCTCCTGTGAGGGTGGTGGCTGGCAGCAGAGGAGACAATACTGAGGAGTGAGTGACTTGCTTTAGCAAGTGTTCTTCTAAAGGAACTGAAAAATGTGTTGTTATAATATGATATTTAGATTTGGGATATTATTGTTCAAGGTGAAAGGGTATGTTGATTTTTCAATGGAACCTACAAAATCTACACTTAAGGTATAAATTATTAGGGGTTATGTATCAGAAAAAAATAGGCAACTCAGAAATACGGTACCTGGGATGTGTAGGTGTTATACTGCTGGCTTCAAAGTGTGACTTGACAAGGTCAAAGGTTCCTCTTTGTCTTTGCTCTGTTAATAGACAAGGTCAAAGGTTCCTCTTTGTCTTTGCTCTGTTAATACTTTAGTTTGCATAGAGAATACTAAAAGTTGAATATATCCTTAAGGGAAGCTACTTATCTGACCCAAAATACATTTATTACTTCCATGCAACTTGTTTCTAAACATGGTTGCTGTCCTCAAAGGCAAAAAACTTACTGAAAAATGCTGGAGAAATATTTTCTTTAATTGAAAACAAATTATTACTGTGCTGTGTACCCATTAGGACTGGTGCTGGCTGTGGCTGTTAATTAAGTGATAAATTAAGTGGTATTTTCTCTGATTTTCTGCAGAGAGCTAAGGTGAATAACAAAGTCAAGCAGGTTTCTGTAGCCTATGATAATTCAGGGATTTGGGCTTTTGCTAAAAACTTGTGATCCATTTAGCCTGCGAGTGTGTTAGATTTTCCTTGAGAAATATAAAGCATAATGACAAAGCATCATTAATGCTTTCAAAGGAGCAGTAGTATGTAATGGTCCAGAACAATTTAATTTCAAAGAAAAGACTGTTTGAAAATGGTGTCCAGTTCTGGGGCCTTACTCAGCCTCTGCTGAAATCAGTAGGAGTTTCTTCATTGGCTTGAATGGAATACACGTATGTATAGGGGGAGAATTTTGTTTCAGAGAATTCTTGTTATAACTGGAATTTCTTATGACCAGTGAAGTT
Organism: Neopsephotus bourkii; assembly: GCF_033783945.1. Taxonomy (NCBI): domain Eukaryota; kingdom Metazoa; phylum Chordata; class Aves; order Psittaciformes; family Psittacidae; genus Neopsephotus; species Neopsephotus bourkii. The sequence goes on from NW_026900570.1 coordinate 14,450,241, forward strand.
GTTTGTGCTGGGGGATAAGTTCCTCACCCTTCACACTTTAATGAGGAGGCCAATAAACTGCAAGGAGTTTGTATTCTTGCCTTTGACTTTTCACTCATTAACATTCAGAACTCTATGTATTCATCATTTTTCACATGAATCTTTGCACAAACCGCTGTGGATGTATGGTTAGTGTACGTCTGTACATTTTATGTGTACACTGGTTTTATGGGGCTTCCAGTTTGGCCCTAAGGTGACCTTGGGACAGCAGCCTGTGTCCTTGCTGACCACGAGACTGGGTGATTGTCCTTTTCTGCCAGTGGAGCTGTCAACAGAGCTCCTCCGTCAGAATGCAGTGCCAGGAGTGCTCATGACTGAGATACTGGGGTTGCATTACATTTGCCCCGTATTCTTTGCAGGCTAACCTTAATTTGGCAATGTGGTTTTAAGAAGTGTTACGACAGCAGCCCTTAGTGCACGCCTAACTGCCAGCCTTGAACTATACGTAGGGGAAGTTGTGAAGTGTTTATGTGCTCTGGTTCTCGAGGAAATCCCCGTTTTAGTTTGAGGTTGGCAGATGTTTGTTCTGTGGCTGTGATACCCCCTGGATTATTTCTTCCTAAAGCCATTTCATTTAATCTCCCTCCATTAAGCAATTTTATTCCACAGATGTTTTTGAAACTGTCGTATGTGTTTGATTTATGAATTACCTTCCTTTCCAGGCCTTTTCTCTTCCATATTGAAATTGATCCTGTCCATTTGCTTGTATTACTTATATTTTGGTATATTTTCATCTCCTTTGTTTTGATTGTATGGTCTGATGTTGTGAATAGTTATAAGTGTAGAGAGGAGCTAACGTATGAGTAAAATGATCATTGACCAATCTATTGTGATCTTTTTTGGTAGGAAGGCAGACACTGCCTTCTGAAGATACTGCTGAATTTTGACAATGTATGGTACTGATGCTTCTTTTCCACTACATCAAGAAGTAGTACAACTTGTCATTTAATTGTCATTGTATGGAGTCCGACTTTTCTTCAGCTTTTCTCTTTGTTACAAAGCAAGAGCCAAAGAGACCTAGAGTGAAGAGTAGAAACAGAGTGCCCTTCCACTCATACCAGTAGGGTTGTGACCGCCTCATTCAGGGTGGAGCTGCTCCTCTGAACTCAACCATTACTAGTCACAGCCTCTAACACTGGAGGACTTTGAGGTCTAAATTGCTACAGACTAGTAAAATGCTGTGGGGTGGTAATATCATATGCTTGCCCGGTTCCTCATGCTTTTCTCTAGGTTTCTATGGCCACAGAAAGAGCATTTGGTATTATATGGATCTGTGATCTGAGACAGCTCTTAATCTCATGGGAGATTATAAATGTAGCATTGGAAAGGGATTTCTTAATGGCAAAATGTTCCCTTTTGGTCTAGCGGAAGAGTTAGATGCAGAGATTTAGACCTTTTGATGGCTTTTCTAAACTTAAGTGGGTCTTTGAGAAATGCAGTTCTTGAATGTATCTTGGCATGGTGACTGTTGACATGGTTATATCACAGATGTTAAGATTTTAAGAACAGTTTTTTAAGTGTATTCGTATAAAAGTTACATTAGCATGTGCCTCTGCACACAAAGGAGAAGTGGCGGCTTGGATTAAGCTGTTACCATCAGAGCCTTTCCTTTAGCCCACAGCCTTCTCCTGTGTTCCCCCATGAACAATGCCATGGGCAAGATGAGTTTTCTTGCTGAGCCAGGAAGCTTCAGCCAAAGGTTTGATGTCCTTGGTTTATAAAGTTGATAAAAAAATGCAATTTGAAGCTTACTGTTTTGGTGGTTGTCTAGGAATTTTAATCCACTTTTACTGAATAGCTGTGCTGCCAGTCAGAGTAGTTTTATGATGAGTCAGGAAGAAGAAAAGGATCAGGAGGTAGCTATTAAATATTGGGCCTTTAGTGAGCTATTGGACTTCAAAAGTACAGCAAAAGAGCAGTAGCAGCCCCAGGCCATCATTTTCAAATTTTTCCTATTATTTATTTTTTTTTGCAAGGCTTACCAGATCTGCTCAACCTAAACAGTGTTACTTTGTGTTGAAGGGAAAGACGTGCAGGCAAAATTTCCTAGTCAGTATTTTAGACATTTGAATATGTAATCCCAAACTTGGAAGAGGAATATTAGCTTTTCTGCCTATTCCTTCGAACCATTGGTTATGTTTAGTCATAGCAAATCTCTTAAGCCTCTTGCTTATGTCATTTACAATAAATATGCTTTTAAAGGACAGATATCATGACTTCATTATACTTACAGAATCATAGAGTCATCAAACAGTTTGGGTAGGAAGGTCCTATTTCATCTTCCATCTTTCTGATTCCAAGGGATGCATACACTTCTGTAGCAGAATGTAATGTGTTGGATCAGAGTTTGACCACCCATTTTGTTGTATCTCTAAATTGCTCATTTGAGGCTACATGCATTTTGTGGCCTCTGTGGGTTACTAGGATAAATGTGAATAATAAAGGAGTAAGGAGGTAGCAGTCCTTTACTGATTTTGGTTATTTTGAATGCAAGACTTCTACTGCAGAATAGCTTGATTATTTATTTTAGTTGTGTCCTGTCTCCCCTCCCCCAGTTAAGAGATGCCTTAGGAAGCCTTTATGTTTGATTTTTGAATGTAATTATTGCTCTGTAATTAAAATGGATGTAATTACAGTCAGCTCTCAGATATCTATGGGTGATTTATCTAAGTTGTGAGCAGCAAGACTCTTCATTTCCTCTACTAGAGTCTCAGCTTTATGGCAGTTTCTACTGGCAACACCAGCAGAACTAACCAATAGAAAGTCAGCTGTGTATATTTCCCATGTCCCTTCTCAGCCATGAATGAACATAAATCTACGAAACCCTTTTTTTTAAGCTGTTCATGTGCACATACTTACATACACTTGCAAGTGCATGCAGGATGAACAATAAGTGACTCTTCATGTTTATCATAAAACTACCCTTTTTGTGTATTGCTCTGCGATTACCTAGGAGTGTGGTGTCACATACAGGTTATGCAAACCATATGATTTGTGGGTCTCTGTGTAAAGTCATGGTACACAGTAATTTTACATCCATTGTTCACCAAGCAGGTTTTATTTAGAATAGACTGTAATCCACAAAAGCAGACAGTATAATTTGGTGATGAGATGTAGATTCCTCCAGTAGTCCAAATGTGGGTGGGCTCAATAGCAACCAAAATTATTTCCTGTGTAAGGATTATGTAGTCAACATTTTGAGGTGAATTTGGCATTGTTTAATCGATTCTGTGGTGGACGAAAAGTTTGAATCAGAAAATACAGGAGCTGATTCTGTGTAGACTGCCATAGTTTGCATGAATTTTCCAAGTCCCTCTAGAGGAGCATAGACTAGAACTTGTGATATCCATTAAGGATTCAGAGAAAGAGGATATTAAGACTGCATATTTCTGTAATGCTCAGATGCAGATCATATTGCTTCTGTCAGTGCTTGTCAGCAAGTCTAAAGTGCATAAATGCAAGCTGCTGTTGTGCAGAATGTGAAAATGAGGTTAGAGCAGATAATAACCATGAAAGCGTAATACTAAATAATTCAATTTGCATTGAGCTAAATTATTCTATTTACAAAGAAAGAAATGTCACTAAAAACGTTGAAGGCTATCCATGTAAAGTGTCTTAAAAATTTATTTAGTCCATCTCATTGTAATTCACTATCTTTCTTCATGCTGTTCTTGCATAATAAAGTCCCTACACATTCACTGTGTCCATAGATTTTATCCTTCTTGACATTTCACTAATAGAAACAGTAACTGACTTCATCAACGGTCATGTGATTGTTATACCTCCCCATATTGTTGGCCCCATAGTAAGAAAAAGGTTGGTTGTTAAAAAAACAAACAAACCCAAAAGCTCACTTTTTTTTTCTTCTTGTAAAATATGTGCTAGTGTTTTGCTTCAAAAATGGTTTACTTTGGGCATATGAGCTTTAAAAAATGGTTCAATTCAGAATTTGTTTGGTCTCAAAGAAATTTTGTTATTACTTGTACGTCATGACTATTGGGGTGCTTTGTAGGCAATGAGTTGGCAGTGGCCTGAATTTATTCATGTAACTCTTGGGTTCATAAAGGGGTATTTGATTGTTACACAGATTTTGTGCTTGGTAGGTCTGATTTAGAAGTTAAACAATTTTATCTCTGAGATCAAGGCTCAAGGACATCACTTGAGTCTCCTTTCTTTAGAGATACTAGAACATCTGCAACATGGTGAAATGTGCTGTAGATATAAAAAAAAGTCTTTTTCATCTTCATTATTAAAGAGTTCTGTGACTTTGACATAGCTCTGGTACTGTGTGTGAGAACGGGGTTTTTGCCTTCATGGCTTAGTTTGATCCATCCTGAGGTATTTGCAAGCCACCCAGCATAGTATCCATAAATCAAGTAATACTACTAATAAAAAATAAATGAAAATAGCCATTGTTTATTTTTATGGGGTTTTAAAGAACAATTAAACTTCCTTTTTTTTTCTTCTCTTTGTAGATACACTATAAAGAAGAGTTTAAAAAATCTAAAGGCAAGTGCATATTTGTACCTGACACCCCGCAGCTAAAACATGTGAAAAGTCTCGGTGCTTTTATTTCTGAGGTAAGACCTAAAAGGATGAAGAATTCTCTTTGCTTTTTATCCTTTCTCAGTTGAATATGGTGGTTTTTAGCAGGTGAAGGATGGCTTATTTCAAATAAAAAATCTGTTTAAAGCTGAAGTGGCTTAAACTGCTATAATTAGTGTATAATCTGTATGTGAGTAATAATAATTTGGAATTTTGCAACACATTAATTTTGAGATTCCAAGGTATTTTATTAATGATTCTGAATAGGCAGTCCTACCTACCCCATTTTATGGATGGATAGGAATAAGAAGAAGATTTCTTGTTACTTATTGTGCAGTGATGAGGTTTGAAAATTGTGGCTGTGCATGTTTTCCCTAATGTGGAGAATTCACAGCCTGATATCAAAGAGGAGACAAGGAAACTGCTGCCCTCTTATTACCCCTGTCCTCCTTCAGGAATGGACTGGGCCAACATTAGGTCAATGACAGCAGCAGCTCACCTGAGCTCTAGCATACATACATACGCATACCCATGCCAAGTTTTTAGGTCTTTGCATAACACACACAGAGAACAGTAGTGGCAAAGAAAGAACAGCAGCTTCCAAGATGCCAGAGCAGAGTTTACTGCCAGCTCATCATATCCCAGGTACAAGTTGTTGTAGCATTACATCTCTGCTTATTTTCCATGGGTTAGAATACCATCAGGAATTTTACCTGACAGAGAGTTGCTTTTGTTAAGGAACTGCTGCTTCTGAGTGATTTTTCTGTCACTGTGACTGTTGGAAGACTTACATGTTTGCTGCCATGCTTTTTGTTTTTTTTTTTTCCTGCTACATTTATGATTATGATAAAGAACATCCCAATATCCCTGTCTGTAGTTATGTAATTTGTATATGTTCTATATTCTGTTTCTGATATACATCAGTTTTCCATGTGGCTACATTGCATATGAATACATCTGATGAATATTTTTGCTATGTTTGTCTTCATGTTGTCTGAGAAAGAGTGCCATATCCCAAGGGGCATAAAAGTGATGAAATAATACTTGTAGTCCACCAAAACATAAAATATAGAGTATTTTTCAAATCCATCTGTTTGATTCCAAAGAAAAGCTGCTAATTATTAGTCAAATATTTGGAGTTGTAAAGATATTTAAGAATTTAAAAACCTGCGTGTTCTATGTTATCAGGGTTGAGCATTCTGTTCGCTTATTGCAGCATTACCTGAAGCCAATGATGTGATGGGTGGTTTATCTTGTAAATTACTGACCTCTAGTGTCCTACAACCTGTTTTTGCAAAACTTGGGTGGTGAAATTCTTAGCAGCATGTCTACTGCAGTGAAAAAGAGTCTTCTGTTCGGGGAAACAGCAGTAATATATATAATACATATGGGGAAACAGTCTCTGATGAAGAGCTGTATATTGCATGGTAAATTAACGACATTAGATGGTATCATTTAAGATATCTTTGATATTTATGATTACTTTCATAGCAATACTTGACATTATTGTTTAACGAATTTGAAAAACTTGGATCTGAAGCAAAACGTCCCAGATTTTGAACTATTATTCTGGCTTGTCTCATAAAACCCTTTTGTTAGGAATTGCTAGTACTGAACACTAGAGAAAATACAGGATAAGGAAAAATTAATTGAAAAATTAGAATATGAAAAGATGAAGTGGAAACGACGGCAGACATTCTAAGTTCAGTGTGTCTGTCTTTTCCAGTTGTGTTTAACTGCTACTGCTTATTAATCAATATTTTTTGTTGGCTTCTCATTGGTCCTGTTGTGCACAATTTGGGAAAATGGAAGGAAAAAGAAAATTTTGGGTTTTGGAGGTGATTTTAAAAAGGCTAGAAAAATAACTGCTTTGCTTAGCTTATTTTCTACTTCCCCCCAAATTATTGAATTTAATTAGGAGATACTTTTATTGCTTTGTAATTTAGATACATCTACTGAAAGTATTTTAAAGTTATTATTCAAAGATCTGGTTTTACCTGAAGGTTTATTACAGCACTACATTTTAGTTCTAATGGTCTATGACATTTAATTGAATAGAAAAAATAGGTAGTATGATTCCTGTATCTTACTTTTTGCATTATATGCCACCTTTTTCTCCCCACTAGGTGAAGTATAAAGGAGCTGCTAAAAAAGACCTTTCCAATTCTCTTTATCAGCAGATGCCAGCCACAATTGACAGTGTATTTGCAAAGGAATTAATGCAACTTCAGAGCAAGGTAAAATTTTAGAATCACAACAATGACTTTTAGATGAATTGTGTGACAGAATATGACCAATTTTAACAGTGTTTTTGAATAGATACACTATTAGAACCTGCTTAATTTTGAATAGATACACAATAGAACCTGCTTGATTTATTTGGGTAAGTTTATCATCCAGAGTTTATCACCATAACTTCTTAACTTCAAGAACTACTCTTTTACAAAATGTTGACAATCTTACTTGTTATGTTTATTAAATATAAATTTAAAAAATGCTAGTGCATTCATAAGGCCATTGAAATCCATTAGAAATCCATAAATGCAATAAGGATTTATTGAACTCAGTGACATTGCACTGCGTTTATAGAATAGACAAATCTTATATAACAGCCATTTCAATATGAAAGTTGTATTATAAAATGTTTGATGCTGAAGGGAAGGAAAGATAATGACTTTCATAGGCACTTACTGGTAGCAGTAAACTTATTTCTGATGGTTTACATGATACTACCATTTACAACAAATTTTATAAAAATATGAAATCAAATATATTGTAATCATGTAAACTTGCAAACAACCCGTAAAATAGTAAATTTGAGTTCAGTTGCCTCCAGGGGCTTAAAAATATAATACTCTTTAATGTAGGCAGGCGACCCTTCACTTGCATTGATCTCGGTGGAATTATGAGTGTTAAGTATGTGTAATACGAATCAAGTTATAAATTTTCATTGTTACTCATGAGAATTACAGCTGATAGATGGTTGTGGCTTTCTGTCCACCAAGCATTTCCACATTTCTCTTGTTTTGCCTTTCTCCTCTTTCAAGGCTATTAACTACGTATAGTTTAATACAGCTAGTCTGTGAAGTGAACACACTCCTAAATCCACAAAATTGATTGTATCTCAATGTGCATTCTTCTAATGCAGTGATTTTTTTTTCAAGCAAAGGAAAATATTCGTAACAGAAGAAAGCACTGATATCTCAGGGCAGCTTGTGGAGAAATGTTTTGATTTAAAACAATGTGTTAAACAAGGCAAGGCTATATTAAGCAAATAAAATAACATAAAGTATATTTTAGTTTCCATAGTTTGAAACGGAACATATATACACTGAAGTTAAAGTACCACAGTAGCTGAAATGACATTAGTGGGGCGTTTCATTGTAAAGTGAGTGATTAGAAGAATTACAGTAGAAATAAATTGCGAATTAAACTTGTATAACATTTTTCAACTGTTAGTTTGATTTACAAAACATTAGTTAACTAGTTTGCCACAAATCTACTCCTGAATTCATTCTGAATGTGTACATTCTACATTAGTTTAAACAAATGAGGTTAATTAACATTGGTGATGTGGCAGAAAAGATAAATAACCGAGACTAAAAATGAAACCATTTGATCCATCAGAAAAAACCTTTAAAGGAAAAGACTGACATTTTCATTTGATACTTTCTGAAGTTTTTTCTTCAATCATCCAAAAGTCATAGAGGAACAAATATGCATATACCATGAGTAATATTTAAGCAGAAACTTTTCCTGTAAAATTCATACCATCCCCTTAGGAATAGATGCATTATAAATCATAATCTACCATAAAACTTAAAGATACGCTGACACATTTTTCCAACTTGTGGTTACTGTTATAGTGGACCTGAATTAAATGCTACTTTGGGAGAAATCCTAGGGGATTTTCTAGTGGAAAATCTTCTCTACAGTATTCAAATCTAAGCCATATTGTGCCTATCACTGCGGTACCTAAGTAGCTAATACAAGGATTTAAGATTTCAACTGGGTCAGGATATGGCAGGGGGGATTTCTGCAGCATTTATCTATCTGGGATTGTGAACTTTAAGGTCATCACTTCAGTAAGACGAGACCACAGGTATGCCTTAGAAAGGAAAGGGAACAGCATCAACTGGCCATTGTGCCAACCCTCCTGCAAAAAGGCTGTTACAAGCACAGAACTGCAGTCTGCTTCTCAATTATATTCAGTTGATTTTAAATAGGTGCTGATTTCCTGAGAGGTGGAAATTGTGTGTCCTCTTCCCCATCTGCACTGGAACAAACTTATGCCTTTGACTCCCTTTTCATGCTTCTTGAATGGGCCTGAATGCTTTCATAGCCAGATAAAGCAGGCGATTTCTCTCTCTGTGATGCCGTGTTCTTGGCAGGATCCATAGCCTCATATGCCAAGCAGGTGTGTTGGGACTAGGGGATCATGGTGTGGAAGAAAGAGAGCCACTGACTCTCTTCACTGCTGCCTGCTGGCACACAATTGCTGAGGCCAGTGTGCCTCTACTGGGTGATCTCTTTACATGGTTCTCCACAAATGGTCTCTGCCATGATATGATGCTGCCTGAAATGGTGCTGCTGCCCTGCTGCTGCCCACCAGCACTGTTTTCAGCCTACCTCGATCTAGCCCAATTTGTTACTCTTATGCACTGTTTCAGCTCACACTCAGAATTTAGGAACTTGGAGGCAACTGGGTGAAATTTCTTTTTTGCCCCATATTGGTTGTATTGATTCATGCTCAATTCGCTCTTCAAGATACAGAGGAAAGGCTTTAGCCAGACTACTTCTGCTGGCTTTGGCATAAATCCCGCATCTGTTTTTTTGTACTTTATGGCATGAGGATGGAAATGAATACCCACAGAGAAGGAAATGCATCAAAAATTTTGACAAAAAAATCATGAAACTTTTTGTGGGAAAAAAAAAAAAAGTGTTTCATGAGAATGAAAAAGAATTTGCAGAGCCCTACATACCTAGGTGGCTTTCATTCATTTCCTCTGCACATAAAATTTGTCTATTGCCTTCTAAATAGCTTTCTTCAGGGTGAGCAAGCAGATTTTCCTCTCTTAATTTCTTTTATCATGGCTGTCCCCATGGTAAGCTAGAGAGAGCAGAAGTCTCTGTCCTCACCACGTAACTTCACCCTCCTTCTCAGCCTACAAAGCACTCACCAATTTCCCTGTTCTCTGTAATGAGAAAATGAAGTTGATGAGAGCCGTCCAGGCAGGGAGCCCTCATTTTGATCTTCCCAAAAGGAAATGCACATTTTTTGGAAAAATTACGTTTTTCCTGTGAGCAGTATTTCTGAAGGGATCATTGCTAGCTTTGTGCCAAGTCTTTTTCTTGTCTGAAGACCAGTAAACTGAATCTTTCCTCATGTAGAGAAATTTTTTTTAATAAGGTGTCACAAACAATGATAAAGGTATTTAAAATTGCTTGAAGGGGAAATAGTGTTGAAAAAGAAATGTTTCATCACTTTTTTCATCACTTTATTTCTGCCATAAGAAGAGATTGCACTGTTTTTCTTCTTATCTGAAAGGAATAATCTCAAGCAAAGTGAAGGCAGTTTAATTTTCTCCTTTGAACAGGGCAATATCTCAAATAGTAACTATATGTCAATGCTCAAGTATTTTCTAGTTATTAGTAAAGATGATGAACCAAGTGAATCTTAAGCAATATTTTCAAATTCAAGAGAAAGTTTCAGAGTTTTTCTCACTTGTAGGTAGAATCCTCCTTTCACTTTCATTTGAGGTTTTTTCTTTGGTTTTGGTTTTTTTTTTACCATGATAAAGCTATTTTTTTGTGGCTTACTGCATCATTTACAATCATATTACACATTATCAGGCTGTTTTATATAATTCTTCATTTTTTTTATGGTTTCAAATCTCGTGTTCAAGACTTCCTCTTTCTTTATGGCAACAGGTATTGCTCTTCTGGTCTTCTGTAGTTTGTTTTACACAAATACATCAGCTAGTCTAGTCCAGTATCTAGTGATTAAAATGGCATTTTCTGTGTTCTTGAACATTTCCTCCTACACAATCCTACATTGTGGATTTTAAGTTCAGGGCTCATTTTTCTGACTATAAAGAGAAATACAAAAATAAAAATTTAATAGTGTTTAAAGTATTCCAAAGCAGAGGATCAATCAGAGTTAAGTTAAAAGAGCCTTTCTTAATGCATCTTCCTATTGACACACTGGTGTACAAGAGAGAAAAGAAAAATAAGAAATGAGTGCTTACAAATTAGTTCAATTTGAAGTCATGCCTACTTAAATAATTACTTTGTATTTCTTAAGTTAATAAATGATGCCACTACAGAGTAGAGGTTATGTCAATGACCCATAATACTCGATCTCTATGTAGAGTAGATTCATATGTAGAGTTGATAAAAAAAAATCAGTTCAGCTAAAACTTGAAAATTAACATGAAATGAGAAAATAATGTACACATACTAACACGTAAAATACTGGTTCCAAGAATACTGATGAAATAATCCTCATCAGCATTTTTTTCATGCTGCTTTGGAACTGATTTACAGATTAGAAAATAGTTCTGCATGAAACTGTCCAAAACTAAACTAGACAGCTATTGAACTCCTCTTAGCCTGTGATCGCTTCAAGGTTACTTAAGTCAGTTAATAAAAATAATGTGAAAAGTTAGGAAGAACAGGGCTGCCAAATAGCAAGTCAATTATTCCTACATTAAGATAAAGAAACAGTTATCTTTTCCCAAGATAGTGGATGCTGAGTTGCCATTTCTGTTAATTTTCTCCTGTTGGGATTTACACTGTATAAGGAGATGGCACATTTTAAGTTTACTAATTTGATTTTCATTCATAAAGTAGCAGTGCACAAAAAACCCCAACCCTTTTTGTCTTAGTCTCTCAGCCTATATGTCATTTTGTAATCTGAGATGGTCAGGGGAGATACTAATGTATTGCCTTGGGCACCCTGATCTGTGACTCGCATCCAACCTTGCTGCCTTAAACACAAACAGATATAACATTTTCTCACAGTTCTAGTATCATGTCCTAAAAGGATCTGAATCACTGTAGTTTAGAGTTCCCATCTCAAAACTTTCACAGTATTCTTTTATTGCTGTTGAGGGTTTTAGTTTCAAATCCTTCTCCTGATCAGCTCTCAGTCTTATTTAGTATTTTCTGTTTTCTTGGGGATTATTTTAATGCTTGCTCCTGAGAGCTATTAGAAAATGAATTTTCTTGATGCTTGCTGCTTCTTCAAAAATCAAAACATGGTGAATTTTCTTAATGTAAGCCTAAAAGCTTCTGACAAGGATAAGTGCAAGATCAGCTTTTCAGGCAGTTTTAGTGTGTGTGTGTATACGTAAGTATAACAGAGTATAGTGAAAGCTGGATGAATGCCCAACATTGAGCTCAGTTTCTATTACGAAAATAAGTTTGTTTGTAAACTTACAGTCTAATTCCATTTTCCTTTATCAGGATGACAATTGAATGTAAAGATTTCTTTCTAGCACCCAGAACTTGGGGGCTAATCAAAATGTGTATTGTGCTAATAATTTCTGAACAGTGGAATAAACAGATGTTTGGGCTGTATTTCATGTGAACCTCTTTGTTTATGAGGAATACACAAAATCAGGGTTTTTTGGTTTGTTTTGTTTTAAACAGGGAAAAAATTAAACCTGAAATAGTCACTTAGCTGATAGTTTCAAGTCTGTTTTGAGCAGAAAAAGCTTTTGTTTACTTTTTTCCCTGGACTGTCTTCTCACCTTGTTAAGGTGAATTTTCTGTGTCAGTATATTTTTTTGCCCCCCGTCTACTTGTGTCGCTATTGCAAAAAGGGAGCAGAGAAGTCTCTCTGCTGACTGTGCCTCATATATCTCCGTTTTGGGTGGAAGCTGCTCTTGTTTCAGGTTTCTGGTTCCATTAAGGAGCTTAATTAGTTATTGCGTTTCTTCCTGAATACAGGCACACTAGATTTAACCCAGCTCATGTTATTATACCTGCTGGATGAGGCCACAAAAGTATGTTGCTCTTTTCAGGTTCTTTATAAACAAAAGCATGATGCTGAGAAAGGAACTTCAGATTATGCACATATGAAGGAGCCGCCAGATATTAAGCATGCTATGGAAGTCAATAAATACCAGAGTGATGTAAGTACTCCCCCATCTATTTGCTTGTTTGGGGTTATTAACTGAAATGAATTGGGCATGGAATGTTTTCATATTTAATTAGTTATTTTTTTACATTATTTGCTCTGAAGTAATTTGGGACATGATGTGTGTCTAAAATATGATACAAGTAATGGTATGTGCCTTTTGTTCTAAACTTCAGTGTGAAGTAGTTGTTTATTGGTAGAAGTTGTTATTAAGTGCTATCCCTTTGGAATAAAATTACAAACACAGGTTCTCTGAATTCATGTGTACCTACTTGTGCTTTAAAAGTGTATAAAACTCTCTGTTTACATGAAGACCTTACCAGCATAGTTTCAGCGATTTACACTGCCAACACTTGGTTCTTCAGGGTTCTGTAGAGAGGAGGGAAGGGGGGCTGCTTCTGCTCTGCTCTTGCACACTTTTATGCGCATGAATAACATTGTTCCTGTCTCTTTGAATATATATCAGATGATTTTCAAAGAACAGTTTATGACTTTTTTTACAGAATCTGAGGCGTAAAGTTCAGTTTAATGCCAGGCATTAGTTTATACCATTGACTGAAATTGACCCATGTATTTGTTCTGTAGTTTTGTTTAGATAACGTAGATAATTGAGACTGTTTAGCAATATTTTTAAAGTTGGTTACCCCTTTTCTTTTAGATCTTTTTGTTAACGTCATTAGAATATTTTTGTTTTTTTTGTATGATTAACTTCACAACATAACCCCCTAATAATAATATTTACATTTTTTATTAGTGTCAAGTCAGTTTGGATTTTGTGGTTAAGCTAGCTTATACTAGCCCAATGCACAATTGCTGGGGCCAGAAGTGCTACCAAGATTAGTGTCTTGAATGATATAAACACAACTGTAAAGAAAAACATATGTTAGTTTTAGGTTTTGTAAAAGCTTACTTATGAGCAAAGTAAATTTTAAGAGAAGATTGGCCAAAATAGGGAGGTCTTCTTATATGGTACACAAAACCAGTAGAACAGCTGACATGTAAATACCTTTAAAATTATTATTTATTTCCAGTTTTCTTAGGTAACCAAGTCAGGTAAGTAGGTGATTTTATAACACTTGTTTCTCAGATAAATGGGGCATTTGTTTGCTGTTAACAATGTAGAAAATGAAGCTTGGGTGTTCATTTTGAATTATCTTAAATTTACCCCATGTTCCCTACTGACAGCGTAATAAACACTCTTAGGGTATGTAGGCTGAAAACTAAATGTCAATGTTAGATGTATGTCTGTGTGTGCAGAATCTTGACAGCTGGCTGCTGATTAAAAGGCTGCTGGAAAACTTCAGGGAAGCATTATGTTTGAAGAATAACTTTTTCTTCTGCTGGGAAATACCTGTGTTGGAACTCCCAGCAGTAATTTGCAACCTGTCTTGATTACAGAATTCCCTCTTCCTGTCAAATTCTGGCTGTCACTGCTGTTGGAAGCATCAGGATGTCAGATTGACAGAGTGTAGGAGTTGGGAACATGAACTTCTCTCCCCATAAGAGAAGGTGTTTGTTTTTTGACCTAGCAGTAGGAATGATGGTGGACATAATGTTGGGAAGAGACATTGGAATCCCTCTCAGAGAAGGTGGTGACATCAGGAGGAATACGAGATGAGTTTTTCAATCAAATTTATCATGGTATGAGGATTAGCGTGCTAGTAAATGAAATTCAGTTGTTTTGACTTCTTTCACCCTTACAGCAAGCAAAAAAACCTCCAAACAAAATAAAAGAAAATGAAGGCAAACATAGGAGGCAAGGGTGTTTTGATAAATGACAACTGAAACCAGCATGTTAAAAATAATGAAAAAATACAAAGGAAATGATTTTTCAGCCTGAGCAAACTTCAAAAAAAATCCATCAAGCCCTCCATATCCAACATAAAACTCTAACCAGATAGTTTCATCTGCTTAAGAACGGATTTTTTCTGGTTGCTCATGGGGAGCTGCAGTGCAATGAGGATGCATCTTTATCACACATAAAGGAGTAAGTTGTGTAAGTCCAGTTATTGTTCAGTGGAGTTACACAGCTGCTGCGAGTAATTGTTTGGGCACCACTGTGAATAGCTATGGATTTGTTGTTCTGTAAGTACAGGTTTAATTAAGAGCTGTGTGAGTTTTCATCTTTGAGTCAGAGTGTGGAATAGTGAGCATCCCAAATGTGGAGCGTTTGTCTTTCAGAACTATTTCAAGCTACTTGTAGAATCACAGCTTTGAAAGTACAAGGAAAAGGAGGGAAACTACTGGGGGAATAAAAAGACAAAGCTCTTTTATCCAGCACTCAGTACAGTATACCTACGGGAGCAGAATGCATGTTTACCTACAATGCTCTGCCAACTCAATTCAACCTTTACATGCAGGGTTTGCATCTAATAGGATTAGGATGTGTTTAAGACTATTTACTCAGCCTTAAAATAAGGCTGACATTTATACACAACTCTGTGAAATGTGCAATTTCCTTTAAAAATTAAGACTGTATTCAACTTAAAATACATTTGTGCTGACATTTTGAAACTGTCATGTGCTGTAGGCCTTCACACCACTTTGAATATCATTAACATGCTCTATAAACGTGGGCTGAAGCTGTGTAACAGGGAAGCGCTGTAAAATTTCCCGAACAGTGGATCATGTATGAGAAAAACATTTTTTTCTTCTTTGTACTGAGACTGAAAAAAGTTGCTCTCAAAAGAACAAAAATGATTATTTTAATGATAGGGAATTTACTTGAAAAACAATGTAAATGCTACATAATGCCTGAATGAAAACATGTTTGTCCAAACCAAAGGACTTTTCTCTATAAGTTGTGTTTTGTGAAGTGAATGTTAATGGTGTGACTTTGGCACACAAAGGCATTTGGAGAAAAGTGAAGTAGGGACCATAAGCGTAATTTGTGTCTGTGCTTGGCTGTCTTTTAGCTCATCTGGAGCTTTCCAAACTTGGGACCAAAACTAGGTGGTGGCACTTAGAAAACCATCAGGTCTCAACATAGCTGTTCACCTTACGTGTACTTGAGAATCACATGGATGGAAGAAACTAACTGAATAGTGAAATGACGTGACGATTTCTAAAGCAAAGAAAACACTTGCCACATTGTGCCTGGGTATAAGCTGCACATAGCATTTGATCAAGGTAAACAAAGCTGTGGATCACAGTTTTGTCTGTTCTATGACCTGGTCCATCACTGGGTATTATGAACAGCAAAAAAAGTTTAGTATTTGTACCATGTGCGAAATAAGGAAGTGGTGTTCTGATTCTCCAAATAAGAAAACTGCAATAGCCTCAACTGTGGACATTTAAATGACAATTTGCATATCCAAGGTTAGAGCTCGGGTATCTTTTCTCTTATGCCTGTGTATGAAACAGTGCTGCTTTTAAGACACTGGCTGACAGTTGTGTAAACTTTTGATGTATATGTATGCTCTTTGTAGTCCATATGATGTCAGTAGGGGTAATTTATAATGTTCCACTGACCATCTAAATTTGAATATTTAAGAAGTCTATATTGTTTTAGGAATAAGGTTTTTTTCCTTACGTTGAAGCTATTGTGCAGTCACAATCCATGCACACACAAGATTACATTCTTTCTGGTAAGACCAAATCAGCATATCTTAAACTCAGTGTGCTTAAACACTATCGATAACATACCAAAATGTTGATCTTTGTTTTGATGCAGGTTATGTTAAAGCTTCTCCTGGCTCTCTGTTCAACATCTGCATTAGAAAAATCACCTTTCACTGACTAACTTTCTGCTGACAGT
Organism: Neopsephotus bourkii; assembly: GCF_033783945.1. Classification (NCBI taxonomy): domain Eukaryota; kingdom Metazoa; phylum Chordata; class Aves; order Psittaciformes; family Psittacidae; genus Neopsephotus; species Neopsephotus bourkii. The sequence goes on from NW_026900570.1 coordinate 14,466,725, forward strand.
GGTTGTCAACAGCAGGTCCCCCTGGACCACTTCCAACTGGTGCTGAAAATGATGTGTTTACTCCTGATGTAATTGGGACCAATCAATTTTCAAGCCCATTACTGGAAAGGATGACTGCATCAATCTGTAATAGGCCATAAATGTGTTTGTCTCTTCTACACAGTCTGGGAAACAGTTTTCAACACCATTTGAGCGGGGATCACAAAAGCTGTTGCCAATGATGATTGTCACCAGCTAGTCATTTTCTTAGTGCTGACGGACCCCAAAGTGCAGATGAGAGAAAAGGGGGCAGAGACACAGCTGACAGGCCATTAGTTAGTGAACTTACAGCTCTTAGAAAATACTAAGAAGAGACAGGCAGTAAAAGACAAATTCTCTTGCAGGTAGGTGTGCCCAGCTCCTTGCTGACTCCTGTGTGTGCATCTCAAGAGGGCAAAATGTGTTCAAAGCTGCTTCTGCATATTTTAATAATTTATTACCTATAGCTTGGAATAGTTCTGGAATGGGAATGGGAATGGGGGAAAAGAGAAAAGACTGCAGGAAAGGTCTGAGTCTTCAAGCTTAGGTGTGCTTGGGTCACCATGTAGCAGAAGTTTCAATTTGTTGATTGACAACCTGAGATGTTTTGCAGCACCTTTGGAAATCTGTTTATGTTGCAGCACTGTAGTGCATTCCAATGTACTCTCACCATCATGAAAGGTGAAGCATTTTCAAGACCCTCAGCTGGACTAAGTAAACCAGCATGTTTATCCCCAGTGGACCTTATGCCTTTTTATAAGAGCTGGAGGTGTGGCCTTATTAAAATTAGTCTACTGGTTGTAAGCAAGCACTGAATATTTTCCATGCTTTTCAAAAACTAGTGGCAATTCAGAGTATATAATCATAAGAGTGGCTTTTATTCAGATTATTGTTGTTTCTAATAATATCCAAAAATGTAACCACTTTATATTGTAATTTCAAATTAGGGTAGAAAACCACTTTAAATTTAGTTAGTATTTTTAATTTACTATTAACAACTTCAAAACTAGAGATGGTACAATTTTTCTCCCTTTTTGTCCCTGATTCTTTCTTGCTTGCAATTCCCACTGCTCTGCTGTAACTCTCAATTTAGGTCTTTCATTGCTGCTCTTGTCAGCATCTCAGTTGCAGTTTGACCAGATGTTTTGTAGACCTGTGGTCCTCATAAAAAGAAGCAATTCTTGAACATTTGGTGATGTGTTTTGGTAGCACCTTAGCAACCTTTTGAAGTGAAGTTTGAGTACATGCATCGTGTAATGCCTGGAGGTTCCAGTCAGGGTTTCAGCCTCTCAGTAAGGGCTGAACCAACTCAGGAGAAAAGATGGCCCCTTCCTGGGGTGCTTCTGCTGTTTTCTTGACCAGGCTTTGTTTTCTCTTCTCCTCTCTTGTGGGGTTCTTAACTTTCCGTCTTCTTGGAGTCCATGGGTGCACACACCAAGCTGGTTGCTTTGCCCTGTCTACATCTGTTCCCCTGCTCTCTTGGAATAGCTCTGGTTTTACTTTTCCAACATAGCACTATAAAAAAATAAAATCACTACATGGAACAGAATAGCAGCTGTGTAATAGAGGCCAGCACACTGTCCCAATGGGAAAGGGTCAGCATCCAGGGATTGAGGTTATTCAGGAAATGGGAAACATATTTTTTCTTTCTTTGGCCTACCTCTGACAAACTACTGTTCTGCTGCATAACATTTTTATTCTCACTGGAGTATGACAAGCTGTAGAATGGAGCAAATATATATTGCAGACATTTGTAAAATGCTAGATGACTTTCCCTCAACATAAGTAATAGGTATACTGGTTTAGGTGCAGGAAGAATAATAATTCACTCTGGGAAAGCTATAGCAATTGGCCTTGCATCTAATATAATTGGAAATGGTGAAATATAAAGGACTGTCACTGTCTTATTCCACCCCCCTTTTCCCCCTGAAATTAACCACAATCCATTATTTCATGTACTATATGATCATGTCATTTGGGAGCAATAAGTGACCACATTTCCTCAACTTTATCACCACTATTCTTGATTCTCTGTTGTTAAATTCACTCCATTCCTAATTTCTATTTTGAGCACATATGCTGGCCTTTAATTTGCAATTTACATGGATGATAGGGTGCTATTCAGAAACCTGTTTCTGCTGCCTTTGTGGTTTTCACCTCACCTCATGTGGTCATTAGGATGAACAGCATATAATTAACTAAATTCATGTAAAGCCTTGAATTGCAAATGGTTGTCTGTACATCTAGTTTCTTAAAAAAATAGAGGAAATCTAAACCTAACCGAAACAAAACTTCCAGTGGTTTAAACCAGCTGCAAGAATCAGTTTCTGTTTTCTTGGCAGGTGATACTTTGGGCTGTATTCAGCCAACCTATTTATTTGTTTATTTTATCAGTGATTACACATGTTTGTCACTCATTGTAGGTTAAAAAACTGTAAGATCTATTTGTGGGCAAGAGGCCAACACTGAAGCCTATTTAACTTGTCTACTTAGCTAAAGCCATATGGATGCAAAATTGCTTTCCTGTTGCCTGTAAAATATTTGCCAAAAAGTAAGATTTTTTCTTTTCTTTTTACAATAACATTTGTACAAATTATATTTGTCATGGAGTGCTGCAGTTTATGAGTTTGTTGCATTGTACCCTGAGTGAAACTTTATGTTGGAAATAGGAATGCAGGCTGTAAGTGAAGCTTCAAGCTGAGGATTTTCTTGATGATGAAATACTTGGTGAGAGGTTGGTTAAATTTATTAAACAATAGAAAATATAAAAGACTGTCCAGTAAAGGAGGAATTATTCTAATACTTTCTATTTTCTGTAGACTTAATTTTGTGTTCTCTAACTTTTGCCTGAAACTTCAATTTGTCAGACACTATCTGACGATTATCTTAATCATTCAGAATAATTCAGTAAGACAGCTCTTGGAAATTGGCTTAGATTGGCACATGTGCTACAGCAAGGGAGAAGGAAAAGTCTGCAGACCCTGAAGAGGGAGAAGGATTTGTGGTCCCAGAGCTCTGAAATGTCCCTGAGGTCTAGGCTGTTCCTGTGATTGCTTTGCTAAATGAAGAATGTTTGGACTTTCCTACCTGTGGTTTAGCCTTCTGGCCAAAGCTTTCTGAGTCCGTTCATTATAGGAGCGGCTTTTGCACAAACAGATTCAGTTTTGTGCTCTGCGTGCTGGAACACTCAGCCTTCTTGTTCCCATGATTGTGCAGAGGAGCAGATAAGAGGAGTTGCGTGGAGTGAGGGGATGCTGAGGTGGAGTTGTGTCATCGAGTTACGCACCAGCTGCACAGCTGCCTATTACTGAGAAAGATGTTTGCTTGTGGTAGCATTGCAGTTTCGGTTCAGGGTAGCTGCAGTCTGCCAGGCTGCGGTGTTTGGTATCGTGGTGGGTTTAGTTTATGTTAAAAAAAGAGCACAGCATAGCAAAAATACCATATTCTTAGAAGTCCTCTGAAATTTAACGATCAAACCTAATATTTCAGTCTTTGCAGTGCTTTCATTTTCTACTACGCTTCTAATCAAAACAATTTTCATTTAAATATTGTATTTTATGCTTCTGAATTTCTCATGTTTCCTGTTAACCTGTGTGTGTGGGTTTTACTAAATAATCCCTGTCAACCAGAGTTTTATTAAATTTGATGGCCGAGTTGATAGGTCATTCGAAGCTTATTTATAAACGTCAAACATATTTTTTTTTTGTCTATTTTAAACAAAACTGTTTTTTGTTTGACAGGTATCCTATAAGAAGGATGTGCAAGATACTCATAGATACACTGAAGTGCTGAACAGGCCAGACATAAAGATGGCAACTGAGATAACAAAGATAGTGAGCGATGTATGTTCATCTGTTACTCTTTTTGGTTTTTTAGACATATTATTCCAATGTCATTCAGATTGTTTAGAATGCTGCTGAAATTCTCAAATGTCACAAGCAGAAAACCTGAAACCTCAAGTCTGATGTGGAGGTTTCATTAAACCCCCCCCCCCCCAAAACAACAAAACCCCCACTAACCTTGCCTGGTATGTTGCAAAGTTATGGGTTTCTTCTAATTTGATGTTGACAGTATGACCTTTGCAACTATTTGTCATTGATCTAAAGGCAACCTTAAGCTTCCTAAAGTTGGTTTTGTTTCAGCTTTATTCATAATAATCATTCTCAAAATAAGTCATATGCTTGTATGATGTGCTGCGCTTCTGAAGACATACCAAGCCTTTTTTCACCTCAATACAAGGGAAGCTCACATCTTGGGACTCCCCTTCCTCCTCCCATCTCAGCTGGCAGTGACAGGGAAATGCAATTCCCTGCTGTCCTTCTGAGAGCTGTGCAAACACACTGCTTCTTGCATGGGGGCTCTCCTCCCTGAACTCCCCTCTCAAATTCTTTGCCCTCCCACTGTGACATCTGCTAATGGATAGGTCAAGGAGCAGTTTGAAAAGCAGCAATGTATGGTGCATTTTAATATTTTATTGTAGACAAGTTAAACAATATATATATTAAAAGCCGTTAGCCAAGATTTTAAGTAACTGCTTATAGTTTAATGTGAGACTGTCTAGGCAGCTATGGGGAGAGAGTTTAAAGAGACCTGAGATTTACTTTTTGAATATTCAAGATTTTCTGAAAAGCAAGAACAACTACAAAATTTTAAGTTTGACACCCAAATTTGCTAGCTACTCTTCAAGTCCATTTGAGTTAGAGTGGCTTTTATTTCTCTCAGTCTGTTGTTATGACGTGTCCTTGCTGATTCACAGTGCCTGAGTAATGCAAGAAGCCTATTTTAGGCAATGGGTAATTTAGTTTGTGATATCGCAAAGCACCTATTGTTGATTCATCTGTGCTGTTTTCTAATGCATTGTGGAAAAAAATTGCAGCAATTTGCATGGGAGGCAGTTCAGCTGGAAAGATCACATAACGTGAACCTTGTGGGACTAATTCTGCTCTCTTACTCCAGTGCAACCTCACTGACAATCAGCAAGATTGCAGTCGTGAAACTGAGAATGGAATTTGACCCTGCGTTTCAAAAAAGCTGCCCCTCAGCCTAGTTTTGTTTCAAGACTATTTTCAGCTGCTACAAATAATCTTGTGTAAACTGCAGACTCTGTCGTAAGAAATACTGAGCCACTGTAAATCATTCTGCCTGATTGGGAGAACAATATTTCTCAGGCTTAATATGTGCATTTGGTTAAAGTTGAGTTTGTGAGTGCTGTGCCTTGTATTTTACAATAAATAAACATGTTATTGTTAACGAGATGAAGCCTGAGAACGGCTTTCTTTGGATTAGAACAGCAGTGTCAATGCAGATCACTAAATGAGACTTTTTCTACTGGCTTTAACGTTTACATTTCTCTTGATAAAGCAAAAGAAATTAATTTGATAGTGATTCATACTAATTGTTTTTTAAGGCTGAGTACAAGAAAGGAAGGGGAGAGATGAATAAGGAGCCTACTGTACTTGGAAGACCAGATTTTGAACATGCTAAAGGAGTTTCAAAACTGTTAAGCCAAGTAAGAGTCTCTATCGTTTTACAATGACTTCATTCAGTTCTCTTGCTCCTAGCAATGCAAGAAAATATTTGGATTTTCAGATGATTATCTCTAATTGCATGAAGATTATGTTCTCAAAATTTTCATATAGTATTGCAATGACTGGTAAATTTAAGATTCCTAGGAAACAGAATATATATTTTTAATGCAAAAAAAAAAAAGTGAACTGTGTTACAACTCATCTTTTGTCTAGATGGTGTTTATTTATCCAGATTATCTAGGATTTCTAAAATATTATCTGATTTGTATGTAATTTAGAGGCAAATTTTGCTTCTCATTCAGTTTTAGGGGAACTTTACCTTGTGATTAATCCCACTGAAGTAACTGGGGTCTTTTGTATAACTGCTTCCTATAATGTGAGTAATGGGAGCTGAATTTGGCCTGGCATGTAAACCACCCGCCTTCCCTCCCCCTGAAACCGAACCTTTTATGTACTACTTTCTGTTACATATTAACCTCAGAAAAAAAGAAAAACAAGGGGGAAAATAAAACAACGAGGGAGTATTTTAGTCTATAACTAAAAAGAAGGCTGAACACACAAATATTCCCTCTTTTCTTCTTACAAGTCTTCTCTCATAAGATCTATGCATCACTCTACTACAGATCAGTCTGACATCGATAGAAGGGATTTTTGACTGCTGACCTGTTTTTTTGGGGTGTTGTTTTTTTTCCCCCCCCTGGAGTAGTTCTTACACAGTGCCTTGCATAATCCTCACAAGTAATCCTGTCAGGCTACACTTAGAGCTTTTGTAAACCCAGGAACAAATTCTGCCCTCCTGTAGGAGGAGGATAACACCCTTTGATTGGAGAAGGCCATGTCAGCCTTCCCAGAACTAGAACAGCCCTCTCTCCCCCACCCCCACCCAGTGTAGTAGTGTATACACTAAAACAGTCTGAAAATCAGTGTTGTGTAACAAATACTTGTGATTTGACTGTATAGTAAACATCATCCCTAGAACTAGCATAAAATGAGAATGATGTGCCATAGGGAGCAAGTTGTAAAACAGTGCAGTGTCTTCGAGAGGTTGAACTCTTTTTGCAGTCTCCAAACATTTGCCTTAGATATCTGCTACTTGATTTCCTGTTAAAGATGTTGGTTTTTTTATTGCTTTGTTGTTGATATGTTCAGAATCAAAATTAGTTTGTGTTCTCCAAATAGATTTTTATCTTCCATTTTTTTAATAGATTATGCTCTCATTTCTCTGCTGATGGGCAGGTCTCATAAAAGATTCTTTTGTGCTTAACATTATGCAGGCTTGGAAGTCAACCTGTGCTTTCTAAGATGGCCCAGTGAGACACTGCTTAGATCTCAGTGTTACTTATAGAAAAAGGTCTGTCATTTAGCAAACACTTTCAGTGGTTTTTAAAAGGGTTCATATCTAAATTTAGTGTATGGTTTCCTGTATGTCTACTCCGTGGCTGTCACACTCTTTTCCTTGCAGCCTATTTCAGAGTCTAGTGGGCTTGCAGCTGCCTGTCATAGCAAATGAGACCAAAGCGGATCCCTTTCCAGTAGCCCTCTCCATCTCACTAAGCCTGGTACCATTGAGGTTGTGGCAACAACCTCAACTATCAGAAAATACCAGCTGGATCATGAGGTCCTGCAGGCTGATGTTGAGCCAGCTGCATCATAAGCTTCATCAATATACTTTTTATCTCGTTTTTATTAGATATGCTTTTTCTCTTGGACAATTCATGCTGCATGTGCAAAAGCTTTATAATAGAGTCTCTTCACTGCCAGGTATGGGGATGGCAGCAGTTCTAGTTGAGATACTTCTGCAGAAGAGAGCATTTGGTGTGCAATTTTAAGGTTTTTTTTAGAGTCCAAATAGTGCAGAAGGTGTGGCAGCAAGTGAGGGGCAGTTGACAAAATGTAGCTTGCTTAGAGCTTATTTGTAAAGAAGATTCCTACTGAACCTCAGTGGTCCAAACACTGCAGCGACTGGGCCTGGGTCCATATTTTGGGGTTCTTTCTTCTCTTGTCTTCTCCTGAGTCTACACTGTTGTGGCTGCTTGTAATGTGTGATAGGGAACATATATACTTTCAGAAAGGGAGGCAATGCTTCAGCTTGTCACTTCTGCCAGCCATCTGCATACATCAGCATGGAGACTGTAAACACCAGGCTGCTTTCAGCAGCGGGGAATGCACTCAGCAATTCCCAAGCTCCTAGGAAGGGAAGGCAGTGGCCATGAGTTGTCTAATGTTTTTATATATTCTTTGAATCATTACAACACTTAGACACAGTGACCATAAATCAAGAGCACAGAAAAATGAAGATGACCCCTGCATCCAAAGAACAGGGTTGTGGGGTAGGATGAGGAATGCACCTGTGCTGTAGAAGAGGAAGAGCCCTGAATATAGGTCAGCCATGTCAGTCCTCTTCATCAAGGATCATGAAGCAGGCTTGTAACAATTAAAAGATTTAAAAAAATAGGGAAGTTAATAATCTCTTTATTGTGTCCAGACTTTCTGGCTTTTAGGTTTTCCATTTGTTTCTCAGCAAATGGGAGCATTATAAACTTTTTGTGCCCGAAGTTGGTAATCTCCCTTAATAGCATGAATCTATAAGCTGTGACAATGCATATAAATATTAGTTATTTGACCCTCACAGTAAATTTGCAAAGTTGACAATTCTGATGGATGTAATGGGAAGAGAAGATGATAACATGTTTTAATGTGGTGCATATGGGTAGGTAATTTAGGGAGTATGGAGAAGAGGAGCAAGAAGAGGTCAGGCAGTGTGGGTGTAACGAAGGGAGAAAGCAATCAAGGCAAGCAGGAAGGCAAACAAAGCGAAGAAAACAGTGTTAATGTTTGACTGGCACTCAAGGCTGTACGAAATCAACGCACCCTCTTTCTCCCCTCTTTTCCCTTTTTCTTCTCTCTTCTTTTTTTTTTTTGAAGGTTTTATTTAACAAAGCTTTTGACAACAGCAGCAGCGAAAATAATAGCTCCCAGAACTAGTGTATTTACCCACAGCACGTGGTAACCCCTTTCTGTTGATTTTAAACCAAATTTAAAACAGAAACTGTGTTAGCCCTTGTGAAAACTTGAAGCTTGTCAATTTACTGAATGTACATTGTATAATTTGGGTTATTTTTTGTATTTCTTATAAAAACAAATTCTTTTTATGTCTTTTTTATGTCTTCTAATGCATTTTATTAGCTTTTTCAAAGAGCTGCTGATATGAAGTATTTTCGTTATGGTGTTCAATAATTGGTTTTATGATGAATAATTTTGGGTATTTGTGTTTCATGCTGGATCTGGTGCTTATTGTTTCAGGGATAAAATTGCCAGAGGTAGAATATTTTTCAAAATGTATCTTCTCTTAGATTATGAGTAACAACACAAAGAAGCTAGGATTTTCCTAGTCTGTCTTTGCGTTAAGCTCTGCTAGTGCTTTTAGCAAACAATATTTTAATTTAGCTCTTTGTTGATGTAGCATTTTCTTCAATATCTGTTTGCTCTGACTTTTTTTTATTTTTATTTTTTAATTTTTAGTATGTTTTCGTATGTTCGTGAGGAAGTGCTTTAGCTGCAACTGCTTCATCCTGGGATCCCAGTGGTTGAATGCTTCAATTTTTGTAGGTTCTTTGTAAATCTGAACAGTGGGTGATGTCATCCACTTCTGAAACTGAACACTCCCTGTGTGAACAGCTTTGAACTAGAATTGATTTAGGAATGTTGCTGCAAAGCTTCAAAAGACACTGCTCTGTCCAGCTGCAGTTCTGACTTTTATCGGTTTTGTGCAAGGCCGATGAGAAGTTTGTTTACCCATGCCTTATTTAATTCCAGTTTGGTTTTAAAGGGATGGTGTGTTAAAAGCCTGCAAAGTTTGCTCTTCCTTCAGCAGTAATTAGAGAGCAACCTCCACACATTTCTTTTAAATTAATCCCTACTACATACTCTCTAAAAAAATAAACAAACTTAAGACTTTGATTAAGGTGGTAATTAAGTAGCCATCTTTCAAACCCTCATTAAAATAAAGCTTTTGGTTAATGATGAAATTTGTAGAGAACATCCACTAACAAATGTCCATTTCTACTCTGGCTTTTTATTTGCTCTTCTGCCATGTTACAGCATTGCTAAGACCTCCCCCTTTTGGATGTTTTAGAAATCACTGATGAAGTATTTTTCTGTCTTGTTTTTAATCAGAAGCCTTTCTCTCAGGCTTATTTTTCCCCTTTAAATTGCATTCATGACTTTCTTCTGTTCAAAAGAAGGATAAATACCGTGTGAGTTACTTCACAGTGACTCATCCATGGGCTTGCTCTTCTCTCTTCGCCCTCTGCCACCCCACGCTTTCTTTCAAAAGGAAGAAAGAAACAGGAAAATACTGATAAAAGAGAAAGTGAATGGGTGTGTAACTTTCAATGCGATGAATCCCCTATGACACATCAGAGTTAAATTACTGCTGGAAGTGCTCTTGAGATACTGCCAGGGTCATCTGATATTATTGTGCAGTCTCCATTTTGCACCAGAGTGACATGTGTGATGGTGTCGGGGAGGAGAGCAAAGGCAATAAGGAGAGCAGGCAGATGAGGCAGTAGGGCCTAGAGGTACTGAGACATCCCTCAATCCAGCAGGAACATTGACAGTTGGATTGGTTGTCAGTCTCCTTAAATTTGGGACTCTCCTGTACATCGACATCAGGAGACACAGCCCTCTGAAGACTGGGTTTACTGGCTCCCCTCTTTCCTTCAGTAGCGGTGGTGTGATCTGAAATGACACTATTAAGCATTTATTACTGAAATCTCTAGATTGAAATATATAGCTAAAATAACCTTTCAAAAGATGGCATGAAATGGCTGCAGCTGGAACATGGCAAGCCAGTTGTGAAGAGAGGTCCCTTTAGTACTGATGCTTTCACACTTAAAAATAATATCAAGGACCACCTTGTACATTCAGCTTGCATGAACAGTTTGTGGTCATTTGTTGGCTGGGCAGAATACAGCCTGCAGTAGCTGGATATTTAAACTCTTGTTCACAGTGTCATTATGATATGAGCTGATACCCAAGGAATAAAAGATAATTTTGATTACCATGCTAAGCTTGATCTTTGGTTTCAGAGGCTTTCTGAATCACATGTTCCAGCACTACCTGATTTTATTAGAAGGCAAGATTTAGATAAAAATTTTAAAAGAGAAAAGCCTACTGATTTATTCCGTTACTGCTTGCATAGAACGTCGAGTTGCCTTTGACAAAGGCAATGTCTTTGTATGTTCAGATATATGCCTTTGCACTTGATCCAAAGCCAAGGCAAATATCAAACAATATGAACCAGATGAATCTACCAGAAGGCAATAGATATTCTTTTCTACAGTTAATGTGAAAGATTCATGAAGTTCATCATGCGTTCAGATAAAGTTTCTCTTCAAAAGTAACAACGTTTTTGAATTTCCTTCCTTTGAAAAATTAACATAAGTGCTAGAATCGTAATGTGGTTCTTGAACATAAACAGTTAGTGTCTGTTTGAGTGACTTAGTGTTGGTTTCTTGTTATCCTGATTAATGAAATATTGGGCATCGTGGCTAAGTACGACGTTATGTAAGCTAAACCATGTTGAGAGGCTTTTGAGGCAAAAAAGAAGTAAAAAGGAAAAAGAAAATTCTTCCCACAACTAAAGCTGAGAAAAAAGAAAAAAAAAAAAAGGAGATTGTTTGAGGTGGTTTAACCACTTTATCAGACATGCATGTGGGAATAGAGAAAAAAGGAGTAAGGAAAAAGCTGTGTATTTATTTAATGCAGAGCGTGGTGAATTATAATGGACATTGCATAGGCTCAGATATCAGGTGTCTGACTAATATTCCTAAAAGCAGTGTAATTCAGACTGAGTTTTATTCTCCTGCATGATGCCCAGCTGTTGAAAAGAAGCAAGTCATGTGTGCGAAGTGCCCAGATGTTTGATCATCATGCACAAGGAGGACAAAGGAGGGAGATTTACTATTTGTTTGATTTCATATATTCAGATTCTGAATTCAGTTCTTCAGCAGGTTGTATGGATTTTTTGTGATTTATTTACTTTTAATGTCATTTCCTCAACATTTATGTATTGCTTATTTCCTCTTATATGTGTTGTAGTTTCCCCTTTTTCTTTTGAACAAGAAGAAAAGAGAGTGAAAGTGATGGCAGGCAGTCACTTAATTGTGCTTTCTAACACTGTAATGAGGTGGGCATTGTCCCCAAGAAGGGACTGTACTGCAGTGAGTTTCCTTGGGGGTCTCATGGGAAATTTCTGGCAGAGTTACAAATAAACCTGGGGGCTCTGGTGACAGCCTGACTCAGTGCGAGTGACATGTGGACCTGGTGGTGGGAAGACGGCTGAGTGGAAAGTTTGATTTTGATATGCTTCTTTCAAGTGGTTGAAAAATTTACAAGTGATTTATTTTACCAGATTTATAATTTATTATCTTATATTTTTTTTTCTTTAAAACCACATTTATTATATTAATTACAAATTGAATGATTCTCAGTAGATTATTATTACTAGTCAAACAGTTCTGGTTTATTTGATTACTCAGGTGAGTCATATGGTTTTTGTTTCTGTTTCCTTTTTCTGAATGCTTCAGCACTAGTAATCACGTATGACAAACTAAAATTTATTTTTTTATTTTAGTAAAATTTGGATACAGAAAAATTACTTTGAAACCTGCATGAGAGAGTCACAGGTGTGGCTAAACTGGCTTCTTTAAACATCTTGACTGTTTAAAGATTTATGGATAAGGCTATTGCCTTTAATAAGCTCCTTTGTAGTCTGAATTCTCTGTGCCTTCTTTAAGTGCTACATGTTAATATTAGATATGTTTGTTCTGGTGAAAGGTGAAATACAAAGAGCAGTTCAGTAAGGAAATGAAGAGCCATCAGTACAATCCTCTTGACAGTGTTTCCTTCAAGCAAGCACAGATTGCATCCACCTTGGCAAGTGAGGTAAGTGAATTTGCTTTGTATTTTATATGCATTTACATAGTGAAAACCTAATATTTTTTCTCAAACAGAATTTCTTTTTCCGTCTTATGAAATACTCTGAGCTGTAACCTCTGCTATACAGTGTGTCTATCTAGCAGGTACAGCATGTTATACATTTCTTCCTCTGCCTCTGACAAAGCCCTTTGCCAGAGGCCTGGAGAGTTTCTCATAATGATTTTAGATGAGATTCGTCTCACTTTGTATTTCAAAAGGTATGACTGCTTACTATGAGCTAATCGCCTTGTACTTGGTCCCTTTGTATTTGGGAAAGAAATAAATACGTATAGGGGCAATTCTTCTGACCTGTTGTAGATTCCAGTCTTCAGAGGAAGCAGCGAAGTGCTGGCATTTCTCCAGTGGTTGTGGAAGAATGCTGTATGTGCAGCTCAGATTTATGTGTCTGTCTTTTAGACTTCATTCTGCTGGTTGATCCTCTGAATGGTATTACAAAATACACCAGTCACTAGATTCAGCAATGGGTGCCTGCTGCTGGAGCCAGATTGGAGAAAACATCTATATGGAGTGACAATCTATTGAGTAGATATATTTAACAGTGTTTCTAATGCTAAAAATGTGAGCTATTCTTTGAGGCTGTGATCCCAGATAGCCAAGGGACATGCCTTCTGTAGTCTGGCGTTTCCAAAGTGTGGGACACCACCCAGTGGGAACAGAAGAGCCTGGCAATGGGAAGGCTCTTACCAAATATGTAATTGTTTCAAAAATCTAAATGTTTAGTAAAAAGTTAATTGAAGTAATAACTATTAGAAGAGGTATGCGAATTGAGTGCTGATGACTTGAAGTCTGCCTAAATCAGTAAAGAGCATGGTATGTGTGTGGAAGTGACTAACGATACTGGTTTAAAGTTTTGTCACCCAAGAGAGGTAAAGGTGGCTGGTTTTTTTCCTGTAAAGATGGACATCCAGCTATCAGAATAATGGTAAATCCTACTGTAGGCTGTTAGGAAGTTATTTTCTACTACTTCATTAAGTGATCATCTTTTGTTGTAGGTACTGTATTGCTTATCTTTGCTGAAAGCAATCTGTATTAAATAAAATTTACAGGAGCACTTCTCTCTAACTGATTTATATGCAACTTTTTTTATTTGAACAGTTAGTTTAATTCCTGAATCAAGAGAAACAGAACAAGAATCAACAGCCTGAAAAGTCATAGAAATCCCGATTTTGTTGTAAATGTCATTTTTTGAGGTAAAGTTTGAGTAGTTCCCAAATACTTGCTCAGCAGAAGGTATCCTTTATTGTTTCCTATCCTCCAAATAATAGTAGATGACCACCATCTAGTGGTTGGTAGAGATTGTTCAGGCAAGCACTTAATGCTTTCTCTTTCTGAACGGCCACACTGTAATGCGAAGCTGTGAATTATTTTGTTAAACTTTGTTTTACACAACTTAAATTCTTTTTCCAGGTGAATTACAAGAAAGATTTGGAAAGCCTACATGATCCAGCTTCTGATCTGCCAAACCTGCTATATTTAAACCATGCTTTAAATATCAGCAAAACTCATAGCAATGTAAGTTGCCTTTATAAAAATGATCTGAAAAATATATTTGGTAAGGAATGTAGTATGTATACTCCTTTTAGGATGCATAAATATTTGTTACTTTCTTCATAGTCTCATAGCCAGTAGAACGTAGCATTATAACCATAGTAGCTGGGGGATGTAGTGAAGATAAAAGGGCTTTTAGGAAGAGATATTTCAGTTATTAGAACTAATATACTGGGTAAGAATCACACAGCCTTCTGGTACTTGAGCATTTCTTGTGAAACCTTGTCTACTTCTTACTTTGATGAGATACTCTTTTCCTTGTGAATCTCATTTTGCCTGAGATTTTACTTACTGCTTTCATCTGCAAGTCTCCGTACAGAAGTGACCATTATGCTAGTTTAATATTTTGACTGCAGCCATAAACAGCCTCTCAAGTGCTAGCTTCCTTTAGACCTTCTCTGTCTAAACCTTTTTCCCGCTCCTAAATATCTGAAGTATCCTGCACTGGATCAGGAAATAGGCACGTACTCCATTCTGCCACATAACAAGACATGCCCCTTGGTGGGGCTGGTGGTCTGACATGGAGTAGTGATGGGGGTTGAAATGGGGAGGAAGAGATGGGAAACCCCGGCTTCTGTGCTATGCTGAAGCTTCTCTCCCATTCCCAAAATATTGATACTACATGTGTGTAGGCTGGTTAGCGGCACTTGTCTTTACTCCAGAAACCACAGGAGGGACACAGAGCTGCTGTGGAAAGGCGTGAGTGGGTGGTGTTGGGAAGGAAGACTGCTTGCAGTCTGCAGGAGGTGAATGTTTCACACACAAAGAGTTAGCCCTAATGGCTAGGATCATACTGGGTTGTCTTCTGAGTCAATGCCTGCTTGTGAAGATTGTGCCTAAAATAATCAAAATAATCCAGCCTTCCCATCTGTGCTTGATGTTTTGTATTACTTTTTCATGATTTGAAGCCTGCTTTTTGACTTGTTTCCGATTTGTGAAGCCAACACTGACTATCCCCTTTTTATATGGTTAATAAATGGATAGCTTTCCTTCCTGCATTCTTCATGACATTTTGGCCTAATTCTAGTTTCCTTCAATGTAAGGTAAGGTTGGCATTCTTTTTGCTAATTAAATGAAGACCCTCGGAATGAACTTCAGCATTTTGCCATCTTATCACTAATGAGATAGAAACTTGACTTTCCCTTCAGGCATCTCACTTCTTGCAAAATTTATTTCTTTCTGTTGCTTAAGAAGGGTTGATTCATATTGTCTATGCCTTCTTCTGAGGACTCAAAATACTGAGGTTCTGATTTTTCCATTGTCCAAATGCTGGTGGATATTTTTTCTTGCTGCAAGCAGGAAGAAGAATGCTTTGCCAATCCCTAAGGTCTCCACTAGCTGCTTGTCTTCTACACAAATCCCATTTTCAAAATCCTTTTTAGATTTGGCCTCCCCATGTAATCTCTTTGATTTTTAACTTGGCCTACTCTCCTGCCTTTCTTCATGTTTTTCCAGTACCTTCTGTGTGTCCTCCTTGTCTCTCCACAGCTCATACCAACTCTTTCTTGTAGTCTGCTTCCACTGTATGAAACAACCTTTTTGATTGTGCTGTTAACTGATTTCCAAAGTCTGATCATATGGACTATTTTTTTTTAGTCCTCTGAAACACAGAGCTAGCTGCCCAGTTTAGCTGTTTCCCTGTACTATACCTTTCTCCCTTGAACTTTATACTTCTCTTCATCTTTTGCATAATATAGCTACACCTGCTCTGGTGTGACATGTTGGACTGTATGGTTAATTAAACCATGATTGAATTGGTTTGCTGATTGACCTACAGTGTAGAAGTGTGTGCAACTTTATGAAACACATATACTATATGTAAATAGTATACATGTCTAACAGCAATGCAGAGCTGTTATACACATCAGCTTCCATCGGAATAAATTCCAGCAGTTACAAGGAGAGCTTGATGGGCATGTTTGGACACATATAGACTGATTTTGACAGATAGGACTTATCCTGTTTTCATTTTTTTGATGAGGGAGAGAGTTCACAAGCTGGAGCTTTCCCCTCATATGGTATTATCCCTGTTTCGGCTGGGATAGAGTTAGTTTTCTTTCTAGTAGCTCATGTAGTGCTGTTAGATTTAGGTTGAGAACGATGTTGATAACACACTGATGTTTTGGTTGTTGATGAGCAGTGCTTACATTAAGTCAGGGACTGTTCAGCTTCTTATGTTGCCCTGCCAGCAAGCAGGCTGGGGGTGCACAAGAAGCTGGGAGGGACACAGCCAGAACAGCTGACCTCCACTGACCCAAGGGATACTCCATACCATATGATGTCATGCTCAGCGTATAAACTAGGGGGAGAGCTGGCTGGGGGAATCCTTCTTGAGAACAAACTGGATTGTTGGTGGTGAGCAGTTGCTTTTCATTTCCATCTCTTGGGTTTAATATATCTGTTTTTGTTATTTTCCTTTTCCTTTCCTTTTTCTTCTTTCCTTTTTTCTTTTTTCCTTTCCTTTCCTTTCCTTTCCTTTCCTTTCCTTTCCTTTCCTTTCCTTTCCTTTCCTTTCCTTTCCTTTCCTTTCCTTTCCTTTCCTTTCCTTTCCTTTCCTTTCCTTTCCTTTCCTTTCCTTTCCTTTCCTTTCCTTTCCTTTCCTTTCCTTTCCTTTCCTTTCCTTTCCTTTCCTTTCCTTTCCTTTCCTTTCCTTTCCTTTCCTTTTTTCCTTTTCCTTTTCCTTTTCCTTTTCCTTTTCCTTTTCCTTTTTCCTTACCCCTTCCCCTTTCCCTTTCCCTTTCCCTTTCCCTTTCCCTTTCCCTTTCCCTTTCCCTTTCCCTTTCTTTTCTTGATCTTACATCAACCTGTAAGTTTTCTTTTAAGCTTCTTATTCTCTCCTCTATTTCACGGGGAGGGAGTGAGTGTGATGCTTAGTTGCCAGTTTGGGTTAAACTACAGCAGGTATACGTGTAATTCATTCTCTTTGCCATGAACAATGGAGACACAAAATTTAAAACTTTGATATGTGTACGACAGCTATTTTATTGTTTTGCACATTTTTAATCTGTCCCTATTGTAAAGACTTTGAGATAGTTATGAGATACAGGATAAAAAAAAAGAAAAGAAAAGAAAAAGTACGTAGGTGTGTTTCATTTTATGGGACACGGTGAATAAATAGGACATAAGAGACTGGATCTGGTGCCTGTGGTTTAGTGTAGCAAAAGGTTATGGGATTTACCTCATTTGATTTTGTAGATTTTTTTTCTCTGATTTTATTCCATTAGTTGGGGAATGGAGTAACAGTATGAAATCAGAATCTGCAGATGGAGATTATTTTTGTTTGATTCCACAGAAGTGATTTTGGTGTGCGACATTTAGAATGACTTCCACTAGGAGGCAAACCCAGACCATCATATGTGTTCCTTTGCACTTCAAATGTAAATAATGATTATTTTCTTCGAACATAAACATTTGGCTTTGGATGAGAAAGACAAGCATTTTCTCTAGGAACTGATGAGAGTTTTATGTTTTTTTTTTAATTACACCCTTTTTTCATTTCCTCACAATATTTCAAGTTCAAATTTAGCAGTAGAACTCTTGAGGCCTAAAATACAGTTTCTTTTATGCTGTTTCACCCATAGTTATTTAAAATGGTGTTGAAATTGCAAAACCTTTTGGATTTTGTTTGTGAAAACATTCTTGGATAGGTTTTTTTTCAGTATGAATATAAGAAATCATTTAAGCAAAGCAAGGGCTTTTATGATTTCACCCTGGATATAACCAAGCAAATCCATCACAAAGAAATTGCAGTGCTTCAAACAGGTATACACAAGCATAAATACATGTTGCAGATAGAAATTCAGCATTCTAGCAGTGATTAAATCAGGCACAAACATGCATGACAGATTACAGTGATGTACAGTGCATATTCAATCAGAAGCACCATAAGGAGAGAGGCGCTTGTTTTTCCAGAACCCAAACCTAGAGTAGAAGCCTGACTGGGAAAGAGAGTCTGATCACTGTTCTCAAATACAGGCATCACTAGTTTTGTAGAGACAAATAAATGAAAATGATATTATTCATTCTGAAGATCATATTTTGATTTGTAGATATTTGCTTTCCTTTATGGCTTGCATAGAATATTGTGGCATACACTGCATTGATTAATTTGAGGTTTGCCAATCTTAGTCAAAAGAGTGTGAATGAAAGAGTTTAGAATTCTTCTCCAGGTTTCCAAACAAAGTGTATTTGCTTTGTGTGTTAGCATAAAATTGCATGTGGGTGTGATAACCCTGTGTTCTTCAATGGGATTTTGCTACTAGCTTTAATATCATGGTCATTGGTAGCCGTGAGGAGAATATTGGTGCAAGACTGCACCCTATGAAGGCATTCATTCCCTTTTCCCTCCCACAGGTACAAATAAAAGTGCATTTCAGAGTGATGCTCCTGAGCCTGAAAGAGAGACCTCTGGGCTGTGGCTGTAAAACAGATTTTGTTGTTGTCACAGTAAATGTGGTGTTTAACGGAAACATGACAAGGGAACCTATTAAAAAGCTGCCAGCTGTTTAGATATAGGTCATTCAGCCAAAATCATACCATTAGTTTAAGGATTGTGATTGGTGCTCCTCACCCCTACTGTCTTCAATGTTTACCATTTTTAGGTCCGATATTTTTAAGCAAAAGGAATATATGACTCCAGAAAAAGTTTCCTTGTCTATTTCTCCAGCAGGTTAAACTGGGGAGGAGTCTTCCAACTCAAAACCTCTAAGGGGTATGGCTAAGACTGTCTGCCACCACAGCATACAGTCAGATCCCACATTCTCTCAGCTGTTAACACCCTTTATTTTCATTTTCCTAGGTCAAGTACAAAGAGAATTATGAAAAATCTAAAGGCAGATCAATGCTGGAGTTTGTGGATACACCAATGTATCAAGTTTCAAAGGAAGCTCAAAAGATGCAAAGTGAGGTTAGTAAAAATGTGTGCTTGAACTGGTAAAATTTAGATCAACAGAGAAGCTAACAGACATCTTGTTCTCAGGTTAAGAAAACAGGTGAAGCAGATGGTAAAGGTTTTATAAATTGGGGATATGGTAGAATTAGTGCTGAGTAGTTTTCTTATTCTGTAGCTCAGTTCTTCAAATATGTTTTTTCTCAAAAAGCCACATTGTTTCTAACACTAGATGCAAATTGTAAGTAGCACAATTTAGTTGAGAGGAAGCTCAAAAGGTCATGTAGATCAGAGACTGATAACTTTTTTACCTTCTGCCTTTAATTCTGTCTTTAATGAGTGAGAGTTTTTTACATGGGAGCGAGTGAAGCCATACAGGCCAGTCTGACCCCACGCCTTAACTGAAACGTGCTACTCTCTGTTCACCCTAGGGAACTCAGCAAGAGGGAACAACTGTGCCCAGGCTGCACAACAAGACTGGCTGTTCTGTGTCAGGCCATTTTTTTCTAACTTTTTAATAAAAACTTCAAATAATGGAGGTTTTGTGACCTCCCAGGCAATCTAATCCAGTGCTTCACCATCCATCCTAAAGGAGCATTTTCCTGGGTCTGTGTCGCTGCAGTTTGATTCCATTCTTTTTGCTGTGTCTCATGAAAAATAGATGATTTCAACCTCTTGGTAGAAACTTTTCTGTGTTTAAACCATTACTTTGTGTGCCATTTGTCTTCTCTTTTCTCTATGAAGCAAAGTGTTTCTTTCGTACATAATGTTAAATATTCTCTTTGGAAATGTTATACGTATGTATTTTTGTCTAAATTTTGGGTCTTGTATAGATAATCTAAGTAATGAAATGAGTTCTAAAGTTGCTTATTAATGTGATAATTTATGGCATGACTCATTTCTGTGTCTGTTTGCAGTGTTCTTTCTTAAATATGCTTGGAAATGCACATATGTCTACCACTAATTGTTGTTTTTGCTTCAATAGAAAATGTATCGCAAAGATTTTGAAGAAGAGATCAAGGGAAAACCCTCAATGGATTTAGACAAGACCCCAGAGTTCTTGCATATAAAACAAGTCACTAACTTTCTGAAAGAGGTAGAGGATTTTTATTACATTTTTTGTTGTTGTTAAGTTGCAAATGAGCAATAAAGAGGCATCACTACAAGCTACTGAGTGCTGAAAACTCACAGTTAACTTGGTAGCTAAATACGAAAGTGACTTCATGAGTAAAAATTGCTGCATGTTGTTTTATATTCTGATTAGTCCCGTAGTAAGAATCAATACTTCTTGAGATTTCCTTATGAACATAAGGAAATGATAAAGCCTAGTACACCTGAACCAGAAAAATAGAGTTAAATGAGCAAATCAGATGACTCCATAGAAAACTGAGTGTTTGCAGGACATTCCCTCTGAGGGCTTCAGTTTTGGAATTTATTCCTCCCTCAGGCTCAAATAGCCCAAATTTGGTGATCTTCCAGGCATGCTGCATAGACATCTGCTTGATATAGTTTTGGACAGGGCTTGGAGTTTTCTTTTCAGGTAGATGAAGGGGTGGAAAAGAGGATTTCTGTTCATGTCCAGATAGCAGTTTTCCTTTTGAGTAATTATTTCAGGTTTACGATAGTCTGTTCTGGTTATATAGATGCCTTGAGCTGTGTACCGTTGCTTTTAACTAATTTAATTGAAATTATGATCTATCATACATGTTATGGGTGAAAATAAAGGAGACCAAAATTCCCTAATATAGCTCTGCTATTACATAATTTGCGTTAAGAAAATTTTGTTAGGAGGTGCAGTTTTTCTGTAATGCCTGTTTCTTTTGAAATTTGTCAAGTGTTCTTCAGTTGTGTGTGGCATTATAAATTAAACCACTTTTTTTTCCATAACTGAGAATCCTTCTAACTTTAATAGTTTTATATAATTCATAACTGTTTTCATGCTAGAACTGGTTTCATGCTAGGCTGCCAGGTAGACAAGTCTCTAGCTGGGTATGGTTTGTGTAGTACTGTTCTGTACGTACATGACTCCTATGCTTACTGAATAGGGAAAATGCAAATACTTGATTTTCATTGAGTTAATCTTGCTGCATGCTGAATGTACACAGAAGTGGTAAGTGCAAGCATAGTTGTAGATGTTCATCTTTGAAAATTTTGATGTATTTTCCCTCCATAGTGCTACATGCATTAAGATGTTCCCTAATTCTTAGCTCCACAAGTTTTATGACATTACTTAGAGATTAAACTATGCTTGTAAGCCAGAGGGGAAGAATATGAGAAAATGGAAATGGTATTTTAATGCATAACTTCATGAATTACATATGAGTTTACATCCAAATTCAAGGAAAAACAAACCCAAAGGTTACATAGGTTTAATTATTCTTTCAAGATTCAGCAAAATGATGTATTTCTTCATAGTCAAAGATGTAGCGTAGTATTTTTGTGTGAAGCTTTATAATCAAACTTAGATAGGTATTACATGAAGCAAGAAGGTAAACCTGGAGTTCTTAAAAATGATTTTTTAAATTTTTTGTTTATAGTGTCAGCTGTGTTCCATCTTATTCTGTTGCTTTTCCACTGTAGAGAGTTCTGCATCTATATTCCAGTTTATCAAGTAATGGTTTTAACAGGTCCTAGTATAGTGTTCAGGCTGTCCATCCTGGTTGTGATACTATTATTGAAACAGAGGTAGAAACTGCATATATTATGCAGCATATATTTGTCTGTAAAAGCAAATGCTATTGCAGTTAAAATGTCCATAGAAAGGTAGCTGAGGCCCCTAAGCAATGTGCTAGCACTGTATAGGAGAAGACTATTTTTCAACATGACAACAGGAAAAAATGTGGTGACATTAAAACCTTTTCCTTCTTCAACATTGAACCCTTACATTTCATAATTTTCAATTCTATTTTAACTCTGGAGAATGTACTTCTGCTAATTCATATTTCATAGAAATTTTGGAGAGACCCTTCAGACATTTAATAAGTGGCATTTCTTTTCAAGATCTTGTGCACAATTGTAAGTGGAGAAATCTCTCTTTTTCTTAGAAAGAGTACAGAAAAGATTTGGAAGAAGGAATGAAAGGAAAAGGAATGACAGTGTTTGAAGATACACCAGATTTGATTAGAGTGAAAAATGCAGCTCAGATTCTAAATGAGGTATGTTATGCTAGTCAACTTTACTGATGTCACAAAATGTTCATTCTTTATGTAATACTAGACTGAAATTTTTTTTTTTTTTTATAATCTACGGTAAAATAAGTAAGTGTTGATACTATAACTCTTTCTGTTTTGCTTTAAGAATATAGAAAAGTTGTGGGGGAAAAACCCAAAACAAAAATATCAGATTTTCAGGCAATTAAAAGGTCAATGGAAATATTGGGGTCAGTAGATAGAGCATTTAAAACTAGGTTCATTTTTCCATCTATTTGTTTGTTAATTAATAAGATAGTATGATTAATATTTTAATGGAAAAAGAGTTGACTGCTAGTGGACTTGTAAAGAAAAATAAGTGAAATAATTTTGAGGTTTTTGGAATCATGTACCTGATATCTGCAAATAAATTTTGGTAATAACTGCCAGGCATCTTGGGAAGATCTTTTATCCAAACAAACTATTCTACTTGTGAAAAGTAGAGTTGCTCCTGAAGAAATGGATTTTCTTGAGCTACAAGAAACAGAGGGGATGTCATGCATAGGGCCAATCTGATCACTGTAGAGAAATGCAGGAATATATAGCTCTAACTCCCAGGATTATATTTTCCTTGCTGTTTTATGCAAACAGCTGTGAAGAAATATCTGCCATTCCACCTTTAGCAGAGGGGAAGTGATGGATGATGTCTTCTCACAGGTTAACTTATACTTTTTGCAAAAAACTGTGGTTTACAAAGTAGAGAATGGTTTTACTGTGTTATTTCCACATCAGAGTGAGACAGCAATGGAAGATTGAAAGTCTTTTTGTTCTTGTTCTTGTAAGTGACCAGACCATTGCATTGAGAAGAAAGATATTTTACTTCTTTTTCTAACTAATGTACAACCTAAAAAGTAATTAACAAGAAAAGTAAGAAGAATTTTTTTAGTTATATGTATCTATTTTGGAAAAAACCACCCTTGTTTTCCACAGGCAGAGGTAAACTAGAATACAAAAAGAGTGATTACTACTATAGTAGCAGAAAAAGAGCTGCCTGAGAATCTATTAATTTTTTATTCAAAAAAGGTACAAGTATTGTATACAGTATTTTTGTATTACATTTTAGTATAGTTTGCTGATGAACAAGAAATATATCCTTGCATGGATAAGATGGAGATGAAATATTCATTTTGTTTCCTGATTATTAGTTATTTATAATTTATGTTATGAGGAAAAAGCAGCAATCATGGATGAGTACTGCTACTTGCCTAATGGCTGTAGTTCAGGAAAGACCTATTAAATGAATAAATTACAACTTCCTGCTCTGAAAGTTCACTGGAAACAATTCAGTATGGTATTAAATTTCTGACATACAGTCCTTTCATAAATAAAATATTTTCTTAAAAGTAAAATGTGTTTCAATTAGGCTGACGCCAAGTTCCAGCTTATTACACTATGTTCTGCAGAGCTAAACTTCCATTTTACTTTAGAGGATAATTGTAGCAAGCTGTATGGACTGATTTCTCCCTTTTCCCCACTCTGCCAATTAAAAACACAGTGGTAGAGTTTTGTATGCTTAGTGACTATCTCCTAAAGTTTTCCTCCTGTAGTTTGTTGTTTTCCTCACAAAAGATTGCCAAGAGTCTTGAGAGTTATGACTCTCAAGATTTTTGATTGACTCTAAATCTTAAAATTGGGTCTCTTGTGCAAAAATCTACTTGTAACTCTCTGGCTACTATGAATATAATGTATGATGTTTTGTCTTTACAGAAACAGTACAAGAAAGACCTGGAAACAGAAATTAAAGGGAAGGGCATGGATGTTGGTCCAGATACTCCTGAGATAAGACGAGCCAAGAAAGCTTCTGAAATTGCAAGCATGGTCAGTATCGTACCTGGTTCAAGCTTTCCATTTGATAGAAGTAACAAATTATTGTCATTGAGAATTCCAAGTGATGACCAATCTGGGCAGTAGCAATACCACAGATTTAACCAAATACCTAACCTGTTCAGCTATGTACTGGAACAGGGCTGACATTATAAAAAAAAGTTGCATAACCAGCATACGGGAAAAATTAAGATTTCCCAAAACTTTGGCCTTTCTGTCATTTTTTGCAGGTTGTGCTTGTTTCTCAAAAGCCATGCTTGGACTGGGCTGTATTCAGTAGCTGTGGGCCCAAACAATACACAGAATGCGAGATAACAAAGCCTTATGACCCCAGTCCTGCAAAGAACAGCTGAGGGAGAAAGTCTCGTTTATGTATGTCTGTGGTTTCAGCTGCAAAAGCTGCAAAGACAAATGTGAAAGGCTATATCAGATTTGAAGAAGTCTATTAAAAGTTCTTTTTAACTGGTCAGCAGCTATAGCATAGGTGTCTCAGATAGATCCTACACAGCTAGTGCTGTTGAATCAGAAGTTACTTGGTCTTTTAAGAATGGTGTTCAGTTGAATTGCACAGATTAAAGTTGGAACAATTTAAGAATTTGGCTGTTTGACATATTTACAATGCTATTCTTTTCAGAAAGAATACAAGAAAGACTTGGAAAATGAAATTAAAGGAAAGGGAATGGGAGTGGGTACGGATACCCCTGATATACAACGAGCCAAAAAAGCTTCTGAAATAGTAAGCCAGGTGAGTACAAAATTAATCTCTTTAAGATTACTTTGGAAGTAAAACATAATGAGATGTTTAAAACCATAAAATCTTCTTGAACATACTTGGGCTAAAAGGAATAAGCTATGCACAATAGAAACATTAAATTAAAGAAGTTGAAGGATTTATTTAAAGTCTGAACAGTGCTATCAAAATAGCTTTGAAGACACTGAAGACAAATACAAATGACTGTAGAATTAGTTATGGTTGTTTTTGTTTGTTTGGTTTTTTTATTTATTTTTTTTTTCAGAAAGAATATAAAAAGGATCTGGAGACTGAAATTATAGGAAAAGGAATGCAAATTGGCCCATATACTCCTGAAATACAACGGGTCAAAAGGGCTTCAGAAATAGCAAGCCAGGTAGGCATACTTCAAAGACGGAATGTTTTAATTCTGTGTAACCAATGAGTGCTTGACAGACATTGCTCAAAGTACCTCTTCTCTAGCTCTGTAGAGGCTTTTGTACTTAAATTTACATGTAGTAAAACATCTTACTGCCTGATTCTTGTTTGTATTTAGGCCTGTCATGCCATGTAAATTGTATTTGTTTACGTCTATTTGTGGGTCTTTTTGCATTACCTAAATAAGGTTATATATATATACCCTGACAGTGAAGGGAAAAGATATTACACATGTGAGAATATATCTGTGGGACACAGTGCCAGCTGTCCCACACAAACAATAACAGTATAATGGAGGAGAGAGGTTGAAATAAATACAATACAAGGATGCTGAGGCTCATCAGCTATAAGCATCTTTTGTTGCAGTTTGGTTGTTCTGAAAGCCTCCAAGAAAGCAGGAAATAGACATTTTAAATTTATTTTTCAGAAAATGTACAAAGATGAAGCAGAGAAGATGCTGTGTAACTATTCTGCTGTCCCAGATACTCCAGAAATGGAGAGGGTAAAAAGTACTCAGAAAAACATCAGCTCAGTGAGTAATAGTGCTTCTCTCTTTGCTTGCAACTTTTCAGATATTTTTCAGTTTAAATAGGCTCTCCTGCACTGCAGCATGAAATAGGGAACTTATGAGTAAAAATCCTTTGAACCATTTGCATAATTTTCCTGGCAAAAGCTGTATCACTCATTTCTTTCAGTAACAAAAAATGCCCAGTTTTTCTAGGTGTTATTTTGAATCGCTAAACCACTTACACCACCTTGCCAAGCCACAGTTATTTTTAAATGAAGATTTTTTTTCTTTTTCCATCGAGCCCCAGGAAGTGCTTTATTTAAAAGGACAAAAAATTTGTAAGGCTTGTTACTGTGCATATAAGATTTTTCATCTGTTTCCTATCGTATGTACAGAACATAAAATTGGAACAGATCAAGTTTCATAAATATTTATGTCTAATGATTTTATGTTATACTGGATATATTGTTTTAATTTTATGCTAGATTTAAGTTTCAGATTATCCCTAAATATAAATTATGAGCTTGGTTTTCTAAAATTGCCCAGTTTGGGATGCATTCAGTTCCACTTCCTTTTTGGACCCATTAATTCTGCTGCTTGTAATTCTGGCTTTGCTTGTAATATAACAGAGAAGAGGAGTAAATATAGCCTCTGGAACCAAAGGCTGTCCAGTTAGTGTCTGGTTTTTATGGCAGAATAAGTAATGCTCATAAAGTAAATTACTTGAAAGGAATATAAGTTATTTAAATATTTTCATATTATCTGACACAGATGTTGCTCTTTAGCTTAGAAGTATTTTCAGCTTCTCCAACTCTGCAGGAGTAGAAGGTCAATTAGTTTCTTTCAGAGGTGTTTACTTGCAGCTATCCCATGTCACTGCAGCTTCACTAGGGAAGTAAGAGCCTGCAGGGAGAGAAGTCTTCAAGGTTGCTCTAGGTAGTGGTCTCTGCCATAATGTCTTCCAGCCTTACCTGCTCCTTTTCTTCCTTCACATGAGAGCAGCTGAAACCTACATCTTTTTAATAGGAGCTGTTGACAGTCCCACTGGCTCTACTTTTTGTTTCTTGTAATCTGTTGCCTCTTGGTTTTGAACGGTGCTCTGCTGTACAAGGTGATGGTGATTATTACAGTATCTCGTATCACTGGCATCCAAATGCTGAAAGTCTGTGTAGCAGAGGTGGATCCAAGCTAGCCTTTACTGATCTGCTTTCCTCCCTGCTCCAGTCTTTGATAGCTTTTGATGAAGTCCTCAGATGAGTCAGCATGTCTGGCAGTGCAGACTCACTGACACTGGGCATATAATAACCTTCCTTCCACTACTTAATTAAGCCTTGACAAGCCTTTGACACATCTGAGCAACTTGCAGCCCTGTAGGTCACTCTGAGCTTTCAGTGCCAAGAATGACAATTACCCTCGTTGTTAGTATACTAGACAATATGAAATAAAAATATTTTGTCTTTGAGGTGATTTGCAATTGCTTTATTTTGTGGTCAGCCTTTTTTTGAGCTGGATCCTCCAAACATGGGAAAGCAGTTTATAGCTGCAATTGAATTACCATTTTTTTATCTATGTTTTAATTTTTCAGCGTTCTGTGAAATTTAGATTATAAAGGTAAGTTACTTCTTACTAAGATAAGTTATAGCTGGAGCAGCCCCATTAATGTCCCCTAATAGGCTTTGGATTTTTGGATTTTGTCTCGTTTTCCTGCCTTAAGGGACAAAAAAAGTGACTGGCTCTCCAGATAAGATCAGTGCTGCTCTTAGCTCACTGACTCATCTGGCAGATGATTTACAATAGGATATTTACTCCACAGTCATCTCTTTCATAGAAAAATTCCTGTCTCCAACATTTTTTACCACTCCCTCCTTAAGTATATTTTAGTTCAGCCCACTATGTAAATCTTTCTTCCTGGTATTGACATGTTGGTGCAGAAGAATTTTCAAGTTCTTACTCATAAACTGTCTCTATTCTCACATGATAAAACAAAATTCTAAATTGTTAAAGGTTTCCTGGATATTTAAGAATGAGTTGTGGATATAAATAATCCACTATCCTCTAGAATATTTGGCAGTACTAGTTACCCTAGGTTACAGAGGACTTCAGGGAAGTAGGAGAAATGCATCAAGAATGATGCTTTATTGATTAAGGTTCATTGATAGGAAAAAGAAAAAGGGTAAATAAAACTTGGTTTCAGAAAGGCAGAAGTACTAAATGGTAAAGATTTATTTTATGAACTCCAGGATCAGACTTGTTTTTACACTACCAGCCTGGAAATACTTACTGGAGTGGCAACAGCTGTGACACCAAATACTGAAATTCAAATAAAACTTCTTTAGGAGTTTTGCAGCATGAACTGGTTATTTAAATTATAGCCACATTTGGAATTTGTGGAGCAGTTACTTACTGTCTCTTTCAGTAGTTTTGAATGATTGATTTTACTGATGCATTTTGTTTTTATCCTTTACTGAAACAATTGAAATAGAGAGGAGAATGGTCTAAACAGCATGTGTATCTTTTCAGAAGTGAACCTTGTTTTTAGACGCAGTCCTCAGCTTTCTGGCTTGAACCCAGAAGTCAAAAATTGCATGACTTGGACTATAGATTTGGCTGTTGTGGTTATTTTGTCATGAATATGTCAGTTTTCTAGTTTGTTAAATTAGGAATAATAATGTATGTTCACTTCTCAGAGTATTTTAAGATCAGAAGATTAAAACAACAATTCAAATCTTGCATGCACATATATGTTCAATTACATTGAAATGAATGAGATTACACAAACATAAAGTTGCATTTGTAAAGTATTATAGATGATGATCCAAATTTTTATATTATTTTCAAACTTAAAACTATCATTACAAATACTTACAAATGCTTGGAATCAGTCTAAAAGATGATAATAGATTATCTGGGTTCCAGTTCAAAACAAACAGAATGTTATTATTCTTGTTGATTATTGGTCTCATTTATGAATTAAAGTATTTGCTTTCTTAGAAGATTTATAGTCAGACCAATTTGGGACCCTGGAAAACTGCCCAGCCTTTTTGTGGGTACTTGTACTTGCATTGCTAACAGTCTCATAATTACTTTTTCTTTTGGGGAAATGAAGGTATTTTATAAGAAGGAAGTAGGAGCTGGCATAGCTGTAAAAGAGACTCCAGAGATTGAAAGAGTAAAGAAAAATCAACAGAATATTAGTTCGGTAAGTTTTATTAACATTAATTATTCTTCTGTGAGCAGATGGTGGTCAAATATCTTTTCCATCTTGCTTACAAAAAATTCTACCTTTTCCTTTAACACTTCATTCAAATATTACTCCACTGTAATATTATGGATATAGAGCTCCAGTTTAGTAGAGTTAGAGCTCCACTCTAGGTTAGTTATTCTGTGTCCAGAGATGGAATTTCAAATAAAGAATCATGAAAAATAAGAAAAACATTTAAATAAATATTTGAGGGTAAGGGTTTTTTCTTTCAAGAGTGAGAAGCATGAAATGTATTTTCCAATATGTCAGAGTGAACAGCAGTTGTAATTAGCAGCTTAGAAATATATCACAAAAAATGAAAATCTGCATAGTTCCTTTGGGTCGGCGTGTATCACATAGGGGTCGGTGCAGTTTGCACTCAGAGAAGAGGGAAATTGTGTCCAGGCTTGAGCTCTGTCAGAAGGTGCCTCTTTACATGCTGACGACAAGTTGATCTGTGGATCTGATCAGACTGGTTCTGAATTGATGTTTATCTATGTATGCCCAGTGTCTTTGGCATTTTAATGGGCAACTAAAAATAAAATATCAAAATGAGAGTATTCTATCTACAAGTAGAACATGCTCTTCTGATAAATATGTGTCAGACTTGGAAAAGTGACTGCCCAGCAGGAAAACACTTGTAGGTGCATTAGTCACTTCTTTGGCATTTTTTGTGCGGAGCTCTCTGGGGGCACTTTTATGTTTGTGACATGACTTTTGTGATTATTAGATGCTTTTTTAAAAATAAGTTTTGAAAGTAACACATAGACGTGACACTAGATTGTGTTTAAGTATTGCAATCCAAATTAGGGACTCTGGACACCTCGACTACTAGAATCTCCTTGCTTGCTGAGTAGTGGTAAATACTGCATTTCCCACCAAAATAAGGTCAGGTAGGGAATTTCCATCAAACTTGGAAAAAAACTTGCAAGTTTTTTCTGCTCTGTCCACCAATTTTCATCTTGTCATTTTGAGTAACAGTGGAATTTGAAGATTCAGTGCAAGCTATCTTGTGCTCTGAATCCTTAACTAGTGTTTCTGGCTCGAAGCTGTAGGTTTCCTTGATTTGAGGGTGTTTGGTTGGTTGGGTTTTTTTTGGTTTGTTTGTGGGTTTTTTTGTAGTTGTTTTGCTTTGTTTCATTTTTTTCTTTTTTGCTTGCTCCCCCATCCCCACCCCATGCAATTATCTAGTGGTTGTTTTGTTGTTGATTCCCTCCCCTCCTGCCGCCCCCCCCCCCTGTTTTCTACTGGCATTCTAGAAACAAAACCCTAATCTCCTGGTACCTATTTGATTTAGGGTTACCGCAGTCATTTATTTTGAGAGTAGTTACACCAACACACACATAAGATTGTTAGGAGTAGCCTTAATCTACTGCTTTTTCTCAATACCTTTCAAAATTAAATGGAAAAATAGTGTACAGTGCGCTTGCTAGTTCAGAAGTCCTAAGTATTGAAAAGGGGAGAATGAAAAGTGGATCAGAATGCTAGTAAACACACTTGAACAAAAGCATATGAAGAGAAACACAAAATGCATTAGTGGCATGATGTAAGTAGCATGGCCTTTGCCTTGCTAGTCTGTGTGTAGAGTTAATATTTTACAAAAGATACTTTTATTATATATTGCATACTTGAATTTAATTAAGTATTGTATTATATTTATTAAAAGGCAATGTGCAAGAAAGTTTTAAATTTTATGTCAGTAAGAGGGAAAATATATTGTACAGTAAGAGGGAAATTATATTGTGTAATTTACAGGAGTCTCAAAGGAAGGGTAAATTACGCCAATTTTGACTCCATTAGATTTAAACATTTTACACATAGCTTTGAATTTAGCCAGAAGGACTTTGGACAGCTTTAAAACTATTTGCTGAACTAAATGAAACTGTGGAATAGAAGCACATCTGCAGTGCAAAACCCCCCAGAACACCAAACCAAAATAACACACTCTACAAACAAGTCCATGGAAAAAAGGACATTGCATCATGAGATACTTCCAGATGACCTGTATAGGAGACAAAGATCAGAACAGTCTGTTTTTAAGTACTAGAAAACAAGGTGGTGGCAGCCAAGAGGGTTGAGCTCATCTCACCTGTTGTGATGACTGATTTGGAAGAAGCAGTCTTCTAAATAGCTGGAGTCAAGATCTCACAGAGCATTAAAAGCAAACATGAGACCTATGGACTGCAACTGAATCTCAACTGAGAAGCTATGAATACAAATTTGAAAATTTGTTTATATTGAGGGACAGGCAGGTCTAGAAACAGCACTAGGAAGAAGGCTTTTGGGGGAAGATTCTAATTGTGGTTTTATATATGTGAAATCCATGAGAAAACCCCTGTGATATGTCAGTCAACACCAAAAAGCTGGGGTCTGATTAAGACTCAAGCAATGGGCATTTTGAGGCATTTTAAGGACTAGTGTCACTGCCAATTCTTGAGCTTACCTAATAGTCTCTGTTGAAAAGCCTTTTTTCCCAGTGGTTTAGTACTTCTGCCAATCCTAAACCGTCTGGGCTGAAATTTTCCATTCCTGGTTTGTGCTTTGGATTGGTTTAGTTTTATTTATTTATTTATAAATTTCAGCCAAAGCAGCTTCCAAGTGTGAGCTTAGAGAAAAACAAGTTGTTTTGTCTGTGTTAAAAAATTTGGCACTCTCCAGAAGTACCATGTCTGAAGAAGAGAGTTGGAAATTATCTACTAAGTGAGATTTGGTGCAGTGAATTTGGGAAAAAGGGAGGCCAGGAATGAGGAGCTGAGAGTGTAGAATGGCTTGGTCGAAGTGGACAGGCCAGATGTGGGGAAAGATGGGCAAAGGTGATGTGCTGCCTTGTGCATAGGTGCTTCCTTCCAGAAGAGCTGAAATAGAATCCAAGGTCATTTAGACTCACCACTCCTTTGCTGTCAATGCCTGTCTGAGATACTCTTGGTTAAATATTTTCCCTTTTTTAAATTATAGAATCATAGAATAGCTAGGGTTGCAAAGGACCTTAAAGTCATCTTGTTCTAAGCTCTCTCTATCCACAGAGGTAACAAACTATGATTGTTCCTATGGGGTTGTGTGGTCAATCTAAACAAACCGCAAGAGGCTTAAGATGAAGGCATATGAAGGAATGTACATTTGTAGTTTTTTAAATCATGAGAAATTGCTTCCCCAAGAGGTAACCTTGGAGAGTATTATTAATGTCACTAAGTCAATACTCAAAAGCAAGAATGGGAATTCAAGTCCCTTTGTCTAGACCTAAAGATCCATTGCCAAAGTAGATGGTTTTATCATTTGCCATAGAGGTGGACCTGCTCTGTTTTTCCGTTTTGCAAACTGCGGTTCAATGGGAATTCCCAATTGAATGCAGGTGCTTTGTAATCCTATGTTGTTTTTTTTTTTTTTTTAATTATGTAGCTAGATTAGCTGTTACTTGTCTGTGGTCTCTAGTAAAAATAGTACTTTTCCTTGTCACAATTCCCTTTTCCTCATTTCACAGCAAAATTAGTGAATTAATGTGTGTGAGGAATTCAGATGCTTTAGCGAGGAGCCACATAGAAAAAGAATTCCTGAAGAAATCAGTAATTCTGTCATCCAAACCTTAGAGCAGCTGAAGAAAAAAACCAAACCAATATGTCACAGTCTGCATGCAAATTACTCACTAAGGGTCATTTATTATGTGTAATGAATGAAGAAAAACAGCTTTTGATAATAGATAAAAAAGATTATAAAGCACTTTAAGAGGAAAAGAATGAAAAAGTATAAAATATATTAAAAGCTGTAAATGGCACATATTTGTACAAAGGACAAAACTAAGGTTACATTTAAGTTAATTGTGTCATTTTCCAGTTTTTGAGTCCCTGGTTTTACAGCCTTAAAATGTATTCAGCAGAAGTTTTGTGTTCCACATTAATGTAAAACCATACAAATCAATTCATTATGCTGTTCCCTTGTTCTTAAAGTACTTTTCCTTCCTTGAGTCTCGCTAATGAAAAATGTTTCCAACTATTATGCATCACTGCCCACACAATTTTGAATGTTTTTGTGAATTTTGTGTTTTACCATTGTAAAGAAAAAGAAAGCATGCTGTATCACTGTAAAGGATTGTTAATTTTACTGTGGCATAAAAGATTTGAAGCTCAATATGCTGAATGCTGGACAGGTATTTAGTAACAGACAGCAAGATAAAGAAAATGCACAGATTTGTCCAAGATGAGATTTTTGGATAGCATATGGAAAACAGAAAATACGATGCCTTTCTCTTTAGTACCACATTTACCTAACCTTACAATCCTTTTTCATTACATTGAATTCCAGTTTTGGTACATATGGTGTATAACTGAAGAAATTCTAGTTCTGTGCATCTTTCAAATTATGGAGCTCTACCATATCCAAACATACTGTTGTTTAGAAGAGATTGAATGTGGCAAAAGGAGCAGTAAATACCTGACAGCATCTTTGAAGGCATCATCCATCCAAACATCTGCATTTCTCTGATACGCCTATGTGTTTTTAGAGAACGTGAATAAGAATTTGATGTTATTCACCCTTTTAAGAAGACATCCCTGAAGTGTCTGGTTTCTGAAATGGACTGGTAGGCTCCATAGCAAGAGAACAGCAAGACCAAGTCATAGTCAGAGCGATGTATGTCTCCAAGTAGTATATCCAGGGTCCCAATTATCATGAAGATAACCACAGTTCCATGTGATGTATATTCCCTCTGTAAGAGTTTTAGGATAGTAGGC
This sequence comes from Neopsephotus bourkii, assembly GCF_033783945.1. Taxonomy (NCBI): domain Eukaryota; kingdom Metazoa; phylum Chordata; class Aves; order Psittaciformes; family Psittacidae; genus Neopsephotus; species Neopsephotus bourkii. The sequence goes on from NW_026900570.1 coordinate 14,500,362, forward strand.
GTGTTATATACACTCTCTGCTTTATTATACCAAACAAGGTGCATTGGAGACCCTAGCAGCCTGTTTCAGAAATGAAATATAACCATTCATTTTCAGGTCAATACTGTTCATAGTTCTGGTCCATCTGTGCAGTGTGTGTAAGGGAGAGATTACAAAATGTTTGTTGTGTTTTAATGCTTATCTTTATCTTCTTTAAATTGCTAATAATCTGTAATATTTATTGTGCAGATTAAATACAAGGAAGAACTTCACCGTGCAACAAGTATTTCTGATCCACCTGAACTGAAGAGAGTTAAAGAAAACCAGAAGAATATTAGCAATGTGTGCCCCATTTTCATTGCTTACACACTTCTCTCTGCTGTATTAAATTTGTGCCTCTGTGAATCTGTCTGTGGTGTTTGTCCACAAAGACTAATTTAATCAGTTAATGGTAAAATGGTAATTCTTTAGCCTTGCACTTTGATTAACATCAATGAGAGTGAAGTATTTCTGCTGAAAGTATCACTTGTCCGTGTCTGGAATAGAACTGTAAGTGGGTGAATGCTAAGTATCATGTGAAAAGATGTAGGTATTTATTAAGGACTGATATTTTCCATCCAAATGCAGTGTGCTCTTTAATGGTCTAACACAGTGTTGTATTTTGATTACGCAGAAGTGCCTGTGTAATGCCTTCTGCTGTGTTTCCTAGGTTCAGTACAAAGAACAGCTCTGCAAAGCTACACCTGTGAGTGTCACCCCTGAGATGGAAAGAGTCAAGAAGAATCAAGAGAATGTCAGCATGGGAAGTTGCTCTTGTTTAATCCTTATATAATTTTTGGGTGCAGAGGATGAGTACAAAGTTCTGCTTCCAGAAGCTGTTCCTTTTCTTTACTTAGGTGCAGGCTCAGTACTGGAATGTCTTGAAAACCTTCTTTTATGAAGCAATTGTGAAAAGCCATTGGTTGGTTTGGGAAATGGCATGTGTATTTGATTAGACAAGTGGATGCAGTGGTTTGAAATGTTATTTCTCTGGCTTGGATATTTGCAGGATATCTAGATGGATTTTTTTTTTTTTTTTTTACAGAATATCCTTTTCCATTTTTTTTTTTTTCCTTTGCTTTGAATTGTAAAAAAAAATATCTACAGCTGTACTCAAACTCCAGATCTCTTTCCTGTCTCTTTCTGGTTCCTCAGTAACCTTCCTATCAGTATTATTCCAACTCAGTATTTGATGGCTGACATAACCATCAGAAAGTCATACTGTTTGCAGGAATGCAGGAAGGAAGACAAGGACTTTTGGAGCAGGCTGCTACCTTCCATCATTGTTGAAGTTTTACCCTGTTAATGAGTTTGAGAGACCCTCTGTTGTCCTCATTGAGAACTGCCACCAGCAGCCCTTTTTCATGGGGTTATGAATAGCTATGATGCTTCCCTGGGATGTTCCTGACACATTCCCCAAATTAATTTAGAGTTATAATTTTCAATAATACTGTCCCTCTAACTTAAGTGTTTGCTATTTATGTCTGGACTTATGTTGATAAATCTAGCTCTCCTAAAATGCATGCTGTTCAAACAATCCTGTTTTCTTAAGTGGTTCACGCCGGCAAATGTAGTTCTACTGACATCATTGTTTAACTTTTGCCAATTTTTGTGTTGTTCACATTTAATGGGAAATTTAAATTCTCTTTCAGGTCACTGGAATAGCTTTGGGTAGAGATTCTTTAACTTCAGACATTTCTAGAAACATTAAGTCGAGAATAATTTTACATTTACAAATGTCAGTTGGCAAGATTAATCCATTTGATAGCTTACCATCATTTTTATAAGACGTTAATTTTTCAGTTGGAATTTATTGATGTGGACAGACACAAAATGTGTTGCGTGGGAAGACAATTGCTTGAATAATATGTACATTAATGCTGCAGTGCACAGCAGAATTATGAGCATAAAGTATCAGCATAGTTATTCAAGAGCTTATTAAAAAAGCCCCAAACAAACAAAACCAAACAGTTTGTATGGAATATTTATTTTACAGGAAACTATATGGATTGGCATAAATCATGCAAGCATCTCTACTTACTAAATATTTACCATAACTAATTTCCCAGTATTTGGGGCCATCTGTCAATGCCACATCCTGTCCTTTATCCACTTTAGATACTAATCCTGCCTTGAGTGTGCATTTAGTTAATGCATCATTGCTACAAAGCTATTTTGTTAAAAAGCAATAGAGGGGATATTCCCACATTACATTTAAATAAACACATGGTGAAATTTAGGCAGTTAGGTTCAACTGGCAGTTGTCTGATGTACTGCATCTACTATGCTTACTCACCTTTGATTGCATAGAGTATAAAAGTAAGGACATGGATGGTATCCTTATGGAATCTCTGTGTCTTGACAAATATACTTTTACAGTGGGCATTGCTGAAATTCAGTTTTTCATGTGCTTTGCTTGACTTTACTGCATTATTTGTGGCTTGTCCCATTCTAAATATACTTTTCTATACAGCCAAAAACCAGTGAGGTAAATGTCAAGATATTGTGTGCATGTGTGTGTATATATCCACACAAATGCATTAATAAGAAGATTATAGAGAAAGAATTCAAGGTTATGCTTCAAAAATCGAGTTTATAAGCTTTAATAAACTTCAAATGCATTTTAGCTTTTCAGCTGTTTCCTGGATGACCTTTTAAATCAGACATTTTAATGTAATGCAATGTGATACTGCTTTAGCTGAAATAGTATGTACTATTTTATTCTGTTAAATAATAGGTTCACTACAGAGAGCAGCCTGGCAAAGCTACTGCTGTGAGTGTCACTCCAGAGATAGAGAGAGTCAAGAAGAATCAAGACAATATCAGCTCGGCAAGTTGTTTCAATCTTTTTGTCATTTAGATTTTCAGTTGCTGTAGGAATATAACAAGGATATGCTTTTCCACTTAGATTTGACGTGTCAAATGAATCATCCACTGAATTAAATTTTTTTTTAATCCTTTGAGCATGTGCATTTCACATACATATGGGCAACAGAAATATTCAGACATGCCTGATTATTTTTGCAAAAAACCCAAGTGGTTGTGTTCCACCAGTATTTTTCAAGGAGAGAGCCAGAAGATGTCAGCCCTTCTTTCAAGAATCTTCATCTCTTGGTCCAGGTTTTAGTTGCTAGATTGCAGGAGTAAATTACAGTAAAGAACAAAAAAATGAGAATTTCTCTTTAGCAAAAATTTATTTTTTTTAATGATTCAAACATGGAAGCTTATAGCCATCCATTCCACTCTGAGACATGGCACCTATGGTAGAGCTGAATATTCCTAAATAAAGCCTATTAGTAAACAGTAAAGAATAAAATACTGTATTTTCTTTGGGTTTCAAGATAAAACATACACTCCCCTTTTTTCTTTATTGCCACTACAGTGGTGTAAGAAGCAGCAGACAGTTCTATTAAAGACCAAGGAAGAAGTCTTTGGTCTTCTTTTTGAAGAAAAGGACCAGACTAGTTGCATTACTGTCTGTGTCCTCAACACTGAAACATCAGTGACAAAGCTGCTGTATATGGTAAATAGAACAGATTTCATGCAAAGCCACTATTTCAAGGTGGCAGAAGAGAATTAGTAGTAGTGAACACTTTAGAACTGAGTGTAGGAGCGAAAAGTAAAGTAGGTTGAATTTGTCAGAGGCTTTGTCTGACAAAGGAACAGAATCTGACCGTGTAACTACATATCTTAATATCTACATATTAATTTTAGATTGGATATAAGGAGGAAATTCTTTCCTGTTAGGGTGGTGAGGCACTGGAATGGGTTGCCCAAGGACGTTGTGAATGCTCCATTCCTGGCAGTGTTCAAGACCAGGCTGGACGAGGCCTTGGGTGACATGGTTTAGTGTGAGGTGTCCCTGCCCATGGCAGGGGGCTTAGAACTTGATGATCTTAAGGTCCTTTCCGACCCTAACTATTCTATGATTCTATCTTAAGTAGTCTTAAAATGCTTATGCATATTTATTTACTGAAATCAATAAATTTTGAGGTACATAGTTAAAAATAAGAGGAAAACTTCCCAACAATTCTAAACTTCAATTTTCTTTTTTTTTTTAATTTCTGAAAATTAAGCTTTCTTTTAATTTTTTTCCCAAGTGATTCCTTCACTTCATTTCTCAAGATTTACAGGAATAAATACTCTTCTATGTTAAGGAGCAGTACACGAAAACCAAACTATGTTGGCTGTCTGTGTTCAGAAAAAGCCTTTTATTCAAAAGCATATGTGGCTGAATATATTTGCTAAGAAAATGTGTTTAATTAAGAAGGGTTTGAAGAATATTGTCCTGGGTTCAGCTTAAACCATGACAAATATGGTGGGGAGGGACTTTTTGTTAGGGACTGTAGTGATAGGACAAGGGGTAATGGGTTAAAACTTAAACACGAGAAGTTTAGATTGGGTGTAAGGAAGAAGTTCTTTACTGTGAGGGTGGTGAGGCACTGGAATGGGTTGCCCAGGGAAGTTGTGAATGCTCCATCCCTGGCAGTGTTCAAGGCCTGGTTGGACAGAGCCTTGGGTGACATGGTTTAGTGGGAGGTGTCCCTGCCCATGGCAGGAATGTTGGAACTAGATGATCTTAAGGTCCTTTCCAACCCTAACTATTCTATGATTCTAAATATGCAGTACCATATATTTCTGTTTCTCTGTACATTGTTTCAGACTTACCAAAGGAATGTAGACACCAAGACTTGTTTTTTTTATGGGTACGTTGTGCTTAGGTACTATGTAATTTTAAGGAGAGTTAGACAATTTCAGTACTTGGTTTCTCTCATCACAAATACACGTTGAAATTGATTTGCACAACTGATTTGAGATGTAATACTGTGAGTGTGAATATATAGGTAGATCTAAAATATTTACTAACGTTCGATGCACAGGATGCAATGCAGTGTAGAAACTAACAGGCCATTAGTAGATTTCGACCACCCAGAAGAAACTGTAAGTGTATTCACTCTATAAGCAACATGTAGGAGCAACTACTTTCACTGTTTTAGGATTTTGAGTCGGTTCCTCCCCTCCCCCTTTTTAATAGGTAATGAACCATGGTTCGTATCTTTATAACTCTGTAAAATGCCACAAAAGAAGCTAATTAGGAGAAATGTGACAGGAGGTTCTCTTCTTACTGATGAGCAAGAGAGCCCAAACATTCTCTTTGGAAACAGGATATTCACATTTGTACCAGACATGTTGCTTTTCTGCTGCTAACAAAGACTAGTCACCAAACAGGAATAAGAGGGGTGCCGAAGGACTAATCTGTTTGTAAGAGTTGAATTCCCTGGGGACCCAGGAGTTCTTAGCTAATCCCAACCTGGAGCAGGCTTGAGGACAGAATTGGGGTCTGTGTGGGTAGTGGGAAGGTAGTTTATCATCAGCCATACAAATATGTTTTAAAGACGTCCAAGTCACAGTGATGTTTTCTTATTTTTATCTTATTTTTCAGTTAACAAATCAATTATTTCATTTATGCCATTTAGTCAAGAGTTTCAGCTTTCAGGTAAACCCTGTTTTCAAATAAGTGATCGGTGGAATAAATTTGCCCTGTGGCCTTTCTGATATACTAGCTCATCAGTATCCTCCCTCTGAAATAAGTTACTGGAAAAAGAATGTAAAGAAAGAAACAAGAATAACATTGTCTATCATGATTTGGAAAAGTTTACTTTTGCACAATGTGATTCTCACCATCCTTTCTACTGTAAACAAAAACTTCATGTGTGCTGTTGCTGTTTTGCAGGTCAAGTACAGCAGTGATCAGAGGCAGATGAAAGGTAGATGTAGTGTGCTTCTAGACACACCTGAGCTAAGGCATGTCAAAGAAACACAAAACAACATCTCAATGGTAGGGTACTTTCTTCCTATAACTGAGTATACTAAGAAATGGCACTTGACTTCCACTGGATTTTGCCTTCCATTAATATAGGTAACTGATGAAACTCTGTGCTCAAATATGGAAGGAGTATTTTCTTCTTATGCCTGTTGATGGAGTGTTTGCTAACTGCATATGACTGTAATGAACATTTTCAAAATACTAATAAACAGTTTTCTAACAGTTAAATGTCTGATCTTTTGTTTGTTTGATTATTTTTCCCTTAAAAAAGTACATGCCTCATTTGAGCATCACAGAGTTTTGCCTGGATTCGGTGACACACTTCACCTTGTGCCTGTGCACGTTCCTGGTTTCTGCGTGACTTTTGTTCTTGGAATGAGTTGTTTTGTGTGCATTTGCTTGTGTGAGAATGTTTGTCTATTTAATTTTTTGATGATTAAGACTATTTAAAAAGTAAATATGCATAATCAGGGGTACTACCTTTATAACTCTTACTAATACTGGTTTTGTTGCAACACTTGGTTATATAACACTTTCTACCCTAATGTCCTTGGTTTTAATTACTTTTTTTTTGTTGTTTTTTGAAAGCAAGCTGCTTAGAATAACTGCAGTTCTTTCTAAAAAGTATCTTTAAAGACAGCTAGCATATGGTAAAATAAAAGAGCAATTCCCAGTGAAAGAAAATACTTAAGTTCTCTAGAACTGTTACTGATTGAACATTTTTAGTTGTCTAATTTTAGTTGTCTAGATGTAGTTGTCTACATCAGTAAAGAGCTATCCTATTTTAGAGAAGAAGAAAATGGGCCAGATGACCTCACAGGCTTTTCCTGTTCTGTATGACTGTAAGATAATGCTTTGCTGCTTGAGTTAATGCCTAATTCAGTGGAAAACAAAGGCAGAAATTATACTAAAGTGTCAGGAAAGTTAGTGAGATAGAAAAGATTTGGCCAGCCATCCAGCTTATTTCATGTGTGTAACAAGTCTGTTATGGTGCAAATCCCAAACAATATCAATACCTCATGAAACAAATAGAATAACATTTGCTGTCAGTGGCAGCTTGGGGAAAAATGTAACTCTTCTTGTTCTCCCAGGTAAAATATCATGAAGATTTTGAGAAGACAAAGGGCAGAGGCTTCACTCCAGTGGTAGATGATCCTGTAACAGAGCGTGTGCGGAAAAACACCCAAATTGTGAGTGACGCAGCATATAAAGGTGTGCATCCACATATTGTTGAAATGGATAGAAGACCTGGAATAATTGTTGGTAAGTTGTTAAGTAATGTTGCTCTTGAAAACAGTGTGGGAAAGCTGAAAGCTTCTGCTTGTATTCTCCATTATAACCAAGAAAAATATTTCATTCTCACTTCTTCACAGCATGAAACTTACGTTTTACTACTGGTTCAGTGCCAGCTTCTAGCAAAGTAATAATGGGAGATAAATTATCATTTGCTCTATAACTTTTAGTTGTAAGTATGGGTAGTTGTTGCTATTACTTCAAGTTTGAAGTCTGACTCTTCAAAGAAGGCTAAAATATCTGCAATAATGTTAATTTTTCACAAACGTGAGATGATGAAAACTGACATTCTGAAGATGTCAATGTTTAAATGTTGCAGGCCAGTTTGAGATTTCCCCTTCTGTTATTCAGCAATTTCTCCAGAGCTGCACATGCTCCACTTACCTCTTGTTATAGAATTTCACACAGCTTTCAAAGTATGTCAAGCTGCAATTCATCAACAACTCATTAGATCTCTGGTAAAAACACCACTATTCAGAAGTGGTGTACTAAAAAGTTGTTCAAGATAGGACCAGGTGTTCAAGGGGTAGAATACGGATTGGTTTTGTATGTAAAGACAGAGCATTGCATTAAGGTGTAATTTGAGATATTCATAATAAACACTATCTCAAAATCAAAATGGATATTTGAAATCTCTTTAAAGTTAGCAAGTCTGCTATGTCAAAGGAGATGGTAACCTGACCTTTCCTGCACACCCCACCTCCTTCCCCCCCACCCTTTTCTTTTTGTGTGTCCTTTTTCTGTGGGTTATTTTTTGTTGGTTTTATTTTTGTGCTCTACAAGTGTAGACCCCAGAGGGTCTACATACGGAAAAACATGCTGAGATAGCCCTCTAAAGTCGTCATACATACTAGTAATAGCAGGGGTTGACTTTAAGCCCACCTTTCAAAAATCAAAGAAATTGCAGGTCAAGTGGACTAATCTGTGGGTGATAGTCCAACTTCCTGCCTAAAGATGTGTTAACTATGTCTATGTCATTCCTAGCAGATGCTGCTTCAGTCTTTTCCTTAAAGGCTCAAAGTGAGTCTCTACCACATAAAGAAGCATATTTCTTTCCTTTTGTATAGCCACCTTTTATGTGTCCATAGCTACATACTTATGTCAGAAGGGATTTCTCAAAAGCAACTGTTTAGAGCTCTCCCTGTGGAAGGTACTGATGCTTTTAAGGCCACGAGTCTCAGAGGGTCAGCAACTTGTTCAGGAAATCTCTGTCTGTAGAGACCCAAGAACTTGAACTCACTTTCATGGCTAGAGTGGTGCAGCCAAAGAGAGAAATAAAAGTTCCTTTAAAACGGCAGTTTCATACACAGATTGCAATATACTCTTTAGTGTGCACTTCAAATCTGTTACTCTCTATTCCTCTGCATGTGCACTGTAGCCCTATGTATGAATCATGTGCAATCCTGTATTCAGTAGCTGAAGGCTTGCTAGCACAAAGGGATTAGCAATGACATAAATAATTCTTGAGCTGTAAGTAACAGAAATATTAATTCTGTTTATCACCTTAAAATACTCCAGTATCAAAACACACAGGAACTCTTAACAACCCAGACCTGCCAAACCGCAAAATAGTATGACTATTTACAGAAAAGAGGCCATGACAAACCTGTGAGTTTAATGCACAGTGATATTTCAGCTAATGCTTTTTCAGAGTGAAATTCAGTTATAATATCTGCTTACTTGAAAAGAAGCAGTGAGCTCCCTGCTCACAGAATGTCCTTGGCAGCTATAAAAAAATTGCAGGCTGAAAAAAACAACTGTGTTTTTTCCTAGCTAATAATTGTTCAGCCAGTTAGAAAAGTACCTCTGTGTTAGAGTCAATCTTGTTGTTTTTTAAAGCAATATCAGTGAAGCTGTAACAACTTATTAAAATGCCTGATTGCTAAAATGAATGCCTCTGCTTTGGAAAATAGATACTAGTTTTAACCTTGCTAAAGCCATTCTAAACCCATCAAGATAAATTAATCTAACTGAGCTTCAGATCTTTGACTAAAGGGCCTTCATAACTCTCATGTGAGTATAAGGATATTTTAAATTGACAAGATTCTGATTCTGTGCATTATTTCAGACTACAGAGATGGGCATAATCAATACAAATCCACGATTGCTGCACTGATGCTGCCATGAAGCTGTAGTTGCGATGCTTCTACTTACTAAGGCATGATCAAACAGGAAAGGCTGGGCATTCACCAGTTCCCCCACCTGTCAGTGGTTTATGTAGTTGCATAATTTATCATTGTCAGGACTAAAACATAGTTTATCAAAAGATTTTGCATTAACTTTCATTCATTGTGTCAACAAGGACTTAGCACTATGCCTCACCTTATGGGAGCTGCAGTAGATAATACATAATGTACATACATTGAATGTATTCTGAAGCCATGGGATTTGTTTGATTAGCTTTGTCTGTTCTTTTTGTCTATTCATGATTTGAAATATGATGTATATGGGGCTCCCACAGTCCTACTTTACCTACCAACCGATTATTTAGCTTGCTGCCACTCAAACCAGTGAAAGGACCAAGTTGGGAAGACAGTTATTTTCCCCACTTCCAATGCATTGAGTAAATTTTGCAGACAGGTCTGCCCAAGAAGTAAACCTTTAGCAGAAAGCGTAGATCTGTGTTTTAACTGATTGTACTTTGCATCAAGGTTTTATTTTAAACTGGTTTGGAGAGATTAAATGATTATTATATTTTTAGACATAGCAGATAATAGAACTGTTTAGGTTGGAAAAGAGCTTTAAGATCATTGAGTCCAAACAGCAACCTAACGCTGTCAAGTCCACCACTTAACCATACCCCTAAGCACCACATATACACATTTTTTAAATACCTCCAGGGATAGTGATTCCACCACTTCCCTGGGCATCCTGTTCCAATGCTTGACAACCCTTATGGTGAAGAAATTTTTCCTAATGTCCAGTCTATAGGATATATACTGCCACATCTCTGTGGAGTAAGAATGCTGTTGTTAACTAAGGCAATATCTTATAACTGATGGGTTTGGTTCTGCTAGTGGAAAAGAGTTCTGATATGTCATACTTGGTCCCATTTGTTTAGACTTAAAAAAAATACCATGGTTATATCTAGAAAAAGAATCCAAAATTTGGGAAAAAAAGTCTCCTGAAAATATTGTCAGTGCTTAAAATGAATGCAGTAAGTTCTTTTAAGCAGGAAATTAATGCATTCTGATCCTTTCAAGTGAATATCTAGATTTTTGGGGTAATTTCTAGATGAAGTTGATTGACAATTGTTAAAAGTCATTCCTTTCATGCCTTTACTTCCTTTGTTGTTTGTCTGTCATAATCACTATGCTTTGGGAAAAGATCTTAAAGTTTGGCGCACAGATCCTGGCTCCATCTTCGACATTGATCCTCTGGAGGACAATATTCAATCTAGGAGTCTGCATATGCTTTCTGGTATTGCTTATATCCTGTCTTTTCCCCAGTTCACCTTTTTATGTTTATAACACTAAGTTGATACAGTAAATTTCCTGGTCAGTGTGCTAGCCATATGTTTTATAACTATGTTTTTGTATATATATAAATAACTGTAGTATATTAAAAGCAGTACTTTATAGGTACTTCAGCTATACTCACGTGCAGATAAGGAAGAGTGAAATAAATCTTACCCTAAATAACAGTTATTCGTACTGCTTACAAGCAGTCACTTAAAAAGCACTGACCTACTTTGTTCTCACTATAAGTAGAATCTTCAAGTAGTTTGACCTTACTAAAATTTCAGAGATATAGAAGGTGGCCTATTTATGAAATTGGTTTCTTTTCTATGCACATTTTGCTTATATAGCACATGATCTTATGCCTTGTGCTATTCTTTGCAACTTCAAGGTGTTCATAATTTAAGGGTAAATGGAAAAGGAGAGAAGGCGATGTAATAATAGCAATGTTTTGGCTGTACAAGTGTTTGGATTTTTTTTCCCCTAGAAGTATTTGAATGTTTAATTTTACACATTTATTTTCTTTGCTACTAATAGTGGAACTTCAAATATTCTGAATGTCATAAAGTAGTATTTGCACATGCATTTGTATGCATGCTGGGATAAAAGAACATTTTGATTTTCCACTGGAAGTTTTCATAAGCTTCATGTTTGTACCTTTTTTTAACCCATTATCTTAATCCTGCCTTCCTTTTCTGCTATTCTTTTAAAGCAGTGAACAAGATCAGTTGTACCTGATTTTGAAGCAACACTCTGAAGTCATGGTGTTTAAAATGGATACAGAATTGTGAACAATTTACTTTTCTCTAAATTTAATGCCATCATTGTATGGATATCAATGTTAGCAGTGTTGGGATTTTTATTGTTGCTTGTCTTTGCACTTCTGTCATCTATTTATTGTGATATTCTTTCGTTCTACCATTGTAGAAAGAGCAAGCCGTTACAATAAGCAATATGTACATTCTACCAGTTTGGGAGAGTATAAATCAGATGGTTCAGACACGAACCCTACCTTTTCTTACTGCAGTGAGATAACAAGGCCATCTGACGAAGGAGGTATCCCTTATTCCCACCTTTTTTTTTTACTAATGACACTATCACAGTGTGTTGAGACCTCACAGGCCTGTATTAACTCCATATTCTTGTGGTCACAAGTCATTAGAAACTGTATAAGCTGTCACCTGACTGATTAAGAAAGCAAAGCAAAATCTAAGGACTGCACAGTTTCTTGCATGCCATATTGCTTTATTGTGTATCCTCTTTCACCATTTTGATAATGCTATCAGCCTGAAAGCCCTGCTAACTTCCATTTTTTTTTTTCCCCTCTTCTCTTGAATGATGCAGTGTAAGTGAAAAAATGCACCTCTAAAGTGAAAACAAAATTAGCCTTGTGCTTTTTGGTGGGCAAATCAAGTGTATAATAGTATTTTAGTGACTGAAGTACTTCTTCCCCTATTAAATTATGCAGGTGCTTGTGCCTCTCTGTTTCTGTCCTAAAAAAAAAAGTATCAGCTGGCAACTTTCTCACATACGAGTGTTTTCATATGGTCTCAGCAGTCGGGTACTGGGTTAATATTCAGCTGGGAAGCTTATATAGTCTGATATTAACATAGATGTTGAGCTGGCAGAAGAAGTTGCTAAGCCACTGTCCACCATATTTGAAAAATCATGGCAGTCAGGTGAAGTTCCCAATGACTGGGAAAAGGGAAATATAACCCCCATTTTTAAGTAGAGGAAAATGGATGACCCATGGAATTACAGACCAGTCAGGCTCACCTCTGTGCCTGGCAAAATCTTGGAGCAGGTTCTCCTGGAAGGCAAGTTAAGGGACATGGAAAACAACAAGGTGGCTGGTGACAGCCAGCATGGCTTCACTAAGGGGAAATCCTGCCTGACCAATTAGGTGGCCTTCTATGGTGGGGGTACAGAACTGATGGACAGCGGTAGAGCAGTTGCTGTCATCTACCTGGACTTGTGCAAAGCATTCGACACCGTCCCACACGACATCCTTATCTCTAAATTGGAGAGACATCAATTTGATGAATGGACCACTCGGTGGATAAAGAACTGGCTGGATGGCTGCACGCAAAGAGTTGTGGTCAATGGCTCGGTGTCTGGCTGGAGACCAGTAACGAGTGGTGTCCCTCAGGGGTTGGCATTGGGACCGGTCTTGTTCAAAATATTTGTTAGTGACATGGACAGTGGGATTGAGTGTGCCCTCAGCAAGTTTGGCGATGACAGGCTGGGCAGAGAAGAGATTCAGAGCAGCCCTGCGGAGAAGGACTTGGGGGTGTTGGTTGATGAGAAAATGAACATGAGCCAGCTTCAGCATGTGCTCACAGCCCAGAAAGGCAACCGTATCCTGGGCTTCATCAAGAGGAGGGTGAACCAGCAGGTTGAAGGAGGTGATCCTGCCCCTCTACTCTGCTCTTGTGAGACCTCACTTGGAGTATTGTGTGCAGTTCTGATGTCCTCAACATAAAAAGGACATGGAACTGTTGGAACAAGTCCAGAGGAGGGTCACGAGGATGATCAGGGGACTGGAGCACCTCCCATATGAAGATAGGCTGAGAAAGCTGGGGCTGTTCAGCCTGGAGAAGAGAAGGATGCATGGAGACCTCATAGCAGCCTTCCAGTGTCTGAAGGGGGCCTATAGGGATGCTGGGGATGGACTCCTCATTAGGGACTGTACTGATAGGACAAGGGTAACTGGTTAAAACTTAAACAGGGGAAGTTCAGATTGGATATAAGGAAGAAATTCTTTACAGTAAGGGTGGTGAGGCACTGGAATGGGTTGCCCAAGAAAGTTATGAATGTTCCATCCCTGGCAGTGTTCAAGGCCAGGCTGCACAGACCCTTGGTGACGTGGTTTAGTGTGAGGTGTCCCTGCCCATGGCATGGGTTTTGGAACTAGATGATCTTAAGGTCCTTTCCAACCCTAACTATTCTATGATTCTATGAACATGGATTAATATTAGAATACTTTTAGGAACCTGCATTCCCAGGTACAAAATCACATCTTGAATCATACCACAGAGTAGAATGAAATTTATTAAAATTATGAATAAGGGTCTAGTCATCCTAGTAGTATTGCAGTAGGTACTAGACTTGAGTGGTGAATTGTAGGTATTCAGAAACATGGCATTCTAAATACATATTTTTAAAAAAAAACAGTGGTTTCTCCTTCTCAGCTGTGAAAGCATGTGCATTGAAAAGGTGTCCAAAGGGTTACTAATTTATTTTATTTTGGTGTTTGGGTTTTTTTTTTTTTTTTTTTTTTTTTTTTTTGTTTTCCCAAGAAGGTGTTAAAAGATACTGCTACATTTATTTGCCTGGCTTCTTTGAGTTACCCATGCTTTTAGAAGATTTTAAGGCATCTTAATTGTACACTACATCTGTTTATGTTCTCACAGTCACCAGAGTAATATGTTATTATAGTGGCTGGTGTTTAGGATGTTTACATTGTGCTAGGTGCCATGTGAATACAGAGAAGCAGCTTTGATTAAGAACTAACTTTGAGCAGAGAAGGAAATGCACGTCTTTGATAGAACTGTATTCCCCTATATCATGTATGTTCATCTTTATTTGATGTTTTAATTATATTCCCAAATATTTAAAAGATGATAGCAATAATGCATATTTTGTTGGCTTTTATGTCTTTTTCTGTGATGATGTGACATGGCCTTCACAGTCCAGTGCATATTGTCTCTCTGTATCTGTTCTGATCTTTTTTGGCTATATTCCTAGCCATTTTAACATTGTTTTGTCAGCTTGATTTGATTGTTAACAGATATTTTTTATTACTTGCCATATTGAGAATGGGAAATGGGTTTTATTTTCCCGGTTGTTTTGGCACTAGCAAGCTTTCTCTTTTGTGTCTCTATTTAAATATATTGTTGTGGTGATGTGTTGAATAGATCCTTGCCAAGACCAACATATTTTAGCAAGATATTGTTTCCGCTTTTGACCCAGCTGGCTAGCCAGGGTTTGAGCACTTGCAGACAGTTCCCATTGCAGGGGAGAAATAAATGCCAGAGCTAAGTAATTTGACATAATCCTAACGATTTACAAGAAAATGCCATTTCTGTGAACACAGAAAAAACCCCCAAAACAATAGAAGATAGGATCTTTGGTCAAAAATACCATTCTTTTTCATGACAGCATCCTATCCCAAATGTTGTTATGCACATAGCCACAGGGTGAGTTTGCCCTTGACCTTTATATAGTATCTCTTATGGCATCTTATTTTAAAATGAGAACCAAATGAGAACCAAATCCATATTGCTGAGTTTTCATAGCTGTTTCTCATGGAATTTGTCCTTTTAGATCTAGCAGTGTTTCTTGCTGGCAGTTGTTCAATCTGATGGTGTGCCAACATGAAAGTCTGTTGGAGATCTGTGACCAATTTTACAAACTCTAAGTGTCTTTGGCATTGTCTCGTCATCCTTCAGATATATCTATATTGTTCAATTGCTAATTTATTCTAGATAACTTTACCAGTATTTGACCTCCAATTCAAGTCTTCCACTGCCAATGTTGATAGAATTCTTCCTTAACCACCTCTCCCAGTCTTTAGCTAGGACCTTGGCTTTGTACCAGGTGTTAAAGGCATAACTGTCTCTTCTCTTTGGGGAATTTCAGTAACAACGTCACAGAGAGGCTACTAACATTGTTCGTTCACTAGAATTACTCTTCCTGTTTGATTCCCTGATCATTATTTTAGATGATGGCATTGAGCCGAGCCAGATGCGCCTCCCTACAAAATCAGTAGATTTTTGCATGATGTAAGTTCAAGAAATCCCTATTCTCTCTTTTAGACTACTGCAGGTAAAACTGGATAGGAAACAATTGTTAAGGCTTTCCAGCAAGCCTTATGAAAATAATGAATTTTAATTTTGAAATTACTTTCCAACTTTGTTTGTCCTTTTTACAGCTTCTCCCTGCTAGTGTATTTCACGGTTGACTTTATTACTTCACGGTATCACTGATTTTTTTTCCATACTGGACAGAAGGTGTTGCACTAGTTTCTCAGTCTGCCTAGATGCTTTGTAATTAGTTACTGTCCTAACAAAGATTTCCTTTTTACCTGCAAACCATTCTGTAGCACTTCCCAGAAATAGTGGTTGCCACATTAGTTCTTGAAAAATTCTCAGATGTTTTCCAAGTAGTTATTTCCAGTTTGGCTAAAAAGGAACAGGAGCTAATGATTTCTCTCTTTCAATCCTGCTTTTAACACTGGTGTTGCAGCTTCTCAGACATGGATCTATTAATTCAGTTTTGGAAGGTTTTTCAGATTATTTTTGTCAGAAAGAGAAGCTGAGATGTATGGATGTCAGATTTATTTCTGTTTATAAAGACAGACCAGGCAGTTCTTTCTTCACAGAACACCATAGGAAAAAAAGCAACAAGAGACAGTTTCTTTGCTGTTTAGGTCTTTCTAGACAGCATTGTGTCTGACGTATTTCTCAACTGCTTGTTTGTGGGTTTTGGGTTTTGTTTTTTGGTTGGGTTTTTTTTTTTTCTTCATAAGGTCTTTTCTGTCTGTCCTGATTTTCTGTGCAGTCGTCACTCTGTTCCCCAACACCCGCCAAGTTCACACACTCTTTTGCTTCACTTTCTACCCTGCAAGTAAGGTCCCATCATGTTAGTTTGCATTTAGGTACCAGGAGAGTATGGGTCATATGGCTAAGCACGTATCCATTCTGTGTTGAACAGTTGCATTTGTATTTCAAGCATTTACTCCATGAAGGAGGTGAATTGCTTTTACATATAATTATGGAGTTTTCAGTGTCTAATGACAGAAAGGATCACAAATATCACCTAATTGGACTTACTTGTATCCACGGTCTCTACAAAGTTTCTCACAAGTTGTGATAAAGTAAGTATTTTTATAAAAATATTTTCTCCTATTTTAAGGTCTTCATATAAAATTAATCCACCATTTTTTGATAGGAACTTACTTCAGTAAGTCAAAATGGCATTTAGCTCGCACCCTTATGGCTCAAGACTGTTTTGTTTAGTTCCATTCCCTCAGAGGTAAGAGTATGCTTGAACATAGCACAAGTTCACAATATTGGAGACTTTTTTTAAAGGCTTGTTATTTTAGAACACTTTACATATATCCGTTTTTCACAGTAGTTCAATCTCCAGAGACTGAGGGGAAGAAAGGACTTTTTAATGCTAGAGTGTTAATATATGGTACAACGTAAGATATGGAAATTAATTTGGGGTATATGATCCAGTACCAGTCACAGAAGCCAAACTCAGCTGCTCAAAGCTGTGTGGGCAGGTATAGAGAAAGAGTAGCAAGATAAAATGAAGGCTGCAAATAAATCTGTAAGATTAATGAATATTTTTCTTCAGGCCCATTGTTTGTAGTAAGCAAAGAAACAACATACTACATGCAACCAGAAGAAATGCTGGTTTTGGATTAAAACGTCTAACAGTTTAAGTCTTTGAGAAGGCAGAAACTTGTCCTTAAGGGAGTTGACCTAGTGTCTACAGGAATCACTCTGCCACTACTGGAACAAATTTCAGGCTTTGCCATGATGTCAGGGAAATGACTCTAAGCATTTGTCTATTACCAGAACAGTGTCTTTGTGACTTGTGAGGTGATAGTAGTTGAGCCATAGCATTGCTACTAGGGCTACTGGTTTTGTCACTGTTTTGAATTGGTCTTCGTCTCATTTTGAGGTGAAGAATTCCTCTGAGAGCGTTTGGAATGAGAAGACCCATCTACGCCAAGGAGTTCTCACTGTACTCTCATTTTGCTGTTATTTATTCATTCTCTCCCTCCCCTCCCCCTTTTATTATGCAACAATTTGTGTGCACATTTTGATTTCATTATATTTCATTGGAAGTGTTTTCCTTAGAGTTACCCCTTTGGCTTTAGTTATCAGAGTTCTTTTATGCTGCTTTCCTCCAATCTTGTTTCAACTGCAGGATGTTTTAATTTCACTTTCTAATATTCTTCCTTCTCTCAGTTTTTACTTCAGTTATCTTTCAGTTTATCGTATCTCTGTGTGGCTTTCTGTTTAGCTCTCTCCTGTTTTTCTTTGATTGAAATCAGCAGAATTTTATTTAATATTACCAAGTTCTGCTTTCAGTCTTAAGGCTTTTACTTTAAAATGAGCTTAATGAACAACCTGTAATAGATGAATAAATTTTATATTTTTTTTTTTTTTGTCCTTGATACACCTGTTATTTCTTTTTAGTTGAAACCTTTTAGTTTGGCTTTTTCCCAGTTTGCCTTTGGCTTCCTGTTTTTTTTATTTTTTTTAATTGCCTTTTGATTTCTAGTTTAATTGGTGTACATCATTATATCGATATGTATATAAATTTTTCCTTACCATATGTTCAGAATTGTTCAGTGTATTAAGGTGTCCCTTTATTCCTATTTTAAATTGTGTGTAGTCTGTAGATGCAGAAAATTCAGAGGTATCAGTTCCTTTCAGTCATGGATATGTGGTTACTGTGCTGGGGGAAAAAAACCTCAAACCTTAAAAACTTGATTTCTTGGTTATTTTCTAAGTCATCATCATGTCTTAAAAACTATACAGAAGTCAGTTTGTAGCAGATGGAAATCAGTTTTGGTGTACTCCCAAAAGCTCATGTTATGTAGGAAAACAGTGAGTATTAGGACATTTCAAGTGCCTTTTGTTGCATTTTAGAAATCAGTGCTAAAATTGTATCTATTTGATTGGAGCCAGTGCGTTACTGAGTGGCAGCATGTTCGCTATTTATCCTTGTTTCCTTCAGCCTAATTTCTTCATATTCAGATCATCTGCTGCCGCAGGCAAGAAGTAAGAATTAACATTAAGAGGTCTTGATGTGAGGTTCCTTTCTTTATTCTGATGAAAAGGGTCTGTCGCTAACACTTAGGCCTCTCACTTTGCCTTTGCCTGGGAAACTACCTTCTTCTACTCATACTGGGAATCCAAATACACAAATTTCCACAAACTGTGAAATTCTACTTATATCTTGATCGTCTTAATTTTTGTTACCTACCTTAAAAATAACCCATAGGTTGCTATGACAAAAGTTAAAATTCATATTAGATACTTCATTGATACTGCATAACCATTGGTCAGATCCAGAAAAGATTACTACAAAAGCTTTTGAGGAATAAATATGGCAAATGCGCATGCTGGCAACTTGACTCCAAAGTCTATGAAAGCTGCTGAAAACACAGTATTGCAGTATCTTCCTGTGGGATATTGGTACTTAAAAGTTTTGAAGTTTTTATATAGCTCGGAGTGGAAGTTAAGTCAATGAGAAACATTAAGTCCTTTATCTCTTTCCCTAGTGGCATGTCCTCCTTGTGTGATATGAGCTTTATGAAGAAAAAAGGCTTCAGAGTAGCTGTGCCTCCTTCCTTCCCTTTCTCCAAACTCCACGGGTTATCTTTCTCCTTTACTCACCAAGGCAGGAATGTGTTGCAGGCCATTAAAAGAACTGTTTGAATTGCAGTGTGAACTTAGCCCTGCAAACAGCAAATGTAGACTTTATGTATTACTGTACGTACTGTACACAACATATGCTACAGCTGAGCACTGACATTTCAAACATTGATTTCAGGGATGTCTCCTCCTATCACACAAACAGTATCTGTGACTCTAGATAACATACTTATTTGTAGGATTTGCCTCAGGTTTTGACATCCAACCATATGTACCACAGAAAATCTTAGAACAAGGAACTGTGCTGCTACTTCTGCTCCATATTATTTTGGTTAGAAGACAAACTAGTCAGGTGAAGTGGAGAAAAAAAAATGAATTCCAGATGCTGGAATGGCAAGGGTGCTCTCTGCTATGTTGACAATGAAGTCTACTTGTGTTTGGACAGTTTTAATGTTCTTCTCTTACTCCAGTGGAAGGTGGAAGAAAAGGAAAGGAGATAGAATTTGGTTCCATTCCTTGCTCTGTCCTTCCCATCATTTTTTATAAGAAACATCATTTTGAGGATGGGAAAAATCACCATTAGTAAAAGACAAGTCAAAGAAAAAAAGGGATAATACCAGGCTGCTCTTTATATTGTAATATAGAGATTTGTCTTCCATTTCCAGGTGCAGCTAGCAGGAATACACAGCAGAAATCCTTCACCCCTCTTTGTATTCATATTCAGTTGCTAAGCTCTCACTTTAAGGAGGTCAAGCAGAATGACACAGCAGTTATATTTTCTTCTCTGGCAGCCAAGGAAGAATGGTTCTTTTATGCTAGGTAGCTGAACTTCGTTTCCATAACATTGTTCCCTAGAGTCCAGTAATCAAACATGGCATTTGGAGGGAGAGGAATTGTAGATTTCACGGGAAGAACTATAGGCTTTTGTGGGTTTCTTGTCCCCTTTCAAGTGTATCAGCGGGCTGCACTGCCACAGAAGGCTGAACACATCAAAACAGTACTCTGTGTACTCCCTCTTGGTGCGGGTTACATCTACACTTCTCTTATCCACCAGACTCTTACATCTGTTTCTGACTTATATATATATATATATATATATATATACACACACACATATATACATATATATAATTTTTTTTTACTAGATGATGCTCTGATTTTGCTGCTTTTACATGCAAGCACCCAGCAGGTTTACCAACCTGAAAGGTAATGTGTAGGAAAAAATTGCCTTTTTTCACTCAAATGCATCATAGTAAAACAGATGATTTTCTGTTCTTCAGTGTATAATTTAGTACAAATTATTGCAGTCAAATAATAAATACCTCACCCATAAACCTCTTGTGGTATTTTTGAACTTGGGAAATACTTTTCTATGTATGTAATATGGGCACAAGTGCATTCATATGTTTGGTACCTGGTGCAAGAAATAATTTAGCATGGACAGTTTTTGTTGTTAGAGAGCTTGCACTTCTTCAGAATTGGTGACTCCTGGGCTTCCATTCTCAAATAGGTTTTTGCTGAAGCAATATGGTTTCCTTTGTAAAGGTTTGCTGTAACCATATGCTGTACCCCATAAGGACAGTTCTTGTTCAGGGAGGAAGACAGCTCTCTCCCTGATGAAAATTGCACCTTTCATTTGAAGGAGGTGTGTTTTGTATTTTCAGCTTTTGCCTCCTGTTTTGCAGTGATCCATAATGTTCAAATGACAGGGTTGTTTTTTTCTGATTAAAAATAATGACATTACAGTTGGATGGGTTTTTGAAAACAGTGGGAGGTTTCCTGGTGTTAGAAAGGTGATACCTTTTCAGCTCTAGATTTGAAGTAAGAAGGAAAATTAAATGCAAGGTGAGTTGAAAGAGTTCAGATTTCAGTTAGAAACAGGTTGGGTGTGTTCCCTGCATGTGTTATGTAAGTTTCTGTGAAAAGAAGATTTCTGATTGCTTAATTCATAATTTGGTCTCTTTTCAGTAATCCATTTCAGCCTTTTAAGCCATGTAAGTATAGGAATCCATAATGGCAATGGGACTACATTTATGCACTGTCTTGAGCATTATGTCCTAGTCTTGACTACTAGACTTTTAGTGTCCTCTGCTGAGTGCTTTGCTAATGCCGAACATGAGAGAAATCAGTCCAGAAAATTAGATTTTATTATTTTCCACTACAGTGATGCAGGGAATATCTGTAAAACCTTATTTTTTAATGTAAAACTTGAAACTTCTTATAGCACTGCAAGTGAGGGCTTAGTTAAGTTTTGATCAAGGTTTGATTTAGGGCTCTGGGAATAAAAATAAATATCCCACATTGGTTGTAATACATTAAGATATAAATTGTAGTTCATCTGAAAGCACATTTTCATTCAGTGTGTATTCACAGAGGATGAGTTAATGTTCCAGGGAGAGCTTTACATTTCACAGTTCCAAAATATTTTTGCTTAGATTCTCTCTGCCTGTATTTGATTCCCATGCTGCTTTCCCATACCCTTGACATCTGGCAGCATCAAATGGTAATTCCCACACATGGAGGTGGAGGTGAATCCAGAAGAGATCTCATCTTCAATTTCTCTAGCGTGGCATCCATTCAGGAGATCTTTCTGTTTGCACTGCCAGTTGTCTGAGTTTGATGTTCCCTTTTCCTTTAAACAGTGAACAGAAAGTGGAAAGGAAATTTCCAAGAGACTCAACAGTGAAAGTGTTAATGGCTCCCTTGGCAAGCAGTTGTTTCAGTTGTTTAGTGTGGTCCCCTAGAGCAGTTTTTGATACACTTCAGAAGATTTTATATCCAGCAGATAATAAATATAATTTGTAAAATTATGTGTAGTCATGTACTTGATCCTGGTTGATAGTATCCTTTCACTATTGCTCAGATTCATTATATCCACTATGCAAATAAGAGCTGCACAGAAACCAAAGCACAGATTCTGTGAGAAGGACTTGCAGTTTTCTTTCTTCAGTGGGTGAGTGGGCAACAGTTGCTGTTCTGTAAATGTGAGTTCAAATTGTAATTGAAGGTGTGTGGGTAATGGAACATGTTAATATAACCTTCATTTTACTAACTCTGTCTGTGAGGAAGCCTAGAGCAAAATCCTCAACCTGCCTATTCACAATTTTAGAAGGAATAGTGGCTTCCTGTGGTACACTGTGGCCCCACTAGGACCAAGGATGCCTCAGGCTGGCTTTCAGGCATTTTGTACCTTCATAAATAAAAGAATGTTGTATGGTATGTGAGGAAGGGAAAAGCAAGGCATATAGTACTCTGTTTTCTCAGTTGAGATGTGCTGCAGCTTAGGTGGAATGTCAGGCAAAAAAGTCAGCTAGCAAGATGGTTTGTTTGTCAGTGACACCAAATCCTGATTGCAATTAATATTCAGAACTCCAGAATGCCCTGTTATTTGGTCATATCCTGGTTATAATACTAGTAGGGAAAATGGGGTCATGTATAAATATTATTAAATTTCCTGGGAGATTATTTACCACCCTATCTTATAACAAATACCTTTAGCTTTTGTGTGAAAAAGCTTTTGTTTAAAGGGGGTCCTATGGAATTACAGTTATCAAATCCATTCTTCTGTTTATGGCCTTACAGTCTTAAATGGCTGTTCTAAAGGCAGTCTGGGGAAGCTGATGGCATTTTCTGATCATCAAAATTGTCTGCTTTGTCAGGACAGGACTGGCTCATGCTTTTTGCAGGCTGTGAGGGTCACTCACTGCCTCACCACTCCACAGTCAGACAGGTACAGGCAGGGACTATATGAGTTTGAGATTGGGTGCTTCTCTTCTCCTGTTGGCAGAGCACAAGATTGTATTTAATACTTTACAACTCTGTGATGCTTTACAACGACAGCAATGTGTTAATGATCACAGAGGCTTTTGATCTTTGACTCAGTATCCCCCAACCCTGTTCTTCAGTAGAAGTGATGCTCTAAAGATTATATACAAGCACTTGCTGGCAAAAATATTCCCAGTATTATTGCCTTGTGATGAAGAGGGTGGATGTTCAGTTGACTGTCCTCTTTCTTTTAATGTCAACAACAGAAAACAGTTTTTTCCCCTATGACGTTTAATACCTGCTTGCAAACATGGATTCCGGAGACTGTGCTAGCCTGGGCTTATTCTGAATACAGTCCTTTCATGCTTTTCCTCTGAAAGGGAATAAAAGCCATACTACTTTTAAATGCTCAAGACTGGCTTTTGCAGTAGAGATTTAGACCCCTCAGAAAGGCCAGAATGAACCTCAAGGACTAGATTGCCCTGAAAAGAAATGATATAATGGAATTGACTGATCCACTGCTCCTCAAAATACGAAGAATTAGGGAGAAGACTTGAATGACCAGACACATGGATCCTGGTGTACTAGACAAGCAGTCTGCTAACTGTACTTTGCCAACTGGTACTACCCAAACTCCCACTTCATTGGCTATTGGATGTATGGTGGACTTGCACAATAAAGACCAGTGTAGCCAGTAGTAATGATATTGTCTGTTTGTAGAAATCAGGGATTTTAGAACAGATGATTTTTTTGTGAGAAAGTTTGCTCTCAGGCATAACTGAGATCCCAAAGAGGAAAACAAATTCTCAATAAGATACATCATTCCATGTGGCATGAGCACATTAGGCATTCTCTTTGTCATTCCTTTCAAAATTAGTTTTTCTTTGACATATGTGAAACAGCTCTGTGTGATTTTCTGTTGTAAGTTTATTCAAAATCAGATTTTAATTTCTTATATTGAAACTACTTTTATAAGTTATAAATGTATGATTCTGCATAGTGGGTACATATGGGTAGGCCAGCAGATAAAGTGCTGTTATAAAATAACAGTGCTTCAAACGGTCTTAGTCTAGTTGTGAAATTAATTAGGTTTAGTTTAAAACATTTTATTTTATCCATTATAGTATGTCAATAAGTGGTCTTGAGAGTTTTGATTATTTTTTTTTTTGCATCATGAATAATTAATGTTAGTTTTTTAAAATACAAGATTAATAATTTTGTTGACACTCCTCCTCCATTCCTTCCCTTCCCCCCCCCCAAGTATTTGAAGATGGCATAGTTTATTTCTTACATCTTTAGAATTTAGGTTAAGGAAACTTCCTAAGCTTTTAACATTCTGAATTCGACACTGACTCCAAGTAGTTCAGAGCTTCAGTTCTAATGAGGTTAGTGAGCGTCGCAGATATTTATTAGCAGTCTGTGTGAATTAGGCCATACTTTCAGGTTGTTATTTCAACAACCTAATTATATGTGGGTTTGATATTCCAATTTACTAACTAATACTGACCCCTGTAATGGATAGTGTGCAGACAAACCACTGCTTCTGAGTGCTGAGAGGAGCAAGCCTAGTAGCTCTGACATCTGTGAAAGCAGCCTAACAGACGAGTAAAGGGCAAGAAAAGGAGGGGGAAAAAAAGAAAGAAAAGAAATGAAGGGAAAATTACTGTTACAAGAAAAAATGCCAAGATGCCTTGCCGTGTTGTTTTCTTCTGTTCTAAAAGCAGCTTTTTTCTGTATCAGGTCTCACCATCTGCAGTCTTCAGGTTAGTGCTTTTTATATGCTTATGCAGTCTGACCTATTCCCAGTAAACTTGACTGTGCTGTGCTACTCTTTTTGACTAGAAAATAATAAAACTCAATAATAGATAAGAGTTACAGTCAGTTTACAGTATGTGTTTCCATTTTCTAGCTTATTTGAAAAATTAATGCTGAGCAATTTAAAGTTGGCTGGGAATTTTCCAGTATTGTTCATCAGAAGATAGCAGTTTATGCCAACCCCCCCCCCCCCCCGTTTTTTTTCAGTTTTGAGATTTTTAAGGTTATAGCTTGATATTTTTGAAAGAAAACATCCAGCTTTATGTTGAAATATATTTAATTTTTAAGTCATGTAAATGATAATGAACATTGAAAATGATTGACATTAAACCTAGATCTTTAGAAATGATTGACATAATATTGTTTCACCTGATTTTTTGAAATTTCTTCTTGCATGAACCTTTAAGATTTTTTTTTTTTCTTTTTATCCCAGTTTGGGACATGAGCATTCTTGCAACCAGTTCTGCACTGGAAAATTATTACTAAGATTTTCCTAATTTTATCTGTATCTAGCATATTTCTACTCTTCTGTTTGTTCTCTCTACTCCTGTGACTGCTTTTTTATCATACCCTTTAGAGATTATCCCCTCTATGGGTGCTGCAGAGGTCTGTACCTTGTTTCTTATTTCCCCTACTATGGGATACTGCAGAGGTCTGTACCTTAATTTCAGCCCCTTTACCATCTCTAGCTCTGGGCAGTCCTTGCATGCTCATTAAAGCCTTTTAAGTTCTCCAATACCTGTTTTTATCGTCAGGTAAACAGCTCTTGCTGGCTGCATTAGGCTTAATCTTCTCTAACCTTCCACGATGACTTTTTTCAGGTACTATGGGGACCTAGGATGCAAGTAGTTGAGCAGTGCATGCCACAGGGGCATCTACATTACATGGGATGCATTGTTTGGTGCTGAGTGCTGAGACATCTGGAGGGAAGCATCTATGAGAGGCTCAGCTCTTTTGTGGTTTGAACTTGGAGCTTGCTAAAAAGTGAGGTGCTTGGGAGAGCATACCATGGGACAGCTGAACTGCTCTAGCCATTTGCTGCCTTCTGCTGCTTGTGGCCTTGAGTACCTGGTCCTGCCTCCTGCCTTGCACTGCATCTGATGCTGGTCTGATACCTTGCTGAGCTGACTTAGCTCACCAAGCCAGCAGAAAACACAGCTGAGTGGAAGTGAAAGGGTGGTAGGAGAGTTAGCCTTGGCCAGCTCATGGAACATCAACCTCAGACATGCAGTGGGAATTCAGGAATGCACAGCCTATAGCCTCTTTGAGATTTATCACCTCATGACTCCTGCTGAGTTCTTCTAACACTCTTAACTTTAGCAGAGAATTATGTTTAACACATCACCCTTAAAAGCCTCTGAAATGCTCATCTGTCATAGCAGTCAAGTTACTTTTATTTTATTTTTACGTCTTTCACATCCTGTCTTCAGCATATCTATACTGTCTTATTTGCTGCCAGAGTATCAAGATTTTTGATTCTGAATTGACTGTGATATGGGCCTTCTTTAAAACTCTTATTAAATTCTTATTTGACAACAATTAAGTTCCATGTATCCATCCCACTGTTCATGCTTGGGCAGTATGTGAACTTCTGCAGAATAAAGCTTAACCTTCAAATTTCTCCTTAAAACTGTTACTCCTTAAAAGTCAGGATGCTTGCATGATTAATGCAGTGCTGGGCTGAGTTCATCTCAAGAGCTTGCACAGGAATATACACTGCCTAGGAAATAAACAGGAGGAATTATAGGGTTTTGTGGTTGCCCAAACAGGTACAGTGAAATCTCCATCCTGAACTCAAAATTGACAAGTCCCAAAGGAATCCAGTCTAACTGCAGATTTGGCCCTGATTTAAAATGGGGATGGGCTATATTACTTCTAGAGGTTTCTTCCAACCCAAATCACTTTAAATATTTTAATGGTAAGGAGCAGCAGCCAACATCTATGAAAAGTGACAGAACACAAGAAAATAAAGTACTGAGTCAAAATTTGTAATAAAATTTGCCTCCGTGATGCTTTCTGGAGAAGACTTTAAAAAGGTACCAGTTGTTATTATGCACTAGCTTCAACACAGCAATAACAGTTTATACTAAGGCTATATTTCTTTAGCTGTCTATTCTTGTAACTTGGGCTGGGAGATGGTCAAGGGGGTTGTAGAATTCAGGCAGTGACGCAGTCACATGAAAAACATGTGGGATGTACCCGAACACCCCAGAAGTGTGCTCTAGACATGCACTACCACACATGTGATTGCATCACTACTTAATGTTTTCTTATGCACTGGTCATAGCTGAGCCATTTCTAAGGGAAGGGCAAAAGAAAAAAGGAACTGAAAACTATGGGAGAGGCCTTCTCATGTAAGGCTATGAGGCCTGCTCTGCATGTTGTGAACTGTAGAAAATAAGGCAGCAGCAAGGCAAAACAGGGGAATGAATTCAATATATTTGGAGCAATATGATTCCCATCAGCAGCTTCATCTATTTTGGGGGAGCTAGTAACACAAATGTGTATGATGATGCTTTATTCTGGCTAGGTTGCAACTTGTGCTCCTCAGAGAATCTAAAGCTTGATTTCTGGTGTTGTACAGACATTAGAATTAAGCACATAATATTCATCATCTTTCTTTTTACTTCCTGCTCTCTTATGTTGTGGCTTTTATTATGATGTGTTGCAGTATTCATGAGTTCTCCAAAGTCTTAGTAGTGAAACTGAGAAGTGAGATAGCATCAAAATATGTGTTTAAAACTGCATGATGTCTGTAAAAGGATGTGAAGTGGTCTGTATTGCAGTAAATGACAGAAGTGCAGTAGTTAGCAGTGGGGATATATAGTTTTACATGGATTGTTGACATTCTGCTGTACTAAAGAATGAGAGTTTAAGTATGGTCTATATAAAATGTAAATATGTATTGCTACCTGCCCTTTAAATGATTGGTTTGTTTGTTTTGTTTTTTTTTAACCTTGCAGTTCTACACTGCTCCCTTAGTTATTCCTTTTTCTGTTTCCACAGTTTGACCTTTTTCTTGCCTAGTGCTTCTCAAAGCATGTCCTGATCAATATGCACTGTGCAGATCCCATTTTCTGCTGCAGCAAGTTGTTACTCACTATCATTCTCTCAATTTCTTTTTCTTGGAGCCTTTCTCTCTGTTTGCCTTTTATCATGTTCATTCATTTTTCTCTCTCCTTTCTCTGGGAAATCTTGTAAAGATGTAGTAAGGGATAGATGATAAATTTCTTCAAGTAGTTAATTTGAAATGAATGTCTGCCTTACTTGGTAAGTGAGACAAGAAAAAAGTAAGTTTTGATATATTAGAATGCATCTGGTAAAGTCTTAATGCAACAAGAAAAAACAACCACCTGTACTTCTGGGAGCAATGGTCAGCCCTCAGCTCCCTCACCAATAAATCTGACTTCAGCTAAATGAATTTCATGTTCCACCACTGTGTTTTATTGTTCCCTTAGGTTAACTAAAGCCATTGCTTTTGCTGCTGCAGTTAGGGATGTTATAGAACTTTATACTTTGGTCTGAGCCAAAAGGTTGCTGTTAACTATGGGTGACGATGATGAAGAAAAGTCTAACTCTTACTCTGCGTCATTTGATCTCACCTTGAAATATCTTATGTCATCAGAAACAGCTTGGAGCCCTTCTCTGTTCAATAATCTGTTTATTTATGATTCCCAAATTATCTTCCAAGTACACAGTAATCTAGAGATTTCTTTGGTATTTTCTGTAAGAAATTGTTAAGTATTGATAATTTTTTTGCAGCTCTACTACAGTATTCTTTTGGAAAAAAAGGTGGAATTATTCAATCAAATCTCTCACTGATGTGTTGATAGATAGGCTCATATATATGATAGCTAAATAAAGGACTAGAAGATAATTAGCAAAGCTAATCCTAAAAATTCCTTCTTTTTGTTTGTATAGAATCTTTTTCTAATACTTCAGCTTCTAACATTTCCCATTTCTCTTGCTTGGGAAGAAATGCTTTCTTTCCCCAGGCTTAGTTTCCACCTTTGCAGGTAAATGAGCAAAAAGTCTCACTGAGACAGTTTGACAGAATTCTTTCAGCTTGTGAGAAGCTGATAGCAAAAGAGGAAAGCACATCTCAGACCTGCTGCTGATAGCTGTCACAGAGGCAGGAGGCGTAAGTTATCCCCCCCAAAGTAAGCCTGTCGATTTGGAGGCCACAGGGAAGCTGACCTTCAGTAGGCTTGCTGCCTTACACTGACAAAGGATGATTGGTAGGAATTGAGAAAAAATTGTTCTGGGGAGAAGGAATTAAAAGTAAAAAGTTTCTACCAGCACCTTCACTTCTCTTAGGAAGAAGAAAAGGACTCTCCGGGTGTCCGCCCCTACCAGGGAGCAGGAAAAAGATACTAGCCCTTTGTCACAGCAGAGCAGGCAAGATGCTGACTGATGAGTGGCCAGTGATGGCTTGAGCAATACAACTTCCTATTAAGTTTAAAAGTTCAAGTTCTGCTCAGTTTTAAACCCACACAAGCAATTTACTGCTGGTATGAGTATGGTACGAGACTCTGTTGGCTTCTATGAAATGACCAATGTTTATGCTGGTAGTGAATTAGGCAAGATTCCTTCTGTCGATCTCAGAACCTTTAATTAGATTATATTTTTCTCTATTTTCTCATGAAGGGCTACATTTGGTCATGTAGAAATAGCTTGTAACAACACTAAAACATAAATTATTTGATGAACTACTTCACTTAATGCATGATAATCCTGTGAACATGTTAACAAGCAGCAATTCTCTGATGATTAAACTACTTTAAAATGTCTTTGTACTCATGTGGCATTATAATGAACTTGGCACTTCTAAAATATCCATTATTCATCATTGGGCTTGCTGGGAAAATAGTGAGTAGTCACTCACATTGTGCTTATTTCTCACAGATTTTTGATCAAACATGTTTTTAATGCAATCTGTTTTGGTCTGCTGCCAAAATAAGGTGTTTCAGCAGATACAGAAGTTTTATGAGTGCTTTCCTAGTAGAAGTAGGGAGTCCATGTTGGTTGTATTAACTCTTTTAGCAGCTCTTGGTACAATAAAAGTCAACATGTTAATGGTTAGCGTACAGAATTGTTGAAATAATGTAATTGTTAAAACAATGTGAATAAAATATATGTGAAAGAGATGGAACAATTGCGTGGTAAGAGGACAATTCTGAAAGAGGTGGTCTTGGAAATATTTAAGTAACCGTTGGTCTTTCTGTGTTCGGCAAAGAATGTTGGTGGAATTAGAATAAACTGAAAAACTCAACAACAGCCTCACTTTTTAACATATCTGTCTCCTCCTGTGAATCACAGTCCTTCTTTGTTCATAGCCCAATAAGTAGGAGTTAGTTTGCAATGTGTTAAGAATTAATTGCAAAGAATTTCTACTGAAACATTCCAGAACTGGACTGATATATAACTTTTTTTCATCAATCTTTCCTTAAAAAATGGCAGTATCATCGCACATGATATTTAGTACATAATCTATGCCAATATCAAAATTAGTGGTGTTTCAAGCTTTCATGAACCTTTTAAGAGAAAATTCTTAAGGTATGTTAAGATTTGCCTTCCAGCTAGCCTTGTGGATATATTGCTGTAGCTTTGGCTACACTTATGTGTAACTCAAATAATGAAAAGCCTTATGTTGTATATGGAAATAATTCTGAACTGTTTCATACTGAGGAGTTGTTATTTGTAATGCAAATAATCTACAATTTCTAAAAAAGGCTAGACAAGAACTTCTAAAAACCAAATTGATGTGTCTCTATTTTTTTAACACACAGCCCCTGTTCTCCCTGGGGCATATCAGCAAAGCCAGACCCAAGGATATGGATACATGCACCAGACCAGTATGTCATCTATGAGGTCCATGCATTCACAGCCCCATTCAGCAAGTCTGGTGAGTACTGGATTTAAAGAATTATTTTATTTGGTAAGCAACATCATCAGCTATTGTGAATTGGTACCCTTGAATTCTATAGCTGGACCATTTGGCAGTCCTGTTCCTAAATGTAAGTGATAGTACTCATTTACGAAAAAGATTAAGTGACAGGGTACTGGCAGGAACATTTATATCTGAATGTATAAAAAAAATAATTTATAATCTCCAGAAGGCAGAGGAATAAATGAATCCTCTGTCTGCTTAAAACAAATAGTAGATGCTTGGATGGTATTTCACAGGCTGAGATTTGGTGGTGCACTCTGTAATGAATTCTGGCTCTCAGTGCTGGATGAAAACCACTGATCTCTTAATATCACCCTGGTGGTTTAAATTTGTTTCAGATATTTTAACTTCTGATTTTTTGCTAGCAGGCTTTGTGCCCATCCATATTACTCATCTCTGCTTGTATAAAGCTACCTCAGATCTGTATTGGTGTGCCCTTTCTAATTCAACAGAAGAGTCATGCACCCACTTGTGCCTGAACCAAATATACTGCTGAGTGACTAAGAAGAAGCTTTATCATGAAATCATGGCCATGTCATGAAGTTCTTGATTATGGTGGATGTGAATATAATGCTGGAGTGAATATTTTGGTCATGGAAGGAGAGCTGAATTGGTATTCAGCTGGGGTTTTTAGGAAGTTGACCTTTTTTCTTTTTGAAGTCTTTATAAATAAAATTCCAATGTTTATCATATTTTTTTATGATACCACTGCCTAGAGATTTTACAATTCAGATTTAGTCATCTTTTACCTTAAAAATACTGACTTGTAATTTTGAATTTTAAACTATTCTGAATGGATGTAGATTTACTACCTCTGTCACCTCCTTTAGACTTGAAGTAGTATTTAATTATGAACCAAACTTGGAGCTTGCTGAGGTGGAAAAAAACTGCTTTCAAGATTAGCTAAACCTTGTACTTTTCTTTAAGACTGAAACTCCATGGCACTTTATATTGCAAAGATTATGATATCATATGAGATTTGGATGCTTTTGGGCTTGCCAGTTTCTCTGCTGCTTGGGGGCTGAGGAGTTAACTTGCTGAGAAGTCTGGATCCAGATCCAGATACCTGCGTCTTTGGGTGAACCAATAATTGAGAAACTCTTTAGGCACCTGCATGACAGCTGTGAGGCAGCTGATGCTGGAATCAACCATTAATTTCCATGGATATCAAAAGGCTCTTGGGGAGCTGGCTGCTCTCCGAAAGGGCCAGATTCCAGGAAGTAGGAGAACTGGAAACCTGGGTTTTGCTAGCAGATTTGCTAGTTAGTGGAGAGCAAACAAGCAGCCTTCAGATACACCAGAGATGAGACGCTTGCAAATCTTGAAATGCACTTAGACTTCACAGCTGTCTGGGCAGGTAAAAGACAATGATTTCCCTAATATCTCTATCTCCCAGTGACCTTCCTGATGGGCTGCCTGTTGAAACAATATCATTTCAATCATCTTGAGAGTCACCATTTGCCTCTCCTTCCAGAATTAGGAATGCAAAAGTAATAGGAAAAGGAAGGGAGTGACATTAAAGCATTTTAAAAATAGAGGATTGACTGACTCCTTTCAACAGGTTTTCTTATCCCTTTTGTGAAACTTGTCATATGACATCCTATCCAGGTGTGCTGGGCACTCTCAGTGTGTGCTGAGGAAAACCCCTGTTTTGGCTTGTGTTGAAATGTAGTGATTTGCAGAGGCTTAATATTGATGGCAATCTTGGGGTGCTTTTAAAATCTCGACATGTCACAGGAGATTTGACAAAGGTTGTATCAGGATGGGGGTGATTGGAGCTGCTGTACTAAAGCCTACTCCTTTCAGCTGGCTTATTGTACTGTTATATCAAATTCAGGCCCTCAAAAACTATAAATTCATTATATAATCATGTTCACCAATTTCCTATGTTGAGAAATAAAATTTTTCTAATTTCTAAATTTTCAAATTTAGTTTTATTTAGTCTTGAGCTGAATTTTGTATCAGTGTAATTCTAACACAGTCTTTTGGGTACATTTTTGTTTGTCAGTTAAATGGCATTATTTTCTGATTCTTAACTTTTGCTCACTTTCTGTGAGCAGCTGTGCATAATGGGCTGAATTAAATTCTTGCTCACAGTATAGAATGTTTTATAACAGATCCCTGAAGGCTCTTTCCCTCTGGAAAAAAACAAAGGGTGTTCTCATGCCTTTAGATAACTAAAAGTGGTAGGAAAACAAAACCTAGGTTGCAAATTGACTTTTCTTGATAGCTGCTATATGTGAAGGACGCTGCAACAGATGCCGCTTCTTTCAAGGAGTGATCCATAGAATAAACTGGTAGATGCACTGGAAATAGGCATCTGTCAGCTCACATCTGGCTTGGGAGCTGGGAGTACGACAGGCTGGCTTCAGTTCTTCCTATGCACAAGACTTACTGTTCTTTCTAAACAGTAGTTCCAAGTTAGACCTTTGAGGAGGGGGGGGGAGATAAGTGAGTATTTGATTGCTTTACAAAGCCCCAACCTTTTCTTATACCCTCTTGTATGCTCAGTACCTGCTAAACTCTCTACTGACAGAGGAGTAACTCCCTAAAATGCATTTTAAAAATCCCTTCTTTGAGTCCTTTAAGCATTGTAATTCTCAATTACATAACAGACTACACTCTGAAGTGATAATTAGGCATTAAATGCTAACAGGATTATTATGGAGATTTCTCCTGACAGCCATTTAGTACCTAATTAGGTGTTAAGGCCATAAATTTAGGTTTCTCAGCAGCATTTAGGGCTCTAATAAATT
This sequence comes from Neopsephotus bourkii, assembly GCF_033783945.1. Taxonomy (NCBI): domain Eukaryota; kingdom Metazoa; phylum Chordata; class Aves; order Psittaciformes; family Psittacidae; genus Neopsephotus; species Neopsephotus bourkii. Next base: position 14,533,643 of record NW_026900570.1, read on the forward strand.
TTCTTAAAGTTTGAAATTACCAGCTTGTCTTCACAACTGTGCCACCACAGTGATGTAGTCAAGCTGCCTTAAAGGAGACAGCAGTTGTATGTTCTATGCTGTGATGCTCTAAGGATTAGTGAGGATCATTCTCAGTGAGCAAAAACTTCTCTCTTTTTTTCCATTTTTATATTAGTTTACTAAAACAACTAATCTCTTCCCTCAATCTTTGCCCATTTAAGGAAAACATACAAGCATGGCTCAGGAAAATCCATTCTCTGCCTTATGCCAGGTACAGACTTACCACAATTTTTCTTAAATGGACCTTTTTTATTGAAATAAATGGTTTAAAGGACTAACTACATCTAGGCTTGTTGTAGTAGCATATTTTTAACTGGTTGCTTTTTTTTTTTTTGTTTGAGTTAGTTTCAAGGCTCAGTAGAGAGGTCAGTTGAAATGGAAAAAAACCAGATTCTCAAAGGTCTTCCAATTGCTAGATTTCTAGTTTGTGAATCTTTAAGGACATTTTGGTAATGATAGAACCCTCCTAATTAGTTGCTTCTATGTAGTGCGTAAAAATGATGAGTTTATTAGTGACCTTCCATTAACACTTGGAAGACGCTAACGAACCACCAAGAAACCACATGCCTCTGCTTAAAAAATCATTCTTGGTCACAGCCTGTTGGGTATCAACATTACAAGGCATGGCAGTGAACACAGCAAGACTCTAATTCAGTTCAGATCAGTCTTGTCAGGAAAGGTAGTGGTTTCCAGTTTTTAACCAGGAGTTGATTTCTCCGTAGTGTTTAACCTGCACTACCAATAATAGGGCAGAATCAAGCCAGAAAGTGTATTTGCAGCATGGGAACAGCAATGATGAGTTGCTGTATAGTGTTTGGATTAAATGATCCCACATTTCTAACATGTGACAAATGGCCTACTCACTGTGTGTGGAGTATTTTCTGAAAATAATTTCATTGAAACCCCTCAAAACCCAATGATGAGGTGGACTAGAACTAATCCCGAGTTGTTTTTCTCTGAGAAGCAGAACAAAGTTTGCTGTCTCTTAAAAGGTTCAGACAATAGCAGTAGGCATTAGCTCAAACACTGACTGTTTTACCCTTTTACTCTTTAAAGTATTGTACCAGAAAAAATCATCTAGATATTTTGACACATCAGGAATTACTGGTAGGGAAATTTATCAGTGATGCTTGAACTGCTCCTGGCTTCTGTCAAGAGGCAGAGTAAGTAAAAGAAAATACTCCTGTGAACTTTAAAATGAGTTAGTTTTATTCTGCTGTTAAGATACAAAGGGAGACTGTTCTCTTTGCATTTGAAAATCCACTTTGGATTCCAGTGAATGATAGCATTTTATTGGTTATGAGTGGAAATAAATACTCTATTTAGAAAGAAAATGGAAACTTGGCTTACAGTGGACAGAGATGTACAGAAATTTGCCTTAGCTAATGATAGGACTTAGTGTTCTGTTTAGATCAATCTTTTATCTGAATAGGCAAAATAAGTATTCACAAAAAAATATTTTTCCAGAATTTTTGAAATCCTGTTTGTTTCCCCCCCCCCCCCCCCCCCCCCCCCCCGAATTAGATAGTAATATAATCCTAATTTTTATTTTGGGGTAAAATCTGAATGAATTGATGGACATTCAGTGAAATGGGAAGTTAATGACCTGGATGAAGACTGTATTTCTTTTCTGTAGTGAAGACACGGGAGAAGCTGTTTGGGAATCACGCAAACAGGGAGTAAAGGCACAGTTAGCCATGGCTTGATGTAATGAACTTGCGAATATATGAAAAAGGAGTTGGAATATTTCAAGAGGTAGTGAGAGGCCTGAAATCTGTTTGTGTGAGAACATTGGACAATGCAGGTTCACAAAAACAGTTATATTGCTACTCAGAAGAAGGGGCTGTATTCATTGTATATTTGACAGGGTGAAGGGTGTGTTGTTTCTTTTCAACAGGTAACATGATTTCTCTGCCTTGCTCCCTCTGTTCTTTTTTTTTTTTTCTGCTTTTTTCATTTTCTCTGTGCAAAGAAGAAGAGGAATCTATTTCTCTTTAAGCTTGAGACTTTACAGCCTTTTTTTCATTCCTTCAACAGAGAACCTACAGAGCTATGTATGACTACAGTGCTCAAGATGAAGATGAAGTTTCCTTCAGGGATGGTGATTATATCATCAACGTGCAACCAATTGATGATGGCTGGATGTATGGTACTGTTCAGAGAACTGGGAAAACAGGAATGCTTCCAGCAAATTATATTGAGTTTGTTAACTGATTTTTGTCTCTAGTCCTTTGAGCTTTATTATGATTTACTCAAAATCTGACCTTTTAGAAAAAATCAGAAGAATCTTTTAAGAGTACATGTTCATTACTTTATCACTGCTGTAACAGTCTGCATTCTCACTCAGAATCCAGTTTAGAGCCCTTTAAAGTAAAGATAAATAATCAACAAGAAACTTAGAGCTTTCAACACAGTATTGATGATAATAGTGCTCCCTCAAAACAAAAAACATATATGGAAGTCTGGTGCTGCCAGTCCTATAGAGATTTCAGTCAATTAGTTGTAAAGGGGAAAGAAACTTTTCCCTACACCTGAAAGACATTATTCTCTTTATAATAACAACCATAAAATTGATTCAATTCTTATGGCACTCTGAAGTCACAGGAGGTTAACACACTGAGTTTGAACACATCTTCAAATTATTAGGGAGTTGTTTAATGTTTGAACAGTTAGCATCCTAATAAAAATAAAAATGTTGAGTAGAAAATCATTTGAAATAATGACAAGTAATATTCTACTAAAAACAAAACGCAAATAAAAAACGCTACTGCCCAACAGCCTTACAGTAAAATGGTCTGGTTTGACAGCAAAAATTTCTTGACTCTTGCATACCCACATTTATTCCTGGATTGCACATTTTCTCTTATTTCCAATAGTGACTTCTATCACTCTGCTTGCATCAGTTAGCTCCATGCCTGGATTTGTGGTTCTTCAGTAACTTTTCCACAGAAAACTCCTTGCAAAGACTATCTAGAGTATGAAGCCTGTAAACTCTTCTGTTTCCTTCTAGTAATACTTAGCATTTAAACAGAAACTTACATTAAGGCAACATACAACCAATACTTCATGTTAATTCCTTTACCTTCACCTGTACTGCTGTAAATATCCTGTGGAAAGGCCCCAGTGCTGTGCAGTCACACAAAGCCTGCAGTTACATCCCTCCTCCTTACCACAGGTAACTCGCTTAATGGCTGCTTTGCTGATGAGCTAATGTACCTACCCCTGCTGCAGAAATACTTGCACCTCCATTGAGTTATGGAGGAGAGCTCTGTTTAATTGTACTGCATTTCAGCTCAATGGCCTGTTGCTTCAATTTCCTTCAGAAATCTTGGTGGTCCAACAGTGAGTTGTACACTTGCCAAATGATTAATGGTGGAGAAATAGTATGTTTTCTTTTATTGATTTAATCTTTTTCATAACTGACACTGAAGGGAAAACTAACCAAAAGGAAGTCCAACATACCCTATGCCATTGTGCTTCAGTTTAGTTGTCTGTAGAAAACAGTAAAAATATTTTGCTGGCAAACCTTCACATACACTATTTGGTATCCGTTAACTTGTCATCTGCACTGAGATATCCAGGCCTCAGTCTGTGAGGCTGAGGAGAGGATCAAGTAACTCGTGACATGATGGACCTGTAAGAGGGAATGTGTCATCTGTCTTGGGTCACAGGGAAGTTGCTTTTGCTTTGGCTGGGGGCTAGGAGGGTGCCGCATTTCCTCCCAGTGAGAAACTCTGCGAGGAAGGAGAAAAGAGTTAAAGATTCATGTGGTGTTCAGCCATGTGGTAGAGAAGTTAATTTTGGAGTAGTTCTCAGAACGTTGAGCTTGCTCTGAAATTTTTAAAGTAGGATTAAATACAGAGTTCATAGACAATTTTGTATTTCTGATTTCACAAAGTTAGCAAGCCTGCAGTATCTATTTAAAGAATAAAGAAGGAAGGCAGCATAGATTTGTTATGTCCACAGGAAGTTGTCAATGCCAATACCTGCTAGTTCTACTTTTACATGCAATTAGGAATTGGAAAGCTTATGCAATTTTTTTTAGGTGTTGCTAACATGGGGCTGATCCCAGCTGCCAAATAGAGCAGAATAACCGCATAAAAAAAAAAAGAAGTCTGTGACTGTAGAATTGCCTCTATGTTCTTATCATCTGACTAATTTCAAGGCTAATGCTGACCAGGAGTATCTAACTTCAGAAAAATGTGGCTTAAAACCAGGGGTGTGATATTGTAAATATGCGGTCTGTATGGATGCAATTTAAAATTGTTGGAAGTTTTGTATACAGATCTGCTGCTGCAACAGACCCTTCTGCATTACTGGTGACTCCCATGTTAAATCAGCAAGCTTTTTCAAAAGGCTGATGTAGCAAGCTGAACTAGACGCTCTGAAACAAGCAGTCTGCTTCTGTGTTGGTTTTCATCACTAGCCATCAACAACAAGTAGAGGAATCCCATTTTACAATGGCAGGCAAATTTTCTGATGATGCCTGAGGCAAAATTTACCACCAATTGCTGCTGCCCTGCTCTGTTAGCTGTGTAATGCTGACAACCATAAAAAGAAGTTGGCAGTTTGTTAACCAGATAGGAATAAAAAGAGATATAAGGAATAGATACATTGCATCAAGAGGCAATTTTTAGTGACCTTTAAAAAAGAAAGTCTCCACCTATAAAAATACTAGTATTCTTCGTAAGTGAGGAGGCGGCTTGCAGTATTGAACACTGTACGTATAGTGAAAAGGAAATCAGAAAATGAGCATTTGATTATTAGTCATTAGAGGACTATGTTATGTTAAACAATGGGAATAGAATTTCCTCCATTAATTTTGAATATTCATTAGCCCAGCAAAGCAGCTGAAGCAAATTGCAAAATAAAAAAGGTCAGGAAAACAAAACAGTTTGTGAACTGTATTTCTCTTGAGAATGGTATGTCAGCAGAATTATTAAGATTGTTTTAAGTTACTCATTCATGTAGCCATGTTTTTAATCTTGTATATGCTTCGTAGGTTGCATTCATATGGAATGGTTCCTGCTTTTCTGATATAAAACAAACTTTAGTGTCATTATGCAGTTCTGTTATAAGCAACAGAATCAAATTCCCAAAATTACCAGAGCGCAATTATAAAACTGTTTTTTAAGATCTAAAATTTGTAAGGTAGGGAAAGTAAGTTAGCAAGTAAATTGTGCCAGCACTGGTTTTACAAGGCGTATGTTGGAGCCTGTTACATGCAGTGGGATATAGGGGTAAACAGATGTTATATTCTGTCTTGTCACCTTTAAAGTATATATTCCTTGTTAACACAGCATGTTCTACTCACTGTACTTTCTTCCTGTAGACAATATTCTTTTTTCTGGGGAAAGGGGAAGACTTTTTAAGGAGCCTAATTTCCAAGATTTTCCGAAGTTCAGGTTGGAAGTTCACACATTTCCATTTTAAGCATTTTAGAAATAAAGAAGATACAGTGTGTTGTAATTCTTGGTAGCATAAGTGTAAGTATAGAAAGCAACATAGAGCATATTCATACATATGTACAAGAACAAATGGGTGCCTTGCTTTTCATTACTCTTTCTTGCCTGGCTAATCTTCATTTTCTAAACAAAGCTACTTACAGATACTGCAGTTATAATTTTTCATTATGGAACATTAGCATTTAATCTTGATGAAACAGGGTTTTCTTGATTACATTTGACATACCATAAACCACTTCAGCAGATTGGAATTTGACAGAGAATCACCTCCCATGGATTATATTTTTGACAAATGTGTCCCCACTGAGTGTTCCTCAGGGATATGGAAGGTCTCCAATACTTTGGAAAGGTAATAATTCTAGTTTTTATTGTACAGTGACTGCATGTCATCTTGTACAATGAAAAAGAAATGACAAATACAGAAATCTTTAGCAGAAAGTATACAGGGTATAAAATGTTAGATTTTAATTATGTTGATTAGTACTCCATTTAAAATACAGAATATGCTTTAGTTCATAAATGTTTAAATAACATACTGAAGCAGACAAAAGATGCTATTGAAAGTAGTTCTCCAAACTGATGTGCTGGCAAATGCAAACTACTGGTAAGCTGTAGAAGAATAAATCATTTTGCAATGCTTTAGTGATTTTCTCCAGCTTTATGCCATAGAAACCCCATCTCTCCTTTTGAAAGAAAACCTGAAAGCTGTATTTCCTAAATGCCTGCACTACAACAGTATATTCAAAGGAATTTCATATGCTTCTTGTGTCTGATAAATAGGATTTGCATATTGTACTTAAGTTGTAATCCAGTTGTTGTTGACATTTGTTCAATTATTATTTTAGGGGGAAAAATAAGCTATACTGTAGCATTTCAATCATGTGTATGTAATATTACTATTAGAAATTGCTAGACCATTGGAAGACAGCAATGACTGTATTGACATTGATTAGCATGATGTGGAAACTCAGCTGTTGGTTTTTGCAGTGTGGTATAAAAAGCAAAAATGAACCGCTGTGCAGTTTGGCTTATGTTTGCTTTCAAGTGTGTAAAGTTTTAGTTATTTTGCAAAATTGTTCTGTACTTGGGAGTATACAGTTATGAAGGTATCAATTGTTTTTCAAAGGACAGATATACTTACTCTTGGTTCATATGATGTATCATCTTAATTTGGCTTTTGTTATGCAGAAAGTTAACACCAGCTATTAAAATATATTTTAGTAGAAATGCTTTAATTCCTGTTTCTTCCTCTACACTGTGAATATTTAAGCCTTGGTGGACTAGAGCAACATCATGCTGCCCAAAGTACTAACCTATGCAAGCTAGTTCACATTTTAGTTGATGTCACAGTGGATGTAACATAACAATTTATTTTGCATAACATTAAACATCATTCAAATAAAATATTAAACCCAGCACTATGTATGTATTATATTCATAAACAATGATCTGCAAAGCTGCAATACCCATTAATATAAGCCAGCAAAGATGTATATTGTTTTAAGTAAGGAAGCTTCGAGTTTTCAAACTTAATTAGAATATTTAGCAGTATTATTCTTCTTTACTCTTGATCTCAGAAAACAGTTTCCTAAAACACCATTTTATTTCAGGAGTGCCCTCTTCTCAGAGTGTTAATTTGCTTTTTCAGTCTGTATTTTCAACCCTTACATTCCATGTCTCTTCATTTGTTTAAAGAAGCAAAGGTAGTAAGTGAAGGAGGTCTGCTGATTTGACCAATACTGGTTTGCTGGTCTTTGAATGGGCATTTGGTTAGGTGTGTTTTCAGTGCAACGCTAATGAAAACAAGTTGAATTACTGGCCTCTCTAAGGTAATTCTATATACTAATGGGGTTCTTGGGTTATCTTCATTCACCTACACAAGTAAAATATGTTTTACAACATTGTCAGAAATTTTAAGTTAAAATAAAACCCAGAAGTATTTGGAACTTATCTGCCTGTAGCTGAAGAAGATTGTTATGCTTAGGGATATGTTTTATTTATTCAATTGTTAAGTGTACAATCCAGTGGACTGCACTAGAATCTTTTAATTTTTATCAAGTCTTAGTTTGAAGAAGGCCGTTAACAATGACCGATGAAAAACGGCAGCTACAAATGGGGCTGGTTAGTTCATTGTAGGTAAGTGATGTACAGTTGCTAACATACTAATTAAGGAAGAAGGCTTTCCTGTCTTTACTGACCCCCAAGGATCTGTGTACTGGCACTTGAAAGTCTTGTGGGGACACTCCACACTGTGTATTGATAGATTTAGAGTTTCCAGCTATCACTGCTTTTAGGATACCTTCATTTCTGCTCTGTCACAGAACTGAGCTTTTGATTTTCCCTGTTGTGTTAATTAGCAGGAGTAAGATGTTTTTATTTAGAGTTCTGAGGGAATAGTTGCCTAATGCATTGGCTGTGACAAGTACTACCTGCCCTCACTCATCTCACTGAAACCCTCAAGCCCAACCATCTTTCCAGTCCTGAGCTACAGTGTATCTCACTCTTTTTTCCATGAATCTATGGGATACACTAAAACAGTATCACCAAATGATCCAGATTTGTGTTTTTTTCCTTTTTCAAATGATTCCTTAGTCCAGAGGAGGGCCACGAGGATAATGGGGAGGGACTCTTCATTAGGGACTGTAGTGATAGGACAAGGGGTAATGGGTTCAAATTTAAACAGGGAAGTTTAGCTTGGATGTAAGGAAGAAATTCTTTACTGTGAGGGTGGTGAGGCACTGGAATGGGTTGCCCAGGGAAGTTGTGAATGCTCCATCCCTGGCAGTGTTCAAGGTCAAGTTGGACAGAGCCTTGGGCAACATGGTTTAGTGTGAGGTGTCCCTGCCCATGGCAGGGGGTTGGAACTTGATGATCTTCAGGTCCTTTCCAACCCTAAGTATTCTGTAATTCTGTGATTCTATATAAGAATCTGATATGATTCTGTATAGGAATCATGGAATTTTATGATTCTATATAAGAATCTGATACAATTCTATATAAGAATCATAGAATCATAGAATAGTTAGGGTTGGAAAGGACCTTAAGATAACATAGTTCCAACTCCTCTGCCGTGGGCAGGGACGCCTCACACTAGACCATGTCACCCAAGGCTCTGTCTAACTTGGCCTTGAACACTTCCAGGGACGGAGCATTTACCACTTCTTTGGGCAACCTGTTCCAGTGCCCCACCACCCTAACAGTGAAGAATTTCTTCCTTATATCCAACCTGAACTTCCCCTGTTTAAGTTTAAACCCATTGCTTTTTGTGAAATCACTACAGTCCCTGAAGAAGGGTTGCTCTCAGGCATCCTTGTAGGCACCCTTTAGGTACTGGAAGGCTTCTATGAAGTCTCCACGCAGACTTCTCTTCTCCAGGCTGAACAGTCCCACCTCAGCCTGTCTGCATATGGGAGAGGCTCCAGCTCCCTTGTCATTCTCATGGCCCTCCTCTGGACTTGTTCCAACAGTTCCTTGTCCTTATGTTGAGGACACCAGAACTGCACACAGTACTCCAAGTGAGGTCCCACAAGGGCAGAGTAGAAGGCAGGATCACCTCCTTCGACCTGCTGGTCACGCTCCTCTTGATGCAGCTCAGGATACAGTTGGCTTTCTGGGCTGCAAGCGCACACTGAAGCCGGCTCGTGTTCATTGTCTCACCAACCAACACCCCCAAGTCCTTCTCCACAGGGCTGCTCTGAATCTCTTCTCTGCCCAACCTGTAGCTGTGCCTGGGATTGCTCCGACCCAGGTGCAGGACCTTGCACTTGGTGTGGTTAAACTTCATGAGGTTGTCATCAGCCCACCTCACAAGTGTGTTAAGGTCCCTCTGGATGGCATTCCTTCCCTCCAGCGTATCAACTGAACCACACAGCTTGATGTCATTGGCAAACTTGCTGAGGGCGCACTCAATCCCGCTGTATATGTCACTGAAAAAGACGTAGAACAAGATCAATCCCAACACTGACCCCTGGGGGACACCACTCATTACTGGTCTCCGATTGGACATTGAGCCATTGACTGCAACTCCACGTGTGGTCATCCAGCACTATCCTGCTTCCTGTAGCCTTTCAGTTCTTAGCATTGCTTATTCTGAATTCATCAGATAGGGCCTCTCTGAGACATGGTTATCTGTACCAAAATCTAGCTTTTCTATAAATAAATATGTAATTATAAAATAAACACTTTATCTTGACTTGTATTTCCTCTGACTCAAGATGACATTGGTATCTTCCAATTTCACAGCTTGTACTGACCTTAGGAAGTATATATCAAAATGGGTTAGATAAATTAAGCTCTAAGGGACTGTTTAGGCAGACCTTCATGGCTGTAACTATAATAAAGTGTGGCTATCTCAAGTTAGATGGGATAAATGGCACATCAGGTCTTGCTGGCAAGTGGTTCAACTGAGAACAGAGTTCATGTATTGAGTGACCCAGCTATTCAAGAGGCTGTCATTTTAATTTCTACTCCAGCAGTTCAAAAGAATTGCAAGAATTAGATGCTAATTATTTATAATCAATTAATTAACTGTGCAGCTTCAACAAGTCCTCCATTGACACAAAAGTGTAAAAAGTGAATTGGGTAGTTCTGTAAACCACCTGCAAAGTGGAGCAAACAAGCAGATTGGGTGTTTTTGGATTTGACATTTGATTGATGTTCAGCGTGCTTGCACTTCCAACCTTTATGTTTCCTTCTAACTTTTTAAAAATAGTGATAGGAAAGCTCTGTTCCTCATGGCACGACTTAATGTGCTGCTAGACAAATTAATCTTTAATGGAAGAATAGATTCAAGGGCAGGTGTAAGGTCTTGGAATACAACATTTTACAGTCTTTCTTTCAAATATTGAAGTTATGTGAACTTTTACTTTGGTCCCCTGCATTTTCTTTTGGCCCTTAAAACCAGCTGAAATTATTTTGCTCTGCTTTACTTTTAACATTGCATTCCCTGTGGCAGTTACCTTTGTGAGAAGGGCAAAAGACCAGAAACATTAAATAACCTTCTCTTCCTACAATTTTTCGTTGCAATGCTAAATGACATCTGTGAAATATCCTCAGTTCCAAGGCACATAATTCCACCCTCCAGCAACATATCAAAAGAAGTACCATATTCCACTGGCCATGATGTTCTGTTGCACAGCTGTGATTATTATGAAATGGAGGTCGTGCTACAATGACAACAGTTGCAATCTTGATATGAGAACAAGCACCTAGCAAAGACTCCTGTGAGAGCTTTAGCGCTTGTCACTATGGTACCAGTACTCCGTGAGATCCATAAGGTGGCTACTTTGCAACTTGGTTTTTTTTCTGGAAGCTAGCAAGTGAACACGGCTGCAGCTGCTTTCAGATAAGATTATTTTAGATCTTATTTTGACTAGTTGCTCTTTATGGTTTTGTTGGTGTTCTGCCACTTTCTTTTTCTGCTTCTCATGGTATGATGACCCAGCTGGAGGAATACATCAAGATCTTTTCATTTGAGGGCCTTCTCCCACTCTGGAGCTGTATATTTCCTTACTTCTCTTTCCCAGCACTGCCAGATTGGTTCTCAAAGATTGAGGGTATACTGATGAATGTGCTTGCCCTCTTACAAGAAGGCAAGAACATTGATCTGAGTTAGTACAAATGACTCCAAACAAGGGCATGCTCACTGGTCACAGTCAAACTAATTTGTCCTCCAAGCTGAACACATTATCCATGAAGCACACAGAGTCCTCTGCCCTAAAAATTTTTCCTTCTCTAGATACCGCTGGTCTAGTGACAATATATTTTAGGGTTACATGAAACCTGTCTGAGAAATTTTGCAACATGCTTTAACCCTGATGACCAGAGGAACCTAGAACGGGACCAGAACTTAATACCTTAATATGATAGGTAGAACAAGTTTACCTGGTCTGTGCATTAGTTTGTTTTAAAAAGCTTTTTCTCATTTGAATTCTGTACAAATATGCAGTGAAGGGTTCTGCACAGGACTGAACAGTTTTATCTGTTGTCAGAAAGCAATGTTGAGAAACTGTGGATCATATAAGAGTACCTGGATCTTTTTTCTTAGTCCAGACAGAGGTTTTTAGTCTGCTGGGTTTCTTGTCTGTATCATGATGTGTGTTCAGCTGAGGCAAAAACAAGGTTGAAGAGGCAGGTTTTGTAGTATATTTAGGTTCAGAACCAAGAAGATGAGAGACAAGTGGGATTTTTCAAATTGCATCTGAAATCATCAGCATTGGTTACAAGGTGATGGAAATTTCACTCAACATTTTGACGCTCCAGTGTGCTTTAAATCAATCGTAATCCTTTAATTATTTCAGTATAAATAGTAAAATGTTCACTTAATTAGGGATCATAAAAGATTTGTTTACCCTCAAACCAAGTGTCTAACAACTAGACTTGAGCTATTTTGACTCTTCTTTCATCTCTTTAGTGTAAGAACCGTTATTAAGTTATATGAAATGGGACATTATCAGTGATTTTGGTATCAGTTCTGAACTCTTCATGGTTTGGCCATTCGTTATTCTTAGGCAAGACACTTATTCAAAACCCTTTTGACAGCGAGAAGGACAAACAAATCCTGGATGCAGATTTGTATTGCTGTATTAAAAGAGAGCTAAATAAGTCCCCTTGTCATGCTCTGGAAGACCATCAGAGTTTCTTATTTTCTTTCTTGTTGAAGTGCAGAGAAAGCTTCTCTTGTTTCTTTTGTTTGGGCAGTTTTCTGCTGTGTTGAGAGCAAAGGTCTCTTCACCTGGTGCAGCAAAGATATTCAGAAACTGCCACAGTCATTTGTTGTAACCCTGCTGATACACACACCACCGATAGCTGTGCACCCGTCTGCATTTTCCTAAATCTCTGCATTTTTAGAAAAAAATGTCCAGAAGCTGGGATGGGGACGTGCAAAAATATCTCTGTCCTACTGTACACCGAAGGGGAAACTGGAGCTCAGGATATCAGCATTTGAGATTTTAAAACAGCCTTACAGGATTAGGTGAGGCATAGTTCAGTAGTCCTCTTCTTAGCAATAAAAAGGGCAGTCATGTAAAACTGGCACAAGGGGGCAGATGTGCACCATTAAAAAGTCTGCCTAGTTTAAGACTGAAATTGTGTTTGTGAATGATCAGAATTAGGTGCAGGACATAGTCTGGTAACTGTCTTGTTATATGCATAAATGGCTGTGGTAATTGTTCTTTAAGTAAAATTGTACTGTATGTTTAATTAGAACGAATATTCACAATTCTACATAAAATCAAAAGAGTTTATCAATACCCATTGATTACAAGCTTTTATTTCCAGCGCATGTCAATAGCAGAGATAAATAGGGCATAAAAATATGTTTCAATCATATTTTTTACTGGATCAGATGAGGTGAGCCATTCAAAATTCAACACTTAAAATACAAGCATATTGGCACCAAATTCTTGTGCTGCTTTAATGGTGTCCTGGTATTTAGAAGTGCTTATGTGCTCCCTATACAGTGATAATTACTTAGAAACCTAAGGTGATGGCTATAGTGGTGTCTTAGGAGTTTGCAGAGTTGTGTGTACAAAATGCTATATGTGACTGCAAGAAGAAAGCCAGTGCAGGAGTCATAGTCAAGGAAAAGCTGCAGTAAGAGATGCTAGAGCAGCAGAAGTTTCATTATGCTATTAAGACAAATTATTCTGCTGTAGAGACAATTCATGTAGTGACAGGATTTTCCTCCCCAAACCTCTCCTTTTTGTGACATACACTGCATCTTCGTTACCCAATCTGTTCCACACTTCATCCACAGGAAATTAACATTTTTATTATTTCTTTTTATATTAAAAGACAAAACTCAAGTGCTAGAGATAAAAGCAGTAATTTTATTTTACATGATTCCATTAAAAATGAGCTTTTATTGCTGGCTGGACTCGGACTTAACAGCATAGTTTGTTGCTCAAGTACCGCTAGCTTGAAAATTGTCCCCTATTTAGATTAATATGAAATTCTTCAATACACAAGACACAGAGATGAAGCTTTGCAAAAACAGGAGTGTTCCATAACAACTTCTCTGTGGCTATGTTGAAATTAATGGAATTAATACAAGAGGATAAGCTATTTACACGTATGTATGTAGACAGGGTGAGTGCAATCCAGTGTTCACTGAACATGGTGTTCAGTGTTCGGTCTCAGTCACTGAAAAGGCACTCAAGATTCTTTCAAATCTTGCTGGTTTATTGTTACAATACCTTTGTGGTAGCAGATCATTAAAACTGGCCTTGAAGCAGTGGGGCTTCCATTCAGCTGGAGTCAACATAGAGGTGAGTAGATGATGCTTCCCTGCTGCCTTTCTTGTTTCCAAGCACATTTCTTGGCCCCACTTGGACTATTCCAGGTCAAAAAATTAGGATGGTCCTTTCCAAAATGTTGATATCTGACTGTCAGAATCATACCTGACCGAGACCTAAATATTTGATTTAATTTTCTTCCACTTTGCATGGGCCTGGGTCCTCTGTGACTCTTCCCTACATATGTATTCCTGGAGATCCAGTAGATGTACTCCAAACTGGAATTGGGTAACATGGCAATATAAAAAAATGTGGAATATCAGAGCATTTGGGATGAAAGTAAATTCAAACTCAGGTCAATGTGGAGGTCTAGATGCAGCTGTGTGACTTCAGCTCTCTGACTAGCACCAAAGACTGGCTCCAGGCCCTGGGAAGCTGAGCATTGAAGGCTTCCTTCTTCTAGCTTTCAGTCTGGCACCATAGAGGCTCCTCTCTTTTATCTGAGAGTGTAATAAAATGGCTGCTAAGTGGTTAGTTGCCATGATAGCCCTTTTCCAAGCTTTGAGTGTAGACACTATGGTTACTTTAAGGAGTACTCCACAGACTTGAATTTTCAGAAGTAGTTGCTTGTGATTCATGAAATTCGTGTCCCTAGCTCCTTAGCCTGAATATCACTGGGATGCTTTATTTTTAATATCTTTCTGCATATTATCTTTTCCAGGGATAATAACTATTTCTATATAATTTTGTGAGTAAGAGTTCCAAAGCTGCTTTCAGATTGTATTTTTGTTATGTTGTTTTGTTTTTTTTTGTTTTTTTTTTGACTCTAGAGACAACAATTTACCTAATTAATTCTGACTGTAGAATCGCTGGATACTTCCACTGTGTTTTGTGAGTGTGATAAAGAACAGAGCAGAAGATATGAGAGCTTAAGTTTAATTCCAGATTTCTTATTTTGTTTATAGCTACATAGCTACATCATTGCCGAGATGTTACAGAGACCTTTTGATTAAAATAAAAAATACATTACTGAAAGCAAGAAGACTGGGTACTTCAATAAAGCTATTTAGCATGTCATAATCTTTTAAATTCCAGTTACCTGCTGTGTAAACCTGGGCTAAAACTGATTTCTTTGCAATATGGTCCAGTCCCATAGGAAATGTGCTAACATTATAAAAGTGATTTTAAACTTTGCACATTATTTACACAATATGGTAAAGACCATTTCCAAGTACTTTGATGAAAACTTAATTTGTGGTCTCTGAAGAAGAAATGTCTGTCATTGAAACAATTCCCCTGCTTCATCTCTCAGCCCTTGTTTGTTTTCTTTCTGGAGTTTTAGTTGGTGGTGGCTATTAACCTATATTTGCCAAGACAGCTATTTTTAGCCAATCCATTCCTGTAGGTTGATCATCTTTATCCTGGCATATTGTACAAGTTGTTTCTGATCTCAGTCCTCTGAAGACACGGAAAACAGTATTTCCTAAGTTTTAGTGGAAGATTTATGATAAACAGTACAGTATTTACTGAATATTTGTAAAACACCAAATTATGCTCAGCTAATGATTGTTTAATGCTGAAATTCAGCACATCTCACAGCTGGACATTAGGTAATGAACACAAGCTGGTCTAAATGTAATAGCTGTTTATCCTCTCAAGAGAAAAAAAGGAAGTTTTGTCCCAGAAAGCCTGGGTGAAGCTTTTAAACCAGACAGTTTTACAGACATGTTGTCATTCCTCCAATTAAGAGTATTTCTCCACTGCCTGTCCATGCTGTAGGAGCTATGAATAGTGATTCAATAAAGGACCACCTTCTGTGGCTGGTTTCTTCAAAAGTCCTGACACAGAGTGCTGTAGAGCATTACCCTCACATACATAAGGTCAAGTCATTAAAACTGTGCACATGCTCTTAAATTACATTTTAGAACAGGAAGAGTCCTATTCCCTGTCTCCTGACCCAATTTGTGTTTGTCTCATTATTTTCTGTTTTCATAATTCTAATTATTTTCTATTTTAAAAATGATTATTTGTTTCAGTGGAAAGGGCACTGATTTTATTGGTGTACAGATTTGGTATTCTAGATAGGGTTCAGGCTGGTGCACTGGCCACTTTTTTCTGGTACAGAATTGGTCTGTTGAGTTCCTCATTGCACTAGAATTGCTGCTGCCTCCCAAGGTGACTTGTTGGCACACTTTGTAAGCAACAAGTAATTCATAGAGGTTTTTTGTGACTTTTGCTTAAATAGTTTTATCTGATGGTGCTATGATTTTGAAGTCATGCTATGAGAAGCTTATATATGCAATGACTAGAAAATAACTGTGGATGAAATAATACTAAATTTTCCAGTGAAAATTTGGACATTTGTTTCCTGCTTTTATGTCTCTGCTTTGAAAAGCTCTTTATGAGCAAGCAGATAGGTGATCTGCTCAGTCAGACCCAGATTTAAACTCTGAGAGAAGTGACAGGCAGGAAGAAAGAAAGAAAACAGACGACATGTATCTGTCTTACATAGTTAAAAAGTGCTTGTGATGTTTTTGTTTGGGTTTTTTTCCCCCCTTTTTTTTGCCAGATCTTCAAACATCACCTGTCAAATAATTTAGAGTAATTCATTCTGTAACCCTTGTTGACTCATGCAGCAGAATTCAGTGAGGATGTGACAGGTGTTTTGAAGTCGAACCACAAAGCACTTCTTGCTTCCCTGACTGAAAACATCGTCACTGCCAAACAACTATCAGAGATGGTAACTGATTTTGAGACCCAGAACTGAAAAGAATATTATGGCCCATAGATATCTTTTCCAGGTTTTGATTCCAAATATTCAGTGCTTCATTTTGCTCATGGGGTGCCTTAGTTGTGAAATGAATCATACATTTATATCTCTGCATGCTGATTGAGATCTTACTAGTAGCACTATACATCATCTGTTAAATATAGTATCTACAATGGCATTAAAAAAGTATCCATTGTATATATTGAGGTTCATGAATCCCTAATTTCTGTCCTTTATATAACAAAGAAGGTGATCTATGCTGTCCAAAATGTAACTTGAAGTAATGCCAAAAGGTAAAAGGCAATGCCAAAATATATCTGGACACCTAATATCAGGAGTGTTTTATTATGTCTTAGAAGTGTCTTATTTCAACTCTCTTGGAAAAAAATACCAAGAACTGGGAGAAGAATCAGAATTTATTAATAGCTTGTTGGTGACAGGGTAGCTTTTTTTGGCGTGTCATGGATGCAAAACAAGTTCCTCAGTGACTAATGTCTTTTGGCTCTCCTTTAAAATGATCAAGTGTTTTTTACATGATTGTCTATTGGAAGAACATTGAGGGGTGAAGTTTTGACCTTTTTATTTCCCTTAGGTTCTTGTTCCTACCAAGAGTTTGTATACAAGTCGGAAAAGTTGCTTACTTTTGCATAAACTAGTGGAGAATGGCACTTGGTATTTTAAACAAGTCTTGTTAGTAAAGATGCTAGTTTAGTTGCTATTTAGGAGGTCTCAATTTAGCTTTTTTTAAAGTGTATTCCAATCAGATTGGACAGTGCCTTGAGCAACCTGGTCTAGTATGGTGTCTCTGCCCATGGTAGGGGGTTGGAGGTTGGAAGTAGATGAACTTAAGGTCCTTTCCAACCCCAACCGTTCTATGATTCCGTGGTTCTATGAGAGAGGTATATATATGTGTGTGTATACATGTGTATACATATATATACATATACATACACTTACCACAGAAAACTAACTGGGACTCTTCTGTTTAGAATTTAATTTTGGTTGTGTAAGACCAAGTGGAAAGCAGAGACAGCTGCAGTTTTGTGGCTTGTTTTAACTGGCATGATCTGTGTCAGTGAGAAAAAGAAGTGGTCCTGCACAGCCAGCCATTTGTTCTGCCTGGTACCCTCCTCAGTATTTTGCCAGCAGAAGTGTCTGTACAGCCATAGTGAACCAAATCCAGCAACTGAGCACAACTACAACTGACCTACAAACAAAAGAAGACAATTTTAACCGTGATGAATTCCCCATCCCAGGTCCTGGCATGGCTGGTGAATGCAAGACACTACTCAGTAATACAGGTCAGCCAGGAAAGAGCAAAAAAAAACCCTGTCAAAGCTTATTAATAGAAGAGAAATTTCTGGGTGGAGAATCTTTCTACAATGACATTATAGCATTGTTTTCACTCCTGTTTCCCAGGGTGTAGGACACCTTTAACAACAAAAAAAAATTAGTTAGGTTTGTGTAGTTAGTATTTATCTATTATTTATTTATTTGTATATTTAGTAGAAGCTTATTTCCCATCTCTAAGGGTATTTAAAGAGCAGCAAAGTTTCAGTCTTGGTAAAGAACTGTAATAGAAGCAGGAATAGTAAGAGCTAGACATTCTACCTTGCTAACACCAGTTTAATTTCATCAGAGGTAGACATATGGGAAGGTCTGGTGTGGTGTTTCACAGGAGTTTGTCATGTTGCTGCCATGGTACATTTTTCCAAAGCAGATGAGGTTTGAGACAGAGAATAGATGCTGATTCACTTAGTCTGGAATCTGTAAGAATTTTCAAGTAAAATTTTGTGTGAAAGTAGAAACAGAACCATTAGAATTTGAATTCTCCTGACAATGTTTTGAGTTTGTTCATACTCTATAGGCCAAGCATCCTGCTCTTTGAAGGGATTGAAGATTATTAACCTATGTATGAGACGTTTTGCTGTGCAGCTTGGGTAAATGTATTTGAGGTGTTTTAAGACAGCTAGAGTAGCTCTTGCAAGCTGTGAAGCCATGGTGTGTGAAGTAAAACCTGATCAAGGAACTAGGCAAGAGCTTCAGTGTTTTGCTGTGCTGGACTTTACAGTACTGTAGCTGTCAATACTGAATTAGCTACATCAAGGCTAAGTTGGATATCTATACCTGAACTGTGGGGACTTCAGCAGACATGCCTATTTTGCACTTGCAGCAACTATTAGAGAAACTGTAATGCAAAGCACTCATTAGAAGATAAACAAGAATTCAGATTCTGGTGTCAGCAAAACTTAATGGGATTCATGTGGGTTAGGGGAAGCATTGCAATTTGAGATGACAGTGTGCTATCTGAAGTAGAGATTGTGGTCGGGAAGTTATGTTTGGCTTTTTCCCTCGATTATGCCCAAGAGGAAAAAGAAACAAAGATCTAATAAGCCCACAATGCAAGGTAATACTGGGCTTGATTTTACTTGAACTGTAGCAGTGTCAAACACTTGAGAATGAAATTCTGACACTATAGAGCTCACTGAGGAACATTAATTTCTACCGTTTATTTGCTGGGCAAAGGTGTTCTCCTGCATGCTTAGGAGAGGAAGACTGAAGCTTTTGTGTAAAAAAAAAAAAATGCAAAAAATAAAAATCCACTTTTCTTTGCTTTCTTAAGAGGAAGGAACTTCCTGGGCTGCTTGGAAAATCAGTGCCCTTTCACTTGACAGTCTTCAGCTATATCTTGAGCAAGCTTGTCAAGCTGTTACAGAAGACAGCCTGACAGGAAACATATACATATATTTTATTATGATCTACCATTACGTATTTATCTATTCTGTATGTGTGGGCTTGCAGCAGAAAAATGTTCTGTACCAACCATATCTGCATTTTATTCTAGCTAATCCCTATAATCCTAATGAGGTAACATTAGGGACATCTTAAAAATAACCAATGTATCATTTCACGTTAGTGTTCATTGCTTTCAAGGTCTATAAAGACGTAAATCTCTTCTGCTTGGAACAGCAGATGTAAGAAACCCAAGCAAATTATAAATGCTGGGTTGTATGTGTCCTGATTTCCTGTGCAGACCCAAAACAATGCAAATTATAAAGCCAGCTCTGGTTATTGGTATTGGCAAACAGGTGGGGAATTTGCTCTCTCTCTGTTGACAGTTCTTTCCCTTCCTTGTTCCTAACCCGTGGGCCTAAACTCATTAGCAGTAATAGAGTCGTTACCTTCAGTATTTTATTTTCCTCCACAGGAATCTAAATTCTTCATCAAAGAAAAGATCATGAATGAGAGCAACTACTTTATAAAACAAGACATTATAAAGGAAAGGAAACCGTGTTTGAATGCCCAAGCTTTCTGCAGGCAAGCCCAATTAGCAATAAAGGAGCTTTGACTTTATGGGGAAACTATGATGGTAACTCTATTAGAATGAAAAAAGACAGACTATTTTCAGTCTTTATCCCTTTAAAAATCTTATGGCCATTTGCATTTTTTTTTACTATTGAATTTCTAACCTATTCATCAAGAGACAGACACTTTACACATTAAATTATGCTTTTGTGTGTGTATGTTCAATAGGTCTTTTCACTCCTGTAAATCCACTATTAGTCCTATTACAATGTTTGCTTATGTCTTTTCTGTGTCAGGAAGCTTCTTTCTATTCAAGTCTGCATGAAGCAACAACATTTCCTAATTTCATACAGTCCCAGTATATCAGAGCGACTCACTGAACAGTTGTTCAGCTGCTGAATTAGCTGTATGAGTTTGTCAGTCTTTTGCCCATTGTACGTGCTCGGGCACTTGGTGCAGAGAAGTCCCAACTTTCCCATCACAGCAACTCTATTAGGTGCTCCCCTCCCCCTTATGCTCAGCAAATGGGCACATACCTAAAATGTCTTTGGTGCTGATGGAGGTTCACTGTCTTAATTTTAAACCTGACATGCCCAGTTAATGGTGTAATTCAGGCTTTGTAATCACACATCCTGTGTCCTGGGATACAGGAGGGCAAGGCTTTTAAAGAGTGGTGGGTTCCTTTTCCCTCTTCTCTCCCCTCCACCATCGTAGTAAATAAGTGTCATGGACTCATGAATCATTTATGTATGATTCTTTTTTCCAGTTAAGCTATGTCCTCAAGAGTTTGGAAATGCATACATTTAAATATATTTAAAGAATTTTAAAATTAACATAACATAAGCAAAGTCCCTTGAGAGGGCCTGAGTGAGATTCTCTGTCTAAGAGAAACTACAGCTTAATAAAAGCATCGGCAGTCCGTAATAGATTTTATGTCTGAAATGTAAAGTTTCAAACGTACTGTGCGTCCCCAGAACAACCATATATCATCATTAAAACTGGGCAGATAGTGAGAAATTATTTGTAAACATGACTTAATTGGGTACACACTACTAAGTCATTCTTGTCTTAAAAGTTTTGTAAGAAGCAGGCAGTAAAAAAGAATCTGAATGAGCTTCAAAGCCTTAATTCTGTCAGCCAGGCTTTTTCAAATGGAGAAAAAAGAATGAAAGCCTATGCCTTGTCAAACTCAAAACATGTCCTTATAATTCCTCAATTCATCACTCTGATATTCACCTTATATATAGAAGTGGAGTCTGACTGAAATTAGCATCCCTTGTCCCACGATCAGTAGCAGCATTTTGTGCTGTATTGGATAAGGTTTGTTCCACATAACTCTTTGCTGGCCTTGGAGCTCAGGCAGCAGCTGGATATTCAAACAACTAGTAGGGCAGCATAAAGTTTACAGACTGCTCTAAAAGAATAACATCCAGTCCTGTGCAGTTTGGAAAGCTGACATGAGGCATAGGATATGAATCACAAAACTCCAATAAACCCTTTTGCAGCAGAATACAGCTTTTGAGAGATGTTTTAGGCAGCAGGGAGAAATACTAGCCTGAATTTAAATTTGGTGAAGTCAAAATAATTTTTAGTAGCCTTATAAGGGCAGCATGCTTTAGTAAGATGTTGGAACTGTTATAATAACAATGCACTTTTAGAGACAGCAGTAGGTAATAGAATCTCTAGGGTAAACAAGGATAGGAGATAAAACAATCTGAGATTTGATGCTGCAGCTCACTCCAGGGAAACCGAATTTACTTAAGTTCCAAAAACTTCAGAACCAGGAGCTGTCTAATGTACAGCATTAAAAAGAATGAACTCCAAATTTGGTTACTGTTTTTTATTCTGCTAGCCAATACTTTTGACTTACGGCTAAAACATTAATATTCCGGGAACAGAAGAGGCCTTTTCTGGATAGCTGTTTCCTTAGCTTCTGCCTCATTGTGTCCTCTTTTGATAGCAAGTGGAGACGGCTTTCGAAAGTGCAATAATTGCCACACTTACTTAAACATGAAAAAATAATGATAATGAATTTATTTTCAGACAATTTGATAATCCAAGCAATACTGTATGATGGTCAGGTATCAGGTTTCACAATGTGCTGTGAAATACAAAAGGACCAACAGCATTGTAACAAAACCAGATAAAATCATGATATCACTTCCTGGAATCATAGAATCATAGAGTGGTTTGGGTTGGAAAGTAAAATCACACTGAACATGTCACTCAGTGTTGCAGCTTTCTGACTCTGATGTTCTGCTTGATCAGTGTGCACTAATAAGCAAACATCTGTTCTATGTTGTCACTCTGATCCATCAGGCAGTGGTGGAGCAAAGGTTTCCTTGCTCACACACTAGAATATAGTGAAAATAGCTGAGTGCACATTGTAAAGTGTGTTGTTAATAATTCTATTATAATTCTCTTTCTTTTGCAACTAGGTTTAGCCTACAGTACAGTATCATGACATTTGTTGTGATGAAGCCATTGGGAACAGAATGTGAGAAGGTGCCATAATTAGTAGACTGTACTGCAGAAAATTAAGTTCAACTCTGATATCATTGTGATTTTTAATGATAGTATTAATAACATTCTTCTGACAAGCATTTAAAAAAAAACAACACTGGACTTTGGTTCCATTATGTAAAACTGGTCACTCTAATAATAGCACTTAAATTTTAAAATGTTCTTAGTGCTTCCTATCAAATAGTTAATACAATATCCTTATGATTACTGTAGTAATCTTCTTTTACAACAGATAAAATCAGTTGAAAGACAGATGACTACCCAAGGCTCTGCAATGAGAGAGCTGCATAACTGGGAATTCAGTGTACCCTCAGTAAGTTTGCAGATGACACCAAGCTGGGTATGAATGGTGATCTGCTGGAGGATAGAAAGGCTCTGCAGAGGGATCTGAACAGGCTGTATCAACGGGATGAGTCCAGTGTATGAGGTTCAACAAGGCAGACTGCTGGGTCCTGCACTTGCGTCACAACAACCCCAATGGATGCTATAGGCTTGAGGAAGAGTGGCTGGAAAGCTGCTCAGAGGAAAAAGACTTGGGGGTGAATATAAGCCAACAGTGTTCCCAGGTGGCCAAAAAGGCCAAGAACATCCTGGCTGGTGTCAGAAATATTGTGGCCAGCAGGACTAGGGAAGTGATCATCCACTTGTACTTGGCACTGGTGAGGTCACGCCTCAAATCCTGTGTTCAGTTCTGGGCCCCTCACTACAAGAAAGACATTGAAGTGCTGGAGCAGGTCCAAAGAATGGCAACAGAGCTGGTGAAGGTTCTGGAGCACAAGTCTGATGAGGAACAGCTGAGGGAACTGGGAGTGTTTAGCCTGGGAAAAAGGAGGCCTTATGACTCTCTACAATAACCTGAAAGGAGGATAGAGCAAGGTGGATGTTGGTTACCTCTTGCAAGTAACAAGCAATAGGATGAAGGGAAATGGCCTTGAGTTGCAGCAGGGGATGTTTAGCTTGGGTATTAGGAAAAGTATTTTCACTGAAAGCGTTATCAAGCATTGGAACAGGCTGCCCAGGGAAGGGGTTAAGTCACCGTCCCTGAAGGGATTTGAAAGATGTGTAGTTGTGATGCTTAGGGACATGGTTTAGTGGGACTTGGCAGTCTTAGGTTAACTTGATGATCTTAAAGGTCTTTTTCAAACTAAATGATTCTATTCCATGAATTGCTGCAAAACTGACTTAGGTAAGTTGGAGATGGAGCTTTGGTCTCTGCCCTTTCACAGAATGAGAGAGGGGAATAAGGTTCATTCTATTTCAGTTTGGGACTTGATATGGGTGCTTACACACAGTTCACATGCCCTGTGGTTTCCCATCTGGCCTCCAGCTGCCTGTGCAGCAGGGCATGTTTCTCTTAGCTCCTCATTCTTATCTAGGGCCCTGAATAAATAAACCGCCGTAGGAATCGGCCATGTGGCTGTATAAGACTCTCTTTTAGTCAATGCAAGGAGCAGAGTTGTGGGGGAAAATTTGTCTGACCTATTTTAAATGTCTACCTTTGAATGAGAAGAATTGCACCCTGGAGTCTATTGAGCATTAACTCGTTCTCCATTGACTGTAGCAGGCTGGGAAGGTTAGCTTTGGTGTGTTTACATTAGAGACATGTGTTGTTAATCATATGAATCTTGATAAATCTTGTTGAATGTGACTAAGCACAGAGCAGCCTGGGGCAGCTGATCTATCACTTTGTTATTGGTTTCTTGGGACACCGCTTTGCATTATATCTGAATAAAACTTCAGAATCCCTTCTGCATGCAAGCTGGTGTGCAAGGAGGAGACTTACTACAGGATTCTGCAGGTACAGTATTTTCAGCTGCTCTGTAGGAAAATTTGATTCCTTTTTTGGCCATTGTAGAAGAGGAATATTTTAAGCGTAGAACTCAGAATCAAGGTAGTTCTCCTGCATAAAGTTGGCAAGAACTTATAATCAGCTTAGCCTTATTTTCAGTCAGAATTCATCTATCTGTACCACTGATTAATATGACTGCTAACTTAACCAATATTAACAGGCCTTGCTAAAGACATGTTATTACATTAGCAGTGATTAAAGATATATTCCAAGAAGCAATGAGTCTCAGAACCATACTTGTTATTGAAATGTTGAAAACATTGATATCAGGATTTTAATATCCTGCTTGATAATTAAAATTCTGCCTGGCAAAGATTTCGTCTAGGTCTGCTGTATGGGAACCAGCTACCACTTCTGAGTTACTGAAGAAAATTATATGCATGTACTGGTCAGTGAAAGATTGCCAGTAGGGCTTTTGTCTTGGTTATGTTTCACAAAGATGATTCTAAAGTTACAAAGAGCAGCTGCCAGATGAGGAGAAAAATTTGGGCTCTCTAGTTTTTGAATCTTTGAGCTTGTCTTTAGTTTCAGGCTGACATGCTTTAAGGGTACTCTGTGCTGTCAGATTTTCACTTGACATGGGGGCTGGTTAGGCTAAGAGAAAGAGAGAAGCTTTATAAAGAAAACAACATCAAAGAGTGATGAGCTCCTTGCAGATGTCAGTGTGGTAAGGCACATTTTACATGAATTATTGGTGGTGTCAACTCTTCTGCTGGAGCGCAGAGAAGAATAGGCTTTGCTTCAGTTCTTTGCTCAGTTCTTAATTTCCCTTAAAATAAATGAAACAAACCCCAGCTTATTAAAGAGGAGGCTGCCTACACTATTTTACTGTTTTTCTAATGTATTTTTTTTTTTTCAGACTTTTTAATTAAAATACCTTTAGTGTGCCTTCTCCTAGGGGAAGAAGGATTGTGGTAACACACTGCATGTCTTTGCATAGATTTCCAAAGCCTCTTATGGATGTGTCTGTTGACTAATATCAATCCAATGTAACAAAAAGGGGAAGTGCTCTGGCAAATCATAATTTCCTATATGGTTTAGGAAAATATACAGCCAGGCTGAAAAGACAGGCCTTGCTATATCCTTATAGGAAGAAAGACTGCTGAGAGAATTCAGATGACAGGTAATGCAACAGAGAAAATAGTGGCTATCCTGTTTCTTGAAAACAAACAATTCCTTGCTCACATTTTGTTAGATAACAGAAGCAAAATGCATATATGCTAATTGAAACATCTACAGAGTTTTTATAATCAGTGGGGAAAAAAAAGCAAGTTGCAGCTTGTTTTGAATGCCTTTTTTTAGGACAGGAGTGATTTTTTATAATGGTCTTAGTAAGAGTTTCTAGGGAGCTAATGCCTCCTGCAATCAGACTGAAAGGACACAGGTATGCCACAGGCATTGCTGTATCTTCCAGGGGTATCTCTCATATTCTAAGGCATGTCGCATGGCACTAAATGCCTAAAAAATCCTGTGCCTAAGCACCTAAGATGAGCCCTATGAGCTCTAAACTCTGCTTCCTGGGATTGTATGCATTCTCTTATGCCAATTTCACAATGCTATGACTGAGCACAAAATGCTGGATAGCAGTGTTGTCTGGTGTGCTCAGTGCTAACTGGGTTTACCCTTAATTGTGCCACCTGATGTTGCTCCCCACCATCTTCTTCTGCCTGGGTTCACTGCTAGCTTTTTGTGGAGCCCTGAATGTAGCCAGCCCAGTGTTTGTTGGCAGTGGCAGACAGGAGCAACTCACAAACAGAATTGTTCTCCCCACCAGCCACAGTGTTATTCACCTGGAGATACAGCTGTATCTACCACCTCAAAAAGGCACACTAATCACTGATTTTCCCCCTATTTTCCCCCTAATTTTATTGTAACTACTATACATATGCACATATATATCTCAGAGCCAGAAAAATCTGCCAGTGTAGCTCTTCTGTCACCAGGCAAGAGAAAAAGTCTTGTTTTTTGTCTCCCCAGTGAAACTTGCACAGAATATGAATGTTCTGTTCTTTCTGAAACACAGTCCATGCCCAGAAATAAATAATTCCCATTGGTTTCCAACTGGTTTCAGTGCAAGTTGGACACGCAGACAGAAATTAGATTCCCAAGTACCTTCATGAATGTGGAATTTATTTCCTATTCTTGCAAGACCAAGGGAGAGAGGAGAGTGGAAAAAGTGAACAAATAATAAGTTACGATTATTATGGGGTTTTTTTGGTAATATAAACCTATTTCCTTAGCTGTTTTACAGGTTATTTCAAAATTTATTTTGAGGCATTTCAGTCTCTGCAAACAGAAAATGTCATTCTAAGTGGATAGTGTGAGTTGTATTATTCCAGTCACAGATGGGAAAGGCAGTATACAAAAAGCTGTGCCTGTCATTATTTAAATCTTAATGTCAGGTTTCTAGGGATTTATGAGTGGCTGCGTTTAATCTTGAAACAGGAACTTCTAATATTCTCTATGCAGATGTTATAGGCACTTTATGAAGATAAATAATTTTAATAGATTGCCAAACTGTGGCTTTATAGAACAGTTCTGCCGTTATTGTTCAGAATGACATTGCATAATTACATAATTTTGAATTCGGATGGACATAGTCTTCTTTATGCTTTGATAATAGCATATTAAACACGTGCATTGTAGACTATTAATTCTTCCACAAAAAAAAAAAAAGGGCTTATAACTTGATCTAGTGTTTATGTTAAGCTACAAATGAATGGGTGAAACTTGAAAGTGGTAAAGGCGAACATTCATAATTACGCAAATACAACCTTGCAGTGAAAGGAGGAGTTTTTGGTCTCTAGTGGGGTCTGGCAAGATTTTATGTAGCAGAGGTTTGAAAGATTGTGTAGATAAATGATAATGATCTCCACACTTCAGTGTTTAAATCTGCAGCTCATCCATTTTGTCAGTATTCTTTGGATGGATAGAGGACAGGTTTGACTTTTCAAACCTTTGTTTAGAGGTCAGAAAGTTGAACATCTGATTGAGCCAAGGTGTCCCACTGGGCAACAGAAAGGCCAGTTTTCTGCGGCTGACAGCACACAGAAACCGGTATGGCTATCACCACATCCATCTACCTTTGATGCTTTGGGTCTGTTAATTTTGTATTATTTATAGCTTCATGGAGCAGAAGCTTGCTTCATCATGAATCTGAAAGGAATTCTGAACTCTTGGCCTGTAATAAAAACAGTTAAACTGTTCAGTTAAACTGTTCAGCAAGTCTTCTTGCTCAGGATCTAGTGTGAAAATATATGTATGCTATGTATATATAAAATTATTGATGTACACATTGATAATTCTATGTGTCACAGTCTTGCCTGAATAGACCATGTGTTGCAATGTAGGCAGCCTGGAAGGTTTTCTCTTTACTTCATCATTATAAAATTAAAAATTATTGTTGTCAATGAGGGCAGATTTTAAGTGGTTAGTGTATGTGAACATACCTTATTGCAAAAGGTTCAATGGCCACTCACACAGAGGAGACATCCAGGGTTTTGAGGGAGACTGACAGAAATGGTGTGTCTAAGGAAGTTAGTGAACTCAGTTTAAAGCAGTCAATATATAAGATTTTCCCAGTGGGCTTTATTAAATATTTTGACAGGATTCTAACTTGGGATTAACACTTCCACTTTACTGCCAAAAAGAACACAGAGGATCAGATTCCTTGGGCTGCTCTGGCAGCTTTGCACTGTGTCAGCAATGCAAAGTAATAACAAAGTTGGTTTAACTGGGCTGTTAAACCTGGTTTACAGCTGCTTCACATCACTGGAGTGGTACAAAGCAGCCGACATATAGCAATGGATCTGGCTCTACATGCTTAGGAGTCTGTTCCTGGTGCTGGTAGCAGCAAGATGGTTGTGAATGACCCCAGTGTGAACTGTGTGAGTGTTTGGTACTGTTAAGGTTGGACTGCTGGCAAGGAGAAGTTGCTAAATTTTATTCCCTAATGAGCGCATGGCTAAGAGCCCTTTCTGAATTGCTGTTTCTCATTTGTTTCCCTCTGAAGCAAAGAAAGGTGTCAGGAGGCAGAGAAAAGCTTTTCTGGTGCTACAGCAGAATTGACTCGCAGTGAAACTTAAGGTCATTTTTTCTCCTAGTATTTCTTATGATGTCCTGTTCAGTGTATTTCTGCTTCACAGAGCTCTTTCCTAGGAAACCCTTTGGACCAAATTTCTCTTAAGATGGAGCATTTTTTCAATAAGAGGTGAAAGCCTCTGTCTCTTGTGCTTCTGTCTTCTTTTCATGGCTTCTCTAGCCTGAAGTGGCTGACACAACATCACTGGGTGTATCAACCCTCACCAAAGTGCTGTTTTGTTCTGTGGCCTGAAATCATATTCTGAAGCTGTGCGTGAGTTGGGGCAAATCCCTGGATTTGACTTGTAACAAGGACAAGTCGCCTTGTATGCCTTCGCTGGGTATTTTTTTCTGGAATTATTTGCTTCCTGATACAAAACTATGCAGTCTGTGTTTGTGAATTCTTGTGCAGTGAACATGTCCTCCTTACATGCTGGACAAATCCCTTAAGTTCCTGATGCCGAACTTCTCTCATGCCTTTGTTGAATTACTGCTTTGTGTACTGAGGCTTTCATATTAAACATTAACTAATTAAATTAATTAATTAAAATATTAAATCATGTTAAACAGTGGCTTTCATAAGCTTCCTTCAGGTGGAGGATTCTGATGGTTGGAGGCTAAGCCCCAGGCTGGAGGAGGCTGGTTACACTTCCTTTGAAAACGTCTTGCAGGGATCTGCTGTCCCAGAATGTGCATTTGTTTGTTCAGCGATTGGATAGAATACAATGAACTTAGCATCCACAAATGTTGTCAGCCTTCAGGTATTTGCATATTCACTAATGAGGCAGCTAAAAAGTCACCTTGGCTCTTAGACTGAGCAGTGACTGCTTCAACTAAATTGAACTAAAATGGAGAGAGAAGGCACTGGAAAACTACCCGGGACCTTGTTTCTTTTCCTCCAAAACTCTCATTCATCAAATTGCACAGCATCTTGCTGGCCCCCTCACTAAGCTGGGGTAACTGGGAAATGTCAGTGTTTAAAACTGCCTTTTCTCACCTCCAGCTTCTCAAGAAACAGCCCTTCTTTTTGAGCAAAGAGCTCTCCACAGCAAATACTGAATGAGCACATTTGTCACAGTGAGCCATTTGTCATCTCCAATTGGGATTACTGTGTAATGCTCTTCCTGCTGGTACGCAATATGGCTCAGGCTGCCACATACTCCAGTTCCCATAGTGATCGCTGGACTCCTGGTGACTGTTTAGTGTCCTGGTTCATTCTTCAGCTCTACTGGTGCAGCAAACCTCGATTATTTTAAAAAGCCTTTCCCCGTTTGAGCGTTTAACTGTTGTAGCAGACCTAGAAATAAGGACAAGGTTTATAAGCACCTGGATCAAAGCTTTCTGTGTTGGAAAAAAATAAAAATAGGTGTGAAACCAAATTTTAGAGCAGAGAATAGATGAATTGAGTGTCCTACTCTTCTCTGGAGGTGGCTGCATGACGTTCCTCTCTTTAACATGGTTAGAATGATGCTCTCAGCCTCTCAGCATTGGCAGCCTTTTTTATCCCAAACCCACTCAAACAAGAAATGAAAGAAAATATGGCAAGCAAAAAAACAAACACCCAACACAAAGACCAACAGACAAGGATATTCTTAACAGCATGTTGACAATGGAAACAGGAGAATTGTTGAATATTGCAAAAAGTCATCTGGATATTTTAGACATAGATACAGAGTGTGAAACAGACACAGTGGTGGATGCACAACAATACGACACAATAGGTTAGTAATTCTGGTGTCTCTTTTGTATCTGTCCTGTAATGCTCTCTCCTGCCTGTCAAATAGGATGTTTCTGTGTGTACATACATGTGTAAGAAAGAAAGAGAAACAGAGTAACGTGAGGAATCAAGTATCTTATGTTAAAACAAGTTTGCTGACAAGGCAAAGAAATGTGTGAGAATTCCCGCAGCAAATATTTAGTATGTTCCAGTTTACACCACAGTACAGCTGGCACACAGATGGCTTGGGATCAGAGGAGTTCAAAGCTGCTTTAAGCCACGCATGCTTTCCCTTGTGAGTTGACGTGTGTGCACATTGTAGCTGTAAGCAAGTTTTCTCCTGCCATCCCAGTCCAGAGGGGTGGGACAAGGCAGATCATGAAGAAGGGTTTGAATTATTCCCCTAACAGTCTTTTTGACTCTCTCCGCTTATTACATCAGGCTTTGAAATACAGTATCATCTTGGAAAGCTGGCTTGGGCTATCAGCATTTCAGAAGAGCTTTGTCTTCTGCATGCTGTGTTTTTGAAGTAGGTTGGAATGGAAATAATTTTTCTTACTATATTTCTTTCTAAACATCCAAAATGCAAAATGAATATGTCAGATGAAGGGTCCTAGCTGAATAAAGCTGTCACCAGTCCGATTCTTCAAAGATTCTTCAAAAAGAAGGGACTGTTCTAATTTTCCATGTCTTGCATTGCACAGGAGTCTTTGTGTATTGAGATTCCTTCTAGAGACCACTAATCATGAGAAACTGCAGTGGGAGAGAGCAGATTTCCATGTTCTATGTGTGTGCCAATGATCAGTAAGACAGCTCTCTCTGTGTTTTAGGTTTTCCTGCAGGGACATGATATCTGACAGACAGTAAAATTTGTAAGGCAGTGTGTCCTTACCTGAGAATGAATGGCCTGCCTGGGTCTTTGTGCTTTCTTCATATCATCTTTGCACATGTGGGGAATTTATCGACTTTTCATGATTAGAGGCAGCGGAGGGTAGGAGGGTGACCATCAGTAGTCAGAAGGGTACTTCTGAGCAGGGATCATTGACTCAGCGTGGTAACAGGCTTTCACACCCATGAGTTAAAAGGCTCATGAGTTTTACAGTGGAAAGATAGTAATGGTCAATGATGTGATCCAGATCCCATTATAAAATGCCAAGCTCTGTGTTTCTGATTTTGCGTCATCTGTTGCTTTCTACTGGCCTCTTTATTCCAAGAATCATGCACAGGAAATCCTGGTTCTAAATATAAAATAGCTGAAGTATCAATTTCCAATACTTAAAAAATATGGATGCAATGGCACTTGCAATGGATAAGTGCTGATTCTTATAAGAAAATCTTGTCTTATCGAACAGCACATTGATGACATATACAAGGAACCCTAAAAAAATCCCTAGCCTTTCTCTGAAATTTGTATTTTGTTCCAAAACAGGTACAGCTGCTGCTGTGGAGAACAGATTATATAGGATATGTTTCACAGATTTATTACCCAAGCTACAAAAGAATGATTTTTCACACAGTTGTTTGGTTGTTTTGTGACTGATATTTTTTTTTCCGTAAAGGTGTGTGATTTATGCTTTGTAAGGGAAAATTTTTCTCTCTCTGATCTTAATTCTGTTTATAATGAGTCAGGCACTATACCAGAAAGTTATAATTATTTTGCTGGAAAATTTGTGGAGAATGCGTATAAGCTGTGGAATTAATTCAGTGCATCTCTCTTAATTAAGGAAAATAATAATAAACTCGTATTTGTGTTCCTATCTTTCATTTTAAAGTATTTAGGCGTTTTGCTCGTATTATTCCTACTTATCAAAGTGTACTGGAGTGACAATTCACTTTACAAGTGTAGTTTAGTGAGTGTACTGGAGCAAAGTTTGGACTGATTCTTATCCACTACTTTGTGCTTTGGAGCAGGTCTTTGTTTCATATCTCTATAGGATATCTCTAAAGTCATAAACCGTTAACTATTTAGACAGCTAAGGACGTATTTGCATGTATTTTTATGATAATTCTGTGTGAAATTATGATAAATATATTTGCCGATGCAGGCAGAAATATTTCATACAAACAGAGCCTTAGTACTACCTGACTTAAAGTATGTGTACGCTATTATTTTGAATAATGTATCTCTACTACATGTACAGTTTTAACAGTGTACAGTACAAGAGGAGTCTCTTGACTGGTTAGAGTGGTTGTGGTGGTGGAAACATAAAGAACTGAACATAGAGCAGCTGTTCTTCCTACCTTGTAAAACTTTAACCAAAAAGAAAAAAATCTGTCAGGCTGCAGACTGAGAAGACATGGCTATATATTACCAAAATCACAAGTTTGCTCCCCTGCTGTCTGGAATAAGTTTGGAAATGGAGATAGTTTATCTCCTCCTTTTGTGCCCCTACAATTTTAAAAGCATCTGCAGTTTTTGTTTTATATTTCACCTTCCATTACTAAAGACAATCCTATCCCTTACTTTTTTTTTCTCTGCTTCTAAATCTATAAAATCATCTATGAATATGAGATATTAGAAATGTTTGGATCACTGATTAATTTAGTCACTATCTCTGTGCAAGAATTTTACTAAAAGAAAGAGGAGTGTGGATGTGAAGTTACTTTAAAACAACCCTGGGGAAACTGAAGTGTTAAACTTGAATTGTAGTAAGTGCTTAAATTTCAGTGTAGAACTGCTCCTGCTGAAGTTTAGATGTCTGTATTAGAGATATATGTTTGTGCTAGTCGTCAGTGGAGAATAATGAGCATTTCTGAGGTGTGTTTCAACTGATCTGTTTTAGATTTCTTAGGGTCTTAAATCTTTGGGTACAATGAATTTCAATCTAAATGTAGCTGCTCACTGACACGAAAGAGAGTCCGATCTGCAGGTCTTAAGTAAATGCCAGACATTTACATTGAACACATTTATGTTTGAGGGCAGAAGTCCCACTCTGTGCCTCACCTGTTTTCCTTCAGTTCTGAGTTCCCATCCTGCTGCATACTTCTGTGTTATATTGCACTAACTATGACTTTTGTGTTTAATCCAGCTAGGTAGTGGGAATACTTGTGATGCTTTAGGTAAGGCTGAACATGAAGCTAAAATTCCATGTTTGATTGTCTTGAGTGATATACAGCCTTTTCAAAAATACTGTCATGGAAAAGACATTTCCTCAAAGAGATTTCTTCAGAAATATAGTTATATGTATAAAATTAGCATTTAAATTTGGGAAGCAAAATATAAAGCTGTGGTTGTTTATACCTGTGGGCTATTAACCTTAGAATTGATAACACTGATTTCTCACGGGTTATGCATAACAAACTCATGGCAGCAATTTCAAAAGTGTCTTTTAAAAAAAAAAGGTTTAGCCTGTAGGCTGAAACATAATAACTGACTTCCAAAGTCTGGTAATCAGATATGGGCATGTTAATGTAGCATAGTCCCTTTACTATGACATCACTTGGAATGTTCACTTTTGCTTCATTAAACTTGGCAGACTCTGTTCACTGTGATAGTTTAATGAGCCAATGAGTATTTAATTGTGGTCTACTGTCAAAGCATGTGTGATGAAGTCTACACAAATTAATGGCCATATACAACCTCTGAATCAGTGCAGTAGAATTTCTGTGATAAGTAGAATATTAACAAATATTATCAAAGCTTTTGTAGGGGCAAATATGGCAAACCTGAATTCATTTTAGAGAAGTCTGAAAGTGAAATTCCTTATATGTTCACTCCCTCATAAACAACACATTAATTCCTCTGACACATTACAAAATGAAATGTTCAGAAAAAGTTACCTAGATGCACCATTAATATCTTCCATTTCTGAAAACAATGAATCCTGTGGAAACAATTCCAGCTGTGTAGCTTTGGCCTTCTGTCTTCCCAAACCTTCCTGGTTTTAGAGTGGACCTAGTGCAGGCCAGGGACATTTCTCAGCAGGTAGTTTACATGTTGTTATTTTATTTTGAAAGTTAGGAATGTTTGGAGGCATGAATATGGGCTGTTCCATGCCACCTGACCTCTGGGCCAGGTGATGGTCATGAGCACATCTGGTTTACTTACAGAGATACCACTACTGGCTTAGAGAAAGATGGTGTGTCTGAGATGAAACATGATTCAGTTCTGGGGCTCACTGCTGATATCATCTTGGACCCTTGTCACATTCTTGTGAGTGGTTTTTGCATTTTACATTAAAGGCTTGTTAAACTATAGCGGTAGAAGCTGTGACCACAAATACAGATATGTCAATCCTGACTAAATTACATGAACTCTGAGTTATAAAGTCAAATCCTTATTTGCCATTGCTTCCTCTTCTGAACCTGTAAATTTTCATTTTCAGCTCAGTGTGCATGCCCCACAGGATCTGCATTCCCATTCATAAATGCTTAGAATTGATAGTTTATGTACTTCCTGGGAAGTGGTAAATGCCTGGACAGCACGTAATGCAGGTTCTTATCTCTTTAGGCAGAGAAGCTTTTTGAACACTTGATTCCAACTGCCAAGATGAGCACAGGAGCAAGTAAGAGCTTATATGAAAGCAACAAGTGGCATATCCTTCTTTATGTCATCTTAAAGAAAAGTAGAGGACACCATTGCAGTTCTGCGGTATTGGTATCTTTTTGAGTGGAGGGGGTGTGCTCTGAAAATATCTGCTAGACCCCTTATCAAAGGGACTTAAGCAGGGAGATGACTGTCACCAGAATCAAGCCAGGTTTGGACAATTAAGTTAGCTCCTGTGCTCTACAGGCTTCCTGGTCTGCAGAAAGTTACAAGTATAGGCAGGTGGCTGGGGAACTATTTTGTCAAGTCAATGCGATTTTTAGGATGACAGTTTGGGCACAGACAGGCTGGTTATGTCTTTGGGTCTTTGTTCTTAAGTACTTCCCCAGCTTACTCCTGACAAAGAAAGAGCATTAGCCCACACATGTACTTCTATGTCCAGAATATCATGGTCTCGGTCTTGTACATGACACAGCCTGCAGTGTGTACTGTCTTGACTGGAAGACTGTATAGTAATGCTGTAAGCCATGAAGCTAGACAGTATTTGAAATGTTAGAATCTTAAAATGTAAGGTGACTGCATCTATATCTAGTATTCAACAGAATCAGATTCTAAACATTTGCTTAGGCTTTTGCTAATGAAAATGGTTGCCTGGTGCTTTTTAGGATTTTACCTTTCAAAATCTTGGCTGGAGTCCTAAATACATGTGAAAGAATAAACTGAGCCTTCTAAACATGGCAATCAGCCATTACCCGTTGCTGAAAGCCCATGCAGCAAAAGCAGTGCCAAGAGCCGAGCTGTGAAACAGTTCATTTCAGTAGCAGTCATCACCTGCAGCTGCTTCTCAACTTGTTGATTCTAATGTGATAATGAGAAATGCATTGGTCTTGACATTAAATGCTTGTGTAGGCATCCAGAGAGAGGATGTTTAGGGTGCTTTGGGATCAGAAAACAGAGATGAAGGATGGAAGCTTGTGTTCTTTGTGCTTATGGCTTATTTCAGTGACGTGTGAGGAACTGACAAGGTAATGGTTGGATAACAAATGATAATGAGTCCATTTGGTATTACTGAGCTGCACAGGCTAACAAAATTAACATTTTCTTTTGAGAGAGAGGAATGTGGCTTCAAAAGACTGTTGAAAAGTATCACTCTTTGGCATGCAGGCTGGGTTGTGCAGTTGAGATGGAAGTTTTTATAATCCAGATCTAGCACACTGCCCTTAGAAAAATGTAAAGCACGAGGGAACCTGTTTGGGTCCTTTTGATTTAAACCACCATCTGATCAACTAAGATGAAATGTGGGCACAAGGTACCCGATTTAGGTTTTTTCCTCCAACAGAACATTTCTCTGAATTTTGTATTTCTGTATGTCACACCACTATGTGGGTAAGTTTTCTCTGTGAATTAATAAAAGAATTTTAAAAATTCTGTTAGTGTAGGGTGTTAATAATGAAAATGAATGAAGATTATACTTTTGGTCAGAAAGCTCTGATTTATTTTAAGATGATTAAAATGTAACATCTAAATGCACCTATTAGCATTTCTGGGTTTAGTTTAAAAGGATCTGGAAAATATAACAATTTTCCAAGTTTCGTTTTTATATTCTTACAGTCAAAAATAGCTGGTACTGCGTTATTTCTTCTCTTCAGGACGGTGAAAAACCTTGAAAATTTTTGCTGTGAGATTTCCAAAGATTATGCCACAAAGAGCAAGAAAACTTATAAGAATTACTAAACAGATTTCAAGCACAGATATTATGGACTGGATTCAGTCTTACAAACATGACTAGAATTAACACACACCTATGTGGCTGCTACCTACTTCTGATAAAATTCCTGGTAAGACGATTTCTGACATTTACATTCTAAGACTTCTCAAAATGCTGTCTCTCTAGACACCCATATACACATGCTTTTAGTTTCTTTATTGTGCACCAAATAGCTTTCTTTTTCAAATCCTCAAGCTGTTTCTCCTCTGAAAGCCACAGCTGTAGCTTGTTAACAACATCTTGAAAAGAGATGGTTACTAAACACTGTTTAATGTCTAGTCTATCCTCATTGTATTGAATTTAATTGCTCTGGGTATATTCTAAGTAATTGAGCAAGAATTAAAATGATTTAAAGTTTTGTGCATTTTATGGATGTTCTGTGAATTTGCAAAATTTTTAATAGATACAGCAGATACTGTAGATACTAGGTTTTAGATGTTTATTTGCCAGATTATGAAGTACTAATAACATAATTATTACTGTGTTGTTTCTGGAGGTGTCCACAGTATCCTGTTAGTTTGCAGGCAGAGTAAGAAATGCAGCAGTTTCAGCCACAGCCCTTGAAAATCTTTTGGGCTCAGGATGTTGCTAATAAGCTACAAGCCTGGCTGATGGAAGAAAGGGGGGAAAAAAAAGCATGCTTGATATTTGGTGTGAGACAGAATCCAAAACTAACAGGAAATTTATTGGCTTCTGTTCACACAGGTTCATACTCTGGCATTTCTGAATGCACTTGGGATTTAACTAAATCTCTTCATGCAAACAAAAATTGCATTGGATCCATAGAGTTGTTTTTTTAAATGTGCTTTCAGGTCCTTGAAGCTTTTCATCTGCATTTGTGTGAAAATTGAGCCAACTTTGACATGTGGCTTTCAAAGTACTGGGTGAACCTGAGCTTACATTCTGGAACCTGATAGGAGAGCTGCACCGCTATGAAAACTGCTTAGGACTATTCACAGCATGTAAAGCTAAGCCTGGCTTGAAGCCAAGGTATGCTGCACTTGATTGCATTAACAAAGTCTTTTACTTATTTTGTTTTTTTTTTTTTTTATTTTTTATTTTTGTGTTTAGAAGTAGGAGACCACTGAAACTCAATGGGCTAAATGGGGTGTCTCAAAACAACCAAACTTATCAATTGTCTGAAACAGGAGTCAGATAGTCAATGTTTGACCTATACCAGGCTGGAACTAGGTAATGTTTTTGTTCATATACACTGACTGCTACCAATACAGAAGGGAGAAAAAAATTACACCACAGCAAAATAAAAAAGAGATTTAAATGTAAGAAAGTGTGAAGGAAAGCAGTTTCTTAACTGCACTGTAAATATTCAGTCTATCTCCAATCCCTGTTAATTCACCCTAAATCAAACACTAAACATATGGTATGCACAGATGGCTCATGCAGCTGCTCATGCCTAGAATCCAGGTGGGTGTTTCTCTGCAGTTTTATCATATTTAGTTTCAAAATTGTGTTCCAACTTTTATTGAGGAAGTTTAGAATACAGTAATAAAAAATGTCTTGAGTCAACAATACTGGGGAATAGACAGTATCCTCATTTGGACCTAACTTGTATTGTTCTTAGGTGTCTGGCCCTTGATCTAAAATAGGGATCTTCAACAGACAGTTTTCTCAATGAGTGTTTCAGCATATTATTCAGGCTCTTGAACATTTGCTTACTTGCATATCCTGTATGCAGATGCTGGAATTCCTATAGCAGCTCACCAGCACACATAGTGTTAAAGATACTGTTTGCTAAGTCACTGTAGTCTTTGAGTGGTGGCCTCAGAAACGTAATTAGATTAAATACATTGTCCAATATTATTGTCATTGAGATAAAATTGTAAAGTTTACTGACTATGAGACCATATCTTGCTTAATCATGTAAGTCAAGGTTAGACAATGTGTTGCTGATAACTGCAGCCCCTAACTCCATCACAAATCTGTACCTACCTTCTCCATGGGGTGGATATTGAGATCTTTGCTTCTCTTTGAAGCAAAATTAATGCAGACTAAAATTCAGTTCATGTTTTTCCTGGATCTGCAGGGGATTACTTGAAAGAGGCCAAACCACAAAGAGAGAGGAGATTGCTTGGTATAAATCAAAAAACATTTGTTAAAAGCAATGGAGTTATCCACCAGTTGAGGATCTTCTCTGCTTCATTTAATCTTTTATTCAAATCATTCAGGTTATGATTTTGTTTACCTGTGTTTAAATAGGCTCATCTCCACTGCAGTTTTAAACTGAAAACTGAAGACAGACCCCAAGATCTGGGTTTTTATTAAGGAAATACAAGTCCTTTTAGACGAAATCACTTCTAGATATGGTTCCTTTCTGCTCTTCAGTATAATGAAGTGGCTCAATCTAAAATATTGGATGTATTTCTTTCAGAGTAAATATTTTGTTTATCCACTTCAAAATAAAACACTTCTCTAAGGAAAAGAAGAAAAGATTACTTTCTACTGATACGGCTACAGTGTAATTGAGGTGATTGCTAGGGTCTTTGTAAGGCCTGTAATTTTCCTGCCTGGAAGATTTCATGTAAATACTTTGTCATTGCCTATAAAAAAAGCACATCCCCAGTCTAACCTAGTTCAGTTCAGTCCAGTCAGGAGTTCAGGATACAGGATACGTGATACAAGAAATCTTCCAAACCTGGAGCTGTTAATTATGAAAGAAGTGAAAGGTACAGGGTACTACTTTAGCTGAAATGTTTTACTGCAGTGTAATAGAGTACAGGTTCTACTGGGAATGTAAGTCTATAGAACATAAGTGGACTTGTTAAATTAGGAAATACAAGGTTTGTTGGTTAATTTTTAAAATAGTGTTATAAAGTGCTTTGGTGCAATTTTTATCACACAAAAAATTATCCTAAATATTGCCATTATTGGTTTACCTTTTTTTTTGTTTTTTTTTTTTTAAAGTTGAATCAACTATTTTTTGGGAATTTGACTATAAAAATGCCCAGGCTAGGAATCTGCAGTGTGTGGAAGGCATTAGGGGCTTGTGTGAACCAAACATTTATGTACCCATGGTGATATGAAAGGATAATAAAATTATTCCCAATGTTGTAGCTCTAGAATTATATTTGATCCTTACTTGCTCAATTTCTAATATACATTTTAGGATTATTGAAGGGGTAACTTTCAGTACAAGATTACACTTTATTGTCTCACATGGCATCTGAAATACATTGACATTTTTCACCTGCGCTATGCAGATTTGAGGAGAAAAAAATTGTAAGAGTATAACTTCAAAGGATCATAAATATATCCATCTGATAGTGCTTTAAGTGTATGTTGATGAAGCACCTATGCATACTGAGTTCCAGGACAAAAAATATCTCAAAACATACTAATGCTAGGCATGAAATAAAAGCCTCAGCTAGAAAATTAAGTTCAGTTCTTTTTGAACCTTTGAGAGAGCTTGGCTGACTGCTCCTCATTATATTTGCATTCTATATATCTGCTTTTGGGTTATTTTGCGATGTGTGCTTGCAGCCCAGAAAGCCAACCGTATCCTGACCAGCAGCATGTTGAAGGAGGTGATCCTGCCCTTTTATTCTGCTCTCTTGAGACCTCACTTGGACTAGTGTGTGCAGTTCTGGTGTCCTCAACATAAAAAGGACATGGAACTGTTGGAACAAGTCCAGAGAAGGGCCACAAGGATGATCAGGGGACTGGGGCACCTCCTGTATGAAGACAGGCTGAGAAAGTTGAGGCTGCTCAGCCTGGAGAAGAGAAGGCTGTGTGGAGACCTCATAGCAGCCTTCCAGTATCTGAAGCGGGGTTATAAGGATGCTGGGGATGGACTCTTCATTAAGGGACTGTAGTGATAGGGCAAGGGGTAATGGGTTAAAACTTAAACAGGGGGAGTTTAGATTGGACATAAGGAGGAAATTCTTTCCTGTTAGGGTGGTGAGGCACTGGAAAAGGTTGCTCAGGGAGGTTGTGAATGCTCCATCCCTGGCAGTGTTCAAAGCCAGGCTGGACAGAGCCTTGGGTGATATGGTTTAGTGTGAGGTGTCCCTGCCCATGGCAGGGGGGTTGGAACTTGATGATCTTAAGGTTCTTTCCAACCCTAAGTATTCTATGATTCTATGATTCTATTTCCAAACAACTGGAAGCATAAAATATAAGAATATCCCCTTTCCCAAAATTTTCAGGCCAAATTACTCACTTCAGTGTATAACAGGGCTCTGACTTGATTTTTAAGATGAGTAATAGTTCAGATGAGCAAACCTATTTTTGTGTGCCTATACAAACTGAATTTCAGTTTAATTTAGGGCCCTAAACACATTTATTCATACAGAGTATGGACAGAATGTAAAGTGATTGTACAAAAGCCTCAGGAATCAGTGATTCTAGGTATACTAGTGGATTTAGACTAGCTTTTTAATAGCTCTGATTTAAAAATCAAGCACATATAAAATTGATATTATTTTTTAATTTTCTCTATGGTGCCTAGTCACCTTCTTTAAGTTAATGGTGGTTTAAAAACACTATGCAAAGCTGCAGATCTTTTTGATTTACTTCCCAGGAAGCTTCAGTTATTGAGCTGAGGTGGCTGTGAATGGCTCAGCGCTTTATTTTTATGGACAGTGAATGAAGGCTGATGAAACTTTGCAAATAGGAGTACATGACAAGAGGGTGCAGAGGGACTATGATCACTAGTGCCAAAGCTTGAATGTCATACGCTTGCATAAAAGCAAGTGCTCGTGCTTGCAAGTGCTGTTGTTGGCTACAGAGGAATTTCTAATCACATCTGAAGTTCATCCAGAGCCTCGCAGTAGAATGACAAAGTAACCTTCTAGCAAAAGGGTTAATCACCTTCGGGACAACAAAATGTAAACAAAGAAATGCTCTTAAAAATTATGATTGAAGCCTGTAGTGTTTTAATGACTTGGCAGCTAGTGCAGTATTGCTTTATAAACAAACAGAAACCAATATCAATGTGTCTCTTGGGTTTGGAAGTAAATATTATCACTCAGATTAAGCCCTTTGTTTTAATACAGATCACAGGACTGCATAATAACTTATACTTAGAAGCATAGAATGGTTTAGGTTGGAAAAGATCTTTAAGATCATCAAGTCCAAATATTAACCTAATACTGCCAAGCCCACCACTAAACCATGTCCCAGAGTGCCACATTTTTCAAACACCTCCAGGGATGATGGCTCAACCACTTCCCTGAGCAGCCTGTTCCAATGCTGGATAACCTTTTCAGTAAAGAATTTTTTTCCAATATCCAATTCAACTCAAGCTGCAGTGCAGCTATACTGGAGCAATTTGTTGGGTCACTTTGCTGTAGACTTAATGAGCAGCTAAGATATCCTTCATACAGAAAACAATGTTGTGTTCTCTACTTTATCAGCTACTTCAGATTCTTTGATGGCTGAAAAAGTATTAAGAAACAAGGAGAGGCATCTCAAAGAGGGACACACACTGGAGAGATGGGTAATACTGTTGAATTCCCTATTCTTGCCATGAGAGAGATATAAATTTGGTGATTCAATGAAATTTGAGGTTGCCTCCTATAAAAGACACATGAGCAAATAAGACTACTGTTTTCTAGAATAGGCTATCAATTCTGAATACAGAAACATACACCTATCTGTTGATTTCCCCAGTGGAGTTAATTTTAGATCCTGTGACTGCGTGGTGAAGGAAAAGGGAAAGAATTTCAGTGAATTCAGAGGAAAGGTTTTATGCTTGGCATAAAATGCCAAATCCCTCATTCTGGGTTTGAATTGGACATGCCTTGTACCAAAGCAGAAGCTGTGTCATTGTAGATTTCTAAGCACAGCAAAGCTCAAGAAAGGACATGAGGGTAAGAGGGAAAGGAAAAGAGGGAAAGAGAAAAACTAGGTTAGCATGTGGATTAAAATAGAAGGAAATTATCTGGAGGTAATGTCCTGTGGCAAAATTGGCATTGAATATGAATGAACCAACAGTATTTTTCAGAATCGTAATAGAGATCTTAAGGAATTACAGAAGATACTTAACTGAATGATTTGTCTCTTTTACAGTCTTTCAAGACTTTCATACAGTTCTTTAGCAGCAACATCAGACCAAGACCTATCAAGTTAATGTGGTTAAGGTGTACTTATTTCTGAATCATGTGGAAAAGAATAATTGGCATGATGTCTGGCCACCTTTGATTCCTTAGCTCAGCAAGGCAGCGCACGCTAAACAGCTTGCTTACTTGGAGGCAGCACTCACCATGAGCTCAGAGCAGGATTTGGACCTGTGTTGCAGATTCTTAGTGAGAACTTTTCACCATTCTACTTCACCAATTACCTGACTTTTGAAGACATAAATATAGAAAATGATACAGAAATACATGGATTACGAAGGTGTATGCATGTATGCACATGTTATCATACTATGAAGATATACACAGAGTTAACCCTTTCCCCCAAAAATTCTAGAGGAAGTTTGTAAAGGTATAGCTATTCAAATTTGCTGTCACAAATTTGCTGCTTGAGAAAGCAGCAAAACAAATGGTGGATGTACTGCTGGAGGAGGGTAGTTTTGAGCTTTGCTGCATGGAAATATTAAGCGTAACACAAACAATTAGTTATTATTAAACTACTGGCCAGTCTAATGGTCAGGTTTGGAATAGAAAAATACATGGCAGGGAACTGCAGCACTTGGGAGGGAAAAAGGCAGAAGAATAGCAGACAGCCTTCTTTTTTCAGAATGCTGTAGGGAGCAATGCTGAAACACTGTTCTGTGTAAGTGACTTTGGAAAAATAGCTTTTAATATCAAGTCATAAACATTTGTAAGGCATGAAATAAGATGGGAGTCTGTGACCTATTTCTAGAAGTGACTTAGGTGTAATTTATGTTAAGGAAATACAAGCCACATACAGAATTTTGGGATTTTGATTCGTATCAGTAAGTGGGTAAAATTCCTTAGGGAGACACTTTCATAATTAGGAGGGTATGAGTGCGATCACTCTCCTATGAGCATAGCTGCATTTCTGGGTGGGAGGTGTTGGGGTTGCTGATGGAATCATAGCAGTATGATAAAGGAGAACAATGTTTTAATGTAGGTATGGAGACCAATGGATGCATGCAGTCACCCTCAAAAAGCTGGTCTGTGACACTTATTTTCAAAGGATAATTTAGCTCTTCAGTGAGCTGAATCATCTTGATAGTTCCCATGATGTCCAAATGTCCAAATGTACTGGATGTCTAACAGAAGCTCTACAGGTAAATGCCTAAACAAGGATGGATTATATCCACACACTCTCACAGTAAGATTTAGCCCTAGCATTTTTCTGTAGGTTTGCTAACTTTTTGGTTAACAGTCCTCTGTAACCAGCTTCCGCTTAACATGGACCACCCTGCCAGAGTACAGCAAGACAGAGGTATCATGTAAGTATTTGACACAAAGGGAAATGACACAGGGTTCTCTTAGAGTACGCAAAAGTTTTACTTCTATTACACTCATCTTGCTATAGCTGACACCAGCTACCTGTTCTTTGTATCCCCAGTGATTCTTCACTGTCATGTTAAACTTTCAAGAGTTGCTATAAAAGGTGAATATTTAGAAAATTGACTTGTATTAAAAGGAAACTTAGACTTGATACACTTGCCATGTCCTCATTCGTTATATGTTATGGAACAAAAAGCTCATCTCTGCCTATCTCAGTTGCTTGCATATCCAGCACTTAGAAACATGGCATTGTGTGGGTCAAAACCTCTGTACTTAAAACTGACAAAGCTGTTTATTTCATTTTATTCAAGCTAGTGATCTCATTAAGGTTCTTTAAAAGATTTTCTACTTGAGGAACCTGACTGATTAATAGTTTTTATTTTTAATAAAGCTATTGCTCAATAAAATCAGTGTAATCAAAAATCATATCCACATGGAGCAGGTAAATTGAGACAGTTAAGGGAAGGATGGAGAATACATTATTCTGTTAAATTATACTTTCATGTCTATCAATTTTCCTTAAATATGCATGCTCTAATGGCTTGATTCTAGAAGACTGGAAATGTATCCTGCAAATTGTATCAGTTCGTATGGCTTTTTGTTATTTTTTTGATTGCTTTTCTAATTATTTACTTCATTGCCTGCCAGATGAGAAGCATTTCTGGACATGCTCAGTAATATTCTGTGCCTGCACCTCAAATTTATGTATTCTGTTCTCAGAGCAAATGTTCCAGAT
This sequence comes from Neopsephotus bourkii, assembly GCF_033783945.1. Taxonomy (NCBI): domain Eukaryota; kingdom Metazoa; phylum Chordata; class Aves; order Psittaciformes; family Psittacidae; genus Neopsephotus; species Neopsephotus bourkii. The sequence continues at coordinate 14,578,079 of NW_026900570.1, forward strand.
AATAAAATTCTGTAGAAAAATTACTCTAACTGGATGTAATTATTTTAAGCTGAAATCAGTTTAGTTAAGTTATAAACCTTTCTAGATGCTCCATGATAATGGGAAAGAAAGCATGGTCTTAAATTAGAAAGAACTTTGGTGACAGGTGCAATGGCAGTGAAATATGGATCTCTTTAGAAAGGCATGAAAAAAATCTTCATTTTCTTGTTATAATTAGCTGCATGTGTGTCCCTTTGTTCTGATTGTTGCTGGAGTTCTTCCCATTAAGAAGGAAAAGGAGCATCTGCCTCAGTTCCTTATTAACCAGAAGTCCAGAAGATGATTTGGTGGAAGGCGTCCACCCTTCGGAGGGCTGATGTCAAATTACTTGAGAGAGGTAATCCCCTTGTCCCAAATGGTTGGGATTTACTATCTTCTGTCAAATGCAGCTGGAATTGCCCAACATTTCAAGAGCTGTGGGAGGAAGATGAGAAGGATGGGGTCTGACAGATGGACAGAGTGACTGACAGGCACCCACACACAGCCTTCATGCTCCCATTTTATCTGAAACCAGGATAATGAGTGTGTTCTCCCACCGATCAGGGATGGGGAAGAGCAACTTGACAGAGTTAGGACAACTATATGAAATGTTTAAAACAAACTCTTCAACAGGAATAATGCTTTCTTCATTGCAAGTTTGATGTCAGCTGCTGAATTGCTGCCCTGGCTCAGACCTGTGATACCTCCTGCCACCTCTCCCACCTCCAGCAGTGGTCAGCATGAATGGCTTCAGGCCCCAGAGGAAGGCAAATATTAAATGCTAAAGTTTATGGGGATATATAACATGTTCTGACACAAAAAATATCTGTTTCCCCTGCAGTTTTTGTCAAAACTAGTCACTGGCACCGTGAATGTCCCTTTTATTCATGTCCATGTCCTGCCTTTGTCCTGAACTGGGCTAATAAATTGTTGGCTTTTCAGAAAAAGACTTAAACCTCCCTCTGAGATGGATTTTAACACTTTTTCTCATCTCTGGAGTACCTGCTCAGCCTCCATGAAAAAAATCATTACAGTAAAGTTAATCGGGTTACTATAAATTTATACACTGGCACAGAAAATACAGTCGCCTTTTGTTTCCCAGGTTTCACTTCTTACATTCTGTTGGGGATGATCTTGAATCTTTATTACTGATCCAGAGCACATTCACTCTGTCTCTGGCCGTTTGTGTTAGTGGTTTTCCTTAAAGGAAATATTATTTTGCTATGAAAATGGAGTCAATTCAACAAAATGTGGGAATGAGATATGAAAAAATTCGGTCAGTAAAAAAGAATAAATGTACTGTAAATGGCATTGAAGTCACTTGCAGAAGCTTTGTTACTGTATTTGTCAAAGTAAGTCTGTAAGTGTCTGTGATCCCCTAGCTTCTGGTGACTTGCAGAAAGGAGCTGTTTGGGATTATAAAGAGAGTATGTTCAGAGTTTTTCCCTCCTGCCCTCCTTTGCTTTTGTATTAGCCAACTTTACTGGGCCCTGTTCTCTGCACTTCTATTTGAGGTTTTGTATTTTGTTGGTTTTTTTTTCCCCAGAACTCACGAGTCTGTGATGTATAGAGCATTCTCAGTTTCTATACAGTCTATACAGCAAGTATACCATAGATTTATATCTGTAATTCCTTTTAGCCTCCTCCAAAAGCAGTGAAGAAAACATCTGATGTGGATGCAGATATGGAGTTGCAGGCAATACAATGTCTCTAGAAGTTTCTGAAAGAACAAGAATAAACATGATAGATTCTGGGCGTGTTCCAAGACTGAAACCCAAACCTTTCTGCATCTTCTCAATCTTCTTCTGTTTGCAGACATGAGCACTGTCAACAGTGCTTGCTTCACTCAGGGGAGCATATGAATTGCAATATGGCTTGTAATTACTCAGTCATAAACTATTCCTCAAGTAATAGGAATAGTATCCATATTGCTCTGCAAGCTCAGATCACTGTTTGCTGTTCTGCATGTGCTAGGCACAGACCTGAAGCCCCTTGTAAGAAGTATGTAGGATTGCACAGTAATACATCCTAAAATATTTGACCGTATTTGAATGCTGTCCATAGACCACGTTAATTTTCAGCTAAAAAAGCTCACTGTTGCAAGTCTATCTGCAGTGTATTTTTCCACCCAGCTTTGGTGTGTGTAGCTGGTCATTGAGTATAAACCCTCACTGAGCTCTCAAGAGTGGAAGCAGCTACTGTGTGACCTGAGAAAGGTTCTGGGGAGCAGTAATGAATATAAATACATTTTTCAATTGAGATTAACATACCCCTTGTTGTGGCTTTATGTTGAGAAACTGCAAATGTTAGCCTGAAGCTGATTTCTTCTGGAATTCTTGATGATTGAAGCTTCTAGTAGTCTGTTGTTTCAGTTATATTGTTTGAAAACAGGCCTTAATTCTTCCATCTAGACATGTTGGAGAGACCTACTGTAGAATTCTGCAGGGCACAATTCTTATGCTGCAACAGGCCGTGGTCTGTCTCTCTGCCCACCTTTCCACCCCTCTCTTCCCCCTCTTTTCTTCCCTCTTTCTTCCTCTCTCTTTCTTTCTTTCCCCCTCAGCCCCCTTAAGTTAAGAATCGACACATTAGAATACTTGAGAATCAAATGCATGACCTAAGATGTCGTGAGGAGAGCATCAGTGCATAAATTTGGGAATGAAAATGGGTATTGGTAAAAGGAAGTGCTGATGTATCCAAAACTCTGCAATACCAAAGGATGTCACTAATTTGCTAGAGATTAAAGCAAGAGGGGAAGGGTCTCTATAGCCTGTCATACTTCACTAACAACAAACACAGCATATTTTAAAATGATTAATAGTGAGAGGATAAGAAAAATATTAATTTTAACAGATGTTAATAAACAGTATTTAATAGAAAGAAAGCTGTGCAGAATGTCTGATATTTATTTATGTCTACTCAGGGGTACAAAAAGAGAAGAGCATAAATTACTCCTGACATCTCGATTCCCAGCAGAATTCTGCTGCATGTAGAAAAGCTATGCAATATCTTTAGTTCATTACAAGCTATGTGACCTGTGCATGCAGTTATGAAATAAAGTGTTGACAAATGCTTTCCTCTAAGCAGAAAACAGTGCTGTCAGCCTGGAAATGTGGAATTGCCATGCTTCAGGTAGTACTATATCTTTGGCTCGTTTCAATCATTTTGAGGTGACAGCTGTAATGCAAAAAATGCAGTCTTAAAGAGCTTTTATCAAACTTGGGAGTGAGTAGGGCACAGTAAATTGTGTGCATGGATGAGGACAAAGAAAGGCATGGGTGGTCATGACTTTGTCTTTCCTCAGTACATCTCTGCTCGTATGGAAAAGGTTTAGAAGCTGTGTCCCAAGAGAAAAAACAGGTAACTAAAAAGCCCTAAAAGCGTCAGAACTCTACTATACATGGACACAAGGAAAAAAAAAACTGTTGTGAAAAGACAAGAAACCAGATCATTAATGGTGTAAGTCAACACAGCCCTGTGTGAATCAATGAGTAAGTAGTAAAGGAACAAATTTAGAGAGGAAGGTACCTGGTTGCTCAGCATACATCCAGAATCTTGGTGCAGGGAAAATGGGACAGAATCAAAGAAAAGGAGTTAGCATGATGAAATCCCCTCTGTCCCCTGCATTGTGTGTACAAGACACTCACTGCCAGACCTTAGGAGCAGACCTGGCTTCAGAGCTGGGGTGGAGTCCAGCCTATTGGCTGCAAAGAGCCAGGTATTACTTTTCAAATATGGCACTGAACAGATTAATTTTTAGGTGCTTCACTCTCGCCATTCTCCATGGTTGCTGTAGAAGGAAGTTTTGCTTTTCTTGGCTAGAGTATCTCCTGCTAATTGATTCCTTTATGAATTAAATCTATTTGCAAAAAATGTCCCACTCATAATAATTATGCAATCCTTGTCTAGAACTGCCATGCTCTGTGTAGACATGATGCTCATATTCATGAAATGTTCAGCTGTATTATTAACACCAGAACTTGCTGAGAGTAGTAATATATTTTAAGTAGCAAATGCAGGACAAGATTGAGATGGGGACCAAAGGAGTTCTGGGCAGGGGTCCTGGGGAGAAATCCCATTAAATACCAGAGGGGCTATTGAGAATGTACTTCCCTGCTACAAAACAGGTTCCTGGGAAGAAGCACCCAAGGAGAAAGATGCTCTGTGTTATTTCTCACTCTTCGATTACAAAACTTTCAGTACTTTCTGATGTAGACAGAGCCCCAAGTTGTTGTCCTTGCTGTCTCAAATTTTAACTTTCACTACAGTCTTGTCCCCACAACTCTTACACAAGCTCCTTTCAAGCTCTCTCTATGCTTTTCACTCCAGAAATACCCTCTTTCTCAATGATCTGTTTCAGAGCACCCTGTCTCCTGATCCTTCCCAGTTCTCCACGGTGCTCTCATTCCCTGCCCCACAGCCTCCTACTGAAGCCATTTTGTCCTTCTTTCCTTATTCACCAGTCACAGCCTGCTCACCTCAGGCACTCTATCACTGCCTGTTCTGTTAACTGTATCCATTTTGGTGGCTGGCACCTCCTGCTGTCATGCTTGTAGCCGATTTTGTGGGTTTTGGGGGGAAGGAGGAAGGACTTAAATTATTCTTGTTCCTCCAAACCAGAAGCAGCCAGCAATTACTGAAAAAAATCCATCTAGAATAGACCTTATAGATGTATGTAGGGGTAAGTAGACATATGGTGATCCCAGATGCACCTGTGAAGTCACTATGACTTGTCAAAGCACACTGAAGCTCCAGAACAAAACAGCTATTGGAGAGAAGGCTGAGAGCAGGAAGGCAATGATGTGGAAATGCGGAGTTCTGAGACAAGGCATATCCCATTAGTCATGAGCTACACTTGCACAGCAGCATATTTTAAAATTCTCTGAGAATAGCAAGGACAGGCAGTCACGAGTAGCCTGGGGTCAGAAACTTCCTCTCAAGGGTGCATCATTATATGTTTGTCTTGCATTTTCTTCTGAAGCTACCATTGTTAGAGCAGGATATCAGATTCAACAGCCCCAGGGCAATGTGTGCTCCTTTGCTCCCCTTCTGCCTCAGAGGCAGCTGGAGGTGGACTACCTGTTTTCCATTCTCTCCTAGAGTCCAGGAAAGGTATGTAGCACATAGGATCTTCTCTTTCAGTGTAGCAGGGTTCCTTATTTCTGAATTCTTTGAAAATTGCTGTAAGAGTTTGTAGAGCAAGGTGACCACCTAAACAGGGAGACTTTAATGCTATGTGACATTACCCTTCTCAATGCTTGTGCATTGCAGCATGTAGGGAAAACAGCCACACACATGAAAGTGGTTGAGATACAGAACATTTTGGGAAGGGAGGAAACTGTTTTAACAGGAAGAAGAAAGGCACAATGGTCTCCCAGGTGGGAAGGGCAAGCAGCAGGGAGGAAGGGAATATGCTTCTGCACAAAGTTTGACTTGCAGGCTTTCATCTTCATGCATGTCTGAACATGTGCGTGGTCTTCCAGTGGAATACATGAACCTCCCATCTGCCAGAACTTGTGTGGCCATCCTCAGAGAGGCCAGTGCTGGGGTGCTGCATGCCATGTCACTGGGGTCCTGTACAGAAGAAGGCCATCAGACCTCAGACCACACACAGGTTTTGCCCAGAATTCCCTCCAGAGTGCAAACCTGCATTACTGAGCCTTAATTCTATTTTCACTTATCATCTCCAGCTGTTTCAGCCTGCAGTACTAGCTCTTTTATTAGGAACAGCTGCACCAAATTTGTGGCGATGCTCTTGTTAATTTTGCCTGAAGCAGATTCTGAACAGCTTGAAATGTCTCTAATGTATTTATGTGCTTTTAATATTTGTGTTACCATTCAACAGCAAAAGTGAAGGCTAGAATTATACTCAAATATAGAGGAAGAAGATGATATTATTAAGTAAGTGGTCTACCTTTAGCTTTTATCTTTCTGCTACTGTATTTGTTTTGGGGTTTATGAACATACTAAATTTCAGGGACTAAGTGGAGTCTATTCAGTCTATTAAGGTTCATTTTCTTTTAATACTCTAATCCCCTCAGGATGCCATTTACCATAATTGTTTCTTGAATGATCCTCCAGTGTTTAAGCTTCAGCCTCTGACTCATAAGCTATTCTGCATACACTTGTGGCTCTGTGCAAAGAAAAATGGGACACATGACATCTGTTCCAAATCTGTTTTTCTTTACTTTGCAATTATGCTTCTTGTCCTCTTATCTGTCTTCTAGCAGAAAAAAAAAAAAAAAAAAGGAAGTGCATTTTTCATAAACTATACTGGTTAAGATTTTATCAAAATTAAATCTCCTCAGACTGTGTTTTTGTAATCTATAAATTCAGATTTATGGTCTCTTCTCATACTTTTTTTGTCATTATATCAGTAGTACTGCCCTTCTTCTGAACTTTCCAAACATTAGCCAGGCTTATGAAGTTGTGCTGGCCAGAATGAAAGATTGCATTTGAAGGGAGGGTGCAGCCAAATTGTGCTTTTTCCACTCACAACAGGTTTTGACTTGTGCCTTAAATTCTACATATACTTTCACATTCAGGTCTTTTAAAATTTCTTTGCATTGCTTACATTAATCCAGTTAACAAATAAGTATTATTTTTAACTGTTCACTGTGTTTAGACTAATATCTCTTATTCTCAACAGTAGAATTCTATTTTCATAGAAGTCTTATTGAAAAGTGACTAAAGATCTTTTTTAAAAAATCCAGTCTGTGTTCCTTGGTAAAGCAGCTTCTTTCTCTGCATTTTCTATGTGTTTTGTCCAGCCTGACTTGAAAAGTCTCCAAGTTTCTCTGGTTTTCTTTGGAAACTATTTTAGTCTTACAGAAGTTAGTATCAGGAAGGATATTTGTCTGACATTCAGTCTGAATTTCCTCTTCTCAAGTTCATGTCATTGCTGATATCTGTATTTTCAGGTATTGTGCTAAAGGATGTTTCACCACCCTTAGCCAGACCCCCTCCCCTTGCCCTATAATAGCGTGCTTAGCCAAGCTACACATACCCAGCTCTTTTAATTTCCTCACAATTCAGTCCCACTGTGCCCTGAAAATTCCCATTTCTGCTTTCTGAGCTTCTCCCAGCCTCGCTGGACATGACAATGCACCCCAGCTGAGTGGAGGGCTGCAGTGCGATAGCAACAGAACTAGTCTGGCAGCTGTGCCAGCTGCCAGCCCTGAAAAGGCAATGGAGCCATCAAAATTTACATTAGCTACATATTTGTTTCCATGCTTAATCTCGTGTATCCTTGCTGTTGTGTTGCAGTATGACGCCTTCATTTAGGCACTCTAAAACAGCTCAAGTATTTTCTGTAGTTACACCTCCTTGCAAGTATTACACATAATGCTTTATCACTCAGCCTTCTCTCAAAGCTCTGGAACTTCCCTGATTTCTCACTTATATGACTAAGTTTCTCTCATTAGCCATACAAGAGCATGCATTTATTTCAATGTATCTACTTGTGGGGTCTTTTGGATGTATTTCTATGATTTCCAGATCTCTTCTGCATTATTTCTTTACCACAAGCAGGTTTTGCTGCATGTTCTAAACTACTATATGCCTTTTTTTTTTTTTTTACTATAAATTTCTATGCTGTACTACACATATTAAACATACATCCTTTAAACTTTATGTTAATATATAATCCTATGCCTCAGCTTCTACATTTCCTTAAGTTACATTTCTTTCATTTTGTAGACGATTGCTAAAAAATGAAAACATCAATATGTAGGCAAATATAGACTGCAAACTTTAAAACATAACTCACACAAGACCATTTTTCTTAAAAACTTTTTAATAAGAACATTTCTAAAATGATACAAAAATTCCTATGCTCTGGTTTTGTATTCAGTTTTTTCCACTGAAAGAAAGGAGGAGAGAGGGGAAAGCACTTAGTGGTGAGTGGTGGAGAAAACACTCTTTCTGTCATCAATTTATGTTTTCTTACTTGGGAAAGATAGAAAAAAGGGAGAGAATTTGGAGAACATGTATCTCTTCTCATCTTTTTTCCTACAAAGAAGTGAGAAAAGTAACAAGGAGAAAATTAGAACAGTTTAATTTTTTATAAGAAAAAAAAAAGTGATACCAGTTTTCCATGTGAAATCAGAAGAATTTAAAAACGGTGTTTGTTCTTACTGATGATATTTTGAGGACAGTGTGAAAAATGAATTTTCGTGGCTACTGAAGTCATGTGTCAAATGCTATATTTGGGGGTATTTATGTAAAGTGTATCTGTATGGTTGAAGTGTCTCTTTTTCTTGGGCTCTTTTCTGCTTCCCACCCTCTTTTCCTAAAATATCAGTGTGACTGTTCATTCCTACAATCCTTTATCGACACAGTTACCAACAAGCGCAAAGGAGCTGTGCCTGCTTGCATAGCGAGGGCTAGTCAAATGCAGTTTATCAGACCGCAAGTGGTGCAACAGTCATGGACCTATCATCAATGAAATATGCAGCAGGGAGTGAGTGGAGTGGAAGATACAGGGATACTTTCTGGGACATTGCTTTTGCAGCTGCACACCTTAGACTTGAACTGTTCAGCTTGCTGAGTCTGTGAGGATGTCTCCAGCTTCTGGATGTATAATTTTCTCCCTGCTGCTGTCAGCTGACAAATTTCTCTGCTGGCAGGTGTATGAAACGTGATAGATTGATTTGCCTTATTTGCAATGCTCTGCTTCCTAGAGACTGCTCGTGGCCTTTCCAGCAACTACAGCGGCATGCTTCAACTGAGCACCATACTTTTCATTCTGTGCCTCACTCTGCCAAGGTGCAGGATTCAACCAAAGCTTGTCTCAGCATCCCTGAGCCTTTTCCTTTATTACACTAGAGAAAATCGATCTTTGTAGCATAAAAATATAGGTCATGAATATATGTCCTTTTTCCTTCTCTTTGAAATGACAAATTTAGAAGATTAATCTCCATGAAATCTATTTGCAGCTTTGGCTTCCAAACAGAGAATGTCAGAAAAAATGGTGCATATATTCTTTAAACTAGGTGACATGAGGCAGCAGCCAGATAGACAAATATCTTCCATGTTCAGAGCTCTAAGTAACAACAGTTTTACAATGAGAAGTATGTGAACTCACATGGATTAAACTATAGTAAATAAATACAGAGCACCTGTTGGAGAAGCTTTGTGAATAATGGGAAGAGCTTGCCTAGGTGGCTCTGCAAAATTAACTGCAGCCCTTAGGAGAATGTTTGATACCTTTGTTACGCAGGGCTGTGGGTGAACACTGATAAAGAAAATAAGAGTATGCCTGAGTGATAGGCATAGCTGGTTTGCAAGCACTATGCTGAAGGCAAGCCAGTGAAAGAAGACCAGACAGCTAAAAACCCCTCCCTTTTCTCACCAAAAGGAAGTTCTCAAGGAAGAAAAACAGCTAGTAAAGGGAAGGGAGAGCAGTATCAGTGATGATCAATTGCTTTTACAAAAGAGAGGTCAGCCATCACATAGTGGGGTGTTAAGGATATGAGACGAGGACAGCCGATGGGTGAAAACACTTCCTAGATATCTGGCATCTTGTCCCAGATGCTTTACGACTGTTCAGTTATGCAGGGAACTTGAAATTCAAGTCCACTCAGGAATTTTCATAATACTACCTCAAAATTCAAGGAGAGCATAAAAGTTTATTTTCAGAAGCAGCATTTCTAAGACATTAATGGGATTAAATGCTCGATTCCTATTGACTTTTAATGTGAGTTAGGAACCTGACTTCCCTTTGCACCTTTGAAAAACTCCTTGTTAATCTTCACAGTTTAGAATTCGCTCTCTGAGACTGCTCTCTCTTAAAATAAAGAAACTCTGATCCCCCTGAGAGTTTGAAGGGCTGTATGACTTGCAAAATCCCCCCTGGAATACAGTATATGTAGTAAGGGAGAATTCTTGTTCATTATTTTGCTCCAGATCTCTTATGCAGTTTCATGAATAAATCAGAGAGCCTGAACATCCTCCAGGTCAGCTAATAACTGAAAGTAAAGGTGCAGAGCAAAGTATTGTGGTCCACCGCAGTAAGAACAAAGCTAAATCACTATGGTAATATTTGATACATAATTAATGAAGTCTGATGATAGTCACCATTATTTGACAGTGCTACCCAGATAGAAAGTCTTCACCAAGTCCCACAAACTGAACACCTGTTTGTGATTCCTGCTTAAAGAGAAGCTAAGTCCTTGCCCAAAGGTTATGTATTATGAAGAACTGCTTCCATTGCCTCTTTTCAGTCATATAAAGCCACAAACTGTTATACATTTTTGACATAAGATGCACTCCTTGAGCTAATGACCTGAGAGTCCCATCTGCAAACATCTTCGCTGCTTCGATAATTCAAGTTGGTTTTGTTCTCCAAGGTATATTACTCATGACTTGATTAGTGGCCATATCACATCCTAAAATACCATCATCCTTCACTTAACCATAAACAGATGTGTGTGCTCCACAGCCGCTTAACAGAGAGTTCTCTGTTCATGTTACTAATAAGAGCAAAAGCAAGTTAGAGAGGCATTGTATAGAAGGTAAAGAGCATGGAAGCACCAGGGGATGAAAAGAGCCACTAAAGTAAATGCATATTCCCAGTGTCAATCAAATACCAGCAGAACCAAAGGTAATTCAAACTGATAACCTTAATAATCTCTGAAGCCAGTGAAGCAAGCTTGCATATATAACCTCTATAAAGGCTGGGTGCTAACAAAAATCAGTGATACCACAAACATTCTAGATACAGTGGAAGAGTTTCAATTTGGTTGTCTTCAGAGTTGGTAAACCTGAACACAGCCAGACCAGCTTTAAAATGAGATTAAGGATGCCATTTTTCAAAACATAATGAAACTGATAACAGAAAGAGCAGGTGCATCTCGGAGGAAAAGACAGCAAGTACTATGTGAGATTCCCAGCATTTTATTTAAAATCAAATGTTTGTGTTTTTCTGAATGTTGAAGCATAAAATATTTTACAGAGCCTGGGATTGTATCTGTCAGGCTTATGCAGGCTTTATGAGGGGAGATAACATTAGAGACAGACCTCTTGCTGGTAGATCCGAACTGTCAGTCTCTCATCCCCTGGAGTTTTTGTTGGCACCTGAGAAATGAGTGATTCAGTGGAAGCCAAATTTAGATCTCTAAGTTGCTTTGATTTCCAAGGAAATCTGGACTAAATTGATTTTGCACAATTTTGCATAAAGATTCAACAAGATTCCTTAACTGTGATTATTTGTTTGGATGTCATATCAAGGAAAATAGCTTCACAAACATTTACCAACTTATATCGTTGTTTCTGTTTCTGATTATTTTGGCCAGAATGAAGGTGAAGTTCTCTTTGCATGTTTCTGAAGTTATGAGTCTGTCTGAACAGTCAGAGCTGTTCTGTTTTCAAGTGTGTGACCGAGTTCCAGGGGTGATGGTTTCTGTCTTGTGTGTCTCCCAGCCTACCAACAAAAGCAGTTGTCCTCAGAAGAAGGAACTGTGCATATTTAGCTGGCTATATTTAACACAACTGTAACATTTGCAAGCCTTTTCATTACTTACTAAATAACTATTCCTTTCTCGCCACTCATACATTAAAGGCTGTTTTTGGCAAACCAGATTAAAAAAATTAAGCAGTATGCAGAATAGCTTAGAAGCACAGCAATAAAAAAAAACCCCAACATAGCAAGTTTTATGAGTAGTGAAGATTCTTGTTTGAAGTCCATGTACGCCTGCTGATCTATTTCATGATGAACCAGAACAAAAAATTAAAGCTGTAGTTATCCCTTTGCACTCATGGCAGACAATGTTGATAAGTCCCATTCCAGAACACCTGAAAAGCCAAGTAGGTACCTTATTAGTGTTAGCTGGAATTAAAAGATTAAAAACAACGTGTAGACATTTAACACTTCTGATTTGTAGTTACCCTTTTTCTTGGTAGCTGATGGTGCATATACATGGCACAGTGCCAGGATACTTAAGTTACCCAAGTATACCTGGGGCATCTCAAGTTGTCTAGGTACTTCAGAACTTGGCTCTGCATGGATTTCTCAGCAAGTGCAGCTACCCTGCAAGGTGTGCTTAGAGCTGTGATGGTTCTGATAGCAGAAGTAACTATGTGTACTGGGTGGATAAGTAACCTTTTATTCCTCCACAACTCGAGCTGATGAGTTTACTTACCCTTATGAAACAGCACTGGTATTGTAACATTTCTGAAACGGATGTGTTATTCTCAGTGGTAGGTGGCTTCCACTGCTGAAGCAACAATTGTTCTGCGTGGTATTTGGAAAATATACAGGGATAACAGGTCCTTTTTATAATGGTTGACATAAAAAAATCGTCACCTATTAGCAACTACCAGAGGGCAAGAATACTAGAGTGCTTGTCTTGCTGACCTATAGCAAGAGTGACCATAACAGCCACTGTACTGCATGGTTTATTTAATGTAATCTCAAGCACTGAATATATCTGAATAGCTGTAAAGTTGTAGTTGTCAATGAATCATCTTTCAACTAATTATTCTTACTCTTGTTAGCTCACTTTTGCCCTTTAAGAAAGCTGTTACTGATATGTTTATTCTTGCTTTAAAGGTTGCTAGGAAGTGCTAGGTGGCTTCTCAGAGTGCCTGCAGATGCAGTTAGAACTCAGATTGAAAATCCCTTTGGTCAGAGAAGCGAAGGATCTTTCTTTTGCTTTCTGAGAGATATGCTGAGTGTATGTTTTGGTAGGAGGCTTGCCAGACTGGTTAAGGAGGGTTTAAACTAGATGTGTTGGGGGAGGGGTGCATCATTCCATCCCAACACTCCCAGTCAGTTGCCAGCACCTATAATAAATGCTTGGACCAATGCAGAGATATTCCGGCTGCTCCAGGCAATGAGCCGGCTTCATTTGGAGCTCGGCTCAGATGCCCCTATACAAATGCCCATAGCATGGGGAATAAACAAGAAGAATTAGAGATGTGTGCTCATCTACGGGGGTATGACATTATAGGCATCACAGAAACATGGTGGGATGGCTCCTATGACTGGAGTGCTGGAATGGAAGGTTACAGGCTCTTTAGAAAAGACAGGCCTGGCAGGTGTGGAGGGGGAGTTGCCCTTTATGTTAGGGATAGGCTGGAGAGTATGGAACTCTGTCTGGGGACTGGTGAGCAGTTAACAGAGAGCTTGTGGGTCAGGGTTAAAGGGAAAACAGTGATGGGAGACATTACTGTGGGGATCTGTTATAGACCACTTGATCAAGCAATTGATGTCATCTACCTGGATTTGTGTAAAGTGTTCGACACTGTCCCACACGACATCCTTGTCTCTAAATTGGAGAGACATCAATTTGATGGATGGACCACTCGGTGGATAAAGAACTGGCTGGATGGCCGCACACAAAGAGTTGTGGTCAATGGCTCAATGTCCGGCTGGAGACCAGGAACAAGTGGTGTCCCTCAGGGATCGGTGTTGGGACTGGTCTTGTTTAACATCTTTGTTGCTGACATAGACAGTGGGATTGCGTCCTCAGCAAGTTTGCCGATGACACCAAACTGCGTGGTTCGGTTGATACGCTGGAGGGAAGGAATGCCATCCAGAGGGACCTTGACATGCTTGTGAGGTGGGCTGATGCCAACCTCATGAAGTTTAACCATGCCAAGTGCAAGGTCCTACACCCGGGTCGGAGCAATCCCAGGCACAGCTACAGGTTGGGCAGAGAAGAGATTCAGAGCAGCCCTGCGGAGAAGGACTTGGGGGTGCTGGTCAATGAGAAAATGAACATGAGCCAGCAGTGTGTGCTTGCAGCCCAGAAAGCCAACCGTATACTGGGCTGCATCAAAAGGAGCGTGACCAGCAGCATGTCGAAGGAGGTGATCCTGCCCCTCTACTCTGCTCTCGTGAGACCTCACCTGGAGTATTGTGTGCAGTTCTGGTGTCCTCAACGTAAAAAGGACATGGATCTGTTGGAACAAGTCCAGAGGAGGCCCACGAGAATGATCAGGCGACTGGAGCACCTTCCATATGAAGACAGGCTGAGAAAGTTGGGGCTGTTCAGCCTGGAGAAGAGAAGGCTGTGTGGAGACCTCATAGCAGCCTTCCAGTATCTGAAGGGGGCCTATAGGGATGCTGGGGAGGGACTCTTCATTAGGGACTGTAGTGGTAGGACAAGGGGTGATGGGTTCAAACTTAAACAGGGGAAGTTTAGATTGGATATAAGGAGGATATTCTTTCCTGTTAGAGTGGTGAGGCACTGGAACGGGTTGCCCAGGGAGTTTGTGAATGCTCCATCCCTGGCAGTGTTCAAGGCCAGGTTGGACGAGGCCTTGGGTAATATGGTTTAGAGCGAGGTGTCCCTGCCCATGGCAGGGGAGTTGGAACTTGATGATCTTAAGGTCCTTTCCAACCCTAACTATTCGATGATTCTATGGTTACTAGTTTATTGCAATTTTGGTTTCATATAATGGCTTGAACCAGATATTGTATTCTCTGCCAATAGCTGCTTTCATAGGGCCCAGAAGAGGGGTTCAGATCACCACAAAGGTGTTATTGTACCTTTTGATTTGCACACTCGCAACCTCACTTTACTTCTTAGCAAGGCCGATTTTATCTTGGATTAGGATTCCCTGTGACATACCAGAATACTGTAAGGAAGACTGAATCCTTATACATACCTTCTGATAGAAAATAAGCTTCAGCATTAGAATGGTTTTGCATCCCTCTTGCACTTGAATTACAGCCTTCAAGTCTCAAGCTTGGGGTTCTGGGTTACACAAAGAACACAAAATAATGTTGATGGGAGTGGGAATATACTGAAATTACCAAACATCCATTACTACACAATTTACATAAAACATATATGTCATGGTTTAAACTCAGCCACGCAAGTCTGTCTCTCTCACTCCCTCCCTCTCTTCCTCCCTCCATGCTCCCGGGGTGATGGGGAGAAGAATCGAAAGAATCTAACTCCCATGGGTTTAGATAAGAACAGCCCAGTAACTAAGGTATAACACAAACCACTACTGCTGCTACCAATAATAATAATGATAAGGGAAATAACAAGGGAAGAGAATACAACTGCTCACCACCCTCCAACTGATACCCAGCCTGACCAAGGAGTGGTCTAACCCTTCTGGGTAACTGCCCCCAGCTTATATAGTCAGCATGACATGCTGTTGTGTGAAATACCTCTTTGGTCAGTTTGGGTCAGGTCCTGTCTCTGCTTCCTTCTGGTTTCCCCTCCTCCCTGGCAGAGCATGAGACTCAGAAAGTGCTTGGTCAGTCTAAACATTACTCAGCAACAACTAAAAACATTGGTGTTATCAGCACTGTTCCCAGGCTGAAAGTCAAAAACACAACATTGCACCAGCTACTAAGAAGGAGAAAAATGACTGCTGCTGCTGAACCCAGGACAATATATTACCAAAATAAAATGTTTTCTACATTAAAACTCTTGTCTTTAGATAGCTCATATCTTTTATGGCTCTCTTGCAAACTTTAAAGGAAATGTGTGTACACTGTTGGCCTCAGTCTAGGTGTTTTGTTAACTTTTGTATTTTATTGTGTTTAAAGACAAGCAGAGTAAAAGGATTAATAAAATTTTAATCAGAGAACATGTTATAATCTGTTTCACAAAATACCATACACAACCAGAAAATACTAGGAAACAGTGTGGAGTACCATAACTGCACTGACGGTAAGTAGTTTTCAGCAATGTTTTTTGTTGAAAATCAATCCAATGGCCTATAAAGCCCCAGTATATTCTGTAAATTGATTACAGCAGGGCTGGCACAAAAAAATACGATGCTTCAAAGAAAGATTGCCTGATATAACTCAGAGCCCTTAATGGCTCTTCCATGAATTGCAAGTAACATATCACCACTTTCTGTTATAATTTTAGTTTCAAGGCTGGTACTCCAGAGACAGATGTTTCCCTATATTAAATACAAACAATTTCCTCCGCTGGTGGTCACTTACAGAGACCAGCATGGCTGAAATTCTCGTAATTCCCTTCAGCTAATCTATATTTCCGTTTTCAGGTTTGTCTCAGAAACACCCAACCCCAGAACTCTGTTAGAAGGGAAAGACAAAACAGTGCATCCTTTCACATGCTCTAACAGGAACACATACGGCAGTGGGGCAATTCAGCAGGAAATACTATCATGAGCTTGTAAGATGCTGGTGTATCTACAGATTTCAATAAGACTGGCTCTTATTTTATAGAAAAATATACAACCCTAAGACAGAACTACTGCAAGTCTTCAATCAAGATACTATTTCCACTTCAACATATGGATGTGAAAGTTAGAAATATCAAAGTGATAAACATGTCTAAATGGCTTGAAAGGAAGAACTTAGTAAACGAAAACAATCTAAAACAAATGCTCAGATTTATTAGAAATTTTAGCAATTCTTTAACACTGGAAAGGAAAATGGAAATATTTAGAAAATATTAAGGGTAAAGCCATTGACAACTTACCATTAGGCTCCTAGGAAACAGGGAAGTTCCAATGCAAAGAATCTTCTAGAAGTCCTCAGTAAGAAAAACCTTTCAGGAAGATAAGGAGAGAGAAGCAGCAACTACACACTGATGGGACAATATACATTTGTAGAGTGTGAGCTTGGGATGGGAAAAGGTTTTGTTCAAGAATATGATAGAGGAGAGCATATCATAGGCTCCAGAGCAGAGCAGAAGTCCTTCAACTCTAAATTAATGCAGTTTGGATGAATAAAAGGACAAAGTGACTTGTGTTTCTTATTTTTATTCTTATATGTATTTAGAAGGTTATTTTTATTCTTATATGTATTTACAAGGTTCTGAAAAACACTTGGAATCTTTAAGAGCATGCAGCGGAACTAGGGTTAAGAAAATCTTTTCTTTTTAAAACTCTGTGGTTGTGGGAGGTTTTTAAAGCTGGCATTCACAAGGGGTTTGTGTCTTTGTGCCAGTGCATATGGTCTTGTCAAACTATGCCTAGGAATTCATACTTGCTCAGCACAAACTGTCTGGTTCAGGGCTCTACAGGTAGTTTTTCATCTAGTTAAATTTGGTTGTTTTTTTTTTTTTTTCCCCATTTTTTTTAAGTAATGAACTGCTTGTAGAAAATATATCTCTTGACGTCTCCTTTGAATGCCTTACATCAATATCCCATTTTCTTTCTCATAAAGTTTTGATTCCCGAGGAGATTTTGTTAAATTTTCAGTTTTATATCAATGATTATCTTCTTGCCCAGTGTGGTGGTCTGAGATGCTTTTAAAGCAAAAAGAGGAATAGCAATTTGGATTAAGCTGCATCCCTAGAAGCAAAAGACAGAGATTTTTGAGGAATACTTTTTCCCTTCTCTAACACTGGCTGTGCATGGACTGTGCAAGTAAGCCATGAGCTTTGTATTCTGTTTCATTCCCAAGTTCACTTTTGCCTTTCCCTCTTTCCCTGTGTCAGTAGCAGGAATTTGACATCTGTCTGGACTGGGGCACTCGAGTTAAAGACCATATACTATCTACTGAATTGCTACGCCAATCTGAAGAAATACTCTGAACTACTGCCACACGAGTACTGATTTTCTACTGATCTTTTCAATGTATCACATTCCTTATGTTTTGAGACTTTAATTGGAAATAGCTGCATTACACCTTGTTATTTTGCTATGTGGACTTCTGCCTCCTACAGGTCAGTCTGAGATGCAGCTCTTCCTCATGATTGCCCCAGCAAGCCTTAGTTCCTTGTGTGCACTTTTGTCTCTTGTGTGTGCTTTTGTCCCTTGCACCAACAGCAGCAGTATGCAAAGCCCAGGACTTAGTGTGGGGAAAACCAGAAGGAAGATATTCCAGCTCAGCAAGCTTTGGAAGTCATTCCAGCTCTATGGCAATCCCAAATCAGGAACTGAGTCTAGATTAGTCTTTTAGTTTGGATGAAGAATGAGCTTCTGAAATTAATCTCCCCCTGAACCCTCTAATGGTCCTGTGAAAACTTGGCTTCCTGTAGGCTAAGTGATTGTGCAGCTGCAACTGCGTCTGCCCCATTTGTTCTGAGACGGTTGAAGGCTGAAAGGTTGGTCAATGCATGGAGACAAGATTTTTGTCCCCTTTCAGCAATTTTGTCTTTTGTAAACTCAGAATTTTGCAGAAAAACTCATGCTGGGCTCCAGCAACCATTTGTAGTGCAGTCTTTATCCCTGAAAAGCTGATATCTGTCTGCCTCACAGAAAGTAAGTGAGCAAACAGAATAACAAAAAAGTAAAAGCATAATATTCTTCTATATGCTTTTGCACTTCAAGTGCTGCCAGTGACACGTAGCCTTTTTAAAGCAAAGTTTTGCTTATTTAGAACCAAAGACTGACTCAGAAATCGTAAGCCAGTAATCTATTTATATGATTTCTGCCTCCTTCCAAGTCTCACTTTTTTAGTTCAGAGAGACTCTATTCCTCACCACTCTTCAATTCTGTCAGCTCCTGATCTGTTTATTCCCTCATCCCTCTCTTTTCAGCACTGATTTGGAGTATTTTTAATGTCTCTTTCTTAAGATTCTCTCTAGAGATTAGGAACAGGATAGGATGCATATAGACAAAAGTTTTAGTTTTAGTTATCTTTCAGGTTTGATCCTGATTATGTGTATCTAAGGCGGTATTGCATTACTTTTTTGCTCTTTCTAAAGATGTCATTGAAAAAAAAACCCAAACTAAGGCATATAGGGAATATTGCAGTATAAGACATAGCTAATCAGAATTCTTTATTGAATAGTAAGTAGTCCTATTTGCTACAGCATTATCTGATGAAATATGAATTAAAATCTTTAAAAAGGAAAGATAACAGATGTATAATGTTTAGCTATGCTATTTCATTTTTAGATTCTTTATTTAAAGACATTGGAATCTCATTCCACAGACAGTTTGAAATATGGATTTAATTTGTTGGTTTATAACAATTATAGACTGATAGTAATAGAATTTCTGTTGAATGTGCTGCAGCATAAAGCAATGACAGCTGGGCACTGCATAGAAAACAGGATATGCAGTACTCTGTTACTAGGGTCCATCATTTGTTATTCTTAATAGTATTTCCTGAGTTAATTGTACATAGTCTTTGTAGCACAATATAGTGCATTCTTTGTCCTTTTTTCTTTTTTTTTTTGTATTTAGACATACTTTGAGGTCAAGGCTCTGTGACCTCATGCTGCAGGTGAGGCACCTGTTTTCTCACATTACATTCCCAGAACTGGTGCATTTCACACAGTATCATGTGGTAGTTATACAGACTTGAGTCATTCCTGGGACTACATAGCTGGCACATTCCAGGCAGAGGCTTCCTCTTCCCCAAGGTTTTTATTAAAAGCACATTTAGAAAAATGCAAACAATGCAATAAGGAGGCATCCCTCCAAAATGACATTCTCTAGATAAATTAACTCTGTAAGTTATTTTAATAATTTTTAAGTACTCCAAGGATTTCCAAACCTTATCCACCCTAAGTCTGCTTTCTGGAACCTAAACCTGCTGAGATATATTTAATGAGTAATTTGAAATCCTGAAATCTCTTCTGTATAGCATGTTTTATCTTTTCTGTGTATATGCAAAGCCCTGATATTTTATCATTGTTTTACAATCTGGAGGTCTCAATTAAATTTTTGAAACATAGCTGTCTCTAGTGTGTCCTTGAGATGACCCAGGGACCAGAAATCTGTTTGTGATAAAGAGTTACCATGCCTTTGGATGACTTTCAGTGCCTATATTTGGGCAACAGGATCAAGTTCAAACTGGCTCTTGCTAAGCTGCCTGGTCTCAAACAGTAGCACAAGCAGAGTCTTCTCAAAACAACAGAGTCAAGCCTACATCAAACCGCTTTATAAATCAGAATAAACTAGGCTAGGCTAAACTAGACTAGAATAGAATTATAAGAACCATTTATTCCAACTGCCTGACCATTTCAGGGCTGATCAGGTTAAAGCATGTTATTAAGGGATTGACCACCTCTGGGAAGCCTGCTCCAGTGTTTGCCCGCCCTCTTGGTAAAGAAATGCTTCCAAATGTCCAGTCTAAACTCCCCAGGATATACCTAAGTGGAAAAATTCTTTATAGAATTTAATAGAGCCTGTAACCTTAAAACCATCCACAACAGCCTCCCTTTCTTCCAGGAAAAAATCTAGTAGAGTTTTACTCTAGAACTTCTTTGTTAAATCCCCGATTTTTTACAATGACTGGTTTTGTTAGGTTTGTCCCACAAACATTCATTGAATTAAATTGTATTTTCAGAATGGAGGAACACAAGAATAGAGATCATCTTTATTGTTAATATAAAACTCAGTTGCAAAAAAAAAAAAACTTTCTCTCCACTCTTGGAGTGTTTGAAATTAAATGAATGACTAGGCCCTGAGGTATCATCTTGTAGAAATTTCTGAAGGTTGTTTTTAGTATAATTTTGATTTCAAATTGCTTAATTATAGAGTCACCTATATAGGTCATTATATACCTGTAATATTCTTGACTTGCCAACGAATTTGGGATGCAGTATTTAGTTGGCTTAGCTCCATTTGTGAAACATTACATCACACATTAAATTACAGCATCATCTACACTTAACCTTGTGTACATGTGCACACACATTTTGTTCAGTTGAAATAGTTTGTCTCATAAGATAATATTTATAACTGTAAAAATAATTTTTCTTTCTAGTTATTGAAAAGATACTCTGATTTTACCAAATGAATGTGTCACATCTACATGAAAAAACATTTTATTAAAAAAGAGGCACACTTTGTGAAAATGCTAAATTATGTTTCCCTCCATTCATTATCATTATTATGGTTCATTAGGCCATTACAATTTTAAACACCAGACCTTTCTAAAGCCACTAAAATGATATCTTTATATGAGTGCTACTGTTCTCTCCTTTAAGGCCAGTAGTATAATTATGAATAGTCATTACCTGGTTATTTCTGTTACCTGGTTAATCTCCATTACACAAAATCTTTGTATTTCATTAGTGGTCTAAGCTGTAAATTTAGCAACGTGTGTTTTAAAAATTCAGGGCTAATTGCTTCAAGCAAAGCTAACTGGTTAACATAGTCTGTAATATTTAATATTTAAAATCAGAAGAAAAGAAAATGTTTGTGTGACCAGTTACTTTGGGAAATAAAAGAAAAAGAAAGTGGCCTGATTTCAGCCACGGGAAAATGTTATACTACTAGTACGACAGAGTACTGAACGTTTCTGCTGGCTATAATCCTGCTGTTGAAGTCTATTGAGCCACGTGGTGACCTTCGCTCCATGTTTTACAAGTGAAGGTGACCACAACTGTAGCTTGTGTCTCTGCAAAAATTTATACATGATTTTGCTGAGCTTAGACATGTGGGGTTTATATTTGACCTTTAGCTCAAGCATCTTACCAATCTTGCAGAAAACAGGTATTGATGGAAAATGTAGGCAAGAAAACCTAAGTAAATACTTCCAAGCACTCTCAGATCAATACTTTCATAGGTTTAGTATTCTTCAAAAATTGTTAAGTCACTTCCTATAAGGCAAAAGGCTTTCCCAGCTTTTAGCTGAATTATCACCTCAAGAAAAACACTCTGTAGTGTAAGTGCTGACAAAAGCTTAGCTACATTATTGTGAAACCTGTGCAAAGCTAATAAATGATGTTGCCTTTCCTAGCAGCTTTTCTTGCATGTTGCAGATAATTATTAAAGCTGTCTGCTCTTATTCCAATCAGAAATTTCTAGATGCCCCTAGTGCTGGTTTCTTCTTGTGTCTGGGTACTGAATGATTTGCTGTGATCATGACAGATATATCATGTTCCAGGCTGATGAATTTCCGCCTGGGATTTTATGAAGGAGCCAGAAATGTAAGAGGTAACCAGCTCCCTGATTTAGCATATATAGCCACCACAGAATATCACAAACACTGGGGTTGCCTGCAAGTGTGCTCAGATTAGTGAGCAGACTTTAACAAGAATTTTGGTATGGGCTCCTATCTGGCTCGGAGTAATGGCAAAAACAATGATTTATGAAAAATACAAAATACATGAAACATTATTGTGAAGAAACAGGAAAGGTGTTAGTTTCTGTAAAGCCCAGACTTTGGGAATACTGTTTTTTTACTTTAAATAATACAGTGTACAGACAGCTATTGTAACATAGCTGCAAGCATATGCAGGGACATATGTTTGTTGCACAGTTAATGAGCTCCGGCAGTGTACATACCTCTCAGACAGAATCCTGCCAGCTTTATTGAGTAATTTCTCCATGCATACTATATCAAATAAAGGTCTTTACAATGGTTGGAGAAGACCGACTCCTGGGAGGCAGGTATTTATGTGTCAAAACCCCTGTGTTTCTGTTACTAAAGAAGATGCCTCAGTTTAATGTCCATGACATACACAGAAATAGAGAAGAGTTCTATGTAATAGGCTTTAGACAGCCCAAACTTGTACCACTATTGTGTAATAATAATTCTTGTGAATGCTAAATAGTGGAAAAAGTGTAAGCAGGGGCATATTATAAACCCACCTTATTACTAACCTATGCTAGTGCTGAGCTGTCAGTCATGCTACATGTCACCTTACCCTTAGGCTATAAAGGTGAGTGAATCACAGAATCACAGAATCCCAAGGGTTGGAAGGGACCTCAAGAGATCATCTGGTCCAACCCCCCTGCAAGAGCAGGGTAACCTAGAGTACATCACACAGGAACTTGTCCAGGCGGGCCTTGAATATCTCCAATGTGGGAGACTCCACAACCCCACTGGGCAGCCTGTTCCAGTGCTCTGTCACTCTCACAATAAAGAAGTTCTTCCTGATGTTAACGTGGAACCTTCTATGCTCCAGTTTACACCCATTGCCCCTTGTCCTATCACTGGATATCACTGAAAAAAGCCTAGCTCCATCATCCTGACACCCACCCGTTACATATTTGGTTGGCAGGAACTAGCAACAAGTATTGAGATGTGTATGATATGCATGGTTGCCCTTTTTAGTCACTAAATCTCAGTAACAAGTGTGTATTTAGCATCATGTGTGCTACAAAATATAGAATGTATTCAGTTCTTGCTTCATTATCTATTTGAAGTGACCTACCTGGTGGTAAGACCTTAATTAGGCAGTTATGCTCAGCTAAGCATTTCTACATGTTGCTGTCAGTATTCCTCTCAGCTTTGTTTCCTCTGGTCAAATCATGGGTGGGGAGAGCTGTTTGCTTTAAAGGCTGTTTTCCGCAGAACACCATTTCTGATTAAAACAAAATAAATCTCAAACAATCAAGACAGAACTTTAATGTGAATATCTTTAACTAGGGAAGGAAAATATTGGTCTAGTTGCCAATTATAAATGGACCGATCAACAAAATCTTTTCGATTCCTAGCAAAAAATAGAAGTACATATGACATGATGCTTGTACAATACTCTTTCTACCTTTCCGCTGAAAAGGACAGGAAAAAGGCAAATCACCTCTTATATTTATATTAATCTCTATTTACCTCATACTTCATATCTAGATTCAGAACATGAATTTTGCAGGAGAAAAAATAGAAGTCTGAGTACAATGAGAAAGGGAATAAAAAAAATATCACATTTGCTTTTTATCTAAGCTCATTTTTGTTTTATTCTGTGCCTTCTTTCATTCCTTTATTTAGAACAAGCATTAACAAGATTATGGCTCTAATTCTCATTTTCATTACTGATGGCTTGGAGGCGCTGCCTCATCCCAGCCCAGAGCTTTGAACACCTGTACGCACAGTTGTGCAGAGCTGGGCCAGCTACTCAAAGTACAGTGTCTGATTTTGTTCTGTTTTCCTTCTGTCCTCCCCTTACATTACCAGGGAGGACAAAACAACAGGTACACAATAGGCATGGTTTGAGCAGGTGGCACAGGGAGATGTGGGATGTACCGACTGGCATTCAGTAGACAGGAGAGCATTCGGGCTCTATGCCAGAGGCATCACGTGCTCCAAAGGACATCAGAGAACATGCGCAGATGGTGTATACTCAAGTCCATTCTAAAAGGCAGAGAGAATATGGCAGGACATATGGCCAAGGACAAGGATGCCAGTATGACACTGTTCAAAGACTAGCCATAATTTTTACATACTTCCATGATATTCCCACTGCTAAAATAGCAATTACTGTATAGGTTAACTGATTCTTCTACTGTAGGCTCTTAGGTGACAGAAAAGAGTATCAAATCGTCTGTGCTTACAGCTGCAGAAAACTGTATCACGTGGATGGAAATAGATTTCCATGATGGAGTGAAGAAATAATCTAGAGAAACAGGATTATTTGACTGAGAACCAGAGCTATTCTTAGACTTGGCCCCGCAGAGCTCAGAACGTGGTGTTCCAGGTAGAACAGGCTTCCCAAAGGCCATTTAGCAGTGCACACTCAAGGATGCAACACCATGTGGTCCAGACTTATTTGTCTAGCCAGTTAATGTTACTTAAAGGAGTACATCTAATGGGGTGGATCCTGCTTCATTGATCATACAGTATAAAATCATTTTGTTTCAGTGAGCAAGTCTGACATTTTAGATTGATGTGCAGGCTTAGGCAAAAACTATGTACAGTTTGCCAAAACCCCAACAAATGGCTTTCAGTGGAACAAATTCCTGCTGCTTTGCACCAACAGAAAACGAAAAGACTGAACAGTCCACCTCCATCAAGCTCCTGGGACTTTTGGGACTGTAATTTCCCACAGCCACTGGGACTGATGATTCCTAGATGTAGGTGTAAAGCTCCAAACTGTGTGCTGCCCTGGCAGAGGAGAGGTGGGTTTTCCAACACAAAGCAAGAGACAGGGCAACCAGAGCAGTGAAAGGGTAATTCTGAAGTGTACTGTCATCTTGTGCTATCCTTACCCCTTCCTCATTATAATATAATCTGTGACTAAATTTAGGCTCATATAAATTGGTGTTTTTTAGTAGCAACTAAAGTATAAGTAACTTGAGAAAGTGTAAGACTGTTTTTTGTATGTTAGAAAACATTAAGAAACTTGGTTACAAGGACATGCAATGCCAAATTGCTTGGGAAAGTGAAGAAGTAGTGAAAGACTACTTGTTATTAAAAAACAATCAAAATGGCAATAGCAGAAAGGACACATTTTCAATGTAAAGAAAGTAGTAAGAATATGAAACAAGCTCTGGATGTGCAGTAGTATTTTTATACATGTATTTTCTGAGACAGTAGTAAGGAAAAGTGTTCGCCCAAATTCTAGTGGGAAAGGTGACATTTATGTTATGAAAAGACTTAAACTTTTACAGACACTGGGTGAATTGCAGTAAGAAGATTTAGCAAAAACCTTATACGTGAAAGATTGGTTTTATTTAAAAAGAGCTGAGAGGAAAATGAGACTTCGTAGCCTCTTTAACAATTCCCAAGAGCTCCTTTCCTTCTTGAATTAGTTTCTGTGGAAAAACGGAAAATATTTTACTTAATGACACAAGAGAGCTTGAGAAGAGGGAGTCGGACAACAAATGAGCAAGCTGCAGTATTTGATTGGAAAAAATAGCCCACCCTACACATTTAAAAGAGATTTCCTTTACCTTTCAGTGTGTAGGAAGAAAGACTGTATCTGTGAGAAATGATAATAAGTAATTGTGAAATCTAAATCTAATCTTTCCTTTTATGATTTTGTGTTTATATCATCTTTAGTAAGCTTCAGTCTAAAAATGATAACAAGAGGATCTGTTGAACATAATAACACTGAGAAAAATACTACCTTAAACATGGAGATTAGACCACTTATTTCACTTTAAGGGAACCTGTCTTCGTCTGAGAAAGACATGGCAGTAGAACAGATTGTACCTTATATTTAAAGAGTCTCTTAAAACAGCACGTTATACTTCCTTCTCATCATCATATTAAGTAGCAAGGGAGATTATTTCCTATGGTTATATGAATTTTAATATAAGAGAAATATGTATGTTAAAATGCTGGTTGAAATAGAGGGAATATTTTGCACTTTGAAAAGATTTATTTATTTTTTTTTATTGGGAATACTGACCACAGTGAATTGTGGTATTTACAGAGGCGTCATGACCATACTTGAATGAATTCTTTAAGAGCCACCAACTGGGTTAGGGCTTAGTACTTCAGCTGCTGAGGTGAGCTGAGACATAGCTTTTGCTGCTTATGGGTTACCTGAAGACATTTCAGATTGGACTAGTTGTAGCTGGGATAGTGTTAATTTCCTTCACTGCAGCTGGTATGGGGCTATGTTTTGATTTGGTTGAAAACAGTGTTGTTACCACAGGGATGGCTCTGTTATTGCTGAGCAGTGCTTACACAGAATCAAGGCCTTCTTGGGAAGGGGACACAGCAGGACAGCTGACCACACCTGACCCAAGGGATATTCCATAACTTATGGCATCATACTTAGCACATAAAATTGGGAGAAGAAGAAGGAAGGGGTGGGATGTTCAGAGTGATAGTGTTTGTCTTCCCAAGTAACTGTTATGCATGATGGTGCTCTGCTTTTGTGGAGACGGCTGAACACCTGCCTGCCCATGGGAAGTGACGAATGAATTCCTTGTTTTGCTTTGCTTGTGTGTGCAGCTTTTGTTTTCATGTGTGTGTGTTTTTTTTCACAGTGTCATCATGTCAACACGAGTTCTCTTACTTTTCTCTCCCATCCCACAAGGAGAGAGTGAGCGAGCAGCTACGTGGGGCTTAGTTGCCAGCTGGAATTCAACTGTGATGCAGATAAAGGTCTTCAGTCTGCTCCTGAAGAATTTCAAATAGTCCTAAGGATAAATTCAGTAAAGCACACCCTGACTATTGCTTATCAGCAAACAGTATCAAATAGGTTAACAGAACACTTCTGCAGACACTTTCAAAGGGCCTTAGGGAAAAAAAATAAATCAATAGTCTGCCATACACAAAATAGCAGCAAAGTTATTTCTCAAATGTCAGATATGAATTAGGTTTGATTTAATGGATCGTGTTTTAGCAAAACAACTAAGAATACAGTAGAGCAGATGTATTTTTAAAACCTGAGTACGCATCCCTTGACTCAGGAGTAAGTTCTGGGAAGGCTATTTTGAAGAGAGATGGGGGTGTTGTAGTTTATGTTTTCTGTAGCAGGATTGAAATGCCAGATAACGAAGAAGTGGGATGACCATTTGCTCCAACATAGAAACCCCAGAAAGGCAACAGGTTTGCCAGTGCTGAGGATGTTTTTAGAAAGGGAAAAATGAGATCCATGTATTGCCACAAAGACGTGAAGGCAAATAGTCCCATTTTGATCCGTGGGACACATACTTCTCGACAAGGGATCTGTGGTCATAATTAAATACAATGCTTTACAAGTCCAATTATACAAACACCTAAAAAAAAAATATGTGTATAGCTGCTTTAGTGTTATTCTAGTGTGATTTGACAAAATATATGTTATATATATGCATACACGTAGTGGATAAATATAGCATACGTGAAACATGACTGCACTGGTTTTTATTTTCACTCATGTCACCTCTATAGCACATTATTGTTGCAAAAGGAGCCATTTTGTGAGGCAACCGTACTACAAAGAACACTGGAGGAGAAACATCCTGCTGCCTCCAAGGACTTGACATTTGTTCTTTCTTATCTGACTGCTTCACTTAATTTAGGATGAATATTATTATGACTTATGGCATATGACATTCCCTCTGTATATGAATTGTAGTCAGTTCCATTAGCAATCTAAGTTAACTGTTTTACTCATGAGAACCTGTAAAACCCCTTTGATTTGTGAAATTGCTGACTTTCATTTTTCATTAAGAGCCAGTCAGAAAGGAAACTAGAGGTATCAGTATATCAGCTCCAATTTTAAAATGTGCTGAGCAGACAACATTTGATATTTATTAACTCTAGATTAAAAAAGTAGTATCTTAAACTGGAAACCTTAAGTGCAGTCCTTTTGGTTTTTACAGTGAAATATATATTCCAAAAAAAACCCCAGAAATTTGCAGCAGGCAAACAAGTCAGGTAGAATGAAAGGGATCTTTTGTCATCATTATTAGTGGCATCTTACATTTTCTGTAATGTTGTTTATCAGTCTCCAAGACTTATCTGTGCTATTACTGAACATGGTTTATGTGTTAATTTGTTTTTTGTGAAGCTTGCTTGAATATTAAGTCATGACAAACATAAATTACTTTTAATAATTATATTAAACATTTATTCGAATCTGTCACACAACAAGCAGAAGTGTCTAAGAAACATTTTAAAGCACAATATTAATTTATTCTAAAATGTGAGAATGTCTTACATTAGGTTAAAAATGTTGTGTTGAATAACCCTGAAAGATTTGCTAAACCGAGGGAAGAAGGTTTTTAAAATTATGAGAGTTAGAAATAAAAGAAAATTATAGCTTTGCACACCAGATTGTTGTGTATGAGATCATTTTTAACAGAGACATATGAGCATCAAATAATTTGATGCAGCCAGCTGAAGGAAATGAGCATTGTGATCAAATTAAAGTCTGGAAAAGTAAATATGAATATTAATGAGATATCTGGAACTAGGAAATAGCCTTGTGATGAAAAATGTCATTACTTACTGCTTTAGTGGAGTAGGCTTCGTAGGATGCTGTCACTTTTTGTGGGTTGAGTGTACAGTTGTCTAGACAGGACAGATCCTCTCTGGCACAAGAACAGGAGGATCTCATGCCCTTGCACAGACATTTCTTACTGATGAAAGCTGCAAACCCCATGTTGACATGCTTTATGGCCACAGTCCTAAGAAGCAGAGAAAATCTGCAGACCAACAGAAAAGGGGACTGGGGAGTAGAAAGAAATGCTTTCTCTCTCATATGACACTATCAAAATTGTATCAGAAAAGAATTAAAAATCATAGATAAATAATTATTTCCAAAAATAGTTAATCCTTCTGTTACATGAGTAACTATAGCCTGAGAGGATTTTTGTAACATCATGGAAATCACTGATGTGGAATGGCAATCATGCCTGCAAATATTCCTCTCTGTGACAAATCCCAGATATCTGAGACAGCATTTCTTTAACCACTGCAGTAGAGAACAGTGTCTTTAAAGGTTCTTGGAGGAGTATATTTTACCAAATTGTCGTATGTCCAACCTCCCTTTTGGTCTTTCACACAAGAGACACAGCCTGGCACAGCATAGGTCTGATGTGGTGGCTTCATTTTAGTCCGTGTATTAAACCAGGGTTTGAGTTGTCAAAAATGTTGATCACTAGTAGAGAAAATGAAACACTTTTAAATTAACTTGAATTAGGGAAACAAGTTTTGAGCCATGAGGTTCTCCAAAAAGCAATGCTTTCACTGGAAGTCTTGGATCAGAGATTTCCCCTCAGTTTCCTAGTGCTCATTGGAAGTATAGATAACTATTTTCTTTAGAAATCCGCTGTGGGATACCTGGAGCTGACAGTAGTCTGAAGCTAATAATTCAAAGTGGATAAGTGGAAAGCGACACAATCTTCACTATGCTTGTGATTTACTGATAACCTCATCTCAGGCCTTCTCCACCAGCCATTATAGCATTGCCCCACAGTAGTGACCCTTGGCTCTCCTGCAGGTTATAATTTACTGTGAACACCAGATATTGCCTCACCTAAGAAGCTTAAGTAACTAAAAAATTTCTGTGTATTTCTGTATTTTATGGCTTTATAAATTTTAATCTACTCCCTACTCTAACAATAAGAAAATTTATTCTCTGACAAATGTTGCCTGTCACTGTAGTTGGGACTTCATGCCAATGCCATGAAATAAGAAACTGAAGGAAAAGGTTGTTTAAATTTCCTCTCACTGTTTAAATAGCTAGGTATGGGTAAAGGGTAATAGCACTTTATTTGCAACACAAATAGAAAGCCTAAGAAAATAATACAGAATCTCTGGATTAACAAATTGTGGCAGCAGGTTTAATTCTTCACTTATAAACCAATTTGTAGTGCTACTCTGTGGATAGATTCATTGTAGGAATTCACGTGGGTAGTTACGGGACTGAGCTTGGTGTTAAGAAACAGCAGTCCGGACCAGACTTCATTGTAGCCTATGCTGTTGTGTTAAATTAGGCTTCCAGGTTGCACTTCCATCCACATATCTGATTGTCTACACTGCTCCAAACTTAAGTTTGGAACAAACCAGACAATTTACCAGGTGGAGAACCATAGACATAGAAAATTGAATCCCACCCTTTTAGGCTAGATGACTCCAATCTCTCAAGATGCAAGGCATAAACCTTGGGTTATTTTGTCATAATTAACTACTTAGTACAGATTAGGAGATCATAGCAAATCATCCCCAAAATCTCTCACTGAATGACTATTGTGATTTCTCCTGGGGTTATAGCATACAGTATGCATTTTTCTTTTCATTCTTTCTCTCTGCACACCGATGCTTCTGTGACTTTTATCAAGACAGGAAAGACTGACAGAACAGAAAAGATGTAAAGCTGTAATATTCCCTTGTTTAACTTATTTAGAGTGTTCAGGATTATGCAGGAGGAGCAAAACAACTCTCAAGAATGTTAAAGCCAGTGTGGATTTCTTTCCAGACATTTTGAAGATCATAACATCTAATTCTGGACAGAGCCTGAGGTCAGCAGTGTGTTTTCCATTTGTTTCCTGTATTCCAGTAATTTCCTGTATTCCAGTAATTGTGCTTCTGATTCCAGTTAATGCCATAAAATATGGTTGTGCAACTTGCAAACATTAATTTAACTGTACTTTTTCTAACCCCACAATAAAATTTATCAACTAAGTACATGAATATTTTGTCACACAAGTTGATATGCCATTCTGGCTATTTTGTCCATCTCTCAATGAAAACTTTCTCTTCTTTTTTGTTTGTTGCTTTGTTGCCTGCCAGTGTAAATAAAAAAGGTAATTTCTATGTAATCAGTCATCTATGCATTAGACCTTAATCTCCAAAGTAATGATTTCATGTTATTCTAGATTGCCATGGAATTATTGAATTTCTGGTGCATACCCTCTTGTTAAACTCATTATACTCATTATACCTTCAGTCTTGTGAAAACACAGGGATTGAGAACTACTGGAAGTGCAGCCCCATCTCCAAACAGTTGCTCCGTTGGCAATATTGTTAGCCAAACAGGATGGCAAATTGCTCAGGCTACCCAGACTATGTATCATATTCCAAAAGAGTTAAGGATTTAGATGATTTTCACTTCCATAGTTATTAAAAATTTTTCTACAAAGATGTTTGTAAGAAATTCTCTGTAGCCCAACAATAAGAATATTTTCCAAGCATTATGTTTTATTTTTGTATATACCCTCTTTAATAAGTGACTGATTCTACCCTAGGATGTATGTAAAATAAAGCAAGCTCTGTGCATAAGGTATGGGCGGAGATTTCTGGGTTTTTAATCTAAAGTCTGTTCTCCCTGACCTTTCAACAGAACTGAGTTACTCTTAATGTCTATGTGACTCCAGAGTCTACAAATACACCTGTTATATAGATATGAATTGCAGAATATATAGTGTCAAACAGCATAATATTGTTCCCTTAAGACGCTATTTTGTGAATATGTGAATAAAACCCTATGAGAAATCTCTGTCCTGATCAGAACTTTTTTATTTATTCTTTTTTCCCTACGAACAAAGTTTTCTGAGTGGAAAAAAGGGAATATGATTCAGTATTAAAAAAAAATCACTGCTTCTAAATATTTAAAAAAAAGGGTGAATTCAGAAAAATCCTGATACATTCCTGTGTTTATGGACATGCTTGGCTTGAGAGTGAGAGAACATTATCTATCTGTTTTTACCTCTTCATGTCCTGAGAAAGCGAGGAAGACAGTAACTTTGATTTCTTGAAATTATACCTCTCACAAAACAACTTTCTCTTTAATGAAAGGAAAGCTACGCGTATTTTTCCTATCTGAAAAATATCTAGAAAATGGAAAAATAAATATAGGAAAATTATTCAGAATGCTTTCTCCTTTCTTACTGGAAGTCATATATTTAAAAAAGAAATTAGATGAGAATACACCTAAAAATATAAAAAGCTTGATTTTTTTTTTTTTTTTTTGGCAATGACTTTATAACTTACTTGGACTAAAAAACTTTAGTGCATATTTTTGTATGGAAATTTGCCATTTTCCATTCAAATTCTACATTTACATTATGACTTTAGAGCTATTCCAGAAGTCACTGAACACTGAAAAAAATTCTTTCAAAATGATCAGATTCACATGGGTTAAATTCAACCTTAGTTGCTGTTTCAGGTGTTTCTTTTCTTTTGAGAATCAGCTGGAGTTTAGTGTCAGCCAGTAGCAGGCACTAATTAAAAAACACATGTGTTGGTATCAACTAGTTGATGTGGATTGAAAAGTCTTAGGAGAAGGCAGCAGCCGATGATGACCTGTGCAAAATCACTCTTGGGTAGGACTGGGAGACTGAGTTTACCAAGGAAGAGAGGACCTGATGATTTTTATGTGATCAGGTAAAAAAAATGGTATTTATTATTATTTAAAAAAGGGATCACTTGAAGATGACATTTGAAACTTTGAAAATCATTTTTATAACTTAAAAACTTTTTCTTTTCTAAGGCTATCGTTTTCCCAAATTGTTTGAGAATATTTTGAAGTTGTATGAGTATTTAATCTTTGTATAGATGATATAGTCCAATGTTGTAAATTATACTTCATTTAAACAACAATCTTTAATGCAAATTGCTTCCTTTTATCATTATCACTAAAATAAAGTGCAGCAAGTGACTTTTTACTTTGTGTCAATTCATGCACTATGTTTAATATACTTTATATTCCAGACCTATTGAGCTGTTCTTCTCTATTTGTATTGTTAGTTACAGTACAGTTGTGCTTTCTGTGGCTATTTATGTGTTTAAATGTATTTAGCCAGAAAGATAAACAACCTATTTTTGTTACTGTTTTTAAAACTAGAGTTGAATGTGCATTTAATGTTCCTCTGGATTATATCTGGTTAAAAACTCTTGCAATGGAAAATCTGCCCTTGCTCTGTGCAGTAAAATTTGAAGTCTATAATTTAAACTGAAGTAGTTCAAAGTACCAGAATTGCAGAAGAGACTAGATAGAAGCAGGAATAAAAATTAAAAAAAAAAAAATTATCTTTCACTAAAAAAATTACTATCTGGTTTTGTACAGTTGTTTTGGTTTTGTTTCTTTTTCACACCAAGAGGGGTAGGTTTTGAATTTTATTTATCCCTTTCACCAGAGCTGCTGGAGTGCAAGAGACAGAGTGCCAAGGTGAGTTCAGTGGGAAAATCGTACTGGTGCATGAGCCTCAGTCTGTGGCACAAAGGCAGTGCTGAGATGGCACTTAAGACATGTCTGGGTTTCTTTTGGGTATTACATCTTCATTTTGCTTTGTTGCATACCCCACAGACAGGCCTGGAGTCCTCAGTCAAACAGGAAGGGACTGATAAAATTAGGAGACTGGTATTTGTGTAAGGGACAATGGCTGTCAATCTTGGATGTGCCTTTTGGACTTTCCTTCTGTTTGCCTGACACCTTGATGGGGAAAAGCATGTGTTGAGATCAATGCTTGGCTTATGATGGTGGAATGACCAAAAACTTCATAGTTTAGGTAATCCTCTATCTATCAGACACTGCAAACAATTGATCTGACCACTCAATAAAAATTGCAGCTGTCAACACTAATTACCTAAGTTTTTGTATAATAACCTCAAGCAGGTCTCCATGGAGACAGCCGATGGGCTGAAATGTGAGCTGGGGTGGAAGAGGGGAGCATGGCACACTGCCTCTCACAATGGAAGCCTGTTATTGTGTACCAAACACATGGGGCCAGAAGGCAAGTGAGAGGAGACCTGTTCTGCAGTCCTAGCTGGAGTCCTTGTACCAAAGATTTTTATGGATATTGTAGTTTGCTTGTTCCCTCAGCTGTCTAATCTCAAAGCTTAGGTGGGATGAGATGCTTAAGTTTCTGTAGAAGCTCTGTGGTCTCCTGAACTGGCCCTGACTTGACTTTCTGAGCTCCCAAGAGGAGTCAGAGCTCAAAAACATCCTGCTGGTTAGTGCACTTGGTTTTGGGCATCCCTTTGGGCTTTTCCCTGGGATCCTACAGAAACCACAGTTTTCGGCTTTGGTTTTTGCTTCTCACCTCCGAGCTCAGTCATTAAAAATAGATAAATAAATAAAATAATAAAAGAAAAATACAATGCTGGAAAGCTAGACCGAGAGCTCGACAGACTGCGGGACTTTGAATTCAGGATGCCTTGTCCCAGTGCTCAAAATGCCTAGACTTTTGACACGGCATAGCTATGCTGTTAGATGGTTACACAGTAAATTCAATTTTACTGTGAGCTGATATAGGTATAAATCAAGATGATGGAAGCAATTTGGTGGGTTTTTTTTTAATGATTCTATGATAAAGAAAACTTCCTCAAAGAGTTGATAATTTGATTAATATTTTCGGGGGGAAGGGGGAGAATCACTACCATATTGGCAGGTTGATTAATAGAAAAAAATGCTACCTGAATGTAGAAGCACAGGGATAAGACGAATTTCTGTAATTCTGAAGTTTATAAAATGCCAGGTAGAAGATTAGAAAGATGTGGTCCTGGTTTCTTCTAAAAAAATCTTTCTTAAAAGATTCATGGTGTGTCAGTTCAGTTCTGAGTAAAAAATAAGAGTCGGTTATTAATATTAGATTTGGGAAAGATAACTTTTTTTAACATATATAGCATCTTAAACATTATGTATGTCTGTACATAATTCAGCAGGACTTGCAGACAAATTACCTTGTTTGATCA
This sequence comes from Neopsephotus bourkii, assembly GCF_033783945.1. NCBI lineage: Eukaryota > Metazoa > Chordata > Aves > Psittaciformes > Psittacidae > Neopsephotus > Neopsephotus bourkii. Next base: position 14,612,742 of record NW_026900570.1, read on the forward strand.
AATGTATACTTTGTAACTATGAGTTATTATTTTTGACTCATTATTTCATGTTTAGAGAGACCATATTAAATAGTAAAAATATAGAAAGCATAGCATATCAGGAACTTTTCTCGTATATTTAAATAGCAAAGCCTTACTACTGGATTTCTTGGCATATCTGTGTTTGTTTATTTGTTAAAGAATACAAACAAATGTTTTGTTAGCTAAACTTATAATATTGTTGGGGTCTTATCTGAATTTATTTCTGTAGGGAAGTTGGAAATCGAATAGTTCATGCTGTATTGAAGTGGGTAATTTCTGTTCTAGGCATAAAAAGTTATATAATAGAACAATTAATTTGTCTTACAGTTAAATAAAAAAGAATAGTTACTTTAAATATCACCATATTCATAAAGCTGTGCAATATCAGTGTATCTTCAGATAATGAATCATGACATTACCCTGAGTATTAGCTCCCACATCTGTTCGCTGGTGCCATGGATTGCATGCCACCTGCATACTTAGTGATTTCCAGCTCCTAAACATAGTTTCAGTATGAGATGAAGCACAAATAGACACATGTGCACTGTCAGTAGCAACTGAGACAGATGGAAAAGCTGCACACCAAATGCTGTAAAATGCATGCGTAAATGGTTTGAGTGTAACATTTTGGGGGAAAAATGAATAAATTTATTAACTCTTTTGAGGAGCTCATCAATAAGCTGGTCAGTGCACCTGGAAAAGACTAATTGCTAGCACCCACTCCTTCTGCTGGTTATCAGAAATTATTCTGTTTATGGGATTTATTCTGTCACTACAGATCTTGCTTTACCGTTCCACTGCCACTGAGATTATTCCAGCCATGTGCCATGGTGTCACCAGAGGTTACATTTCCCTGTATCTTTTATGGTATGTCTCTAATTCTGCTCTGGATTAGCATCACCCCCCTGCCAAACACGTTAAAAGTCTGCGCAGATATTGCTATGACAGTACTAGCTCTTGAGGAATACAGATAACAATTTAAATTTGGATTTAGAAATAAATTTGTATATACCAACATGAACTGGCTGCATATTTTATGATGTACACTCTACAGTCACTGCTTTTATTCACTTAGCATTCAGTTTTTACTGGATTATTTTGGCATAAGACCAACCATCAGGTTGAATAAGCTGGAAAATTTCAGGTTGTGTTCAAAAATTTCAGGGTAATATGTATGCAAGATAGAAAATCTTTTCACTTAAGATTTATTTTATTTTTTTTAGGCTTACATTCTGTGGTGAAAAATGTGTGAGTGGAATTAAATTTGTAGGGTGCTCTGTTCAAAAGTCCAAATGTCCCAGTCCAAACCAGTCATAGTTAATTGCAATGAGAATACATGTTTAAAGCACAAACTCTGGTTATGCCAGCTTCACCCCCATCAATTACTTTCATGTGCTGTTTGGCACCTGGGGTAGGTGGGTTTTTTTCCCATGGACTTGCTTGCTTTTGACATAGCTATGAAAGGCATGACAGGTATTCAGAAGTATAGCAGTGTGTGTATATATATATATTTTAATACAACTGAAAGCATTTTTATGTATCTCTGATTGGGGGAGGGAGGAGGTAAGGGTATGTTAATGTGCTTAGCAGTGGTAAACAGCCTGCAAAACAAGAGGTCCCTACTGAGGAAAAGCACTGCTGGAAAGCAAGTGAGAAATACAAAGCACTTGAAACCTGTCACGCTTTTGGGAGCTCTGTGTGTGTATCTGAAGCCACAGTTTGGTCTGTTGTTTGAAAAGGTTGCTTGGGGTTAAGATAAGATTTTTGGCATCTGGCTCAGATTAGAGTCAATGGGAGTCCTCTGAGTGCATCTGAGGGCAGCATATGACCCTTCCTGCTTACTTTCACTCACTGTATTTTTATGCTGTAGCACCTCTGAGCTGGGACATTCTCAACTGCTATTCACTTTAAAGGCCATCTGTAAGGAAAGCTATATTCTTGTGTTTCCTTTAATTCTCTGAACAGTCCTTAGTCATCTTAAGCGAGTACTTATTTTGTTGATTTATTAAGCTACTTATGTCCAGATCACAGTCTATAAAAATTAAAACTTCAATCTGAATAAAAAAAAACAAACCACCAAGTACATAACCGAAGTACAAGATAATAGCACAAGCAGCTACTGGCAGACATAGCATATTTCATTTTCAGTCATCTTCTCAAAGATAAAGAACAGTTCAATCAAATTAAAAATGTGGAGAGGTTTTCCTTCAAGCCACGCTGAACCATCAAGTCTGAAAAACAAGCCATACTGTGCTCCTGAAGCAGATAATAATATCAGGGATGAGGTATTATTATTAGGAGTAAATGGCTCCTGTAAAATAAAAAACTGATTTAATGGGCCAAATGTTGATAAGGTACTTTTCATGGATATGCTAGAGGCAGAAATTATTTGGTCAGGATTGTAGTCCTAACTTGACATTCCTACTGCAAAGCTCTAGAAGGCTGGAGGCTGATGACAGTTTTGTGATTACCATGATGGGAACTGAAGTGAGAACCTGAAAGCTGAATGCTCCACAGCTTGATTAAGTATTCTTTAGGGTGGACAATGCTTAAAGTTCTGCCTCTTGTTCTGTGTTGAAGCTTGTATGATTGCAGGATCATTGTGCTCACAACTGAGGCTTCTAATGAGCAGAGCTGATTACAGGCTTAGCATGGTTATGAGAAGCCTAACTTGAAGGCACCTCCATCTGACAGATTTTTCCAAGGCCTAGTTTTCTGTTCTGTTGCCTGAGTCTGCTGTTGCACATTTAAACTACCTTCTTATGTTTTAAAGCTTCCTGGAGGGTCCCCAGTTTCCGAATTCATAGTCACTCAAAACCTGGATTAGTCAAGACCTAAACTGCAAATCATTCTGTACGATTAGTGACATAATATTTAAATGTCCTGTTGCTGTAACAGGATCCCAGTATGACACCGGGATTTGTTGTCCCATAAAGAAAGAATTAGGAACCCTGGAAAAGCTACCTATAGGGAACTTGTTGCTGCCTGCAGGTAGTCTACAGGGAATGATAAACAGAAAAGGAGCATCTGCCCATCTGCTCAACTCTGTTGTTGGAGCATGCATGAACAAGATAAGGCCCCCTATCTTGTCCATACAAGGGGACAGAGAGCAAGAATGAAGAACCCTTAATGGAGAGAGGCTTTCACCATTCAAAATGCACTGCTGACTTGTGGGAAAAGGAAGCTGGCCTTAGTGAGCTGTGAACTCTTCTTTAGTCCAGTACCCCCCTGTTCCTATAAATATTGGATTCCTGATTTATTAGGTGGCCGGGGGCTATCATCTGCTCTGAAGAATCAAAAAGTCTTCAGAAGCCTGTGATTTCCCCTCAGTTCTATTGCTTGCAATCTGGAAACTGTCCTCCAGTCCTTCTCCCTGAAGAGCAGGCATCACATCAAAGTGAGGCGCACAGTGGTATGTTTTCAGAATATTGCCAGAAGATTTTTGTGTCAATGACTGCTTGCAATACAGATGTCCAGATGTTGATCCCCCACGCGGCATCATGGGGTGGCAAAGTACATCTGCCACAGGAGTTTCTTTTGCTGAAAGGAAAAATACTCTAAATGTTTTAGCTTTCAATATTTTGATGACCTGCTGGAAAGAGACCCAACAGAAAACTCAGTTTGTGGAAGGAAGAGCTGAGCAATCTGGTCTGACCTTCCAGCTGATCCTGTTTTGAAGAGGAGGTTAAACTAGAGACCTTCTGAGGTCCCTTCCAGCTTGAACTATTTAATGGTCTTATGGGAACAGTTTCACTTAACTGAGCTTTCAGGTAGTTGCAGGAAAATTCAGTATGTGAACGTTTAGACACTCAATTTTTCTAAAGAGAGCTCAATTTCTCATATAAATTAAGGTTGGGTTTTTTTTTTCATTTTTGGTAAAAAATCAAGTAAATAAACAGAAAGTTGACATTTTTTGCAGTGGTTTTTTTTTTTTTATTGTTGTAATTTACTTCTATCTGTACTGTACTACTGAACAGAATTCAGCTTTATTTCCTGTCTCCTTGGAGATGTTAATCTCTGATAGGTGGAAGTTCATGCCAAGAACACAGTGGAAGACTTTACTAGTAATATTTAAAGAAGACTTTGCTCCCAGAATACAGCTTTCAGATTCTAGATGATGCTGATGGCACTTTCTAGTTGTTGGGTCCCCAGTATAAATGAAACGTGAAGTAGGTTTTGGTTCAAAATTTACATAGTCCTCATGAGTTTTTTTCCTTTGCTTGGAATACCCAGTTGCTGTTTATTTGAATATAACATTGATTTAAATAAAAACATTGTTAAACCAATTTTGATTAGTCCAAGAAAGAGAAATAAAGCATTAAAGTGTAAATACAGATTTTTCCTATCCAGCATATTCTGCAAGTTAGATTACTTTTGCTTGCTTTTGTTACTTTCTTGTAGAAAGACTTGTAGAAATAATTTAAAACAGTTGCTAGAGCCTTGATCAATATAGGGAAAGAAAAATCTATGTGTTTCTTTGGAGGAAATGCAAATATTTCAGTTGTAAAATGTTTAGTTTATACAGAGATGTCGCCAGGGTCAGCAATAATTCAAATAAAGTTTTTTAGTACCGTTTAGGCACTTTTATTATAGTGGGAATCAAAGATTCTTCTGAAACTTTTAATTTCCTCAATATATCTTTCTTACTATAAAAGTAATGAATCTACAGAAGAAAAGTAACAGGTATAGAAATACTGTAAAAGGGGTTTGGAGGGTTGAAAATAGGTATGATGGATAAACCTGCCTTCCATGTATTAGTAAGAGAGACGACAAGATGATTTACTCCCAGCTTTCAAAATGTGAGATCCAAAGCATAAACCACAAAGAAGTTATAGAAGTATCACTTCACATTTTAATCTTGAACTTTGTTTTCTCAGAATGATATTTTGCAACTGAAAAATTACCTTGGAGATAGAGAAAAAGCAGTTTCTGATACTTAATCTAACAATTTATTATGTCACGATGGGTTCACTATGGACTTTCTATTAAGTTATCTTTCCCAGTTTCTCTCTTTTGTTTTGGTTTGGTTGGTTTTTTTAGGCATCTGTGTGTGAGCTGGTTTCCCCAGTTTTCTGTTTTATATTTATGAAAATGCTCTGACATTTCTGGCTAACATTTAGGAAAACATTATCAAAAAGATACATATACTTTCACAAGAATATGAAAAGTGTTGGCTGAAAAAAGTTTCATTATCAATGTCATTCTGGGTGTATTATGTCATCTGAGAATACATGATGGAATGCCTTTTTGGGATCACACTTTTCGTATATTTCTGTTAAAATTTCCTGAATGTTTTAGGAAGGTTTGTGGACTTTCTGAGTTTGGATATGCATAATCTGTTTTCCTTTCAAATCATCTTAAAAAAACTCATCACAGTGTAGCACTTCTGTGATGGGCTTAGTTGTGTCTTGCTAGCACTGTTAAGTGTGTATATAACATAGTATATTCATTTATCTATTTTGGCAAAAGAACAAGGGAACCATCAAGAGCCATATTCTGACAGATCTCGGTCTAAATTGTTCATATCCCAACAGCTGTCGGGAGCATTACATGGAGGGAATATGAAGGAGGATGCAGCCTCTGTTTAGTTAATCATTGCTTGGAGAAAGAGAGGCTTTTTTCCTTTGGAGATTGCAGCGTCTGAAGGTTATGTTAATTGTGCAATCTGTTAAAAAGACAAGAATCTTATTAAGTAATGGAACAAAAGACTAAATGCACGTTCAGAGAATTTTTATTAAACTGAGTATACAGTCTACTGGATTTCTAGTCTAATAAAAACCCTCTGTTTTTCTCTGCATAGCTGGAACATTTGATCAGTGATTATGTTGAACTTTCAGTTCAGAGGCACGCAGGTCTTCTGGGAGAGAGTAGAAATGCAGCATGTCTGCTTGGTGCAGAGAAACACATTCTGCCTTTGAGACTAATACTTCAGAAGTGTCCATGGATTCAGCATGTTCACCTGTAGCTGGTGGTGATTTTTTCCTTATGATATGTCTGAGGTCTTCTGGGAGACTGATGGAGATAGATGATCTGTTCTGCACTTTCACAAGAGATTTTTGAATTTCTATACTGGGTTTTCTTGCCCAGATTACCTGAAAAGAAAAAATGCTATCCTAACAGTTTGGTTTTGGTAGACCCATGACAGCAAGTATGTATTTTAGTGCTGAAAATGCTTTTCCATTGATCATCTGACAGCATAACAATATGCTTTCCTTTTCATGTTTGCCTTTTTTATTTTCTGGTCCCATTCGCACTGATAATAGGTTATGGAATTCAATACCCTAATTAAAATATTGTTCATGTAAATAGTTTCTAACTTTTAATATTACTTGAATTAAAAAAATATTGTTAAAAGACCTACTCAGGCATCTTTATGTGACAAGTTTTTCAATCATAAAATGATTGAATCGATGACATTGATTCATCTCTACTATGTATCTTGAAAGGTAGAATTTGGAAGCTTGTATTTGAAAGGCATAACTGTATTGTGATGTTCGTAGCAAACTACTACAGTTCACAAATGCAAATGACATTATCTTTAGGTGCCACTGCAATACAGTCAATCTGGATTTTTAACACAGTTGGTGTTTGGGCTTTTTGTTTGTTTGTGGGGCTTTTTTTGTTTGTTTGCTTTTTTTTACCCCTCGAGTGATTCTACAGTTAAAAAGTGTTCAATTATTTCATTAAGAAATTTGGAAAAAGATCCATCTGACTCTTTCTGAGCACCAGTTCTTCAGTCTTAGCAGTGATACCATCTATTTGTTAATCTGAGCAAGAAAAGTTGCAGTCTTATACAAGAGTTTCATCCTAGCACTTTGAAGTTAATGGGAACTATTTCATGAATGGAAATGGGAGCAGCACCTAGGTTGTACAAACTTGCTGCATACAAATTACCTAACTTGTGTTTGAAAAAGGACAAGAACAGGAAATTGTCAGAAGCAGAAATGGCAGTAAGGAACAATATTTTTTTTTTACTATTAATAGAAGTTCCCTCCATCCTGTCTTGGATTTCGACATCGAAAAAAAATTTCCTTGCACTCTGATGTGTTTATGGCAGAGATAGAAGTACTGCTTTAACTGACATTGCCTAATTCCCTTTTATGAGACAGTTAACAAATGCTTAGACATTTTGCCAAAACATTACTCAACTAGGCTGATATATTCCATGTCAGATGTCATCCTAACTCAAAACACCTCTGTACCAAGCACTCAGGCTGAGGAAGTACATTGTTTTGCTATGTTGTCTTTGATGTTCTCTACCTCCACATACAAAACTCAACAGGAATCTAAATTAATTCTTTGTCATTACCTTTATACCTTGATATTGGAGGCAAGAAGTGGAATATATTTCTGCTATACCTCATTCTAAGAAAATCAATACTCTTCCCCCCCCTTATAAAAATTCTGTCCAAGTTAATATATTTTCTTTTCCCCAAAGGTACTCTGTTTAAATCAAAAAAGCAAATTCTAAAGGAAAAAAGCTTTGTTGGATTGGTTTTTTTATTCCCTTCAATCAGCTCTAGAATGTGAAATTACATTATGAAGGTCAGATTTAAGATAAGGCAATAATGAAGTGTTCTTATTTACATTTTAGGGAAAAAAAATAAGCCTTAAGTATTGGAAATGATTTAAAACATTGTTGATGCTTTTCTGGTATGCAGAACCTAGTTAGCACTGGCCAGAAAGTTAACTAGCTGCTTGGCCTCTTTAGATCTACAAACATGAATGAATTGGTGTCATTGCTGCTCAATGGATTTTACAAAATTGATCTTAGGAAAATGTATTGCCTTCAGTACGCTCAATGCTGTGGCATGAAGAAATGATGAGCAATGGATGGAGTAATTTGCTTCCACTTGCAGAAAAATAGACCTGCATTAAAAATCTATCAGGAGAAAATAAAAGAACGGCTGAAATAAGCAGCCATGTTAGTTGCCTTCAGTAGCAATGTTGAAACTGAAAAAGTGAAGGCTTTGAAAATTGCAAATACTAATGAACAATAGGAAAGAGTAAGCAGTTTAATTTAATTTTGACACCATATATAAATGATATTCTACCTCAATAGAATAGGTCATGTGACACAATTTCACTTTTTATTTGTATCGTAAGATTGCTTCCTTCTATTTTACATGAGTGCTGTTTTGTTACACCTTAGCAACCACCCTTACTGAGATATAAATATTGATCTCAATCCCATTTCATAATATTTTAGTGAATTTCATAGATTTTTGCATAGCAGGTCCTTATTACTTTCACAGGAAATATTCTGCATACAAGAAGAGGGAATCTGAATCTATTGCCTTAGTGATTCTACTGCATAAATCTGCTAGCATGAAAGATCTAAATAAATCGCATTTTTAATTTACCATGAAGCAAAGATGAAAACTTAGTATGAAAATGATTTTTATGTATTTGGAGACTGATAGTGAAAAACAGAGGCCTTCATTGAACAGGCAGCAGTGACGGTTGTTTCCACTGTGAAAAAAAATAGCAAATTATTCTTTCATTAGTTTAATTATTTTTATTTAAAATTATATAAATTAATAAGCTTTGTCAAGCACGTAGCAGTCTGCCTGTTTCTGTACTAATGAAAATGGATATTTAAATATGAGAGCACAGCCCTGAAATTCTGAAAGAAATAGGAATGAGATCCAATAAATCGCTTGAACTGGATTTCCAGAGAAAGTGGTGTGAGAAGACTGAGGCTGCTGAACCCCTTCTTTAGACAACAGCTCTAGAAGTGATAACTGCATGCCATTCCCATGCTCCCTTTTACAACAGTTAGGAGAACATACGTACCCCAGAATAAGATGCAAACCCTTCACCCTGTTTGGGTGGGAAACTGCTGAAATCTGTGCAGAGTTGCTTCAAGTCAAATGAAAACACTGTGCACAGTTATTTTTCTGTAGTGCTACCCCCTTCCATGACATGCATGCCTCCAGTAACTTCAAATCCAGTATCTTCAAATCTTCAATCCATTTGAAGGTAGGTATCTATAACCTTTCTTCCAAAGGAGTAATTTTCTCTCCTTACAGGGAGTAAAGTTAGCTATTTCTACAGCTGCATATTTCTTCTAGCCTAGCCTGTCTCCCACACTTTTTTTAGCAGGTGAAGACAATTCAAGTTGCCTTAGGAAAGAGGTGAAAATAACTATAGACCTGTAGGCAAATCCTTGTCACACTTATCTCAGAGAGTAGTATCGAGTTTTTTAGGCTGTTATCTGACATTAGTCACTAACAAGAAGGAAAAAGCCCTGAGTTTTAGTGCTGTTAAGTGTCAGGATACTTACAAGAGGCAAGTACATTTGGATCTTCATAAGCATCACAAGGAACCATCTAGTTTCTACATGAGTGTTATAACTAATTAGCTTCACAAAAGACCACACAAACTATAGGGAACTAGCCCTGGTGGTATATTTTCTGTGTGCCTTGAAAACATCTATATATCGAGCCTCCTGAAAAATGAAGGTGAAGGAGCACATAGTCTATGGAGACATCAGACATGCCTAGTTCCAGTTCAAAAAATAAAAACTTGAGACTGAAAGTCCCAAATTTTTGTGCTTTTTTCCTTACAAGAAGCCCTGTAAACTTTTGGAGCAGGACAAGCAGGTTGAAGGAGGTGATCCTGCCCCTCTACTCTGCTCTCGTGAGACCTCACTTGGAGTATTGTGTGCAGTTCTGGTGCCCTCAGCGTAAAAAGGACATGCAAGTGTTGGAAGAAGTCCAGAGGAGGACCATGAGGATGATCAGGGGCTGGAGCACCTCCTGTATGAAGACAGGCTGAGAAGGCTGGGGCTGTTCAGCCTGGAGAAGAGAAGGCTGCGTGGAGACCTCATAGCAGCCTTCCAGCATCTGAAGAGGGCCTATAGGGATGCTGGAGAGGGACTCTTCATCAGGGGCTGTAGGGATAGGACAAGGGGTAACGAGTTAAACAGGGGAAGTTTAGATTAGATATAAGGAGGCAGTTCTTTCCTGTTAGGGTGCTGAGGCACTGGAATGGGTTGCCCAGAGAAGCTGTGAATGCTCCATCCCTGGTGGTGTTCAAGGCCGGGCTGTACAGAGCCTTGGGTGACATGGTTTAGTGTGAGGTGTGCCCTTGGAAGTGGGGTTGGAACTAGAGGATCTTAAGGTCCTTTCCAACCCTAACAATTCTATGTTTTTATGATTCTATGATTGGGCCATGGGGATTTCTCATACAAATTCCATGCAACAATCATTTTTGCATGTCATCATTTTTCATACTTCTATGCAAGGTCATCAACAAAATGTGTACTATACAAAATGTAATAACAAATAAATATTAGGTTAGGACATGTATAGATTTTGTATTATGGCCTCTTTACAAAATATATATTTATTCCTATACATATCCATATGGTCATACAAGCTTCCCCACTTAATTCATTGTAATAGACTGTTAGATTTACTGTACCAATAATTCTTATAGAAGTTTCTGGGTGTACTGACAGCATGAAACTTAAGGAAAAATAAGGAGAAACTGTAAAAAAATATCTTTCAAATCAGTTTTGCTATTAGCAGCACTGCAGTTTTGATCTCTGCTTCTTTGAATTATTTAGAAAGTTGCTAATGCTGTAAATAGTTATCATCAGACTTAACTTTGCATGAATGTGTTGTTCTATTGACATAAATGAGACCACTTATGCACTGAAAATTAAGCACAGGTATGAGTATGTGCAGAATCAGTGCTCTACTGAGTCGTCTCAGTACTTGATAATATTGATGAAGATTATTAATTCCCATACCAGAGAGTAGGGTAGAGCACAGTAGTGAAGGTGTGGAAGTCTCTGTTTCATGGGTGTTGTGGCCTTTGGCTAGGATATGTTTTTATTACTTGCAGATTCCTATGTGGTATGAATTGTTCTATTATTTCATATCCTCCAGTTTTTTAGCCTTGTAGTGCTGTAAATTATAGTTACACATTTCCATTCTCCTGCATTTGCATTTTTTCTTATTTTCTGTGTATGAATTGAACATCATGTGTTTTCAGCATCTTCCTTGAGTGGTACAGCAGATATTTTTGAAAAAGCAGGGAAAACCTCTTAGAAAAAAGTTCAGTAATAGAATGCTTGGTAACCAAATAATAGAAATTTTGTTCCTTGCCCATTACATTAAAGTATCTGCCAAAAACAGATCAGACTTTGCAACAAAATTTACACAGAATGAGGTCTTTCTTCTAATTATACTATGGTAATTGACTCAAGTCATTATTCATTTCCACTGTTTACCAAGAAAAGTTAACTGCTTGTTTTCTGAAGCTGCTGACGTAGACCTTTATTGCCAACTGGCAAAGACCTCAGATATACCAGTTTGTGAATGGACAGAAAAGAAACAGTCCTACCTCTTTCAGGAGACTTGAAAAACTTTCTCAAAGATGCCATATGTCATGAAGAAACTTGAGTGTGTTTCCAGTTCAGGGCATCCAGTGAAGAGGTGAGAACAGGCTTTCAAAACTTGTATCCATGTTGTTTTGTGAGCTGAGTAGTAATTGTTACATTTAAAGGAACACCATATCCATGGGAAACGAAATACCTTGTCAGCCAACACCAATATGGGCCAACATCCTGCAAAATCAATGGACACTTACAGGGTGGAAGGAGGCGAACTTTTATTAAAACAAATTGCTCAACGTCTGAGAGGCCCATCTCGGCAAACACCGCCTCAATATCAAACTATCGATCAAGTCATGGCCCACATTCAGGCAATGGAAGAGTTAAACACATTGTCCAAACAAGGGAAATTTCAGCAATAGGCATACTAAAGATTTTGTGTTAATCAAATGAAGTCTGGTTAATTATGCAAATGACATTTGGTCACAAAGACTAGCTGATATAGCACAGCTTACATCCATAGAGCTAAATTATTTTACTCTTAGCTCTCCTATTTTTATATTAACTTGAAGTTTGTGTCTAGAAGGTTTGTTGGTTTTTTTTTAGATTGCTGACTGGTAGGAGCTGAAAGTATAATAGACACTATGCTGAAATTAAACCATGAGGAGCATGGTAGGATGCATGTTGTAGGTTTGTTTTGAAACAGTTTTGTTTGCTATAAAGCACAAAAGGTATTGAAGAGAAACCCAAAACCTCAGTTGAATACTACCACATGGGGAAGTTTCTTTGTTTTTTTGTCTATGTTCTAACCTGATCCAGGATATACAATGGAATAGCAGGTAGATTGTGTAGGTCAGACTGATCTATAGCATTGCAAACCACTCCTTTTCTGCTTAGCAGGAAAGTCTCTATCCAACTTGTGCAGTTAACTCTCTTGTAATTGAGCAGATCCTGTGCAAGTGTGCTTGACTTGGGTTGTTTAACGTGGGACTGTGTCCTAAATGCTGAAATCCTGAAATACCTGTTTTTTAATGCATGGAGCTTAAAATTTTCACCCTCACTCAAGCTCAAACTACCTTTTACCATTTCCAGTCTTCACCTCCAATGAATGTGAGACATTTAACACAGCAAACACTGTCAGTCCTATTAACTCACCACATGTTGCAGAATTTAGGAATGAACTGGATCCTACAGTGACTTCTGTCCACAGCATTACCCTAATCCTAGCCGTATCTTTTCTCTGATTAGTATTCATACCACCATGTTAAATTTCCCAGTCCAAATCAATTAATTAACCTACCTGAGTGCTTATTATGAAACCCCATAGATTTTGCCATATGAAGTAGTATAAAGAGATTTCTATCCAGGTTCAAGAAGCATATTCTGCTGGAGGTGAAAGTTGTTTACGAAGTTAGACATGGGTCACAGTGATGGTGTAATGCTTAAGCTCAGAGTTAGCTTAATCTTGGGACGTGGGGAAGAGTAACTACAGTTTGGCTTAGTGGTGTATTCTTTAATGGTTGTTTAACCTAGGAAGACTGGTGATCAGTAAGGATAGCTAGGTGAAAGATGAGAGGCAAAGGAGGTGTTTGGAGGAGGAGGACTGTAAAACTTCACTAATTCCTAAATTCTTTAAATCTGACGATGTCATGAAAAACACACCTGCTGCCAGAAGCTTAAGATCTCATTGTTACTGACGGGATCGGAAAGCCTTGCGTAACTAAAATGTGATGCTTACATAAATCTATTAAACTACAGATAATGATGCTTCTGTAATGATTAAGACTAGCTTCAGGGTTGGCAAGAGAGGATTCAGAAAAAGAGCATCTGAAGAACTGGCTTGTTGAGGTCACCAAGCTGAGGTAAATGTGGTATTGAGAGAGGCCAAAGTGAACATGGTGCTATATGGGGATCACTGGATCATACTCAAACTGCGGGCTCATCAGGAAAATATGAGCATGGGGAATTTTTTTCTTGTTTAGTTCAATGACTCCATCAGTTGTGAAGTTGTCTGCCTTTGTCCTGAGTACATTTTAACAGAGGAGATCTGTCACTTAGAAGTCCTCTGCAGTCTGCTGCTCTGTGTAAACTGTCCCAAGAGGGAACATAGCCATGCAAAGATGTGCTTTTCAGAAGTTAACTGTTGCTTAATATTCATTAATTTATGAGTAAATTTATTCCTATGGTGAAAATAGGTAAATAACTAATAAAGTATCGTGTTGCAAGATTATATTCCATTTCAGTGGAACTGGAGGTGCTCAATGTCTTGCAGGATCTGTAGTTTGATATCTGTAAATGGGATAGATAGTGAGCCAAGTAAAGTGTATCCTGTCTGTTAGGGGAATTCACTTCTAGGCTGAGAACTGTGTTTTTCCATGGGAATGAAATCAGTCCCATTGCTGAGGCATTTTACACAAGGCTGGGCAAGACCTTCCTGAGAGCAAGAATCTTGCAATGAAGGAAATGGAAAAAAGTTTCTTAGCTTTTTTCTGCCTCTTATAGAGTGAAATACTGTCTACTGGGTGAATGACATGTCTGATATTTGTGTATGAGATCTGTATAAGAAGGCAAGTACAGAAATGAGCCTGGCAAAATTCTTTGGCCTGATTCACACAGATGCCTGGAGCAGAATGAGCTTGTGTCTGTTTACTTAAAAAGCCATAAATTGCTTACACATATTTACTATTAGACTGCTATTTAAATGGCTTTATTTGTAAGTCAAAAGTTGATAATACATTCATGAGAGTAATAATTTATTTTTTAATAAATTATTTGGAATGTTTTATTTTGGAAAAAAAATGATTCACATGAGGTCCAGAAAGTATCAAATAGGAATTACACTGTCACTAGGTTTATGTTCTTCCAAGCTGCATAATTCTGAAGTGTGAAAAGGCTAATCTGATATTTGTTCTAGTTATTTTTAATGCATAAATCTTTTGATACTGGGGCATTACAAATCTCTTAGAGGGAAGCCATTATCCAATATTTATGCAAAGCTATGTGAATACTCTCTTATCCCTCTGCAAGCTTTGCTTCCTCTTGCTGGACATTATGTGGTGACAATAACCAGGCAACACTCACTTGTGGAATTTACAGAGAGATTAGGTATTCCCTAAATTAAGTGGACAGCAGGCAGGGCTAGGGCGCAGTTAGGGAAATAAAGAGAAAGAATGCTTTATCTTTTGTTCCCTCACTAGCTATTTAATAAAAAATGCATTAGTTTTGGTATTTAAATAAATTAACTGGCAGCTGTAAGAGATCGGTGTTGTAACATTCAGTAAGGTGTTTGATATTTGCAAACATTAAGGTCTTAGTAGAATACCTATTACAAACCTGAAAAAAATATTTGTGATACTTTGCAATCTGGGTTAAGCAAGGTTTGTGGAAAGGTGTAAAACCTTTTACTAGATCAGGTGATAAAATTAGACAGAAAAGTTTAAAGGCATGAAAACCTTTTGACGCTTGAAGGCATCACCCTTCAATGCTAAGTACTAGTGGAGAATAATCGCTCAGAATTTAACTTGCTTATGTTCAATTAGAGACTCAGAAAAAAAGCTGGTTAGCATCAGTAGAGCAAAATGCTCTAAGGGAATATTATAGCAAGTGAAAAACCCAGCTAGTGCTGAGAGGGGAAGAAGAGGGAATTGTTTTCTGATGAGCACTCAGTAATTGGTTAGAAGCTAAATGGGGAAAAAAGAAAATTGTGATCTGACACAAAAGCAGAATCTTTCTTGTGTCTGACTTTCAATGTTAAGGGCAGTTGCAAATTTAAGGTTTTGTGCAGCACAACCGCACTATAATAAATGTTACACTTTGTGTATTTTTCTGTGCAGCAATATGTATAGTGTTTGTATATAGTTAGAGAGGTATTTTTAAACAGAAAAAACTGCCGTCCTTGATACAGTTAAGAAAGCAAGCGAAGCACATGTCAAATTATGTACTCCCAGAGGCTATGCCCTTTTGGCCTAAGCATTTCTACAGACTAGAAGAATCAATGTTAGAGAGGATCACGGGGTTAAAATAATAATTGTCCATCAGTTTTATTAAAGAGCTGTGCACTGTGTGCACTGGATGCATGCCAGATAAAGCCTCCTGAGAGTCACTGTAGAAGGGTTTTTGCAAACTGTGGATAATATTTAAAAGAGTTAAAGACTTTTAGAAGGAGATATATGTATGTGTATGTATTTTTTCTTTTTTCTCTAGGTAACTCACCAATAAATAATTCCATCAGGTTTTCTGTGTAAGAAAAGTGATAATCCTTAAAATAATAAACCCCCAAATGGTCTCTGTTTCCACCTAGAATAATTTTTGCTTGAATGCCAGGTCAAAAAGTTACAATAACTAGATTTAGTTGTGTACAGCAACAAAGAGAGTTTTGCTGCTCACTCCCTTCCAACCTTACTTTTCTCAAGTCTACAAATAAAATAAATGTTAGCTCATATGTATATGTCA
This sequence comes from Neopsephotus bourkii, assembly GCF_033783945.1. Classification (NCBI taxonomy): domain Eukaryota; kingdom Metazoa; phylum Chordata; class Aves; order Psittaciformes; family Psittacidae; genus Neopsephotus; species Neopsephotus bourkii. The sequence continues at coordinate 14,628,559 of NW_026900570.1, forward strand.
TTGCCCATTGTAGTATCACAGAGCTGTTTAGTATCCGTATATAAAGGGAGATGGCAATTCGTGTGGGAGTGGAAGAGGGTTTGGCAGAAAGCTGTGTTATTTAAAGGAAGGAAGGATCAGTCTTGAGGGACAGCTCAGGAAAGAAGGATTTAAGCCTTAATCATGTCCACGTTCTCCTCCTACAGAACTAGTATTTTATCTGATGTATTGAAGTTAGATTTTCAGAAGAAGAGAGCAGTATCTGAGAACTGTCTGAATTTCCAGCTCAGCCTGAAAAATTCCCTCCAAGTGTCTAGAGAAGGGATGTTGAGCACAGATGGAGTGGTGATATACTGGGCTCGGAGAGCTACCCAGGCTGTTTGTTGTTCCGAGTATTTGATTTTGTGAATAGCAGTAAAGCCTTTTTTCATTGACCTCTGAAGGATTAATTTCTTAATTTAACAGTCAGTGGCCAAGAAGCCTGCAGAAAAAAAACAAATAAAATTGAATGTGCATATAACAAATTGCAATGTTTATAGTTTGTATAGGGCACAAACTCCATAATCTGCTGATTGCAGTTGAATTTGAAAAGTGTTAATTCATGAGCTTTGACATTCCAATTATTTTGTTATTAATACATTCTGCATCCACCTGTACTGCTGTCTTTGCATCATTTCAATAGCCCTGGTAAACAGCACTAAAGACAGACAATGGGAAATGCCATATCACTCAGCATTTTTCTAAAGAAGGGTGTGGGAAACTTAATGAGACTTTTATTTGTTTTAAGGTGGCTGCTTTTCTAAGCAGAAGTACAAGGTGCTGTTAAGTTGTGCTGACAAAGGAAGGCAGAAAGTGGACAAAAACTCTATTCACTGAAATTTTAGGCTTCTTTAACCAATTTTTGTGCTGGGCACATTTATCAGTAGCCTGCTGCAAATGGCTTCATATTTCTTAAGTGTTGCCTTAATTTTTAGTTTTAAATTTTTCTTTTTTGCTCTGCTGGATGGATTTAACCACAAAGATAATTATCCAAGTAATGTTGCTCTATAATTAAAGCACATAAGAAGGGGAAAAAAATAAATAAAGTAATACAGACAATTACTTGAAAGTGCTTTTCCGGGAGTAAGCTCTTCCTGGTTACGGAGAAGTTATTACAGAAATAAAACAGTGACATGTCTTTAATGTTGTGATATGCAGACTGTGTAACATGACAATTCCAGATTGCCTTTCTTGTAGTGACTAAAATAGCCATGCATTTGAAACCAGGCAGGTGTTAAGACCATGCAACTACCTGGATTTGTGTATGGTGAGGTTGTCAAAAAGAATACCTGAGTTCTCTTAAATTAAAACCACTTCCGATGATGTGATTGAGCCAATCTGCCTGTGTCATGCTGAAGATCTAGGATGCTGCTCTGTGGAACTGCAGTGTACCAGGAGCAGGACTGCAACTCTTGACCCTTTTCTAATAGGTCTGCAACCCCCTTAGGCAGGATTTATTTCAATCCTGAATATGATTTAGTTAAATCTGGGTTTTATTTTCCCTGCTAGACAAACCTGGTAAAGAGAAATGTGATTTTTAAAGTACCCCTTGCTTGCCGTATTTCACCATCTGGAACACCAAGAAAAAAAAGGGAAACCGACCTTATAGATCTTGATGGCAACACTGGAGCCCCTGGAGATCCACCTTTTCCTCTCTGACCAAACGCTGTAAGATAAGAGCCTCTGACAACAAAGGATATGACTTTTGGTACTACTACTGATTCCCCTTGCTCTCATTAAAGATGCACTACTTGTGGAAATTTTCATTCTGAACACATCAAAGTAAATCTCTTCAAGGTAAACACACTAATCAGCCAAAAGCTAATAAGCTAGAGCATGTACTTTTATTCTCTTTGTAATCTTTATAAGCAATTTAGCAGCATATTTTCAAATTGTTTTAAGTAACGAAACTGGGTACCTACTTAATTCCATGCAGCTTTTCTTGATTAAATAATCTTTCCTGAGGCTACTTTTCAGGAAAATTATTTGTCTTTTCTTCCATGTTCCATGTAATATAAACTTTTCTCTTTTTTTCTAGTGATGAATTAATGTTCATATAGACAAACAGGGGCTAAACCCCAGAATTTTCAAAGACCACTGCAGTGTAATTAGTGATCCCTTCAGCAATTTCCCCCTCTCCCTTTCTTCCCCCAAGCAAGCAAACTCCTTTCTGAAAACTTTGCTAGTTAGTTTTTAGTGCAAAGATAGATGTCTCACTTTAGTGGATGGAAAGAACTTTCTGCATATAGTAACTCTGTCTGAATTGAATCATTAATATGAGCATTCGTGAGGTTGTTACCAACCGATTCTGCCTCTCTGTGAGTGACTGTAAAAACCTTTCTTCTGACATTTATGTGCATATTATACCAGAACCACATTTTAGAACTCATTTGACTTCTTCAAGAGCTGGAGATGGGGAAAGTAATTTTCACAGCTCTCTGAAAAAAACCTTCGTCTGCAGCTGCTTAGCTTAGGAATTCTCAACAACAATTTTAGCCCTAGTAAAAAAAAAACTCGGAGCCTTAAAATTAGCCAGAACTAACAATACAAAAAATAGTGGGATACTGTTTTTTACAGATTTTTTTTATAGTCACCAAAAAGTATAATTTTCTTGAAATATGTCTAATTATGAGTTATGACAATTAAAAATAAGTAGAGTGATGAATAATTCCTGTGTTGAAATTACCTATTATTAAATACAAGAGATTAACAGTTGTCTGCTCTCAATTTATGAAAAATACAACACAGATGATTATTGTTTTACAAAATTTGATAAGCACAGTCCAAAATGCAATAAAACCCAACAAAATAACCCACTAATGCCCCGCAGAGCTTACAAACAATAGCAGAGAATAAGTTCGTACAACTAATGATAAATCAGTAGTAAAGAGATGCTTTGTGTACTGATGATGTACTTTGGAAAGTTATTGACTGTCTTATGGTTTAGTCAGCCCATTTATAGTTTGTTACTTAGGTGCCTTATGCTCCCTATCACTGGCAAAGCACTCAGCAGGAGAAAGCGAAACTGGAGGCACAGCATTGACTAGTGTTTCTTGGGTAAGGATGTAGCTTCTTACTTGCTCCTCTGCACCCTCCAGCACTTGAGTATAAAAGAACTCTTTCTAAGAAGGTGTGGTTTCTTACAGATTTCCATTGAACTGCCTCTTGTTTAAATTTGGCACATTTTTGAGAGTAAAGTTAGGAGTGTGATCATTTTAAACTCTAGTCAATTACAAGAAGACTTTTGGTCTTCTCCACTGAATGGAAAAGCTTGACTTTAGAAAGACTGAGATAAATGGAAGCTCAAGTGTTTAGTTCAGTTTTATTCTGATTTTCCAGAAAGGCACCCAATTTCAGAGTTCAGAGCTTAGGGAGAACTTATTTGACAGATGGTCATCAATCCTTGTTGCTGTCTCTTTTACTTTGTGGCAGAACTGCACAAGCGAGTTAGCTTGGGAAGCTTAGGGAATTTTTTTAGCTGTTTTAGCTGGTGTGCCTTAGCTATGCCTGGAAATAGAGCTACACACCTCTTAGGGCAGAGATGTGTCTAATTTCTATTGTATGGCTACGTCTTTGTGGACATGCACCTGTAAACTTATTCTTCCTTTTATTTGGAAGTGAAGTGCATGTTCCTCTCTTGATCCACAGGATTATCAAATCCTGCTAGGCACGGGGGTAGGATCACACTGGATAACATTAATGTGGTCCTGCATAGAAGCAGCTCCCACCAAGTTCAGAGCACTGAAAGGAACACTCTTCATGTGGAAAGGGCTGCTGGCCCCCATTTGTCTGAAAACTCAGGGCAAGTGAGGCAATACTGCTGCTTAAGGAAATGGAAGAGACCTTGGATATGTGGATAGTGCTCATACAGAAATGAAGAGACCACACATAACACAGCAGTTGTACGTGGTCCCCTGTATTGTCAGGTTTCTGAAAAGTAAATTGTAGGCTTTTGCAAACAGTACTTTTCCTTCTGAAATGGAGTCCAGAGATGGCTACTGAAAATATGTTGATAACAATGAGAGCTTGAGGTACTAATTTTTGTATGACCTGGGATGTATTTGGAGAACAATCTTGCACAAAAAGCCCTTCATTAGGTACCATGCTATCTTTTACTGAGACTCGCAGACTGAGATAAATAAGGAAATGGAGATCAACAGTGTTTGCTACCAGCAGACCTGAGCCAACTCCCAATGTCTGGAATAGAAAATCAATCTGAGGATCTGGAAGAGAAAATGAAGCAATTAGTAAGTAAATTAATTCCAACTGATCTACTTAGAAAAATGGCTCTCTTCTCAGACCTGGGAAGAGCTTTGTTGTTGCCCACAGTTTATATTGTCTGATGCCATTTGTTTACTATATTTATAGGTAATGAAAGTATGTAAATCTGATATGAAATAAGCAGAAAGTAATTCTATTTTATTTTTATTATTTATTTCTTGCTTTTTTAAAAATAATACCTGCAAGTAATTACAGCTGTCCATGGTGCAAAAATGTGTATGTATTTCCCCTATAAAGAGGCTTACTGCATTTGTATTCTGCACTGACACTGAAACTCCCAGAAACAGCATATGATCATCTTGGTAAGGAATAACTCAAAGTCAGGACCCCTTTTCAAGCATTAAAAAAAAAAAAAAAAAATGTATTTTTGACAATTTGGGATCTACTCTCCAATACATTTAATCTTGGTGCCCCTCTGATAGCTAGGGTTGATTTTCTGTGTTAAACTGTTGTTTCACTAAAATAAATAAGCATAACGATTTTCTGCAACTCCACTTATGTGGAATGTAAAAAGCTTTTATAGAATCTTGCCACGGGTCTCAACTGAAAATTCCTCAGAGAAAGAGGAATTTGTTGATAGCTTATGAATATTTGTGAATGTTAGTCTTGAGATCCAACTCAGGTCCTAACTGTCTGGAGTCCGTAATTAAAATCGGACATAGCCTGATGATGCTTCAATAGCACTAAGTTATCCCCATGTCTCATATGAGTTATGATGCCATTGAATTTACATGTTCACAGAAAAGATCCTACTTCACCTGTAGGAAAAAATGAACAAGAAAGCCTTATGGTTGAAAGCAAGGTCATTAATCTTCCCTGCCACATACAGAAATCTGCTGCATTTAGCTATGGTAGCTTTAGAAGTGAAATGTAAAAAGTGTGGCTATAGTAATCATATATTTCATATCATGGTTAGTTATGAGTTCAATGTGGGAAAAGGATATCTTCAGTGAGCCTGCTTATATCAGAACATCCTGTCAAATATGTTCCAAAGTGTGTTTGTTTCTGTGGGTTTGGTTGAGGTTTTTTTGTTTGGTTGGTTGGTTGGTTGGTTTGGTTTGTTTTTTTTTTTAATGCTACAGAAGATCATTGTCTTTGCCTTCAATGCGGTAAGAATGACTGCCCCTTATGTATTCTGGTAGCAGTCCTGCAGTATGTGCTAGACTCACTGAGGAAAACTGTCATGTTTGCATGTATGTATGTACGTGCAGTCTTTTATTTTGTTTTCCCCTTTTAGTTAACCCTGACTCAGAAATTGGTGTGCCAGTTCTTCCATCTGGTGCCATCCTTGTTAAGGTAGGACTACATTTACCGTGATGATGTAGGATTACTGTTCTCACTAATCCTATGAGATTATGGGTTGGGTTTGGTGCAGATAAGAAGTGGTGTAAATTACAGAAATAACTGATTATGAGAACGTAAAAGCCTATCATGTCCCTGGGTGTCCTGTTCATGTGATGAACAGATGTAAATGGTTGGCTGTGCAGCATCATAAGCACATGCAGTGTGGATATAGACGATGACCATACTGGGATGACCTAAGAAAGTAACAAAATAGTGTGCAGCTTTTTGAATAAAGGTTCTAAATAAAAACAAAAGGATCTGTGATCTGAAACAGCCTTGGAGAAAGTAGAACTGACGCTGTAAATGTAGAAGATGTATCTGGTGAGAGAATTGTTCTTTGGTGAAAGGCTACATTTTTGTAAGCCTTTCAAGGCTGGAAAAATAACAATGGGAGGAACTTGTAAGAGAGAATTTTTCCTTTTTTTTTTTTTCTTCCCCTATGGACTATTTTCAACCAAGGTCATTTAGTGAACTTCTTTGCTGTGTAAACTGTGCAAAGCTTTCTGTTTGTCCCTCTCTAAGGATGTGATAAAGTTCAACAGAGGAACAAAAATAAAGGGAGGGAAAAGGCAAAAATCCTTTAAGAGCTCCTTAAGCCAGATTTGCCACCAAAGTCAGTACATTATGAAATTAATCTTATATTGGTATAAATTTCTGTAAATTAAAAACTAAAAGAGTTTTAACAATGTATAAAATATATTCTTTAAACTGGGCCTGATTGATAAACTGAGTTACTTTCTTCTATTGATGACATACGCAGAATATGGTGTCCTTATCTGAAATAAGTCAAGTACTGGGAATACACAGAGATGCGTGGCACCATCCTACTTTGCAAGGAGCCAAGAGTCTGCTATCAGAAGCTGTTTTGATGTGTCTTCTGATTTGAATTACCACATTGTCTTTCATCCAGCAAAGGCGATCTGTTCCAGTCTCAAGTGGGTGATGGAGGGTGGAGAGTTGAAGCCTCTAAACTCAGTCAACATGCTTTTCACCTGGTTTAAGGAATACTTAAGGCTACTGGTTCTTCTGCCTGAAGTTCAAACAATAACAAAGATATTTTCACAAGGGAAAATATATCCAGACTTAATTTTGAAAGGGCAACACCTGTGGTGGAGCAAGAAAATGGGCTGACTCTACATATGTTGACAATTACCCTTTTCAAAACTCATCTGTGAGAATGAGCCAGGTGACTTATGTCGGATGCTGAAGGCAAGCCCATCTGCCTCAGGGATTAAGGTGTGTAGGAGCGGAACACACTCATAGCCGTGCACACACACTTGTCTTGTTTGTGGATGTGTGTGGCTCCCATCAGCCGTGTTCCACATGCACCTCACAGGGTGATGACCAGGATGATTATGACCTTTGCTTTAGCACGTGCATGGTAAGTCTGAGACATCATACAATGATGAACTCACTGTCTAGCCACTGTACAGTTCTTGCAGACATATTTCAGTCTCAGAAATCTGAGACAGAAATATGAACCCCCAGGGCTGTAAATTACCATTTACTCACTGAACCCTAAGGCTGATGAAACTTGGGTTGGCTTCAAGCCTGTATATGAACAATAGAGATATTTAGGCTGTGGAAAGTCTGCAGGTTTTAAACAAATCTCTGAAGTCTTCAGATGGTGGAGACTTCAGGTGTGGAAAAGGGTGTGATCAAAGAGTGCTGAATGGACAATAGATTTTTATATATATATTTTAAAATATTATATTTCTTGAATCCAGTACCATTTGCCAGGTCTCAGTGTCGAGATTAAATGTTGAGCTGATAGTATTGCTAGGTAGTGTACAAAAAAAACAATCTAACAATTCCTGTCCACCTCGCAGTACGTATACTGAATAAAGGTGGATGAAAGCTGTTTGGGTTGGTCTGTTTTGTTTGCTGTGAAATAGCTGTACACATATTCCCCCCCCCCCTTTTTTTTTTTCCCTTCCTCCCCTTCCCCTGTGTACATGTATTTTTCATTTTAAGGAAATAATTTTTGCTCACTATTCATAGAATCATAGAATAGTTAGGGTTAGAAAGGACCTTAAGATCATCAAGTTCCAACCCCCCTGCCATGGGCAGGGACTGATCATAAACTGAAGGTCTAATCCTAGGAATGGCATGAAAATATCTGTGATATTGAATTTTACCTTTCATACTTCTTAGAGAAACAGTTGATACCATTTGAAGTGGACCAAAGAAAAGATCCATAAGTGGAATTGCACTAGAACTCTTGTTACATAAAGAAGGAAGGTGGGGAAAATTCCACAATCAAGTTCAATACCCAGAATGCTCTCCCTCCACTGCATCATCACTCACCACCTCTGACTGTGTGTGCTGTTTACTAATATTATATGTGCTCATGTTTATTAATATAATAAGAGATCTTCTTCAAAAGTGCTTTGCATGAACTAGAGCTGAGTGCTATCATGGAAGAGAATGATACAGGCAAAAATATTCACAAGCTTTGAAGTTATTGATCCAAAAAGATTGCTTCAATGAAATCTTCTGCTTTACTCAAATAGCCCCTCTGTCCCACAGCTGTATGGGAGTCCTCTCCACCAGAAAGTGTTCATTAGAAGAAGATAAGAAAAAGCAGTGAGTAAAGTTTTTCATCTTGGCTCATTTGAATGTATTTCTGGTGATCATTGTACTCCAGCTATCGTAGATCTTTGCCTTCCTTACCAGCATATCAAAACATTTTAGCAGCTGTGAATAAAAGGTGAGCTTTTCTTGCACTACTTTTATTTTCTGATTAAAGTTGCCATGTATTCCTAAAGAAGGGATATTTGCTTTACTGAGGAGACATGCTCACGAAGGTCAGCTATACACTTACCTACTCATGTTCAGGACTTGAATGCAACTTCCAGCTGTGTGCCTTAATCAAACTATGAGACTTTGGCTTTATTATCTGAAGTGCTCTGGATGGACAATTTGTGTAGTAATTTAAAAGAGACATGTAACTAAAATTTAAAGCCAAGTGGGCAAGAGAATTGGCCTTTGTATTGTTTCTAAGTTGTTACAATCACCCATAGCTTTAAGAGGAAAATATTTGTTCTTGTTCAGCTCTAGCCACCGTATCTTCTACAATTGTGCAATATTCTCCAGAATTATTTATCCTGCCTTTAGTTAAGATTCACAACATCAGTTGCCATTGCAAGTTTACATGCAGGGATATATCGTACAGTCAGGTTTTCATTATAGTCTGAAAGATTAATCCAACAGAATCCAGCCATTTTAGACAAAAAAAGACAGATGCAAAATATCTTTACATAGAATCATAGAATAGTTAGGGTTGGAAAGGATCTTAACATCATCAAGTTCCAACCCCACTGCCATGGGCAGGGACATCTCACACTAAACCATCTCACCCAAGGCTCTGTACAACCTGGCCTTGAGCACTGCCAGGGACGAAGCATTCACAACCTCCCTGGGCAATCCATTCCAGTGCCTCACCACCCTTACAGGAAAGAATTTCCTCCTTATATCCAATGTAAACTTCCCATGTTTAAGTTTTAACCCATTACCCCTTGTCCTGTCACTACAATTCCTAATAAGGAGTCCATCCCCAGCATCCTTATAGGCCCCCTTCAGATACAGGAAGGCTGCTATGAGGTCTCCACGCAGCCTTCTCTTGACAGATAGGCTGAGAAAGTTGGGGCTGTTCAGTGTGGACAAGAGAAGGCTGCGTGGAGACCTCACAGCAGCCTTCCAGTATCTGAAGGGGGCCTATAGGGATGCTGGGGAGGGACTCTTCATTAAGGACTGTAGTGGTAGGACAAGGGGTAACAGGTTAAAACTTAAACATGGGAAGTTTAGATTAGATATAAGGAGGAAATTCTGTCCTGTTAGGGTGGTGAGGCACTGGAATGGATTGCCCAGGGAGCTTGTGAATGCTCCATCCCTGGCAGTGTTCAAGACCAGGTTGGACGAAGCCTTGGGTGATATGGTTTAGTGTGAGGTGTCCCCGCCCATGGCAGGGGGGTTGGAACTTGATGATCTTAAGGTCCTTTCCAACCCTAACTATTCTATGATTCTATGATTCTATGACAGTGTCGAATGCTTTGCACAAGTCCAGGTAGATGACATCAACTGCTCTACCCCTGTCCATCGGTTCCGTAGCCCCATCGTAGAAGGTCACCACACTGGTTAGGCCGTATTTCCCCTCAGTGAAGCCATGCTGGCTGTCACCAGCCATCTTGTTGTTTTTCGTGTGCCTTAGCATGCCTTCCAGGAGAATCTGCTCCAAGATTTTGCCAGGCATAGAGGTGAGACTGACTGATTTGTAATTCACTGGGTCATCCATTTTCCCCTTCTTGAAAATGGGGGTTATATTTCCCTTTTTCCAGTTATCGGGAACTTCACCTGACTGCCATGATTTTTCAAATATGATGGATGTTTGCTTATATTAAAATTGTTTAATGTTGAAGCATTTAGTTACTGTGTCCTTCAAGGTAGAATCTGGAAGAGTGGCTCATGATTGTTTCTCTGTTGCCAGGTGAAACTGCTTAAATATGCAAAATCCGAGTATTTATATTTAAAAACTGCAGTGGAAACACTTGCCACATGTGAGACAAAAAGACCAGGTATTTCCCAGTTTGTGGTCTGTACAGAAAGCTAGCCACTGAATGACTGCAGCTCTTTTATGATATGTACACGTCCACGCACAGAAGCAAGAAACTAAATAAACGATGTGTCAGACTTGATTTTGTTACGGAATGGTTTTGGGGTTCTGGTTATTAAAAAAAAAAAAAAAAAGCAAACAAGCAAGCAAGAATAAGACAGACGTTCCTCAGCAGAAGAACCTGGAAGCTTGTATTTAAAACAATTGTTTCTGAGGATTGAATCACAGCATGCACAAACAAAAGACCTGTGACAAACCATATGTTCCTACTTTTGATTTCTTCATTATAAGCAACTTCAGGACATACTGAAGTTGCTTATACTGGAATATGGTTGCTCATACTGAAATATGGTTGATTTTCCTCCTTGATATCCATTTTTGATGTATATGCTAACTTTTTGTAGAAAATGTAGAGTAAGTCACAGTGTCATTTGCCCAGGTTGTTTTAAATATATTGTTTTCCATTAATATTGCATGCACAGATGATGCTGACGCACTCTTGCTCCTCTTTTTTCTTTAGCTTGAATTCGGTGTAATTTTAAATATTCTACCATCAAATTAAATCTATTATATTACTCCTAAGACAGATCAAATCAGTTAAGTTTTTTTAAGTTGTTCTTTAAAAATATTGCAGCAACAAAGTGAATTTAGTAACATTAGGTTTGGGCAGGAAGGACTAAATAACAGGAATAATCTATTTTTCATAGCTCCAAGTATCATGCAAGTAATGTATACTATTCAGTTTCCTTGTTGTCAATACGACTTTTTTAGTAATAACGAATTAGAGAATTAGAAAATGTTGTCTTTTCTCATTTTAATGCATTTTACTGATGCGAAATTTGATCATGGATCAGTCTTCAGGAATGGAAAAAAGAAAGATAAAAAGCCATAGCTTGGAGACAAGCAGGAATAGTAAGCAAGCTGTTTAACGCAGCACTACTTTGTCTCTTTAATGATTTTCTGCTGATTGTACAACTTCATTTGGAGAACATTAATGAAATAGCAGTGTAAAATATATGTCTGGTGAGACTAAGGCAATGTAATAAGCAGCTTTGTAGGGAAATTTTTTTTTGTCTTTTAAAGAGTATTTTTTTGTTTGTTATTGCCTTAAGCTTTTTCAATGAGCTCAGTTTACATCTGGGTTGTTTTTTTTCTCAGATGTGCTTTCTACAACCGGGGATCTTTCAAACAGAAAATAGTGAAGATGCCAAAGCTTATATAAAGGAGGGTTTAGAAACAAAGTTTTAATCTGAGGCAGGCAGATTAAGGTCCTGACTTTTTCCAACACTGAATACCAAACACTTCCTGCTGATTTTAAGGTTTAAGAATAACAGTGGCTTGTTCCTTTGCCATGGGGTACTTACAGTTTTGTGCTACACCTGTTCTGGCTCTCCATATCTAACCTGGTGCACTGGGAAAACAGCCGGGTTGCAAGCACAGGCAGTCCACTTACCTGGAGGGCAGAGTCACTAAAACAGGACTAGGCAAAGGGTCAGTACCAAACACAAGTATTTCCAATCAGCTTTACTTTTGATTGCATTTGCTTTCACTACTGCTCCTTAAAAACAGGTCTTTGCACTCCATTTCTCTTTCTTCTCAATTCTTCTCCTGTCCATGTAATGCACTCTGCAGGATGAAGCAAGTTTCAGATATGCAGGGCTGGTTCCTTGCATGTCTTTGTCATCTGGCTCAGCACAGGGCTCCTGTCTTGCAGCGTAGGGATGCAGAGAAGGTAAAAAAACGAGGAAAAGATCCTTGCAGCACTTCTCCCAGCAGGACCATGCCAGATACTCATATGCAGTCTCTAATGAGAGGGAAGAGGTATTCTCATTCATAAAACATTCCCCAGCTTTGTTCCGGGAAGCATCATATAGTGCAGTGCTAGACAGAACTTATTTTAGCAGTCTGTAATACATTTGCACTCAAACATCTTGCCTGCACCCTTACAGTTCTATTCCACTGAGCACATTTCCTCTAGCAGAAAGCCCTATGGAATTTTGTTTGCACTTTGTCAGTGGGGAAATTACATGAGAGTCAAACATTCCTCACTTCTGGGCTTGAATTATGCTGTTATCCTGCTGTCTACTGTGAACAGCTTTTAAGTGGAGTGTTTGCCATTAGAGCCTCTCCATGTGAATTATTTACTATTGACAGTTGTAGCTAGTAGGGAACATTTCTGTGGGATATGGATTCATAATTACACTGTTAGCTTAAGGATTAAAGCCTTTTTTGATGGCTCAGAGAGAGAATTCTTTTTGGTTTTGAAACCCATAAGAGGTGTATAAGAAATCTGACCTATCGTGTTGTCTCTGGATCAGGAGAGGGAATATGGAATGAATAAAAATAATAGTAAAAATAAGGTAAAGAATTATTTTCTATAAAATCACTGTAATTTGATTCCATGGACAGATGGCCAAAGCAGAAATTCCTGTGTTATTCTGAAAGGTTTGTGCAGCTGCCTGGAAGCTCTTGTCTCTGCAGCAGAGCAGGCAAGTGAGCTAAGCAAATTCTCCTGGTGAGCTTCTCTGAGAAGTCAGCCAAATTAAAGCAGGAGCCAAAAAACAAGAACAAAATAAGGCAAAAATACTGTCAGCATGTATGTTTCCATGTGTCATGGTTTAACCCCAACCAGACAGCTTGTTCACCCACTCCCCCCCCTCTTCTTGCCCTCCCCCTGCTCCTGGAGGGATGGAGAGGAGAATCAGAAAGAATGCAACTCCCACGGGTTGAGATAAGAGCAGTTTAGTAACTAAGGTATAGCACAAATCACTACTGCTGCCACCAATAATAGTAATGATAAAGGAAATAACAAGGGGAGAGAATACAACACCCCATCACCAGGTGACTGATAACTCTCCCCCCCAGCCCGACCTCCTCCAACCCTGCAGTCCCCTTAGCCCTTCTGGGTAACTCCCAGTTACCTCCTGGGCATGACATGCTGTGGTATGGAATACCTCTTTGGTCAGTTTGGGTCAGTTGTCCTGTCTCTGCTTCCTCCCGGCTTCCCTCCCCCCTGGCAGAGCATGAGGCTCACAAAGTCCTTGGCCAAACCAAAGCATCATTGTTATCAGCTCTGCTTCCAGCCCGAAAATCAAAACACAGCACTGCACCAGCTACCAAGAAAAGAAAAATGACTGCTACTGCTAAACCCAGGACATCATGCCACCATGGATTTACTGTATACATACTGTATGGTATGTCTACACATAACTCTGGGCCAGGAGTGGAAGCATGGCTGCTATGTAAAAGGCATGACTGTGCAGAGGACACATGCAGTGTGCCCGTTGCCCCTGGGCCAGAGAGAAGGGTGCTGCTGGGCTGAAGGTTTGGCTGCTCTGCTGGGGAGCACTGCTGCCATGATGCTGTGCTAAGGTTCTTCACCAGAGAGGTTTGTGTTCAGCTGGCTCTGGCTAAAATCAGAGAAGTGTTTGTCTAGAGTGCCTGTTGATATGGATATATCCCACACTGACCTTGTATGAAAAGCTTTTTCTCTAACCTTGGATTTTAGTATCCAAACGAAGACTATGAATAGGGAAGGTCTTATTTAATGACTGTAGAAGGAAGATTTAAAACCCACAATTCCATTAAATCTTAACTTTATTCCCTCTATAAAGTGTAATACTTCTGAAGTATTGGCTTTTTTATATTCATTTGATAAATTGTGACTGTACGGCAAAATTCAAAGCAACCTTAGAAATGCAGCCTAAGAATACCATCCAGCACAAGGTGGATATGCTTCTATAAACAACCAGTCTGAAAGTGATTGGCTTCTAAGAGTGGAAAAAATCAGCTATTCTCTGAATCAGAGTACACATCTTAACTAATTTCTAGTTTACTTCCTAACTAACAAAGGGCAATGAATTCAGATGTACTTTTCCAATTAGACAATTACAATTGTCTTTGCTTCTGCAAGCTGGTGCAACTGTCATAAGAGGAATTTCAGAAAATCACAGTCCAGAAAATGTAAAATTGCCCCAGAAGGAGGGCAATGTGCCAGAAATATGTTACATTAAGTTACAAAGATGTTGCTAGCATTTATAATGAAAACCACTGACTGTCTCTAGTCAAGTTGCAATGCAGCCACAAATGATACAGCCTGACAGGATGGTGTGCTGCTGTTAGTGAGGCACTGCTCATGGCTCAGGTGAAGCACCTGCTGGAACAGCTGCCATGTGCCACTTGTTAACCCATAGCGAACACGATTGTTTTCCAGTCTATAGTATTTTTTTCAGCTACAGTAAAATGGTTCTGATGAATGCAAGACTAAAATATCAAAAAAATTCAGTTTTTCTGCAAGCCTTACTTTTCAAAGTGACAGAAAATAATGGAGTTCCCATGTCTTTGCATAAATGAGTAAAGCATGTGTCATCAAACTGTTGAGTAGATTTTAAGTACACCAATTTTTAATATTGCGTTTATCTTACAATGGCTTTCACAGTGAGCTGACTGACAAAGCCATCTGAAATGTGTGTTTTTGTTTAAATATTCAGATAAATCAAAAAGCTTTTCTTCAGGATATTGTCTCAGGGCACAAAGAAACGTGGCAACTGAATTATAAACCCTTGACAGACATTTCCAGTAAAATGCTGATACAGGAGGAATTGCAATGCTGTAACTGATGTTGTTTTAATATAAACATTCTATTTTCCTTTTTTTATTTTGCTTTTTCTCTTCAACATGTTGTGATCTTTAACTTGTACATTTTAAATAAACCACAATCACCTCTTCCTTTTCCTCTTCCTCTTCCTCTTCCAGAAAGAGAGTTCTACAGGCATAATGGAAACTTACTAATCAAAACAAAGTTATGAGCTGCGAAAATAGTTTCAAGATTGTGACAAACTCTGTTCGGTAAGGTTATGGCTGATACCCGCTACCATTATGTGCTGTCTTTTCCTATTGCAAAGATTCAGAAAATACTACAAGAGACAACTGTCACTGTTGTGGAGTAAAAAATTCGGAACACTTTGATGTAAAAAGTCCTGGAAGTTCCTACAGCTTGTTTCAAAACCTGCTGTAATCTAATACTTTAGGCTGGAAACCACTGCCTGCAGGATGGACAGCATTTTCATGAAAGATGAGATAGTGCTGATATTAGGATACAACAATAGAGAAAATTGGGTCTGTGCTGATGAAACATGGGATGCTACGGTTCATCCAAATTGTCTCTGCAGAGATGTGAGGACTGTTAATGGGGATCTTTTGAGCCACTTGCCAGGATGCTGGACAGCCTGCCTATTCTACAGTACTAGGGAAATAAAGAGAATAGAAAGCATTAAGGGTTCCATGACTGGAGTATTAAGCAGTGAAAATGGGGATACAGAGAAACTTAATCTTTGCATATCATGAACTAATATTCAAGTCACTGTCTCTATGGGATTAGCTTTAGACTCCACTGACGGCTGAGCTGGAGCATTCAGCATGGTCAATTCAGCACTGTTGCGTGTGCAGACAGTAGCTTTCAGATTCTGGCTTGAGTCCTGAAAGCTGTACAAGAGTGTTGGCTCTAAATAATACAGCCTGGAATATGCAGGCAGCATTGTTTTCAATACTCGTGTAAACCTGTTACAAGTTTGCTGTGGTATCTATCACTGCTTGAAGACTTACCTTTCATGTGTGAGCATTGAAGCTCTCTGATTTTCCTTGTGCTTAGGCAGTATGTAGCTCTATAGTCATAGCTGTATTCTGAGAGGGGGGAGAAAAGGTGGGGTGAAAGTGAGCATGCTACCTTCAAAATGTCTGTTAAAGGAAAATTTCATGCTGCTTCTTGAGGGATAAAGGTCCAAAGGAGAAAAGCCTTCAATTTATTTTGGTATAGATGATCATGTTAAAATGAAGGCATGGGCATGGTTTCACAGTAGAAAGAGAATGCTGGCAGTGGACAGCTGAGAGGCATAGAGAACTTTGAAATACTGCAGAAATGTTTTATCTGGATAGTATTAGAGAATGAATAGCCTATCTTCAGGTTACAGGCATCCTGTGTTTATTCAGACATCTGCCTGTGGACTGAAGAACCTTGGCTGTGCTCGGAGACATGAACACTACAGGAAACAGTTTTCTAACTGCAATAGCAGGTGAGATGTGAGTGACTGAACACAGGACTAGCAAACACAGGGCTAGCCTACAGTGTCCCTTATAATCGTCACAGTAATAAAACCTTCCTGCTGTTCTCAGATTTCTGTGAAACTACAGACAAGAAAGTCAGACTGATGTAAACAGGGAACATGTCTGAATATCTTTATTATATTGTCTATTTTGTATTATGTTGCATCTTATTTGTGGAATTCAAAGTGACATAATTTACAGGTAAGTACATAGGCATATATATAGAAGTTGTTTTTACAATTGGTCAAAAAACTTTCTGATTTCTATAAAATGTATTATAAAATGTAACAATAGTTTAAAAATCCCTCAAACAATGCCTTTGCCTAATTTTGTACACAGTGCAAAAAGTGATGAATGTGATGAACACTAATGTATGAGAAAGAACGAAGCTAGAATGAATAAGACTGTTATCCAAATCAGTTTGATTAGGCACAGGTATTTCACGACAATTTTCAAATATTTTTTTCTGTTCTCAGCCATGTGCTAAAAATAATTTATTCTCAGAAGCCTCTTTGCAGCCCATAACATGTAGAAACTGGGGTACTGTGAGGGAAGTTTGGCACTCCAAGAGAAGGAAAGGCAGAAGTAGAGAGGTCTGTGGGTTTTCAGGCCTAGTATGAGCTTTTCTGGGAGCAGGGGAAGGCTTCACAGCTTGGAGGAAATCACAGGGTTGTGTTCTAAGGCTACAGGGTCAGTAAATCTGTGTATGCCTCTTTCTTAATCCATCCACTTATAACCTTTTCCTTTTTCATTTGAATGTTTTTGAAAGTGTTTCTAATCTGTATTTGCATATGGATGCCAGATGATGATGCGTTAAGTCTTCAAGCTGAATGGAGCATAAAAACATGCTCAAATGAAGCAGGGATATTATTGCTGTTTCAAAGCCACAGACAATATTCCAGATGCAAAATCTACCCAGCAAGTTGCTGGAGAAGAGCCGTCTCTTGAGTCTTGCAGCAGTAGGATTAGCATTTAACTAAACCAGCGAAGTTTTTGTTGACAAAGAGTACAGAAGAAAGTAATAGGCTGGATCTAAAATCTATCCAGCACTGGAAATCAGTTATACAATGGGTTTTGACTTAAAACAAGTTATGATTATCATCTGGTATGTCTATTTAGGAAAAAAAATATAAATGCTTGAGCATGGAATTCACATTGGCTCTCAAGTCACATAAGACTGAAATATTAAGAGTATGTCATGCATGCCTTCTGAAGATAATACATGTGATGTGCCAATTTGACTCTCTTGTAACTGGCCATGCTTGAAGAGCTATTTCTAAAGAGTGTGTTTTATCACTTCCAGTACAGACCATTGCTGTAAGCATTGGTGTGTGATGACTGAGACCATGGTGTGCTAAAATGGGATTTCCATTACTATAGGTTCCAAATAATATTTATCTGAAATGCCTCTGCTTCCTGACTGCAAGGGTTTCTTTAATTGTTGTAATAATAGATACACAGCTTTTGGATTCTACACAATGAGAAATGAGAGTATGAGGGACATATTTTCCTTAAGACTTCTGTTTTAAGTATTAGTGAAAGGACAGGATGTCAGCAAAATGTATGAAGTTGGGCTGCTACTCTGATCTTGGCTCTGCAAGTGTACTCCTCTTGCTTTCAGTGACTCTCTGTTCCAAATTCAAAGCAGACACTGGGACATGGGAAAATTCTATTAGGCATAATTTTCATATGTTCTTCCACTCATGACTCAGTACATTTTTTGCACCATGAAGTTTGCATTGGACCTTATTCTTTCCTTGGGACAGCATCTTTCTCTTTTCTGGATGAGATATTTTGCTTGGTAAATGTATGCTTATCGGAGCTAAAATGTACGTAAATTTCTGCAATGTTGTAAGCGAACGACACTTACTTTCTACTAAATGACTTTTTTAGCCTTTATGTAATAACTTCTTGAAAGTCAGACAAGGACATAGTTTCAAATTTACTAGCCAAAGTTGTCACCTGCAATTGTTATGCAAGGAAAGGAACTAATGGGATAGTGCTCATTATTCGATTTCACACTTGTTCTACAAGCTTTAGGCACAAGAAACTGATGTCAGATTTATTTAATTGCTTACTCAGATCTTTACTGTACAGGATAAAATTGGATGTCTACAAAGAGATCTTTGAATTCTTTTTTTTTAATTTCCTTCAAGAAAAGATAACAGAAAGGTTTGCAGCACTCCATGTACTTCATTGCTATCTTTACCTGAGGGTGACTTCTGATCAAAGACGTATTTTAAAAAGAAGGCTAGTGAAGATCCTTTAAATAAATGCAAACTTCCTTGCCCAAGGCCTGGAGAGGAGCAGGAAAGAGTACGTCTATAAGGAGGGAACTGGGCAGTGTTAGTGGAAGTGCACTTCAGCCAATAAAAATTATTCTATTAGTCCAATACAGAATTTAATAAAGCTCTGGGAAATGTCCCCATTTTTAGATGCTGGTGTGACAAGCATCACAAGCTAGCATGGTTGTAGATGAAATTTTCTCTGTTTTCTTAGCAGACTGGCAAATTTTGTTTTTTTTTTTACAAAGTCTCATATTTAATCTCTAAACAGAGCACCAGTGTCGGAACTGAAAGCTGGTCCTGTGCTAAACATCCTGAGAGCAGGAATTAATCCTCATGCAGATTGGTTGTCTGATTTCATAGAATCATAAATTCATAGAATGGCTTGGGTTTGTAAGGACCTTAAGTTCATCTAGTTCCAACGCCCTGCCATGGGCAGGGACTCCTCACCCTAGACCATGTAGCCCAAGATTACATCAGAACAAACATCAGGCACATCTAAATAGTCATGCTCCGCTTGAAAAGTGAAACAATACAACAGTACTTTCTTAAATTACTATTTTAATTGAAACTTTATGTGAAGAAGGTCTTTGGTATTATTCAAATTATTAAAGCAAAGCATATTAAAAGTTGCATCTAAGTCTAGAGCCTTGAGCTGTGCTCCTATTTCCTTCATTTATAATTTGGTTTTCTTCTACTTAGAAAGAGCTCAGGAACCATCAGCTGATCTCATTGGAGTAGAATTACATTAATGCTTTGAAGTGAACCTGGAAGCAGATTTCTTGATCATCTGTATGAACATGATGTCACTCTTGTGGTCTATTCTGAAGTCTACCAACCAGTCGCCTTCCTCCAGAACAAAGCCCATGATGGCTGCAGGGACCCCTTCTTCTATGCAGGATAAGTGACACTGCACCAAACTAAACTCAACAGGTGCCTTGCAGAGCTGCCCAGTGCAACTAACTTTCCCACTTTGTGTATGTGTCTTCATGCTACACAATTAGGACTCAAAAAGGTTTTTCAACATTTTACTAAAGAGCTATCATTCCTCCGTTGCAACCATCACCCAGCAGTGCTAGTGACTGTACATTAACACCAACAGCATCTTCCTGCTGGTTTGAAGAAACCAGAACATTAGTCTCTTTATACACAGAAATTCCTCAAAAATAGCTGATTGTGAATGCTTACATTTCATAGTCCTTATGAAGATTAAAACTCTATGGTGAGGGTGGGTTTGGTTTTGTTTTGTTTTGGTTTTTTTTCCTTTCTTTCTTCTTCTCGAGTTTTTCAGCCAATCATTCTGACAGAAAGGATATAAAGCAGACTGGTTTTCTTTGAATTCTGCATTGGCAATGCTAGTCCTAAAGCACTACAAATTTAATTTGGAATGCTCCAACCGTTTCACTGTTTTGGCATGTATACCTGTTGAAAACTTTTGAGCTATAGAGAACTGCAGAGACATCCAGAGGCTCTAATTTAGAAGAGCATTTAATGCATTCAGGAAGTCAACAGAGGAAGAGTTTTGGTTCCACTGAAACTAAGAATCCTGAGGTATATTCTTAAATAAACTCTAGCTTTTAGAATAAAGAATACTTCAAATTAAAGACAAGAGCTGTTAAATTGACTTGATATATCTTCTGTCTTGGGAGATTATCCTGAAGATTTATTCAATGTTTTCCAGCAAAAGTGTCAAATTGAGCAATGCTTTAATGTCTTATAGGTGCAAGGTTTTAGGGTGATAATATCATTTAGTAGAAGAATTAGCATAGTTCAGAGGTTGATAGACCTAAAATTTAGCTGATTTTTCCAACTTTATCAATCAGGCTAATAACAGATACCATTTCTTCCTCTAAACTCTGCTTGTTTCAACATAATCATTCTTGGAGAGGAAATTACATTTTTTGCAACTTTCACCTTTGCTGTTATTCATAACAGCATCTGATATTACAGCAGAAAAATATATGAAGAGATACCTTGGCATTTACAGAATTGGGAATATCCTTTGATGGAGATAACATGCAGATTATCTGAATGTCCCTTAACCCTCTTAAATCCCGTGAGAAGAAGAGGTGGAGCAACACAACGTTTATACAAAAGACAGGAGAAAAGATTGGATGAAGTATATAACTGTATGAAAATGTGTTAAATAATAATAAACCTCTAGTTTCTTGAATATCGGAGCCCATTTTCCCCTGAACTTTCACGTCCTTAATCTCAGGCATGTTCTCACACAGAGGTAAGACTCTCTGTGTGATATATTTTAAGTGTGATAGTGAATGGTGCCTATATAAATTCGAAAAAGTATAACTGTAGTTAGGAGCAAAAGGTTAAATAAGAGCTCTGTTATTCTTCAGACAGCAGTTGTATAAGGAAACACAGCTTACATGAAAAAAATACAAAGAAGTGTTTAAGAGGCAAGTTAATGATTGGTTAACAAGCAGTTAAAGAAACAGTATCAAAGTGTCTATGATGAGATTTCTTTAATTTTGCTGTTTTTTAACCAGAGTGTTTGATTTTCAAATTTGTAGAAGACATTTTTAGCATCTTCCAATAACTTTTTAAAAATACACCTCCTACTACTTTAAAATTAAGTGAGAAAACAAAAATTCTAAGTGTTGGAATGACTCAAAGCAGACCCTTGTGTTTTCAAATAGGGGAACTGATGGGAATAATAATGGTAGTCTTTGTGGAACTTTATATTTAGAAAGAAGAAAAAGAAACAATTTGCTAGTGGGTTATGCTGGATTTTACTGCAAAGAGGAGGGATGAGCCCTGTAAATGCTGAATCCAGTGGCAGGCTCTGAAGGAAAGTATGCTGTCATCAT
Organism: Neopsephotus bourkii; assembly: GCF_033783945.1. NCBI lineage: Eukaryota > Metazoa > Chordata > Aves > Psittaciformes > Psittacidae > Neopsephotus > Neopsephotus bourkii. Next base: position 14,650,026 of record NW_026900570.1, read on the forward strand.
CTGACTCCTTCACCATTTTCTGCCTACATCTTCCAAATGATCTCACTACCTGTTCCTTCTCTTTGCTTTCTTAACATGAATTTGATTGTTGTTTACCTTTCTTTCTCTTCCTTCTACTATACAACTCTTTTTTTTTTTTTTTTTTTTTGGTCTCCCGTTCTTTCCCTACAGTCTTTTAAGTCTCATCTTGATCTTTTTCTCTCTTACTATTTGCACTGGAGTTAATTACTACAGTAATTGAGGGGATAGGAAGAGGAATTACGGAAGTGTGGATAGGGAAAAGAGGCAGGGAAAGCATTAGGGTTTCCATGAGCTGAAGGAGGGAGGTATGGCAGAGCTGCAGAGTAAATGTAAAAATCTTGGAGATCAGTACTTCTCCTAGCAGGGCAGAGGTATGGGAATGGAAGGGAGAAGGACTAAAAAGCAATATCTGTAGAAAACTGTGCAAAGGGAATGCACAGTTTGAATGATGTTTGCTGCTGCTGTAATAGGTGAGATCTCCCGTGTAGACAAAAGTGTGGCATTTCACAGCACGGGCTCAAGTTGATGCAGAGACTCAAGTCTTCGTTTATTACCACCAGGCCCCTTTTTATCCCCTTGTTCAGTACTTTCCCAGTCTGCACATACATACAGTGTTCGATCTCATTGGCCCCTGTAAAACTCTCCAGGTAAATAGTCCAATCATAGTGTTGCAGACCCTCTCACAACCCCCACATCCTCTGGCCTCCAACTGAGATTCCTGCCACAACTACATCCTGGCCCATCCTCCCAAGGCTTCCTTGTTTACCTTTCCTGTCCTTCAAGGTTTCAACTCATTGCCCGAGGGCTTGTGAAGAGCTCATTCCCAAACTCTTTTTCATGCAAATCTTATCACCTTCACTCACCACAACAAAGTGAGCAGCCTGCAGCTCTAGCAGCTAGTCCATCACCCAAGGCAGTCTTTCTTTGTCTAAAGCTGTTTGTGTCATTCTTGGTCAATTTTTCTTCCTTATGAATTTCTGCTTTTCACCCCTCTCTAGGGATCGTGTTTTCATTTTGCCCAGTAAAAGGATGCAGCTGTAGTGTTTAAAAACAGAGGCCTTGATCAATATACATAGTAGAAATATAGACCCAGATACAGTAAAATTGTTATAAAAGCACATTTCATATGTGCCAGAAAGAGATTCGCCCTTTTAGAGGCAGCATTGTGATTTACAATATACTTTTAATCCTTTCCTAAAGTAATTTTTGGCTTTTAACTCTGTATTTTGCATTTATGCATTCAGTCTTTTCATCTCTCATGTGATGTACCTCATACATAACACATCATATATCAACTTCTTTCATATGATTTCTCAAAGTTGTTAAGATAATTTTAAATTTTAATTCTGTTATCCAGAGAGGTTTCTGTTTGGTGTCATATGTTAATTTGCCAATATATTCTCTGTATAATTTTTCACCTTAATGAAAATATTGAAAAATTTAAGACGTAGGACTGGTCTCTGTAACAATCTATTTAATATCCTTTCGATAGAAAACAGACTTTGAACTATTCTTTATTCAAACTTCTGTACAACAGTTTGGTCTAGAATATATTTCTCTAGCTTGATTATGAGGATGGCATGTTGGTCTGTGTCAAAAGCCATAATAAGGACAAGATATGTCACATTTCATGCTTCCCACTCATCGACTCAAACAATTACTTTGTCAAGGAAGGAAATCTTATTGCAAGAGCACAATTTGATTTTGACAAATGCATGTTAAACGGTTCTTATTTCCTTCTTGGTGTTAATGAAATCATAGATTATTTAATGATTTATTTCACTATCTTTGGGGTACTGAAGTTAGATTGAATAGTTGCTATCCCTTGGATACACTTTTTTCGTCTTTGAGAAGGATTTTGTCTTTGCCTTTTTCCATTCCTTAGACTGTCTTCTAAGCACCTTCAGAAATCATTGCGAATAGTTCTGAGACTGCTCTGGCTACTGCTGTGAGTACTCAGGGGAACACTTTGTCAGGCCTAACACCTAAATATCTTCCGTGCTTCTAATTAATCTCCCTTACCCTTTTTACTAATTACATAATAATTTTAGTATGATTTACTATGTTCTTGCACCAGCAGGTACTTTTTAAGTAGCTTCAGTTCATTGAGTGACTCCTCTTAAAGCCCAAGTGCTCACCAGGGATCCACATCTAGGGCCATGATTGGAAACTCTAGGTTAGATCCATGTCCTACCATCCTTTGCTGTCCTGGGAAGAGAAGTGCCAAGCTTTCCTCTGACATTCACAGGTATATGAGGCTTCCGGAGCATCAAGCTCAGCACAATTCCTGTTTCAGATCCAATCTGTTTTATCTCTGAAAAGTGATGGAGACTTCATTTTTCCTCTAAAGCAAAATGAATCCAGTAGCTAGCACCCAGAGGTAAAGTCCCAGTGCCACGCCATGCCCTGGCTCTGTGGCTCCTGCCACTCCCATATGAGAGCCAGTACCGTGCCAGGGACACACTGAGAGTGGCCAGAAGAGAGGCAGAAAGAGAGTTCTAGAACAAGAAGGAGTAAGCCTTGTGCTACTGTGCAGGTGCATGGAATGAGAAAAAGTTGCTCAGTGGCCTTTGCTCCGATGATTATTCCTTCTTCTTTTGAACACAGAACTGCAAAAGTTTAGCGTCATGGTTTAAGCCCAGCCATAAATCAGAACCATGCACTCTCTGTCTCACTCCCCCTCTCCCCTCCCTGGCCCCCTCCTGGAAGGATGGGGAGGAGAATCGAAAGAATGTAACTCCTACAGGGTGAGATAAGAACAGCCCAGTAACTAAGGTATAACACAAACCACTACTGCTGCCACCAATAATAATAATGATAAGGGAAATAACAAGGGAAGAGAATACAACTGTTCATCACCTGCTGACCAATACAGAGCCCGACTTAGCAGTGATCTAGCCTTTGCGGGTAACTGCTCCCAGTTCACATATTGGGCATGAAGTGCTGTGGTATGGAATGCCTCTTTGGTTAGTTTGGATCAGGTGTCCTGTCTCTGCTTCCTCCCGGCTTCCCTTCCTCCCTGGCAGAGCATGAGGCTTAAAAAGTCCTTGGTCAGTCTAAACATTCTGACCAGCAACTAAAAACATCAGTGTTAACCAGTGCTGAAAGTCAAAGCCACAGCTCTGCACCAGCTACTAAAAGGAGAAAAATGACTGCTACCGCTGAACCCAGGACATTTAGAAAAATTCCTTGTGGTAGAAAACATTGGCGAATTTTATGAAAAACTTCTTTTGCAAAGCTACAACGTCATACATTCTGAAGAGCACAGAAAGAGCTATATATAAAAGCTATGCAAATCATCTGTAGTTCCTCAGTTTAACACCAGGGTTCCCTCTTGGGATTATCCATAGGGAGGGAAAAACCACTAAGCAAACCAAACTTAAAAGCAACAAAAACCCCCTTCTGAAATGTTTACAATATGGTAAACTTTTTAAAAAGAAGGTACTATCTTAAGCATGTGACATTTTACAGATATAATCAGGTTACCTGAGGATTTTCTCCTAAAAAAATCCCTGTAGAAATGAGGTGCGCAGACCTGGGGGCAACTTATCTCTTCCTGACATAAATCTCTTCTTAGTTTTCTAAGCACTCAATTTTTCAGCAATTTCCCTGAAATAGTGATAAGCTTTTTAAAAAGAGATTGGGGGAGTGAATAAGGGTAACTATATAAAAATGCATTTTCTTTCTGCTTCATAGAAAATAGCATAAAGAAAGGTAAGAGAGAATTCTTGTTTATTAGACAGTAATCATAAGAATCTCATCTCTCGGTTTATTATTAGTCATGTTCCGACCAGCCTGATAAATAGAACGTTTGCACTTTATGTGTAGTATTCAGATGAATGAAAATCAAATTTATTCTCCTTTTTAACATTCACATAAAAGATTATTTTTTGAGATTTCAAAGCCTGCTATAATGTTTTAGTGGGTTATTTTTACAATGTTGTTTTCTTGTTCCCTATTTTTTAATAGTAAAAGGAATAGAGACTTCATCATCTAAACAGTTCTTCTTTTTACCTAATCCTTTTTAGAAACAAAGATGTCATAAAGCTTCTTGCAATAAGAAATAAGCCATCAGGAGCTCAAGAGAACCTGGTTGTCTCTAGCTGCCCAGTACTACACTTTAAAAGCAAAACCTTCAGAGACAGCCCTGCTCTGCATAGCAAGAAGTCAGTCTAGCAGGAATAACCACTAGCTAATAAATAACAGCACAGAGAAAGACACTGTACAATAGGAATTAACGGATTTTCATGCATGTCTGGTAAAACATCCATATTGGTTTGTACTAATCACATCCCACTGCCACCTGAAAACATAAACTGGCCAACAGAGAATGGGATCAAGCTTTTAAAGACTTAGGATTTACATTTTCTTGCTGTTGAAGAGAGATGCAACATAGAGCTGGGCAGAGACTGAAGAATTACTGACCTCTTTTATATATAGGCTCCTTAAATATCCACTAGTGGAGTAAGACAAATCTGGGTGAATTCTCACTAGAATGAAGACATCAAATTAATAGCAGGAAGGCTTTAATAATAACATATTTTCCTCATTATTCATGATTAGTAATATTTCTCCTTGCCCCCTGAATAAAAAGCTCAGCATCAAAGACCACAGATGCTCTTTTTAAGCATGTTTCAGGGGGCCATCTCCGTGCTGGTCAGTTGATGGAGTCTGTTCAAGGGTGCTGTACCTAGACGCATGACAGCATTACTGCTGAAAGTTGCTGAGAACCCCTGTGTTTTTCTCCATGACTTCCCACTGCTACAAAGTGTCAGAACATCCAGGGCAAGAAGATTGCTAAGCAGTTACTCAGCCACGTAGGAATATAACTGAACAGAACAGTGCAAGAAAGATCTTTGCTTTAATCCACAAACACTGCTGTTTTAGTAGGTGTATTGAGGGAGCAGTAAATAACTCAAAAGTGTATTTCATACAGGAACTCATCCATATAGCCGCAGCTATCATCAAGGCTCAAAGACAATAAAAAAGCACACATTATTAGGACTGGTGAAAATAATCCATGTATTTTCTTTCCTTTGACAGAGAATTCAGATATTTTCGTATCTGGGTTTGGATGAAATGTTCCTGCCATTTGTGCAGCAGTGATAACTGCACAGCATTCTGAATATTTGGCAGTGTACAAGCGATATTTGTATCATAAATCATGGACGACATCAGCCAGGCCATTCATAAACTCAGTAAGTAATGACAAACAGAAAGCCGAGTTTGGCTTTCAGTTGTGCTGGTGTAAATCTGTAATAGCTTTAAAATCTACTGAACACTCAATTTTGTAAAAAGCTCTTCATTTTCAATATGCCCAGGAGACCTGAAAATCAAAAGGCTGCTTTCGGATCACTAACAGCAGCATAAAATGTAAGATAAAAGTTGAAGAAATCCAGGTTTGCATGTTCCAGTAAATGTTGTCATAGTTAAAAAAACAGTGGCAAATGATCTTATCAGCAAATCTTAAATCTGAAAAGGCTACAGAAGGTAGTAAACTGAAGCAGTATATGAATTACATTGTTTTGGATATTTTCTAGCTGTCAGGAAGGCTCTGTTTAATTTTTTAGGTATGTTGCATCTTGTGAGCACAAAAAAAGTCTCCATGACCTCATCTGGAATGCTGCTGTAGCTGATGCTTCAGAATCTACCTGAAGACCCAGATCTGGGTAAGCATTTTTCCTTGCCTTCCAATAGTTATAGGTCTTGGTTGTTGCTATTTAATTAGTGGGGACCTGATTATTATGCTGCTAGTTGGCAGTTATGGATGCTGGGGAGACTAAGTGTAACTAAAATGAGGTGGAGAAGAAGGTGGTATTGCTCTACGTAAACAGGAAAGAAAACAAAGGCAAGATCACCTTCATCCCTCAGTCCCGAGGTACCAGAATTATGGCAGTTTTTGCCATTGTGCCCTATGACTGGTGTTTCTCCAGGCAGAGGTCTAAGCTGGGATCTAAGGTTTTAAAAATTAGGTATTAGGTTATACAGACTCCTTAGGTTGTATGTCTCCATATATTAGGTTATATGTCTCCATTGACAGAGATTTCCATATGAGGGTCTGTATACATGGTCTTGGAGGAGTTTGTGCATGAAAACATATACACTCAGAGGAGTAATTTAATGTCTCCTCATTCAAAAGCACCAGAAGTACACCTGGTAAAACACCAGCAGAACAGAAATGGAGTAGCAGTTGGGATGCCAAATGCATCAGATGTTACCTTGATGAAACAAGTCTGTGCAGAGACAGGTACAAAGAATTTGTAGTACTTTTGAGATGAAGGCAGAATGCAGATGTCTAAACTCCCTTCAAATGTAGATTAGTGTCCCTGTTGCATAATTCACAGGAGACTGACAGTGTAAAGCTGCAGGTGCCTAGAACTAGGTCTTTGTTAAGAGGTCTACAAGGTCTGCTCTAATAGCAGTTTTGAGTGGAGATATCGGACTATCCTGATTTAATACATCTTCTAAGCTCATGCACTTGCTTCCTTTAGCGTGTGAATATCCCTGAAAGACAGTTCCTCCATATTGCAGTTTACATCAGGTAGGGATGAAGTTGTCAAAATCCATATGTAAACAACAAAACTGCTCTGCTTTGTAGGTACTCGGTTCTGGAGCAGAGAAGTGGAGAGGTATTTAAGTTATGCCTAGTATTAAATCTATATTAGCCAGAAAAGCACTGCAAGACTTTTTCATTATCCTTTGCTTGCTTTTTGCTAATCCTTTGCTAGTCAGAGAAAAAAAACAGTATTTTGAAGGCTTTAATTTATTCCATTATGTTCTGTAGATTCTCAAATAATGAGGAGCAGATGCTTAGAATATTATCAGTCCAGGTGTTGCATACATTCACCTAATTGAAGACCACCTGATTGCCTGAATGAATTCCTATTAATTAGAGTTGGTTGAACTGTTTCCTCTGTTTGTATCCTCTTCTGCCACTAGATTGTATGGAAAAAAGAAGAATTTCTTAGATAGTCAGTTGGCCAGAACTTTTTATATTGGAATTGAGCAGCAGTGCAGCCTCTCACTTCTTGCCAGATTTCTTGTGGGAACTGGTAGCAATAATGAAAATAAAAATACTTAACATTTATATCCTCATAACTCTTGCCCTCTATAGAACCCAAGCCACCTATCGCCTCCAGTTTGCTCAGCTGCAAATGAAAGATTATTTGCGCAAGACAACATGAATAATCACATTGTTTTTTTTCCTGCATTTACAGCACTACAATTAATCATCTGACATAGTGCGTTTTTTTAGATGATACTAACAGTCTATTCAATTTGATTCTAGCATAGTGATACAAAGTACTATTTGGTCAAAATTTTCAAGTTCAAAAGAAAACCCACAAACTTTCAAACATGCCTACGTCGTGTATCCTGACTGTAAATAACAGGAATATCACAGATGCTTTTGGTAATGTGTGGGGTGCAAAAGGAATTTAAAAAGCTAAAAGATTACATGAGATTTAGAAAACTTGTATCTGGTTTCTACATTTGAACAAAATGTTTTGATCCTGCAGAATTTGAATTCTGCTGGCAGTACTCTCAGAGCTTCATAAAACTCTGTATTGCCATATCAGCAAAATATCTGACCCAAAATTGTAAGTTTATAGGTGTTTATTAAATCATAACCAGAGAAACATTCTTACTGAACTACATGTTGACAGTCTTATCAAGTACAAAAAATGTCCTTTCCCCCAGTTTTCTCCCTCTCAAATTGATGCATCACACTATTTCTATTTTTCCAATCTCAGATAAATTTCATCTAAAGACTGTTTCAAAACATTTGGAGGAATCCCCTCCGGTAAGGTCTTGAATCATTTTTCTTGAAAAAGGCTATTCTGCTCTGCTGGCAGGCCTGCCTTCTTTCCTCAGGCTCTGTTTTTCTGATACAGGAACTCATTTGCAAGAAATTATCAAGTTTCTGCAATAGCTAGGATAGCCTGCCCTCCTTTTACTCCATGGGCTAATGCAGGTCCATTCCAAAGGGATAGGAACTTGCTATGGCATCCCTGTGTTGTGTACATTCTCTAGGAACATCAAACCTGAATGTGAGCCTGATCTAGTGTGAAACATTTTCCACCTTGTTAATTAAGTGAATCCTTCTTACCCTTATCTAGTAAATACATCTTTTCCTAGCTACTCATATGTGTATTTCAAATTGAGGGTACTAATTTGTAAAGCTTGTTAGCTAATGATCGGTGATCTTGTTCTTTTTCCTGGTGCTTTCTTCCAATTAGGTAATTTTCTCAATCTTCTCTAAGCTTCCTGTTCCATGGTCTGCACTTCACTTTGATTAATCACATCACTCCATTCATATATTCTTTTTTCAATCTACTTTGCCAAAGTGTTGTATGATACCTACCATTCCCATTGTTCTTTCCAGAAATCAGTCATGCTTAGTTCATTTGTCACTGTATTCTCATCTTTCTGCCTGACAGTTTGAATGATTTCCTCTGGTCATCTCCCTTCACTGGTAATTGTGGTGTTTGTGTGTATATTCCTTTAGTTCTCTTGTTTGTATCAATAAGTCCTTCTTCAAATCCACTTCAACTTCTGCAATGCTATGATATAAAATTAAGATTTTTTTTTCCTGTAATTGCATTAGCATTGATCTGCTTCTCAGTTTCCCCTTATTCATGCCACCCCAAGTAAAGCTTCTGTCTTTACAACATTCCTGTAGGCACAGTGGGGCAAGTACAGGGTGCATATGAAATGAAGCCATGCCTCTATATCAGTAAGCGTAATTTTATACATGGAAAAGGTTTGAAAATATAAACTATGCAGCATCATGGCTATTTAGATGTGTTTCTTATTATGGCTATGCCTTTTAAAGCAGCCCTGTACTTTATAGGAATCTTCATGATTCTTTACTGATTCCCTCAGAAATTGTCATCCTCCTCAATCCCCGCTGAAATGCTTATTGCATAAATGCAGATATAGTGCTATATTTCACACTAAAAGTGAGTAATTGAGACACAAAATTCTACTGGATATTCTGTTTCTTTCTTTCTCTCTGCCCTTCTATCTTAATGGATGAAGTAGGAAGGAAAAGTGGCAGAATTCCTATGCCTTTCCAGTCACAACTTCTATGTCAGCTGGAAGCTGAGGTTTCTCAGAGTGAACATTATCATCTGCTCTCAAGAAAAGTTTTAGAATTTGAAAAATAAATGACATATTGTTTGGTTTTCTCCTTTTCTGGACATCAGAAGATTATTATTATTATTATTAAAAAACAGCGTTTTCATTGTGCTTTGTTTCTAAACTAAATAATAAATTTATAACCTCTTAAACTGAGTGACCATGTGGTTTAGGTCAGGATTGCCAGCATTACAGTCTATCAAACATCAGGGAATCAGTTGCGCTAAAAGAGTTAATTTCTGGTAAATCTGTCAAAGAGAGAACTGTTCTTTTGACAGTGTGACTTTCTATGCTTTTTGATAAGTGTTACGCCTATCTGCGTGATGGCTAAGGACCTGTTTTAAGTGGTCACTCGCAACTCATTGTAAGTAAATGGAGTGTTTTCTAAGACCTGTGCCTTGATAGAAAGAATGGGAATCTGTTCTTCCAGTGAAAAAGTAGTTGACTTACCTAGAACATAAAGACACTAATTAAAAATTTAAATCTGCTTAGTGGAGAGTGGAATGTGTTTTGGAGCTACAATTTCATAATTTGGAACAGCTACAGCATCTGTTCTTTTGCAGATAAAGGGCAAATGTAGTCTGAATCAAACTACGTCAGCCATTGTTTTATTTCTGTGTTGTCGGTATCTTTGCACTTATCCTCATCTCTTGTCTGACCTTTTGAATATTGGAAATTACTTGGTGAGAAATGTTTTATTCCCACTTTAGGATTTAATTTGTTGCCTTCCGTTTGTTTTGCATCCTTTCTTCCTCCCTTTGTTATGCTACCTTTGTCAACTCTTTTGCAAGCATATATTGTGAAACACATAATAAAATAGCAATAATTCTACAAAACGTGATTTGCACAAAGTGCCAATACTTCAGAAGAAAAACATATTAATACACTTTTATTTTCCCTCCTGCACTGCTTCCTTCCTCTCTGCATTACCTCTGTACATGGAGGTATACAAAAGTCATAGCAAAAGTACACAAAACTCATAACAAAGGTATACAAAAGTCATCGCAAATACTGTGATTAAAAACTTATACTTTATGCAACTTAAGAAGCACTGCATAAGGAAACAACACATCCACATCACAATAATTCTTTGATCTTGTGGGGCCAGTACAAGCCTCTCTGTGAATTGTGGTCCATTACAGTTGAGGAGTATTGTGTGCAGCTCTGGTGTCCTCAACATAAAAAGGACATGGAACTGTTGGAACAAGTCCAGAGAAGGGCCACAAGGATGATCAGGGGACTGGAGCACCTCTTGTATGAAGACCAGCTGAGAAAGTTGGGGCTGTTGAGCCTGAAGAAGAGAAGGCTGCATGGAGACCTCATAGCAGCCTTCCAGTATCTGAAGGGGGCCTATAGGGATGCTGGGGATGGACTCTTCATTAGGCACTGTAGTGACAAGACAAGGGGTAATGGGTTAAAACTTAAACAGGGGAAGTTTAGATTGCATATAAGGAGGAAATTCTTTCCTGTTAGGGTGGTGAGGCACTGGAATGGGTTGCTCAGGGAGGTTGTGAATGCTCCATCCCTGGCAGTGTTCAAGGCCAGGTTGGATGAAGCCTTGGGTGGCATGGTGTAGTGTGAGGTGTCCCTGCCCATGGCAGGGGGACTGGAGCTAGATGACCTTAAGGTCCTTTCCAACCCTATTCTATGATTCTATAATTTTTAAATGCATAATTTTCTAATATTTAAGAAAAAAAAAAACCCCAAACATCTTTTAAAACCAAAGTTGAAGAAGGTAACATTATGAAGTTTTCTTCCATTCTTGTTCTTTTTCTGTTTTCATGCTTTCTGGGATGTCATAGTATTCCAGAGAAATCATGCTAAATATTTTATTATTGACAGCACTCAAATTCAGGATGATGAAATCTCTAAGTATCCTGCTAAATCTAGGAGAGGAGGCAAGTTTATTCTCCACATCATTTTACTGTCTTTCCCTATTGAAGGTTGAGTTTCTTAAAGGGTTTCCAGGTACAAAAATTCCCAAGAGGTCTTCAGAAGCCATGGTCAGCAACTGCTGGTGATATCTTGGGGACAAAAATGCTCAGTTGGAGGAGCTTGAGCCATAACAGAAACTCCTATTCAGGCTGGGTGTTGCCTTCTATTTGCTATCTCTTATGTTAACTTGGTCTGTGTTGTGTTTTATTTCCAGTCTAAGCAGAATCAATAGGAAATCCTGACTGGAGCACTGTGAGTCCAAGGTAAGCATTAGTGAGTAGCTGCAACTGTAAAAATGAGTATCAGTCACATTATACTACTTTAAACACATAGCTCTGTGCAAGATATGGAGCAGCTGTGGCTTCATGTCAGAGTACCACTCAAATCTTCAAGCAAACAGTCATTCAGCAAAATCATGGTGGAGATTTTGCAAACTAAATGTGGCATGTAGGCACTCATCTTCCGCTATGATTAGAGCAGATCCATTGCATTACTAAACAGGCTTTATGTGTTACTCTGGAGAGAGAAGAGCTATTAAGCAAATGGTTAGGGGCATATTTTGACCAAGGCGTGCAAGAGCAGAGCTTCACTTTTTTCAGAATCTTACACTGGTGCTCAGCACAGTCTCTGAACATGCTTGTAAATCTGAATAAAATGCATAAGAAAATAGATAATGAGAAAAAAAGGCTATGTGACTAACTCAAATGATCCCAAGTTGTGTCTGTAGTTGTGGCCCTATTTGCAAATTCAAATGATGATGGTTTTGTCACTTGAAATGGAATGTATAGAGAAAACTATTTGGTTCATTTCTGCATATTCTTAAGTCTTTACTGTGAAATAGTTGAAAAATATTCTACCCACATGTGTTGAACTGCATTCTCTTTTAAAGTTCTTTTCTTTGCTTAAAGGTCATTCACTGCTGCCTGCACTGGATAAATAACAAGATCTGAGGATCCATTTATCATAAGAAAAGGCATTGTATGGAAGAACAGCGTGGTAACATTGCTTTTCTGGAAAGCTGTGCTGCGATACTACGTTCATTTCTGAATACCGTGTTTCTGTGGATATTATTGATGGGAGATCTGAGAAAAGAAATTATAATGATGAGAGAGCCAAAGACTGACTTCCTAGAGAAGATTTAGAGCCCCACATACATATGCTAGTTTGGAAATGGCTACGGGAAGTACAACAGAGGTCTTCCAATATTTAATAGGCATGAAAACAGAGAAGTGACAGAACTTTTTAGGATAATAAAAATGAAAAAAAGTGTAAATCTTTTGGGGTAGGAAACTGTTGTGTAGGAGATAGCCTATTAGTTGTTGAAATAATCAGTCAGTATAGCATTGTCCTAGTTTTTGTTTGTAATTTTTACATGACTGTTAGAAATACAAATAAGGAGAAATGCAGTCCTAGTAGCGAGAAAAAAAAAAATCCAAAACCCAACTCAAATTTGAGAGGAAAATCTTCCTGATTGTGATTTTGATGAGCTATAGACCTTTCTGAAAAGTAGTAAAGCCCTGTCTCTTGGGACCTTAGTAGGAGAATAAGAAAGATGTAAGCAAATACATAATAGGAAGCACTTTTTAGACTGACAAAGAACAGAACTAGATTTGCTGAGGTTTATCCATTTCCAATTGCAACAATATTAAAAGTCTTTAACTGTAATTCTGTGCCTCTGTAATTCTGAAGACACTAGAAAAAAAAAATAAGCGAAAGGTCCTAGTGTGTTGAGGCACTCCTCCTCCCCTTTCTTCTCCTTCTGAGAATTGTGCCTCAGAGGAAGCAGTGGAGTGAATATCATTTAAGTTCATTCTGGAATAATCATCTTCACCAGGACTGTCATGCACTTGCCTTGCTTTACCTCCTAGCACATGACGACAAACTTCAGCAACTTTTATCATCCACTTAAACATTTGCAGCAGGACTACAACCAACAAGACATATGGCACAGCATCTTGGAAACTCACTTCTAGAAAATATAGGGTAGTTGCTGATGCTGCCAGGCTAAGGATGGGCACCCATAGAGTGATGCTGCGGTGCTTTGGTTATCCATACTAGTACTCTGCCTAGAGAAGAATTCTACAATCTTTCCTACTGGCTGCAGAAACATGTTAGGCTCCTGTCGGTTGTTCAAAATAGTGGTTTTGGTTTATTTTCCTGCTCTAGCTGTGGTGATCAAGTACAGGGCTGCTTGACAGATACATATGGACAGTACTGGCTGTGTCATTTGCCCACCTTATCACCCCTCTTTTTCTGTTCCTTCATTTCTCTTGCACCTACCTGCAGTTCTCTGCCCCAGTCTTCTCCCAGATGAACAATCAATGCCTATCTACCTTTTACCCTTATGTTCATTCATTTGGTATTTCTTTTACCATTGTTTAGGTAATCTTAACCTTTTATATGGTATTAGTGATCTGGTTACTCAGGCACTGTTGACCTTGCAAGACTTTACTACCCCAGAGACCCCCAGTGCTTCCTGCTAGTTTTCTGGAAATTTGGTCATTTTGCACATAACCTCCTTAATCACCTGTGAAATTCAGACCTCTCCTACAGAGAAGGGCTACTCGAATGAGTAAAGATCTGGAGCACATTCATATGAGGAAAGATTGAGGGAGCTGTGCCTGTTTCAGCCTACAGAAGAGAAGGCTCAGGAGGGATATGATCAGTGTCTTTAAGGACCTGAAGGGTGCGTGGCAGGAGGATGGGGCCAGACTTTTCTCGGTGGTGCCAGGTGATAGGATGAGAGGCAACAGAAGAACTGAGAAGAACAGAAGAACAGAGACTGACAGTCTCCTTCCTTGGAGATATTTAGGATCCATCTGAGCACAGTCCTGAGTAATATGCTCCAGGCGACCCTGCTTGAGAAGGGAGGTTGAACTAGATGACCCCCAGTGGTCCCCTCCATCATCAACCATTCTGTGACTGTGACACAGACTAGTGCACTAGAAATGTCTGGTGTTCTATTTTTGCTTTTCATCCCACATATTTTCTCCCATTCTTATAATTGCTGATTGTTGCTGTTTGATATTTTTTGTACTTTCAAAGTGATAAGGATCTCTGCCTTTCTTTGTTATTGACACATCTGGTCTTCTACTATATATTCATTCCAGTTCCATTAAAAGTGTAACTTAAAAAATTTGGTAATGGTTTTTTAATTTATTTTCTCCATCTTTGTGTTTTATGAACATAACATTCCTTTCTTACTTGCTGTGCATTACTGCCAACTTTCTAATGTAGTAATTTATACTCATCTCCAGACAGTTAGATGCACCAACTGAAAAGTGATTTACAGTTAATGAGGCCAGGCCACACATTTTATTGTGTGAATTCACATTTTTCCTATCATCTATCTCTGTCTCTGTGTTAATGTCTTACTCAAATGACTTATTTTGAGCACTCATAGTTAAAACTTCAGGCTATTCTGTCCTTCCTCCTTTGTCAGGTCACTTGTACTTTTCCATTTTATTCAATGAGATTTTGTGAAAGGTAGTCCATGTGGGTTTGGTGGCTTTTTCGCCTCTTTTTGCTTTGGTATCTCTTCCTGTTGTGTAAAGACTTATTGTCAGAAGTAGTATATTCCTCAAATAGTTTTGGTTTTGATCCAGTAAGTCCATTTCTCATAGTTTCCTGTCATTACTCATTGTATTCCCTGACATCCTTCACTGATCTCATCTTTTCTTCTGTACACTTCATGCCAACACAAAGTCACTTCAGGTCAAGGTTCATACAGTGCTAACTTCCTCCTGCTGCTCCTGTCAGATTCCCTTAAATCCACTTTTCATCAAGTCACTAATCCCAGGCATATGATCTAATTGGGTGGTATGTTGCAGCTCCTTAAGTAAGCCTAAGAATTACCGAATTTCCCTTAAAAATAAGCTTTATTTTCTGTTTCCTTATCATAAGTCTCTTTAACTGCTGCATAAAGCTGTGTACATCTCCACTGCTGGATAGCTCATGCTGCTTTCCTGTGGCACTGTTGCTATTCCTTTCAGTATCGCAAGACTGTTAAATCTAATTACCAACTCTCAAATCTCAGAAGGTTTTCACTGAGGAATTAATATCATGGAAAATCTGCATATTTTCAATCCCTATAAAACATATGGTATTTGTTCTTTTATTTTAGTTTTCTAATAGCATTTCCCATACATATCAATAATTGCAACTTAAAAACAAACAAACAAACAATGAGATAAGCAAGAGTAAACCTGGCTTTTCCTAAACTCATCTTCCTGTTTTATCAATCCATTCATTTATTCATTTTAAATTCTAATAAGATATACCCATAAAAGATTCAAACATATTACACATTTTTATCAGTGTTACTGTTGTATAATGCAGTGTAATCTACCCAACTAAACTACAGGCTTTTCCTCATTTGTTTGACAAAGTTTTCCTCTCCATGTCATCTTTGTCTGCTATCCAATGGCTCTTTACAACCTGAAACTTTGGCACCCTTCTTGTTCTTGAGGAATCCTATCATTATTTTCAACATGCTTGGCAGTTTTTTGATATTAATACAGTTCATCCATTTCAGTTACACTCAGATCTTTGGAAAACAGAATATAGACTAAATTTTAGCTGGAACATTTTACTGTGTAAAAACAGTTTTAATTAACAAGATCTTTCTTGAAACTATGCAGTTAAATTCACTCTTTCCTGATTGTTTGCATACATTTTCTGAGAAGATTTATGTTTACAAACCCCTTAACTGATTATTTTAGATTCCCTTCATTGCCAGTTGCTTTCCAGTTAGGTAATTCTCTCTGAACATCCTCATCTGTGATCTGCACTTTATTTTGATTGACCACAGTATGTTATTCACACTTTGTTTTTAATACCTACTTCTCAAAGAAGTCTTTGTTTCTCTGCAGTCAATAAATCAAGCATCCATTTCTTTCAGTAGTCCTTGTATTCTTCTTATCTTTGTTTCAATCATCTGCCCAATTTCTTCTTTTCATTTACAAACAATTTTTTTGGTAGAAACATCATCATTATAAGTGAAGCTAGTAGCCATTTGGAAGGTTTTCCCAAATTTAAGCTGCAATAAATGTAATATTACTAACTTTAAACATGCTCTTCCTCAAAATAAATTCCATTCTTTAAATGTGATTCTGAGATGAGAGCTCTGTGTTAAAAAAAACATACATCCATTTTTAACTGGGAATGATAAGGACTCCCCAGATTGGTTGCCAAGTAACGATTTATTCAAGTTTCTATGGAAATTGCCTTCTGTCTTTGTTTGTTAACACAGTAAATATGCATCAAAGATGATCTTTCCTATTGGTGCTGTTTAAAAGAAGATGAAAAAAATTCAAGGATTTCTTTATTTAAGTGAGGTATATGGGAACCTTTCAGGCTTCGAGTGTTGGAAACATTTGCTCCTCTGCCAGGCTTACAACTGCCAAAGAAAAGGATGTGTCCCCATCCTAATTTGTTAGTAAACAAAAAGCTTACATGACCTGCTAGCATACCTGACTGCCTTTCCTTACTGAAGAAAGTAGTCTGTCAAGAAGCCTTCAGTAAAGATACCATCTGATGGGCCTTTAAGTTTTCTTGATAGAGAAATCAGTGTTGGACAACACCATGATTTGGCTTTCTATGTCAGCATCACAAAATAAGACCACTGATGACAAGGAAAGGAATCAGGATTATGGCAACTACATAGGAGTATGTGATGCTTGGCACTGAAAGATGTGATGAGGAGCACATAATTCAATACATAACCCCTTAGTAATGTAATAACTGGCCCAGGATTTGCTGACTGATTATTAATTATTGAACAGTCCTGAACTGTCTGACCAATAGCCTACCCTACATCTCCTCAGCTGCTTGTCCCAGATGACTAATAGCAACTGTTTTTTGAAAGGTGTCCAGGAATGTCTTTGTAGTGCCTTTATTTTTCCACAGCTTTAGCCAAGCGTCTATGTACCAAGAACCCTGAAAGTCCTAGCCAAAACCTCTCCTCCTGGTACTTCTTCCATAAACAAATCCTCTGTTATATTTCAAATACAGCTGACACTTAAACATGCCAAAAAAAGAAGCTTAAACAGAAGGATTCTTTGATTAGAAATTCTCTTAACACCTTAAAAAATATGGCTTCTTTGTTGTTACCATTAGTAACACAGGGAGGAAGGAAAAAATACAAACTTAAGACAAGCAATGAGAGTTAATAGACTACAAATTCAGCTGTGACTAACAACATGAAAAAAGGACATTTTGTACACAAGGTGTCTGTTAACTCTATTTCTCAAAGTTTCCAGAAGAATTTGGATAACAGAGACTTGATGTTACTTTCTGACCTGAATTTTTAGAGGTTACACCTCCAGAAATTTCTTTTTCAAATGCTTTTCTTTAGAAACTTATACTTAGTTTTGACAAATAAGAAAAAGGAGGTTAGTTTTACAAATTCAGGTATATCTGAAAGAGAAGCCACAGCAAAGGTTCATTTTCTGATCAGGTATCTGTTTTATTTCTGTCATATCTTGAGAATAATAATGTTGTAAGGTTTATAAAAGGAAAGCAGGATTATTCCTTCCTCAACAATGTCCTGGTTCACTACTTGTCAAACGAGACCCATGACTAGTTTAATCAGAGCTTTATTCCTCAAATGTTGTTTGAGCACAGGCTTCATTCATATTCCAAGTTTTAACAATGCTATGTACTAACCCACACAACATAACTCAAGAGACTCTTTTTAAGGAAAACTTTTCTTCTCTCTTGATACTTTCACATCTACAACTTAAACAAAAGAAGAAGAAATACTTAAAATCCTCTTCTTCAGCATAATTGAAATTAATATATCTTGACCCTTTTCTATCCCTACGGTCCCAGTAAAGAGTCCATAGAACTGGCTAAAAAGCACTGCAATAGTCTTTCTTACTGTGGCTTACACACTTACGCTTCTTTCAGACTGGTAAGGCAATTTAATTTACTTTGCCTGTCTCTATGGAAATGATGCCATTTTCTCTTTAACTCTGTTGATTTAATCTTTGCTTGGGAATTTGGCTTGTAAGTAGCTTAAACTTTCAATAAGCACTTTTTTGCTACTGTATATCGTCTTAGTATTTCTAGATGGCTTAGTTAAAAAATTGACACTTTCAGGTGGAACATTGGAATATGCAGAAACTGGCAGTTTTATCTGTTTTATACTTACCAACATACCTTTCTCATAATCTCCCTCTTCAGCTTAGTCACTTGCCATTTAAACATGTATTATTGTTCTAGCTGATAAAATGCATTTGCTAAGGTATATTTCTTTGGTCTTCCTATTCATACTAAATCAGAAATAATAAGAGTCAACAGCAACCAAAAAAATATGCTCCTCTCTATGTTTCACTCCAGTTTCTTCTCTTAAATCTTCTACTCGGTGCCACATCAGAGAACATTTCTTCAGCTCAGTTCCTTGGGATGAGTCCGGAACTGTGGGTTAGATGGGAAGGTATATCCTGCAGTTTAAGAGCAAAAATCAGAGACATTAGGATGGGATGGAAAATGACCAATAGACTGATTGATCTAGTGCACGCCAGTTGGAAATACTGAGTTCTCTGACTTCTTCTTAGGCGTTTTCAAGGCTGTTGCTTTAGATAGGGACATACATAGCCTTGGATTCCCTCCTGGTAACAATTCCAAATCATGGCTCTTCCTATGAACTGAGCAGTGTTCATTCTTTTTTCTTTACAGAAGGAGGGTGGTGACATCATCTTGTTTCTGTAGTGAAGTGTAATTACTATGGACATTCCAAAAAACAGAAGAAAATTCATTGCAGTGTGGCTGCTGCAAGTTGTGTGTACTGCAATTTGAACAGCCACCTAAATCCTCTGTTACAAAAAAAAATCATCTGCATCTATCCTGAAGACAAGTCAGTGTTATAAACCCATATGTGTTGCAAATTGTCATTAAATTAGTGAGAAATCTGATATTAAATTAGCTGTCTAGGACATTTGACTGAAATATTCTTGCCTATTTGAGTTGGAAAATGTAATCTGTATTTATTTGTTAAATAATCTATCTTTGATATTAATAATTACTGGATTTCTGGAACGTGTGAACTGTAACTTGCATCAGGAAGGCGATGCAGATAAAAGGGAGAGAGGTCAAGCATCTATACTGCAATTTGGATATGGATTTTTGTTTATACCAGGGTTTCAAAGAACTGGCTTTGGCTTTGGTTTTGCAAAATTAAAACTTTTATGATGAAGTTTGAAAGACAAAATATCTAATTGTTATCTTGGCATAGTTAATGTCACTAAAGTTTGAACAAAGTTGAACCTATGAAGATTTTAGCTTATTGACAACCTTAATATCTTTCTTCAACTCTTGTCTCTCTTTTCAGTATGACATTTACCTCTGTGGCCTTAGATTCCCTTACAGTTATGATATCCAAATCTGACCACCTTCATCTTCCTTTTGTAAAACTTATTCCACACAGACTTCCTAATCATGCTATGAAATAATATTCCTCACAAGACATACTAAAAAATATTCTCTTTACCAGGCCAGGGAATACACTCTTTGGCTGTTTCTCTGGCTGTTCATCTATATCTTGTGTTTGTGGATGAAGAAGTGGCTACAGTCTTCCCCAGGTTTTGCTCTTGAAGCCTATGATATGTCTATGTCTACTCTCAATGTAACAGTAATCCAGTGCTGTCTGCCAGGGGCTATCACATCATTGGACCAGGAAGAGATCTTTGTACTTGAGTCCTCTGCCAACATTTATAATTAATAATATTAGTTAGAGAACAAATAGTTCTCTAACTTTAGCCTTTTAAGTATGATTTGATCTAGGAAGACCAGCTGTGCTGATTTTAGAGATTTAAGCTCTAAGATTTGCATCACTGTTTATAAAAATAAGCTAAAAAACTAAGATGGAAAGAAAAAATAAATCCAGACATCTGCTCTGCCTTTTCTTTTTATGGGCATCCAGTCTTATAATTTCAATAGGTTCTTTGTTTTTCTGTCACCACATACAAACAAGTGGTTGAAAGGCAAATAATGTTACTTGGAGATTGTTCAATGACTAAAAGCTGTGTAGTTGTCATGCAAACTGAATCTGCAAAATGAACCATAACTTTTCCCAGTTTGACTCTAATAAGACTAGTTTATTGATTAGAGATGGTAACTATCCACATCTTGTCTGCTTCCTGAAGCAGACGAAAGGCTGCCTTTCTATTACACACACACAAGGCATGAGTGTCACATCTCAGCCTGACAAGGACACTAATACTGAGTTTTGTGTACACAAGAGAATTCATAGACCAAAGTGAGGTGCCAGCTGTTAATTTTTTTTTCAGTGCATTGAACAAGTTAGGTACAACATACTTAGTGGTTTCACAAGACAGTGGACATCTAACTCACTTTGCAGACCAACTAAATGCATATTTAGCATCTGAATATTTCTTAATAGCTGCTTCATAATGACCAGAGAAAGTTTGTGCTTTTGTTCACTACAGACAATACTACTTCTATTTAGTTAGGCATTTTTCTATGCCAGTTTTTCTTTTATATTCTGTATCTGTAAGGCTTTGTTAAATTAATAAAAATATGTTGATTTTGCACATTTTTAATGTACTTCTTGTTTCCACTAGAATACAGAGTGGCACAAATCCTTAGTAAGAAAAACACTTTGGCATGCCAATAAGTAATGCAACATATGTTGTTTTTGAACAAAATGAATAAAACACAAAAATTAAGAAGCTGGCCAAAATGGGTTAGTATGAATCACTTTGAAACTGCATGTCTTGTGCAACTACCTAGAATGAATTTAACTCAAATTAGGTGCTGAGTTTCTAGATGTCTGAAATTAAGTTACACAAATCCCACCTTCTCTGGATGGTCTATAATTGCAAATGAAACAAAACCAGAATTTCCTTAATAACTGGCCAGTGAAGAGGTATTCACTGTTTAGGGGTGAAGGATATGCAAAAATAAGTATTTTAAATGAAATTCTTACCAGCTTATATCATTACTAAAAGAAGAAATATATTTTTTTCTAAAACTCATGGCCTTAAAACAATCCACTACAATGACAACAGTTTAGATATCCAACCTACTGGAAAGAGGTGAAACCGAATAAACACTATGTGGGAGAATTATTCACTTATCTTTGATTCCAAGTATGGTGTCTAAGGCATGAGCTACATGACTACATTTTAATAAGAGCTGGAAGTACCTACTGTGGGAAGAAAATTTTTTTTAAAATGATGTATGATTAGACACCAGTGAGATTTGGGGTCAGGTACAAGTATTCTGTGAAGCACATGAACTTCTTGCGTAATTGTATGTTGTCATTGCTCATTTTTAGGCTTGCACTGATTTCATTCAATATTGTGATTAAAAGTGTTTTTCAAGTGCATTTCTTCAAATAACACTTAAAAAGGAGCAAATATTGAGATACTTTCTCATTTTAGTTCACTATAGCCAGTGCAAATGGGAGAGGTCTGGTGGGATAGGCCAATCATCTGGGATTCTAGGTGCTAGAAACGGGCAACTCAGGAAATGATCCATATTTTTAAATGTTTGTCCAAACTCTCCAAGTAACCTAGTAACTTTGTGAGGTTTGTGTGTCTTTATGCATTTTAATGAGCAGGTAGCATAATATTTTAATTCCTATCATTGTAGATATACTTCAGAAGCTGAGTATGCAGATCTTAGGATTTCTAGACCTAAAAATGAAGACAACTATGAGAGTTTCCATTAAAGAAAGAAGACAATTAACATGGTTTGTAAGTAAATATACAGAAAAAAGTAAGAGTTTAGCCACATCTGCCATAAAAGCCGAGAACAGGTGTCCAAACAGAAGTTTATGTAAAAAATGTCAGTAAGAATTATTTCACAGACTTCAGATGGATTTGGCGCACTGAATCAGTCATAAGCTCTAAGGGCCCACAGTACAAAAGGCTACTTCAACATACATAAATGTAGTGAAGTGAGTATTAATGCTTATGAAACTACAGGCAAATACGATAAATTGCAGATTGGAATGTATTTGGTCCTGCTTATAAATGTATAATATACAGTTATTTTTTTTCTTGGGCAATAGTTTTCTGCTATGTCACTTTCTCCAGCCTTTGTCCAATTCTTTTAGAGAAGAACATACCTCCTACTGGTAACAAAGTGTATGTTGCTTTCCTAGGTTGTTTCAGTTTAAGCACACAAGACACTTTAAACATTAGTCATTGGTTATGATATAGGCATAGCTACGTTAGAAAATAAAGATTTCCAATATACAGCACACTTCACTGTATATTTTACTCTGCTAAACTTCACAATATTCAGTAGATTGCAGAGAAACTCTATATTTCTGTTATTTCTTTCAAGATAACTGATAAAGAAATGCGTGAAAGAAATGCAAGTAAGTGGTATTGACCTTCCCCTCTCTTTCTTTTTGGATCATTTCATACATCTGCTCATGGAAATTCTTTTGGTTCTGACATTTCAGCTGTTGACTGCAATAAAAATGAGCACTTCATAGACAGGCAATGAATCACTTAAATTTTCAGATTGAGAGTGACTGTCTCCAAATAGGCACTAATGAGCAATCTGAACAGCACAGGTTCTCAAAGCCTCACTCTTGCTCAGTTGTACCTCACTTTAGAAAAAAGGTTTTGAAAGAGTGAGGCTGCTTGTCAATTTTGTAGCAAGGAGTTTATTATCATTTACTTACATCATGGGCTTTAGAGGGTGCTTTATGTGCTTCTGTAATGTTATTTTCAATCCCACAGAACAGAGGAAAAAATACAGCCTCTGCCAATATTTTCATTTTTTCCTCAAAGAAAGCTTTAGTACTTACTGGCTTCAGAAGAAGATGTATATTATTACATTCTAACATTTGGTTTTTTGCCAAAAAGAAGGGAATGTTTTGCAGAACTTTGTTCACGGAGCAAAACCCAAATTATTCCCTTCATTTTGATGTTATTTTCCTCTTTGCCACATCCAGTACTGCCCCAGAAGAACATCCTTAGCATACTTTCAGAGTAGCGTGGCAGTTTCTGAATCCTCATTCGTAGCATCACCTCTCACTTTAAGAGAAGGAATTGTGTGTATCTTCCATGTAAAATGGTGGTGTCTTTTTAGTCAACAGAAACATGAAATCAATAACAAATGGGATGCAATGAAAATTAAATTACCAAAATTAGTTAAGAAGATATATGTTGGCTACACAAGACCAAAACATCTGCTTTCTTCCTGATTACATTTCCCAGAACAGTACACATACAAAGAGGATTTGTAGCTCCTATCTGCTGTTCAGTAGGTGCTAAGCTTTTGCATCCACCCTTAGCAGTATAGCACTGATAAACAGGTTCAGGGTGCAGTCTGAAGGAATCCCTATGTATGTTGTAGCCATTTAAATACATATTATCCCAAAGTTAATAAGTTGTTCATAAGAGTACAAACCTTTTGTAAATATCCTTTTCTCAAAGAAATTGTCATATATGTTTATTTCCCTATGTAAATTCATGACTCCTTCAGGCAGACTGGATTACCTTTTCACCATAAGTGTAATGGCATCTGGTCTGCTGGAGAGAGCGTATTTACTCAATCCTTTTTCTTATTGAAGTATTCAGCCACAAACTGGTAAAAGGATGTCTGAACTAAAGCAGACATGCGGGTTTCAAAAAACAACAACATTCTGAAACTAGGAGCTCATTATAAGAAAAAAAAATGGTATCAGAAGTTATGATGATATCATATTCTATGACTATCACAAATTGCAAGAGGGAAATGGGAAAACTTTGCTTGCTGTTAGATTTCTTTTTAATGAATCATTTCCTTTTTGTGGAAATGAAACCATATACATTAATGCCCAGCTGATCATGAATGAAAGAAATTGAAAATCTGAAATATGATCTTAAACTTAGAATAACATATAGTAGCTTTTATGTTTATTTTAGAGCATAGAAGAATGTAATTGAAAGAACACAGCTTTTTTGAGTTTAAAAATATGCATTTTTTCTGCCCAATTGATAACTTTCAAGTTATTTGTATATGAACCTCTGTGTTTCAATGAAAGCTTCAACGGCATGATTGTGTTATCTTCTCAAACAATAATATGCTATATGGTAGAGTTATATATTTGTCCTTGATGACAGTAACAGTGTTCAATTTGGGAATGTAACTATTTGCACAGGTTAATTCAGGACATGGAATTGTCCCAGGAGGACTGCAGGCTGGCTTAAGCTCACTTGTTTTAAACAAGCAGCTGTGCTCCTCCTAATATCCTCCGCTGCCTTGATTGAAGAGCATATCACACCTCTCCTGAGTAAACAGAAGAAACGAAGCCTGAAAAAGCCTGTCCTCTTCCCTTGTGTACATTTTACAGGAGATTTTTTCTGATGTGAATTTTTGGAAGTAATAAAACTCTCCCCCAGCCTTTCAGTGGGATCTGTAGGTGCTCAGGACCTAGGCATATCAGTCACCCTCAGTTTATGCTTCTGTGTAATCCAAAACCATAATCTGTCACAAATTATTACAGCTGTTCCAGTGATCTTTAGTAATTAGTTTCAAACAAACCCTGCTGAAGCAGACAGCCAAGAGCAAGAAAGAATAGTGCAAAACTACATTTTTATCACATAATTTCTTCCATTTGTTTATGGCTTTCTTTTCATGCTCTTCCTAAACTTTGCATCCCAGAATGACTAGCTAGATGTCAAAGACAAGTAGACCTTGCACTGACAGCTCCAGGGGAACAGGTCAGCAGGGCTCCTTCCTTGGCCAGCCTGTGTGGCTCCTGAGTGCTAGCCACAGAGCTCTATCTACAAGCTGAGGGCAGAGCAATGCCTTAGAGCAGAGTGTTGCCTTAGTGGTTAATTTTATGCTATGGTTAAGACTTCAGATCTAAAATGGAGCTCTGCAGTGAAATAAGGAGAACCAGAGAGGAATGGGTGATGAAGAAAGAATCTGACAGATACATCTGTCTAATGGAGAATCCCAAGGGTTTTGGTTACCTTTGCTGAAACCCAGAGGATGACACCCTGGTGTGAGTCAACACAATCACCTTGGTAAAAAGGATAATACTGACTTCTCCAGCTGAAAATCTGATCTGCAATGTATTTCCCATCTCCTTCCTCTCAAAGTTTATTGAACTAAGCTCACTTAGAGGAGAAATAGAGAAAAAGAACCAGAAACTTTCTATGCCTCCACCTTTAATTTAACAGAACAAACCTAGGAGTTTTCTTCACGGTGTTATGGTCAAAAGAGTGTCCTGCTGAGATTCTGCCCTACAGCTTGATAGTACAAACTTTGGATAACTCCTTTCTAAAACCAGCTGGTATATCTGGCCTTGCTGCTGACCTGTTTAAGCCTCTGCATATTAGCTGAGGCTAAACTTCTGTTTGCAGTGAATTAGCACAGCTTAGAGAGAAATCTCATGCTATCTTACTGACCCAGGACTGCATACCAATGAGAAAGAAGTTTCATCTTTTCCTGGAGCTAACACCTGTCTTTCATCTTATTACTATCATAATTTGTTTTTTATTCTTGGAAAATAATTGAATTCTCTTTCTTTTGTAGGATATTGTGTCAGGGAAAATAGATAATGGTCCATGGTGAAACACACAAAGATAGAAAAGCACTGTTTGTCCGCTTTGGCTCCTCCCAGGAGAGTCCTACTTTGGCTGCCCCCCAGATAGTCCAGCTTTGGTTCTTACCGAGAAAGTTACACTTCAGATCTCTTTCACGCTTTTGACACTGTGAGCAGGAAAGGCTTGTGGCTGATCTTAGAACGATTAGGTTGTCCCCCCAAGTTCCTGAAAATGATTATTCTGTTACATGAGGATCAGCAAGGCCAAGTCAGGTATGGTGATGCACTCTCTGAGCCTTTCCCAATAACCAATGGTGTGAAACAAGGTTGCGTTCTCGCACCGACCTTATTCACAATCTTCTTCAGCATGATGCTCCAAAGGGCTACAGCAGACCTCGACGAACAAGACGGCATTTATATTCGATATCGTACCGATGGTAGCCTATTCAATCTAAGGCGACTGAAGGCCCACACTAAGACCCTAAACCATCTTGTCCGTGAACTGCTCTTTGCTGATGATGCCGCCCTTGTTGCCCACACAGAAGCAGCTCTGCAGCGTTTAACATCTTGCTTTGCGGAGGCGGCTGAGGTTTTTGGGCTGGAAGTCAGCTTGAATAAGAGAGTAGTCCTCTACCAGCCTGCACCCCAAGAAGATTATCGCCATCCCCATATTACCATCGGCGAGTTAGAGCTTAAGACAGTTCAGCAGTTCAGCTATCTGGGAAGCATCATTTCCTCGGATGCCACGATCGACAGAGAGATAGAAAACAGAATAGCAAAGGCATATAGTGCCTTTGGAAAACTCCATAAAAGAGTCTGGTGTAATAAACACCTGAAGAAAAGTACAAAGATCAGTGTCTACAGAGCCATTGTATTGTCTACTCTTTTATATGGGTCTGAATCATGGGTCATCTATCGTCATCACCTGCGACTCCTGGAACGCTTTCATCAGCGCTGCCTTCGTACAATTCTAAACATCCATTGGACTGACTATGTGTCTAATGTCACTGTCCTCGAACAGGCAGGGGTCACCAGCATCGAGGCCACATTGCTGAAACTGCAGCTGCGCTGGGCAGGGCACGTCTCTAGGATGAAGGATCACCGCCTCCCCAAGATCGTGTTTTACGGTGAACTTGCCACCGGTAGCCGCAAGAGAGGTGCCCCAAAGAAGAGATACAAGGACTCCCTGAAACAATGCCTTAGCCTTGGCCATATTGACTACCATCAGTGGTCCACCTTGGCCTCCAATCGGGAGACTTGGAGGCACACCATACATAATGCCGCTGACTCCTTTGAGAGTTCACGAAGAACTAGTCTCGAGGAGAAAAGACAACGCAGGAAGAATCGTGTCCCACCTGTTCCACCCA